>NW_028318360.1:1447500-2660000 GCF_062004578.1 Staurois parvus | reverse complement strand
AGCTGCTGTGTTGAAATCAGCTACTCTGTTAAAAGCAGCTACTGTGTTGAAAGCAGCAGTATTGGAGGTAAAACGACACTTCATGAATTATAAATTACTGGGTAAATGTAAAATCATGTACTGTAAAATCATCAACTACTGAAAAAAAAAATATGTTCAATTTGTAACAATGAAAATACATCCTGCAGATCAGATATTTACATTACGATTCATAATAGTAGCAAAATTACAGTTATGAAGTAGCAGCGAAAATAATTTTACGGTTGGGGGTCACCACAACATGAGGAACTGTATTAAAGGGTCGCGGCATTAGGAAGGTTGAGAACCACTGTTCTGGAGTAATACTGTCTATCCCCCTCGTGACGTCACTGGTCCCTGAGCCAATCGGCACACATTCTTGGCATTTTGGCATGCCAAGATATAAACCATGCCTATGCCAGGATGATGTCAGCATAGATCTCTAACACAGTCAGTCACTCTCTACAAGTCTAGATTTACTTCCTGAAACACCATGTGTCTAGCAATGTCAGAGGGGTTGAGAAGTTTTCTTTACAGAGCCACATGATTTTATATGGCACTTGTGTTAATGCACAGGGGGGTTGCCTCTCAGGACATTTATGCATGCCAGGAACCTGAGCAGATACAGACACTGCCCCTTCTGCATCATCCATGAGGAAACGTCTTACCACGTTTTCTGGGAGTGCTCATTTGCTCAGGCCCTGTTGGGGGCCCTGGAACCTGAACTCAAGGACTTTGTGCCACAGACAGCCATCACTCACTTTGGGGTGTTGAATGGACTGTTCTGTGGAACTTTCTCTCTGGAGGACATTGACAGCGCCTGGAGGGTGCTGTGTTGCTTTAAGGACGCTTTATGGTGCGCCAGGAAGCGCCTCATCCACCAGCGGGAGAGGATGTCCATTGAGGACTGCCGCAGACTGATCCTCAGTCTGCTCAGAGACTATTCCTTGATGGACTTTAAGGAGGAAGAGGACGTCTGAAGATTTCCCCCTTCCCCCTACTCCCCCTTGCGTGTCTTTGTCTTTTCAATAAAGCTTCGGGCCTGTGTTTCCCCCCTCCCCCTCCCCTTCCCCCCCCCCCCCCCCCGCACACCCGATGCCTATTGTGAATCGTGATTTTCAGTTTATCGTTTTTCTGCATGACATAGTGACTAGGAAATGTATATTGTATTAGGATGCTACAGTTTTTGGGGTAAGCGGCGTCATGCAGGACGTGGTGGTCCGGGGGATACATCCTCCGCGCACATCACGTCAGGCATCATACCGCTGAGCGAATGTATTTATTTCTGAATGTATTTATCGTATGCTTGGAACTGTATTGCAATGTGGTGCGCTGCGTCGCAGTACAGGGTGAGATGTACCCCGATTACACGTAACATGTTGTTTTTGATGCTTCTGCAATAAAAGTATCTTTTCAATCAAAAAACTTGTGTTAATGCACTGTGAAAAGAAGCCTTGCTGAAGCTGGATCGGACCATTTTGTAGTGTAGGATTTATCACAGACAGCAGTGGAGGATGGAAAACATAAGGAAACAATCTCTATCCCTGAGCTGATTTTTTATAAAAGTATTCGGTATTGTTTGCCAAACTTTAAAGTGGTTATAGAGCCTAAAAATTTCCTTACCTTAATGCATTCCTTGCATTCAGGTAAAAAATGTTTAGGCACAAAACACACTGCAAAAGCAACCCAGGAGCTTTTGAAGGAAAAGAAGTGGAATATTCTGCAAAGGCCGAGTCAATCACCTGATCTCAACCCAATTGAGTCTGCATTTCGGTTGCTGAAAGCAAGACCCACAAAGAACAACTGAACACAGCTGCAGTCAGAGCCTGGCAAAGCATCAGAAAGGAGGAAACCCAGTCTTTGGTAATGTCCATGGGTTCCAGACTTCAGGCAGTCATTGCCAGTAAAAGATTCTCAACAAAATAGTACAAATGAACATTTTATTTATTATATTCAATTGTCCAATTACTTTGGGTTCCTTTGAAAAAGGGGGGATGGCTACTAAGAGCTGTAATTCCTAAACCCTTCCTCCAATTTGGATGTACATACCCTCAAATTAAACCTGAGAGTGTGCACTTTCAGCCCATATCCATTATAGAACTATAGCTTGAATATGTTTTGGTAAATACCTGAAGAAACCTAAAATTGTGCCTGTGTCCAAATATATATATATATATATATATTTTTTTTTTTTTACATATTCGCAGCCTTGGTTGTCAATCCCAAGTCCCAGCCATTTGCTGTAACTGTTTATAAAGTATTAGCTGGAGTTTGGCTTCAATTTGTTAGTGTACCTAAATCTGCTAGTACATCAAAAATTCTCTTTCTCACGGGGGCAGGAAGGTGTGGACAGCAAACTGACCTGGAGCAGTGGCTCTTCAGTTTTGATCCTCCGGATATTAAATTTTTGGTTTTGGGTTTAACCGCTTCCATACAGGGCACATTTACCCCCTGCCTGCCCAGGCCATTTTTCAGGTTGCAGCGCTCACACTTTGACAATTGCGCGGTCATGCAACACTGTACCCAAACTAAAATGTTATCATTTTCTTCACACAACTAGAGTTCTCTTTTTGTGGTATTTAATCAACACTGGGGTTTTTATTTTTTGCTAAATTAACAAAAAAAAGAACGAAAATTTAGGGAAAAAACACGTTTTTCTGTTTCGATTATAAAAGTTTGCAAATAAATAATTGTTCTTCATAAAATTAAGCCAAGATGTATTCTACTACATTTCTTTGGTGGAAATAACCCAAATTAGGATGTATTATTTAGTTTGTAGGAAAGTTATAGAGTTCACAAACTATGGGATATATATACGGCCAATCTAATTTCTTGAGGTCCAAGACTGTCAAAACAGTACAGATATCCCCCAAATGACCACTTTTTGCAAAGTAGACAGTCCGACGTACTTCATAAGAGGCATGGCGAGTTTTTTGAAGTCATAATTTTTCAGAAAATGAAAAAATTTTCACTTTTTTTTTTTTTTTTACATACTGTCACCAGTGCAGTACAGCATCATTTTTTAACTGGCATGGTGGTGAATTTTTATAAAAAAAATTCTCTCTTAAGATTTTGTTTCATATTTCACTATGCCCAAAGTAGTATAATGTTACCATAGTAACATTGGACTACTTTGGGGAAGTGATCAGTATTTGTTTTTTTTTTTTGCTTATAGCAAAGACTTACTTTGCTATAAGCAAGCATTTACCGGAATAACAGATTCATTCAGGGTTTTTTTTTTGTGCTTAGGTGTGATTTGGCTGCGGTTAAACACATGACACAGCTGGGCTGTGATTGGCCCAGCTTGTGCATGTGATCGCTGTGACAATTTACAGCTAAAAACACTTTTATACAATGGATGGCATGAAAGGAAGCCATTCATTGTATACAACTGTCATGTGACCTGCTGTGATTGATCACAGCAGGTCACATGGTACTGGCAATGGGGCCGGTACACAGATCTGTCATCGGCTGTGTCCGAGGTACATGGCCGGTGACAGATCGCGCCGCAGAGCAGCCCTTCAGGCAAGCGCACTACGCATACCTGAAAGGATGCCATATGGCGTCCACCCGGAGGGACTAGCTGTTCGCCCGGCCGCCATCTGGCTATAGGCCAGGCGGCAACTGGTTAATAACGTTTTAACCAATGTTGAGAAAGATTCAGATTATGCTTCCCAACTTTGATCAACTATATGCATTCAGATGTCTAAGGCAACCCAATAGACATTAGATGACATCCTGACTTACCA
Organism: Staurois parvus; assembly: GCF_062004578.1. Classification (NCBI taxonomy): domain Eukaryota; kingdom Metazoa; phylum Chordata; class Amphibia; order Anura; family Ranidae; genus Staurois; species Staurois parvus. Next base: position 2,656,233 of record NW_028318360.1, on the reverse strand, counting down.
TTCTAACAAATGATCGTTTCATTAACGTGCAAGCCGTGAGCTGTAAATAACGTCTACAGAGGATAGAGAGAACAGACAGATGCACCGTTGTGCTGGCCTGTGCCCAGGTTAAATGGTTGGGGTTAGCCAAAGATCCAACACAGCTTACTATATGTTTCCAGATAATCAGTTCAGAGTGTCTGTCTGCCAGAAACATGACTTTCATCTCAAGATCTGGCCAAATTCAATTTAAATTTTTATTAAGGCATACATTAACCTCCCTGGCGGTCTGATTATGTCAGTATTTCTGTGCTGAAAGCAGTACCACTATTTTGCATGGAAATATGTAGTTTTTTTTTTATTGTAGACCTATAATTTTTAGGAATAACTCACTGAAATCTGTCCGAACAAGAGTCTAGTAAGCATCCCGGGTATGTTAAAATTTGAAACACGAAATCGTAAATTATAATTTAATAAATAATCATAAAAAATACTATAATAATAAATTTAATTCAATAATGTAATCAAACCAAAAACACTGAAATTTGAAAGAGCGCCAAGTTCGCACATCACTGAGCAAAGTTGCAAAATCGTTTTCAGTGTCTGATGACGAATTTCCCCACAAATCATTATCACCTAATTCTGCAAGTGGTTCTAATTTACGATCGCTGTTTTCTAGCTGGTCTAAAACCAATTTTGACCTAAAGGGATGCATTTTGGACACCATGGACATTTCTCAGTTTCCAGGCAGAAAACACGGTAAAAATGCAGGCAGGGCACAGGACAAAGCACTCGGGACAAAATGTATGTGAAATGGTTTGATACAGTAATGTTTTACTATGTGATTTTAGTGTATTTAGTGAATTTCACATTTTGACATTTTTAAATTTCCCGCCAGTTCCGTCCCCGTACGTCCCGACGCTCGCAGGGAACGGAACCCAGAAGACAGATGCCGGCATCAGCCGGGGGACATGGCCGGGGATGCTGCAGGGGGGACATCACAGGAGCGAAGGACAAGGTAAGTGCAGAAGAGATCCCGGTGCAACACTGCAAGGTATTCCTCAGTGTAGATCGGGGTTACTGCTTGTGGTACTGAAACTTTACCCCGAGCTACACTCGGGAATACCGCCAGGGGGGTCAAACAATTGTAGGTGTTTCAGAGGTAATAAAATTTCATTTACCCAGTCATTTCTCCCCAAAATATTTTAAATATTTACTTACCTGAATTTCACAGGCAGACACAAGATTATGAATATAATAGAATGCTTCTTCTACGGTCTCTCCCATAGTTACTAGTCCATGGTTTCGAAGTATTAGTACCTGGAACAAATCAGACACAGGTATTCTACAAACCATAAACAATGGAGGAAGAACTAAATAACATGACATCAAGGAAGCACTCACTTTACTTCTAGGACCCAAGTTCTTTTGAATTAATACTTTTTCTTCTTCATCAACTAGTATGCCATGATAGTCATGATAGGTCACCTCTCCTAGACACAAGGCTTCCGGAGACAGCGGCAACAAGCCGCATTTCATTGCAGACACCTAGAGGATATAAAAAGGTGGGAAATTTAGTTATTTAAACACCACAAGACAAATATCACTAGAAAGCATAGCTTACACGAACACAGGTACAGGAAGTGATGAAATCTCTCTCTGGGCACATTCCGTACCAGAGAGAGAAGAATCAAGACACATTGAGTACAAGCAGCACACTTACACAAAGTTAGAACACATTTAACCCCTTGATCACCCCCCCCCTCACAGTTAACCCCTTCACTGCTTTGTCACCAGTGTCATTAGTACAGATTTTTTGCTGATCACTGTATTAAGTGTCGCCGGCGACTTCAGATAGCGTTAGCATCCCTCCCAGACGGCGTCAGATTGCCCCTCAGTACTCCAATAATCACATTTAACCCCTTGATTGCCAGGAACACTTTCATATACGCAATAAACCTCCATTTCTAGTATAGTGTTTGAAGGGATCAATATCTTTGATCAGATCAGCACTATACCAGCGTTCACATTAGTATAGTGTCCCCAAAAATGCAGCGTTAGCAGCATCAGCCCCCGAACCTGTGTTTAGCCCCTACACTTAAACCCCCCCCCTTCCCCAGCAAGTGCAGTGGCAGGTCACTGTCACTTGATACATTGCACACAAAACCGCAGTGTTCGCAGGATCATACCTGATCTCTGTTAGCACTTGCCGGTAAATTTTTTTGCAGTGGTTCAAGAAGTCCCTGACAGCCAGGTGCTCTTTTTCCCCGTGAGTCGAACTAAGTACCTATAAATTTAGTGGCCAAAATGTCAATGGAAAGGTACTCTAGTGAAGAGGCCTACAGGATTCTGAGCATGTCAGGTGAGAGCGAAAAGGAAAACTCACTGACACAATCAGCCTCAGAATACGAACCTGTAGACAGCAGTGGCACCCTGACAGATAGCTCAGACGATGAAGTAGAGGTCCATGCTAAGATCAGGCATACCCGACCCTGTTCCCAGGTTGCTGAGATGTTACAATCGCATGATGACTCTCATATGCAGCAGAGTGCCAGTACTAGTGCCAGTCTACCTTTTGGTGAACTGGCGAGCACCAGTGGCCTAGTACATCCTGGTCTTTTACATACCAGCACTGCAGTATCACTTGGCGAGTCCCATAACTGCAGTACATGCAGGTGCGATGGCAAGCACAAATAGTGTCCCGCAGCCACCAAGAATTCGCACACAGGCCCGTAGAGCCCCTAGTATCCTTCCGGTTGTGCTTGCAAATCCCGATTGGCAGCCCACAAATTCTGCAGCACCCGTACATCCCCCATTCACTGCCCAAACCGGAATTCAGGTGGAAACAGCAAATTTAAATACTCCCCTTGAACTTTTGGAACAGTTTTTCACGGAAGATCTGTATACATTGATTGTGGATCAAAGCAATTTATATGCACAACAGTTTATCACCGCCAACCCAAATTCAAACCTTGCCAGACCATTCACATGGAAACCCATTACAGTTTCCAAATTTAAAGTTTTTTTGGGCCTAACTCTCAACATGGGCATTACTTAAAAAAAAAAATGAATTGCGGTTGTATTGGTCCACAGACCCGATTCATCATATGCCCATGTGTTCGGCTGCCATGGCCAGGCATAGCTATGAGAGTATAATGCGTTTTATGCATTTCAAGGACAATACACTGTCGTCCTTGGGGTGACCCTGAATTTGGCCCCTTGTAAATCACCTTAACCAAAAATTTGCAGATGTCTATACTCCCCAGCAAAACATCTGAGCTGATGAGTCCCACATTAATTTTTCTGGCCGCCTTGCATTCAAACAATTTCTCCCCAGCAAGCGTGCCAGATATGGGGTCAAGATGTATAAGATGTGAGAGGGCAAAAGGCTATACATATAAGTTTCGGATTTACGAGGGAAAAGATAGTCACATAGAGCCCCCCAGATGCCCAGACTACATGGGGAGTAATGGCAAGATAGTCTGGGACTTGGTGTCATCCTTTTTCCCATATGGGGTACCACTTATACGTGAACAATTTTTATTCAAGGGTGCCACTATTTAGACATTTGTACAATCTTGGAATTGGCACATGTGGTATCGTGCGACCTAATCGCAATATCTCAATGAACACAAGAACAATTTCCAAAATTTTGACAAAACTGAGTTTTATAGAACATTTGTATAGCTCATTACATAAAAGTAAGGTTAATAATATAACTTAGATTACAAAATCTTCAGTTTTACTCAAATTAGTTGATGCAAAAATGAATACACCCCACAACAAAAACTACTCCATCTAATATTTTGCATGACCTCCATGATTTGTAAGAACAGCACCAAGTCTTCTAGGCATGGAATGAACAAGTTGGCAACATATTGCAGCATCTATCTTTTTGCATCCTTTAAGAACAACCTCTTTTAGAGCCTGGATGCTGGATGGAGAGTGATGCTCAACTTGTCTCTTCAGAATTCCCCATAGGTGTTGGATTGGGTTTACATCAGGACACATACTGAACCACTTTCACATTGTTCTTCTTCAGAAATGCAACATTGGCCTTAGATGTGTGTTTTGGATCATCTGTATGTCGGAAAAGTGCACAACGACCAAGGGCACGGAGTGATGGTACCATCTTCTCTCTCAACATAGAGCAGTACATCAGTGAATTCTAAGATACCATCAAAGAAATGCAGCTCCCTGACACCAGCAGCACTCATGCAGCCCCACAGAAGGACACTGCTACCACCATGTTTTACTGTAGGCACCATGCATTTTTCTTTGTACTCCTCAAATCATTTATCTTAGTCTCATCACTCCAGAGTCCCAGTACTGGTGTTTTCTCAGCATGGGCCCTGGAAAATTCTAGGCTGGCTTTTTTGTGTATGGGCTTTAGGAGAGGCTTCCTTCATGGACAACACCTATGCTTGCCATTCCTCTGCAGTGTACGCCGTATTGTGTCATGGGAAACAAACAATCACCCCATTTTGACTTTCTACTACTTTAGCTAACTGCAGCGAACTTCTTGGCGATGTTCTTCAACCCTTATCAGAAGATGCTTCTGTCAATGTGGTAACTTCCATGGACTGCCTGGACGTCTCTATGAGATGGTGGCAGTTCCATCTTTGTTAGAATACTGTAGCAAAAGTGATACAAATATTTGACTGATAAGTAAAGATCTGCTGATCTTCTTGTAGCCTTCACCTTTGTTGTGTAAAGAAATTATTTTCTTTTTCAGGCCTTGTGACATTTCTCTTCCATGTTGTGCCATTGCTGACAGCATGATAATCAACTGTCTGCTGGACACCTGTTTAATGAATAATTAGACTCACCTGTAGTTGAATTCTTGCCGATTAGGATTCTGAGGTCTAAAATTTAGCTTTTCTCTTAAGACTTTCTTTGGGGTGTATTCATTTTTGCAACATGGTCTTGAATGAATTTGTTTGGAAAAATACTTTTCTGTGTGTGCAAATGAAGAAATCTTGTTTGCAATCAATGGCCCGCATTTGTGGGAGTATTTTGTAGTATAGTGTCCCATAGAAAATGTTGATTCTGAAAGTAAAAGTTTTCTGACAAACCTGTTGGGGTGTACTCATTTATGTTGAGCACTGTGTATATCCATCTATATCTATCCACAAATTTACATTTATATTTTAAACTGAATGGGTTGTTTTACAAGGGGAGGGTTTACATATACTTTAAGATCCCATGTACATGACCAGCTCCTAAACTTGAGTTTAGGAGCTTTTGGCATTTTTTTGCCAAAGCTCCTAAATGCAACTCTATAAAAGTCTGTGTGTCCATGTACACTTAAGCTTTTAGCAGAGTTTAGGAGCTGCCGCGTTTAGGTGAGGTTAAACCTCACTCTCCGGAACGCGGAAGATTCGTGTTCAGGATAGGAACGTTTTGACCGCTGACCGTGGGGAACTGCAAAATGTGACAAAACCACGGCAAAACTGTGGTTCCACGGTTTTGCATTTTCCCATGGCCGCCGGTCACGAAAGGCTCGTGTACATGGAGCCTAAAGCTTCATGTACACGAGCAGCTCCTAAACTCGCTTTTAGAAGCCTTTGGCATTTTTTTTCCAAAGCTCCTAAACTCAACTCCATAAAAGCCTGTGTGTCCGTGTACACATAGACTTTTAGCAGAGCTTAGGAGCTGCCGCATTTAGGTAAGGTTACCCCTCCCTCTCCTGAACACGGAAGAATAGTGTACAGGATAGGAACAGTTTAACCATTAGCCGCCCGACCAAAGGCCGTTTGGCAGCCGGCAAAATCCTTCAGCGTCCTCCCAGACATGCGTAGTTTGCGCGCCTGCAGAGCCGCGCAATCTGTCACCGGCTGTGTACCTCGGACACGGACGATGACAGATCTGAGTACCGGCCCTGTTGCTGGTACCATGTGACCTGCTGTGACCAATCATGCAGGTCACATGACAGTTGTATACAATGGATGGCTTCATTCATGCCATCCATTGTATACTAGTGTCTAGCTGTGAATGGTCACAGCAATCACATGCACATGTCATGTGATTAGCCGTGGCCAAATCACAGCTAAGCACAAAAAAAAAAAAAAAAACCCCGAATGAATCGATGTCATTCGGGTAAATGATTGCTTATACCAAAGTAATTCTTTGCTGTAAGCAAATTGATTAAAAAAAAAAAAAAACTGATCACTTCCACCATAGTAGTACAATGTTACTATGGTAACATTATACTACTTTGGTCATAGTGAAATATGAAAAAAAAAAAATCTTAAAAAAATAAAAATTTAATAAAAAATTAATAAAAAAATAAATTATATTATATATTTTTTTCATACTGTCACCAGTAAGTGTCCCTGATCACCGCCATGCCAGTTATATGATGATGGCGCTGCACTGGTGACAGTATGTAAAAAAAAAAAAAAAAAAATAGTGAAAATAATTTAAAATTTTTTCATTTTCCGAAAATTATGACAAAAAAAAAAAAAATATCAAAAAACTCGCTATGCCTCTTATGAAATACGTCGGACTGTCTACTTTACAAAAAGGGGTCATTTGGGGGATATCTGTACTGTTCTGACATTCTTGGAACTCAAGAAATTAGATTAGCCGTCAGTACTTCAGGATTGATCAATATTCAGATATATACCATAGTTTGTGAACTCTATAACTTTCCTACAAACTAAAAAATACAGCCTAATTTGGTTTATTTTCACCAAAGACATGTAGCAGGATACACATTGGCCTAAATGTATGAAGAACAATTTATTTGCAAACTTTTATAACAGAAACAAAAGAAAAAAGTGTTTTGTTTTTTTTTTTAATTTTTGGTCTTTTTTGTTAATTTAGCAAAAAATAAAAACCCCAGCGGTGATTATATACCACCAAAAGAAAGCTCTAGTTGTGTGAAGAAAATGATAAAATTTTAGTTTGGGTACAACATTGTATGACCGCGCAATTGTCATTCAAAGTGTGAGTGCTGACACCTGAAAAATGGCCTGGGCAGGAAGGGGTAAAAGTGCCCGGTATGGAAATGGTTAACTGCCATCAGCGAGAAAACGTGGCACTCCGATTTGCGGTTTCCCACGGCCGGCGATCAGGGTAGGCTCATGTACATAAAACCTAAAAGAGGTATTGCCAAAGCTTTTTTTTTTTTTTTTTTTTTTTTTTTTAACCATGCTTCTCTTGTGAGTCATAGGAGTGCACTTGTGCTCTCCTGTGACCCAGAATTGGCCAACACAGGGCTAGAGCCTGTTATCGGATGATGTCAAAAAGCTGCTCCACACTCTGGAAGATCCCAACCATATTGTCAAGTTCTACCCAGATGCCTGATCAGCAGTTGGCTCAGCCTTTCAGAGCACTGCTGAGAGCCTGAGCAAGGTGCTCCCGCCTTACTCTAGTGAAACGGTCACCACTCTCTGCTCTAGATAGATCAGGAACTGAGAGAAAACAGTCATGTGATCAAGCTTTAGAGCCAGCAGGGGACAACTGCACCATCAGGCCATGCTATCTCCGCCCTGCTACCACAGGCCACTGTACTCCACTGTCTTTGCTACTGGCTATGTGAATGCAAATAAAGCAGTGAAAAAAGAAAGGGTTATGTTTTTTTACGCCAATAAGCAGACTAGTCTTTTTTTTTTTTTTTTTTTTTTTTTAGAACAGCCTTTAAGACACTTTGGGGTTCATTTACTAAAACTGAATAGTGCAAAATCTGGTGTAACTCTGCATAGAAACCAATCAGCTTCCAGGTTTTGTCAAAAGTTTAATTAAACAAGCTGAAAAGTTAGACTCTGATTGGCTACTATGCACAGCTGCACCAGATTCTAAGTGCTCCAGTTTTAGTAAATCTACCCCTTTGCATTTAGTGGGGACAAACAGCACTATCTGCAATTGCATTGCTAAATCTATGCGACAGATTTTATTAGGATGTGGTTAGACAGCCTTTGTGTTTTATTTCTTGGTGTTTTTACCATTTTGAAAAATGGAATCCCATTAACAAAGCAAGTAGAAATACACCTTAGACATAAACAGTCTTTTTGCATACTCACTGCAGCACCAGCGGGGGTGTGGATATGGACGATGCATTTTACATCAGGTCGTGCAGCATATATGGCAGAATGCAATGTGAAACCAGCTTTATTCACTCCTAAGTTAGTGCTGCCGCGGTCAACCATTTCACCTTGCAGGTTGACTTTGACCTGAAACACAAAACATGCACACATACTCTTGAAAGACAAACGTTTTCCAAATTTGATTTAGTCAGTGATATTTTATGCACAACAAAACCAAATCTGCCTATTTTGTGATATTCATGAACTTAGGCCGTGATTAATCAAGCTGTGATAAGCGCAATGTGCTAAAACGTCATCTCAAACAATATCAAGCACCTCAAGCCATGCTTTTTTTTCTGTCTTCCCAAACAGACACTTCACAGAACCTCAGTGAATTCTAGGCAGAATCGGTGAGTTTTTTTTACATTCAAAACAATGTGATAGATTTGTGAACTGACTTTTGTACGGAATAGGGCAAACAGAGCACACATGTTGAGAATTAAGAAGCTGATCCATTAAAAATTATTATTATAAAGGATTTATATAGAACCAACCGTTTGCGCAGTGCTTTAAATAAAGCCTTCTAGTGAAATCTAACAAAGCTCAGATTAGCAAATAATACATTAATGTAAATACTGCCTGTTTTGTGAATTGTTCCCAAAAAAAAAGTGCTATTCTGCCTTTAAAAAAAATTAAAAATAAATAAAAAATGGCACATGTGATAACGATGATACAAAGACACTTACCAGACTGGATGCAGTAACTTCACTGTACAGAAGTCCAAAGGGAACAATCAGGAAGTGTTCTTGCTCTGAACTCACTCTGACCTATATCAAAACACAGAATAGAAAATCATAAGTAATCCATGGAGAGATAGATTAGTTTGGCTGATTTTTGCCATTTAGCACTGAGCTACTTTAACAGGTAACTGCAGTCATGCAACGCTGTACCCAAATGAAAATTTATATAATTTTTTTTCCCACACAAATAGAGCTTTCTTTTGGTGGTATTTGATCACTACTGGGTTTTATTGTTTGCAATATAAGTGAAATTGACTGAAACTTTAGAAAAAAAAATTTTTCTCTCCAAAACATCAAATTTCTTCATAAATGTTGGCCAAAATGTATTTTGCTACATATCTGATTAAAAAATAAACCCGTTATAGCGTCTACAAACTAGGGTTTGTACTAGAATTTCTTTTTTTTGTACTACTAATGGTGGCGATCAGCGACTTAATGTATACAGCCAATCAGCCACTCCAGGCTGTGAATCATGCGCATGCACTAAACCCAGAAGCAGACAGTGATGTACAGGTACCTTTGTCTGTGCAGGCCGCCCGTCTACAGGTGGTTAACCCCTTCACACCGACGTCACACAAATGTGGCCTCACAGAACTGGGCTTTATTCTGTGGTGCCGCATATTTGCGTACCTGTCTTTGTGCTGGGAGCACGCTCCCAGCACAAGGACCGGGGTGTCACTAAGAGCCCTGGGTCCCATTCTAACGATCGGGACACGGGACTCCTGATTCTGGGTAACATGATCGTTGTGAAACTCTGATTGGCTATCACAGTGATCAGTCACTGTATAGCCCACCCCCCTTGTTTTGTTTCTCTCTATGAATGGAGGAAGGAGATACATTGTAGCTCTCTAACTCCTGGCATAGAGGAGGAAAAAAAAAATATATATTTTTTTTTTAACCCCTTGATGCCGATGTAACACAAATATGCAAACTCACAGAACTGGGATTTTTTCCGTGGGGCCGCATTTTTGCATACCTGTCTGTGCTGGTCACTGAGAGCACCGAGTTCTGTTCTAACGATCGGGACCTGGGACTAACAATTCCGGGTCACATGATCGCTGTCATAGCCTCTGATTGGCTATCACAGTGATTAGTCACTGTACAGCCCAGCCCCTTGTTATTTTTTTCCCTCTCTCTATGAATGGAGGAGAGAGATACATTGTATCTTTCTAACTCCTGGCATAAAGAGAAGAAAAAAAAACAACAACAAATATTAAAGAAAAAAATAACTAGATCAAAGTTTGATCTAGTTCAGTGCCAGGGTTAGTATTTGGGTCAGAGTCAAAGGTCAAAAGGTCAGGACTTATTTAAAAAAATAAATAAATAATATGGTGTCAGTGTGTTTTAGGTAAAAAAAAAAAAAAAACCAAAAAAACAAAAAACCCCCACAAAAACAAAATGCGCACTATTGTTTCTGAGCTGTACTACGGGTGCAAACAACAAACATACACATATATGGTATCGCTGTGATCGTCAAGATTTGGAAAATTTATTTTGGGTTGTTCTTTGGTGGTAGGTTAAGGTAGGCCTGTTCTGAGTGGAACCTGTCCTGTCAAACCACTGTATGGTCTTGGCCACCATGCTGCAGCTCAGTTTCAGGGTCTTGCCAATCTTCTTATAGCCTAGGCCATCTTTATGTAGAGCAACAATTCTTTTTTTCAGATCCTCAGAGAGTTCTTTGCCATGAGGTGCCATGTTGAACTTCCAGTGACCAGTAAGAGAGTGAGAGCGATAACACCAAATTTAACACACCTGCTCCCCATTCACACCTAAGACCTTGTAACACTAAACGAGTCATATGACATCGGGGAGGGAAAAATGACTAATTGGACCCAATTTGGACATTTTCACTTAGGGGTGTACTCACTTGTTGCCAGCGGTTTAGACATTAATGGCTGTGTGTTGAGTTATTTTGAGGGGACAGCAAAATTTACACTGTTATACAAGCTGTACACTAAAATATTTACAAAAATGTAAGGCGTGTACTCGCTTCTGTAAGATACTGTACAAAGTAGTGTTGATATGTACAGCTTTACTAACATGTCAACGTTGCAAAATTGTGCTTAGGCATTAAGATTTATTTTACTCTTAGAAGTGAAGGGGTTAAAGTCACAATAGTTTCCCCAGTTCTTTATTCAGTTTGAAACCAATTGCAGGGCTTACACAACCTGCTGTAACACAGGTAAACAGATTAGATCCAATATTTTCCAGTGCAGATGTGCGCATGCACATGCAAAGACTGGAAAAAAGCGCAAACATTTCATGACAGTGGATGGAGGGCCTGACACACAGGCCCTGTTTTACTCTGTAAAAGCAACAAAGTAAAACAAAAATGGCAAACCGTTGTAGGATTTATACAAAAGTAAGTCAAAGTAAGACTACAAATTTCTTCATATTGCTGCTTATTTCATTGCAGGTAGCAGCATTGTTTTTATTTCATTTATATTGCTGGCTTTGTTTTCACATGTTGTTCTGTCATGAAGACTTTAGTCTTTTGAAGACCTTTAAAGCTCTGCTGGCAGAAATCCAGGCTGTAAACGGATAATTCTAGATCCTTCATTATTTGACTCTCTTATTAAATCTTTATAGCTCTGACCAAAAAGGCACGCTCTAAGGTAAACTTGGAAGAACTGTGTCAGGCAGAATTACCCATTTTAAGTTAAAGTATACCTAAAAAGGCAAAACTTATTACTTTTGGATAAAGTGGAAAGGAAGTAGAGCCCCTGGCAGATTTTTTTATGCCATCTGTGCCCCATTATGGAAAGTCACCCTCTATATTTGTCCTGTTTACCATTATTACTGGAAGTTAAAAAAAAAAAATAATCCCAAATTTTTGCTTGTCCCCAGAACAATAATGGGAAGGGGGGAAGGGGATCCAATGACCCTGGTGACAGCCAGGGATGTCCTTAGGTGAGGTGAGAGTAAAATCCCACCAAACTGGTTTTGGCTATTGGACAGGAAGTAAAAGATAAATCTCCACAATGAAACAATGATGGCCACAAAAATGACAAGGATTATACTTCTCCCTCCCTTAATCTAAAAGTTTTGCCTTTAGTTCTAATGTAGGAATCGTTATGGAACTTAGTGGAATAGGAACTGATCTGACAGATAGGTTTTATTGTGAAGACCTATTGTGAAGTTTTATTCCAGAAGCCAGGTAGCCAATGTTCCAAAAACTGGTACCCAAATTTGTCCCCATTTTTGGCTGATATCTCCTGGCTGTTTAAAATAATTTCAAAACCAGTTAACACAACTTTAAAGCCAGTGACAGGGAAGGCCTTTTCAGAAGCATTTTGTCAATTACTGCACCAGGCTCTTGTTATGCACATGCAGTCGCGCTCCAGAGCCGGGGTGTGTGCATCCATAGAAACACAGTGAGACTCAGCCCCATCATAGGATTTGATTGACAGCAGCAGAAGTCAATGGCTTCTGCTGCTCTCAGCAAAGCCTGTGATAGCAGGGAGAGAGGAGAGAAAACCTGCAATTTGGCACAGCACTGGATGGATGGTGGTGTCAGTTAAGTATTAGGGAAGGGGGATACTAGCGTTGGAATGTTTTTTAACTTAATGCATTAAGGTAAGCACCTTTAGAGTTTACAACCACTTTAATAAACTGTGAATGGACTAATCGATAACACAAGTATTTTTTTTTTTTATAGTGTTCTGTATACCCCATAGTGAGCAGTAGGAGATAATTTATCTTTCTATATTTTTATCACATGAATAAAGTATGGACAGAAGTTTATATTAATAGCGCCAATTAGATGTTTATATGAATGGATCCGGTGGTATACACAAGGAAATAGCTGTTTTTGTGATGCACATAACCTTGACTGGGGTAAACCTCAACCGAAATATAATCAAATAAGCACTTTATAAAAATGGTACTTATTGTAGTAATTACTGATTTTGTTATGCCCAATAAAATTAAATGTCCTGATCTGTCAGATTTTTGGACATGTGTACCTCTCTGTGCATGTGATTTTGTACCATAACTGGATCTAGTAGTTTAATACTCACCGTAATGTGATTGTAGATCAGCTGGGACCATCCAAACAGATCAGCTAAGCGATAAAACGCGGCTAGTTTACATCTAAGCAATTTTTCTCCCTTTTCATAAGCAATGGAGTCAGAGCCTCTAAGATCGTTTACAGGTGTGACCATTCCCAAGCCTGAAATAAAGCACAATCCAGGTTACAAAAATGAAGGCCATAAATATTAAAGTTGAACGTCAGATCTGAGCAGTGGTCCAATGTGAACCTTTTCCAGGATTTTCTTGTAATAAAGATGCCCTCTCCCTGTGCAGGGTGACTGCTCTTGAATCTGCCCCCCTCCTGCAGTCAACCTGTAGTGGGTTGGGCCTGCGGGGTCCCTCCCACAGCTCTACTCTGCACAGGCCATGATCAGTACACGGATTATGTTACTATAACTTTTGCAAGGTAATAACTGGGCTTGAAAAGGCATTTTGTACAAAGTTGCTTAATAAACTTTGTGGTTAACTGGGGAATATATTTAGATAAACGTCTTGTGTCTGGAGTTCAGCTTTAAGCATATTCCTCAAAAATACCCTTCACACAAGATAAAAAAAATCATGCAACAAGGATAGATGGCAGAAAGGACAGGAGGTTGCTTGTCACTGGGAGACCAGCAGATGTGTGAAATTTATTTTGATTTAGGCATTAGTTTAGCAACACAGTGAAGCAAAAAAGTTTATTACAGAAGGCAGAGGTAGCTGCCTGAAGAAATTTCAATCAAATAAGAGGAAGTGCAGCTTTGATGCTGTGCTGTACAAACACAGGACTTAAAGTACACTTACTACATATGCAACCATCAAACCTCCTCCCTCTGGTAACCTGCCTGAATTTCAGCACGCTGTATCCTAAAACTGAAAGGGCTAGCTCCATGTCTAGTGCCATGTGTATGAAATACAGGCACCAAGATGACAGCTTATCATTTCAGGGTTCTCTTCTATAAGAACAATGGACAGGAGGATATTGGTGTGAACAATTTGCATAGCCCCTTTACTTTCTATATCCAGCCCAATTGTAACATGAATTAACCATGACTATTAAAAAGTTGCATATTTTGCATTTAGCTGTCCTATAAGGTGTCCCCTGCAATTCCTGATTCAGGCAAATTACTAGAAGTCTGCACTGCTGAGTAAGTAGAACAACACACTACTAGTAAAAACTTTTCTATTTGAATTAACCACTTACCTACTAGGCACTTTCACCCCCTTCCTGCCTAGGTCAAATTTTCAGCTTTCAGTACTGTTGCACATTGAATGACTATTGCACGGTCATGCAACACTCTACCCAAATGAAATGTTTAGCATTTTTTGAGACATATAGAACTTTCTTTTGGTGGTATTTAATCACCACTGGGTTTTTTATTTTTCTTTAAACAAAGGGATATTTTTGTTTTTTTAAGTTTCAGTTATAAAATGTTGCAAACAGGTAATTTTTCTCTTTCACTGATGTGCGCTGATGAGGCTGCACTGATGGTTATTGATAAGGCAGCACTGATAGGCACCGACGAGGAGGCACTGAAGGGCAGCATTGGTCATTGATAGACACCGACGGGACTGCACTGATGTCCTCGGATGTGTAAATACACTTGATTACCGGCTCTCCTCTTTCCTCATACTGTGACAGCATTAGAATCAGCATCAAACTTTTTTTTAGCAGTTTGTTGGGTTTGGAGCTGCGTAACCACCGACCAGTCAAAAGTACCCTTTCTGACCCATATCCACAGCCAAAAGCACCTACAATAATAATGAACTTCAGAGCTGGACCACAGAGCAATGGAAGAAGGTGGCCTGGCCTAATGGATCACATTTTTTCTTTTACATCGTAAGGACAGCCAGGTGCATGGTTGTCATTTACATGTGGAAAAGATGGAACCAGGATGCACTACGGGAAGAAGGCAGGCTGGTGGAGGCAGTGTGATGATTTGTCTAAAGTGGTCTATACCTTGACGGGTCAGTACTGTTTTGGCAGAAAAGGGGGGACCTACGCAATATTAGGTGGGTCATCATAATGCTATGGCTTATTGGTATATACTGAGCTAAACATCTAAAATTATCCCAATAGAACAGAAGAAGAAGAGGGCAGTCAATAGATCTATGTAAAAAGGACACTCACAGATAGAAAGAATGAGGCCCCTTTTTATATGGGGTGGAGTTAGATTTGATCAGCAGGGGATCTGTCCACTGATTTTCTCCTGAACAGAGTAGGGGGGGGAATGACAGGTCAATTCCGGCTCAGTTTATCCAGAACGGACACGAACAGAACAGAGCCCGCTGTGCTCTATGAGCAGTTGGGGGAGTAAACTGATTCAGCTGTCAGTGCACACCCAACTGCCCTCCGATCCCATCCACCTGACAGAAAAGAACAGATTCCCTTCCGCTTTTTTTTTTTTTTAGCGGATCGGATCCCATTGGAGGTAGGCGGGTGTAAACAGATTTCACACCAGCTGGTCCACAGGGGTGAACAGAGGGTCTGATCAGGTCCGCCTGAAAAACTGACAGGCAGACCTCATCAGATCCTTCATGGGAAGGGGCCCAAAACATAAAAAAAAAAAATGAAGCACCATTATACATAAAATGCTGAGCATTCTCTACCGTGTTACCAAAGTTTAAAAGGGAATGTGTTTTATTTTAGACATACATGTGATTTAGCAGAGGGCATCTTGCTGTAAATCTTAATATGACAAACCATGCTTCTATGCCTAGCTCAGAATTACTGTAAACACTGATAACTGAAAAAACACACCATAATTCATTGTATGGATAAAAGTAACAGATGCAATCATGCAAAGATTTGTTTTTGACATGATACAAATATTATAAAAGGACCAATGCAGATCACCAAACCAAAACACAGCAGTCTTTTTTTTTTTTTTAATCAGTCTGCTAATGTGAGCACAACAAACTACAACAATGGGCTTCAAAGAGAAAAAGGAATCTTTGCAGCTATAGAGAATTTAGCAAATACCTGAACATGCTCCTAATGAGAAAATGTTTTTTGAATGCCAGGTTTAAAATATATTAAAAATCAGTGAAAATGAAAAAAAAACAAAAAAAAAACAAAAAACAAAAAAAGTTTAAATTCCCCCCCCAAAATATGAAATAAATACTGAGTATATAAAGACAACAGAACCATGAGGGTCATTTCTTTGTAAGTTCATCTGTTGGCCATACTGTGTAACCATGACCTGCAATTTTGTTGTCACTGAATGGACAGCAATGAACAGGACCTTGATTACCATCTGCTGTAGAATTCTTGATGTGACCTTGCCTTATCTATGTCTGTCAATACTGCAAAATTACAAAGGTCTGAAGCAGCATTGATATTGTAAATGCACGGCACACAGGACTACACCAAGCAGTGTATGCAATGCACAGCCCCAAGGAATACAAGGTGTCTACATCCATCAATTAGATACCATATACTGGAGAGGTTACAGGAGAGCTGGCTATTGGTAATAGGCTATACCCAGCTCTCCTGTGACCTCTCCAGTATATGGTGTCTATATGACTGACTGTCTGTTGTAGTCCCCCTTGTATTCCTTAGGGCATTCAGTCACTGATATTAAACTCTGGATTGTTTGAGGTGGGTTAAGATCGCTAATAAAGTTTTTCTTGGACTCTTCAGCTCCTTTTGTATGGAGGTCCGTATCAGTGGGCTGCAACCCATTTCCTCTTTTGGTTCATCTTGGACTCCCCTGGGGATATAGAAGTGGATGCTTTTGTGCTGGGTTTTACATATATGAAGATACCCCTGTTTTTTCCAGTGGCAATTATATGCAACTATCTGTAAATCTCCTGAAGAAGCAGGAAAATTGGCGAAACATGTCGAGTTGGAATTGTTGCATTGTGAACTTCAAGCCATGTTGGTTTTAAATTTCTTACAACTAATAACGTGATGTAGTTTTTTTTTTATATTACATTACAATATGGAATAAAGCCTTTGAAATCTGTTGAGCACCTTAAAGTGGAGTTCCACTCGATCAAAAAATAAAAGTCAGCAGCTACAAAACTGTAGCTGTTGACTTTTAAAAATCAGCCACTTACCTGTCCCTCGGTCCCATGGTGTGTCCCCCGCAGCTTGTTTCAACGGTTGTCCTGTATTCCAGGAGGCCGACATCTTCAGTGTGGGCACCCAGCTGTGATAGCTTGCGGCTTCACAGCTGGGTATCCACTGCGCATTCGTGAGTAGCGCTGCGCTTTGTGAATGGACAATTTTTATTTTGTTGGAAAGCACATTTGTGTTGCAAAGCAGCACTTCCACATTTATCGCCATGCAAAAAGTCCTCCCCACCCTCTGCACATGCACAGATTTACTACAGGGCTCGGTTCCCAAGAGAGTGTTTTGGCACGTGTGCACATGCGCTGGTTTCTCCAGTCATCTGCATATGCGCAGGGTTTCCCACACATGCACAAATACTGCTATAGCAGGGAAGTCTGAAATCTCTCCTTTTTGCATTTGAATAGAAATCACCTATGCAATTGTGCAGTTGGTAAAACGGAAAAAAAAAAAAAAAAAAACACAAAACAAATTCCTCCACACACACAAATTAGGTTATGGAGGAGTCCCTATACCATCAGAATACACTAAACAGCGGCTGTATCTGCTGATCAACAAAAAGTTTCCAGCATGTCCCTTTGACAGAAATCTTCTGTCAAGCAAGGAGAGCCATACACTAACCAAAATCTGGCTTGTTCAGCAGGGACCAGCCAAATTTGATCAGTGTTTGGCAGCTCTAGATGCACCTCTGCATCCAGCTTGTGAGTTTGTGTACAAGCCCTGATGGCTGCAGTAGGTTACCTTGTGTGGTCTCCCTTCTCCTCTGAAACTAGAGAGGTACACTGATGACAAGGAGTGACTGAAGCTCCCCTCTGCTCACTTCCTCTTTCCTGTCTACTGAATAACTAGACTAGGGATTCCCCTCCATTGTCTGCTCTACATCTACACATATATGCATCTAGGAACAGATCAACTTCTTCCTGCTGAAATGACCGCCCAAAAGTACAGAAACAGTTAAAGAGTAACTCCTGTATATATAGTATATTGTAAATGCATCTTCAGGTGGCATGCATTTTCAAATTAAAGTGATTGTAAAATTAAAACTAAAATAATAAACATGTTATACTTACCAGCTCTGTGCTCTGGGTTCCTCTTCTCAGTGCACCACATTAGGAAGCCGCTTCCTAAGGAGGCGCACCTACTTTCCTCGCCAGCTTGCTTTGTGGCTGTGATACAAATGTGAAATTTCTTCATGTGGAATTGCCCCATTGTCTCTGCCTTCTAGTCAGAAGTGAATGCTTTCCTTTCCACTGCTTATGGTTTGCCCAATATTCTACACCCCAAGAATGGCCTCTTGGTCATTCTTAGAGATTTATCACTTTCTAAGTAGAATAAGCATATACTTCATTTTTATGTTAAGAAAGTCATCGTCCTGTCTTGGAAAGGTGCTCCTCCTGTGTCGCTTGAGGCTTGGAAGACTATCGTTATTAGTAACTTCCCTTTGTATAGGCGAACCTATAAACTCCGAAAACTACCTAGTCTCTTTGAGAATATATAAGGCCGTTGAACAGACAGTCCTCATGTGGCTGCTTTTGTAGATCCAGAACCCTGATTATTTACTGTTATAACTGTATAATCCTTTGGTACCTTTGGTTGTTCTTGATAGCATCGATTTTGTTATACTGGATAATCTGCATATGGCATACTCAACTGTACGTAGGCTATGTTGCTGTTATATTGAGGGAGGAGGGGGGAGTTCTCCCCTTTTCGGTCACTCCATTTTCTTTTGTATGTAACTTTTTTTTAAGGTGTTGTAAAACTCAACAAAAATACATAAAAGGGGGGAGGAGCACTTACATGTTCGCTCCCAAGCTGGGCTGTGTGCATCTATTGACACACACACGACTCAGCCCCCCCCCCCCACTCACATGAATTGACAGCCGCAGGAGTGCTCTGCTCACTACATCTGTGATCAGAGAGAAAGGGGAGAGAGCCATAGCAGATGGGTGCAGCACTGGACAAATACTGCGTTCAGGTAATTCTAAAGGGGGGGTGGGGGATACAAATAAAGAGACATTTACCTTAATGGAGGGAATGCATCAAGATAAAAAAAAAAAAAAAAAGTCTAGTCTTTGGAACCACTTTAAGGATCACTTTTAATATTTATTTAATTTAGAACAGTCATCTAAAATGCAGCATGTTTTAGCTACAGCCGAGTTCACACTTACTCAGGTTTAACGCTGCCATCCCACCCTGTGGGGCCGATGGGTAGACACTTGGTACACTTGTGGTCATAAAATCTGCTATTTGCTGTAATGCCAATAACCCAGTAGGATTTTTTCCTTTCTTGAGTTGGTCCTGGATCATGGTTTCCAGTTCTTCACAAAAGGCCTAAGGATGAAAAATACAAGAACAAAATTAAGGTGGTCAAAAAATGGCAGCAGGATTATCCTTACCCTATGTCAACCACTGCATATTATATAAAGGGAATACTTGTAATCAAGGAGGTTAAAGCTGAACTACAGGTAAACAGCTATAATGCTAAAGGAAAAAAAAAAAAGAAAACCAAGTAGTACACTTACCTGCTGAATTTGTGATTCTATTCAGGCAGACTTGTGTGCCAGAGTACCTGACATTTTACTTTACAATTAACTGCTGGCTTCAACAATAAAATGAATAGTAAATCTGTGACCAGAAGGCTTTCCCTGAGGAGACTGTGTGGCATCCAGGGAAGATCTTTGGATCATAGAAGGGTAAGTGGAGGACTTGCTGGGGGAGGGGAGCCTGCATTTCATAGATACTTGTCTGAAAGTCCCTTTATCCTTTAAAGTATCAGCCCTTTCAATGAAGATCTCTTAGCTTTTAGTGGATACAAATTATCAAATGATTTGTCAAGTCTCTCAGACGCTCTACTAAAAGTATCATTGGACTCGGACATTTACATTTGCCATGGACGTTGTGAGCAGTTCTGTTCTTCATTTGCATTTTTATGTCATATTAAATGTAGGAGTAGTTGCAAATAAAAGGTCAGCAGCAACAGACCTTGAATCTGGCAGGGAGATCTTATAGTTTCCAAGACATTCAAGGAGCCAGACTTAGCCTTGCCAGCTCAGCTTGTATAGATATCAAATTTGTGAGGGCCAAATATTTAAGAAATAGATTGAGTCGAATTACATTAAATCACTTTCAGCTATAGGAATATCTATAAAAGACACCATTTCACCTAAACATTACTTCAGGAGTTTACAATTCTCTGAAACTTGTGTCTACAGGGAATCTGCAAAACCAGATGAAAGGGGTCAATTAGCTTCCAGTACAAATGTCTGCCCTGTATCCAAATTTTGGTTAAAAGACAAACAGATACAGAGTTACAAAAGGCACCTAAATGTAGTAACACTGGTGAGCAACACAAACAAGATTTAAAGATCAAAGTCTATCAACATTCAAACTATTCCAAGTGTAATGTGTTCCTGCCTAAACCGAAGAGTCTGATCCTTTTGACACTTGTAAATTTTTTTTAAAGCAAAAAAACATAGGAGGGCTCCTTCACATGATGTGTGATAATAATAACACATGCAGCGCTACAAATGGTTAATATAAATTAACGTATGAGATATCCAGTCTGCAGCTGGACTTCTGAGGGGAGATATCTATCGGCTCATTCATTGCTCAGGAATAGGCCCAGCAAGGAAAAGAAGCACACGGTCAGAGGAAGAAGAGGAGGAAAGAGGGTACATAGACAACAAAAAAAGAAAGACTTAAACTCTAGAGGTGGATATCTCATATGAGTGCCCTGGGTGAGGAACCTGGATCAGTCTTATTAAGTGTCTCTGAATGTCTGGAATCCCCCTGCTGGCCAAGGAAAGGTGTATCCCCATCAGAGTGACAGCTTGCCAGATGATCCACACAGGTTCAGCTTTCTAGGACCAGGAGTGGTCTGACAACTCAAATGCGCATATTATGCGCTTTCTGGTGAGTGCATAATATTAGACACCTTTCAGCACGGAGTCAACCGTTTACTGGGACTATTGGATCATGTTATGAGGACACTTTTCAATCACCATTAAGCACTAGTAGCCCATCACTTATTACCCTATATGTTAATTTATATTAACCATTTGTAGCACTGCATGTGTTATTATTATTTTAGTGTGAAGGTTTGGGGTTTGTGCCTTTCATGCTAGCTGCTTGTTATCCATCTCCAAGCGCTCGTTAATTATTCTTTTCACATGATGTGTGATGACTGGCATTTTTCTGGACTAGCTACACATCAGTCACTGCAAGAGCACATAAACTGTTTTCTCTGTGCCCCGTTCATAACACAATGCTTGTATGATGTGTTCTTCTGAGTGTAGTGGAAGGCACCAGATGTTCCTGCACTGCAGCACAAAAGGCAGCACTGTTGTGTGGAAACTTGAATGAAGTATGACCTCAAAATAGGTAAAAATGATAAGTGCACCTTTTTTTGGGTGGAACATGTAACAGTCTATATTTAAAAAACAAAAAACCATGGTTGTGCGGGGCTCCACCTGCCCACCGCATCATTCATTCGCAGAGTTCTGTGAATGGGAATCTACAAGTCCTGACAGCCTTTGCAGCTGTCAGTTTGAGTTCTCAATGATCACTGACAAGTCTGTAGGAGTCCTACATGGCAATGCTTTACAGGCTACAAGTAAAATAATGTGCATTTTTTTTTTTTTTGGATAAGTTCGTCTTTTAAAAAAAAATAAGGAAACTGTGCTGTCCACTGCTTGACCTCAGACCAATAGGACTTAGCCTCTGCCTCTGAAGAAGTCTGTGCGCACGAAACGCGTCAGCAAGAGCCTAGGACGTCGTGACGCCCGGCGGCCATCTTAGATCCTGGATGGTCAGTCGTTTTCACATATCTGACGCTGCTTTACTGTTACTGATGTTTTATGGAATCTTTTTTTACTGAATACATTTTTAACAGTAATTACTACACTATGGGCACTCTCCTTGGTCTCCCTTGAGGAGTTTTATTATCCATAGAGCTCTGCTGCGATCCAGTCTCCTGTCCACCAGACCCAGAGGAGGGAAGCACCTGTAAACAGGCATCTTTACCCACCTATCCCTTAAAAGGGACCTCTGGCCAGCTGGATCTACCTACATCCATTGAGGGCTCATACCCATATCACCCTGAAGGAGAACCTACCCCGAGTTCCAGTCCGGACCTTTATCGGTGAAGTGGATCTGTGTTGATTGACATACTGCGTAATTAGATTACGCTTCTGGTGAGTGCGCAATTTTTACTTTACCATTGGGAGCACCACCACTGGATTGAAAGCTGTAGATCACGATATATTCATCTAGAGCAGCAATGGGCAAACTACGGCCCGCGTGCCGTATAAGGCCCGGCGGACCTTTTAATCCAGCCCGCGGAGCTAGGCTCCCGCTAGGCTCCTCTCACAGTCCGCCCTGAAGACCGGTGTAGCATGAAAATCTGTCTCCTATGAGGATCTGTCCCCCTTGACGTATCTGCGCATGTGCCGGAGATCGCCGATCGGCTGCTAATGCCTGAAACTGGCACATGCGCAGATACGTCGAGGGGGACAGATCCTCATAGGAGACAGATTTTCATGCTACACCGGAACGGCGAGAGGAACGCGCGGAGCAAAGGTAAGTGAATTGACACAGGGGGGACTTGGGGACTTAATATAGGGAATGAATTACTATGGGGGATGAATTACTATAGGGGGGATGAATTACTATATGGGGGATGAATTACTATATGGGGGATGAATTACTATGCTTACTATGGGGTGAATATTACTATACCTACTATAGATAACACATACACACATCATTCATCTACTCTTGGTCCGGCCCCCGGGTCCAATATATGAACCCATTGTGGCCCTCAAGTCAAAACGTTTGCCCACCCCTGATCTAGAGACTGTCATTAATTGATGTTATCATTGAGGACATTATATATTTATTATAATTTACTGACTAGCACTACCCATATATTTTTTTACGTTTATCACACCAATAGCTGCCTGCACAGTAAGACACAATGTTTCACCATGCAGGCTAGTGCAAATGAGCTCTGAAAAATGTACGAGACATGCATTAAATATATACACTTAAAGCGTTGCTTTATTTTCACTCTCTACAAGTTTTGTTGTGCGAGTCTATAAACAAACTGGGGCCTTTTCACACAAGCAGTCAGTCCGGATCCCTGAGTTTTTCAAACTGATGACTGAACTACTAGTATTTCCATGGGTGGGTCAACATAAACATATGTACATCCGTTTACAACCAAGTCCGTACACAACACTCAGAGAAGGTCTATGTCCTTTTCCATTTTTGCAGACATAAAATAGATGTCTATTTACGTCCCTTCCACTTGCATCTGTTTTATGCAAGAAACACTTCTTGTTTGTTTTTTTTCCAACAAAGTAGTCATAGGTGACACAAGTATATAAAGTGTGAAAAATGGATGTATACTGATGTAAATTGAACTGAACCTGAATGTATAAACTGATGTAAAAGGATTCAGTCTGTATGCTTTTTTTTTTTCCTGTTTCTTTTTTAGTTTTCGTGATGGAACTCGTAACACTGATGTGAAAGACCTTTAACTTCATAATAAAAGCTGTGTGAAAGTGTACCTAGAAGAACTGATGCGGTTTTGAATGCAAAGGGTGTTCACACCAAATATTGATTTGATGTGGATTTCTCTTCTGTTCATTTACTTTCAATTTTGTTAAAATGATAAAAAACTGTTCACACTTCTATTTCTGAAAGCATTCTTCATTTACAGCATGTTTTCACAACTGACTATAACGTTTCCACACTACTGTATAGATCTCCAAAGAAAAAAAACTGAGAAAGTTTACTTTATAAAAACAAGCATATTTTTGTCCTCCCTCAATATAAAATAAGACCAATTAAAATACCATAGACAAACATTATATTGGTTAATACTCTATTTCAAACTGCAAGCATAAATTTCTAATCGCCACAAAACAGATTAGCATGTACCCTGAGGACTAAATAACTGGACTGGCCCAAGGTGCTACTAAATACCCGATTTAATGAGCAGAACTTATGATTGAAAAAAGAAACTAGTGCCACGGCCATCACTGCTACCTGCAGGAGGTAAACTCACATCCATATTAATTAAAATGCTTCAGATTCCAGATTTATTTTTAATCCACAATTAGCAGGACTTTGCAGCCAACCGGTTTGAAAGAACACAGCACCCAACAGCGAGACTAAAAGGATATACTGAAATAAACTAGAAAAATAAAATAAATAAATAAAAAAAAAAAAAAAACAGTCAAGGTGAACATTAAAGCCCAAGTGCCACAAAAATCAAAACCAGAAAAATCAGCACAAGGGGCATAAAAGTAGGTGTCCCTTTTGTCGATTAGTGAAAGCGACAGCGTAATGACAGCAAGTTATGTTCCTGGTTCTGATTTTTGTTCTGTGATTGTGGCTGCACTTGGGCTTCAAATGTTTTGTCAGTTCTTTTCATTGCAGCATTGTGCTTTTTTTTTGTCCCTGCCAACTCACCGGGCTTTGAAGTATCATAGAAACTCTCTTTTTCTGTTCCATCATGTTGAAGTCCTGTCGAAGGTCAGGTGCCATGTTTCTTTCTCTAAGGTACTCCGGGTTATTCTCATCCACTCGGTCAAAATACTTTTCCTTGTGGGGAGCATTCGTAGGGGGTGGTGAGGTCACCACCCCTGCACTGGAATCACCATTCATAGCTCAATATTAACCAGTCCTAAACACAAGAAATAAAAAAAAACACTGATTAGAATATGTCAAATTCAACAAGGTTTAATAAAACCAAAGCTAAAATATCTGTTATATACTAACTCAACACTAAATAAAAATGTGTCATTGTAAAGAATTTCCAGGAGTATTTTGCTTCTTCAGAAGACACTACTGCATAATAAACAGTCGCTCTCTGGTTTTCACGGTACAAAAATGTACTATTGCAGACTGGACCTGTATCACCACCCACTGGAGAAAATTGTACTGATATACAAGCTGAAAATATATGCTTTATGGGACCATACTTGAGCTCCAGTTATCTGCTAGGTGGCTACAGAAGGTGGAAAACCCAATAATCTATTCTGCACCAGGGCCTTAAAGTGATACTAAAACCAAAAAATGTTTTTATTTTACCCTAATGCTTTGATTGTATTAAGATAAAACATGTTTTATATTTCCCTGTCCTCCCCATTCCCTGCATGAAGGGGAAGAGAGGGGAGAATAGATCAAGTGCTGTGCATGGCTGCATCTTTTCTCCCCTCTCTTCCTCTGTACACAGCACTTCAGCCAAAGGCTCCTGCTGCTGTCAATCAAATGCAGTGAGGAGGAAGTGTGTGTTTGGAGTGCGGCACTAAAGGGAAACACAGCTCGGGAGCGAACTGACACCGTGTGCCTCCATAGCAAACCGCTTGCTATGGGGACACACTAAGAAGAGGAAGAGCCAAAATCACTGGTGGGCGAGAAGAGGAGGATCGGGGCTGCTCTGTGCAGTACCATATTTCCATTTTTCCTCTAATACCTCTTAATACCAGATATATGAAAAGAGGATCTCAGCAGACACAGCACACACCCATTGCAAATGTAATTTTAAAACTTTAAAACCTTTTTGGCAGCTATACACAACATGTAAATACTGACAATTGGTGCCCTGTCAACTGCATGACTGCATGCAATAAACAAAAAATGGTCTGCCAGCTCCTAGGCGTGCAGAACAGGATATAATAGTGCCTTATGGTCAAGAAGAACCCAAATAACTAACACACTCTTAGATGATCTTCAAACTACATTTTTACTAGGGTGGGGTGATGTTGGGCTGGGAATGACAGAAAATGAAGCACATGACCCCTTAGGGCTCCTGTTCACTGCAGCTGATAAACGGACGTTCAGGAGCTGTTCAGCTTTTTTTTTCAGAAGCCCCTGAACTCTCCCGAATGTTTTTCTATGTCTCCATGTACACATCGTCGTTTGCAGGCAGTTGAGTTTACAATTGTTTTTTTTAATGCACCAAACTTGCGTTCAGGAGTAGATTTTACCGGCGTTCCAAACGCGGTTAACTGCGTTTATAAGCTTTTTGTTTTTTTTTTTGTTTTTTGTTTTTTAACTGTTCCATGTCCAGATGCTGTCCAGAGCCTTTTTTTCATCATCAGAAATGCATGCAATTTCCAGGTACTCAAATGGACCCGGTACACCAGCGCAGTCAGTTCCAGGTTTTGCGTGAAGGCAAAAAAATGGTAGAACGTGCTGCATTATGTTCATGATGGGATCCATAGTGACTACAACCAGAAAAGACAGGTCATCTCAACACATACTGCTCTCTCTGCTTCTGCTCTATTTCTCTCAAAATGTCTGAAATAGTTAATTTTTTACTAATTTTCAGTGCATTCTGGGCATTTGGGAAGGTCTTTTGAGGTTATCTTTTAAAAAACGCTTCTAAACGCAAACGCTCATAAACGCGGTATGCAAACGTGGCTAAACTGATGTTTTTTAACCTACGTTTTCCCGCAGTTCCATTGTTCAGAAGAGTTGGCAAACTGTTGGCGCTATATAAATCCTGAATAATAATAATAATAATAATAATTGTTTACATACAGACCTCTCCCCTGTCAGTGTTCCTCAGTGATCGCCAGGTGCTGATGGGGAATCTCAGGCCGGGACCCGGTGATTGACAGATGTAGCTGCACACGCCCCCTACCCGGAAATACCAAATCACGTATACACACACACGATTTTGCGCAGCCCTGCCACCCTGTAGCAGTAGTTCTGCTATAGGGTGGTCAGAGTTTTGTTTTTTTTCTTTAAAATAACAAATTTGTCATACTTACCTGCTCTGTGCAATGGCTTTGCACAGAGCAGCCCCAATCTTCTTCTCGTGTCCCTTGCCGATGCTTCTGGCCCCTATCTCCTGCTGAGTACCTCCAGGGCAAGCTGCTTGCACTAGGGGCCCTTGTGCATGCTTGAACCTGAGCCCCCTCTGTGTGTCTATGGAACACACAGTGTGGCTCAGCCCCACCTCCCACTCCTCCCTTACTGGATATGATCGACAGCAGCAGCAACCTTACCATTTCTCAGCCAAGAGAGAGAGACCCGAGAGAACATCAGCTCTCGAACACAGTGCTAGATCAGGATCGGCCTCAGGTAAGTATTAGCGGGGCTGAAGGGGGAGCTGCACACAGATTTTTTACCTTCATGCATACAATGCACGAAGGTAAAAAAAAAAAAAAAAAACCTTCAGCCTTTACAGCCACTATAAAGGAAGATGGACTGAGCTGCATCGAAATGCTGACATTAAATGCTGTGGCTTCAATTTATCTATACTGCACAACCTTCAAGTGCCGCTATACTGGTTCCTGATACAGATATAAGATGTGCGAGCCAAAAAAAAAACAAAAAACCTACAGGACATTCCAACCGCAGAATATTCTGTTCCAAACTGTGGGTGTCATATTGTGGCATGCATCTGGCTTTGATTCTAAAGAAAACTTTGGCAAGTACGAAGACTTTCAGGACTGAGGAGAATGTGGGAACACTTTGAAGATTCATCTGAAATTTTATGGCAGCATGTGTATTGCCAGAAGCCAAGACACTACACACAACAGTACATACAGCAGGTGTTTATCAATAGATAAGACAACCTACATGTTTTATTGTAGGATGTAAACATATAAATGGTTAAAAAAACCACTTTAACCGCTGCCCGCCCCCAAGTGCTGCAGCAGAGCGGCAGCTACATGCAAAGCGACGTACCCCCCCTCTCGACTGCGTGTATCCAGTTGACACAGCGGAATGAAGATCCCGGTGATCATATGATCGC
The DNA here is from genome assembly GCF_062004578.1 of Staurois parvus. NCBI lineage: Eukaryota > Metazoa > Chordata > Amphibia > Anura > Ranidae > Staurois > Staurois parvus. The sequence continues at coordinate 2,628,564 of NW_028318360.1, read as the reverse complement.
TATGTGATCGTATGATCACAATGTAAGCAAAGCTGTTATGAATCAATCTCATTCATAACAGCTCTGCTTCTTTTCCTAGTGAGCTGTGATTGGTCCACAGCTGTCACATGATACATTGGGTCAATCACAGCCCCCTGTACCAAGTGACCAGCTCCAGCCAATCACTATCCTGCGCTTTCAAAACTTGACTTCATGAATGAGTTAGGTTCTGACAGCAAGCTTTGCATTGCAGGAGAAATGATCTTTATTAGCAAAAAAAAGAAAAAACAAAATTACTGATCACCCCCCCCTACTGCGTGACGTAAAAAATGTCAATAACCGCCATTTTATTCTCTAGGGCCTCTGCTTTAAAAAAATATATATAATGTTTGGGGGTTCAAAGTAATTTTCTAGCAAAAAAACTGCTTTTTCATGTGAACAAAAAGTGTAAGAAAAGGCGTGGTCTTCAAGAGCGGGCGATGTGTGGCACCAGCTTCTAATGTTAGCCCTGAAATGCCAGGATAGTGGAAGCAACACCTCCAAAAGACCCCTTTTTGGAAAATAGACAGCCTGGAGGTCATTGGATTTTGGGGGCTTGTATGTAGCTAGGCTGCCAAAAAGTCTCTCACATGTGGTATCCCCATACTCAGAAGTAGGAGAATGTGTTTTGGGGTGTTATTCCACATATACCCATTGCATGCATGAGCAATATATCATTAAATTGACAACGAACTGTAAAAAAAAAATAAACAAAATTGTCATTCAAAAAATTTGTGGCTAAAAATAAAATGTTCCATGGACTCAGCATGCCTCTCTGCAAAAACCTTGGGATGTCTACTTTCCAAAAAAAGGGATCATGGGGGGGGAAGGGGGGTGGACTACCCTGGCATTTTAGCACCTCAAGAAATGTGATAGGCAGTCAGAAAGTAAAAGCTACGTAAATTCCAATATATATTTTATATACATACACAGCATAGTTTGTAGATGCTATAACTTTCACACAAACCAATTAATATACATGTATTGAGATTTTTGTTTTGTCAAAGACATAAATTTAGGCTAAAATGTATACTGCTACATGACTGAGTTTATTGGATATTTTTTATAAGCAAAAGTGAAAAATATCGTTTTTTTTTTCAAAATTTGCTGTCATTTTTTGTTTATAGCGCAAAAATTAAAAACCGCAGAGGTGATCAAATACCACCAAAAGAAAGCTCTATTTGTGAGAAAAAAGGACATATATTTCATTTGGGTATAGCATTGCATGACCGTGCAATTAATAGCGCAGTGCCGAACAGCAAAAAAATGGCCTGGTCAGGAAGGGGGGTAAATCCTCAAGCGGGCAAGTGGTTAAAGTGGTTGTAAACCTCAGATATGAAATATGAACAAAGCATATTCCTCTATAGTATGTACTTGTCTCAATTTAGAGTACTAAGTGTCATTTCTGTCTGCTGCTCTGTTCCTCTGCCTATAAGCATGAGTCACTTCTGACAAGTTTTCTGACACCAAGAGAAAAATGGTGATGGAGAGGGACTTTCAGTAGATTGACAGCCTGAGCTCTGTACCTGTGTGGAGGGGGAGAGAGGTGTTCCTTCCCTCCAAACAGCTCTCAGAGCTCAGAGATCCTGTGCAAATTCTGCACTTTGAATGGATGTCAGGGAAAGATGGATGTAGATGAACAGGTACAACTTATTTAGGAGGCTTTGTTTCAACTATGTGTATCACCTGAGGCCAGTTAATTCACTGGGTATATGTAAGGGTTTACAACCACTTTAAGATTCAGTTACAACAGTTATTTATTGTTCTAAACAGGTTTGTCCCATATGGATTATTCTATTTGTATTTATTTTCATGGCATTATTTACACTCTACTGCAGTAAGACAGACACATACAATAGGGGGGTCTACTCATAACCAATTTTCATGCAAAATTTACAAAGCTTTCATCTGAGATTCCCACGGTTTTTAATTAGAGTCAATCGGGAAAATGTTTGAAACCCATGTGAATCTTGTGTGAAAAGATTTATACACAATTGCAAAAAATCTCTGCGCCCGAGATGTGTTCCCCAAACTACCTTATTAAATACAAGTGATTGCTGCAGTTTAAAAAATGTGCTGATATGTCACAATGAATTCATAGAAAAATAACTGCGCATATCACCTGAAAACCCAATTGTATCACATGTGCTATCTTATACGTCCCAAAAATAAACATATCAATTAGTAAAGTGCCCTACAGACAAATATAATCCTTAGTCCCATGTCATAAATCATAAAGTCCCAATAAAGTGCCAAAAATTGCTTCAGGAAATAAAAGTAGTCTTCACTTGATCATGCTCTTGTGCTCCACATGGACTTTATATGCTTAGGAGGGTGGGAAGTTGGCTGAACTGAGCTGAAAGTGGGAACAGTTACCTGTCAAAATCAGGTTGCCCCCCCCCCCCCCCCAAAAAAAAGGTGCCAAATGTGGCAGCAGACGAGGCAGATATGCGGAGCTTCAACTTTTGATGGAGCATTTTTCTTTTCTGCAACCTCAGGGTGTAGGAAAGAAAAAATGCTCAATTTCCCCATCAACACAGTTCCTTCCATGAAGCCACTGAGTTCCCGTGGTGGGTGGGGGTTGTGATGTCCCTGCCGGGAGAATACAGTTACTGATAGCAACATAATTGCATAAAAAATCCAACAAAAGCTGATCAATTGATTAACTTGGGTACATTCAGCCCAGGGGCGGACTGACAACTCATGGGGCCCCTGGGCAATAGGGGACCATGGGGCCGCTGGGCAATAGGGGACCATGGGGCCGCTGGGTCCTTGCCCACACTCAAAAAAGCCTAAAAAAAAAAAAAAAAAAAAAAAAAAAAAAAAGTACCAGGGGCATTTCATGGGGCCCACTACTGACCCTGGGCCCTCGGGCAGTGCCCGAGTGCTCGAATGGTCAGTCAGCCCCTGATTCAGCCTGCCCATACAAGGTTCAAATCTTGACCAGTCCCGGCTGAACCGGCAGAGGTATGGACCATCTATGGCCAGCTTAAATCAATTGGCTCCTTGACCTTTTTTTTCTGATACAGGGAACGCTATGAGGTCCCACCTTATGTCATATCTGACTCTGAATTTCCTGTAAGCTCTGGCAGCCATCTTGTAGGACAACAAAGCCAATAGCTGTGAGGGCACTCTAACATAATTATGTTTTTATTGACATACTGCTTTCAGAAAAAGGAACAAAAGCTGAAAACCTTTAGCCTTGTGTGCACCCCTTTGATTAAAACATTGCGCACACTTCACATATGGCAGAAGAATGCAAGATCTGTCAGCATTAAACAGAATAATAGGCAAAAGGCTGATAAGAATGATGAACTTGTAAAAATTGACAAAACTACTATGAGAAAAATTCCAACAAGGCAGATTCGGCAGTACTCCTGTAAATTGAATTTTTCTTTATATCCTGGCTAGGTGGGGTGCTTTATAAAAAGACATTGCAGGAAGATTTAAGAAAATGTTATTGCAGACCTCCACGCCTACAAAGTATGATTGCAACTAAATGGCCACAATTATCAAGAAAAATAATTTTGCACTCTCAACTCCAATGCAATCTCACTTCAGAGAGTTAAGAGAAGGGTGGTCACTTATTCCTCTGACAACAATCTGTAGGGACAGTCTGTGTGTGTGTGTGTTTTTGACAACACACACACACACTGATGGTGACACCTAATGTAAGGGGGCACACTGATGGGCACACCCTGTTCAGACCTCAGCCAGAAGAAAGTGTTAATGACCCGATGTGGTCGATGAAGCCACCAACAGCTCAAATTCTGGCCAATTCACAGGAATGATTTGAAATTCGGGCCATGTATGGCAAGCATAGGACAGTGTATGGTTTTTAACTAGACTTTGCACAGGCAGGAAGGCATTAGGCATCTGCAGTACCTGTGATAAGATATTAAATCGAATATATGATCACATCTCACTAGTTTTTCAGCGCATCACAGACACACACTATAGACATCCCTTAAAAGTATAAATAATGTTCCTTTCATAAAGAGAGATAAAGCATTGTGAATTTATGCTTATAAGAAAGAAAAAAAAAAAAAAAAAAAGGATGGGGGGGGGGGGGGGGGTGGACGACTATGAACACAGGGCAATTTTACTTAATAAAAACAGGAATTTTATTAAATATAAATTGAAGCAATTACAGGGATCTCTCACCTGGAAAACACTTTAGCGACATTTCATAAAACGTTCAAGTACACTACTGTGTGACAAAGGATGATGAAAAACTGCAGCCCCATCACTGAGATGAACCATGAAGAGAAATTTCGGCATCAAAGTCAATAATTCAAGAATCTGTGTACACTAAGGCTGTCTCAACTAAATGAGTGTCCTAAGCGCTCAGTTTAATGATATCCACCAAAGCCTGTGACCTTAGAAAGTTTAGCCTATGCAATGGGTAACCAACACCAGTGGCCAACTCTAGTGTTCACTAAAGGCTTTAGAAAAGGTAACATTGTTATGGAAGATGGCCTCAGCACTGCAGTTCGTATTTTCTAGTTTGTCAATACGAAGGATATTTTACCCACTTGCAGACCCGCTAAAAGGTATACATTGCTGCTTTGAAGTGGTTTACCGCTGCTATGGCTAATAATAATAATAATAATAACCCCGCTGTTAAAAATTTTCAGCTGGTGATAAGAATGGGTGATTAGCCGTTGGATTGCTTTTAGAAGCAGCAGCAGGGCGGCTCATTCTGCCCCCACACCGCTTAACAGTGTTTCTTGGGCTTACCTGTCTGACCAGCAAGCCCGGGGTCCGATCCGGCAGTTAGCTTGGATTGCCATAGAGGTGAAGAGAGACCAGACAGTCTCGGATCATCTCTATGATCTAAGAACCAGGAAGCCACATCGTTAAGAGCAGATGTAAACACTGCCTTGCTTTTGGGAAGGCATCAGATCAGTTTTTGTTTTTCTATCTGATGCTTTCAAGGGTAGAGGAGAGATCTGAGGTTCTCATAGACCTCAGATTTCTCCATAAAAGGAGGACCTGTCATGCTTTATTGCTATCACCAGGGATGTTTTTTAAAAACCATTTTTGTTGCTCTCTCAAAAAATGTAAAAAAAGACAGAGTTAAAATTAACTAAAATAAATTATTTTTAAAGTGCCCCCGTGGGGAACACATAAGTGGGTTGCACATATTGCATATGTAAACAGTGTTTGCACCACACATATGAGGTATTGCCGCAAACGTTATTAGTGAGAGCAATAATTCTAGCTCTAGACCTCCTCTGTAACTTAAAAATGGCTACCAGTAAAAGTTTTTAAAATGTTGCCTAGGAAGATTATTTTAAAGTACTGTAGTTCGGCACCATTCCACAAACGTGTGGTTTTAAAGCGTGACTTTTTAGGTAACCATTTACTCGGCATTAATAGATCTCTTATATTCTACCACAATTGGGTTATATATTTGTTTTCTCTCATTAAAATTAATTAAAGTGTATTTTTCCCCAAAAAAATTGCATTTAAAAAACCAGGCACAAAAATATATTTGGGGGTTCTAGGTAGTTTTGTTTACCAATAAAAATTAGCTTTTTTTTGCTAGAAAAAGTGTCAAAATAGGTCTTAAAGAGTGGTTACTTAAAGCTCATCTATAGCTAAACAAACTCTCCATTTCGTTATTTTTCTTTCCTGATTCCTTCTGTGTGCTGGCATAGTTGGGTTTTGACATTTAGTTGGAGTGGATCAGGTAAAATCTCATGCCCAAGATTCCTTGCAGCAGGCCGAGTATATTTGGAAGGAACAATACTGATCCTCATTGCTCTACCGAAACCAAACATTGGTCAATAGTGCAGTATCTGACCGTAGTGCATAAGAGCAGTCAGACATCAGGCCACTCTTGCAGGATTATAGGCATCCTCTATCCTGTAAACATCTCAAAAACTATCTTGGCTTAGAAAGGTTAAGACATTCTTTAACAAAATCTACCTTAGGCGTTTCTCGTCTCCCAGCCATAGCTGGGACAACCATTGGAAGAAGTAGAGTTTGACTGCTGTAAAAACAAAGAATGTTCCCCGTATTGTACTAAAGAGGGACATTTTTATGTCAAACATGTACGGTATGTAGATTTTCTTAAATTTAAAGTATACTGGGGAATGTGTACAACAGAAAGCAGGACCACCAGCATATTAAATCCCAACTTCTCTTATCTACACGTCACACAGAATATTTCACATTCCATTATGCATCATGATAAAATGGTTTTCCTGAAATATATTCCGGAATTGTAATTACTAACACTTTGCACTCCTCCAATTGTCCACGTCTAAACAGGTGGGAATGATTAGGAAAAAGTGGAAACAGATGTTGAGAATCTTACAATTAAATTCTAAAGTCCCATATAAAATGTAGTCTTATGCTGGTTCACTGAAAGTTCATTGACGTTTTTTGAAAGACTGGCTTTTGCTCTCCAATTCAGGAAACAGGCAGAAAAGATTAAAACCTGAGGATGAGTAAGATAACAGATCTTTATGTCCGTCAGCTTCACAGGTCTTTATCTGTGTGCTATTCCTCAGCTCAAAATGCCAGAACAGTAGTTGCTATCAGCCTTTCCCAGGCTTGCACTGTCCTCATGGATGAAGCCAAGGAGAAGAAACTTGACCAACATTTCTAATGCCTTCAGCCTTTTTGTCTTTTACTAGCAGAGAACTACTTTATATAAAAGAAAATTACCTTAAAAGCTCCATTACCACCTTGCATGCACAATATGACCACTAGAGATATACTATATTGCCAAACGTATTGGGACACCCCTCCAAATCATGTGATTCAGGTGTTCCAATCACCTCCATGGCCATAGATGTATAAAATCAAGCACCTAGGCATGCAGACTGCTTCTACAAACATTTGTGAAAGAATGGGTCGCTCTCAGGAGCTCAGTGAATTCAAGCATGGTACCATGATAGGTTGCCTCCTGTGCAATAAGTCCATCCGTGACATTTCCTGGCTACTAAATATTCCACAGTCAACTGTTAGTGGTATTATAACAAAGTGGAAGCAACTGGGAACAACAGCAACTCAGCCATGAAGTGGTAGGCCACGTAAAATGACAGAGCGGGGTCAGCACATGCTGAAGCACATAGTGCACAGAAGTCGCCAACTGTCTCCAGTCAATAGCCAAACGTTCCACACATTTTTCTTAGCATCGGATATAAATTTTGCAAGTAATTTTACTCCACTGATGTGTGCAGATAGATAAGGCTGCACTGATGATCAGTGTAAATGTCCCCTGTCAGTTACTGGCTCTCCCTTCACAGTATGACAGCATATGAGGAAAGGAATGCCGATAACCAGCAAGTTTGTGTTCAATCACAGCAGATCACAATGCAAACAAACTGATCACATAGTACAGGGCCGCTGTAATTGACCCTTTACCATGATCTGTGGTCACAGGGCATGCGGGGGGGGGGGGTTGTTGTGGTTCTGAGAGGATGTCTATAGACGCTTTCCCAGAACTAGCCGACGGTTTGCTATAGCACAGTCAGCAATATGGTTAATAGGTGCATTGTGGGGCTTATTTTTTTCTTGCAATGTTTCAATATAAATAAAATAGCTATAAAACCATATGATTTATATTCTTGAGCTACACTGCTGCTTAACATTGACATTCTTTGGTGTACCTAATCTTCCCGTGTCCTTACTGGCTTTCAGAGCACACATAATCTGAGCATGTAATCCAGGCCTGACGTCACACAAACCATCATTTTCTCAAGTTATTCAGGCATTATCCAGAGTGGCTCAGTTTTACTATTTATGCCTCTTATCACGCAGTTACGTTCATGTACTTATCAATCTTGGTATTGGAGAATGAAAGAACACTTTCACTTTGATGCAAATGCTCCATGCTCCTATCTAGCCCTTGGGCACACCAAGGGCCCATTCCAGCTCTAACTGGAATTGTCAGATGTAAGGAGCGGGGTTATTTTGGATGCTACTCATGCAATATGAGATCTATTTTCCACAAAGCATTATTTACAAGGCTCCAATGCATATCTCCTTGGAATACTTGTACATTATGGCGAGAACAGTTCGAGACTAGATGTAACATTTAAACCCAAACAATGTATCTATCACAGCCAAAGAAAACTAAGGAAGGTTTAACAAGCATTTCTACCCAAATCCAGCACTGCATGTATCCTGTATTAAAGCCCCACTTCAGGTAGGGGAAAAGAGGGAAAAAAAAAGCCTCTTGCGGTGGGGCCCCCCACATTATAAGGGTTCAATGATTGTTAATGCCAGGTGTAGAGGGATAAATTGGAATATTTGTACTGTTCCTTGCTCTTAAAGGCTTCCTCCATGCTGTGCAAATTCATCTCCGGAAGCCTCTTTAAAGACACACTGGCTTGTGGTCACAAATACAATACAGGTCCACAACCAAGACTGTCGGGGGGGGGGGGGGGGGAGAGGGGAGGAGAGAGAGAGAGAGAGAGAGAGAGAGAGAGAGAGAGAGAGAGAGAGAGAGAGAGAGAGAGAGAGAGAGAGAGAGAGAGAGAGAGAGAGAGAAACACACAAAAGTGAGGAAATCAGATACCACTTTCTTTCTTCCTCTCACACTGAGGCTAGGTTCACACTTATGGCTGTGGGTACAGAAAACACACTGCTCTCTACAAATGTGCAGGGTCAGCCATGCATTCTTAATGGCACCTCCCGAGCATCTAAAAACGCATTGTGTTTCTGGGTGCAGGAACTGCCGGGAAAAAGCATGGTGCAAAAGCAACGTATAGTTATATAATGGGCAACTGTGCCTGCACAAAGGCGGCTCCTGGAGCCACAATAGTGTGAGTCTACACTTAATAGGCATTTAGAGCTTAGTTAAACATTCTAATTAGCACAAGGGTCAGTACATGCATTAAATAGGAAAGATCCACTGTTCCACTAACTGCAGTTTGCTGAAATTTTCAGTTCTCAACCCCCACAACTCCAGATGATCACAGCTGTGGGGGAATGGGGGGGGGGTTAAAAACAGACTGCTGCACTTCACCAAAAGTGCCTAGTATGCCTGCCCTTTCTGCCACCATGTACCATTCATAAAAAGCTACACTGTGGCTTTCTGCAAGAAAAATGCTTAATAAATGGAGGAGATGACCCTTTCATCCATGTGCCCGTCATTCATTCACAGAGGAATTTTTCTTTCTACTTTGCCTCTGAATGCAGGCTGTGTGCATGAAGCCTTAACATTTGGGAGAGGGAGAGATATTTACACACATGCACCCCAGCATTTGTCAGATAATGCACAACTTTGCCCAGAAAATAGTTTCAATTACAAATATTTAGGCACTCTCATATTTATTTCTTTTGTTTGCATTGGTATGACACAAAAAGTGGAGAAACAGAAAGCAAAAATTCAATTCAAAACTCAAAAAAATGGACCAGATGTAATTACTGGCACCTTCTCAAAATTGTAAAAAATTGCATCAGTTAACAGGTGCTGACAATATAAAAATCACACCAGCAACCAGCTAAAATGGTGAAAAATTGACTCAACCTTTCTATTGTGTGTCTCTATGTGCCACATGGAGCATGGAGAAGAGAAAGAGCAGCAAAGAATTGTCTGAGGATTTGAAAACAAACATTGTGGAAAACCATGGACCAGTCTCAAATCCATCTCCAGAGATCTTAATGCTCCTGTGTCCACTGTGTGCAAACATTCCAGTAGAGAGGTGTAAGAAACTCATTGATGGTTACAGGAAGACTTTTCTTTCCCATTTTTGAGGTTTTGTGTGGAATGTGTCAGATTTGGCTTTTTGTTTTTTCACTTTTTTGTGTCATACCAATACAAAAAGAAACAAAAAACATGAGAATGCCTAAACATTTATAATTGCAACAATTTTTTGGACCAAGGGGTGCATTATGTGACAGAAATGCAGAGGTGACTGTATACATATATACACATCTACACTATCTGCCATTACAAATGTACACACTTCTGCTCTACACGCACACTGCTTCTCAATTTTATGTTACAAGCTTGGCTTAAAGAAAAAAATGAAAGAAATAATGTACACAGAAAATGACACTTCATGGCTCCATTACAAGCTAGGCGGAGAGGTACATAGCAATAAGTGCTGCTCTAGTTCTGACTGCACCTTCTGTATGGAGACAGCTGCAGCCGAGTTTCCAAGTCATTTCATCAATTCCTATTATGGGGCAGTAAATAAATGCTATGACACTCTGACACGTTCAGAATAAAAAGATGCTTTGGAGAATGCAATGAGCCCTGACACAGATTCCACACAGTGGAATCATTCAAAGCACATACTGGCACAAAGCTCACACTTCTAGCTGTAGTAGAACATGTGGGTTAAACATTTTGCAGCAGAAGTTTAGATTGACGATCTGAAAGGTTTCCAGTTGGCAAGTAACAAAAAGGGAGAGAAAGAGCGGGGTGGGGGATGTTGGGGGAAGGAGTGGATGAGAGACAGCAAGAGGGGGGGGAAGAGAAGAGAAGTATGGCGACTGGGGGGGGGGGGGGTGATTTGAGAGAAAGAAGAAAGAAGACGAGCAGCAGGGGGGAGGTTAGGGTGGGTTGAGTGGAGAAAGACAGCGAGTGGGGGGTCAGTTTGAGAGAGGGAAAGCGGGGCAGCGAGGAGAGACCGGGCGAGCGGGGCAGCGAGGAGAGACCGGGCGAGCGGGGCAGCGAGGAGAGACCGGGCGAGCGGGGCAGCGAGGAGAGACAGGGCGAGCGGGGCAGCGAGGAGAGACCGGGCGAGCGGGGCAGCGAGGAGAGACCGGGCGAGCGGGGCAGCGAGGAGAGACAGGGCGAACGGCGGAGCGAGAGGGCGAGCGGGGGAGCGAGAGGGCGAGCGAGAGGGCGAGCGGGGAGCGATACAAATGAGCGGTTAAAGCATGGTTTTACTGCCCCTCAGCCACCGACCGGAACAGTCCCAATACAGCTGGACGGGACTGTACAGATACTGCAGCCATGGCATTTTTTTAACTCTGGGTGCAGAGTTTGAAAGGTGATATCTGAAGGGTATGACAGATGTTGAGTTTACTGGGGCTGCGCCACAACGGCCTAAATCAGGTGAGAAGCATGAGAGTGCCTCCTCAGCGCCTGCCACAACACCCTCTGTAAAGCAATCCAAAATAAATCATCCTGGGTGCCTTGCTGAAAAGGCCAGTAATAGGTTGTGTTGGTTGCCATTTGTTTGTCACTCTTTACAGAGTACTGATGTGCACTACAAGTCTGAAAGAGCCCGTAGGGAGAATTCACTCCGATTATGTGCACTAACAAGTATTATGCAAGGTAATCTGTACAACAATCATTTTTTTAAATGGGCTGTCAACACACTACAAGTTTTAATAATTCACATCTATGCACTGGATTGTCAAAATGGATGGTCCTACAGCACATTTATGCAATGTAAAAACACCATAAAAGCTTGCCTGCTACATGGAAGTTTCAGTAAGTACAGGATCATACAAGCCATCGCAGACTGGGAGATCCAAGCCAAAAGTAGAGGCACCCAATGCAAGAGTGGTTAACAGTACAGCAGCTACGAAATTGGAGGCACCAACTTTGGACATTTCATTTTAGGGAGGTCTTGAGCTAAAATGACATATCACCACATCATTACTCTGACCCCCATCTCAAGCAGGTGATCCTATCCCTTTTAGAGTAGTTTCCACATTCATAATGCATCCTTCCTTGATTTCTATTCATCTGAAGGCTGGCTGCCATAGAAGCCAAATGTTCCAATGTGCAGCATAGCTTAACAAGCCGTTTCAGCTCCTAAGAAACTGAAGTCAACCTTCGCCTGACCCAAATTGCAAATTTCACTTCCTCTGTAGTAAATCACTGACCCAAACACAATCCTTGTGACTTGCAGTAAATTATTTTATGAATTCCGGTATTGTTTAAAAGAAAGAAAAAAACTGCAATAAATTAGAAATCTATTTAAAATGCAACCCTTTGTAAACTGGCAAGTGGCCAATACAATATAAATGAAATCCACATACAAACAGGATCTAAGGGCTCATGTACATTGCAGCAGTTGAGCGTTCTTTTTCAGCAGCCCCTGAACTCTCAGTAGTTTACAGGCATTTTCTTGAAAGCACAAAAATCACGCTCAGCAGTAGAGTTTACTGGCATTTCAAATGCCAACCGCTTGTAAACTCGTTTAGACGCGTTTTTTGGCTGGTCCATATCCAGGGCACAATTCACTAAGCGGTATCTTACCGCTTTCGAGTATGCCGTAGGATACCGCATTGCATTTTAAAAAAGAAACCCATTTTAATCCATCAAAAAAAGGCTACTAAAATATCGCATGAGTTATTATATCAAGTCATGCGTTATTTTAGTAGTGAAAAGCATGCATTAATGTTTCAGCTGTCAGCGGGATTCCCACTGACCGCTGAATGTAAAAGAAAGAGTGGCCGGCAATTAAATAAAAAAACTGCGTGGGGTCCCCCCCCCCCATCCACACCAAGCCCTCCGGGTCTGGTATGGATTTTGAGAGGAAGCCACATGCCAAAATGAAAAGAAATAAATGGCGTGGGGGTCCCCCCCAAAATCCATACCAGACCCTTATTCGAGCATGCGAGAAAGCGCCACCCCCTCCTGAACCATACCAGGCAACATGCCCTCAACATGGGGTTTTTTGTTCGTGAATTTACTATTTTTCAGTGCATTCTGGGCATTTGGGAGGGTCTCCTGTGTTTATCTTTTAACCCCTCGCCTACAGGGCACTTCTACCCCCTTCCTGCCCAGGCCAATTTCCAGCTTTCAGCGCTGTCGCACTTTGAATGACAATTGCGCGGTCAAACACTGTACCCATATGAAATTTTTATCTTTTTTTGTGACAGACAGAGCTTTCTTTTTGTGGTATTTAATCAGCTCTAGCTTTATTTTTTATTAAACAAACCAAAAACCACTGAAAATTTTGAAAAAAAAAAAGTTTTAGTTTTTGTTATAAAAGTGTAATTAAGTGATTTTTCTCCTTCACTGATGTGTGCTAATGAGGCTGCACTGATGGGCACTGATAGGTGGCACTGATGGACACTGAGGAGGAGGCACTGGTAGGTGGCACTGATGGGCATTGACAGGCATCACTGATACAAGGCACTGACTGGCACCGATAGGGGACACTGACTGGCAGCTCAGATGGGTACTGATATGTGGCATTGATGTGCACTGGTAGGCACTGATATGTGGCACTGATACAATGCAATGATGCAATGATGGACACTGACAGGTGGCACTGCTGGGGCTACACTGATCATCAGGGCATACTGATCATCAGTGCCCTGATGATCAGTGTACATGTTCCCTCTGCGGAAAGCAGATTACCGGCTCTCCTCTCGAGCTGACGGCTCGAGGGGAGAGAAATGCCAATAACCGGCATTTCCCTGTTTACATGTGATCAGCTGTGATTGGACACAGCTGATCACATGACCGAGCTGACATCAGTGATCCGCTGTGTCCGAGGGACACAGCGCACCGCCAATCACCGCGCTGCGCGCTCCCTGAGCCGCGCATGCGCAATGAGAATGGGAGGACATCATATGGCGTCCTCCCAGAACGAGAGAACCACCTTGCGTCCGTCATATTACTATACGGCAAGCTGGAGGTGGTTAAAAATGCTTCTAAACACAAAACGTGCATAAACACGGCTAAACTAACGTTTTTAACCTACGTTTTCTAGCAGTCAAAAGAGATTTTCAAATGCCCTGTGTACATGAGCCCTAAAGCTCTAAAGCCTGGACTGTGGCCTAGGCTGAGAGGTGCCATCTGGGAGAGTGAGGTCAGTCTGCTACAGGCAGAAGTGTTTCCCTCCTTTACCCAGTGATCACTCTAGCCAGAACACTGGAACATGTTGAAAGTCAAAAGATAAAGAGGCTGCGACAGGAAACTGATCTGTGTGGTCACAAAGAATTGTAAAGACACCAGGATTTACACAACAACATTGTCATTTCTGGGCCATCATCTCAGTCCAAAAGTAGATTACCCAGAAATATGCCTGAACGATAGTAAGGCCCCTTTCACATTATGTAGCAGGAACGAGTGTCCTGATATACGATTTTGACTTTACAATTTGAATTTACAATTGTGTGTGTCACAAAGAGCAGCCTATTCACTCGAAGCTTCTGGTCCTTTTCGGGGCAACAAGCGTCACGATTTGTAAAGGTGTGGTTTACCACGTGATCCTGTTGTGCGACAACTGCAGCAGAATCGCATCGTGTTTGGGGTGCCATTGAAGGATAATGGTACCTAAATGAGTACAGCGCGTTTTGCTGTGATTGCCACTTGATCTCAACTTACGAGATGTGAACAGGCCTAATGATCTTCTGCATAAAAAGGATGAAGGTTTTGTTAAAGGAGAACCAAGAAACGACACAGTCTAAGGTTTTCACACAAGATTCATACAGCTTTGACCCAAGATTCACACATTTGGGCTTGTTCATTCTCAGCAGCCCCTGCCACTCCTGATTTGACCCAGAACTTGGATCGCTCTTCAGAGACCAAAGCAAATGTGAATATGCAACAACAATGGCGGATGCAGAAAAAAAAAAAGGCTATTTAGCCTTTCCAGGGCTTGACGGTGTTAAAAGGCCGTGGTAATTCCCTAAAAATGTTGTGCATATGCTGTGCTCATCCACACACCTAAAGCACTACCGGTTATTGTGTTGTCAGGGTCTGGGCAGAAAAAAAAAAAGTGAGAGACCTCCGTATCATAGGTCCAAATGTACAATTTAACAAGGGGGTTGGGTATGGGCTTGTGTTTTTGATCATCTCTATTCACTATGACCCCCCCATGTGGGAAAAATCAAAACTCTTTTGCCAAGCCTTTGGTTTGGAGTTTAGAGATGTGCAAGAAACTGTAAATTTCAAATACAGAGACAATTCAGATGTGCAAGAGGCAGGGCAGAAGAATAACACAGCATGTAATAAACGAATATTACGAAGGTATTGTTCTCTCTTCCTCTTATACGGTTTCCATATATTACACAACTCATAACATGTCAGCTGAACAAAGGACATTTAAGCCACGTAACCTCAGCACTTGAACATTTATCAATGGCAACTTAATCCTAACAATCATTTTCACATTTTATTTAATGTTTTTAGTCAATACATTTGAACACTTACAAGTTTTCAGCAATGATTACAATAATGAAACTGAAAAGGTTACAGCCAGCAGTTAGGTCACACAGTGCTGGGATTACATACGCTCTATACAATTATGCCCATCAAGTGTTCTTAAAAATCTGTTCAGCTCAGGACCTCAGGCAGCTCAGGTTTCCTTTCCTGGAAACGCAGATAATAAGCGTAATGCACCAGGGTTATTTTCAGAACAAGCAATTTACTGCAGAAACCTCTCATTTACTACAAGGTACGTCCTTCATGTTTGTATGAATCAAGACAGGTTTATTACTACAAAAGTACAGAAATAAAAACTTGCTATGTACAGAAAAGGGGAATAATAATCTCAATTTGAATGGGGTAACCAAAATAGATACACAGCTGGACCAGATGATCTGCCTGGCTGGAAAATCAGAGGAAAGTCCTTCTGCTGACTGAGCAAAGGAAATCCCTTTCTCTCCAGTGTAAGATCTGCCTACTTCGATTTTATTAATTCTGTATTTCTATGCCAGATGCCTTTGGGTTTATTCACAACCTCATCATTTCTTATATTCCGGTAACAGGTCTGCTGCAGAAACTCTCACCCCTACTCCACAACAACATGTAATCTCTACAATTCAATTTCCAATCACCCAGTGATTATCACCACGTGATGGGGAATCCCCCTTGCTAAGCCTTTCAACGGGATAAAAAAAAAAAAAAAAAAAAAAAAAAAGGAGGAAGAGGAAGAAAGGAGAAAGAAAAAGAGGGAAGAAAAAGAAAAACCACACTATAGCTTGGCATATCCCCTTCTCTTTTTCCTTTCCATGATATCATCTTGATCTGCCTCCCACACTAGCTGGATGAGTTAGGAGAAACTTTCTACTTCACAGCCCCACAGGCCAATTCGTCCCCCCCCCTTTTTTTGTTGCGTGTCCCCCCCCCCCCTCCTTCTCTACCTCATTCTTTCCTACTTATAACAAACATCTCCCCTGGTACTCGGCACCCCCACAAACTAACATTAGACGACAAGCTGGTACAACCTAATTCCTATCCATTTCCCAATTTTAATCGCCTCCTACCCCCCCCCCCCCGATCCCCATTGTAACAGATAGTGGGGGATCGTCTCCTCCCCACTGTCACAGTATTCTGTGAATGGTAAAACTACAAGTTCTGACAGCCTTTGCGGCTGTTGGCTTGCAGTTTTCAACGAACTACCACGGCGCTCCACAGCGCCGTGGTAGTTCATTGAGCCTTCCTGTCAGTATCTGCTTGCCCGTATGGGAGTATGGGATGTATGAGCAAGCAGATAGACTGACAGGTCAGAGGGAGACCTGCATGGCACCAGCAATCTGCTGATCGCTGGTGCAATGCTTTAGAGGCTCCAAAAATAAAAACACTCAAAACTTAAATACACATTTATAAAACATGCATGCGCAAAAACAAGCAAAACCACAACTAAAATGCAAAAAAAAAAAAAAAAAAAAAAAAAAAAAGCACCACTGATAAATAGATCACTCTATGCACACTGGGCTTTAAAAACACTGCTCCAAGAGGAGTTTTGCATTTTACCTATAGAAGCAACTGTTATCCCCCATTTGTCCATTCACATTAGGTAAGCTACAGGGTTTATTACGCCCAGCGTTTAGAGGTAGAAAAACAGCCTTCTGGTTTGTGTTTTTAAGAGTGCTTTCCTGTCAGTGATCTTGGCAGAAAAAAAAAGCGCCAATTTTGGGTTTTTCTTTTCATACTATCGTTACCTTTTTTTTTCTACCAGAAAAAAACTCTTCTAGTTTGTGTTTTTAAGTATTTTTCTGGGAGAAAAAAAAAGGAAACTATAGTATGAAAAAAAAATGTATCTTTTATTTTTTGCCAAGATCACTGTTTTTTTTTTTGTTTTTTTTAACCTCATGTGCATGGAGTCTCAAGGAGGTACCTGACGTACTACACATCTTTCACTTGTTACAACTAGAAAATACAGGAACAATCACTGGATGGGTTGAGTAAATAGACACAAGCAGTTATTTTGTGGCCTGAAGGAGTACTAACGAAAATGTGGGCTATCGATCCCAGAGGAATTAGTTATAGCACTGACTCATCCTACAGCAATGTTGTTAATGAGAGAGCGGAATTTGGATGATCCACAGAAAACTGCTTCAACTTTACACGTAATGGGTTATATTTAAATTTTGATAGGATGCTAGTTATCTTTAACCATCAATCAGCACCATACTGCAGCGTTACCTTCTCAGGCTGCTGTAACCAGAACATATTTTTAAGTTATGTGATTTCACTACAATCTAGATTTCTAACTGCTGTTCTTCATCAATCACACCAAATCTCTGAGCCTTAATCTTTTGGGTAATCAGATCTAGAACTAGTGGTTTAAAGTGATAAAAAAAAAGGAGAATTGTCAATTGCCATAATTTATTCACATAAATAATTTATCATGTCACTGAATTTTATTTTTCTTTTTAATCTCCGAGTACCTTATTCCTTCAGCACTGTTGTGTGGTCACATGATCTTTCCCTGTTCTTTGGCATCTGCAGGGAAAGATCCCTGGGGGGGGGCTTCTACTACTCTGATGCATGATCTCTACAGTACGAGTCTGTGGGGTTGATTTACTAAACCTGGAGAGTGCAAAACATGGTGCAGCGCTGCACAGAAACC
The DNA here is from genome assembly GCF_062004578.1 of Staurois parvus. Lineage (NCBI taxonomy): Eukaryota > Metazoa > Chordata > Amphibia > Anura > Ranidae > Staurois > Staurois parvus. Next base: position 2,610,808 of record NW_028318360.1, on the reverse strand, counting down.
AATCAGCTTCCTGTTTTTTTTGTCAAAGCTTAATTGAATAGGCTGATTGGCTACCATGCAGGGCTGCACCAGATTTTGCACTCCCCAGTTTTAGTAAATCAACCCCTGTGTCTGGCCAGCTCTGACTGGTTCTGTGCCAGTCACATGACAAAAACACAAAACAGTTTCAGAAGACCAATTCAAATTACATTTTAAAATATCAAAAGACTATTTTACAACTCCCTATAAATCTTTTTGAACTTCAGATGTAAACACAATTGATACATTTAATACGGATTTAGATTAAAAACGAAGGGAAGTGGAGGAGAAGCAGGAAGAAGGGAGGGAGGAAGGGAAGTGTCCTTTAACAGTCCACCTAAAAGTCACAGCAAATGTAACGTGGCTTGAGGAGTTTTACATACACCTGTCAAATGCACCCACTGAGGTTTAATGGGCCTATACTGCAGTCAATCACTGGGCTTGCATTTGCATCCCATTCAAAATCCCTGTCCAGCAATAAAAAAAAAAAAAAAAAAGGGAGGAAAAAAAACAGGATTCAGAAGGTGGCAGTATCAAATCCTGAATGCCTACAACCTACTGACCTCCAGCACAAATCACTTTTCAGTGGGGCAGGTGAATCTGCTGCACGTGTCAACTTTGAGAACAAGTAAACAAGGGACATAAAACAACATTCCTGTACTTTTCCCACCAAGCAACTGAGGTGAAAACAGCAATAATTCACTTGTTGAACATAGACTAGGTCAATCTCTGCAGCTCCTTCACCAGATTGGCACTGCATGACACCAATATAACAGGACAAATGGTACAAGTTAAAATAGCTTGGATTACTTGAATGAACTTGTTGACCACCACAGAAACAGAGAGCGGTCGTGTTTTAAGAACTTAATTTACCACAAGTATGCTATAAGCTCCCTAGGAATATCAGTCCTCATGCACACTGGACACCTTGATAACACTGGTAACATTAGTTGTGTAAAGACACATTAAAAACGTGAGTTTTTCAGCGTTTTTGCATTAGCGTTTAGCAACGTTTAGCATTTTTTTTTAATCCCCCCAAAAAAAAAATTTTTGGAGGTCAACAAAACGTCCAAAAACACCAGTTTTTGGTGTTTTACTGCGTTTTTCAGCGTTAGAGCATTTTTACAGCTAAAAAAAAAACTCCTCTAGAAACTCAATAGTTCTGGGGGGTTTTTTCCAGCCAAAAAACATTGATTACAGTCTATGTGTGCATGGAATAACATGCTGGGGGGGTTTACTAGCTGTAGAATAAAAAAACAGTCAAAAGCCAAAAACAGCCGCTGTAAAAACATCCAGTGTGCATGAGGACTCAGACATCATCATCTTCTCATTGCAGGCTCCTTCCTGGGACTGAGCAGCATTTATAGACTGAGGTGTTTCTGGCTGTACCACATACACAAAGGCCAGGCCACAGAGGTGGCACATGGTTTTTGTTTTGAAATGACAAAATACTCAAAGTACATGGATACATTTTTGATCCAATGCACTAAACTTTAGTACTTGTCTAACCCACTTGCCCTCCAGAGGATTTACCCCCCTTCCTGACCAGGCCATTGTTTTGCGTTAGTTTAACTGACAATTGCACGGTCATGCAACGCTGCACCCAAATGAAATTTACATCCTTTTTTTCCCCACGAATTGAGCAGTCTTTCGGTGGTATTTGATCACCTGTGCATTTTTATTTTTTGCACTATACAAAAAAAAAAATAAAAGGCCGAAAATTAGGAGAAAAAACAATATTGATGACTTTTTGCTATTAAACATGTCCAGAAAATTAAAAAAAAAAAATTTCTTCACAAATTTAGGCCAAAATGTATTCTGCTACATGTCTTTGCTAAAAAAAAATTGAAAGAAAAATCCCAATACGTGTAAATTAATTGGTTTACGTGAAAGTTATAGCATCTACAAATGGCGGTATACATACACTGGGATTTTTTCTATTTTTATTTTTTACTAGCGGTCGGGAAGCGGTTAAAGCTGACCCAAACAATTTACTGCCTAACATGTGCCCTTGCTGGGTGCACTGTATCAACTGTATACAGCCTCAGCTGCACATAGTACACAGCGCTGTGTACCAGCAGTGGGGCGGGGACTTCCCATCCTATTCCTGAAACAAAGCAAAAGTCTGGGAGTCATGGGAAGCTTTGTAGTCACTGAATGAATACAACACTTCCACTGATTGGTTGAGGTGGAGATCGTGATATCATCCGCCCACCTCTCCCAATCAGTTGAAGTTTTGTAATCATTCATGAAATACAAAGCTTCCTGCGAATGGCTGAGCAGAACTGGAAGTCCCTGCCCCACTGCTGGAACACAGTGCTGTATAGTGTGTGTAGCGGAGGCTGCTGGAGGGCTTCGTTCTTATGACACATTAGAACAATAACTTTTAGCTGGACTTTACCAACACTATAAGGGAAGCACTGGGTTATCATTTTGTCTTCTTAGCTTTTAAGACGGCAGACTTGGTCAGTAAGATGCTGCAGTCTACATTAATATTAATGAAGTGAAGCGGGCGCTCTTCACTGTGCACTACAAAATTCAGTCATTCCGTTAAAGCATTTCTGTATGTCCGGAATCCAGAGTGCTTTGTGTGTGTCACGAACATATGCAGAGCACTTCCTTTTGATTATGTCCTTATTGAATTAAAAATCTCAACACATTACGGTGTTTTAATGGAAGTGTGCTCAAGTTATGAAAAATTCAGTGATTTCAAACTATTTAATTCGATGATTCCTCCCGCTAAACCCTACATTACTACAGGACTGCTTAGTGATGCAGGGATCAGCAGGAGAAAGTGTCAGATAGCAGAGGCGCCTAGAAGAGAGTGAAGATTTAAAGCATATGTTCACCTTTCATAACAGGTTACATGTTACACCCATATTCAGGATGTAACATGTTATGATCAGACCGACCCCGCCCCCCCCCCTTTTACAGCTAGAAGCGGATCTTCTCCCCCCTTGCTAGCATTCAAATTTTGAAAAAAACATGGTCATGCAGGGCTCCATCCTGGCCAGGTAACTCATTCACTGTGTTCAGTCCTTAGTGGCTGCTGGCTTGCAGTTCTCAATGAACTACCATGGTGCTGTGGAGCGCCGTGGTAGTTCATTGACTCTTCCCATCAGTATATCTGCTTTCCCATGTATCCCATATGGGCAAGAAGATATACTGACAGATTTGCAGGAGACCTGTATGACACCAGCAATCTTCTGATCACTGGTGCAATGCTTTCCAGGCTCCTGCAACAACAAATAAATGCTCATTCTTTTACATTTTTTTGTATAAAAGGTGAACTTATCCCTTAACTACCTGCCGACCGCAGATAGCCGAATGACGGCTGCACTGCGGCCGGCCAGTTCTGAGTGGACGTCATATGACGTCCTCCCAGAACGCGCTCTCCGTGATCGCTGTGTCCTACGGACACAACTGATCATGTGATGTGGTAAAAGGCCAATCACAGCGGCCTTTTACCACGTGATCAGTGGTGTCCAATGACGCGCTGATCAGAGGGAAATGCAAGTGCCGGTTCTCGGCTGCACTTTCCTCACGCTGTCAGATCGGGGCAGTTGTCAGAGGCAGTTGTCAGAGCGGGGATCGGCACCGATCATCAGGGCACTGATGATCAGTGCCCTGATGATCGGTGCCCAGCAGTGCCACCCACAAGTTCCGCCCACCTGTGCCCAGCAGATCACCCACCTGTGCCCAGCAGTGCCCCCACCTGTGCCACTCTGCAGTGTCACACACCTGTGCCCAGAAGTGCCACCTACATGTGCCCAGAAGTGCCGCCCACCAGTGCCCAGGGGTTGTGCCAGTCAGTGCCGCCAGTCAGTGCCGTCTATCAGTACCCATCATCAGTGTCACCTATCAGTGCCGCCTATCAGTGCTGCATATTAGTGCCGCCTATCCGTGACACCTCATTAGTGCTGCCTATCAGTGCCCTTTAGTGCTGCCTATCAGTGCCGCCTATCAGTGCCCATCAGTGCTGCCTCATCAACGCACATCAGTGAAGGAGAAAAAAAATGCCTGTTTGAAAAATTTTATAATAGAAACAAAGAAACTTTTTTTTTTTTTCAAATTTTTTGCACTTTTTTTATTTATAGTGCAAAAAGTAAAGCGCCCAGTGGCGATTAAATACCACCAAAAGAAAGCTCTATTTGTGAGAAAAAAATGATCAAAATTTCATATGGGTACAATGTTGCATGACCGCGCAATTGTCAAAGTGCGGCAGCGCTGAAAGCTGAAAATTGGCCTGGTAAAGAAGGGGATATAAGTGCCTGGTAGGCAAGTGGTTAAAACACCACCCCTTGCAGGCTTATTTTTGTTTGTGTCTCTGAACTGATACTTGCCAGGATAAAATTGTTTCAAGACTAGTTACCAGTTGTAATAATTATGGCAGATAGTGGTGCAGCGAAATTAAAATTCTGGTGCCGAAACCAATACCGAAAATTCAGAATGCACATGGCCGAAAAAAACAAAAAAAAAACGGTAATTGCATTTAAAAACAATGCCGGATTTTAATTGCAATTACCAGCTTTTTCCCCCCTTCATTATAGCTCCGAAAATGAGCTGTCATTCTCCCATCCACTAAAGGAAACTAAGGGGCAGGGGTCACCCAGTGACCCCGCCCCTTAGTTTCCTTTAGCGGAGGGGAGAATGACAGCTCATTCTCGGAGATATAGTGAAGGGAAATCTCCCCAGTAATTACATAAAAAAAAACAAAAAAAAAACAGTGACATTTAGCAGTATCACAGTATATACACTGCTCCTCTCCTGCCATTCTCCACCCCCCCATATGCACTACACAAAGCCGCCTATCAGCACCTGTATCAGGTAAAATGTTCCTATCGGCCCAATGCCGATAGGGCTATTTTCGGCCAATATGTTTCGGCTGCCGAAATATGGGCGCCTCCCTAATGGCAGATGAAGAGTTCTACAATTCTTAAAGCAAATCTGTAATCAGACCAGTCAAAGGCAGAAATTTATACACACAAATTATATATATATATATATATATATATATATATATATAGCAGCACAGTGGCTACATGGTTAGCACTTCCACCTGGCAGTACTAGGGTCGTTAGTTTGAATCCCAGCCACAGCACCTCCTGCCTGGAGTTTGCATATTCTCCCTGTGCCTGCGTGGGTTTCCTCCGGGTACTCCGGTTTCCTCCCATACTCCAAAGACATGCTGGTAGGTTAATTGGATCCTGTCTAAACTGGCCTTTGTATATGAATGTGAGATAGGGACCTTAGATTGTACGCCCCTTGAGGGATAGGGACTGATGTGAATGTACAATATATATGTAAAGCGCTGCGTAAACTGACGGCACTATACAAGTATCATAAAATATATATACACACCCACCCACCCTGCTGCAGGTTAGGTGGAACTTCATTCGCTCAATCAACATTGACTATTTTTAATCCCTATGCTGCTAGCATTAGTAAGTGGATAGGAAAGAATATCATATTTACAGGTTTTAAACTTTTTTTTGCCCTTCAGTTTCTGGTTTCCAAGCTTAGGCAAATGAAGTCAAACATCTCAGCAGTGTACCAGAGGTGTTTTCTCAACTAAGCACACCTTACTGCCTGCATGTAGTTAACAGCAGATAGATTCCAGAAGTATCATCTGCCCTTACTCAAGTCGGCCACTGCTAGCAATGCTAGGGAAGCGTTTTTCAAAGTGATTTCTGAGCAAAATAAAGCATGGAGACATGGATGGGGGAGTTTGCTTTATAGGATAAGTTCACCTTTCATAACATGTTGCACCCATTTTCAGGGTGTAACATGTTATGAAAGCACCGGCCCCTGCTCCCTGCCGATTCCCTGCTTTGACAGCTAACAGGGATTCTGCTTTCTAACCCCCCCACACCCACCCCGCTGGGTGGCAAATTTTAAAAAACGTGGCTGTGTGGGGCTCTGCCTGCCTGGCCACATCACTCCTCCGTGAATGAGAAACTACAAATCTGTTGGCTTGTAGTTCTCAATGAACTATCATGGTGCTGCAGAGGGCTGTGGTAGTCAATTAAATCTTCCTGTTAGTATATCGGCTTGCTCGTACACCCCGTACGGGAAAGCAGATATACTGACAGATATGCAGGAGACTTGCATGGCACCAGTGATGCAATGCTTTACAGGCTCAAAAATAATTATTGAATGCACAATATATAATTATAATGAATGCACAAACCTGTAAAAAAAAGTGTGCATACATTAAAGGATAAGTTCACCTTTTAAAAAAATATAATAAATGCACATCTTTTTTGCAGGTAAAAAAAAAAAAAAGGAAAAAATTTTTTATTTTTTTTATTAGGAGCCTGTAAGGCATTACACCAACAATCAGCAGATCACAGAGCTCTTGCAGACCGTCAGTGTAAGCTGTATGCTCATACTTTGTACGGGCAGGCAACCACACAATGACAGGAAGAATCCATGAACTACCTAGGGCACTCAACAGAGCCGTGGTAATACATCGAGAACTACAAGCAGACAGCCACAAAAGCTGTCGGTACTTTTAGTTCTCCCATTCCCAGAACTCTGTGAATGAATGACAAGGCTGGCTGGTGGGCAGAGCCCTGCACAACTGTGTTTTTGTTGATTTAAATTGTGACAGCTAGATTGAAGAGAAGATCCATGGCTCGCTGTCACTGCAGGCAGATCAGAGAGAGGCTGCAGCACAGTGGGAACATGTTACAGGTTTCACCCTAAAAACGGGAACAACACGTAACATGTTCCCAAAAGGCGGAATTGAAATTGCATTTTTGGTTTGTGGTGCTCAGATGCAGGGTAATTCCTCTTTAAATGGCTCCTGTCTAACTTGACCCCAATATGTGTATGTATGCATGAGATATAGGAACCCTAGAGGGGAGCAAGGTCTCCATTAATATAGCCCATCCCCTGAACTTCCTTTTCACATCAGCCAATAGGAGGGTGAAGAGGGACACAAAAAGGTACTGTCGCCACCATGCTTAACAACGAGAGAGAAGATTCTGTAACACAGTACAACGCATGGACCAGCCAAGACAGGACCCCAAACTTGCATTTGCACGTGTGCACCTCGGTCCAGGGGCTCCTGAGATTGACTGGTATTTGTTTAGTTGATAAAATTGATCAGAACAAGTTGTCTTCTAGCAGATGTATGGTAACCAGAAGTGGAAGCCTAGAATCAAGCCTGAACAAACAGTTTACATTTAGCAAAGGAAAGGAAGTAACATTCTGTCATTCGCATCCTTTACTGTACTATCACTGTAACTTTCCTGGCTTATACTTCCTCCCCAGTGATACTATAAAGGAAGATATGGGATATACCATAAACAGCCAATCATGGACACTAGCCACAGAAAAGTGCACGTCTTCATTTGTGTTTATCTGCACTCTTCTTTCAGAAAATGAATTACATGATGCAGGTAGAGTTTTCACTGAAATCCAAAATAGATTAACAACATGCATTCCACGGAAATATTTTTTCTAATGGTAGATAGAGTAGTATAGACCTGAAACAACAAGAGAACTGTACCCAGTGATCACATAATTGAAGTCATGCTGTTGTTTCAGTCTCAGCCCCCCTCCTGCTCATCATGTGCAGATACATTTCACAGTCAAAAAAAACAATTCAAGCACAGCAAGAGATATGGTCACCAAAATAGTGTTCTGTCAAAGAAAGGTTTTGCCCTGTCAGTGTCCTCACTCAGCATTCATCATATGTCACTAGGATATTACAGGAGTGTGCAGACTGGTTTAGCAAGAGCCATTCAGTTCATGCAGGCTGTCACTCGCCTATGAACCAACACCAGCAAGCAGAGTGCCTTATCACCAATATGACTGCACAGGGACAATGCTGCAATTCACAAGCATTTCAAACAACATTTCAAGCCAAACTCCAGTTGCACCTCTACCTATATAGTGTTTTCATGATGCTTTCCCACACTCTTACTGGGGTGCATGATAAATACAAATGTATTCAACTTTAAGATCACAAACAAGATTTCCTTTTTCTCATCCCAACTAACCCATTAAAACCATTTATGTGCTTCCCTTTGGTGATGTTGGAGGCCCTCACATCAAGAAAGTTGACCACCACTGCTCTACAACAATTATTTATTTCAGGTACTTATATAGCGCTGTCCATTTACACAGCACTTTACATATATATTGTACATTCACATCAGTCCCTAACCCTCAAGGGGTGTACAATCTAAGGTTAACCACACATGCCATTCGCGGCCTCAGCTGTCAATTATCAGGTCCCTGTCGGTGATTTCTCTCCAGCACCCGGTAATCACTGCGAATCTCTGACGGAGAGACCCATGTATAAAAACACAGATCTCTCCCCTGTCAGCACCATACAAAGTAGTAGGCTTACAGTGAAACACAGCCTCATAGTAAAACCGCACACAGTTAACACTTTGATCGCCCCACGTTAACCCCTTCCTGTGCAGTGCCATCAGTACAGTGTCAGTGCTTTTTATTAGCACTGATCACTGTATTGGTGTCACTGGGATGTCAGTGACACAAAGTCAGTTCCCCCCCATTGTCAGAATGCCTGCCTTAGTCCCGCTACACGCCGCTGTTCGCCGCCATTACTAGTACAAAAAAAAAATTTGAATATATTCACATTTGCTATAACTTTCATGTAAACCAATTTTTTTTTTGAGCAAAGAAATGTAGCAGAATACATTTGGGCCTAAATTTATGACAAAATTTTATTTTTTAATTTTTTTTTTCTGGACATGTTTAATAGCAAAAAGTCAAAAATATTGTTTCTCAAAATTGGTCTTTTTTGTTTCTAGAGCAAAAAATAAAAAATGCACAGGCGATCAAATACCACCGAAAGAAAGCTCTATTTGTGGGCAAAAAGGGATATAAATTTTGTTTGGGCGCAGCATAGCATGACCGCTCAATTGTCAGTTAAAGTAATGCAGCGCCATATCGCAAAAAAATGGCCTGGTCAGGAAAGGGGGGTAAATCCTCTGGAGGGCAAGGGGTTAAAGAGCCAGATAATCTGAACAAGCTTAAGTGTCCAAAAGTGAAAAGTAATACGGCTGTCCGTCCCATAATCTGCACAACAATGTGAAAATTATGACATTTTATTAGTCTAAGACGGGTGTCGGCAACCCGCGGCTCTTTTTCACCTTTCCTGCGGCTCCGGAGCACACTGCCCACCAGGTGACAGGCAATAGGGTCGGCAAGCCGCGGCTCTTTTAATGTAGATCTTCTGTGTGCCGGGCGCCCGCTGGCAAACATTGGCTGTCAGGATGTAGGCGGGGCAGCCCGGATGTAGGCGGGGCAGCGTGACGAACTCCTCTCCTCTCACAGTCCGCCCTGAAGACCAGAACGGCGCGGGAACCCAGCGAGAGGAACGCGCGGAGCAAAGGTAAGTGAATTCACACAATATGGGGAATGAATTACTACAGGGGGGATGAATTACTACAGGGGGGATGAATTACTATATGAGGGATGAATTACTATGGGGGATGAATTACTATATGGGGGATGAATTACTATATGGGGGATGAATTACTATATGGGGGATGAATTACTATAGGGGGGATGAATTACTATATGGGGGATGAATTACTATATGGGGGATGAATTACTATATGGGGGATGTATTTTCAGTTTTAAAAATGTTTCTCTCAAAATAAATTTCAATCGTGGTTTTGGCGAGATTTGGCTCAGTCGAAAAAAAAGGTTGCCCACCACTGACCTAAGGCTATGATTGTGATTATGACGATACACTGTGGCCCTGATTAACCCTTTGCTTACTGGGCCCTTAAACCCCCTTCATGACCAGAGCGTTTTTTGCAATATATGCAGTGTCGGATTTGTTTTAAATGTTGCAATGGTTTTGCGGCTCCCAGTCTTTTTTTCCCTCTCGGAAATGGGTCCAAGTGGCTCTTTATGTCTTAAAGGTTGCAGACCCCTGGTCTAAGATCACACCTATACGTTTTCTGTTGCGTTTTGCAGGAACGCAGTCCATTTAACATGATTTACTATAGGACAGGTTCACATTTCCGAGTTTTCACCCAGTGTTTTTGGAAAGGGTCAGGGACTTTTTTTTTTTTTTTTTTTTTTTAAACGCAAGACGTTGTGTTTTTGGTTCAATAGACTTAAAATTGACACGCTGCAGAAAAGCATGTAGTGCATTTTTTATGAATTTTTGAATCTGCCCAGCAACAAGTTGGGAAGAAAAAAGTCAAACGCATATGCAAAACGCACCGCAAAAAGCACTGCAGAAATGGATTATACGCAAACTGTGAACCTAGCCTTACACAGGTTCAGCCTGGTCAAATGTTAATTTTAACCTGGGTAATCTAGAGCAGGCCACCTCCAGCATTCAAGAAAAGACAGAGAAGAACGTTAGCTCAAGGTCCTATAAAAAGCTGCATTTCTTCCTCACATGGACCGTCGTGAAAACATTTACCAAAAAAAAAAAAAAAACTCCAAGGGCAAGGCTATTAAAATATGTCAAATCCCTTTAAGGAAGAGTTAATAGTTAACATGGAGCAGAAAGAATGCCAGCTGACTATAAAGCATTTTCTGTATTTTCATTAAGCCAATAGACATGCTTACTTGTTCCTGAATTGAAAGTATCAAAAAAACAAAAACAAAACAAAAGTCATTATTCTACCCATGTATACAGCATAGAATATTCCTGAGCATTTTAGGGCTCATGCACATTATTATTATTATACAGTATTTATAAAGCACCAATAGTTCGCTCAGCGCTGTACATTATAAAGGGGGACAGAACATGTGACAGAACAATACCAATACAATGCAAAACATGAGGGGATTGAGGGCCCTGCTCTTTCGAGCTTACACATGGGCTTCTATTTGTTGTACTCCTCTTTCTAGCACAACTCAAGGCAAAAAGAGAAAGCAGCTAAAAGTAGGTTAAAGCACCTGAAAGCATACTGCATTTAAAGCTATATTAAGGATTGGTTCACACCTATGCAGTTTGCATTTTGTTCATTTCTGCAGTGCGTTTTGCTTTTTTGCACGTGTTTTGACATGTGCAGATTTTTTTTAAGCTTTTTTGGCCAACTTGTTGGTGGGCAGATTAAAAATGCATCAAGTATGCACTACATGCATTTTCTGCAGCAACTTCATTGAAGTCTATTGAACACAGCAGCTGAAAAATGAATAGATGTGAACATGTCCCATAGGAAACCATGTTAAATGGACTGTAGTGGGTTTCTGTAAAAAGCGCCAAAAACACATTAGTATGAACCAGGCTAGGTTCACACCTGTGCAGAGAAATTGCCACTGCAGGACTGCACCTGTTGCCGCAACCACCCGCAAAAAAGAAAAAAAAAAAAAAAAAAAGTACTGTCGCTCAGGAGATGCGTGCGGGCGCTATTAATCATAGTGGCACCCCCACTCATTGGAAATCAGAGATCTTTGCCCTGCATTTTCTGGAGGTACAGTAGCCCATTCAAATGATCGCCCTGTCATGCCCATGCAAAATGTGGCTCAAAGGGCCACGCAAGTGTGAACCTAGAGTAAACCTAAAAAATAAAAATAAAAAAAATCAATTATATTGCAGCTCACCAATCCTTAAGACTTTTTTCAGACTTCTCTGATACTGCTTACCTCTCTCTGAAAAGCAAACCACAGTGGACCACTTTTCAGAGGAGGTATAGTGATGGCTGACAGGCGTTCAATTTATTCTTGAATTGATCATCAATTTTACATTGCAGGACTGCGCTGCAACTACAAGCTGAGCATTTGGCTCGCAGCTGCAGCGCAGCCTCACTGAACTCAACTGACAAGTTTGACAAGCAGAGTTAAAGATGCTGCATTGCCATTTGCTAGACTTCGGAGTTGCTTCCTCGGCTGTTACTCCTTGACCACCCAATCTCCGGGGCGAACCAATGTGACCAAAGTCATTATATGTGCATTGTTGGAACCTGCTGCCTTTTTAAAAGAAAGAAATAAAAAAAAAAAAAAAAAAAAAAGCTGCATCGCAAAGCATCATGGCCATGGCATGTGTACAGCCCTGCCTGGCTGTATTGTTACAATCTGGGTGGCCCCCACCAATCTGAAAGAGCCCTAAGGCTGGCCATACACTATACAATTTTCTGTCCAATTTCTGCTCCATTTCCTTTAGATTTACCTTCAACTATGTAGTGCAAGGGCCTGCCTAACTGGATACAATTGAAAGTGTTGTTAGGTTTGACCTCAAGTTTTATGGATTTTGGTAAATTTAAACCAAAAATCTCAAGAAAGTTGTATAATGTATGGCCAGCCTAAATGTGGTAGCTACTGTATATTAATTTCTTTAGATTTTTTTTCTTTTATTTGCACCTGGAGATCTGGCCAGTAAATGTTTCAACTTCCTTTAAAAGCACACGCTGTCCAGCAAAAAAAGTACCAGAGGGTTGAGATAACCCTTTAACACCAATAGGAGTGCTCACAATGATCAGCTTCTATTCATTTAAGTAACATTTTTATCCCAAGAGGAAACATACATTTTGCTGTAACTGCTTAAAAAAATGTTAGTCAAGTCCATTGAAATCTGCTCAGTGCATCTATCAACTAAAAGCCAAATGACACCTAACACTACTCTCTCCCCAGACTGAAATTGCTGATTTCCAAGAGTGGCTTCCTTTCTTCTCCATCCAGAGAAGTGTCACCCTACGACAGGAAGTGTCCTATCACCAGGTGAAATACAGGGTAGAAAAAAAAACCTAATGCAGCTGCCACATTTAACGTGGTTGTAAAGGCTCAATGTTTTTTACCTTCATGCATTTTATGCATGAAGGTAAATAAAAAAAAACCTATGTGCAGCACTGCCCTCAGCCCCCTCAATACTTACCTGGGTCTCTTTGCGATCCAGCGATGTGAACGACAGCCTCGGGTGTCCCCGGTCTCTGCCTCTTCATTGGCTGAGACAGCAAGCGGGAGCCCTTAGTTCCCACTGCTGTCAACCACAGCCAGTCAGCCAATGAGGAGAGAGAGGGTGTGAGGCCAAGCCATGGCTCGGTGTGTGAATAGACACATGAAGCAGTGGGTGCCCCCATAGCAAGCTGCTTGCTGTGGGAGAACTCAACAGGAGGGAGGGGCAGGAGAGCCTGCAGGGGACCCAACAAGAGGAGTATCTGGCCTGTTCTGTGCAAAACCACTGCACACAGCAGTTAAGTATAGCATGTTTGTTAATTAACCGTTTCAATACCGTGCAATTTTACACCTTCCAGCCCAGGCCATTTTTCAGGTTTCAGCGCTCTCACACTTTGAATGACAATTGCGCGGTCATACAACATTGTACCCAAACTAAAATTTGATCATTTTCTTCACACAACTAGAGCTTTCTTTTGGTGGTATTTAATCACCGCTGGGGTTATTTTTTGCTAAATTAACAAAAAAAGACCAAAAATTTTGAAAAAAAAAAACACATTTTTCTTTGTTTCTGTTATAAAAGTTTACAAATAAATAATTGTTCTTCATAAATTTAGGCCGAGATATATTCTGCTACATGTCTTTGGTGAAAATAACCCAAATTAGGATGTATTTTTTAGTTTGTAGGAAAGTTATAGAGTTCACAAACTATGGTATAGATCTGAATATTGATCAATCCTGAAGTACTGACAGCCAATCTAATTTCTTGAGGTCCAAGAATGTCAGAATAGTACAGATATCCCCCAAATGACCCCTTTTTGCAGAGTAGACAGTCCGACGTACTTCATAAGAGGAATGGCGAGTTTTTTGAAGTTGTATTTTTTTGTCATAATTTTTCGGAAAATGAAAAAATTAAAAAAATTATTTTCACTATTTTTTTTTTTTTTACATACTGTCACCAGTGCAGTACAGCGTCATCATATAACTGGCATGGCGGTGAACAGCGACACTGACTGGTGACAGTATGAAAAAAATATATATATATTTTTTTTTTTAATTTTTTTATTATATTTAATTTTTTATTACATATTTTTTAAGATTTTTTTTCATATTTTACTATGACCAAAATAGTACAATGTTTCCATAGTAACACTACTACTTTGGGGAAGTGATCAGTATTTTTTTTTTTTTTTTTATACACAATTTACTTATAGCAAAGAATTACTTTGCTATAAGCAAGCATTTACCTGAATGAAATCGATTCATTCAGCTTTTTTTTTTTTTTTTTTTTTTTTTTTGTGCTTAGCTGTGATTTTGTCACAGCTAATCACATGACATGTGCATGTGATTAGCTGTGACCATTCACAGCTAGGCAGTAGTATACAATGGATGGCATGAATGAAGCCATCCATTGTATACAACTGTCATGTGACCCGCTGTGATTGGTCACAGCAGGTCACATGGTACCGGCAATGGGAGCCGGTACTCGGATCTGTCATCGGCCGTGTCCGAGGTGCACGGGCGGTGACAGATCGCACTGCTGCGTCGCTCTGCAACCGCGCAAACCGCGCATGTGCGGGAGCACGCCAAATGGCGTGCACCCGGAAAGCTGCAGCGCTTTTCAAGCCGCCAAACGGCCATTGGCCGGGCGGCTAATGGTTAAAAAAAAAAAAAAAAAAAAAAACGCATTTAGGGTGGAACATGTAATATGTTCCCAGAGTTGCAGCCCCCCCGACAGTACGGGGAGAAGTTTTCCCCATACTAGCTGTCATATTTGAAAACAGCGCGGTCATGTGGGGCACCGCCCACACGGCCGCTTCACTTATTCACAGAGTTCTGTGAATAAGTGCCTACAAGTCCCAGCAGCCTTAGCAGCTGTCGGCCTGTAGTTTGCAATGAACTATCACAGTGCTATGGAGCCCCGCGGTAGTTCATTGAAGCTTCCTGTCAGAATATCCGCTTGCTCGTACATCCTGTACGGCAAGCAGATATCCTGACAGGTCTGCAGGAGACTTGCATGGCATCAATGATCTACTGGTCGCTGGTGCAATGCTTTCCAGGCTCCTGCAAACAAAAAAAATAAATGCACTTTTTTTTTTTTTTTTTTTAAGTAAATGCACACGGCCGTATTTTTTTTTTGTGACAGCGAGCAGGGGGTGTGGGGGCTGGTGCTACAGTTGCACGTTACATCCTGAATATGGGTGTAACATGTTACGAAAGGTGAACTTTCCTTTAATGGGGCTAATGTGAACAAGCCTCAATGAACATTATTTTCCACTTCCTTAGGTATCTGCAGTAGTTCACGAGCAGAATAAGTGACCCAAGTGCAAGATGACGTAATTTGTATTAGAAGTAAATGCATCAACATGAGACGTATTATAAAACGATAATTTTCTACGTACAATATAGGCACTGACCATACATGTTTACAACTAAAAGATAGATTGATCTGCATAAACAAATTTAAACAAATCCCTGCACACGTGTAACAGACTCAAAACATAACAGAAGGGTTTTAAGCAACCCCATACAAATGCCAGTAATAGCAGTGTGTATACATCTGTTGTGAGCTATTTGGAATGACAGAGCAAGCTATAATTTGTGTTCCATACAAAAAACATTGCAAAGAAATCATAACTTTTCTAACATTTTAATTTTGGATACAGTAAGGAAGAGTTATAATCCCTGTCAATTTTATTTTCGCCATGTGTCCCGTTGAGATTTCCCTTCACTTCCTGTTCCATCGTCAAACCAGGAAGTGAAATCCCTTGAAAGTAAGGGAATCCTGGGATGCCGCCAGAATTAGTGTCCTCATTGGAAGATTTCCTCTACTATTGTTCTGATGACAACTCAAAATTTGGAATTTTCTTTCACTCTCAATGATACCAGTAAAAGATAGCAACCAATTTATGAAATTCATAACTTTGTAATTAATATAAAATGTGGATTTAATACATAAACATAAAGACATACCCCAACAATTATAATGTCTGTACAGTATAACAGACAGCAGAAGATTTCCAAAAACTGGAAGGGAGAAAGCTAGCAGAAAGTAATAAGGTAAGGTGTCCATGTCTGAATCCCCAGGTTATTGGCTGTGTATATGTACACTGTATTGCCAAATGTATTGGGACATTTTGGGCCCCCCCTCCAAATCATTGGATTCAGGTGTTCCAATCACCTCCATGGCCACAGGTATATAAAATCAAGCACCTAGGCATGCAGACTGCTTCTACAAACATTTGTGAAAGAATGGGTCGCTCTCAGGAGCTCAGTGGATTCAAGCGTGGTACCGTGATAGGTTGTCACCTGTGCACTAAGTCCATCCGTGACATTTCCTGGCTACTAAATATTCCACAGTCAACTGTTAGTGGTATTATAACAAAGTGGAAGCAACTGGGAACAACAGCAACTCAGCCACCAAGTGGTAGGCCACGTAAATTGACAGAGCTGGGTCAGCGCATGCTGAAGCACACAGTGTTGGCAAGTCGCCAACTGTCTGCAGAGTCAATAGCTAAAGACCTCCAAACTTCATGTGGCCTTCAGATTAGCACAACAACAGTGCATAGAGAGCTTCATGGAATGTGTTTCCATGGCCGAGCAGCTGCATCCAAGCCTTACATCACCAAGTGCAATGCAAAGCATCGGATGTAGCCCCTCCTGTCCAACATAACTGCACACCAGTGCAAAAAGCAAGGTCCATAAAGACATGGATGAACGAGTTTGGGGTGGAACTTGACTGGCCTGCACTTGACTGGCCTGTCCTGACCTCAACCCGATAGAACACTTTGGGATGAATTAGAGCGGAGAATGCATGCCAGGCCTTCTCGTCGGACATCAGTGCCTGACCTCACAAATGTGTTTCTGGAAGAATGGTCAAACATTCCCATAGACTGTCCTTGTGGACAGCCTTTCCAGAAGAGATGAAGCTGTTATAGCTGTAAAGGGCGGGCCAACTCCATATTGAACCCTATGGACTAAAACTGGGTTGCCATTAAAGTTCATGTGCGTGTAAAAGCAGGCCGACCAATACTTTTGGCAATATAGTGTATTTGGGATGGTGCCTCAATGAGGAGTATTACTGCATGCTCATATCACACATTTAATTGACTGACAAGGTATTAAATGTCCCCTAGACTAAAACTGGCCATAAATGGATCAAATGTTGACCTGTTCAGCAGGGACGAGCCGTATATAGCAGCCAGCAGGGATCATTGTGCTCTGCCGACGGGAAAGGTAGATGGGGGAACCAGAATGCATGAAGGTAAAAAACCTTGAGCCTTTACAACCTCTTTAAGTAATTGTTGATTTACACAATCAAGAAACATTGCACCAAGTTTCTGGATAATAAAGTCATGGGATAGGCCAGTGCAACTGAAAATATTATTGTGAAGGACAAAACAAAATGTTTCACTTATGTAAATACATTGTTTCTCTATTTGTACTGAGTAATGTCTAGTGTCTTGGTGAAACAGGCAAACAGAGGCTACATTTTACCCTTCATGCCCCGTACACACGATAGGAAAATCATATGAAAAATTTTGCGGAACCACTGATCGAACTATTTTCTCTTCGTTGATGAGCAGAATGTTTTAACCAATAATGATATTGTGAATAAAAAAATCCAGTTGACCAACAGTGAAAAATGTCGTTTTGCATACGAACGACCGGTTTTCTATGCATTGGTATGACAGTCGTATGAAAAAAATCTATCAAGCGCTATCACGCATGAGCGGAAACAGAAGATGACCCTGATGTTTATATCCAAGGAATCTTCGTAAACGCGAAAGAAAAATCCAAAAATGTTAAAAGTAGATTGGCCCAATGAGATAATGAAACCAGAATTCTGCAGATTATATTTTATATATCACAATTTATGTATATAGATAATGTAATAAACTATATTATACTCATTGCTGGTAATTGTGTATATCGCTCGTTCTGGCTGGAAGGGCGTGGCTACAAGGTCACACGCACACTGCATCACTTTCACTTATATGGAAGGTCAACACTACATATTGGTCGATTTTCTAATCGTGTATTCCCACCTAAAAGGCAGCCCATAGATGGTGCAAATTTCCTCCAAACATGATTACCCCATCAACATAAACAGTGCTGACAGGGGAATCCCTCTTGCTGAGAAATTGCCTTCTTCCAGTGGGGAAAGCCATCCCACCAGAAGTCAGTGATTATTGCTAGCAGGTATAACAGCTGCCAGTGATAGTCGCAAGTCAATCCAGCAAGCTGTTTGTACCCAAGTTGATCTCTCTTAGTACATTCAGCCTGCCTACACACGGTTCCTGCTGAATCGCCAAAGATTCAAACGGTCTATGGCCAGCCTTGGATAAAAATTCCCCCAACTTAGAAGCAAAAAGTAGCAAAAGGTTTTACATACCTCCATTCTTATAGCAGACCTCGCACTCCATGCAAGGCTGGCTTTTTTAGTATGCCAGACCCCCCCTGCCAAAAAGCTGAATTAAAAATCCTATAGGGAAAAAAAATCAAGGCTGATCTCTAGTTTTCATTTAACCACTTCCCCCGTTGCCCTATAGCAGAAGTACTGCTACAGGGTGGAAGGGCTGCGAAAAATCATGTAAATTATACAGGATTTATATTGAGCCAACAGTTTGCTCAGCGCTTTACAATATAAAAAGGGAGACAATACAGCAACGATACAGTTCAATACTAGAGGGTTAGGAGGGCCCTGCTCCTCAGAGCTTACAATCTAAGATATATACACACACGCGCGATTTGCATTTCTGGGTAGGGGGCACGCACACCACCCTACCCACGCCACTATTGGCAGCTAGGGATTTTAAACACCAGGTCCCAGCTGGTACTCGGCGATCGTCGAGTAAAACTGACAGGGGAGAAACCTGTGAGCAAATAACAGGTCTCTCTCCTGTCAGCATGGACATGCTGTGTTATATCTTTCTGCACAGCAGAGATGCACAAAACAGCATGCCTCCCTAGTAAAACACAGCACACAGTAAACAGTTAACCCTTTTGATCACCCCAGATGTAAGCCCCTTTCTGTTCAGTGTCATTAGTACAGTGTTGGTGCTTTTTATTAGCACTGATCACTGTATTAGTGTCACTGGGGATGTCAGTGGCAGTTAGTTCTCACCGAGTGTCAGAATGTCCGCCGCTACAAGTCATTGATCGCTGCCATTACTAGTAAAAAAATAAAATTCCAGTATATACACTATTTGTGGACGCTATAACTTTCAAATAAACCAATTTACACGCCTCATCACATATAAAACATTTTAGGAGTTTTAAAGGCTCACAGCTTTAACAATTTTACACTCATCTTCTCCTCCCACGCAATCTGATCATTTATTCCCTGCATATGTCACATTCTGGAATCACATTAGATGAAGCGTCTGTATACATCACAAAGCAGGACTCCCTCCCCCCCAAAGCACACATCTGAAACCAATTTTATCTATCCATCAACACGTACTGTGGGGTCCTTACTAAAGTTTAACAAAAACTTACGCTTAGTCTATGGTAGCCACAGGATGCATCGGCAGAATAGGATTCCTTATACACCCCCCCCCCCCCCCAGCTGACATACAACTGCACATAAATAACTTCTACAAGCCTAAAACTAAGCAGCACTGATCCAGCCAAGTAGTAGATCCATAATGTGCCACAGATGTAGCAACAGTGGATGTATGTCATTACAACAATATTTGTTAGCAGCATCTTGTTTACTTCACCAGAAAGCTGAATCATCAATACAGCGGGCGGCGTATATCCAATATTAATGAAAAGCAGCATCAAATGCTCGTTTTACTAATAATATTTCATAGCTGGGTGGTGTATGCATCTCCTACACAACCAGTATACGCACAATATCCAGCTTCAAATGGTTATCCAAGCTGAGCAAGTTAATCCACAGGTATAGTTTTATTAATCAACACATTTCCTGCAGATATCAACCGGCACAACAGGCTACAAAGCACAGGCCTAGAAAGCTTCATTCCAGTATATCCTGCTCTGCATTCATCCCTGTGCCGCCCACTACATCTTCACACCCCCTCCATCCTCCCAGCATCCTCCACACTCTGTGCCATCTATCCTCCCAGCATCCCCCTCTCCTCACCCTCTGTGCCATCTATCCTCCCAGCATCCCCCACACTCCTCACCCTCTGTGCCATCTATCCTCCCAGCATCCCCCACACGCCTCACCCTGTGTGCCATCTATCCTCACAGCATGCATACCCCCCCTTTCTATGCCATCTTTCATCTCCGCACTCCTCACCCTGTCACCTATTCTCCCAGAATCCTCACCCTTTTAATGCCATCATGTCTTTGATGCCCCTTGGTGCCACCCAGCATTTTTAGCACTGTTCTCTGTTGGTGACAGCAAGGATTACTCTGCCAGTCAGAACACGTATCCAGCACAAGATGAGCAGACTCTGATTGTTGTTTGTATGTAGCCCTGTACAAGCATGGTGACAATGAGAAACAATCTTTACACACACATAAATCAGCACATTCCTCCAATCCAGCCAACTTCACTCAGACCAGTTCAGTGTATCAGTGTAACTCTCTGAGGCCAATCTGCTGTAGTAAAGTCAATATCACTTTTACCTCTGTAAGACCTGTAGGGCATCCAGCAACAGTTTATATATTTCTTCACAGCCGAAAAACCCCACACCAGGCAGTCTGCGGGCCTGCGCCTCTCTGCATACCCTTCTACAGTGTGCTAGGATGTGCAAAGACACAAATAGGGAAGCAGAGGTATAGCATTACCCTGCATGTGAATACAACACACATGGTGGTATCACTGCATACACCTCCTGTGCCAGCGGCCACACAGCCCTGTCTGCAATTCTACAATCCATTCTACTGTCAGCAACCATGTCAGGCCTTTCTACACACCAATGCCAAGCTGCCAGACACTTCTCAGCTAACACGGCACATCAAAGAGCTTCACTCTGTGCCAGCCAGGCATCATTCCTAGAACATAGATCTCCACAGTGAAAAAAACATCCCTCTCCACACACCGGTAGTTGAAGCCTGTCCCTGCACACCCCCCCCCCCCCAATCCTTCTGCATATCCCTTTACACCACCATCTGTCAACACACCCATCCTTGTATATACCCCTCTATGCTACCAACCCTCTGCACACCCCGCATACCACCGTCCCTCCACACACCCCTGTATACCACCATCCCTCTATGAACTCCTCCATGCCACCGTCCCTCCACACATCCCAGTATACCACCATCCCTCTATGAACTCCTCCATGCCACCATCCCTCCACACACCCCTGTATACCACCATCCCTCTATGAACTTCTCCATGCCATCGTCCCTCCACACACCCCTGTATACCACCATCCCTCTATGAACTCCTCCATGCCACCATCCCTCCACACATCCCAGTATACCACCATCCCTCTATGAACTCCTCCATGCCACCATCCCTCCACACACCCCTGTATACCACCATCCCTCTATGAACAGTTCCATACCACTGTCTCTCAACACTTGCTTCTATGCCACCTTCCCTGTGCACATTCCTCCATCCCACCATTTCGCTCATTCACACCCCTGCATACCACTGTTCCCCTATCTCACACTCCCTGTGTGCTACTCCATGCCACCATCCCTCTGAACCTCAATCCATACCACCGCTCCTCCATATCACAATCCCTCCCTCCACACACCCCTCTATGCCACAGCTCCTTTAAATACCTGTTTATGTCACTGTCCCTCTGCACAACCGGGGATTGTGGTATGGAGGAACGGTGCTATAGAGGGGTGTGCAGAGGGACATACCACAATAGCTAGTAATGTCTGGGGGGTGTCAGTGGTCCTGATAATAAAGGTTAGGATGGGGTGAGGCTGGTTGGTTTTGATAATTTAGGGAGAACTAGTCGTTACGGGATTCAACACTGGGATGTAAATGGGTGCAGCGTTCCCTTCACTGATTCTTCTGTCCCTCTATACCACCACATTCCTCTATATACACCCCCTCCATGTCATGTCTGTACACCGCTCTGTATATATCCCCCTCTATATACACCCCCTCCATGTCATGTCTGTACACCCCTCTGTATATATCCCCCTCTATATACACCCCCTCCATGTCATGTCTGTACACCCTTCTGTATATATCCACCTCTATATACACCCCCTCCGTGCCATGTCTGTACACCCCTCTATATACACCCCCTCCATGTCATGTCTGTACACCCTTCTGTATATATCCCCCTCTATATACACCCCCTCCGTGCCATGTCTGTACACCCCTCTGTATATATCCCCCTCTATATACACCCCCTCCGTGTCATGTCTGTACACCCCTCTGTATATATCCCCCTCTAAATACACCGCATCCGTGCCATGTCTGTACACCCCTCTGTATATATCCCCCTCTATATACACCCCCTCCGTGTCATGTCTGTACACCCTTCTGTATATATCCACCTCTATATACACCCCCTCCGTGCCATGTCTGTACACCCCTCTGTATATATCCCCCTCTATATACACCCCATCCATGGCATGTCTGTACACCCCTCTGTATATATCCCCCTCTATATACACCCCCTCCATGCCGTGTCTGTACACCCCTCTGTATATATCCCCCTCTATATACACCCCCTCCATGCCATGTCTGTACACCCCTCTGTATATATCCCCCTCTATATACACCGCCTCCGTGCCATGTCTGTACACCCCTCTGTATATATCCCCCTCTATATACACCCCCTCCATGTCATGTCTGTACACCCCCCTGTATATATCCCCCCTCTATATACACTCCATCCATGCCATGTCTGTACACCCCTCTGTATATATCCCCCTCCATGCCATGTCTGTACACCCCTCTGTATATATCCCCCTCTATATACACCCCCTCCATGCCATGTCTGTACACCCCTCTGTATATATCCCCCTCTATGCCATGTCTGTACACCCCTCTGTATATATCCCCCTCTATATACACCCCCTCCGTGCCATGTCTGTACACCCCTCTGTATATATCCCCTTTGTGCCATGTCTGTACACCCCTCTGTATATATCCCCCTCTATATACACCCCCTCCATGCCATCTCTGTACACCCCTCTGTATATATCCCCCTCTATATACACCCCCTCCATGCCATGTCTGTACACCCCTCTGTATATATCCCCCTCTATATACACCCCCTCCATGCCATCTCTGTACACCCCTCTGTATATATCCCCCTCTATATACACCCCCTCCATGCCATGTCTGTACACCCCCCTGTATATATCCCCCCTCTATATACACTCCATCCATGCCATGTCTGTACACCCCTCTGTGTATATTCCCCTCTATATACACCCCCTCCGTGCCATGTCTGTACACCCCTCTGTATATATCCCCCTCTATATACACCCCATCCATGGCATGTCTGTACACCCCTCTGTATATATCCCCCTCCATGCCGTGTCTGTACACCCCTCTGTATATATCCCCCCCCCCCCCCTCCATGCCGTGTCTGCACCCCCCTCTGTATATATCACCCCCGCCATGCCTACACCCCCGTGTGGCCCCAGCACAGTCAGCCCCTGTGGGCCCCGACTCCCCTTCCCCCCAATCAGGGTCAGTCCATATCACCAGGCGGTGCCCCCCTCCAGCACTCACCGCCCCCGTGGATGAGCTCAGTGTCCCGGGAGAAGATGGTCTCCTCCGTACGATGCTCCTCTCAGCCTCTCCCTCCCTGATAATATGTCGCCTCCTTTCCCTCTCTCTCCCCCCTCCAGAGGGATTGTATGGGTCTCCCCGGCTCCGCCCTCCCCTCCTGTCACCGATCAGTGTGTACGGGGCGGCTCCTCACCCTATTTACCGCACGGTGTCACAGCGAGCGCCGCTCTACACCGCCCCCTGCCGAACGACCGGGCACACCGCAGCGCGCCTCACAACTGAGGAGGACCTGGGTGCGGCTATGCAGAGTCTAAAACCGAAACATCTGATTGGCCAGTGAACGCCGAGCCCAGAGTATGTTCTTTCCTGATTTGGTGTAGTGGAAAGGCGGGAAGGGGGCGGTACACGACGCAGTTATAAGGCGGCACTGTTGAAATCTGCGTTTGATGATGCGGATGTCAGTAATGTGGTAGCCGGTTCTGTCCCAGGGGTGTCCTGGTGGCAGAGGCAAGGATCTGGCTCCGGCTGGTTGGTAGTTAATAAAGAGAACCGGTCATGGCTGCAATGAATAATAGCATTCGAACAGGTCGATTGGAGTCCCCTTCCCCGGCTCTTCTATGTGTGTAATGACAGGGCCTGGAGGCAGCCAGTACAGGGAGCTGGAGCTGAAAATACTGCTTGCCTGGCTGTCATATTAAACTTACTAGT
This sequence comes from Staurois parvus, assembly GCF_062004578.1. NCBI lineage: Eukaryota > Metazoa > Chordata > Amphibia > Anura > Ranidae > Staurois > Staurois parvus. Next base: position 2,586,606 of record NW_028318360.1, on the reverse strand, counting down.
ATACTTTGTCGCAGAGCCACTGCTGCCTCCAGGTGTCCATCCTGACCCCTCTACATCGCTGCTGTGCTCTGTACCGGCATTACGGTTCATCCTGACCCCTCTGCATCGCTGCTGTGCTCTGTACCGGCATTACGGTTCATCCTGACCCCTCTGCATCGCTGCTGTGCTCTGTACCGGCATTACGGTTCATCCTGACCCCTCTGCATCGCTGCTGTGCTCTGTACCGGCATTACGGTTCATCCTGACACCTCTACATCGCTGCTGTGCTCAGTACCGGCATTACAGTTCATCCTGACTCCTCTACATCACTGCTGTGCTCTGTAGTGGCCATACGGTTCATCCTGACCCCTCTGTAATGCCATACCGGCATTACAGTTCATCCTGACTCCTCTACATCACTGCTGTGCTCTGTAGTGGCCATACGGTTCATCCTGACCCCTCTACATCGCTGCTGTGCTCTGTACCGGCATTACGGTTCATCCTGACCCCTCTGCATCACTGCTGTGCCCTGTAGTGGCATTACGGTTCATCCTGACACCTCTACATCGCTGCTGTGCTCTGTACCGGCATTACGGTTCATCCTGACCCCTCTACATCACTGCTGTGTTCTGTACCGGCATTACGGTTCATCCTGACCCCTCTACATCACTGCTGTGCCCTGTAGTGGCATTACGGTTCATCCTGACCCCTCTGCATCACTGCTGTGCCCTGTAGTGGCATTACGGTTTATCCTGACCCCTGTGCATCACTGCTGTGCCCTGTAGTGGCATTACGGTTTATCCTGACCCCTGTGCATCACTGCTGTACCCTGTAGTGATTCTGGATCCTCCTGACCCCTGTGCATCACTGCTGTGCCCTGATGTGGCATGATTGTTCATCCTGACCCCTGTACATCACTGCTGTGCCCTGAAGTGGCAATATGGTTCATCCTGATCACTGTGTGATTCACAAGCAGTTTTGTTCAGCTCTATTCATTTCTTATTCCTTTTGAATGAGCCTGGAACCGCACCACACCAAAAGTAGTGCATTTGCTACTTTGTGAAACGCACAGCAAACGCATTGCATTGTACTTTTGTACCATGTGATCAGGTACCAGCCTGTGTGGGCAAATGCACTGCGTTTGGGGTGTCATTTACTTTGCACTCACCCCCGCCAAGCGCCAACGTGGCCTACCTGCACTGCATTGTAGTGTGAATGGGCCCTAATGGAAGATTGCTTTCAGGACAAGATTCCACATTTCCAGCCATGCCATCAGGTCTTCACAACCCCCGCTACACTGAAACAACCCTGACTGTACTATCCTGCCTCAGAAGTACTTCCTGGGAACCACGGCTTCCATAGCAACCCTGACTGTACCATCCTGCCTCAGAAGTACTTCCTAGGAACCACGGCTTCCATACCAACCCTGACTGTACCATCCTGCCTCAGAAGTACTTCCTAGGAACCACGGCTTCCATACCAACCCTGACTGTACCATCCTGCCTCAGTAGTACTTCCTAGGAACCACGGCTTCCATATCACCCCTGACTGTACTGTCCCGCCTCAGAAGTACTTCCAAGGAACCACGGCTTCCATACCAACCCTGACTGTACTATCCTGCCTCAGAAGTACTTCCTAGGAACCACGGCTTCCATACCAACCCTGATTGTACCATCCTGCCTCAGAAGTACTTCCTAGGAACCACGGCTTCCATACCAACCCTGACTGTACCATCCTGCCTCAGTAGTACTTCCTAGGAACCACGGCTTCCATATCACCCCTGACTGTACTGTCCCGCCTCAGAAGTACTTCCAAGGAACCACGGCTTCCATACCAACCCTGACTGTACTATCCTGCCTCAGAAGTACTTCCTAGGAACCATGGCTTCCATTGCAACCCTGACTGTACTATCCCGCCTCAGAAGTACTTCCTTGGAACCATGGCTTCCATTGCAACCCTGACTGTACTATCCCGCCTCAGAAGTACTTTCTAGGAACCACGGCTTCCATAGCAACCTTGACTGTACTATCCTGCCTCAGAAATACTTCCTAGGAACCACTAGCTTCCATAGCAACCCTGACTGTACTATCCTGCCTCAGAAGTACTTCCTAGGAACCACGAGCTTCCATAACAACCCTGACTGTACTATCCTGCCTCAAAAGTACTTCCTAGGAACTACGGTTTCCAAAGCAACCCTGACTGTACTATCCTGCCTCAGAAGTACTTCCTAGGAACCACGGCTTCCATAGCAACCCTGACTGTACTATCCTGCCTCAGAAGTACTTCCTAGGAACCACGGCTTCCATAGGAACCCTGACTGTACTATCCCACCTCAGAAGTACTTCCTAGGAACCACGGCTTCCATACCAACCCTGACTGTACTATCCTGCCTCAGAAGTACTTCCTAGGAACCACGGCTTCCACAGGAACCCTGACTGTACTATCCCACCTCAGAAGTACTTTCTAGGAACCACGGCTTCCATACCAACCCTGACTGTACTATCCTGCCTCAGAAATACTTCCTAGGAACCACTAGCTTCCATAGCAACCCTGACTGTACTATCATGCCTCAGAAGTACTTCCTAGGAACCACGAGCTTCCATAACAACCCTGACCTTACTATCCTGCCTCAAAAGTACTTCCTAGGAACTACGGTTTCCAAAGCAACCCTGACTGTACTATCCTGCCTCAGAAGTACTTCCTAGGAACCACAGCTTCCATAGCAACCCTGACTGTACTATCCTGCCTCAGAAGTACTTCTTAGGAACCACGGCTTCCATAGGAACCCTGACTGTACTATCCCATCTCAGAAGTACTTCCTAGGAACCACGGCTTCCATACCAACCCTGACTGTACTATCCTGCCTCAGAAGTACTTCCTAGGAACCACGGCTTCCATAGGAACCCTGACTGTACTATCCCACCTCAGAAGTACTTCCTAGGAACCACGGCTTCCATAACAACCCTCACTGTACTATCCCGCCTCAGAAGTACTTTCTAGGAACCACGGCTTCCATAGCAACCCTGACTGTACTATCCCGCCTCAGAAGTACTTTCTAGGAACCACGGCTTCCATAGCAACCCTGACTGTACTATCCCACCTCAGAAGTACTTCCTAGGAACCACGGCTTCCATAGCAACCCTTACTGTACTATCCTGCCTCAGAAATACTTCCTAGGAACCACTAGCTTTCATAGCAACCCTGACTGTACTATCCTGCCTCAGAAGTACTTCCTAGGAACCACAAGCTTCCATAACAACCCTGACTGTACTATCCTGCCTCAAAAGTACTTCCTAGGAACTACGGTTTCCAAAGCAACCCTGACTGTACTATCCTGTCTCAGAAGTACTTCCTATTAACCACGACTTCCATAGCAACCCTGACTGTACTATCCTGCCTCAGAAGTACTTCCTAGGAACCACAGCTTCCAAAGTAACTCTGACTGTACTATCCTGCCTCAGAAGTACTTCCTAGGAACCACGGCTTCCAAAGTAACTCTGACTGTACTGTCTTGCCTCAGAAGTACTTCCTAGCATTCACGGCTTCCATAGCAACCCTGACTGTACTATCCTGCCTCAGAAGTACTTCCTAGGAACCACGGCTTCCATAGCAACCCTGACTGTACTATCCTGCCTCAGAAGTACTTCCTAGGAACCACAGCTTCCAAAGTAACTCTGGCTGTACTATCCTGCCTCAGAAGTACTTCCTAGGAACCACGGCTTCCAAAGTAACTCTGACTGTACTGTCTTGCCTCAGAAGTACTTCCTAGGATTCACGGCTTCCATAGCAACCCTGACTGTACTATCCTGCCTCAGAAGTACTTCCTAGGAACCACGGCTTCCATACCAACCCTGACTGTACTATCCTGCCTCAGAAGTACTTCCTAGGAACCACGGCTTCCAAAGCAATCCTGATTGTACTATCCTGACTACCCTGACTGGCCCTACTTAAAGTGGAGCTCCAGTCAATGCTAAAAAAAAAAAAGTCAGCAGCTACAAAAGCTGTATCTGCTGACTTTTAAAAAACAGCCACTCACCTGTACCGGCTGTCCTTGCTCTACAAAGGTGCAAATTCCTCAAAGGGAACGGGTGGATTTAACTTCCCCTTTTGGGTGGAGCTCTGCTTTAAGATGGCTACAGTAATGACTCATTTTCCAACCACCCACCTAAGTACATTAATATCACCTTTAAAAATGGCATCTGGAACCAATTTCACCGCCTCCATGTACAAGAACCTTCTCAAGTAGAAGTCCTCAGATTGTTTCCTGACTCCAAACTCCCAGGGCATTTTGGGGTCTCAAAGAGCTGAATATCATTTATCATGTTCCTTTTGGTAGTCCTGTTGTAAGAATGATGTTAAAGTGGTTGTAAATGCATAAGGTTTTTTTTTTTTTACCAAATGCACTCTCTGCATTAAGGTAAAAAATCTTTTGTGTTTAGCCCCCCCCAAATATATACCCGAGTCCGATTTCAATCCAACACTGCCTGAGAGCAGCAGCGCTGCTCTATCTCCTCACTGGACATGGAGGCAGTAGCTGAAGTCATTGGCTCCCACTGCTGTAAATAAGATTCAGTAAGGAGAGAGCAGGGGTGGGGCCAAGCCACATTGTGTGTGTCAATAGCCACCCACAGCCTGTTCAGGATTGAACGCGCATGTGTGCCACCATAGGAAGTGGCCTCCTATGGTAGCACACGGAGAAGAGGAGGAACCAAGAGCATCAGCGGGGGACCTGAGAAGAGGAGGATCGGGGCCACTTTGGGCAAAACCATTGAACAGAGCAGGTGAGTATGATGTGTTGGTTTTTTAAAAAAAAAATCACCTTAATATTTATGTTGCTCTGTGGCTTTCTGCATGTAATAAGATACCTCAATCTTATCTGGGTTTACTTCAACCACTCACAGTCCCATCTCTTCCTTGGGGGTTAATTCGTACAGATTGTGTGGTGGATCAAACTCCCTCTAAGGAGATGACCACTTTCTTGGGAGTTGTTGACTGACTCCCTCTAAGGAGATGACCTTAGAGGGAGTCTGAGGAGATGACCACTTTCTTGGGAGTTGTTGACTGACTCCCTCTAAGGAGATGACCTTAGAGGGAGTCCAAGGAGATGACCACTTTCTTGGGAGTTGTTGACTGACTCCCTCTAAGGAGATGACCTTTGAGGGAGTCTACGGAGATGACCACTTTCTTGGGAGTTGTTGAATGACTCCCTCTAAGGAGATGACCACTTTCTTGGAAGTTGTTGACTGACTCATGAAGTTGGTCCCATTTTATCCCAGCAAATGGGGTACCCACTGCTGCACTAACTCCAGAGCTGATGGTTCGGGAAATATTTAGCCTGGTTGGAATCCCAGATAATGTGGTGTCTGACAAAGGAGTACAGTTTATCTCAAAATTTTGGAAGAGCTTTTTCACGGCCCTAGGTATTACAATTAATTTGTCTTCTGCCTTTCATCCTCAAACAAATGGTTTGACTGAGAAGACTAATGAAATCCTAGAGCATTACTTTTTCCAGTTTTGTTAATTACCTTTAGGATGACTGGGTGGGTTATCTTCCAACAGCAGAATTTGCCAATAACAATTCTAGACATATATCCATTTCTCAAAGCCCTTTTTACTTAAAGAGGTTTTAAATGCAAAACCAAACATATAACACAGTGGGGAATAATTGTTTGATCCCTTGCAGATTTTGTAAGTTTGCCCACTTACAAAGAAATGAAGGGTCTATAATTTTTATCATAGGTGTATTTTAAATGATAGAGACAGAATATCAACAAAAAAAAGAAAAAAAGAACATGATACAAATGTTATAAACTGAGTTGCAGTTCAGTGAGTAAAATAAGTATTTCAGTGAGTAAAATAAGATCCTCGAACAAAACATGACTTAGTACTTGGTGGAGAAACCCTTGTTGGCAAGCACAGAGGTAAGACAATTCTTGTAGTTGGTTAGCAGGTTTGCACACATCTCAGGAGGGATTTTGGTCCACTCTTCTTTACAGATCTTCTATAAATCCTTAAGGTTTCTTGGCTGTTGCTTGGTAAATCAAAGTTTCAGCTCCCTCCATACATTTTCTATAGGATTAAGGTCTGGAGACTGGCTAAGCCACTCCCTGACCTTAATGTGCTTCTTCCTGAGCCACTCTGTTGTTGCCTTGGCAGTATATTTTGGGTTATTGTCATGCTGGAAGACCCATCCATGACCCATCTTCAGTGTTCTGGATGATAGAAGAAGGTTCTCATCTGAGATTTTACAATACATGGTCCTGTTCCTTGGTCCCTCAATGCGGTAAACTTGGCCTGTCCCTTTAGCAGAGAAATGTCCTGAAAGCATAATGTTTCACCCTCCGTACTTGACTGTAGGGACGGTGGTCTTATTAGGGTCATAGTCAACATTTTTATTCCTGCAAACACGGCGAGTCAAGTTAATGCCAAAGAGCTCAATTTTGGTCTCATCTAGCACAGCACTTTCTTCCAATCCTTCTCTGAATCATTTAGATGTTCATTGGCAAACATCAGATGTACATGTGCCTTCTTGAGGAAGGAGACCTTGCAGGCGTTGCAGGATTTTAATCCATGGTGGTGTATTGTGTTACCAATGGTTTGTTTGGTGACTGTGGTCCCAACTGTCTTGAAATCATTCACAAGTTCCTCCCGTGTAATTTTGGGCTGATCTCTAACTTTTCTCATGATCATCCTTACCCCATGAGGTGAAATCTTGCATGGAGCTCCAGATCGACGGCGATTGATGGTGATTTTGTATTTCTTCCATTTGCGAATAATCGCTACAACAGTTGTCTTCTTTTCACCAAGCTTCTTGCTGATGGTCTTGTAGTCCATTCCAGCCTTGTGCAGCTCTACAGTCTTGTCCGTGACATCCTTTGACAGCTCTTTGGTCTTGCCCAAGGGAGTGAGGTTTGAATGGAAGAAAGAAATTCTGTGGACAGGTGTCTTTTATGCACATAACGAGTTGTCATTAGGAGCACCTTCTTAAATTGACAGGACTAATCTCTGTACCACATGAGCACATAGCCAGTCTGTGGAATCCAGATTTATTGTAGGTTGGTAGGGGATCAAATACTTATTTTACTCTCTGAACTGCAACTCAATTTATAACATTTGTATCCTGTGTTTTTTCTGGATATTTGGTTGATATTCTGTCTCTATCATTTAAAATACACCTATGATAAAAAATATAGACCCTTCATTTCTTTGTAAGTAGATAAGTTTACAAAATCTGCAGGTGATCAAATAATTATTTTCCCCCCTATTTATTGCAGCTTACTGAGCATTTGATGTGGTGGTGGCATTCGTTTTCTTTTTTAAGCTTTTTTCCACTTTGTTTTCACCTGGTGGTCTAGCCAGTACCACACCTCCTGTATCTGGATGAAGGTGCACAGGGGCACCTTTAGACAGCAGCATTGTCAATCTGGGGGGGAGGGGAGTGTTAGATGCACTAGCAGATTTAGATACAATAACAAACTAAAGCATAACTCCACCTAACACTTTATAAGCAGTTACAGCAAACAGTTTTTTTCCTTTTGGAATGAAGGTTTTACCTAAATAAAAGCTGATCGTTGTAAGGACCCCTGTCAATAATAAATGGTTAATCTCAACTCTGTAACTGCTACATTTGCAGAACAGCTTGTTCTGTTGAAAAACAAAAGACTTAGTGGCCAGATCACCAGGTGAAAATAAAGAAAAGAAAGCCTAAAATAGGAAAACAAATGCAGTCATCACATCTAAGAACTGGTAAGGCGCAATATAATCTTTGCTTTTGGGTTTAGCATTTTTCACTGCCAGAGCCCTTTTTGCACACATTTCAAAAATTATTTTAGGCCCAAAGATTACACAAAACCCCCAAAATATTATGTATTTTCTGAAAACAGACACCTTAGAAAATAAATAATGGTAGTTCCAACTTTCTACGTCACACAATATTAATGCAAAGGTCATCAACATGCAAAATTTCAGTAAAAAACACAGTAAAGTGAATTTTTGGGCATAAAAACACAATAAATTACCACATTTTTTTGTAAAATTTAAAAGACTCGGTTGCGCCAAGTAAATAGATACCCAACATGTAAAACCTTAAATTTGTGTGCGCCTGTAAAATGGCGACAAACTTCAGTACCCTATATTTTCCACTCTTCTCTACCCGCCGGCAGCTGCCATGTAGGCCCCGGGCCCGCAGATGGGCAAGCGGAGCCCGGAATATATGGCGGGAGCACACAAAGGGGGGGGGACACCATTACCAGGGGCTATAGAAGCAATTGGCCACTGCACCTGTCAGGAGTCTGCCAGTTTTAGTCACATTCCTGGTGGTTGCAGCCACTGGATTGTGTGCCTAGCAGAGAAACGGTCAATGCCGCCTTAAACACTAAGTATCATCCAGTTTTCATTCCTAACCTCCTTATATCAACTTCAGCGCCGACTGTAACCAGCAAATTAACATCCCTACATGAGACTCAGGCAGGGGCGGACTGACAACTCATGGGGCCCCCGGGCAATAGGGGATCATGGGGTCCCTGTGTCCTTGCCCAAACTCAAAAAAGCCTATAAAAAAGGTACCAGGGGCATCTCATGGGGCCCCCTACTGACCCCGGGCCCTCGGGCAGTGCCCGAGTTTCCAAATGGTCAGTCCGCCCCTGGACTCAGGAGACACTGAAGGAAGCTCGGAAATATTACAGGAAGGGAGCTGAAACATTGCAGGTCACTTCCTAACTTTCACATAGGTGGAAAGGTCTAGTTTTTCACAAAAAATCCAAAGTTGCAGGTTACAAATTTTAAAAGAGAAGTATGGGAATAATTTTTGTTCCCCAAATTATACTTACCTAGGTGGATGCAGTATCGGTCCGATGCTGCATCTGTACCGCAAACTTGCCTGTTGTTTTAGCTACTGTCATACTTACCTGCTCTGTTCAATGGTACATTCCTTCTGTATCTGATTGTGACACGCCATTTTTTCCCACAGACATCTTCATCACCACTGTGTCCTGCACATTGTGATTCCTCTCGCCAGCCTACCTCTGGTTGTAGAATACTCTCTCCTTCCAGTAACCCCTACATCACTACTTTATCCGTCAGTGGCACTCTGGTTCCTCCTTCTTACCCCGGCATCCCTACTGTGTTATGTAGGGATGTTGAGTTCCATGGGACAGACATACTAACCTGGTGATTAAAAATGGGTAGGCAATTTATATTGCATGTGCTTACAGAAGTGCCCTCTGCTGTAGAAATTTTACTTTCCTAAACAGAAATAAGAACCCAACTATTCTGATTGAAAATCAACACATATGGAGTGTTGGATCCTCAGACTTCTGGGCTAACTAACAGCCACTTTTTCCTATCTACATCATGGAATTGTTTTTGCTGGAAAAAAATAAAAAATGCTCAAACCAGCAGTGAAAGTCACTGTGCAGTAAACCTGCTGTCCATGTTTACTATGCAACGGCTTGCCAATCTTGGGAGATTTTTGTACCTGCTGCACTTTTTCAGGTACCCCTGCCAGGTAATTGGCAATTTGGGGCCTCCATGGATGCCATTATTAAGGATTCTGTTCTCCAAACCTCTTCCCTAAAAGGCATACCTTCCTTTCATCCCTGCTGGAGGAAGTTCTGAATCCTTCTATTCTTCCAAGATTGAGCCATAGTACAGACGGAAGCCAGGCTGAGCTCCTAAGGCCTCTAAGATTGCTGAAAGCCTTCTACAGCATGAAAATCTATCTCCAACTGTGAATAGGTGGTAGGGAAGACTGCTGATGTTTGCATAGCTTTGGTTTCACAATATTTTAGTTACCTTAATAAGAGAAGTTGCGGTATATTAACTAAACACAAGATAGTGTTTTTCTTTCTTCCTCACTTCATCTCTGTACCCTCAGAGGACTTCCTCTCTCTATGAAGTGGTCCAGGAGCTTCTTACCCAGGTAGTGATAATAGCCCTTTAGGATTGTTTCAAAATCTTTATTGAAACCAGTCAATGGTGCCCAAACAAAGCGAGTCAGTTTGTCCCACTCCGAACTTCAAGGCCCTCAGTATCTTTGTCCATCTCCAAAAGTCCTGGATTGGGGTCCTTTTTATCAGTTGTGGTCTTTCTGGAAAAAGGAGAATTCATGGTCTTGGATGAATTCATGGAGGTGTATATCTCCATGTCCCCATTCCCCAGTGTATCAATGGTTTCCATGTTTTGCATCGGGAAGCAACACTTTGTGGTTTTGTTGCTCCCTGTGGTTTGGCCATATCTTCCAGGATTTTTAATTTGTAGAGTTGAGAACCAGGGGCATCTTGGTTATTGCGTTGCATTCTGGTGATTGTTGGTTTGTTGCCGTATTTAAGATGATTCTTTAGAAGGTTATGTTTACATACTTCTATTTTGTTTAATGCCTGTTACTACTGAACTTTTTTAGTATGTGCAGGGATATAGCTACCCGGTAAGACTGCATCTTTAAAGCGGTTGATTTCTCTATATGGAAAAAATTAAAAGTCAGCAGCTACTACAAATACTATAGCTGCTCACTTTTAATAAAAGGACACACCTGTCCAGGGGTCCAGCGCTGTCCTCCCTTGAACCAGTTCTTCACAGGTCCCCATTCCCAGCATGTTTACTGTGTGCAGCCGGCTCTGATTCCTTGGGGCTTCACAGCCAGTTGCCCACTTCGCATATGCAAGCCTTGCTGCACTTTGTTAATGGTCCCGCAGCCTTATGGGACCTGTGACATGTCCCAGAAGGCTGCAGGCAGGGGGAGGTGGAGGAGAACTTCCAGTGGATCGCTTTGGTGATCTGACCGAAAGTGGCAGCGGGTACCTGTCAATCCCAGGTACCTGCCCCCCCCCCAAAAAAAAAATACCAAAAATAGAAGAGGAGAGGATAGGAGGGCATAAAGTGCAACTTCTCCTTTAGGGTGAAGTTCCTCTTTAAATGTACCATTTGTCCAACCTCTAGATGCAGGATGTATTTACAGAGGTCAGACTGTGTCCCCAGTGAACTGCTGGAGAAATGGATTTTACAGAGCAAAAATTAATGTATTACTCCCCTTATATGGAGTCATTACATTTTTAAATTTTTTTCTCTACCTGACCTGAATTCTTTGCAACCTTTTGTTGCTTCAGAATCGGCATCTTCTGGCACAGAGGTGCACTTGGTGTTTCCTGGAGCTGCATATGCAGCGCAGCACCATTAGTAACACAATGTAGCTATAGAGAAGGGTCAAGCAAGCATTCTGTGCCAGTTATATAATATGACCCAAGAGCTGACAGGACAGGAATTCAATGGGTACCGAGGAAGACACTGAAGTTAATAGGGCACAAATGGGTCCCAACATCTGCACAAAGGGGGGGACACCCCTAAGGAGCAAGGTAGAGAGGGATTTTAAAATTAGCCCTAAAATGTCCTTGTAAGGGCTTTTTAAATATATAAATATAATTTTTTTTGGCGGGGGGGGGGGGGTGTTGTAATCTTTTGGTGGTTTTAATATGGCCTGAGGATTTTTGTTATTGCATTTATATTAAAGTGTTGCTAAACCCAGGACCCTGCATTCACTATATCTGGTCTCTTACAGTACACACAACATGGAAATACAATTATTTTAGTAAATATAAACTGCTAAATACCTTTTCTCATCAGCAGTTAGAGCAGTCTTGTAACTTCTCTAAGTGTCCAGCAGAGCTCTGGTTAAAGCTTGTAGGAGGAGTTTTAATTTTGCTCTAGGAGGATGCAGAACCCCTGACCTCTGTCTGGACAGTGCTGATTGGCCCTGTGCTGATCACATGCACACTCCCAAGAAAAAAAAAAAACCTTTCTAGCCATACCCACCAAACTGAGCATGTGCAGAGTGTCTCCACACGGTATGTCTTATTCGGAGATAAGAGGGGGACACTGGAAGAAGGGAAGGATCAGAGAAGACAGGATCAAACAACATTTTTACATAATGCAGAGGAATAACCCCTTAGGTTCCATGGTGAGTATAACAAGTATGCTTTACTGCATATACAGACTGATTTTACTGCTGTGGGTTTAGTAAAACTTTAAATATGTCCCTGCATTTATAACTTTATTTCTTTTTAAAAGTAAAAAAACTTTGTACTTTACACCTATTCTAGTGAGTTTAGTTGATATCTCTTGCATTTAGGTTGACTTACAACAAACAGGACACAGTAGAGACTTGCTTTGTGAATTCACAGCAAGTTGAAACAAACTTTGAAAGTCCAACGCTGTGGAGATGTTATCATAGTTTCATAGTTAGTCTGGCTGTAAAAAGACAAAAATCCATCCAGTTCAACCCAAAAAAAAAGTTATAATCCTATACCTACAGTTGATGCAGAGGAAGGCAAAAAACCCAGCAAAGCATGATCCAATTTGCTCGAGTAGGGAAAAAATTCCTTCCTGATCCCCTGAGAGGCAATCGGATATTCCGTGAATCAACTTTACCTATAAATGTTAGTATCCAGTTATATCCTGTGTATCCAAGAGAGAATCCAGGACTTTTTTTAAGCAATCCACTGAGCTGGCCAGAACCAACTCTTGAGGGAGTCTATTCCACATTTTCACAGCTCTCACTGTGAAGAAACCTTTCCATATTTCGAGATTAAATTTATTTTCCTCCAGATGTAAAGAGTGCCCCCTTGTCCTCTGTGATGTCCTCAGGGTGAATAACTCTACACCGAGTTCACTATATGAACCACTGATGTATTTATACATGTTGATCATATCCCCCCCTTAATCTCCTCTTCTCAAGAGAGAATAAATCCAGTTCCTCTAATCTTTCCTCATAGCTGAGCTCCTCCATGCCTCTTATCAGTTTGGTAGCCCTTCTCTGTACTTTCTCCAGTTCCCCAATGTTCTTTTTGTGAATTGGTGCCCAAAACTGAACTGCATATTTCAGATGAGGTCTTACTAATGATTTGTACTGGGGTAATATGATATCTCTCTCTCTGGAGTATATACAAGAGTTTAAATACAAGAGAGGATTTTGCTCGCTTTAGAAACCGCAGCTTGGCATTGAGAATTTCCTGGGCTGGGTGCTCTGCCAATATCTTCGTCTCCAGAATCAGCTAAACAGCACCTGAAAAAAAAAGGAAAAGAAAACTGTTATTAGACAAGCAGTACTGAAATAGCACTAAATAAAAGGTATCTTTTTGACCCTTCTAATTTGTCACTGAGCACACACAGTATATTTATATTGAACAATTTCTGAAGATATTGGAAAACGTACTTCATTGCTAAAATTGGGCTCCATTCACTAAAGCAGATCACCTGTATTATTTAGATATCTGGACACATTTTCCCTAAATTTTGCATGCAATCCTGAAATTGTCAATTCACTATGCCGTTTTACGGTATTTGCTGCAAAACCCTCAAAATGTTCGGTAAATACAGCATGAAAAGGCGTTTAAGTCAATTTACAAAAGGAAATAAATATTTAAATATATAAGGTAAAGCAATACCAACGGTTCATATTTTTTCATTTGTAAAATAACAAACATGTCATACTTACCTGCTCTGTGTAATGGGTTTGCACAGAGCAGCCTGGATCCTTCTCTTCTTTGGTCCCCTGCCGATGCTCCCGGCTCCTCCTTTCTGCCTGGTGCCCCCATAGCAAGCAGCCCTTCCACACATGGAGCCGCGGTTTGGCCCCTTTCCCTCTCTCTCCTCACTGGCTGACTGGCTGTGATTGACAGCAGCGGGAGCCTATGACTCCCACTTGCTGTCTCAGCCACTGAGGAGGCAGAGACCCAGGACAACCGAAGCTGTCCTGCACATTGCTGGATCACGATGAGGCTCAGGTAAGTACTGAGGGGGCTGGGGGCACTGCTGCACACAGAAGGTTTTAACCTTCATGCATAGAATGTATGAAGGTAAAAAACCTTGAGCCTTTACAACCACTTTAAATAAGTAGTGGTCCCTGCATGTGGTGTTTAACCCCTTGCCTACCGGGCACTTATACCCCCTTCCTGCCCAGGCCAATTTTCAGCTTTCAGCACTGTCACACTTTAAATGACAATTGCATGGTCATGCAACACTGTACCCATATGAAATTGTTATCAATTTTTTCACACAAATAGAGCTTTCTTTTGGTATTTACTCACTGCTGGGTGTTTTATTTTTGTACTATACACAAAAAAAGAGCAAAAAAAAAAAAAAAGTTTTTCTTTGTTTCTATTATAAAATTTAGCAAACAGGTAATTTTTCTCCTTCACTGATGTGCGGTGATGAGGCTACACTGATAGGCAACACTGATGGGCACTGATAGGTGGCACTGATAGGCGGCACTAATGAGGTGGCACCAGGGGCGGACTGACCATTTGGAAACTCGGGCACTGCCCGAGGGCCCGGGGTCAGTAGGGGGCCCCATGAGATGCCCCTGGTACCTTTTACATAGGCTTTTTTGAGTTTGGGCAAGGACACAGGGGCCCCATGATCCCCTATTGCTCAGGGGCCCCATGAGTTGTCAGTCCGCCCCTGGGTGGAACTGATGGGTGGCACTGATGAGCTGGCACTGATGATGGGCACTGACTGGCAGCACTGCTGGGCACTGACTGGCAGCACTGCTGGGCACTGATTGGTAGCACTGACTGATGGCACTGCTGGGCACTGATGGGTGGCACTGCTGGGCGGCACTGATGGATGGCACTGCTGGGCTGCACTGATGGGCACTGGTGGGCACTGATGGGCACAGGTGGGTGGCACTGATGGGCACAGGTGAGTCGCACTGCTGGGCACTTGTGGGTGGCACTGCTGTGATAGCATGAGGAAAGTACAGCCGATAACCTGCAATTGCATTTCCCAGTGATCAGTGTGTCATTGGACACGGCTGATCACATGGTAAAAGGTCACTGTGATTAGCCTTTTACCATACCACGTGATCAGCTGTGTCTGTAGGAAGATCGCTGGGGGTATGCAGGAGAGTGCGTTCTGGGAGGACGTCATATGACACTCTCCCAGGACTGGCCGGCTACAGTGAAGTTGTCGATTGGTTATCTGCGGTCGGCAAGTGCTTAAGGAACGTAAAATATAAGACAGGTTCTGTGAACACTTGGATGATGTGAGGAATAATCGTTCTACTAATGTGTCTATGCCCTCAATTCCTTACATGAATAGATAGAGAGAGTTAAAACCTCTCCGGGGGGGGGGGGGATGTGATCAGGGGCGGACTGACAATCATGGGGCCCCCGGGCAATAGGGGATCATGGGGCCCCTGTGTCCTTGCCCATACTCAAAAAAGCCTATGAAAAAGGTACCAGGGGCATCTCATAGGGCCCCCTACTGACCCCGGGCCCTCGGGCAGTGCCCGAGTTTCCAAATGGTCAGTCCACCCCTGGGTGTGATGCATTCTATCTTCTATGCAAAAGAGAAGCATTCTGGATTTTTTATTTACAGACTCGCATCCCTCAGGGGTTAAACGCTGAATGGGATGTCACCCACTTCTATGAGAAGCTATTTTTGGCCAGTTCACTTCTCTGTTTGCACTAGATGTATTGAAAGTGATGTTTTATTTGTCATTTGATTATACACATTTTCTGTTTAGAATGAAAGTATATGCAGTACATTTCTGTCTTTTGGGTACAGCTTTGACTGAAAGGTTGTCTTTTTTCTCCCTTTTTTATTTGTGTTCTTATTGATGTGTTTTTTCATTGTTTTAATTACTTTGATTTTCTTCATTTTGGTTTTTGGAAAGGAGTTAAACTTTAATTGCAATCAGCTGTGATTCACAATGTAAGCTGTTCTTTGACAGGCGAAACCTAGTAATGTCTATGCATGTGTTAGCGTGAAATGCGTTTACTGTTCTCCTGTCCACTTCACAAATGTTTGTAGAAGCAGTCTGCATGCCTAGGTGCTTGATTTTATACACCTGTGGCCATGGAGGTGATTGGAACACCTGAATCACATGATTTGGTATATAGTGTATACATCCACATGACCTCTGATTCAGAGATGGCAGGGAAGGAACATTCCATTGCAAAACTTAAAACGGAGCCCCAGTCTCCTGTAAAAAAATAAATTAAATAAAAGTCAGTAGCTACAAAAGTGTTTTTTTTTAGTGATTTTGATTTTTTGACTAACAAAGACTTTTGTCATTTTTTTCACTTGATTCTTCATTTCTTACAATTTGTACGACATATTTGTGCACCAGGTGGCACTATTGAGTCTATTTAGCAGCTGATATTTCACTTCATAAATTTACATATCAGCTAAACTTTGCAAAAGGGACAAATCTGAGAATTTCACTGTTTAGCCTATTGGTAAATTATTATTTGTTCTGCCATTTATAAAATCCTTTTTTTTAATGTTTTATCAAAATGTGCATCATTTATAAAGAAAAGAAAGTGAAATTTAATTTTGTCAAAAAGCATTTGCTGGCGTAGGAAGCCACATTAATTTCCTTTTCTAAACACATGCATTGCTTACATATGTGTTTTTATGTGCTGTGTCTCTTTTCCTTCATCGGTTAATTGGTTTAATGGTGTGTTTTATTTAAAGGTAAGTGTCATTTGCTATGTGACCAACGTAATATTTCTAAAATTTCAGTTTATACAATGATTTTTCTAAGGCTTGGTTCACATCTATAGGACCTGCACAAAAGTATTCTAATGGCACGCCACCTGCACTGGAAATCTGGTAATTATAGTGTGTTTACTTGTGAGCCACCAGGGTATACTAGCAGAGGAGCATATATATTTTTCTAGATGGCTGGTTATTTTGCACACTCTCTACAGGTATGCATTTGATATCAATTAATTCAATAATTACCGCACTCTAATACTAATTAAAAAAGTGCTCAGTGCTTGAAAAATAATATGAATAAATCAACAATTGATGATACCTTTAAAAAATTGTAAATACTCCTATATGTGCCAATTAATAAATCAAATAATAATTCATGATAAAAATAATATATAAAGTCCATATATATTATTTTTATCATGAATTATTATTTGATTTATTAATTGGCACATATAGGAGTATTTACAATTTTTTAAAGGTATCATCAATTGTTGATTTATTCATATTATTTTTCAAGCACTGAGCACTTTTTTAATTAGTATTAGAGCGCGGTAATTATTGAATTAATTGCACTGGAAATCGCAACTGTACTGGGAACCTCAGTTCCCGTGCGGGCTGCATTTCTTGAAAAAGTGCAGGGACTTCTTCCCTGCATGTCCCAGGGCATGGGAGTCCATTCAAATGAATTGGCTCTCGTACCCGCGCAAAACGCGGCCCACACGACCTCACATATGTGAACTTGGCCTAAGGGCTTATTCACACTTGGCTGTTTTACCAACGCTTGCTAAACGCCCCTATAGCGTTTGGCAAGCGTTGGTCCGGCGTTTGCGGAGCATTTTTTAACGCTATATAAATCCTGTATAATAATAATAGATGTGACTGTATAAAATCATTGCTGCACCAGAATCTCCCAGCTGTACACTGTGATGCCAAATGAACATCACTAACACAGAACATGTTTGCTCATGTACAAATAATAATTTAACATGGTCATCTAGAGTATAGACCATTACTTATATGCTCCAGTAACACGGCAGAATTAACACATTGAAGATGGTTGAATGAGTACAGCAGTCACAGTGCTGCCCTCCAAATTTCCAAAGTCACATATCCATAAGTCCATATTTCTGTCTACAACACAAAGCCTTCTGCCTTAACCCTCTCCCATGTTAATGCATAGTGTGGACTGTATTTAAATCTCTTTATTTAGGGTATTTTTAGAGTTGGCAATAGATTCCTTTAGTAGATATTACTTAAAGTATTACTAAACCAACAACAGTAAAATCAGTCTGTATATGCAGTAAAGCATGCTTGTTATACTCTCTGTGGAACATAGGGGGTTAATTCTCTGCATTGTGTAAAAATGCAGTTTGAGCCTGTTTTCTCTGATCCTTCTTTTACTGTCTGCAATCCATCTGCTGATAGTAGAGCCCTAGGAGTCACTCTGCACATGCTCAGTTTAGTGTGTATTGCTAGAGAGTTTTTTTTTCTTTGGGAGGGTACATCTGATCAGCACAGAGCCAATCAGCACTGTCCAGACAGAGTCAGGGGTTATGTAGCCTCATAGGACAGTCAGTGCAGGATGAAAACACCTTCTACAAGGTTTAACAAGTGCTCAGATGGACATTGATAGAAGTCACAAGACTGCTGATGAGAAAAGGTATTTAGCAGTTTATATTTACTAAAATAATTGCATTTCCATGTTGTGTGTACTGTGGGAGACCAGATATAGTGAATGCAGGGTCCTGGGTTTAGTAACACTTTAATCATTTATTAAAGAGACGGGAGGTCAGAAGGATTCTGAGGCAGCTGGGTTATACTACCACATAGTGGAGAATTGTACACTGGAAGACAAAAGCTGTTAATAAGCCAGTTTTCCTCTTCCACAACCATCATATTTTAGTTTTTTTTGCTATTGTCCTAGTAGAATGGATGTATTTTCTGCAACATTCTTTTTTTTTTCTTACAGGATATTTTTTCTTCAATCAAGATTATTTGTTCATTGCAGAGCCAAGAGAGCTACCTTTGCAGTGTTCTATATCATCTGATTCTCAGTGCTTCCTTGGTGGCCATACACAGACCACACCATAAAGAAGATATAGGGCCTACCTGTAACGTGACCTTTGGGCACTGGGCTCTGCTTGTGGCACTCTCCAGACACTCAGGTTACTATGTTAGTTAGCTTTGGAGCGTTTTACATGTCCAGGACCAAGATACATCTGATGGTGTATTCCTGTCCCTGAAGACTCATTTGTAAGGGGTGGAGACTGTCTGGAATGTGACCTTTTTCACTTGGTCTTTCATTGGCACTCTCTGGTATCTTGTTGCTTGTCTGATGCCACAATCTCCAGACTGTAGTAAGTTCTGGGGCTTGCCCCCCTATGTTGAGGGTATGTGGCCTGGTATTGTTCGGGGGGGGGGGGGGGGGGATCTGCATGCTCGGATAAGGGTCTGGTATGGATTTTTGGGGGTGACCCCCACGCTATTTTTAAAAAGGATATTGGCATTGGGTTCCCCCCACAATCCATACGAGACCTATCTGGTATGAATTGGGGGGGGGCACACTGTTTTTTCTCAAATTTTCATTGCCAGCCTGCTCCTTGACAACCATCTGTTCACTGGTTGTTAAGGACAGCAGGGACCACCGCTAAGAGAAAGATAAAAAAAAACACTGGAAACTGGCTCTTGGAAGTGGTTTGCAGCATTTAGGAACATTTGGCTTTTTCTTTCCTGCCGACATTGCTCCCAAAAATGCAAAAGCATTTTTTCTGCTGCTACAAGCTGAAACTTGAAAAACACTTCTAGCCCACAATAGTGTGCACGGATGCATAGGATAACAGTATTTGCTTCTTGGGGGGCAGAAATAAAACTCTCCAGAGGATTTACCTCCCTTCCTGACCAGGCCATTTTTTGCGATACAGTGCAGTGTTAATTTAACTGACAATTGCGCAGGCATGCAACGCTGTACATAAATGAAATTTATGTCCTTTTGTCCCCACAACTAGATCTTTATTTTGGTGGTATTTGATCACCTCTGCGTTTTTTATTTTTTGCACTATAAACAAAAAAAGACTGACAATTTCGAAAAAAAACCAAACAATATTTTTTACTTTTTGCGTATCCAGTGAAAAAAATGTAAAAGTCTAATTTCATCATAAATTTAGGCCAAAATACATTCTGCTACATGTCTTTGCTAAAAAAAAATCCCAATAGGTGTAAATGAATTGGTTTACGTGAAAGTTATAGCGTTTACAAATGGCTTTATATATACTGGGATTTTTTTATACTAGTAATGGCGGCGATCAGCGACTTATAGCGGGACTGCTTGACTGCGGCGGGCATTATGACACTGGGGGGGGAACTGACTAACTGCCACTGACATCCCAATGACACCAATACAGTGATCAGTGCTAATAAAAAGCACTGACACTGTACTAATGGCACTGGGCAGGAAGGGGTTAACGTTTGGGCGATCAAAGGGTTAACTGTGTGCTGTATGTGTTTTATTAGGGAAACTTACTGCTGTGTATTTCTCTGCTGTACAGAGAAGTACACAACAGCATGTTACTGCTGGCAGGAGGGAGATTTGTGTTTACACACAAGTCACCCCCCCTGTCAGTGATACTGGGCGATCGCTGGGTGCTGGCGGGGAATCTCCAGACAGGACCCAGTGATCGACATCTGTAGCCGCCAATGGCACAACTCACACGTGCCCTCTACCTGGAAATGCAAAATCAATATATATACGTGATTTTGCGCAGACCTGCCGCCCTGTAACAGTAGTTCTACCACAGGGCAGTTGGGAAGCGGTGTCACTTCCTTGGTCTCTTCCTTCTTCCCTTATGGGGCTTACAGTTTGGAGATCGTGTGCCATATCACATACGTGTGTTGCCAGCACTCTTCTGGGACCATGGCTGTAACACTTTTTAAACGTGTCGTCTTTATTGCTCCTGGATCCCACTAGCCTGTGTGCGCACACTTTGGTTCCTGGTGCTGCCAGTTACTGCTTGGTGCGCACTTCTCTGCTTTTCCCACCCTTAGCAGAAGCAGTGCCAGCTCCATGCAAGGAACAGGGTCAAAGGGGCACAGTTAGCCCTCCTGTACCGCACCCAGGCCCCATTGGGTCAGCAGGGATGCCTGTTGTTTGGAGCTGAAAGGCGTCCACACTGTGTGCTGCCTTTCCTTCCTCCACGACAAATGTAGCACACCACTCCTCAGTGATAAGGAGAATGTTCTTGCAGCCCTACTGGGCTCCTTGGCCAGCTCACGGTCTGTTCAATTGAATTGGGGACAGAACAACTAAACATGAGCACAGCAACCATGGCAGTATCAACCGGAGGATGATCTGGGAGCACATCTAGTAAGGTGCCTACAGCAGGTGAGTGTGTGTGGGAACTCTGCATTCTACAAGCGGGCCAAAGACTGTAGTCACATTTTCAGAAGTCAGAACATGGTGTACATCGCTGGATTATAGGTAAGTACAAGGCTGAATTGAACGCAGGCTTCCTCAGATTTCTAAAGATATCCAGGCTCACACACAGGCTGGTTTGCGTTTTGCAATACCTTGTAAAGCACATTGCATTGAACGCCTTTTTACCCTTTTTTCAACTTCTTTTTAACTTGACATCGCATAAACTGTATGATTGGCAGGGCAATGCAATGCGCTCTAGTGAATAAAACAATTGCGGTTCAAAAATTCAACATGTCCTGTTTTCAGAGCACACCGGCAGAGGGCATTGGTGTGGACTGAAACAATAGGACATAAGGTAAATGTCCTTTCTATGCGGCAGTGCAGGCCCAAACAGCCCAATGGAACTGAGATGAACAAGCCCTAAATGTTCCCAATTATGTGATCAGCTGTTAGAACGTTCTCTTCAGGTGAATGGTTGTTAGAACTGTATGGGCAGGATATGACAGGTATTCTTGGAAGGGTATGTAGCACTACCCACCCCCCGCACCCCCCGCAAGAGCCACTTGGTCATTTGGGTTCTCTGTTCTATACCTCAACTTCAAGAACAACTTCAGCTCCTCTGACATACCTGGGTGACTGAAAATTACTGCACGCGCATATAAGAACACAAGAACTTTAACCCTTTCGCTGCCAGGTCCGTACAGACCTGACAGCGGGGGGGTTATACACAATCCCCCATTTTATACAAGTCAACAGTACTGTGTATAAAACTGACAGGTAGACTCCTGCCTGTCAGGTGGGAGGCTGCGCTGCTGCTCAATCGCCTCCACAGCCCCCATTAACGCCCCCTCCCCCCCAGAACACACACGCTCTCTCATGTTTCCTGGCCTTGCTTGCCCATCTGTGGACCTGGGGAGCACCATGGCAGGTCCAATTTCCTCCCCTTCTTTCTGTGATCCTGAAGGCAACATGTGTGATGTCACTTCCAGGTCACAGTTGTCACTTTCTTGGCTAGCACAGCCGAGAAGCAATGGAAGGCAATGTGGTCTGCTTTGCAATACATTGAATGGAGGCCAGAGGAGACATACAGGGTCTTTTAGACCTTGCATGTCTCAAAGAGAACCTGTCACCTAAAAATCATCACATAGGGGACTTTGTGATAAAATGAAAAAAAAAGTAACGTTTGGGCTAGAGGGCTTTTGATTGGTCAGCATTGTCACATTCTCCCACACAGCAGTGGGGAAACAGCATGCGATCTGGACAGAAATCACATTCCTGTTTAAAGCGCATGCTATTCTTTGTGGTGTAATTTGTGTCTACTGTACATATTTTGTATTGATGAAAATTGCACCGCAAATTATTGGTACTCGGTATTGGTGAGTACTTGACCAAAAGTATCGATACTTGTACTCGCCAATTTAAAAAGGGTATCGGTGCATCCCTAATTAAATTACATTTCTGCATAGGTTCTGTGAACCAGCTGTGTACAGAAGGCCTGCAGGCTGCCATACTGAATTGAATTTTACAGAAAATTGCAGAGGCTGCAGATTGAAAAGGAAAGGTAATTTCTAAAACCATTAAATTACAACATGATTTGTATAGCAATTGTACCTGTTATATTATACTATTTTTAAATACACCATATTTTTTCACAAAAGTAGAGATAACCTTTAAAAGTCCTCAACCTGTCAAAGTTACCTGTACACTCGCTATTGCAACCCATTTTGTATAGTGACTGGTATAGCTAAGGGCTTTTTATGCCTCCCAAATGTTTTGTCCAGTAATACCCTGTTAAAGAAACATTTATTAATAAGTGATTCGTTGCCATTGAGAAACTGCCATCTGTCGCCTAAACAAAATACTGACCGTTCCCATTGAGGACATCTCAGAATTTAAGAATCCGGTTTACAAGAGGCTAGAGACCCTTTCCAAGTCTTTGTTCTCCTTGACAGGCCCTGCCTTTCAACCTGCCATTGCTGTCCTTGTGAAATTTTCCAAGAATAAAACTAATGAACCTTACTGATCCTTCAACTTTAAGATAATTAGAGCTCATGCTTGTTGCCCTAAACTACTGTGTTGATGGACTTGTGGATATCGTAGATCCAGAATGAGTCACTTATCTATGTACATGAGGAGGACACATCCAGCTAAAATGTTGGTGTGCAGAACAACAGTACAAAAAGCGCTTACTTTTTTTTGCCTTTTGATGGAGAAAGTCTTTTTGGTGCATCCCTAGACAATTTTATTGAATATAGCACTGGAGTAGACAGTACCCTTTTGCCTCGGCAAATAGAAACCTAAGCTTCAGGCTGGAAGAGCTCATACGTCTGAGGATAAGAAGAGTTTCTTTCATTTCTTCCAGTCTTGTATGTCCAAGTCTGGAATTTAGTTCCATTATAACCCCTGGACTCCAAAATCTTCCAATCTGCAAGCAGGTCCTCCTCACAATTAGAGAATGCCCCCACTTCTCCAAGTGGGGGATTGTCTGTTTGCCTTTGTTGCCAGCTGTAAGAAAATGTTCTCCATGGCATGGGTAAATAACGTAGTTTCCAGGGGCTACAAGCTGGAATTTGACTCTCTATCTTCATCTTCTCTATTTGAATCTTTATCTTTTACCCCACTTCATGTTGTCAAACCTGACATCTCTGCAATGACTAACAGACCTCCATGCTGCTCTGGCACAACTCCTCAATGAGTCATTGCCATCATTAAAACACAGGGAAAATTTCAATATGTTCTAGCTTGGATTCTGTATCTAAAGGCACTTACTGGGGATGATTTACTAAAGGAAAATAAACTGTGCACTTTGAAAAGAGCATTTACACTATGCATGGGCAGTTGCTCCAAGGCTTAGTAAATGAGCAGAAGCTCTGCTGACTTCCATCATCCATTCGTGTGCAAGCAAAATGATTTTTTTTCCTTGCACGTGATTCTATATTCTTTGCAAAGTGAAGCTTTACCTTATTTACTAAGCTCTGCAGCAACTAAACTTGCAAAGTGCACAGTCTACTTGCCTTTAGTAAATCAACCCCATTGTCTTCATACAAGGGCATACTGTCAGCACCTGTGGTAGTGAGCCCTTGTAGATAGTCAACTTGGGGTTTCCCAGGGCACAGAGTCTAAGCCCCAGCCTGCTTCTTCACCAGAACCCCTGATGGTGGGGATGGACTTGCAGCAAGCTGGAACCAGGTCGCGGCCCCCGGGTATGCCCAGCTAAGGATGAGGAGATTTCTTACGGAAGCAGAGTACAATGGGAGGAGACAAATGGAAATCCGATAGACTAGTCGAGGTCAGGTGGAAAACAAGCACAGTCAGAGAACGAAGCCGGGGTCGGTACACAAGTAGTCAGTAGTCAATACAGGAGATAGCAACACACAGGAGCTCAGACAACTAGGAAGTTGCTCAGGCAAAGTGGCCTAGACTGAGCATGTCTTATATAGGCAGGCAAACAAGGAGGCGGGCCAGGAAGTGATGGAAGGGAAGGCAATAAAACCCAGAGAACAGCAGACGATGCCCATAGGTGATTACAGACAAACACACATGTGAAAGGGATCAGGAACAGCACTGCAGCAAGGAGGTAAGAATACACAAACAAGAAACTGCAGGCTAACTTGTGGCACATACAATACTACCAGTTTTCAGCCCTTCACTTTGACCTGTCCATGGCACCTTGAGTATTCACCAAAGTGCTAGTCCCTGTGCTCACAGGGCATTACTGTTAAGGAAAATCTGGACAACCATATACTGAGAGAACAATTGGCTCAGAGTTTGTCAACTAGTGGCCAAGGACTAATTCAAATTCATTTGAACCCTGAACCTTGCCCATTGCTGGAACAACTAATTTCTTGTAGTATTTACAGTAGGTTACCAGATACTATTCTATCCAGGATTTTCCATTCATAAACTCCTGCCTCTCCACTCCCTTGTTCACATTCTGCTGTCCAGAAACCATCCAGCTCTTAGCTTTTGCATGAGGGTTATGGACTTTGATGGTGGCAGTTCCAGATGCCCAATTCCACTTCAGATAGTGCAATACCCAGGAAGGAACCAGGAGCCATGCAGCTGAAAGAGAAACTAACAAGCTTCATTTTACAGCTCTGTTTGCAATGCACATTCTAGACTTGGAAAATTGGCAAACAGACTTCCTCAGTCTTCAAGAGAAACTGTCTTTCACCTGGAGATGTTTTAAAACTTCTGTTGCAGGTGGAGAATGCCAGACTTGGCTCTTCTGGATTCCAGTTGAAAAGTTTACAAGTCCAGGGCTCCTCTAGTCATGGTAACAAATGCTCTGGTGACTCTGTGGGATCAGTTGAACCTGGTCTGCACATTCCCTTTTTTGAAGCTCCTTCCTCATCTATTTTGCAGACTTGAGGTGGAGAGCATTCTGATGATGCTCATCGCACCAAAATGTCCTGGGTGGATGTAGTACTTGGACTTCATCAAGCTTCTGGCAGACCTTCTGAGTGGCTCTTTCAGAACACTCAGATCTTTCGGCACAAAGACCAGTTTATGCTCCATGGTCACTGGCTTTAACAGCATGGCTATTGAAGCCCAGGTTCTAAAGGATCTGATTCTGGTTTTCCTACACTCCTACCAGCTAGGAAATCAATGTCTTGCAAGGTCCACCATGGCACTCAATGAGAGGCAAGAAAATATCATCCCAGAAAGTATTTCGAGAGATGCATCCTGACTTTTTGCCAATCCAGTCTGGATCAACAGCTGGCCTTAATTACTTTCAAATCAGTTATGACACCAGCCCTGTAATGGCTTGACAATTCGACAAGAGCACAAACACTTGTGACAGTTATCATTCATGGCATGCCTTGAATGTAACTGCATGGGGAAACTATTAAATTGATGTGTTTTGTTCCACATTAAAGAGTGATAAAAGAAAACAGGATTTTTGGCTTACTGTAAAATCCTTTTCTTGGAGTTCATTAAAGGATACAGGTCCCACCCCTTTAACTTGTGGTCACTCCTACTACTGTTTTTGCACAAAATTGAAGCAGAAAGGGAGCTGAAGTGTTTTTATATATGTAACAGTATAACCCAGTTGTTTCAAAATCTCTCTGACCCTGTGTCCCTCAATGAAGTCCAAGAAAAAGATTTTGTTGTAAGTCAAAAACCCTGTTTTATGCCAAAAAATATGTTTTGCTGTATGGGTCTAAGAATACATCTGATTACAGAGTGTTACCTTGTATGCATGAACCTCCCAAAGAAACAAGCCTCAAGGTCTAATAACCAAGTGATTAATGGTGATCCAGGAGTCCCCAATCAAGAGTCCAATTGAAAACCAAAAAATAAAATTAATTAGTTATGGACTCAACCAGATCCTGGTTGAGTCATAACCAATTAATTTTATTTTTTCGTTTACCTTGTATGCATACCGCGATTGCATGACCACTGAAATAGCAATAAATTGGTTACCTGGCAAACTTAAAGTGATGTTTTCCGTTGCCTTGTGCTAAATAATTATTTCCGCTTGTGCAGACATTTGTATCCTTGTAAATATATCTCCTGTATTGTATTTGGCACTAATTAAGTTGTCATTTTATACTAGGCCCTAGTCGGCATCCTGCAGACACAAAACAGGAAAATGTTCCACATAAATTTTCAGTGCATTACATGAAAGAAGAGCCTCAGTGCTATGTTACCAGCATAAATCGTTTATTCCACCATGATGGTGCCATGCTCACTATGCTGGCTTGGATACTTAGAAACAGGTGTGTGTTGGAGAAGGATATAGAGGAAAGACCAAAGGGTAGGCTATGGTGGGATATCACTGGACAAGATATAGGATCTCATATTCATACTGTAAATCTATAAGTGGCCGTTTGGGCTCTTTTATTTGTTAATCAGATTTGTTATGTTTTTGTTAGTGTGTAGGGAAGATATACATAGGAAACATCCAATCCCTTTCTGTTGTGACAAATCTTACTTAAGGAATTAAACGTTTATAATGATATAATAACATACTATTTTGCAACCCACCTTCGCTTTCTTAT
This sequence comes from Staurois parvus, assembly GCF_062004578.1. Lineage (NCBI taxonomy): Eukaryota > Metazoa > Chordata > Amphibia > Anura > Ranidae > Staurois > Staurois parvus. Next base: position 2,559,717 of record NW_028318360.1, on the reverse strand, counting down.
GTCATGGTCCATTCACTACCCTCCCAATACATGGACTGAGATGGAGTCTTTACAATTGTCCCCAGTTCATCCGTGTTCCCTTCTCTGGTCGACCTCGGCGGTGGATGTCCTTTCTTTTCGCCACTTATTCCTAGGCCCCATGTTTTTTTCATTGACTGTTTGGCAGAATGTAAGGCTAAATTCACATTGGCCTCTGAATGCTCCCCACTGACAAATATCCTTTATAACCCTAATCTGCCAGACAATATGGCCATGTCCCGGATGTCTCTCTGGGTAGTATCTAACCTTTTTCAACTACGTCACTTGGTACACCCGGTGACTCGTAAGTTACATTCATTCTCGGATCTCCAGAGGAAAGCCTCTCTACCCTCTCGTCATCTATATATATACCTTCAAATACGCCACTTTTTCTCTACTCTATCACCCTCATTGAGCTTGGGGAAACCTACCCCCTTCGAACGTCTATGTATGGAAGGTCCCCACCAAAGGGGTATTGTCTGTAGCACCTATAAACTTCTTATGGAGGCCCCCCCTTTGTCCAATGACGCTCACCTTTATATGCGTAGGTGGTCTCAATTTATACAACGTGATATTGACTTATTAACGTGGAAGAAAATATGGGATAATGCATCTAAATCCTCTATTTGTGTGGTTTTTAAGGAAAATATATACAAGATTATGATGTTGTGGTACAAAACACCAGAAGTTCTTCATGTTTATAATCCGAGTGCTTCTCCTGCCTGCTGGCGCTGTAGTAGAGCTTCTGGCTCTCTTTATCATATTTTTTGGACCTGCAGCTCCATTGCTCCTTTTTGGGAAGAGGTCCGCTCCTTGTTGCAATCGTTGTTGCATGTTTCTCTCCCATTTGACCCACTGCATTTTTTGCTGGGCTTGCCATTCCCGGGTCTACCTAAACTAGCCAGAAAACTTGCTGCACATGTGCTAACCGCAGTCAGGAGAAGTATTCCTATGTGTTGGTTATCCTCTACCCCACCTTCATTGCCAACTTTGTATAGACTTATTAACGATGTAAGACAGATGGAGTGTTTGACTGCTTCACATAGTGGTTTGTTTGCTGTATTTGAGATGATTTGGTTCCCGTGGGATACCTTCTCTTCCTCTATGCCAGCCCAAATTGTAAGACCCTGATTTTTCTCGCACTGTTACTATATGACTCCACTGGTCTTGACCAAATGTAATCTTAGCCATCGATGTACCTCTCTGTTTTGCTTGTTTTTTTTTCTCTTTGTTTTCTGTAACACGATTTACTTGAAAACCAATAAAAATTGTTAATATAAAAGTTTATAATAAGCATTTTAGCTTAAAGTGTATTTCCACTTTTGCAGCCAATGTGGGAAACTACTTATATGTACAGTCAGGTCCATAAATATTGGGACATCGACACAATTCTAACATTTTTGGCTCTATACACCACCACAATGGATTTGAAATGAAACGAACAAGATGTGCTTTAACTGCAGAATTTCAGCTTTAATTTGAGGGTATTTACATCCAAATCAGGTGAACGGTGTAGGAATTACAACAGTTTGCATATGTGCCTCCCACTTGTTAAGGGACCAAAAGTAATGGGACAATTGGCTTCCCAGCTGTTCCATGGCCAGGTGTGTGTTATTCCCTCATTATCCCAAATACAATGAGCAGATAAAAGGTCCAGAGTTAATTTCAAGTGTGCTATTTGCATTTGGAATCTGTTGCTGTCAACTCTCAAGATGAGATCCAAAGAGCTGTCACTATCAGTAAAGCAAGCCATCATTAGGCTAAAAAAACAAAACAAACCCATCAGAGAGATAGCAAAAACATTAGGCGTGGCCAAAACAACTGTTTGGAACATTCTTTAAAAGAAGGAACGCACCGGTGAGCTCAGCAACACCAAAAGACCCAGAAGACCATGGAAAACAACTGTGGTGGATGACCGAAGAATTCTTCCCTTGGTGGATGACCGAAGAAAACACCCTTCACAACAGTTGGCCAGATCAAGAACACTCTCCAGGAGGTAGGTGTATGTGTGTCAAAGTCAACAATCAAGAGAAGACTTCGCCAGAGTGAATACAGAGGGTTCACCACAAGATGTAAACCATTGGTGAGCCTCAAAAACAGGAAGGCCAGATTAGAGTTTGCCAAACGACATCTAAAAAAGCCTTCACAGTTCTGGAACAACATTCTATGGACAGATGAGACCAAGATCAACTTGTACCAGATTGATGGGAAGAGAAGAGTACAGAGAAGGAAAGGAACTGCTCATGATCCTAAGCATACCACCTCATCAGTGAAGCATGGTGGTGGTAGTGTCATGGCGTGGGCATGTATGGCTGCCAATGGAACTGGTTCTCTTGTATTTATTGATGATGCGTCTGCTGACAAAAGCAGCAGGATGAATTCTGAAGTGTTTCGGGCAATATTATCTGCTCATATTCAGCCAAATGCTTCAGAACTCATTGAACGCCGCTTCACAGTGCAGATGGACAATGACCCAAAGCATACTGCAAAAGCAACCAAAGAGTTTTTTAAGGTAAAGAAGTGGAATGTTATGCAATGGCTAAGTCAATCACCTGACCTGAATCCGATTGAGCATTCATTTCACTTGCTGAAGAGAAAACTGAAGGGAAAATGCCCCAAGAACAAGCAGGAACTGAAGACAGTTGCAGTAGAGGCCTGGCAGAGCATCACCAGGGATGAAACCCGGCGTCTGGTGATGTCTATGCGTTCCAGACTTCAGGTTGTAATTGACTGCAAAGGATTTGCAATCAAGTATTAAAAAGTGAAAGTTTGATTTATGATTATTATTCTGTCCCATTACTTTTGGTCCCTTAACAAGTGGGAGGCACATATACAAACTGTTGTAATTCCTACACCGTTCACCTGATTTAGATGTAAATACCCTCAAATTAAAGCTGAAAGTCTGCAGTAAAAGAACATCTTGTTAATTTCATTTCAAATCCATTGTGGTGGTGTATAGAGCCAAAAATGTTAGAATTGTGTTGATGTCCCAATATTTATGGACCTGACTGTACATGTGCTTGATCCCATTCACATAGCATAAGTAAAAAAAAATATGTAAAAATCTCTGCTTACATTTTTACTTGCTCAAAAACCTACTTAGCTTTCCCCTTCTATGTAATGTGAGTGGTATTTATCCCTATGATTATACTCTGGTTAAACATTCATTAAAAAATTGAGAAGGGAGGTGTTCATGCTGTGCTGCTCCTGCAGTGGAATTGAAGGCCTAGCTCAGACTTTGTCAACTTTTTTACCTTAGGAAACCTTGAAATTATTTTTGAGGTCTCAGAGAATTCCTGCTAAACCAATACAAGTGGGAAAAAAATGCCTGTTACATTGGTGGTCAATGGGAAGAATGCCACCCTTACAGAAGGATAATAAAGATCCTTGATGTCATGCTGGCAACTCTGCCAAGTAGCTTTGGCCCTGTAGAGCTGAAGACACCATCTAATGCAGCCTTCTCAACATTTTTAACACCCTTGAAATAACTTTTCAATCTTAGGGAACACCTGCTAAAAAATACCTTCAACTCATGATACATTAGTGTGATGGTCAGTGGGAAGAATTCACTTACACTTAGGTGTCATTGAGAAGGTTTACCCCCTTACAGATAGCTAAAAAGGACAATGGTGTCAACGGGAACTTATCTGAGAGGCAGACATTGCTCATTGCTCAAGGAACCCCTAGCAACATCTGGTGAAACTCTGGATGAGAATGGCTGACCAAGCTTCTCTGTCTGGCAGATTTGTCTCAAACTGATTCCACAAAATTACAGATCCTTTGTCAGATAAAACAGCTTCCTGATTATGTATTTCACCTGAGTGTTTTCCCGCTTGGCTGGGGTTTTAAGCCCCACTCACATCTTTGTTGCTCTGTGCACCATGTTTGCATGGGCACATAAGTCCATTCATTTAAATGGGCTGCTGCGCCTGTGTTTCCTGCAAGTCTCTGCAGCTTTTTCAAAACAAGGCCGCACGTAAAGTTTCTGTATGTGGGAAACCACATTGTGTTTTTCAGTGCATGGGAATGCCATTAAGAGGTAAAACGGAGTTCCACCTGAAAAAAATAAAAGTCAGCAGCTACAAAAACTGTAGCTGCTGACTTTTAAAATACAGCCACTTACCTGTCCCTCGGTCCAGCGGTGTCCTCACCATGGCTGGTTTCATTGGCCATCTTCTCTCCCTGGAGCCGGCATCTTCAGTGTGGGCACCCAGCTGTGACAGCTTGTGGCTTCACAGCCGGGTGCCCGCTGTGCATGCGCGAGTAGTGCTGCGCTGTGTGAATGGCCCCATAGTCTTCTGGGACCTGTTACGCACCCCAGAAGACTACAAGGAGGGAGGGGGAAAGAACAATGTCCACTTCCGATCGCCTAGACAATCGCAGCAGAAGTGGGAGCGGGTACCTGTCAAATTCGAGTACCCGCTCCCCAAAGGTGCCAATCCTTAATGGGGAGCGGGGGACAAAGGCTTAAAGCGGAACTTCCCCTTTTGGTGGAGCCGACCTGTGTTTTCTTTAAAGCACCAGGTTTTGTGTGCAACTGTATGCAGGTGCGGGAATGTGCGATTTACATTCATCTCCGCACCTGCACAGATGTAAACCTAGGCTTAGTGCCTCTACGTATCTTGCTTGGAATAGCACGCAGTGTCAACTGTAACTTGACAAATAAAAAAACAGCAAAATATGTATAAAAAGTAATTTAATTTAAAAGTGGAACACCCACTGTAGACAAATTTACACTATACATCATTTTCAGACAGAGGCAGGCACCATATACAGCAATATTACACATTATGACATTAGTTTTCACATTAATATCACTGCTGCTGTAGAGGATGGAATACAACAATGACATTGAAATGGAACACACAAGTTATTCTGACTGAGCACAGTAATTTCACAAATGGCAACACCAGCTGCTTGTTTTTATATGTACGACAGCTTTGAAATTGGTGATAATTTTAAACTTTGATATCCACATTTGTACAAAGCAGGCGTATTAATAAATAACAATGGCAGAACAGTGCAGAATTTTGCACTTTTTTAGGGGAAAAGCACATCTAACATATTACAGGGAGACTGGCAGTCATGGGGGTATGTATTAAGAAACTCATGTGCCACCAACAATGTCCAGGGTGGTTTCCCCATAGCCAAATTCAATGAATGCTGTTGATGATGGAAGTACTGAAAGATGTCATAATAGCACAGTATAGTCACAAGGTCGCAGGTAATTCCTCACATGAGGGGAATGAATGTCAGAGTGCAGTTCGGTCATGCAGCCTGTATAATGCAAAGGCTTGCAAATTTCCCTATAAAAGCAAGTGGGAACAGGGCTTCCTATGTTGATTCGGATGAATGCTGTTCCTCTATGTTCACATGAAGTGTCTAATCACCTATCTCATTTTTATAAATTCTTTGTTTTTTGCAGATATGCCAAAAAAAAGCTCCTCAAACTCGTCACAAGATAGACTTAGTACAGATTGCATCCCAAAAGAAAAGAAGTCAACAAGCATAAGTAATACTCCCCTAGAAAGGGAGAGCTAGCAGGATTTCATGAACAAAGAGGTAAAGAAGCATCTTTCCAGAAAATTAGATAGAAGAGTAAAATCACTAAACACAGACATGGCTATGAATTGTGTCATATCGCTATCGTAATCACGCTTAAGCCTGGGTTCACATATATGAGGTGCGGTATATCGCATGTGATTCACACAGGAAGTGCACCGCATTCCTGTGCAAATCACATGCGATTTGTGTGCAGTGCGATTGGATCCATACATTTTGTATGGCTGTATTGACACCACACCAGGGGTGGACTGACAACTCATGGGGCCCCCGAGCAATAGGGGATCATGGGGCCCCTGTTTCCTCACCCACACCCAAAAAAGCCTATGAAAAAGCCAATGAAAGGTACCAGGGGCATCTCATGGGGCCCCCTACTGACCCCAGGCCCTCGGGCAGTGCCCGAGTGCTCTAATGGTCAATCCGCCCCTGCACCGCACCAAAAATATGCAGGACCCTTTTTTGGGTCTGCACTAGAATCGGATCCTATGGGTATTCACATATAGGAGGTGCGGTATATCACATGTAATTCGCACAGGAACCATACCGCATTCCTGTGCGAATCACATGCGATTTGTGTGCAGTGCGATTGGAGCCATACATTTTGTATGGCTGTATTCACACTGCACCCGCACCAAAAATATGCAAGACCCTTTTTTGGGTCCGCACTAGAATCGGATTGTATGGGTATTCACAGCTATGCGATCCGATTCTGCATGTCGCACCAAGTTTTGCGGACAGCTTTCGGGGGGGTTGTTAACATACACACCCACAGCGGTTCGCATGAACGGGGTGCGATTCTGATGCAGTGCGGAAATCGCACTGAAAACGCTGCAAATTGAGCACCGCACCAGTATGAACCAGGGCTAAGAGGCCTCAAGCAGTAGCACTGCATATCAGGAAACATAATTTTTTTGCAGTTAGAAAGGCAAAATGACTGACTTATAAACAAATTAGTGATATAAGACAGAGGAGAAAAGTAAGAATACATTAGTATTTAGAAAAGAGAAAATAAAATGGTAGAAAAGAGGGAGGGGGAAGGGAAACAAGGACTGAAAGGGGGTCTCCAAGACCGCATGATGTCCAGAGTGAAAAATGATCAACCAGAATCTGTCAAGATGGATTTGCCTTCATCAGAGAAGATGAATACATTCCAGTAAAATCAAGTTTTCAAAAAGCATTCATGTCTATTTTGTGAAGAAAGCACCAGGTCTTCTGTTTTGTTAATTTCCTCCACCTTTGCAGTCCACATGGACAGGATGGGGGTTGTGCGGTCTTGCACCTATCTCTTTTTTGGGCACAGATACTTAAAAGCGGGCATAGAAAAAGAGTAAAACTGATGTGGTGAGTTATATTAAAGGGGGAATAAGCAGGCGCATGGATCATGCAGTCCATGTAGTCTATTATAGGATGGAATGTGTTGCAGATCTGGCAGAGGGTAATCCAGTTGACAATAGGGCAGTCAGTGGTAGAGTGACGCACGCTCTAGAGCAGGCCATGGTAGAGTAAAGCACACTCTAGAGCAGGCCGTGGTAGAGTGACGCACGCTCTAGAGCAGGCCGTGGTAGTTACGCACGCTCTAGAGCAGGCTGTGGTAGAGTGACGCACGCTCTAGGGCAGGCCGTGGTAGAATGACGTACACTCTAGAGCAGGCTGTGGTAGAGTCAAGCACGCTCTAGAGCAGGCCGTAGTAGAATGAAGCACGCTCTAGGGCAGGCCGTGGTAGAATGACGTACGCTCTAGAGCAGGCCGTGGTAGAGTGACGCACACTCTAGAGCAGGCCGTGGTAGTTACGCACGCTCTAGAGCAGGCTGTGGTAGAGTGACGCACGCTCTAGAGCAGGCCGTGGTAGAGTGAAGCACGCTCTAGGGCAGGCCGTGGTAGAATGACGTACACTCTAGAGCAGGCTGTGGTAGAGTCAAGCACGCTCTAGAGCAGGCCGTAGTAGAATGAAGCACGCTCTAGGGCAGGCCGTGGTAGAATGACGTACGCTCTAGAGCAGGCTGTGGTAGAGTCAAGCACGCTCTAGGGCAGGCCGTGGTAGAATGACGTACACTCTAGAGCAGGCTGTGGTAGAGTCAAGCACGCTCTAGAGCAGGCCGTAGTAGAATGAAGCACGCTCTAGGGCAGGCCGTGGTAGAATGACGTACGCTCTAGAGCAGGCTGTGGTAGAGTCAAGCATGCTCTAGAGCAGGCCGTGGTAGAATGACGCACGCTCTAGAGCAGGCCGTGGTAGAATGACGCACGCTCTAGAGCAGGCCGTGGTAGAGTGAAGCACGCTCTAGAGCAGGCCGTGGTAGAATGACGCACGCTCTAGACTAAAAGAACAGAAGCAGAGGACACAGCGCCTCGAAGTGTAAACTGTATAACAATTTTATTTATAAAAAGTAAGTTTGGCAACTCACATCTTCTAAAAAGTATACAGGATGAAATGTAGAAAACGTCTATTGCCAGATGTTGGTAGGTGCTCTGGAAATGGCCAGTGGTTGATCAGCAGGAGCTGCGTAGGTGAAGGAGCCCAGCTGAGTTCCTGGTATGTTCTGGTGGTATTGGCGTCTGATGTCATCAGAATGCGATGCGATTCTGAGCATGTGCGGGGATCGCTAATGAACTAGTGAGTTATATTAGCCAGACAATACTTGAATTTCTCTCGTTCAGTCCGCAGGCCAAACAAGAGAAAATCAATTGATTCCTCCATACACTCTAACAGTGTGGATGGAAGAATCTCCACTGCCAGCTACCTGAATACATTGACAGTCACCTTCTTCTGCTTGCAGGGCCACAGACAGCTTTAGGGTTCATGTACACTGCAGCTGATAAACGCACGTTTAGGAGTTTTTCTGCATTTTTTTTCCAGCAGCCCCTGAACTCTCCCTAATGTTTTCCTGTGTGTCCATGTACACATCATCATTTACAGGCAGTTGAGTTTAGAGTTGTTTGTTTTTTTTTAATGCACCAAACTTGTGTTCAGGAGTATATTTGATCAGAGTTTCAAACGCCAAATGCTTGTAAACGCAGCTAACCGCGTTTAGAAGCATTTGCGTTTAGAAGCGTTTTTTAACTGTTCCATATCTAAATGCTGTCCAGAGACTTTTTCCATAATCAGAAATGCACGCAAAGCGTTTTCCATGTATTCAAATGGACCCGGTACACCAGCGCAGTCAGTTCCAGGTTTTGCGTGAAGGAAAAAATGGTAGAACATGCCGCATTATGCTCATGATGGGATCCATAGTGAATATAACCAGAAAAGACAGGTCATCTCAACACATACTGCTCTCTCTGCTTCTGCTCTCTCTATTTCTCTCAAAATGTCTGAAATAGTTAATTTTTACTGTTTTTCAGTGCATTCTGGGCATTTTTGAAGGTCTCCTGATGTTATCTTTAAAAAATGCTTTTAAACGCAAACGCACATAAACGCAGTATGCAAATGCGGCTAAACAGACGTTTTTTAACCTACATTTTCCAGCAGTCAGTTTCTATTGTTCAGAAGAGTTTTCCAAATGTCCCGTGTACATGAAGCCTTAGGGTGAAGCAGAGCGGCATTAGAACATGTAGCAAATCAGCGAATGGACGGTGATGTAAAAAGTGCATTACACTTTCACATAGTCTGCATGTAAGCTTCATCTATAAATTGATAATACGATGCTGGTTAAAGAGTGTTGCAGGTATCTGTGATGGCAGTCACACATACAAGTTTATTTAGTGAAACTTTGCAATGAGAACTGTTTTTTTCATTAAATCATATGGTGAACCTATGGGCTCCAAAAGGAAAAACTGATTAAACTGCGGAACTGAAAATTTTCAAACTTTCATTAGGAAAATACAAGGAAGAGCCTGGCACTTCAGTTTCCAATGCAGGAGTTTTATAAAGGATCCCTTCGTATAGGTGTAGAGCCTGCAAAGCAGACTAGTTTGTGGTAAAGTCAGACTCCTTTTCATTTGTGTTGTTTAATATGAATCTGTCAGGCAATATAAGCAATACTACAAGGTGTAGGCGCAGGTATCTTTTTAAGGCTAGGTTCACACCTATGCAGTTTGCTTTTGACCTGTTTCTGCATTGCGTTTTGCATTTTTGATGCATTTATTTTTTGTTGCTAGGCAGATTTAAAATGAAAAAACGCAGCAAAAATGCACTACATGCTTTTCTGCAGCGTTTCCATTGACGTCTATAGAACCAAACTGTAGTGCCTTTCTGCAAAACCCAAAATGTGGCGGAAAACTCATAAGTGTGAACCTAGGGTCAGGGCCAGACTGACAATTCATGGGGCCCCCAGGCAATAGGGGACCATGGGGCCCCTGTGTCCTTGCCCAAACTCAAAAAAGCCTATGAAAAAGGTACCAGGGGCATCTCATGGGGCCCCCTACTGACCCCGTGCCCTCGGGCAGTGCCCGAGTTTCCAAATGGTCAGTCCGCTCCTGCCTAGGGTAAGTCTTCATTAAGGTCTGATCATACACTGCTAAACATGTGCTAAACAGCATGGATGGAGAAATCTCAGCTCATGGCTATTGTTTTCTGCCACCTAGTACTTGTGGCTGTCAGAATGTCTGAACAATGACTATGACTGGTTGGATGCAGCCACTGTTTAGTTGACATATACAAATGAAGTTGTTCATCAGGAGCTGGCAGAAATTCACTCCGTGTATGGGCAGCCTAAAGTGTTAATAAATCCATGACCCCATATTCACTGTATACTGTCTTTCACAGTACACAGAACATGGGAATGCAATTAGTTTAGTAAATTTAAACTGCTATATACCTTTTCTCATCAGCAGTATATAGCAGTCTTGTGACTTCTATCAGTGTCCAGCCGAGCACTGGTTAATATTGTAGGAGGAGTTTTCATTCTCTTTTGACTGTCCTATGAGGCTGCATGACCCCTGACCCTCTGTTTGGACAGCACTGATCACATGCACACTCACCAAATAAAAAACTCTCAAGCAATACACACCAAACAGAGCATGTGCAGACTTGCCACTGCTTTGTACTATGGCAGATGGATTGGAGAAAGTAAAAGAAGGGGAGGACCAGAGAAGACAGGATCAAACAGCCTTTTTACACAATGTGGAGTATTAACCCCTTAGGTTCCACTTCCACAGTATATAAACCAGTGCATGTCCTTTTTATGGCAGAATGCATTTGCTTCTCTGCAAAACAGCTGTGTGGTGCCTCTGTGAAAGACGGGTGCTAACTCTTACCATACCTAATTATTGCATTAAGTACCTCCTAAGGCCTCATGCACACTGGACATTTTTACAGCTGCTGCTTTGGAATTTTGGCATTTTTTTCTATAGCCAGTAAACCCCCCAGCATGTTATCCATGCACACGTAGGCTTTGATCAGCAGTTTTTGGCAGGGGCATTTTTGGCTGAAAAAAACCCAAAACTAGAGAGTTTCTAGAGGTGCTTTTTAGCTGTAAAAATAATCTATTGCGGGTAAACACTGTAGAACACGGTAAATGTGGCAAACCAGCGTTTCTGAGCGTTGTTTTTTTTTTTGCAAAAATTTATTTTTTTTAGTGCATAAAACGCTAACTGGAAAAACACAGCTAAACGCGGCAAAACGCTAATGCAAAAATGTGGAAAAACGCACTACCGGCGTTTCTAAAATGCCCAGTGAGCAGGAGGCCTAATAGGCAAAATTAGAGCATATTTCAGACAACATATTTTTGTTGTGTACTGGACAGCTTCTATAAATTCTTTACAACAACCAGCACAGGCAGATGTCTCCAAATTATTCAAAAGTGCAACTTTAAATGACCTCCAACATACCTTATGATTTATACATTTTCCTCTAATCAATCCCCCATTCGGTGAACTGTAGTGTATGACATAATTTATAGTACAAAAAAACAAAAACAAGGTTCAACTTCAAACATTTCAAGACATTTTTTACAGATGCTTCATCGTGTGAGATTACCAATTAGCAATCTAAACAAAATAAATTAACTATGTAATTACAGAAACAAAACATTTCAAAACAACGTAATGTTGCCCCATAGGATTAAAAAAAAAATAAGGGTTTTAGGCAATTTTCAGGTAACATCAAAAACTATAAACAGGTATCAACCTTTGGCTTATTGTTTGGCAGAGTATTGTTCTGTGTTAGTCATTGGTAGATGGATGGAAGTGCAGAATTTAATTGGTACCTTATCTAATAGGAGTAGATAAAAAAAATGAAAGCCTTTAAGACTACAATATCTGGCTTAAGCTGGCCATAGATGATACGTATCTCAGCCAACTCAGCAGGAACTTGCCAAGATTCAAACTATTTATGGGCAGGCTGATTTTACCCAAGTAGATCCATCGATGACAAGATCTGTGCTGGATGTCACACTGATAAAAATACCATATCATTTCAGCTCACATACTTTGTTTTTCAAGCCCTGATGAAGGGTGTCTTTGGACCTCTGAAAAGCATTGGTTTCTCCTCTTTAATCATCTATCCAATCCAGGGGCGGACTGACAACTCATGGGGCCCCCGGGCAATAGGGGATCATGGGGCCCCTGTGTCCTTGCCCAAACTCAAAAAAGCCCATGAAAAAGGTACCAGGGGCATCTCATGGGGCCCCCTACTGACCCCGGGTCCTCGGGCAGTGCCCGAGTTTCCAAATGGTCAGTCCACCCCTGGTCCAATCCTATACTGGAATAAAATTGCATCCGGACTAGTCATTTGCGGTGTGGTGCTTCGGTCTTAAAATATGATTCCCTACATATTAAGTCACCATTTCTTCAACCATTCCAACATTTCTGGCAGTTATTTTTGCAGATCTTTTGACATACTAACAAACATTCCTCTGTCATAGAAATGTGATATATGACTTATATGCCTGTAATTGGAAATAATCTAATGCTAGCAACACACAGACTACATTTATACCAATTTCAACAATGGATCAAGACTATCTATGTTTTTGTTGCAGCCAAACTCTAAATGAATGTGGTTAACCCCTTCATGCCTAAGGGTAAAACAAATCTTGAAGCCTAAGTAAAATTTTACAATTTGACATGTGTTAGTAATCACAACTACTTTGTACATCCAGGTGAATTATACCTTGTTTTTTTTCAGAACAAATTGGGCTTTCATTTGGTGCTAAATGGTAATGGATATCTCCTGGATTTTTTTTTTATTATCAAAGGAAAACTGGCCCAAAATAGTAAAAAAATATTTCTTTTTAATTTAGCTGTGTGTTTCTTTTTACTACCATAACCTACCACCAAAGAACAACCCAAAATACATTTTCCAGATGATCGCAGCGATACCATATATGTGTTTTTTATTTGTTGTTTGTACCTATACTACAGCTCAGAAACAATAGTGCGCATTTTGTTTTTTTGGAGTTTTTTTTTACCTAAAACACACTGACACTGATACCAATAAAAAAATAATCCTGACCTTTGACCCTGACCTTTGACCCAAACACTAACCCTGGCACTGAACTAGATCAAACCTTGATCTATGTATTTTTTCTTTATTGTTTCTTTTCTTTTTTATTATTTATTTATCTTTTTATTTTTTTTATTTTTTTACAAACAGTTGTTTTTGTTTTCTCTATGAAAGGGGAGAGAGAGATACAATGTGTCTCTCTCCTCCATTCATAGAGAAAAAAAAACAAGGGAGGTGGGCTTCACAGTGACTGATCACTGTGATAGCCATTCAGAGGCTATCACAGCAATCATGTGACCTGGAATCGGGAGTCCTGGGTCCTGATCATTAGAACGGGACCTGGGGGTTCTCAGTGACACCCTGGTCTTTGTGCTGGGGGCACGCTCCCAGCTCCAAGACAGGTAAACAGATATGCGGCCCCACGGAAAAAAGCTTAGTTCTGTGAGGCCACATATTTGTGTTACGTTGGCGTCAAGGGGTTAACTTGGTTTAAATTGCATGAAAATTGTTGTGTGTGGCCAATATGAATAGTTAACTAACAATAAAGGTCTGCACACCACTATTAACTACATCATTCAACTAGCAATGCATAGGGGTTGATTTACTAAAGACAAATAGGCTGTGCACTGCAAGTGTACTTGCAAGTGCACTAAAAGTGCGATTGCTCTAGATCTGAGGGGAACATGCAAGGAAAATGAAAAAAAACCCAGTATTTTTGCTTGCACATGATTGAATGAAAGAAAACAGCAGAGTTTCACCTCATTTCAGAGCTTCCCCTCGGATATAAAGCAACTGCTTTGCAGTTCAGTTGAAGTGCACTTGCAGGTGTTCTTGCGGTGTACTTGCAATGCACAGCCTATTTTATTTTAGTAAACCAACCCCATTGTTACTAGCAATAGCAATATATTATTATTTAGGATGCTTAAACCTCTCCACAGTGTATCCATCTGTTAGTACAATATGTTTAATGTATAAAGTAAGCACCAGGGTTGGACTGACAACTCATGGGGCCCCTGGGCAATAGGGGATCATGGGGCCCTTGTGTCCTTGCCCACATTCAAAGCACACCCAAAAAAACCTATAAAAAAGGTACCAGGGGCATTTAATGGGGCCCCCTACTGACCCCGGGCCCTCTGACAGTGCCCAAGTGCTTGAATGGTCAGTCCGTCCCTGGTAAGCACACCACATCGCCAAACTGCTTTAGCAATAAGTTTGTATTCGGCATATACAGTACATACAATCACCTAGCAGGTACAGATAACCAAGTATGTCATCTAACATCAAGCATAATACAACAAAGATGTACATCCCATTGTTGAATAACAGCAAAGAACATGCATGCATATAGGTGCAATGAGCTACACCTAAAATGTAGAAGAGCTGATGTTCAGAACTACATACAGGAAAACAATACCCAAAATAGAGTAAAAAAGGAAGTCTGAACCAGACCCTGGTGAAAAGAGAAAGGAGGGAAAAAATAATGTTTTGGAGATAAAAAAAAACCCTTTCTCAAGAACCCCGTACCTCCAGGTTATCTGTACCCAGAGGCGGACTGACAACTCATGGGGCCCCGGGCAATAGGGGATCATGGGGCCCCTGTGTCCTTGCCCACACTCAAACCACACCCAAAAAAGCCTATGAAAGGTACCAGGGGCATCTCATGGGGCCCCTTACTGACCCCGGGCCCTCGGGCAGTGCCCGAGTTTCCATGGTCAGTCCGCCCCTGTCTGTACCTCCTAGGTCAGGGGTGGGCAAACTGCGGCTCTCCAGCTGTTGTGGAACTACATTTCCCATGAGGCATTGCAACATTACAAAACTCACAGTTACAGCTATGACTTGCAGAGGCATGATGGAACTTGTAGTCCTGCAACAGCTGGAGAGCTGCAGTTTGCACACCCCTGTCCTAGGTGATTGTATGTACTATACATGCCTAATACATATTACTTTATACATCATACTTTATGGCTAATGTGGTGTGCTTACTCTATACAGTCAAGACCAATATAAACAGTCAAAACCAAAAACATTTTCTTACAGTGAAGATAATCTATTCTAGAAATAAAGTTTATGTAAACCCAACATCCGTCTTTCCGTTATTTTGCGGCATCAAGCCTCACTGTATACAGTTTTCTAAAGCAAATTGTGGATCTATGGCAAATGTCTTACCCTGAGACCTTGGTAGTAGCACTTTAGAAGATGTATACAGTGAGCTACAATGCCAAACATACTGGAAAATAAATGTTGGCTTGAAAAGACAATACACAGGGAGATTAAAAATTATATTTTCCTGGAAAAAACATCATTTAGTAGGAAAAAACAAATCAGATGGAACTGACTAAAGATGTGCAGTAGTCTGAAATGTGAGAAAATGTGCCTTTTTTTCATGCCAAACTTTGACCAAAATTTTACATGTAGCCCCTTGAGGCTATCCATACTACTCATGTTCTCTGGGTACTATCCATACTATTCTACAGCTCTGGGTACCAATAAGGTAGAATATGCAGTGCAAAGACAGCAACAGATGCCATTGGTTGGTTGTGTTGGAGATATTCCTCTGATGTTCCAATGTTCAATGTAGAGATAATCAGATTAGAGAGGGTCACCGCTCATACATGCACACAGGATACAAGACACCCATCAGTTAAGTAGAAACCTTTAACCAGCAATCGTTGGCAACTGATTCAGTGCACAGAATGAGTTCCTGAATTCGTTGTAGGTAGGTACCAAATACTTTCTGAATTGATATGTTTCTTGTCGACAAATGTCTCAATTTTCCAACAATATGCAAATGGTACATTACACTTCCTAGTCGTTCTGGGTTATTCATCCACCATACATTTCAGGTCAGGGCCTTATGCAGAGATAAACTCTAAAATAGAATGAAGTTGAGGAATTTTCCTGCCCAGCTTGTGGCAGGATAAGGAGCTTCCTTCTTGTTGATTTTTTCCACATCCTTCCTTCTTTGCATTCCGTTGGTCTATATTTTGTATTTTCATTGCAGAGGAAATGAAAATGACCAAAATTGTTTTTCTTCATTGATTGTTGCTCGTAATCTGGTCCTCCAGTCATCATATTTTGTAGGCTGAAATATTTATCTTACGTCTTTGTTAGAGATGGGCAGAAGGACACTATCTCTGTGATGTGGTCTTCCACATCTTGGCCAAACCCAACAGCCGGAGGACTAAAGTCTGAATAATGATTCCATTATCTAAAAATGGTGGTCTTTTCACCTGGGGTTACTCATACATCCATAGGCATGTTTTAGAACTAGGGTGTTGTGGCCAGGTAGTGGGCTCTTATAGTAGTGTTCAACCAAATCTCCAACGTCTGAAAACAGTATTTCTGTCTCAAGATAAACTTTTGTGTCCTACAAAAACAAAAGAGATCAGTTAGAATGAGATTTCACTGTTTTCAATTATAGCAACAGTACTGCAATGACAACTGTGCAAGGGCCCGTTCACACCGTATGCATTGGACAACTTTGACCAACACAGTCTTAGCACATAGACAAAGCAATTTGCCTTATGTTCTGTTGATTCAGTTCACACCGACACGGTGGGGGTTGATTTACTAAAGGCAAATATGCCGTGCACTTCAAGTGCAGTTGCTCTAGATCTGAGGGGAACATGCAAGTAAAATAAAAAAAACGGCATTTTTACTTGCACATGATTGGATGAAAGAAATCAGCAGAACTTTGCCTCATTTCAGAGCTTCCCCTCAGATATAAAGCAACTGCAATTTCAGTGCACTTGTAGTGCACATTGTATTTACCTTTAGTAAATCCACCCCAATATATCGGTGTGCACTGAATAAAGTAGGACAGGATGCATTTTTACGCAGTGCAGCACATTATGATCACAAAAAAAGGATGAATGAAATGGAATGTTGTGACATTTGAATAAAGTAAAAAAAGGTAAGCTACACGTCATACCGCCCCTTCAGATCGAATGCCAACTGGCATAGGCATTAAAAACAAAAAAACAAAATTGCATACTAAGTTTATCTTTGCAATACATTCGTATTTCCCCATGTTTTATCCTGCTGCAAGTGCATAA
This sequence comes from Staurois parvus, assembly GCF_062004578.1. Lineage (NCBI taxonomy): Eukaryota > Metazoa > Chordata > Amphibia > Anura > Ranidae > Staurois > Staurois parvus. Next base: position 2,542,701 of record NW_028318360.1, on the reverse strand, counting down.
AAAAATCCTGTTGACGCTTAAGAACCCACCTACAGAGGAAGAGGAAGGGCTTTGTTTGTAGAGGAAGGAGATGAAGTTCTGAAAGCTGTCTTACATCAGTAGGATCTGAGCTTCCAACAGCTGCCTGTTTACAAGAATTTGACAAGGCTAGCCATCACAGGGAGTAATAAAAATTGTGTCTTTCAGGAACAGCGTACAAGGAAAAAAATAATGCTGGAGCATGCTGTAGAGCAGGGGTCTGCAAAAGTTCTAAATGAAGGGCCAGTTTACTGTCCTTCAAACTTTAGGAGGGCCGGACTGTGGCCAGCAAGAGTAGAAAATGTCTTGGTGTCAGTGGGAGTTAACAGTGTCTCATCTTTGGTGTCAGTGGGAAGAATACTGCCTCATCGTTGGTGTCAGGTGGAGAAATAGTGCACCATCGTTGGTATCAGTGGGAGGAATAGTGCCCGATCGTTGCTATCAGTGGGAGGAATAGTGCCCGATCGTTGGTATCAGTGGGAGGCATAGTGCCCCATCGTTGGTGTCAGTGGGAAGAATAATGCCCCATTGTTGGTGTCAGTAGGAGGAATAGTGCCCCATCTTTAGGGCCAGTGGGTGGAATAGTGCTCCATCGTTGGTGTCAGTGGGAGTAAGGGTGCCCCATCGTTGGTGTCAGTGGGAAGAATAGTGCCCCATCGTTGGCGTCAGTAGGAGGAATAGTGCCCCATCTTTAGGGCCAGTGGGTGGAATAGTGCTCCATCGTTGGTGTCAGTCGGAGGAATAGTGCCTCATCGTTGGTGTCAGGTGGAGAAATAGTGCCCCATCGTTGGTATCAGTGGGAGGAATAGTGTCCGATCGTTGGTATCAGTGGGAGGCATAGTGCCCCATCGTTGGTGTCAGTGGGAAGAATAGTGCCCCATTGTTGGTGTCAGTAGGAGGAATAGTGCCCCATCTTTAGGGCCAGTGGGTGGAATAGTGCACCATCGTTGGTGTCAGTGGGAGTAAGGGTGCCCCATTATTGGTGTCAGTGGGAAGAATAGTGCCCCATCGTTGGCGTCAGCAGGAGGAATAGTGCCCCATCTTTAGGGCCAGTGGGTGGAATAGTGCTCCATCGTTGGTGTCAGTGGGAGTAAGGGTGCTCCATCGTTGGTGTCAGTGGGAGGAATAGTGCCCCATCATTGGTGTCAATGGGAGGAATAGTGCTTTGTTGTCGGTGTCATTGGGAGGAATACTGCCTCGGTGTCAGTGGCAGGAACTATTTCCCACTGTTGCTGACAGTGGGGGGAATAACGGCCCAAGGGCCAGATAAAAGCCAGCAAAGAGCCACATTCGGCCCCAGGGCTACAGTTTGGAGACCATTGCTCTAAAGGGAGCATTCAAAACAGGCCTGCACATCCATCACCTGATGTCTATGGGCATCCTTAACAGCGTAGAGAAAAAGAAAGTTAAATACACATAGACAGTATACAGACTGCTAAGAATTAGGGCACCTACCATATGGAGGTATGCAGACAATGACAGAACATGACCAAGGTAGAAGGTTGTTTCCTACTAATCTGTATCACTTCTGCTACCATAGAATAGTATGCTAACCCATATATATGGGTTAGCATACTTCTACACAATGTTGTAGACTACTTCTGCATTTCATTTAAAGGAATAAGAGTGCCATGGTGAGCATGAATCCCCATAATAAGGGTCTACCTTTCCATACTTGGGGGCATAAAATGCAAGCACCCATGTTATGTGACTGGTCTAGACTAACAAATGTGCATTTGCCATGAAGGCTACTGTGTTTGAGAATATTCTTTAGCTACTGTTTGATCATATGGGCTGACTGTGGTCAGTTAGCTGTGCATTAAATGTTATCAAAATGACTGGATCCTGCACAGGTCCAACTCTGAGGCCCCAGCTATTGTGATGAATGAACTATGGTGCCAGTGTAGAAATATATTTAGCACTTTGAGGCTCTGATCTAACACTTACTGTTTTCTTCCTATCTGGGCTAATTTGTATTTTAGCACTGTAGCAGGTAAATTTTGTAGGAGGCTCATACTTGCATCAACATTTACCCAAATCTGAATGTAAAGCCTAGTACACACGATGACAAAATCAGACATAAAATACCACTTTCAGAGCGATCGTCCAATAATCTGATCGTTAGTACTTTCAAGAGCCATTCACGACAGTCCATGCAAAATTATCCAAAGGATATCCAAAGCATGAAAAATTTTCTGGTGCAATACCAGAACAAATGATTTTCATTTTGTCCCAAAAACTGAGGAACCAAGACCACGCATGCTCGGAAATGAAAGAATACAATACAATACATTACATCACTTCTGAAATTGTATTCTGTCTTATAAGAATTTTCAGAACCTCTTCATTTTAGATTTGAGACTATCACGCAAAAAAAAAAAGAAAGATCATTTGTCCAATATTCTCACTGCGTGTACGAGCATTTATTTTATCAGAATTTTTAGCTGCACTGTCATAACTACATTAGTGCTGATAATCTTTCCAAAATGTGTTTTAAAGCAACTGTTTTTTTCATGGGTTTTGTCCCAATTTTTGGACAAGAAATTTTGGGAATTGTGTACCTAAATCATTCTCAGGGACCACATGCTGGTGGAATAGCGGGAATTGTCATCTTCACATCAACTTATGGAAGTTCAAAGCACACTGACAGTATACAAAGTGCAATAACCCACATTCATCAATCATATAACAATAGATCAGAGTCCAGCAAGCGAAAGATGATTTGAATTGTCCATCTGGCTAAAGGGTTTCTAAATACAAAATGTTTAGGCATTTTAGAAAGGGATTATATTGGAAAGGGAACATACAGTATTTGCATTGGCCATTGGAAGTTAAAGTGTTACTAAATCCACAACAGTAAAATCAGTCTGTATATACAGTACAGCATGCTTGTTATACCCACTGTGGAACCTAAGGGGTTAATTCTCCACATTGTGTAAAAAGGATGTTTGATCTTGTCTTCTCTGATCCTCCCCTACTGTCCCCAAATCATCTCCTAAGAGAATAGAGCCTTGGGAGCTAGTTGCACATGCTCAGTTTGGTGTGTATTGCTATAGTTGTTTGTTCTTGGGAGAGCGCATGTGATCAGCACAGGGCCAATCAGCACTGTCCAAACAGAGGGTCAGGGGTCCTGCAGCCTCATAGGACATCAGGGGAGAAATAAAAACTCCTTCTACAAGCTTTAACCACTGTTTTGCTGGACTCTGATAGAAGTCACAAGACTGCTCTAACTGCTGATGAGAAAAGGTATTTAGCAGTTTATATTTACTAAAATAATTGCACTTCCATGTTGTGTGTACTGTGGGAGACCAGATATAGTGAATGCAGGGTCATAGAAACTCCATCTTTAAAAAACAAATATATATATATATACACACACACACACATACATATATATATATATATATATTTGTCAGGCTGTACAAACCTTTTCATATATTCGATAGTTTCTTAACTTTTCTTCTTGTTTATCCCATACCACTATAACCTATGAAAGAAGAGAAGATCACAGTCACATCTAAAATAAAAGCTTAAGCCAAGTTTCTATTAAAGTATTACTAAAGTCTGAATTGTATTTAAAATGAAAAAAACAAACATGTTATACTCACCTGCTGTGTGCAGTGGTATTGCACAGACCGGCCCCGATCCTCCTCTTCACAGGTCTTCCCACCGGGGGTCTCGGCTCCTCCTCTTATTTGTGTGTCCCCTATAGCAAGCTGTTTACTATGGGGACACATGCTGAGTGCACGTTCCTAACCTCTGTGTCTACGTAGCCGTGCTCCATACTCAGGTAAGGTACACATAGACATACACAGTGGGACTTAGCCCCACCCCCCACTTCCTCTTCACTACATTTGATTGACAGCAGCAAGAGCCAATGGCTCCTGCTGCTGTTTGAGTCCCTGTGTGAAGAGGAAGAGAGGGGAGAAGCCGTGCACAATGCTGATCTCTTCTCCTCTCTCTTCCTCTTTTCACAGGGAAGGGGGAGCACAGGAAAATAGAAAATGGTTTTTTTACCTTAGAGCAAGCAATGCATTAAGGTAAAAAGAGTTTTTAGGTTAAGTATCACTTTAAGGGACTAACACATTGAAAGCAAATGTTCCAGTCTGCTAATTCGGAATCTTTGCAGCCTTGTAGTCATACTGTGAGTTGACCCTGACGTTTTTACAAATGATTTTCTTTGGCCATCAGGAAACAGGAAATTGCTGTGAAAATACACACTGCATAAAACCGAAAGCTAAAGGGTAAGAAGTAAAAATGGTGTATGCAGAACTAGGAATACCTTTCCGGCCCTTGCAGAGTTTCTTATGCAGAAGAGTCCATTCAGGGGACTTCCTGTGATATCCATAGCTTTGAACATCCTGGGGAAAAAAAACAATGCGTTTATTTATCTTCAGCTTAACAGGGGACCAGAGTATTATCTCTTCTGCCTGCTGTGCAGAAATATTTACAAAGCAGCTGCAGGAGTGAACTTTGGCTGATATGAGTAGTAATACTTTCTAAACTCCAGATCCTCCCAAATCAGAGGTTGCAGCATATTCATATTAACTTGCATTGTACTGTATCTAAGGCAGCCTTTCTCAACCAGGGTGCCCCAGCACCCTGGGGTGCCTTGAGGTTTATTCAGGAGTGACTTGGCAAAATGTCTAAAAATTGCCCAAAACCTGTATACTTGGAACAAGCCTGCCTTTTCGTTACACAAAGCCACAGGTTTATATTGTGCAGCATTACGACCTTCTACCCTTTGCATCCCGACAACCAATGACATCATCAGTTAATAAGGAGGATGTCAGCTGCCTGCGCAACATCCTAGTTTGACCCTCCCCTGGCCCTCTCCTTCGGTGCTGGGGTCACAATAGCTGAGTGATGGAGAAAAACTGAGGGAGAGGAGAAACAATGGAATACTGGTCAGTACCAGTGTGCAAAAGTGTATTTGCTTTGGAGGAATAAATCACCTCTAATGTTGGGTGTCCTATGTGTGTGGATGTTGCTGCGTTATATAAAATTATTACAATAGTTTTTCACATGTTAGAATGGGGTGCTCTTTTAAAATGATGGACAGTTTTGAGGCACCCCATTTTAGGATGGAACTGTACATAATTTTAGAGGGTGCCTGAGAAAAGTTTGAGAAACACTGATCTATGGTGTGTAATTATGTATAGAAAGGTGATGATGGTACAGTTTTCTTTAAACTTCTGCCCTTTTTTTTGTTTTCTTTTACCAACTATCAGAAGTAGTATTAGGACTCTCATCCCATCATAGAAAGCCTTTTGTAGTATTATTATTATACAGGGCTTATATAGCGCCAACAGTTTACAATACAAGGTAGACAGTACAATTACAATACATTTCAGTACAGAAGGAACAGGAGGGTCCTGCTCGTGGAGCGTATCTGTTTATCCAAGGCAGCAGTCAGGTTTGCAGTAGTGATGGGCTGAACACCCCACCCCCCGTTTGATTCGCGGCTGAACATTCAAACCTACTGATTGTTCGACCAGAATCTTCGAACAGGGACAATTTACTGGTGGTATCTTACCTAATCTGAGTATGTGGTAAGATACAGTTACTAAAATACAGCACGAGTTATATTATTAAATCATGCGGTATTTTAGTAGTGGAACATTTATTCATATTTCAGCTGTCAGCGGGGTTCCCCACTGACAGCTGAATGTCAAAAGAATTGTCAGCATGCCGACAATTAAAAAAAAAAACGGCATAGATTCCCCCCTCCCATCCATATAAAGTCCTTTGGGTCTGGTATGGATTTTGAGGGGAACCCCCCACACCAACATTTTTATAAAAATGGCGTGGTGGTATCTCCCACAATCCTTACCAGACCCTTATCCGAGCATGCAGCCCAGAAGGTCAGGAAAGGGTGGAAGATGACTGAGCATCCCCCCCAAACTGAACCATATCAGGCCACATGCCCTCAACATGGGGGGGTGCTTTGGGGCAGGGGGTGCTCCCCAAAGCACCTTGTCCCCATGTTGATGGGGACAAGGGCCTCTGCTCCAGAACCCTGGCCAGTGGATGTGTGGGTGTGCAGGTGGGGGGCTTCTTGGAATCTGGAAGCCCCCTTTAACAAGGGGGCCCCCAGATCCCACCCCCACCCCTACGTGAATAAGTATGCGGTACCGCTACCCATTCCCCCCCCCCCAAAAAAAAATGTAGTGTAAAAAAAGACAAGAGACAGTCTTTAACAAGTCCTTTCTTAAAAATAAAAATGCCCCCCGAAGTAGATCCAACTTCAATCACGATGCCTGCCACCACCGCCGACCCAAAAAAAGAAGAAAAAATCTACTCCACTCTCAACGCTGGTTCCCGCCGTCTGACAGCTGCACCACGATGACAGTTCTTAAATAGGGTGATGATCTTACTAGGGGGCAGGATCACCACTCCCTTGTGACGTCATCATGGCATGTGATTGGCCAAAGCAATGCTTTGGCCAATCATAATGCACTGTCATGGAGCAATGCATTGTGGGGCTTGGCGGGAGAACAGCCCGCCGAATGCCCGGTACGGTTCATGTGCTCAATGAACGGCCCATGTTCAAGTCGAACTTACGTTCGACTCGAACATGCAGCTCATCAGTTTACAGAAATTAGCACCAACGCCATCTTAAAATGTTGCTTAAAAAGTATTCTTATCAGGCCAGCGAAGTTAAAGTAAACACAAATTACCTCTCGACATCTGAGGATTCAAATGTATCCACAAAGACTGAAGGAGGCAACGATACCTTAAAAAGAAATCCAGCTGGTTAGTACTGATGCCTTTATTTACTATAGGTATCACTGAACTAATATTAAAGTGGTTGTAAACCCTTACATATGACTGGCCTAAGGTGATACACAGAGATGAAACAAATCCACCTACATAACTGGTACCTGTCTATCTGCAGCCTTCTCTTCTCTACATCCCTTCAAAGTGCTGAATTTATAAAGCTTGTCTGAGAGTTCAGAAAAGAGGGTCAGAGAGCTGAAATTACAGACTACAGAGCTTAGTGCGGAGAGGTCTGAGAGCTGATTGGAGGGAAGAGACACCCCCTTCTCCTTAGAGCTCACAGGAACAGAGCTGATGCTGTCAATCTGTTGGAGGCCCCTCCCCTTTTACCATTTTTCTCTTGGTGTCAAGACTTGTCAGAAGTGATTTATGCTGACAGCAGAAGAACAAAGCAGCAGACAGAAATGACACTTAGTACTCTTAATTGAGATAAGTACACACTATAGAAGGATATGCTTTGTTCATATTTTATGTTTCAGGTTTACAACCACTTAAAACAAAAAAAAAAAAGCATGAATGATGTCACCCACAGTGCAGATTATATTCCCCTTTATAAACTGCCGATATGAGGCATTGATTGCACTGTGGGAGGACTGTTCTTGCTTCCCAAGTTCATAGTTGCATACAGCACATGTACTGCTCAGGAATAGGAGAGAATTTCAAGAAAATGTACGGATTGTGAAGACCGCAAATCTTTTTTTAAAAAAATTCTACTAAGCCACAATTTGTATTTATACCTAACGGGAAAATCCCATCTTAGTATTAGAAAAAAAATTCAACAATGTCAAAATGAATTAAAAGTGGTTTGAAAACTCAAACATGAAATATGAACACCGCACATTCTTCTGTAATATATACTTGTTTCTATAAGTACCAAGTGTGATTTCTCTCTGCTGCCTTGTTCCCCTTTTATCATCATGAGTCACTTCTGACAGCTTCTCCCGTCTCCAAGAGATAATTCATGACAGGGGAGGAGTCCTCCAGCACACAACCTATGATTGACAGCCACAGCTGTGCATGTTCATTGTGTACTGTGAGGAGGGGCGTGTGTGTGAGACTCCAGATCCCCACCCCTGGCTTTTCAGAGCTGAGAGATGCATTGTGAAATGTGTGTTTTCGGAAGGCTTTAGAGGAGAGAGGGCTGCAGATTAACAGATACAACTTATAGAAGAGAGTGTGTTTCATCTCTGTGTATCACCTGATGCTAGTCACTTCATTGGGTACATGTAATGGTTTTCAACATCTTTAATGCTTACAAAACTGGATAGGATATGCTGAGACACTTTATTTTATGAGTACTTTGTATTATTGGTATTGTTATCCAACATTGCAGCAGAAGTGTAAATGTAGAAAATCTGAATATTAGCCTGGCAGCTTCTACCCACCGTGGGGCTTCCAAAATCACTCTTGGCTGCGGTAGGGATGAGTAGTTAGGAACTGAAGTGCCACACCATAACATTCAAGCCCAAACCCAAGTTTATTTCAATGATACAATGTTTGCAAAACCAACACATTTCTAAGGCTTTATGTCTGGCCCTTCATCAGGGCTAACATGTACATGAAAAATACACATTTTAACACGTAGTTTGGAACGTTAAATTATGTTGTTGCTTTTTAGCTTTGTGAACTATTTATTAGAATTTGTATTTGTCACATTACATGTCAGGAATGGACTGGCCAGCAATGGTGGGACTCAGCTGCCTTATGAGCTGCAGTACCAGGGCTGGCCAGCGGGTGCTCCCAGCAATCAGAGACTCAACCTTGCAGCCAGTCAAACACCTGGAACTAATTATACTGGTGTATTTAAGGGACATTCAGACCTGCAGACTCTGCCTTGGTGTTGTGTTTCTCCTGGGCCCTGTATCCTGTTCCTGTTCCTGCTCCCTGTTCCCTGTTCCTGTCTGATTCTCTGCTGACCCTGCTCTGATCCCTGGCTTGTTTGACCATTCTCCTCTGCCTGACCCTCTGTACCACGCTGCCCGCTACCTGCTGAACCTGGCCTGTGACCCCGACCATTCTCCGCTTGCTCCCCCTGTACCTACCTGCCCGACTGATATTGACCCGGCCTGCCTGACGACGCTTGCATTGTATGTACTGTTATCTGTGGGTGGTTGGTTGGTTTGTTTGCACTGTGTTATGTTTTAGTATTGCACTGCGTTTATGTTTGTATGGTTAGTGTTAATAAATTACATTGTTTATAACATATCTGAAGTCTGCGTTTCCCTGCGTCAGTCACACACCTCTGGTCATACCCGGGAGCCCTGACATTACACCAAGGCCAATCCTGACCAGAAGTGGCTGCACAGGGAAGCCATCTTGGCTTGTTGATGGGAAGGATGGATCTGGATGAGGTTGTGTATTTATATCTGCTAGTGTTTGATGACAGGGAGTATGCTTATCAAACTCTGAGGGAGTATACCCGGGATGAACTGCTAGAATGTATACGGCTCGCTCATGTTCTAGTAGATCAGGGCACAGAGTTCTCTGAGGTGCAGCCATTGATTCAGGTTTGTGCTGAGTTGGTTTCATCTGGTTTCCCCGAATGCAGGGATGAATTTTTGCCACCATTTAGTGCAGACCAGGTAGAGTCCCTGGTGTGGTTATTAGAGGATGATGTGGGTTACTTTCTGGAGCGTTATTCCACATGTTCACCACAGGTACTAAGAGATTGTATAAACGCAGTGCAGTCTTTGGTCAGACAGGCTTTGTGTAAGCTCAGCTTTGTTCAACCCATACTGCAGACATGGACAGACTTGTTGCACCCAGCCTCAGTCAGCTTACAAAGACCCAGTCCTGCTTCTAATCTATTTCCTCAAAACTCTACTCCTGCATTCCCAACAGCTCCTCCTGCCCTGCTATCTACCGCATGTCAGTACCCTGTTCCCACTCGCTGCACCTATCCTGCCTTTAACCCTGTAAAAAAGCCCTCTGTAGCAACTGCTCCCTCTCCTGTTCCATCCTCCAGTTCTTCTCTGTCTCCAGCTGCTCCATTCGTTTGCAGACCTGCGTTTACTTGCAGTGCTCCAGTAGTTAAAACCAGAAAAAAGCGAAAATTCTTTCCAACCAATACCATCCTGCCAGTATCCAAACCGGTGAGCCTGCCTTCCGTGGTTCAGCCTGAAGCCTCTACTCAGCCTGAATCCTCTACTCAGCCTGATGCCTGTACTCAGCCTGATGCCTGTACGCAGCCTGATGCCTCTACTCGGCCTGATGCCTGTACGCAGCCTGATGCCTCTCTTCGGCCTGAAGCCTCTACTCGGCCTGATGCCTGTACTCGGCCTGAAGCCTCTACTCGGCCTGATGCCTCTACTCGGCCTTATGCCTCTACTCGGCCTGAAGCCTCTACTCGGCCTGAAGCCTCTACTCAGCCTGAAGCCTCTACTCAGCCTGAAGCCTCTACTCAGCCTGAAGCCTCTACTCAGACGGACGCCGGAATTCAGCCTGATGCCTCTACCCAGCATGATGAACTGATCCAGCCTGACGATCCTATTAGGCCAGTTGACTCGATGCCCGCTGTTGATCCAGATGATCCGGTACCTGATCCGGTGCCCGCTGTCGTGCCAATTGACTCAGAACCCGCTGTCGTACCTGGTGACTCGGTGCCCACTGCCTTGCCAGATGACGCGGTGCCCGCTGGCGAGCCAAATGACCTGATGCCTGGTGACCCAGGGCCCGCTGTCATACCTGGTGACCCGATGCCCGCTGTCGAGCCAGACGATCCAATGCCTGGTGACCCGGTGCCCACTGCCTTGCCAGATGACGCGGTGCCCGCTGGCAAGCCAAATGACCTGATGCCTGGTGACCCAGTGCCCGCTGTCATACCTGGTGACCCGATGCCCGCTGTCGAGCCAGACAATCCGGTACCTGATGACCCGGTGCCCACTGTCGTGCCTGTTGACTCGGAGCCCACTGCCTTGCCAGATGACGCGGTGCCCGCTGTCGAGCCAAATGACCTGATGCCTGGTGACCCGATGCCCGCTGTCCAGCCAGACGATTCAATGTCTGCCCCAGTGCCCGCGGTCATGCCAGCTGACTCGGAGCCCACTGCCTTGCCAGATGACGCGGTGCTCGCTGTCGAGCCAAATGACTTGATGCCTGGTGACCCGATGCCCGCTGTACAGTCAGACGATCCAATGTCTGACCCAGTGCCAGCGGTCATGCCAGTTGACTCGGAGCCCACTGTCGTGCCTGGTGACTCGGTGCCCGCCGCTTCGCCTGGGGGCCCGAGACCTGTCGTTCCGCCTGGGGGTCCGGCGCCCGCCGCTCCGCCTGGGGGTCCGGCGCCCGCCACCCCGCCTGGGGGCCCGAGACCTGTCGCTCCGCCTGAGGGCCCGAGACCTGTTGCTCCACCTGGGGGTCCAGCGCCCGCCGCTCCGCCTAGGGGCCCGAGACCTGTCGCTCCGCCTGGGGGTCCGGTGCCCGCCGCTCCGCCTGAGGGCCCGAGACCTGTCGCTCCGCCTGGGGGTCCGGCGCCCGCCGCTCCGCCTGAGGGCCCGAGACCTGTCGCTCCGCCTGGGGGTCCGGCGCCCGCCGCTCCGCCTGAGGGCCCGAGACCTGTCGCTCCGCCTGGGCCGGCGCCCGCCGCTCCGCCTGAGGGCCCGAGACCTGTCGCTCCGCCTGGGGGTCCGGCACCCGCCGCTCCGCCTGAGGGCCCGAGACCTGTTGCTCCATCTGGGGGCCCGGCGCCCGCCGCTCCGCCTGGGGGCCCGATGCCCGTCGCCCCGCCTGGGGGCCCGACGCCTGTCGCCCCGCCTGGGGGCCCGCCGCCCGCCGCTCCGCCTGGGGGCCCGATGCCGGTCGCCCCTCCTGGGGGCCCGCCGCTCTGCCTGGGGGCCCGATGCCGGTCTCCCCGACTGGGGACCCGATGCCGGTCGCCCCGCCCGGGGGCCCGGTGCCTGTTGCCCCGCCCGGGGGCCCGGTGCCTGCTGCTCCGCCCGGGGGCCCGGTGCCTGCTGCTCCGCCCGGGGGCCCGCTGCCTGCTGCTCCGCCCGGGGGCCCGCTGCCTGCTGCTCCGCCTGGTGGCCCGCTGCCTGCTGCTCCGCCTGGGGGCCCCGTGCCTGCTGCCCCGCCTGGGGGCCCGGTGCCTGCTGCTCCGCTTGGTGGCCCACTGCCTGCTGCTTCGCCTGGTAATCCGATGTGCCTCTGCCCGGAGTCCTGCCCGATGTGCCTCTGCCCGGAGTCCTGCCCGATGTGCCTCTGCCCGGAGTCCTGCCCGATGTGCCTCTGCCCGATGTGCCTCTGCCCGGAGTCCTGCCCGATGTGCCTCTGCCCGGAGTCCTGCCCGATGTGCCTCTGCCCGGAGTCCTGCCAGATGTGCCTCTGCCCGGAGTCCTGCCCGATGTGCCTCTGCCCGGAGTCCAGCCCGGTGTGCCTCTGCCCGGTGTGCCTCTGCCCGATGTGCCTCTGCCCGGTGTGCCTCTGCCCGATGTGCCTCTGCCCGGAGTCCAGCCCGATGTGCCTCTGCCCGGAGTCCAGCCCGATGTGCCTCTGCCCGGAGTCCAGCCCGATGTGCCTCTGCCCGGAGTCCAGCCCGATGTGCCTCTGCCCGGAGTCCAGCCCGATGTGCCTCTGCCCGGAGTCCAGCCCGATGTGCCTCTGCCCGGTGTGCCGCTGCCCGGAGTGCCTCTGCCCGGAGTCCAGCCCGATGTGCCTCTGCCCGGAGTCCAGCCCGATGTGCCTCTGCCCGGAGTCCAGCCCGATGTGCCTCTGCCCGGAGTCCAGCCCGATGTGCCTCTGCCCGGAGTCCAGCCCGATGTGCCTCTGCCCGGAGTCCAGCCCGATGTGCCTCTGCCCGGTGTGCCACTGCCCGGAGTGCCTCTGCCCGGAGTCCAGCCCGATGTGCCTCTGCCCGGAGTCCAGCCCGATGTGCCTCTGCCCGGAGTCCTGCCCGATGTGCCTCTGCCCGGTGTGCCGCTGCCCGGAGTCCTGCCCGGTGTGCCAGTCTTTGATATCCCGCCAGTTACCAGACCCGGGCGGTGGACCATTTTGCCCAGCTAGGACTGTTTGGAGCGTCCTGAGGCCCCTCCTTGAGGGGGGGGTACTGTCAGGAATGGACTGGCCAGCAATAGTGGGACTCAGCTGCCTTATGAGCTGCAGTACCAGGGCTGGCCAGCGGGTGCTCCCAGCAATCAGAGACTCAACCTTGCAGCCAGTCAAACACCTGGAACTAATTATACTGGTGTATTTAAGGGACATTCAGACCTGCGGACTCTGCCTTGGTGTTGTGTTTCTCTTGGGCCCTGTATCCTGTTCCTGCTCTCTGTTCCTGTCTGATTCTCTGCTGACCCTGCTCTGATCCCTGGCTTGTCTGACCATTCTCCTCTGCCTGACCCTCTGTACCACGCTGCCCGCTACCTGCTGAACCTGGCCTGTGACCCCGACCATTCTCCGCTTGCTCCCCCTGTACCTACCTGCCCGACTGATATTGACCCGGCCTGCCTGACGACGCTTGCATTGTATGTACTGTTATCTGTGGGTGGTTGGTTGGTTTGTTTGCACTGTGTTATGTTTTAGTATTGCACTGCGTTTATGTTTGTATGGTTAGTGTTAATAAATTACATTGTTTATAACATATCTGAAGTCTGCGTTTCCCTGCGTCAGTCACACACCTCTGGTCATACCCGGGAGCCCTGACATTACATGTCAGCTCTGATGAAAGGGACAGAGGGGATTTGAATATTACAGTGTGGCACTTCAATTTCGAATTACTAATATTTTATCTAAAAATAGCATTTGAATATGATATACAGCGCTTTAGCGAATCTACTCTCATCCATTTAGGGATTCAATTTAATTTAAAGGCGAGTTAGCTGAATTCACTCCCCTGTGCTGTCACTTCACTACAGACCGGACATAAAAAGGTACCCTTAGTTATATGACACATATTGAATACTTAATTCCCCCTTATGAGGAAGTCAGGAAGTGACGAAACGCGTCAAGGGACGTGATGTTGGACGTTGCACGAGAAATAGCGGAGCGGCCATCTTAAGTGAGGGCACAATACATCTCGGCGTTCCAGGAAGCTGCTCAAGGTGGAGTAATGGTAATATATGCGTTTTAAATCATTTTAAATATAAGCTTAACTATTAAAGTCTGGATCTTTTTGAATATCAAATATACTACACTATATGGCTATTATTTCTTGCATCTATGAATGACATGGAGAGAATAGAATGAATAGAAAGAAGGAGTAACTTGTGGATCTGAAGGCAATCCTATGGGATGCTTTCTAATGAACTGAGAATCTACTAAATTACTATCTTGGAGGCTTTTATAATACTGATTTAGGGTAAATGGTATGTTATTCAGCCACTTAGATGTGTTCACAAATGAATGTGTATATAGAAGTGTACACAGAGTGTGTCACTATTTCACATGTTTTTCACGTTTTTTTGTGTGGTTTTTTATTTGCACAAAAAGTTTTTTTTTTGGATTTAATTGCATCTATATGATTTTATCACTGTTTATTGAGGATAATACACTATTTAGTTTTCTTTTTGGAGGTACACGGCATTCTTGGAGGTACACGGTGATAATGAATCAGAACTTGGATGAATAATTTTAGAATTTTTGGAGTTTTGAAAGAATTTTTCACTGACACTAAAAAGGTTTAATTCTTATAATATTGAATACAAGAGTAAAATAAGGGAGCTGACGTCGCTCAGAACCATTGGCGGGAGTCAGACGTGTAGGATGTATGGAGTGGCCTCAGCCATTGCTCTAGCCACGCCCTCTGATGTGTTTCACCCCGCCCATCAGGGGGCTTGGTCACAGTTGGGTGGGGTGAAACTCATCAGAGGGTGTGGATAGAGCAACGGATGAGGCCACTCCATACCATTGGCGGGAGTCAGACGTGTAAGATGTATGGAGTGGCCTCAGCTGTTGCTCTAGCCATGCCCTCTGATGTGTTTCACCCCGCCCATCAGGGGGCTTGGTCACAGTTGGGTGGGGTGAAACTCATCAGAGGGCGTGGCTAGAACAACAGCTGAGGTCACTCCATACATCCTACACATCTGACTCTGACCTACACGAGTTACTGGAATAGCTTTGGGGCACTGCTCCCTTCATTCCCTCTGCCGGTGGGGTGACTTCTCTATATCTAAATTCAGAGCGGCGCCACCAAGCTTGATTCACAGTTCACACATTGAATGCGGTTTTATTTAAAGACTGCACATACTGGTCTTGAAGAACCTTTCATTTTATCCTTTACAGACTTGCCAACATGACAGCATGGAAAGAAGAACTCCATAGATTGGCATGCCTGTGAAAGAAATGAATTTGGCCACCATGGTTTTGTATCTTTTATTACTACAGTATAGCACATACCTTTTCATAGTCATCGTCACTGTCACTTTCCTCATGCACATCTTTTAATCTTGAAGGTCGAACCGGCGTTTCCACTGTTTTATCCATAAAGCTCTGACCATCCGGTGGTGACCTCCTGAAAAACAGAGTAAACCATTCTGTTAAAAAAGAACTTCCCAAGCTGTGTAGTTAAAGTGCATAAATAGCCAAATATTGTAAATTTTAGATAGAGACGGGAATGGTTATAACCTCTGTCAAAGTTTTTTTTGCCGTGCCCCTGCTAGCAAGATTCGGCCTCTCGGTTTGCCCTGGTGACTATCATCCCACAGGAAGAAAGTGATGGAAAATCCAAAATGTTATAGTTGTTACATAAACAGGAATAGAGGGGAAATCTTTCAGTAAGAACAACTGTTGAAATTTCCCCTCACTTTCTGTTGCGTCTCTAGGACAGTAAAGTAAAGAGAAATTCCCAAAGGGACACACACAAATAAATAAATAAATAAATAAATAAACGGGGGTTGTGACTTTGCTGTACTCTAAAACAAAAACAAAAAAAAACATTTTGCCTATCAATACAGTTTAACCATTTGCCCTCCAGAGGATTTACCCCCCTTCCTGACCAGGCCATTTTCTGCATTATTGCGCTGCGTTACTCTAACTGACAATTGCGCGGTCATGCAATGCTGCACCCAAATTAAATTTATGTCCTTTTTTCCCCACGAATAGAGCTTTCTTTTGGTGGTATCTTGGTGTGCCCTCATAGCAAGTTGCTTGTTATGGGGGAACACCTGGGTGCTAGCTCCTGAGCCGTGCTGCCTGCGTCCATAGACAAAGACAGTGCACCTTGGTCACGCCATCTGATCCCTTTTCACAGGATTTGACTGACAGAAGCAGAAGCCAATGGATCCCGCTGCTCAGTTAAGTATAAGGGGAGTGAGGGGCATACTGCTACCTAAGCTGCTGCTACTGCTACCTAAATATTTTTCACCTTAATGCAAGGAAAGCATTAAGATAACAAATATTTAAGCTTTAGAACCACTTTAGGTCCCACACAAAATATTGCAACTCTGTTTTATTTTTTAAAGTGCATCACAGGTATGTAGCTTCTCTGCCCATTTCTAAAATCCTGAGCTTTGTGGCATTTTTAGCTACTGCAACATTCTAAGAAGTTGATTTACTAAAGGCACGTAGGCTGTATTTTTGCTTGTGCTGTTACCCACATCTTGCATGATCAGGAAGATTACAACACAAAATAATGGACTCATGACACCGTTATTGTCTATCAATTACCATTTAATGTGTCTATTATCTGCACGGTGTATATGTTTTTGATCCCTCTGTAGGGATTCACCTGTTGTTGGACTGTGTCCCAATCCGGGTACCAGGGGTCACGATTATTATAATATCCCCATGTGGATTGGGGTCGCCACTGTATATTTATCACCAGATATGGTCCGCCTATAGGACCGTTTTATATGCTTTTTACACCTTATGTCACTTATTGGTGTTGTTCTATTTAGCGCTGCATCAAATATATATTTTATTATTTACTGCACCTATTGGTATGGGATTAGATGCTGGCTGCTCTTTAGTTTATTGCCTATTTTACATAAGAGCGCAGGAGGACATTCCCGTTTTTTAGCCTTTGTATTTTTGCTTGCACATGAGTGGATGATGGAAGTCAGCAGAACTTCATCTCATTCACTAAGCTATGGGGAAATTCCCATGTAAAGTGAAAAAAAGTGAATGCCAGAATGTCAAAATCTTCATCCTCACCAGTCTTGTTATGTACAAAAATAGATGGTTTCAATTTACATATAAAAGAGCTCAGAATAGAACAGCACCAACAAAAGCATAAGGATTTTTATCATGTCTATTTATACTGGAACTGCAAACTACAAATACATAGGCTGGCAACAGATAGATATTTAGCAGTTGTGTTTGTGCAATCAAAACATGGAATCGTCAATGTTACCTGCATGTCACTGAGGCATTGAGATAGATTTACTAAATCTGGTGCAGCTGTGAATGGTAGCCAATCAGCTTCTAACTTCAGCTTGTTCAATTAAGCTTTGACAATAAATCCTGGAAGCTGATCGGTTTCTATGCAGGGTTGCACCAGAGTTTGCACACTCCAGTTTTAGTAAATTACCCCACAGAGTCAATTATTCCTCTTTGATTTCAATGTCAATATTGCAGAGTTTAATTAACCTCCTCGGCGGTATGATTATTTCCGATTTTTGGTGCTGAAAGCGGTACCATTATTTTGCATGGAAATATGTAGTTTTTTATTGTAGGCTGTAATTTTTAGGAATAACTCACTGAAATCTGTCCGAACAAGAGTCTAGTAAACATTCCGGATATGATAAAACTTGAAACACGAAATCATAAATTATAATTTAATAAATAATCATAAAAAATAATAATATAATAATATATTTAATTCAATAATATAATCAAACCAAAAACACTGAAATTTGAAATACAGAGGCAAATTCACACATCGCTGAGCAAAGTCGCAAAATCGTTTTCAGTGTCTGATGACGAATTTCCCCACAAATCATTATTACTCAATTCTGCAAGTGGTTCTGATTTACTATCGCTGTTCTCTAGCTGATCTAAAACCGCTTTTGACCTAAAGGGACGCTTTTTGGACGCCATGGACTTTTCTAAGTTTCCAGGCAGAAAGAACAGTCAAAATGCAGGCAGGGCACAGGACAAAGCAGTAAGGACAAAATATATGTGAAATGCATTGAAACAGCAATGTTTTACTATATAATAATCATTTAAAAAAAAAATGAAATTTTTTGTAAAAATTTCAAATTTGCCGCCGGTTCCAGCTCCCGTACGTCCCGACGTCACAGGGACCGGAATATGGAAGCCGGATGCCGGCATCGGCCGGAGGAGATGGCCGGGGACGCTGCAGGGGACACATCGCGGGAGCGAAGGACAAGGTAAGTGCTGAAGGGACTCCCTGAGCAACGCCGCATGGTAAGCCCGAGTGTAGCTCGGGGTTACCGCTCTTGGTACTGAAATTTTACCCCGAGCTACACTGGGGAATACTGCCAAGGAGGTTAATTTACAAATATCCTATAAAAGAGAAGTGTGACCAAAGCTTTTTTGGCCAAACTTCTCTTGTGGGTCAGAAGAGTAAACGTACTTTCGCCTGTCACCCAGATTATAGTGGGTATGGCGTGCTCTAAGCTGACAGAGTAGAGCAACTCCAGGCTCTGGAAGGATCCCAACAAAATTGTCTAGATCCACCCAGCTTCATGATTAAAAGCTGGCTGCACCTCCCAGCACATGGCTATGAGCCTGAGCCAGCTGTGCCTGCCCCCCTCACCTGGCCTGGTGTTCCAGGGAGCGCTGGTGGAGCTGACCAAGATCTGAGTGATCAACAATCATGTGATTGTTCAGTTCTCAGTCTTAGGGCCAATGTGGGACAGCTGCAGCTTCACATTAGTGCTGCAGCATAGAGGTTTGTAGATTTATTTTTTTAAACCCATGCTTCTCTTTTAATTTTTGTCATTTATTCAGAGATCGCAATGCTATTCCCCTGGGGTGTTGATACCCTGATGCCCCTATTCCAGATGCTAAGCCTATTTTTTTGCTTAGAATAGTGACCGAGATAAAAGTAACATATCAGAAAACGTCTTGGATAATTTTACTTACATTATTTGTGAGAATCCATGATTTGCCATTGATGGGCGTACTCTAGGTACGACAGGAGGTGGCTTAGGGGGTCCAATTTTTATCTGAGAGCTTGAGATCTCGGGGGATATGTCATCATTAAATGTTATTCTTGGTTTGTTTCTTGGAACAAGTGGGGGAGTGTTGTCTTCTACCTTCAGACATAGAGGTTTTACTGGTGGTACAGGAGGTGGTGTGTGGCTAGGCTTATTTGGTAGTCTGTCAATAGCAGGTACAGCAGGCTTTGATGGTATCACTGGAGAAGGTAAAGTTTTAAGTATGTTGCTCAGTTCTTGCTTTAGCTGTTTATTTACTATTATAGAATTTTGAGAACTATTATGCATTTCATCTGTAGTTAGACAGTTTGGATGTTCATTTCTGGGTCTAGTAACAGGTGTATCCAACCTGGGGGGCGGAGCTTGAAATGATGGTGGGCTGGAAATGGGGAAGCCTGAGGAGGACCTTCTGGGCTGTGGTGGCAGTTTACCAGCTTTGTGAGTTGTACTGCTTATTGGTGGCGGAAGAGGAGGTTTAACGTCATAAGGTTTGTGAGCTGGTGTAAAAGAAGGGATCGGCGGAGGAATCTTCACATCTAAGTCAATTTTAATCTGATCAAAAGACTCCCTCCTTGGGCGTGTCAGATCTACATCTGATATGACTTTTTTCGGTAGGGAAGGAAGTGGCTTTGATGTTGCAATACTGGCTGTTAATCTTCTCATTTGGGGATCTTCAGTCTTTGCTTGGTCTGGAACTGGTGGTGGTGGATAGCTTGGTGCTCCATCTGAACAACAAAAAATATTTGACTAAATTAAAACCCAATGGAATCATTTCTATAAGCAGCAGGTTTTTAAAAATATCCCAATTTTGAAAGGATTGGAGTGTTAGTGGTTACAAATCAGAAGAACACCAAGGCAATTTAATTAAACAGCCTTCAAGTCTTTGCATGTTACAGCATGACATGCATTTCTTTTCTTATTGGTTAGTATGGTTGAACTACAGGATATCTTTATATACTGAGCTGACATACTCAATTTGATATTGAAAATGGCGCTTTTAGAGGTGGGATGTCTACAATGCAAATGACAGACCTTGGGCAATGTACTGAGATGGAATTTTAGTGGTCATTAACCAAAAAGAAAAACATCAAGACAATCTGAGATACCGCTGAGATACCAAAATTGAGCTGAAAGTTAAAACAGGGCTTTTTTTTTGGGGGGGGGGGGATGCCTGCAATGTAAATAATAGACATTAGGGAATGTACTTAAGTTACAGAAAAGAGTGAATTCAGGATAAATATCACCTGGATAGTGATACTGATAGTCTACATTTGCAGGCAGGAAGGGGTAGCTGTGACATGGAATGTGCACAGCTGTGGGCTTTGCAAACTGTTGTCACCTTCCCTATGCCATGAGGCCATTAATCAATGCAGGGGTGGAGGATTTCAAGAATAGTCAATTACTTCATCATTTTTGGAGGGTTTTACAATTTTGTGTAACAGTTTCAGTCAAAGAATTCCAGTTTGTTAACCAACTCAATACTGCTGAGTATACTGTATATATACGGCCTTGTATTGAGGTGGTTATATCGGGATCATGGTTTAGGCCACAATTCTTGTTCAGGTAAAAGTGATCAGAGCGGCTGTACAGCCGCTGCATCACTTTTACAGGCGGTGGAAAGGGGTCCACCCCATCTGGCTGCCGCCATTACCGGGCTTTCCCACCCCATCAGGGAGCCTGGAAACGATGTGACTGCCTCAGTCACATTCACTGAGAAGAGTGGCATGAAAGGGAAGTTGACAAGCTGTTAATGGCTTGTACAGCATCTGATCAAACCGATCTCAGTTTGATCGGATGCTTTGGAGGCTAGAGGAGAGTCTATTAGATCCCAGATCTCTCCATAAAGAGGACCTGTTATGACCTATGCTATCACAAGCGATGTTGTTATCCATTGTGACAGTAATAAAGGTGATCAAAACAAATTAAAGATATAGTGTAAAAAAAATTAAATTTTTTTTTTTAAAATAATGAAAAGCGCCCCCCCCCATGCTCATGAGCAAATGCATGTAGGTCCGCCACATATATATGTATTGGCGATCACACCACACATGTGAGGTATTGCTGTGAACGTGAAAGCGAGAACAATAGTTCTAGCACTAGATCTCCTGTGTAACTCTAACTGGTAACCTATAAAGGCTTTTAAAGCATTGCCTATGGATAACAGTTAATGTACCGTAGTTTGTTCCATTCCACAGGCGTATGCAATTTTAAAGTGTGACGTGTTTGGTATCTATTTACTTGGTGTAAGATCATCTTTTATATTTTACAAAAAAAATTGGGTATTTTATTGTTTGAGTGCACTAAAGTATATTTTTTCAAAAACATTTATATAATAAAAAAATATATAATGTTTGGGAGTTTTCTAGCAAAATATGCAGATTTTTACATGTAGGGGAGAAATGTCAGATATGGCCCGGGGATCAAGTGGTTAAGCTATTTGACATGTTGTGCCCTTAGAGATCCATTATTCATCAGAAATGAGTGGCATTTATTTTATCATCTTCTATATGCACTTACTCTTTTACATCAAGTATAACGTGCTTACCATCTACAGCATCTGGCCTTTCATAGTCCTCTTCATCATCATCTTCATCCTGCCAGCTATCTGTTGGCATATACAATGGAAATATTAATCTTGCTGCTGGTCACATGAGTGCTAACGCTTGTTACTTTAATAGAATGACTGCCATGATTGCATTATTATAATTCCTTGCTTCATAATAACTCAAAGCACAGGTCAGAATGTGGAATAGTAGTGAATGTTATCAAAGACATCTGTTTTATAAGGAAACTGTGTCATATTTTCAAGGGAAACATGTATTGAGTTATTGTGAAGCTTAGAAAGACTGAGCTCCATTATACTGCACCTTTACCTCCAAGTCTCTTAAAGGAAAAAATGGCCAAAAAAAAAGAAAACTAATGCAGCCACTGCATCTAACAATTGGTAAATTACAATATATTAAATGTTTGTTTTGGGGATTTAATATTGCTTTAAGTCTAATATTAAAACCTTTCTAGGGTTAGCCTGTGTGAATGCTATCTTTATGGCATGTCTGATTCATTGCAGAAAGAGCAGAATAAAATTGATGGTGCATGTAAGCTTAAAGTGTTACTGAACCCCGGACCCTGCATTCAATATATCCGGTCTCCCAGGACCCTGCATTCAATATATCCGGTCTCCCCGGACCCTGCATTCACTATATCCGGTCTCCCCAGACCCTGCATCACTATATCCGGTCTCCCCGGACCCTGCATTCAATATATCCGCTCTCCCCAGACCCTGCATCACTATATCCGGTCTCCCCGGAGCCTGCATTCACTATATCCACTCTCTCCAGTCCATGAATTCACTATATCCACTCTCCCCAGACCCCGCATTCACTATATCTGGTCTCCCCAGACCCCGCATTCACTATATCTGGTCTCCCCGGACCCTGCATTCACTATATCTGGTCTCCCCGGACCCTGCATTCATTATATCTGGTCTCCCCAGACCCTGCATTCACTATATCCGGTCACCCCAGACCCTGCATTCACTATATCTGGTCTCCCCGGACCCTGAATTCACTATATCCGCTCTCCCCAGACCCTGCATTCACTATATCTGGCCTCCCCGGACCCCGCATTTACTATATCCGCTCTCCCCAGACCCTGCATTCACTCTATCTGGTCTCCCACAGTACATATAACATGGAAATGCAATTATTTTAGTAAATATAAACTGCTAAATACCTTTTCTCATCAGCAGTATATAGCAGTCTGGTGACTTCTATCAGTGTTCAGCAGAGCACTGGTTAAAACTTGTAGGAGGAGTTTTCTTTATGCTCTAGGAGGATGCATAACCCCTGACCTCTGTCTGGACAGTGCTGATTGGCCCTGTGCTGATCACATGCAAAAAAAAACAAAAAACCTCTCTAGCAATACACACTAAACTGAGCATGTGCGAATGGCTATGGTTCAGTCTGTCTTATCAGGAGATGAGACATGGACATTTGAACAAAAGAGGAGCAGAGAAGTCAGGATCAAACTGCCTTTTTACACAATGCAGAGGATTAACCCCTTAGGCTCCACAGTGAGTATAACAAGCATGCTTTACTGCATCTACAGACTGATTTTACGGTTGTGGGTTTAAGAAAACTGTAAACCCTCCCAATGTACTTTTAATATTTGCTCCTATTTGGTCTGTTATATACTGTATACTATTAAAAGGGATTTTCTTTTTTTTTAGATTTGTTCAATATATGCAAAAAAAATTCCTGCCAGAGATCAAGTGATCCTAATTTATTGTGCACTCTGCCTCTGCTGGACTGATATCTCAAACATTATTGTTATCAGCCCTGCCCAATTTACCTCTGTGCACTACAGAGCACCTTTCTTCTATATTTTAGAGGTTAGGAAAGGGCATGGTGTTCTGTAGTCCAAAGTAGGAGCAAGCAGTCCTGGGTAACACTCATGTAAGTTGTGCAGCCTACTGCCCTGTGTAAGGTGCTTACAGAAGAAAAGGAGGCAACAAAATGATAATTGGTAGTTTTCTCTTTTCTCTTGTTTACACACGTGTTGATTCACCGCCAGCACCACCGCGCTTCAACCGCATGCATTCTGGTGAACAGGTTGTGTTCGGCGAGCACAACAGCAGGTATCATTCTGCCATGGCCACCGCATGTGAACACCCCCATTTGCTACCTTTGCAGCTAAAAGAGGGGCAGTTGAAGGGGTGATAAAGATGTAGCTCAGCCACACGGTTTTACTTTCCCCCAACACAAGTGTAAACATTGAATTTCTGGACTGAAATGTGTCTGCTTTGTTGGAATGCATCTTTTCCTTAGCACAATCTGTGTTCAGAAAAATATATTATCCTCTAAACCACCTTGGTTAAATATCTTCTGTTTTCAAACAATGGATTTTGCACAGGAATGTGGCGAATCATTATCTGGGTTAGTTTGCTGTTAAATGAAAAAAGCAGACAATGCAATCTTTCTCAACATTATATCATATAATAACGGGAGTTCTATGGGCAGTGCATTCCTTTTTATTAATACATGGTTAATATGTTCTGTAATTATTAACTGACTCAATTATTTGCCCACACTCCAGCCATAAAGATGATCCTAAACACTGTGAAGTTAAAGGGTATTTCCACCTTTACACACTCATTGGGATATCACCTACTTTATATTTTAATATTTTCTCGAGAAAGACGTGCTGTGCTCCGCAGAAACTACTTTGGAAAATCCCGATCAGTGTGCTTACAGAAAAGCACTCCCTGCACACAGTTAACCCTTTGATCGCCCGTCACATTAACTCCTTCCTGTCCAGTGCCATTAGTACAGTGTCAGTGCTTTTTTTTTTTTTAGCAATGATCACTGTATTGGTGTCACTGAGGATGTCAGTGACACCAAGTTAGTTCCCCCCCAGAGTCAGAATGTCCTCCGCAGTCCCGCTAAAAGTAACTGATCACTGCTATTACTAGTAGAGAAAAAAAAATCCCAGTATCTATACCATCATTTGAAAACGCTATAATTTCATGTAAACCAATTAATTTACACGTATTGAGATTTTGTTTATAGCGAAGACATGTCGCAGAATACATTTTGGCCTAAATTTATGATGAAATTTGATCTTTTACATTTTTTTACTGGATATGTTTAATAGCAAAAAGTCCAAAATGTTGTTTTTTTCTCAAAATTGTCGGTCTTTTTTTGCTTATAGTGCAAAAAATAAAAAAGGCACAGGCGATCAAATACCACCGAAAGAAAGCTCAATTTGTGGGACACAAAGGACATAAATTTAATTTGGGTGCAGGATTGCATGACCACGCAATTGTCAGTTAAAGTAACGCAGCGCCATATCGCAAAAAAATGGCCTGGTCAGGAAGAGGGGTAAATCCACCGGAGGGCAAGTGGTTAAAAAATATATCCTACCTAGCTTTCCCTTCCTATGTAATGTTAAAGAGGGGGCTATAGAGTTACATTTATCATAATGAACCCTGTCTGCAATGTGCTGGCAGATCCTATTATCAGTTGTAAACTAGATGCGCACACTGTCTGTCCTCATAAAGCGTTAAAGTTCAAAAGGTTTGGGTTGTACATTGTATGCTAATGCACTTACAAAAAGTGTCACTTTATTTTTTTGGGATTGTGATTGTTAAGTAATTTCCCTGATTTTCTGTCATTAATACCCCCTTTATTATGTGCAAACTGGTGCATGCAATATATAAAGCCATGGCTTAAAAATAAAAATGCTAGGGTATGTCATTATGGATATTAACTATTACCTTCTGCTGGATTGTGTACATATTTAATAGCGACTGGCCGTTCCACAGATCCATAGAAACTATCTGAGTCTGAGCCACTCTCACTGGAAGAGAAAGTACATGAAAGTTATACCTTACAGGTGGCAAAAACCACATTGTTCTCGTTTACAAATCGGGCATCTAAGCAACATGTCATGGAATCCACTGTACATTGTAACTTGACAATTGTAGAAAGCCGAACAGTGTCAGTTTTAAAGAAAACAAAACACGCCATGCAAGAATTTGAACTTTTACTCTATTTTGCGCAGGGTTAGATGTAAGGCCCCTTTCACATGGGCATTCCGTATGTCCGGTTTTCATCTGTCTGTTTACTGATGAAAAACCCATGTACTTCTATGACTAGCGGATGTAAAGGGATCATCATGTGTTTACATCCGTTAATGTCGCAATCCATTAACATCCATTTTTTTGAACAGAAGATAACCCTATTTTTCTTCTGTAAAATAAAAAAAACGGTACGGACGAAAAATGGATATAAACGGACAAAAACGGATGTAAACGGATGAAAAACTGATGGAACTGGACAAAGACGGATGTAACCGGACAAAAAACAGATGTAAACAGAAAAACAGATGTAAACAGATTTAACTGGACAAAAACTGATGTAACCGGACAAAAGAGGGATGTAAACGCATGAAATACAGATTTAAATTGATGAAAAACGGATGTAAATGAATGAAAAATGGATGAAAAAACGGATGAAAGACGGATGTAAACTGATGTGAACTGATAAAAAACTGATGTGAACTGATCCGTGTGAAAGCGGCCTTAATATAAATCTTTCATATGTTATTTTTCACAGTTGGGGTTCTTTCACATGAACGTTCCGATTGGGTCCGGCTGCCCGGTTTTTAGGCGGACTCGATCGAAACCTCCATTCTCCTCTATGGAGCGGTGGGTGTAAACGAACATGTCAGTTAACACCCGCCGACATCCGATCTGCCAAAAAGGGACGGATGGGGATCCAATTCCCCTTCTGTCCGTCGCATCGGATGAAAACGGACAGTAGCTCTGTTTTCATCCGACCTCCCATGGATGAGAGCGAGCAGCTCTGTGTCTGCTCTGCAGCAGCGGAGCAGACACAGAGCTGTCATCTGCTTGCTCAGTGGGGATCAGCTGAGAGATCCCCCGCTGAGCAAGCGGATCCACTAAATGGGTCCGTCCCCTGTGAAAGAGCCCTTATAACAACTTAATATAATTACACATTCAATAAGGCCAAACTTGACTGCTTCTCCTAAAAGTGTATTTATAGGCAAAACTTTTTTTTTTAAATTTCTTCTCTTTTTGTTAATTTTTTGTTTGTTTGTTTATTTGCTGTATGCGTTCCCGCTGGGGAAATATATCCTTTTATTTTTGGCCTGGTTCCAATAGGAACTCATACCCCAGTTTAGTCCATTTTGCTCTAGTAGGAGAGAACTTGACTGGTTCTCTTTAAAGCGTATGTGTTTCTTCTCTCATCTTCCCTGGTCAAAATGGGAAATCCAGAATTTTACAGTTGCCACCAGAGCAAGAGGTACATTCTTCAATAGGAACAGCTCTTCCAGTGACAACTGTCTAATTTGACAATTTTTCTCACTTAGTGGTTTCCACTCACTTCCTGTTGTACCTACAAGACAGTCAGTAAAAGGAAATCTCCTCAAAGGGACCCAGACAGCAAAGAATATTCATGCTTGGTTGCTTGTCCTCATACCCCACTCCAGTCCATTCTCCAGTAGTAGATGGGTGGGCAAAAATAAAGCAAATCTTCAAAAAAGGGTAAAATATAGCACCAGTCTACAGATCACACTATTGTTATTATTTTGTGACTTTTTTTTTAACCACACAAAAATATAATTGGAAGGGTTGTGTGTCTGCTTATCTGTACCACATACCTCAGGTCAGTAATTGTTTCTTTCTTCTCATGATAACGATCTATCTCCTTCCTCAAGGCTAGCATCCATTTCTGTAACAAAATGTATTATTATTTTATTGTATTTGCTTTAACACATTCATTTCACCCTTACAACCCATATGGAGGAAAAATATATTTAAAAAACTATTCTTCCCAAATATATTGCCATATATTTGAAATGCTACAATTTTGGCTATATTCAATATATTTCAAAATATATATATATGTAAAAATATATGTTAAAATTACTTTTTTATATGTTAAAAAAATCTGAAGAATATATTTAAAACAAATATTTTTAAAAATATATTTTTTAACATATAAAAAAGTCATTTTAACATATATTTTTACATATATTTGTAAACGCATTCCAAATATGTAGATTTGTATTTTTAAAGACATACAGTATATTTAAAATGTATTTTTAAAAATATTTTTCATATATTTTGTAATATAAATGCATTTCAACGTGTGTGTGTGTGTGTGTGTGTGTGTGTGTGTGTGTGTGTGTGTCTGTGTGTGTGTGTGTGTGTGTGTGTGTGTGTGTGTGTGTGTGTGTGTGTGTGTAATATGTCCATTTTTAGCATTTCAAATGTATGGCAATATATTTGGGAAGGATATTTTTAAAATATATTTCAAATATATTTTTCTTCCATGTGAGAATCCAGAATAATCAAATACTAGTATGTGTAAAAAAAATGGTGGAAAATGTTTTATACATTTGCAAATCAGATGACTAAGCACAATACTCCAGGCTAAATTACATACAGGGATCACACTAGTTAGTACAGTAATGTCTGCATGAAATAAATACTCAACTGTTCACTATCCCAGCATTGGATGGCATTGGTAGTTCACTAGATACTTTCCCATTCTGCCTGCAATTCTTGGCAAAAAAATAAATATTTGCAGTGCATGCACATTTTTCTGTGCTTTTTCCCCAAGCAGAGAAAACTTCTTGTTGATCCAGCCAGAAATCCTGTAGCTCCTGACTTTCTGTTTTAACAAAAACACAGTGTTTCTGTAGGACTGTAGGTCCCAAGCAGTGTTGGCTGTGTTCTCCTCCAGGCACTTTAACACCTCTTTCTTGAGTTAAGAAAACAGGGAGGTGTTCTGAAGTCCAAAAGAACAGAACAAGGTAGGGCTGACAACAGTGCTATGGGTTATAGTGCAGCAGAAGGGCTGACAACAGTGCTATGGGTTATAGTGCAGCAGAAGGGCTGACAACAGTGCTATGGGTTATAGTGCAGCAGAAGCAATGTGTTGTCAGCTGCTTGTGTCAACAGGAAGTTGGAAACTAACTGGATTTCTGCTCTGTTTTTGAGCTACCTTATTAGCAAATGTTGTATTGTAATTTTGGCCCTATAGGTACATCTAAGCAATGGATTCTTCTTGTTTCCACATGTCCCAGTAGAAAGTCTTGAAATAAGGAGATGAAGAGACATTATTTCAGCTTCACCCAATCGTGTATGAAAAACTTTTTTCATCTTATAAGGGGGAAATTCAGGCCATCATTAAACGAAGCCTTGTATTTACAGACGTGTCAGTACTGATATGTGGGTACAATAGTCCAGTCTGAACATAAAATAGCATCTCCTTGTCTTGCAGCTACCAGATGGACCACCTACCTTCCGCTCTTCTTCAGATGCTGCAGAGAAGTACCATGTCCGATGTTTTTTGCTAATGTGCACCATCTTGAATGGGAAAACATTATTTGATGTGGTCTCTTCTGCTGCCCGCATTACCCTAGTGAAAGCGATGAAGAATGTGAATTAAAAGTAGGCATCATTTGCAGGTGCTCCTGTCTGGCATCCAATCTGTGGATAATTTACAAATCAATTAAGCGTCTGATGGTGTATAAATTAAGTTTGGTCCTTACAATGTTTCCAGATTTTTAGAGACCGCACAAAACACACCTTTATGGTCATGAAAGGTTTGGTTCACCTTCACTTTGGCAGTCATCAACAACTTGATCTGATTTTGTTTTGGAATACTGCACATGTTCGATATAAGCCAGTGTGGTCTGTGCCAGTGTAGGTCCCATGTGTCCCAATGTTCAGGTGCACACCAATGAGGTTGTAAAAGAACTAACTACTAATACTCCTAATAATAGTTGCTTCACATGCCCTGTTCCATCGAAGCTATACTAGTGTCATACTAGAAGTCAAGGGCGGCCCCTGACATCACCAAAGGGCTACACATTCAATATGTCAGACTGCAGTCATACCAGAGGGAATGATGATCATTTTTCCTCACCTAACCACAATTACACTGTGTATCCAAAAGTTTGTGGACATCTGACCATCATAATTATATGGGCTTGGAGGAAATCCCTTTCCAAAACCTTGTGCATTTATATAGGGTTGCTTCTCTCCCTTTCCTTTGAGCTAGAACAATCTTCTAACCTTCTGGCCTGTTGGAATGGATTTCCACAAGATTTTAAAATACTGTATGTTGGTGAGAAATTGTATTGGATAAGAAGACCTGATTTGCAATCAGCATTACTGTTTATCCGAAATTTGTTCAGTAGGGTTGAGATTAACACTCTGCACAGGGCACTCGAGTTCCTCCACAGCAAGCTCATTTACCCTTTCTTCATAAAACTGGCTTTGTGCACAGGGGTACAGTCATGCTGCGACAAAAAGGGCCTTTCCCAAACTGTTGCCAGAAGGTTGGAGGACTCCATTGTCCACAATGTCCTTCACTTTAACACCTGAACTCAGTTTAGTGATTGTCCACATACTTTAGGTCACATACGTGGATGTGAGGATCATGCAGTGATCAGGTGTTCACACATTTTTGACCATATAGTGTTTTTTTTTTTATTAATTTTAAGCACTTACCTGTTGTAACCATTTAGTGAGAAGGCTCCTTGTGAGGATGCTGAGGTGCTGCATTTGAAGTAGTACACACAGCCTTTGTGTATAATAACATATCTTAAGGGCCCTAGTGAAAGAAAGAGAACAGCTGATGTTAAGTTTTCATAGCTAACCTCTATGACCCTATACTTAAGCCTTGAACATACTACTAGTTTTTTTTCATTCAACCCAGCGGGCTGAAGAAAAAAAACCTGACAGCTCAGGAGGAGCCGCTGTACTAACTATCAGATGTTAGTACAGTGATCTCCGCACTGTGCTATTGTGTTCTGACAGGGGGGATGGCTCCCCCACCGGAGCACTCCAGTCAACGCTGATTGGGAGCCGATAGGTCATGTTCCTTCAAGAGAAGCCAGCCAAATGGACTGTTGGAACTGACTGTTGGACCAGCTGCCGTACACACAGGCCGAATGTCAGGTGATTTCTGTTGAACCAGCCGATGTCATCCGACATTCGGCCTGTGTGTTCTAGGCTATACTTTCTAGCACATATGAATTACCACAACAGTGTGATCTGGTCATAAAGAGGGTCACTAAATCAGTGTTTACCAGGTCTGTTCCCCAGTCCCTCCAACAGAGAATGCTTAGACTGTTGCTAGGACTTTAAGACAGTGTTTCTCAACCTTTTTTCAGTCAAGGCACCCTTTAAAATTATAGATAGTCCCGAGGCACCCTTTAAAATTATGGACAGTCTTGAGGCACCCCATTCTAAAATGTGAAAAACTATTCTATTAGCTTTTTATAATGCAGCAACATCTACACATGTGGGACACCCAACATTAGCGGTGATTTATTCTTCCAAAATAAATACACTTTTGCACACTGGTACTGAGTAGTATTCCAATGTTTCTCTTCTCCCTCATTTTTTCTCCATCACTGAGCTAATGTGACCCCAGCACTGATGGAAAGGGGCAGGGGAGGGTAAAACTAGGATGCTGTGCAGGCAGCTGACATCCTTCTTAGCAACTGATGATGTCATTGGTTGTAAGGACGCCGACGGCTAAAAGGTCGTAATACTGCACAATGAAAACCTGGGGCTTTGTGAAACTGAAAGGCAGGCTTGTTCCATCTGCTGGCTTGTATACAAGTTTTGGGCAATTTCTAGACATCTTGCCAAAGCACCCCTGAAGAAACCTCAAGGCACCCCAGGGTGCCTGGGCACCCTGATTGAGAAAGGCTGCTTTAAGACATGTTTGGGAGTCCCTGCATTAGATCATAATATCCTGCTGGTGCCCTTGAATCCCCTACATACTGTCAGACAGGGGACTTCCACTATGACAGATATATATGTAGTCAGATCATCCGGTTGTGTGGGCTATTGCCGTGTGGTAGTAATGTCACTGACAGACATAAATTCATCTGTCTGCTATATCTGATGCTAAGTTAACCAGAGTGACAGGAAATATAGGTTTCTTTTACATTTGTAACCTTTTTTTCTGGTGTGCTTTCCTTTATGATAGATAGAGCAGATCTACACAGACATCCTGAGCCTCATAATGTCCCACCTAGAGTGATGGTGAGTCCCACAATGAGAAACACTGCTTTAAAGGGACAGCTGTTATCTGGTATAGCTGTTGCTCCCACAAGAGGCAGCTACTAATTGACTCTTGGAAGTGGTAATAGTGATATGGCTTCCTGAAATGAGCGCCACTTCTGTGCAATAGCAGTCTCCAACACTGGCTGATGTCAACGGGAATGGTTCTGTTTTCCCAGCAAGCTAAAAGACAACACCTACGTTTTTGCTCAGACTGGTAGATTATGGTTCTTGGTTCCGCCTGGTAACAGATGTCATGACAGGTACCCTTTAAGGGGGTCAGGCCAGACTAGATGCTAATAAATTAGCTTACTAAAGGTTTCTTATAGGTCTAATGGTAAGATCTCTGTCCTTGTGTTCACAATTCAGCATATCTGTCACAGCTATTACAAAGTGTCCAGATCTCCCCATTGGATTTTATCTTTATATGAAATAATGTTAAATGCACCAATAGGAGTGGAAACTTCTTAGAGTAAGTGAGAACGCTCATTCTTCCAAAGTGGGCTGAAACAAGACAAAAACTGTGGCAGCAAGAGCTTGTCAGTGGAGCTTCAAAGACTTGAGTAGATCAATTTTTTAAACCTGAGATTAAATTGTCTTTTCTAGAATAAAATGTGATTAGTTTGGGAAAATAAACTCTTTGTCACAGAAATTACCTTCAATAGAGAATAGCAGGAGATAAGTCCATAACAAGTAGACGTTGACTATAGTTAGACCCCCAATTTACACCTTTATGTCTAGTCCAGGGGCAGACTGACCATTTGGAAACTCGGGCACTGCCCGAGGGCCTGGGGTCAGTAGGGGGCCCCATGAGATGCCCCTGGTACCTTTTTCATAGGCTCTTTTTAGTTTGGGCAAGGACACAGGGGCCCCATGATCTGCTATTGCCCTGGGGCCCCATGAGTTGTCAGTCCGCCCCTGGTCTAGTCACATTTTACCTTGCCTAGGACTTATACAAAAATCACAACATGAGATCTTACTTTTTGCCTAACCTCGAATAAGAAAAAGAAATGTACAGCATAGTGAACCAGCTAAGTTAATACAGGAACTGAGAGCTCAGCTGTGTTTTTTTATGCTGCTCGTCAGTGCCTGCAGAAGATGACCACATAGACATATGGTTAATCTACTGAACATCACAACACGTTCTTATTGGCTGTTCTGCACCACTGTTGTTTCATTTCAGGTCACAAAGCTGACTAGTTACTCAAGTGAAAACAAACTTAATGAAAAAAAAATGTCAGTTCACTTTGCAAATGATCAAAGTAAATGGGTCAGCCCACACAAAGCTGACATTTCAGCTTTGGGTAGATGTTGGAGGATTTTATTATGTCCTTCCATTTACATCTCTCTTTAGGACATTGAAAGCGACATCCCAAAACCTAATTTCCCAGCTCTCCTTGTCTACTGCAGCCATGGCAAGAAGCCTTACTTATCCTTGCCCTGTGTGACAGCTAAGATCTCAGCATTTTTCAATTAGAAGTCTTCTTGAACATGCCAATTCAATGGGGAAATGGACACCACTCAACCGACTCCAAGAGTCAGATGTATGGAATGGCCTCAGCAGCCGCTCCTGCCACTCCAGTAACGCGTTTTTCCCCACCCACCGGGGGTTTGATCACAGAGGCCGGTGGGTGGGGTGAAATGCATCAGATGGTGTGGCCAGAGCAGCGGCTGAGGCCATCCCATCCCATACATCTGAATCCTTGGGTCTGTTGAGTGGACTGCATTTCCCCATTGAATTGGCTGATGCTGGAATTCTTTCTTGACATCTGCACCCTCCTTTCATCTGCCGCAGGGTGACTCCTTCCTCCCATTCCCAGCTTGAAGTGTTGCGTAAGGTATTTTTATTCTTCTTGAACATGTTATGTTTTTATATGAATGTATAGGTAAATAGTATAAGAATGCAAGACTCAATATTCTTCTAAAGGGCTATTTATTGAAAATAAAAAGTGTATGGCCAACCAAAACTTTTTTGGAAAGAGTAGGGAAAAAATTATAACTCCAGTTGGGTTTCACTGATATCCAGAATTCATAGAAATCGCTAGCACATCACAGGCTCAGTAAAGAGCAATTTATTAAACACATATCGAAAAAGTACAACGTTTTAGAGCTTTAACTAGCTCTTTCTTTAGACAGTCACTGTGAGAGTCACTGTCTGAGCTTTGCTGTACATGGACTGCAAAAGGCAGATACTACATCAAATTTAACCTAGACCTCATTCACATGGGTGCACTACAGCCTACAACCATGCGTGGGTTATGTTTGGCACAGGAATGCACAGGTGTCCCATTCATGTCAATTTGGAAGCAGAGGTTGCACGGCCAAAGCGGCTTCTCCCAATTTGACAGCAATGAGAGTGTGGATTCACGGCCCCAAATGCTCACTGTCTGCATTAAAAAATACATTCAATGGTGCATTAATGAATGCAGTTTTGCATTAATTTGTGCCTTTTATATCTACCTGGAGTTTAGCTTTTGCTTCAAACAAAAGGGCAGATTTGCACTTATATCAAGAAAAAGTGTCCTAAATAGAATGGTAGTCTAGAGCAGGGGTCTTCAAACTTTGTAAACAAAGGGTCAGTTTACTGTTCTCCAGACTCTGCGGGGGAAGGGGAGGCTGGTCTGTCAGTGTGAATAGAAAATGTCCTGGTAACAATAGGAGTAAATAATGCCCCATCATTGGTATTAGTGGGAGGAAAAGTGCCCCATAGTTGGTATCAGGAGAAGGAATAAAGCCCAATGTTGGTGTCAGTGGGAGTGATAATGCCACATTGTTGGTGTCTATGTGTGAGAGGAATAGTGCCCCAAGGGCCAAATATAGGCAGGCAAAGGGCAGCATCTAGCCCCTGTGCTGCAGGTTGGAGACTACTGGGGGAAAGGCAGAAACTACAGGAAAGGCAGAAAAGACCTGCTATTACCAGTAGCCTATCAGCAGCTTATCAGCTGTTAACGTAGAACCCAAATGGCTTCTATAAGCAGCAGCTCAACTTTTCTTTGTTCAGTTTTCACAAAACAGCCATATTATAGTGTTCAAAAAATGTTAAACATTAAGAATCTAAACATAATATTTCTGCAACTTACATTTAAAGAGCTGCAGCTGCTTTCCTCCTCTTTTGTGCAAGTATCCTGCAATTGTGACCCCACCAGGCATTGTCAGTAGGTTCTGGGCACCAATCGCCTTCATTGGAACTGGCCAGTTGGGTTCTCCTGAAGCCATTTCTCTGAAAGAAAGTAAAACATTGTCAAGTTAGATGATGGTTTAAGGTATTATTTCCCTCCCCCACAGAGGTTAATTAGTAGCATAGTCAAATTTTCAGAAATTTTAGTCGTTTTTTAACTTCCTTGTTTTTCAGGCTTTCAGTTTCAGCTGGACAGCCATGAGCAAGGCTCACGGTCTAAGGTCAGCTGTACACATACTGGCTGCTGGTCAGCCAAGCCTGCATGTTTATATAACCTTTTGTTCTTTCGCTTTTGCGTAATGTCAGGTTAAAGCAAATAAAAGTAGGGCATTAGGATTTACAAGGATAATTTCTACTTGTGTTATAATTTCCTTGGATGGGAGCCATGAAATTATCATATGGAATGAAGCACTGTTACCTTATGAACATACCAAGGAGTAACAGTGCAATGTTTAATATACAAATATAATGTTTGGATGTTGTTTCTACAGAAACTTGGCACTTATTAAACTGATTAATCAGACCTTGCACCCTGCAAGCCTTTGTTAGAGGTTAAAGGGTTAGATCACTGAAACCAGATGTTGTTATTGTTGGTTGATCCTAGAGAGTTAAAGCTGAACGTCAGGCAAACAGATAAATACACAGATGTAGTACATGTATGGGAACTGATTTGCATGCCAAAGAATTTGTATTTCTGTCTATCCAGTTCTTACATTTGCACATCACAGACTTTTCAAACAGAGCAGGAGACCTGATTTTTCTCTGTTGCGTATAGAGAGACGTCCCTAGGGTTGGTGTCACCCGGTGCGGTAACACGTGGTGTCATCCATCTAGAGAGGAAGGAGCGGTGCCGGTGTAGAGGTAAAATGAGTATCCCATGAAGATATGTATCCCCTGAAGCAACTGCGCATGTGCCGAAGAAGCCGATCTCCAACTTTAGCACAGAGCTGCCACTGTTAACCCCTTATAGGCTGCAAACTGCTGAAGTTGATCCCGCGGATCACTATGGGTTGCAAGATCAGTTAACCCGGTGTAGCCTTTTGCAATTGCCCTGGTGGGCAATTGCAAAAGGCTAACTCCAGGTCAAATCCAGATAGTTATAATGCTTGCATTAAAAAAGGAAAAAAAAAATATATATATTTCATGATGTTTTACAGAGCTGCTTATTTTATGCCTTGTAAAGTTGCCTGAAGTTCATGTTTAAACCTTCTAATGGTTTCTTATATTGTATCTCTTGGGGTCCTTCAGGACTGCATACCTGCCTTACTCAGTACAAGAGTCCCTGTAGGATTTCAGATGTATATTACATTACAGAGAATGAAACAGGAGGAGTGAGAACACCACAAGATAAGCAGCATCTAAAATTGCAAGATGGACATGTAGTAAAAAGGGAACGATGGCGAAGTGATGTCTCTGCTTGAGTTACCAAGAGATATAAAAGCATGAAGATGGCTTCACCTCTCAGATTGTACCTATAACTGAAATATCATCGTCCTTTTATTATATGCAATACTGAACAATGACTTGTCTTTAGAGATTAGAAAAGATTTTGCATCTTGTTCCTACCCAGAGGGCTGTGCTGTATATACAAAAATAAATGAACCCGTGTGGAAACATGCATGGAAGGAAAAAGGATTGCACAAATTTGCAAGTTTCTATGCTTTAGAACTTTTCTACTTCCTCCACTGTGGAACCCTGTTGTTCTGGAAATTCCACAGCAAACTCCTTCCACAGTTTACAGTGCTGGAAATCTTTGTATTGAACTGTCTCTCACTGTTATGGTCTCTGAAATAGGAAACATGCTTGTTACAAACCCTACTGGGTTCTGGTTGTCTTCTACTGATACAGTTCACACCAGCATTTACTGCTGCCATCCATATCAGTATCTTACCACTTCTGAGGACTAACTGTCTGAGCCATCTGCTGGTACACACCTATTTATAGCCAAAAAATGTGTCCTTTTCCACCAATGGCATGTATAAAGATACCAATGAAAAACCATTACTGTTCCAACCAGGGGCGGACTGACAACTCATGGGGCCCCCGGGCAATAGGGGATCATGGGGCCCCTGTGTCCTTGCCCAAACTCAAAAAAGCCTATGAAAAAGGTACCAGGGGCATCTCATGGGGCCCCCTACTGACCCCGGGCCCTCGGGCAGTGCCCGAGTTTCCAAATGGTCAGTCCGCCCCTGGTTCCAACACTTGTGACTTTGGCCTAGCATTCCTTCTAGACTAAAGTTCTCACTATGGCCAGTTAAGGAGCTGCTAGGACCTGTTATTGCTATTTGTGTTCCTATTGGCAAATTTTAGTTCTGACCACTTTTGTTGTAGGGGAAACCTCATGAATTGAGGAACAGACCTTTAAATCTTACAAAGGTTTCAACCTTTCCCCACCTCTCTCAAAACTAAAAAAAAAGGGCTGAAGTTAGGCCTTAAACTACTTATTGTGGTTTCTTGATGTTAGAATAACCTTGGGCTGTAATAAGCTATTAAGGTGTTTGTAGGTAATGCAGTAACACAGAAAAGCCCTGGACTTTCCATTGTGTCCTTTCTGTTTTTTTATCCATGATGTACTGTATTAATGCACATCTTTCACCCACTCTCACTTGCACGCTCTAATGGCCTAGCAAACCCATAATTATGTTCACTGATGAACTCTACTTGAATGTCCAACTTGAATTTACAACAATACTGAATTATCTTCAAATATATTAACAGACCATCAGTATGAAGAGAAGATTCTCGTATAACAACATTCCTATTATCTGTTTTAAAAAGTTTCCTCTCCCATCATCCTTTACAGTCAACTTGAATGAAAGAAGTTATTGAAAAGACTAAGAATAAAACTAGTTTGAATGCAGTGAAACTCTTTCTGCTTAGAAACATTTTTCCAAGTTTACAAAGTTCATCTAGACTAATCAGAATGAATTCGATCTCATTGTGGAGCTGGGAGCAACACAACTATGCCATCACTTTATAGGGGCTGATTTATTACTACTGGAGAAAAGCTAAGCAGAATCACCTTGCAGCTACTGACTCCAATCTCATTCTTGTTTAGCACACATTTTCTAGCTTATCTATAAGAAGTGAAGCCTGATTGCCATGGGCAACATCCTAAATATTGTTCTCATTTTTTTTTATGATTCAGCTTCCTACTGTTTTTCCTAGTTTCATCCTGCCAATGAAAGAGCGAATACTGGACATTTTAAAGGCAGGTAAATATCTGCTCTTTTGCATTCTATGACATGGTGCTCAATAGCATTATAAAAGGAGGTACATTTATGCTAGTTGCCCAAATAATGGGGCATGATCAGAGCTAGGAATACTCATGTAGGAAAGCTGAGAGCTTGGGTACTCAGCTTAGAGTAGGGGGGAAGGTGACTAGAAAGGGCAATATCAAAAAGGAGCGGTTCCTCCTCATTTCGTTTATCAGTCATGCTGGAAAATTTGTGAAAAACAGCTGATTTTCACAATCATTGGTGGCAACATCAGTTTACAAAACGAACGATGTTTCGTTTTTCGAACGACAAATTGGCCGATAAATGAACCGTCTATGGCCTGCATAATTCAGGTATATTCACCTCTACATCGCTCCCCCACTTTTTCCTTTCTCTATGCCAGGCTGCCGTAAAATACCAGTGGAAAGCTGGTGCTTGAGCTTACAGGAAGAGGCCATGTCTTTATCTTCATCATTGGCTAGTTTCGCCCTGCCAATGAAAGAGCGAATACTGGACATTTTAAAGGCAGGTAAATATCTGCTCTTTTGCATTCTATGACATGGTGCTCAATAGCATTATAAAAGGAGGTACATTTATGCTAGTTGCCCAAATCATGGGGCATGATCAGAGCTGGGAATACTCATGTAGGAAAGCTGAGAGCTTGGGTACTCAGCTTTGAGTAGGGGGGAAGGTGACTAGAAAGGGCAATATCAAAAAGAAGTGTTGTGCAAAGTGAGATTGCCTCTTTAAAGGCAACCCTCTAATGCAGGCCATAGACGGTTCGTTTATCGGCCGATTTCCGCACTGTTATTGGGGCAATGGCATTGGGCAATTTTGGCGGTTCCTCCTCATTTCGTTTATCGGTCATACTGGAAAATTTGTGAAAAACGGCTGATTTTCACAATCATTGGTGGCAACATCGGTTTACAAAACGAACGATGTTTCCTTTTTCGGACGACAAATTGGCCGATAAATGAATTGTCTATGGCCTGCATAACTCAGGTATATTCACCTCTACATCGCTCCCCCACTTTTTCCTTTCTCTATGCCAGGCTGCCGTAAAATACCAGTCGAAAGCTGGTGCTTGAGCTTACAGGAAGAGGCCAAGTCTTTATCTTCATCATTGGCTAGTAGGCCCATACATTGCATCATCAGAGAAACTCACGTTTTCCTCCATACTCAACAGCACCATTGTGCAGTTGCTGTTACAGAGGAAGAAGGTGTGGGGATCATTGTAAAGGCAAGTATTATTGGCTCAGAAATGGACTTTCAAAAGACCATGTCATATTGCTCTGCATTGGCAAGGTGAGAAGGTCTCTTTAATACATAGTGGGGTTCCTTCTCAACCATTGCTCTAAAAGTGAGTACTCACTGCTCATGGGCAGTGAGTACTGCCCATGATACTTTAACTATTAGTAATAGTACTAATAGTTGATTTTTCAGCACAAGATTTCAGGGGTCTACCACCCTTCTTCTGGAGCTTGCCTTTGTACACAGTGGCTCAGTCAAAGAAGGGCCTTCCCCCAAACTGTTACCACAAGGTTGGAAGGACACAATGACCTAAAATGTGAATATTTGATATGATAATAGCATTAACAGTATCCTCAATAATTTGGAGGGTGTGCCCATATTTTTGGTCACATACAGTACTTTATGTGAAAAGGATCCTGGAACTCAATCTGACGTTTGTAATTGAGAATACAAGCCATTTTTACCCAACTAAATTTTTTATTTTATTTCTAGTCCTTACTATAATAAATTAACATGTATCGGGGGGGATTTACTAAAACTGGTGCACTCAGAATCTGATGCAGCTGTGCATGGTAGCCAATCAGCTTGAACTTTACCTTGTTCAATTAAACAAACTTTACCTTGTTCAATTTGGCAATAAAATCTGGATGCTGATTGGTTTATATGCAGAGCTGCACCAGATTTTGCACTCTCCAGTTTTAGTAAATAACCCCCGTAATGCACAAATCCACTATGCATTCCCTTTCAATACAATATAGAGATTCAGCCACTGGCTGTAATGTCCTGACTCTGAAGTTATCTAATCTGTGTGGGATAATAAACTTTGTGGGCTGACAAGCATGTAATTCAGACAATATTTCCAGAAAGATGGTGCTGTCAAAGGAAGAGAAACTTTACAGCGGCCAAGGAATTAGACAAATTCCCTGAATGACCTTCTGCATTTACTGTACTGAAACTTTCAGTATTAATCATTTCCACTGGTGAGATTTTTCATGTTTAAGAAAACAATTGGTTGAGTGATTATTAATTACATAACTATAGTCATGTTTCTATTCTTTGTAGCATGACCCACGGCCTGTGTACAGCCAACAAAAGTGTGACTTCATTAACTACAAGAAACTGTTAGGGAAATGTCATGGCAAGTGGAGATAACTCTAGATGATATCACACCAACTAGACCCTAAGCAATGGTTTTCTGGAGGCCTTAGCTGTTTAACACCAGGGTTGATGCTTCATAAAGGACCTGTGGGGAGCACACATTACCACAATTTATCATTAGCAAGTATACGGGGTAAAGGGAATATGAGCAACTGACGACGCTCTAACCTGAAATGAACTGTTTCTCATGCTTGGGAAATCATTTCTATAGAAAGAAAGAGAGAGAGAGAAATAGAGAGATATGCAGCAAGGGGTCAGAGAAAAGTTGTGATTAAAATGTTGGTAACAATAAGTGCCGGTTCACATTGAACCACATCAAATCAGAATGACATGTGGAATAACATTTCTTTGGTGCCTTTTCACATATGTCTGGTGCACTGTGCGGATTTAGTGGGGACTGAAAAAGAGTCCTGCCTGATTTATAAGCAGTGTGGTCTGGTTCAGGTGTCAATTACAGGCTATTGACTTTAATGGGAACTTTTTCTAAACCGCACATGCCATAAAATCCAGGATAAAATCCTGACCTGAACCTGATCTAAACCAGTCCTGAACCTGATCTAAACCTGTCCTGAACCTGATCTAAACCTGATCTAAACAAGTCCTGAACTTTCTCTAAACCAGTCCTGAACCTGATCTAAACCTGTTCTGAACCTGATTTAAACCAGACCTGAACATGATCTAAACCTGTCCTGAACCTGATCTAAACCTGATCTAAACAAGTCCTGAACTTGCTCTAAACCAGTCCTGAACCTGATCTAATCCTGTCCTGAACCTGATTTAAACCAGACCTGAACCTGATCTAAACCTGTCCTGAACCTGATCTAAACAATTCCTGAACTTGATCTAAACAAGTCCTGAACCTGATCTAAACAAGTCCTGAACTGCTGAACAATTATTGTGTCAATTAGCTTTGAAACCTGAGCTTCAATCTGCACTGCACATGTGTGATTCCACACTAAATGTACTACCTAATTTGCTCTCAAGTCTTGTGTGTGGCTTATATGTCTTTCATATTCCACAATCTTAGCAAGAGTACACCAAGACAAGAACATTTTTAGATTTCATGCTGCACAAAGCACCCCTGAATGATGAAGCCCTTATTAGGTTTACCCCTCAAATGCGTTGTTTAAGGCAGCCCTTTTGACTCCCCTCAAAATTCCTTCCACCCAATTCATTTGCTGTATTTAGACTGAAATGTCCATCAGTAGACCTAGGAGGGAATAAAAATAAGGCAATAAATTACAATTTGTACAAGCTGAGGCTTAGTGCTGCCTCTTCCAACCTGCTGCCCTAGGCACTGCTCCACAAGTGCTATTATGGGAAATACGGCACAAAATTGGCAACATTTTTCTCTGATTTTACTTTAAAAAAAAATAAAAAAAAAGTATCCCTGCTGATGCCCATTGTTTAAATGTGTGTGTGTTTTGTTTTTGTTTTTTTAAGGAGATACTTATTGCTTGCATAGCTCTTTGCTTGCTGCTATGATGCATAGTGTGTTTGTTGACTGCTTTCCATTGCTCACAGAGGAAGTTGAACATTTGTAGAATGGGATTATGTTGTGTTGCAGTGTTGATGATTAATTCTTGAAGGGGAAGTG
This sequence comes from Staurois parvus, assembly GCF_062004578.1. Lineage (NCBI taxonomy): Eukaryota > Metazoa > Chordata > Amphibia > Anura > Ranidae > Staurois > Staurois parvus. The sequence continues at coordinate 2,500,838 of NW_028318360.1, read as the reverse complement.
TTCTGTTTTTGCTATGGGAGCCTAGTCTATTTAAAAGCATATGATATACTGTCGTGGGCATACAGTATGTTCTCCTGCACATTCCTATGACAGAGATGTGCACAATGCAAACAATTGTTTTGTTTCAGATTAGTTTGTTAAGTTAATAATTTTGTTTTGTCATATTAGTTATGTTAGAATGATTTATTTTCAGAATTCGTTTTGTATAGTCGGAATTGTTTTGTATATTTGGATTCGGTAGTTATTTTCAAATCAATCTGAAAATGATTTAAAATCCAGAAGACAGCTATATTTATTCTATACTATTGTATTCTATTATATTCTAGTCTATTCTAATCTATTCTATGTTGTTTCATTCTATTCTTTTCTATTCTATTGTTTTATTCTATTATATTTTTTTCTATTCTATTATTTTCTATTTTATTCATACATATGCATTTTTGCCACATTTTTGCAATGGAGCAGTGTGAAAGTAGGAATCATCATTTTTTTTCACTTTTATACCTTACTGTATTTATTGCAATATGTTTCCATTTTGAATTCACATTCGAATTTGAATTTATTTTCGAATTCAAGTTTATTTTCGAATACGAATAATTAGTTATTTTGTTACCTTATTTCATTTTATTATAATTTCATTTCATTATAATTTATTTTGGATTCGTTGAAATTTGTTACTACTGTGATTCAAAAATTCAAATACATCTGAATTTTTGAACAACAAAAATTTGTAACAAAACTAAAATCATATATGTCTACTATGACAGATCTCATCAGAAAAAAATCAGTGACATGAGCCAAGCAAGGATCGTATGTCAGTTTACCCAAGTTTGGTAACTTCATCCTCCATGAAATGTATTTTGATGGCCTGGCTGTTTGTAGAAGTGCTACCATCTCACTGACAGTAATTATAGCAGCTAAATGGACACATGTAGTACAACTGGCTGTGTGTGGCTGTAGTAAGTTAGTAAGTAAGTTAGTAGTAAGTAAGTAACAGCACCCCCTTTTTCTTTAAAACTTAAGGGGTTAATCCTCTGCATTGTGTAAAAAAGATGTTTGATCTTGTCTTCTCTGATCCTCCCCTTTGTCTACTGTCCCCAACCCATCTGCTGATAGTACAGAGCCTTGGGGGCTGGCTGCACATGCTCAGTTTGGTGTGTATTGCTTTTTTCTTGGGAGGGTGCATGTGATCAGCACAGGGCCAATAGCACTGTGCGGACAGAGGGCCAGGGGTCCTGCAGCCTGATAGGACATCAGGGGAGAAATAAAAACTCCTCCTACAAGCTTTAACCACTGTTTTGCTGGACTCTGATAGGAGTCACAAGACTGCAGCCTCCTAGGACAGTGAGAGGAGAATGAAAACTCCTCTTACAAGCTCTGCTGGATACTGATAGAAGTCACAAGACTGCTCTAACTGCTGATGAGAAAGGGTATTTAGCAGTTTATATTTACTAAAATAATTTCATTTCCATGTTGTGTGTACCGTGGGAGACCAGATATAGTGAATGCAGGGTCCGGGTTTAATAACACTTTAAACTCTTATTATAGGTTTAATGCAACAGAACGCAGTACACCTTGCAGCATCAGAAGCAGGGGCAGACTGACCATTTGGAAACTCGGGCACTGGCCGAGGGCCCGGGGTCAGTAGGGAGCCCCATGAGATGCCCCTGCTACCTTTTTCATAGGCTTTTTTGAGTTTGGGCAAGGACACAGGGGCCCCATGATCCCCTATTGCCTGGGGGCCCCATGAGTTGTCAGTCCGCCCCTGATCAAAAGTATCCCTACCATACTGCACCATAGGCTGACAAACTCAGGAGAAGTAGTGACACATTTCCTGAGTGTCCTGATTAATGGTCAGCAGACCGATGTACAGTATGATGTATGACGAACCACTAATTTAAAATAAAAAAAATAAAAAAATTAGAAGAAAAAATAAAAAATATTTCATTTCAGTGACTCCACCATTGCCTACTTGAAGACATATGTATTTTCCTCTACAGTATTTATTTAAGCAGTTTTTATTCAGAGAAATAATCAGTCCTTGCATTTACATGTAAAGTCTGAGCACGTGTGTACAGTCCCCAGGGGAAATCACTGCACTCACATGTATTTTAAATCGACAGGATACCCCCATTGGAGGACCATCAAAGGACGCAGCGGATATTTCCTCTCCTTTTATTTTTTATCTGGATTTTCCTAGGACGTGACATGAAAATTAACTCACATTCAAAGACACGCGGCTCCATTTTTTCATTTCAAATAAAAAGCCTCCTCTCATGGGACATTCACTGCGAACTAGACAGGTCATCAGATGTTCCACAAACAGACTTTTTCAGCAAGTCCTCATGCAGGGCGGGGATGATGAGTAAAGTGCTGTTACCCTGTAGCATCCAATCAGATTTTAACTATTTCCATTGAAAGGCGACTGTTGACTCATTTGTTCAATATTCCTTCACTTGGCACATTTATCTTTACCTAAAGCGGTATTAAAACCCAAACCAAAAATAATATATAGTAATATATGGCAGCTTACCAATCATTAGATGTGGTGGCTGCATTAGTTTTCTTTTTTAGTTTTTTTTCCTCTGTTTACACCTGGTAATCTGGCTACTTTCACACTGAGGAGTTTTTGAAGCTTTTTTTGTGCTAAAAAAAAGTGCCTGAAAAGCTCAATAAAAATGCATTTCTATGCATGTGAATTCAGGGGTGTTGAATTCCTATCGCCCAACGCCTGGGACATGTAGTTCCGGGCGCCAGGCAGGCAGGTTTCTTTTATCTTCAGGCCTGCAAGCAGCAGGGCTCACCTGTCAGGTGGAAGCAATCGGCGGCAGCGCTGCCGCCGATTGCTTCCACACAGTGCCAGCCTCCCCCCGCCCACTGTCTCCCAGGCTCTGTTTCGTCAGATAGAGTGGAGTGTGGAGGGAGGAGAGCGGACACGTCCACTCCCCTCCCCTTCTTGTCCTGACCCAGAAGTGACGTTATGATGTCACTTTCGGATCCCCGTTGAGAGAAAGAATGTAATGCGGTGCGATGTGCACTGCATTACATTCAGGGGAGCACAGGGGAGACATGCAGGGTCTTTTGACCTTGGATGTCTCAATAAAGAGTACCTGTCACCAAAAATCATAACATAGGGGACACTGTTCCCTATAGGATAAAAAAAAAGTTAAAAAAAATGATTTTTTTTTTAAATGTAAAAAATTAAACTTACACCTAAGCACATAACATCCCCCCCCCTAAAAAAATTGAAGCCACCCCACCCACCCCCACATATATGCACGTACAAATGTAAAAGCACACTCTGGGTCGCCTACGCATGAAAACGTTGATTGCAATACACATGTTAGATATCGCTGCGCACGCCAGAATGAAAGCAATAATTCTAGCACCAGACCTCCTCCATAACACTAAACTGATGACCTAGAAGGGGCTTTAAAAGGATCACTTATAGAAAATATAGGGTACTGAAATGAAATTCGTCGCCATTTCACGAGCGCACACAAATTTAATGTTTGACAAGTTGGATATCTATTTACTCGATGCAACCTCATCTTTTATATTTGACTTAAAAATAGAGTCATTTTTTGCTTTTTTGTGGCCTAAAATTAACTTGCATTTATACTGAAATTTTGCGGTAATATCATGCAACACACAAAATTGGAACTACCACTTATTCTCTAGGGTCTCTGCTTTCAGAAAATATATAATGTAAAATGTTGTGCAAAAAAAACCCTAGATTTATGTTGTGGCCTATTTACATTTTACACTGCAGTATCGCACATTAGATCATAGTTTTTTATTGCAGAATATGAATGACACAGCCAGGTCATAGATTCACAGAGATCTGCGCATTAATGAATGAAATTTTATTTGACACTTCCTCCAGTTCTCCAACTGAAAGTCTGTACCCTGGTATGGACATAGAGCTGGAGAAAGAATTTGCAGGAGCCTGGCAGTGCACCCGCCATCCACTGATCATGGTTGCAGTGCTTTGCAAAAATGATTTTAAAAATAATAAATGCACTTGGATTTTTTTTTTTTTTGCAAATATTTTTGCATTTAATAATTTTTGTTTAATTTTTAGGTTAATCTCACTTTAAGAAAATACATTTCATGATGCATCAATGAATATAGAGTTGCATTATTTTGTGTCCTGCAAAGTTGCCTGGCATTTAGTTTCTTATAGTGTATCTCCTCTGTGGAGGGATTTCCATACCTTTTTCAGGAATATATACCTGCCATAGTCAATTTGAGGCAATCCATGATGGGGGAGGGACCATTTTTGTCTCTGAATGCACAGTGAAAGGAGAAGCAGAACCATAATTAGCCCATCTATCTCTCACTCCACTCTCACCTCTTCCAGTCTGAGCTCTACTGTACGGGGGCCAGCCAGAGGCTAAAACCAGGTCCTATTCAGGTACTTCACTGTATATGTTCAACAAAATACATTTAATTACCGTAGATATTAATAAACACAGATATGTATTATTTTATTTCCTTTTTACCTGTCTGGAACTCAGCTTTAATAGGTAGTCAGGGACTTCTTTTGTATTATTGCAGCTTTAGAGCAGGAGAGAAGGGAATTGGTGAATTGATATGTCTCATACTCTGTCTCCTGTTTAGAACTGAACACATGAAAAACAGTCTAATGGCAAATGTCATGCTGGCTGCTGGTTACGGGGATTTTTGATCTCTGAGTCTTATTTAATCTTTCCATCCAGCAACCACTTTATACCACAACCCTTCTAACCACCGCATGCCATCTATGAATGGAAAATTTACAATAGCAGTGGCATTTCTGGTAAATAGTGTATAATAACTGTCAATTTAATTCACTTCTCGGCCACATACACAAACCCACCTAATTTATTCCCAATATCGTGCTCCCTGCACTCGTTTCCTGCTCCCTGTACTTGTTTTCTTTCCTGCTCCCTGCACTCATCTCCTGCTCCCTGCACTCGTTTCCTGCTCCCTGCACTCGTTTCCTGCTCCCTGCACTCGTCTCCTGCTCCCTGCACTCGTTTCCTGCTCCCTGCACTCGTTTCCTGCTCCCTGCACTCGTCTCCTGCTCCCTGCACTTGTTTCCTGCTCCCTGCACTTGTTTCTTTTCCTGCTCCCTGCACTCATCTCCTGCTCCCTGCACTCGTTTCCTGCTCCCTGCACTCGTTTCCTGCTTTCTGCACTCGTCTCCTGCTCCCTGCACTCGTTTCCTGCTCCCTGCACTTGTTTCCTTTCCTGCTCCCTGCACTCATCTCCTGCTCCCTGCACTCGTTTCCTGCTCCCTGCACTCGTTTCCTGCTCCCTGCACTCGTCTCCTGCTCCCTGCACTCGTCTCCTGCTCCCTGCATTCGTTTCCTGCTCTCTGCACTCGTTTCCTGCTCCCTGTACCCGTTTCCTGCTCCCTGTACTCGTTTCCTGCTCCCTGCACTGGTTTCCTGCTCCCTGCACTGGTTTCCTGCTCCCTGCACTCGTCTCCTGCTCCCTGCTCTCGTCTCCTGCTCCCTGCATTCGTTTCCTGCTCTCTGCATTTGTTTCCTGCTCCCTGCATTTATTTCCTGCTCCCTGTACTCGTTTCCTGCTCCCTGTACTCGTTTCCTACTCCCTGCACTGGTCTCCTGCTCCTTGCACTCGTTTCCTGCTCCTTGCACTCGTTTCCTGCTCCCTGTACTCGTTTCCTGCTCCCTGCACTCCTTTCCTGCTCCCTGCACTCCTTTCCTGCTCCTTGCACTCGTTTCCTGCTCCCTGTACTCTACACAGCTAACTTGGCTTCACTACTGTGGCAGATGCTCAGAGACTGTATGGAGATCAGGCTAACTTTGTAACATTGGAACTAGTTGGAGACCTACCTTCTTGGGCCCTATGCACTCTGGACATTTAGCCCAGGTGCATGAGGCTCCAGCCCTTCGGGGCCAGGGGAAGATACACATTCAACATCCATCCCCACTGCTGGCAGCCGGTCAAAGTCTGTAAAAGGCTGACAACTGCTGAGGCATGTGCACTGTCCGGGAATTCACCCATTCCTGGGAATACACCTAGGGACGAAAGCTCGGATCACAAACTACCAGCAGCGGAGCTGAATGGTGCACCTGCGTCCTCCATCCACATCTAACACTGCAGCCTTCATTGGATAAAACAAAAGAGTGCATACTCACAAAAGCCAAGGTATAAAAGGATAGTGCAAAAACCAGGAGCCAGAAATGGTACCACTTAGTTTGTCATACCTGAGGACCCTATCGCAGATGCATTTTGAGGGACATGCCCTCTTCCTCAGAACAAACTCTGATGAAGAGGGTATGTTCCTTGAAACACCTAAGCAGTGGTATGTTCCACATGGTACCACGTCTGGCTCCAGGGTTTTGTACAACGCTTTTATACCTTGGCTTTTGTGAGTATGCACTCTTTTGTCTTATCCAATAAAGGAAGACAGTAACACTCTAGGCCTCCTTTGTTTTGTTTGTCTATGTCTTTCAAGATCCCCCAATCTTGCTAGGACAGCATTGGCTGCACATTCCTGTCTTGACAGAGACCTGATGATATCATCCCATATCAAATATGGTACCCCTGAGCGCTAAACACCTAGTATACACGGGGCCCTAGAATTAGCTGAGAATCTTCATGTAATAGTCATTGAGGTACAGTGGTTACACATCTGCCTCCCACTCATTTCAGTGCTTCCAAATTTAGATCAGGTGATGAGTAGGCAGTCAGAAAACAAAAAAAAACCCCAAGGAAACAAAACTACCATGCAAATCGGGGAAAAGTGGGTGTCTAGAAGTCTAAAAATGCATGAGAAAGGAACTAAGTCAGGATGTTATTGATACAAATCCACCAACACAAATTCTACAGTAATACACCACAAAGTGAACAAAGACCATGATGAATGCAAAGTATTCAGGTTTCTACAGCAGTGAGAAGAGTTTCATTGGGGATCTCTTCATGTACGCAAGTAACGCAGCAAAGATAAAGCTCATTTATCAAGTCACCAAGGCAGAAAGTGAGGAGAAACCTCCCCAAGAGGAGCAGAAAGAGCAATAAAAACCTGACAGATATTCTGAGGCTTTACACATGAGATTTAAAGTGGCTCCACTTATCTGCCTCCTCCCTCCCTCTGCTGCCACATTTGGCACCTTTTGGGGGGGAGCGCGTACCTGGTTTTGACAGGTACCTGCTCCCACTTCTGGCACAGTTCGCCACGGGGAACTAAGCTGGAAGTTCAGGGCCCCCCCACAGCCCTCTGAGACATTTCACAGGTCCCAGAGGACTGCGGCCCATTCACAAAGTGCAGCGTGCTTCAGGCATGAGCAGTAGGAAACTGGCTGTCACAAGGCTTCACTGCCAGTTTCCCTTAGCCAAGATGGCGGCGCCAGCACCCGGCAGCCGATTAAAGAATTGGCTCGGGGTGAGGACACCGCTGGATCCCTGGACAGGTAAGTGCCCTATTATTAAAAGTCAACAGCTACAATAGCTGTTTTTTTTTTTGCGGGAGGGCAGGGGGCCTGATTTAAGTTTTTTCTTTTTTCTTTCTTATCTCTGCATTATGTTCAAAAAAACCTTCTGCACTCAGAACCAGCCCCCCAAATACTTACCTGAGATCAATCTTACTCCAGTGCTGTGCCCAAGAGCAGCTGCTCTCTCCACTTTCTCTCTCCTCATAGGACAGAGAGGCAGCAGCAGGAATCATTGACTCCTGCTGTTGTCAATCAATTCCTGTGACAAGGAAGCAAGGGGCAGGGCCAAGCCTTGCTGTGTCTGTCTATGGATGCAGGAAGCGCAGCTCAGGATGGAGCCTGCACGAGTGCCCCCCATAGCCATAAGTGGTTTCCTGTGGGGGCTTTCACTGAAGAGGAGGAACAAGGAGCACAGGCGGGGGACCTTAGAAGAGGAGAATCAGGGCTCCTCTGTGCAAAACCAGAGCAGGTAAGTATAACATGTTTATTATTTAAAAAAAAAAGGTTTAGAATCACTTTAAAACATGGTTTGGCAGGTGTTGCATTTTAAAGCTGAATTCAGGTAACAAATAAATTCATTTAAGTAAATTCCTCAATAGCCACAAAGGTTATACATTTGCAATGTGTGCACCAAATGCCTTTGCAAGCCTGGATATTACCTTGTAAAAGCAGCAGTGACATCATCACTGTGCTGTACATAGCAGAACTGTGGGAGGGACCCAGCAGCTCCACCCACTACAGGCTGCCCACGGAGAACTAAAGGAGGGGGATGATACAAGACCAGTCACCCTGCACAAGGAGAGAGAGCAGCAGTGACCGGTCTGTATTACAGGAAGCTCCTATACTGAGAAGTTCTACACTGGATTACTGCACAAATCTGGAAGAAATAGACAAAGCACACCAGGACTGAAGTAAGAATACACATGGCTCTTGTAGTGTATTTAGACAACATTTGCTTATCCCGGAGTCCAGCTTTAAGAACTGTGTAAACTCCTGAGAGGGGCAGAGATACAAAGACAGAAGCAGCATATCCCTTAGAAAATTGCAATGCAAATTACTTTGTTGCAAGGAAGAGAAATGTGAATTTTATTGGCATTTGTACAAAGCCATGCCTGGCTGCAGATTAAAGATGAAATATGAAATAGTAACAGCATTTAGTTACAAAATGGATCATGCAGCAAATATGTAGGTTATATCATGTCAGTGAAACTGTAATTTTCCTTTTACGGCTTCATTTATACCACCACGCAGTGTGCCACAATGCACTTTTTTTTGCATTTGAGGCTTTGTATTAGTCAACAAATTTAAAATGAATGGGCTCCAAAGCACAAGGGGAAAGGTTTCATTTTGCAGTGTAGCTGCTTTCTGGTGGTGCATTGAGGTGCCACTGAAGATGAAGAGCACCATAACGCACCAACATGTGCATGCTGTGTTTTACTCCCTGTTGCTGCAATATTTTGGTGCAAGTAAGTCTTAACCCCTGAGCAGTAACAAGCACCTTAAAATTTCAGGTACAGACAAATCAGTTTTCCAACAGGTTGGCCTTCAGTCAAACTAAAATATGTAGATAAAAAAGCTAGTGCAGCACTAAATTTGCAAATCTAAAACACATATAACTTGTGCAAACCAATCCACATATCAATCAATATAACATATGTACCAATCCACAAATAAAAAAAGTGATGGTTAGATCAATATAATAAATGCAGAAAGTTCAATCAATAAAATGCATGTCAAATAGTGAATTTTGTCCCAAAAGAAAAAAAAATGGCCATCTTCTTCTTCCCAGTAACACCAGCAGTGTGCACTCCTCCACCTATATGCACAATGGTAACTGCATAAAACATATTCGCCGTAATCATCTCCACGTCTCAATAGCTGGTCATCGGTTCCAAAGTCCTAGATGGGAAGAGCTCACACCACAGAGCCCAGAGGTATACAGTGTAGTATGTTTATGTAAAACAGCATAAAACCAAGCTAAACAACCACGTGGATGCATCAAGTAAAACTGTCCAGACTTACAAATATGGCTTCCTCTCCAAATACCATAACTGGCGGCGTGACTTTAGCACGTAAGGTCCCTCCCAACGCGTTTCGTGCCTATGCAAGTCCTCAGGGGATACGCCTACTCAGTAGGGTGTCAGACATTTTTTTTATGATTCCAAATGCCCCTACATGTTATCCTATGTGTCCATGAACACATAGAATTTAAGAAGTTTTTAATGGCAAGGACATTTAGAGGCACAAAAAAAAAACACTACCAGTGCGTCCAGGAGCAGAAAAAACGCACAACACTACTAAAAGCTGCTAAACATGTCTAAATGCTAGGCATGTTTAGTGCTTGAGCATTAATTAATTTCAACGGCCAGAAGAAATTATTTATTCTGGCCAATGAAATGAACTAAGCCCCTAGAGAGCTTGATGCCTGAGAAAGCTCCTAAAATTTGTAAAAGCTTTAGACAGTTTTACAAGCATCAGGTATTTTTTCTGCAAAAGCGTTGCTGGCTTCTAGGAGAGATAAATGTCCTGTGTGCATGAGTCAATGGAAAACATCATACAACATCATAATGGTTGAACTGGATGGACTTTTGTCTTTTTTCAGCCAGACTAACTATGTAACACTTTATGCTAAAGACTGAGCATTTTTCATTCAAGATATCAAACTATAAGGTCACATGGGTATACCTACAGTATGTGTACACCCACATGAAGGGCTGCATTGCTTGCATGGATGTACTGGTGTTCCATGTGTCCACATGCAGGCAGTTCCATTTATATGTATTGGGACGCAGCGGCTACACACACTTTTGCATAGGTGTACTTATAGGTATCCTCATGTGAATGAGGTCTAAAGCTAGGTTCACATCTGTGCGGGTGGTGCCACTGCGGATCCACACAAAAATCCGTGCAGCCGCACCACCCACATACTGTAGATGAATGCGGACCTTTTTGTCTCAACATATAAAAAGGTCATTTTAATATATATTTTTACATATACTGTATTTTTCGCTCCATAAGACGCACATTTTTCCCCCAAAAAAAGCGGGGGAAGTGTCAGTGTGTCTTATGGAGCGAATATAAAGCGGCCGGTCCGGTATTTCTGCCACCACCATGTCAGAATATCGGGCCGGCCGCTCAGCTCTTCTCTCCTGCAGGACCTTACCTGTTCCTCGCTCCAGCACTGCAGTCTTCCTGCGCCGGCTTCTGTGATAGTCGGGTGCCCACTGCGCATGCGTGAGAAGCACTTCGCTTTGTGAATGGTCCGGTGTCTTCTGGGACACATGACAGGTCCCAGAAGGCGCCGGGCCGTTCGCAAAGTGCAGCGCCTCTCGCGCATGCACAGTGGGCACCCGGCTGTCACAGAAGCCGGCGCGGGAAGAAGAGGGAACGACAATCCGCGGAAGTGGGAGCGGGTACCTGTCAAATTCAGGTACCCGCTCCCCCTCCCTCCCCAAAGGTCCGCAGTCTCTGGTCATCCCATGCACTGTCTGCAGTCTCTGGTCATCTGTACTATGTCTACAGTCCCTGGTCATCTCCTGTACTGTGTTTGCAGTCTCTGGTCATCTCCTGTACCGTGTCCGCAGTCTCTGGTCATCTACTGTACTGTGTCCGCAGTCTCTGGTCATCTCCTGTACTGTGTCCGCAGTCTCTGGTCATCTCCTGTACGGTGTCCGCAGTCTCTGGTCATCTCCTGTACTGTGTCCGCAGTCTCTGGTCATCTATTGTACTGTGTCCACAGTCTCTGGTCATCTCCTGTACTGTGTTCGCAGTCTCTGGTCATCTCCTGTACTATGTCCGCAGTCTCTGGTCATCTCCTGTACTGTGTCCACAGTCTCTGGTCATCTCCTGTACTGTGTCCGCAGTCTCTGGTCATCTCCTGTACTGTGTCCGCAGTCTCTGGTCATCTCCTGTACTGTGTCCGCAATCTCTGGTCATCTCCTGTACTGTGTCCGCAATCTCTGGTCATCTCCTGTACTGTGTCCACAGTCTCTGGTCATCTCCTGTACTATGTCTGCAGTCTCTGGTCATCTACTGTACTGTGTCCGCAGTCTCTGGTCATCCCCTGTACTGTCCGCAGTCTCTGGTCATCTCCTGTACTGTGTCCGCAATCTCTGGTCATCTCCTGTACTGTGTCCGCAGTCTTTGGTCATCTCCTGTACTATGTCTGCAGTCTCTGGTCATCTCTGTACTGTGTCCGCAGTCTCTGGTCATCTCCTGTACTGTGTCCACAGTCTCTGGTCATCTCCTGTACTATGTCCGCAGTCTCTGGTCATCTACTGTACTGTGTCCGCAGTCTCTGGTCATCTCCTGTATTATGTCCGCAGTCTCTAGTCATCTCCTGTACTATGACTGCAGTCTCTGGTCATCTCTGTACTATGTCTGCAGTCTCTGGTCATCTCTGTACTCTGTCCGCAGTCTCTGGTCATTTCCTGTACTGTGTCCGCAGTCTCTGGTCATCTCCTGTACTATGTCCGCAGTCTCTGGTCATCTCCTGTACTGTGTCCGCAGTCTCTGGTCATCTCTGTACTATGTCTGCAGTCTCTGGTCATCTCTGTACTGTGTCTGCAGTCTCTGGTCATTTCCTGTACTATGTCTGCAGTCCGTTGGTTCAGAATATTTTTTTTCTTGTTTTCCGCCCTCTAAAATCTAGGTGCGTCTTATGGTCAGATGCGTCTTATGGAGCACGAAATACGGTATTTGTAAATGCATTCCAAAAATGCAGAATTGTATTTTTAAAGACATACAGTATACTTGAAATGTTTTTTTAAAAATATTTTTCATATATTTTGTAATAAAAACGCATTTCAACATACAGTATATATATATTGAATATGGCAAAAAGTTTAGCATTTCAAATATATGTCAACATATTTGGGAAGAATATTTTTAAAATATTATTATTATTATACAGGATTTATATAGCGCCAACAGTTTGCACAGCGCTTTACAATATAAGGGAGACAGTACAATTTACAATACATTTCAGTACAGAAGGAATGTGAGGGCCCTGCTCGTGGAGCTTACAATCTAAAGGATTCTGGGTCCCATACCAAGCATTTGCCCTGCTGCTTACTGAACACAAGAGGTCACTCACTCAGCATGGGTGCCATTCAGGGAAAACATTTCTAGTCTCAGTGAATGTAAAGCATTCTCTGAGTGGATGAGGTGGAGACCGTGACATCACAAAACTGCCTCTCTACTTTGTCCAAGTAGAAAGTGCTTTGCATTCATTAAGAGTGATGAGCAATCGACTGTCTATGTTCACAATATAGCAGGGCAGCTGCTTGGCACAGGATTCAAAAGCTAATGGCGATCTCTCTAGCATCAGATCCTAATGCAGTGATTTCCAATGTCCATGAGGATCCCTATGGTATGGCACATACAGTACATACTTACATTGGTTCACTATAGACCAATGTAACTATGTACAAACTGCCATACCAGCAGGCAGCCAGGCAAATAGCATTTTCAAAAGCTAGTCAACAATTGCAGTGTGTATATTTCTTTCACTACAGATTTCCCTTTAATAGCTGACAATGGATGTTGTTCATAGTGAATGGCTCCTTTCTATGAACTTCTCTAGCAGGTTATAAACCGACGAGCTGCTTGGCACTTTTTTGTGGCTCCTGCAATCCTGTTTCTCAATAGGGGAAATAATATTTCTTACCAATCATCTTTCAGTTTGAAGATGCTTCAATTATGACTTGCATATCAAGTGTGGTTTATGTGTACTGGTAGTTACGCCTCCCATCATCATTGAATTTAGAATGAGTCATGGGGTGCCAATGGCAGCTAGTCTTATGTCATAGCGGTATATTATCATCTTTGTAGACCACATGATATTATCTTTTTTTGCAGCTGAACACTGCCAGACCAATACAACTTACTGGCAAGCACAAATGATCACCGCTTCCACAGATATTGGCAGTCAAACTTTTTTTTGGAAATAGGATAAGAAGCAAGCGCCAAAAACCAACTAGGAGCTGATACACCAAAGGCAACCTTCAAATACCTCCTAAGATACAAATAAAATTTTAAACTTTTTTTTGGAGTTGGGATGCAAACATTTCTAGTAATTTCAGACCATTGCCAACCCAACACAATAGTTTCTGGATCCACTGAACAGAGAATCTTCTGCTTGGGTCACAATGCCAGAGATATTATTTCATATTCTGTGATATAAATAACAAACTGTGCAGCGCTATAGACCATTAAAAATAAAAAAATGATCAATTTCTATAAAATTAAATTCCAAAATTAATGTGAATAATCTAGTGAGAGGAATATACTCAAAAGCAACATTATAAAACCATCAGGCATTAAATGCTTCCAATTTTGCATATAACATGCATATATAGATGACCACCAAATCAAGTGCTGAGTGCCAAATACATAGATAAATGGTTCGTGTAAAAGAATAAAAGTCCAATAACTTTTATAGACTTATGAACCAGTGACATCAATCCAGCAGTGACACCTCTTCTGTGAAAACCTTCACCTCTATGCAATCGCCAGAACTCTGGTATAAACAAGCCCACAGTATTACTGCAATCTGTGACACCCTCCTTCACTCACTCCTCTTGACGGATCCGAACAGAGGTAACCAGGACACACCTTATCAAAGAGAGCTCACCACAGGGAGCCCAGAGAAAGGTGCTAAATGTAGTATTTTATTCAAAATGTAGTTAGAAATCCACATGGAATACATAATACAAGCGGCCAAACTTCCATAAATGGCCGCTGGACCATACACGGACTCGGCGTGTTGACGTCACTCTACAGAGTCCGTGTATGGTACGGCGGTCTTTTATGTAAGATCGGACACTTCTTTTATGTATTCCACGTAGGGATTTTATAGAAAATAATATTTTTTTTATTTTTAATGGTCTATAGTGCTGCACACTTTATTTAGTATTGGGTTGCTTTCCTTTTAAGTGCTAGCAACTCTCTTTTATTTTATTTTTTTTCAGGCACTTATATAGCACCATCAATTTATGCAGCGCTTTACATATATATTGTACATTCACATCAATTCCTAATCCTCAAGGGGTGAACAATCTAAGGTCCCTAACTTACATTCATACATACGCATACTAGGGCCAATTAACCTACCAGCATGTCTTTGTGTGTGGGAGGAAACCGGAGTACCCAGAGGAAACCCACGCAGGCACAGGGAGAAAATGCAAATTCCAGGCAGGTAATGCTGTGGTTGGGATATGGACCAATGACCCCAGTACTGCCAGGCAGAAGTGCTAACCATTTAGCCAATGTGCTCTCTTATCTCCGAGTACTCGCTACACCCCTCTTGTTTTGTATATTCTATGATATATTTAGCAACGTTAATATTTTGTTTGCAATAATGACAAAAATATTAGCTGAAGTCTTTGTCCACCATAAAATGTACTAATTGGACATACAATATATCTGCATCGAAAATAACCAATTCAAATGCATTCTGTTATGGTCCGCTTTATCAGAGTAATTTTGACATTGTTGGCTTTGGGGTTTTTTTTTTCAATGAAAAAGAATGCTTTATTAAAGTGGAACTTTAGGGTAAGTAATTACAATGGGCAGACAGGCATGATTTTAATGCAGAAGAGACATGCTTTGTCTCTTCTGCATTAAAACTACTTACCTGCATGTCCGCCCTTGTACAGTGAGCTGTACAGTGCATTGTACCAATCCAGCAATGCCAAATCTTTTTTTATTTTTTAAAATGTTTTTCATTTCTTCGGTTTTAACAGCTAGTGCTGGATATCTCCCGCTAGCTGTCAAAATATTTTTTAAACAAGTGGCCGTGTGGGGCTCCGCCCACCTGGCTGCGTCACTCATTCACAGTGCCTGAGAATGAGGAACTACAAGTCCCAACAGCCTTAGCGGCCATCGGCTTGTAGTTCTCTGTTGAAGTTGATTCTTCCTGTCAGTAAGTATCGGCTTACCCGTACGAGGTGCGAGCATACAGATACACTGACAGGTCTGACCTGCGTGGCTCAGAGATCTGCTGATCACTGGTGCAATGCTTTACAGGCTCCCAAAACAAAAAATAATAAATGCACATTTCTTTGCCTGCAAAAAATATGTGCATTTATTATTCCATTGATGAAATGAGAACTTATCCTTTAAGTGATACCACCAGGTTTTGTCCCATCACCAGGGGCAGACTGACAACTCATGGGGCCCCCGGGCATAGGGGATCATGGGGCCCCTGTGTCCTTGCCCAAACTCAAAAAAGCCTATGAAAAAGGTACCAGGGGCATCTCATGGGGCCCCCTACTGACCCCGGGCCCTTGGGCAGTGCCCGAGTTTCCAAATGGTCAGTCTGCCCCTGCCCATCACACTCCTGAAAGCAAAAGCAGCAGACTGATCAGATCCCTGCTTTGTCACTCTGCTGTCCCCTCCTTGTTATCATGTGAACACTGCAGGACATCTGATTTGCTCCTTGTGCTGCGTCTCTCTGCTGCATAATGGATTAAACCAGATCAAATTTAGATTTTTACACTGCTTTTAATGGCAATGCCAAATCTGAATGAATTCCCACGCATGCACGTGAGTGATGTCATCCTCGCCCAGCCAGTGACAGCAGCCAGCAATCGAGACCCAGAAGCCAGCCGCCTGAAGATGTCAGCATCCTGGCGGAGAGTTTGCGGACGCAACATGGCTGCAGCTATGGTGAGTATTGTTCTGTTTTAAATAAGGCTTTATTCAACAAAGAGTTCTATGTAAGTGCAGTAAGCCGTGACAATGACTACAAAATGTGTTAATTTTAGATAGTGGGCACAATATGGCATTCACTTAAAGTAGAACTAAACCCTCCTTTCCTTTCCAGCCAAGGAAGCTGCCATCTTAGCCTCTGCTTGATCTGCAATTGCCATGCTGCAGCACGTGATCAGTTATGACAGCAGCAATTTGATGGTTTGACAGTTTGGTTGACAGCACAAGAAAATGTGACAGTTAGCATTCTCAGCATGCCGGTTATACAACTGTTTTTTGAGACCATTAAATTGATGGGTTTAATTCAGCTTCAACAGTAAGGTGTGAAATAATCTTCAATTTGTAGTTAATTAAAATAATTTAAGCAATTAAAAATAAACTGCAAGCTCTTTATTAGGCCTCATTTATCAAAATAATATTTGGTTGCCCTATGGCAACCAAGCAGAATCGAATCTGCTCAAGAAAATGGTGGAGAGTACTGCTGGATTCACATGTTCTTGTGAATTGCGTTTTGATGCTTGGTGTCAAGTCAACATTCATTGCATTAAAGCAACCTATTCACCTTAAATGGGCTGACAACACCTAAACATGGGCCATGAAATGGACATACAGCATTTTTTCCTGATGTAGAGCACCACAGTGCATGGCAGTGGGATGTATGTTGGGAGTTGTGATACCTTAGCGCAGGGGTCTTCAATCTCTGGCCTGCGGGCTGGATGTGGTCCTTTGCTTGCTTTTATCTGGCCCTTGGGGCACTTTTCCTTTCACTGATATGAAGCACTATTCCTTCCACTGACACCAATGATGGGATGCTATTC
The DNA here is from genome assembly GCF_062004578.1 of Staurois parvus. Classification (NCBI taxonomy): domain Eukaryota; kingdom Metazoa; phylum Chordata; class Amphibia; order Anura; family Ranidae; genus Staurois; species Staurois parvus. The sequence continues at coordinate 2,483,860 of NW_028318360.1, read as the reverse complement.
CTTCCACTGACACCAATGATGCGGCGCTATTCTTCCCACTGACACCAACGATGGGATGCTATTCCTTCCACTGACACCAATGATGGGGCACTATTCCTCCCACTGACACCAACGATGAGATGCTATTCCTTCCACTGACACCAATGATCGGGCACTATTCCTCCCACTGACATCAACAATGGAGCACTATTCCTCCCACTGACATCAACAACTGTGAGCTATTCCACTGACACCAATGATTGGGTGCTATTCCTCCTAATGACACCAATGATGGGTCACTATTCCTTCCGTTAATACCAATGATGGGGTGCTATTCTTCCCACTGACACCAACAATGGGCCACTATACTTCCCTCTGACACCAATGATTGGGTGCTATTCCTCCCACTGACACCAACAATTGGGTGCTATTCCTCCCACTGGCACCAACGATGGAGCGCTATTCCTTCCACTGACACCAATGATGAGGTGCTATTCTTCCCACTGTCATCAATGATGGGATGCTATTCCTTCCTCTGAACCAATGATTGGGTGCTATTCCTCCCAATGACACCAATGATGGGGCACTATTCCTTCCATTAACACCAATGATGGGGCACTATTCTTCCCGCTGACACCAACAATAGGCCACTATACCTCCCACTGACAGCAATGATTGGGCGCTATTCCTCCCACTGACACCAACAATTGGGTGCTATTCCTTCCACTGACACCCACAATTGGGCGCTATTCCTCCCACTGACACCAACAATTGGGCGCTATTCCTCCCACTGACACCAACAATTGGGCCCTATTCCTCCCACTGACACCAACAATTGGGCGCTATTCCTCCCACTGACACCAAGAATGGGGCACTGTTCCTTCCACTGATCCCAACAACGGGGCACTCGATCTTTCTGACCATCTGTCCACCCTATGGAGCCCTCCTGACTTTGTAGACCTTTTCACCTGCTATCTCATTACATACTGTACAATTGCTCATCTCAGGCTGCACAATAAAATAACAAACCATTTAAACTACAATAGAAACCTTAGGAGTGAACAGAGGCATACCAGTCAGATAAGTCAACAAGAGCACTTCATCCACCATCACAGAAATGCAACATCTATCCAAACAATAGAAACTCTACAAACCTTGCTTCCCCCCGACACATGGCTCTCCTTTCAATGGACACAGCAAAAGACTTGGATCTTCTTATAGATGTCGCCATCAGAGTAAAATCCAGATTTCAAAGACCAAACTCATACTGGAAAGTGGAACTACACAGGAGCAATGACAGAGAAGCTCTGTGCCTTGCCTGCCTCTCAGAAACAAATAGCTGGTCAAGTAAGAGGCACAGCACTGCCCAGAACCTATTTCCTCTGGTGATACAAGCTTCCTCTTTTCTGGGGTCTGTCACCGCGACTGCTCTATTTTTTTTTTAACAAGCTTCCTGTTCTCACAGTTCCATGTCGAATCAAATAGCCAAAGACACATAAATAACCTACAAGTCATATCAAAGGGAATTTCCATGTAAGGGTCTTGTTTGAAAGGCTGTTTAGCTTCCTCATACATGAAATAGCAGAACATGCAGAACACACCTATGACTGAAGATGTACAATCTGTACTACAACAACAGCTGTTTTCTGTCTTAATGATTGTTTTTTTTTTAATTTCCGTGTACAAAGATGTGTGAAGTGACCTGGCGCTTATACAGGGCTGAGAAATCTCTACTAGCTCCATGTGACAGTGCTGGGTGCCTGAACAGCCAATCAACAAGCATGAGTGATGTCACATGGGATGAAGGGGTGTCAGTCACATGCTCCACCATACACAGAAGTACCAGGAAACTTTTTTCCTCCTGGGGGGCCAGTTGGAATGCATGGGAAGTAAAGAAAAAGATAGGTATACACTGCTGGTCCAGATCCATTAACCCCCCTGGCGGTATTCCTGAGTGTAGCTCGGGGTTAAGTTTCAGTACCAGAAGCGGTAACCCCAAGCTACACTCAGGAATACCCTGCAGCTTTTCTCCGGGATTCTCTCCAGCACTTACAGTACCTTGCCCTGCGCTCCCGCGATGTCCCCCCTGCAGCGTCCCCGGCCATCTCCTCCGGCCAATGCCGGCATCCGTCTTCCGGGTTCCGTTCCCTGTGAGCGTCGGGACGTACGGGGGGCGGAAGCGGAAGCGGCGGGAAATTAAAAAATTTTAAAATGTGATATTCACTCAATACACTAAAATCTGATAGTATTACATTACTGTATCAAACCATTTCACATACATTTTGTCCCTATTGCTTTGTCCTGTGCCCTGCCTGCATTTTTACTGTTCTTTCTGCCCGGAAACTGAGAAGCGTCCAAAAAGCATCCCTTTAGGTCAAAAGCGGTTTTAGACCAGCTAGAAAACAGCGATAGTAAATTAGAACCACTTGCAGAATTGAGTGATAATGATTTGTGGGGGAAATTCGTCATCAGACACTGAAAACGATTTTGCGACTAAGCTCAGTGATGTGCGAACTTGGCGCTATATTTCAAATTTCAGTGTTTTTGGTTTGATTACATTACTGAATAAAATGTATTATTATTATATTATTTTTTATGGTTATTTATTATATTATAATTTATGATTTCTTGTTTCAAATTTTATCATACCCGGGATGTTTACTAGACTCTTGTTCGGACAGATTGCAGTGAGTTATTCCTAATAATTACAGGCCTACAATAAAAAAACAACATATTTCCATGCAAAAAAATGTACCGCTTTGAGCACAGAAATACTGACATAATCAGACCACTAGGGAGATTAAAAAGATTTTGTAATTTTGCCCATCCATGGCAATATGACAAGTTTCCATTCTAGCTTCCCCTGCACTCACTGGTACCTTCACTGCAGTCCACTGCAACTCCACTTCACTGTTGGAACCCTCAGGTGCCTTGTTCCTTTCCTCCCAGAAAACAGTGGGGCCTCAGCAGACGATTTTCAGGCTGAAAACGTATGTGACATAAGGAAAAGGAGAAGGTCGCTAACCCATTGTAAGCTCATGTGGATCACACATAGGGATTAGACTATGACAGAAGAACAGAGTGGGGGAGTGCAACCTGAATGGCCAGAGTGGCATATTCTCTTTAAATAGTGAACCTACACTTAAAGAAACATGGGGGCTGCCATTATGGACTTTCCTTCTGAAAATCCTACCTGCATGATCACTTGAGTTACTCACCTAGACCAAATATGTAGCAGCGTGACGTCAGAACTCCTGCTGGTTCTGGGGCAGTGACTAAAAAAACATTGAAGCCTTTGGATCAGCAGGACAGCCAAGCAATCACAATTTTGAGAAGCGGAGCAACAGTGGCCTACATAATCCCAGTTTAAGTTTCCTTTAATGCAATTCTGTTGGGGAAATTAAATTGGCCAAAAACTTCTGGGAGTGTTGATCCGCTAGTGCCCCACTGTGCTCATTGTTTCCTCCTGCCAACCTCCATGTCACTAGAGGAGAGGATGGCAAAAGAAACCATTAAGTGGGAAACTCTTGCAGCTGTGTTGACTTCAGAACGAACCTCAGAGGAGGATTTCTCTTTAACAGAACATTTGGCAGTACCGGCAATGGGATAGGTAAGTATTTCATTTAATTTTTTGATTTTAATCATTTTCTTTTCTAATACATTTCACTAGATTGAGGAAGGAATATAACATCTGATAATATGTTTATTACTATCCATGCTTTCTGTCCCAGTGACTACTATTCCCCACATTTCTTGTATAGATTTCACAGAGACAGGAAATGAGAAATAATCTCCCCTGGTACAGGCAAAAGTAAAAACCTGACATGTTGACACTTCCCCACTCTATCTAAAACAATGTGAGAAAAACAACCCCTGCAGTAGGGTCCTCCACACTGGAAGCATTAAATGCTTGTTTAGTCTATGGGGAGCTGAATAAGTATGATTTGTTACCAGACTCCTTGCTCTAGCTGGTGCTCTCCTCCACTTGTTGAAGCTCTGGTCTGTGGTCGGGCCTCAGCATCATCACATACAATACAGGGCGAATGTGCATTGTAACTTTTGTTACTTAATTTCTTCCCTATTCTTCATGAAAAGTATGAAGTGGGCAGTATCAGCCACGTTGTTCAGCTATTTTCCAGCAAGCTGAAAAAACCCTACTGGAAAACACATAGATATTGGAAATACTTATTTTTACCCCCAATATATATCAATAATTGTCCTGATCCCCACCTATGTGATGGGCCAAAAATATGAAGGACCATACGCTCAGGAAATATGCTTACAATTTCAACCACTTTGGATAACGAATGACCAAACCGATTAGGGCAACCCACTACCAAGACATTTTATGGCTTTTATCCAAGCCAATTATATAACCAGTTTTACCAATTATTCTCAGTGAATGTCTATAGTCTGCTCTTAGGGAATTAAAATACAACTTTTAAGTGGCCTATTTTTGAACTGGACTTACTTTATATATGCTTCAGTAGTTTCTGATGGAAGACCAAGCAGGCAAGACCTTGAACAATTTGGTAGCTGATTAGAAAGCTCGCCTTGCAGTGCTGTTTCCAACCTGTCACGCTAGTTTTCTCTGTGTTTGTATAGCACTGATCTATTTACTCTCATAAAATATTGTTATTACAAGTCTTCCACCCATAAACTGAGCCTTTTATGTGTACAGGAATCTTTAGAAACATCAGCTTCTTTGGCGATATGGATTAATGCAAATAGCCCAACTTGATATAAAAAGCACTGTGGTTAAGCGTAGGAGGTTAATGCGTGAAACTAAAATAAGAAATGAAAGTTCCATTAAAGTACACTGTAAAAAAGTAACATTTCACATTTTGTTTAGTATGTTAATATGCTCTCTGCCAGTATCTCTGTTTTTAAAATGGATTTATTGACATATATTGGAAATGAGTATAGGTTTGCTTCCACAGACCTGTAACTATATCAACCATTTACAAATTATATCACAAATAATTAAACTTACGTTAATAAGTCTGTTGTCATCATAAATTGGCATACGTGCTCATACACAATAACATAAACAAAACCACCCGCAACAGTGTGAATCTAGCCTTAGTGAAAAGTCTGTGCAGTTCATAAATATGACATAAAAATTCAAGCAGATTTCCTACTCCAATGTCCCACACCACATAAATCATAGCCTCTTACAAAGTATCCATGATCTCTCAAGTAAAAGAGATCAATAGCACTTGCGACGTAGGTCACTGAGGAGACGGCACAGCTCGGCATGTGTTTGTACCCCAATCTTGCCCCATTCAAATGGCACCCAGCCAGCAGGAACTAGAAACCAGCCTACACTCCTTGATACAGTTCTTGTAATCCTCAAAGATACCAAAGAAAAACAGAGGCGTACCACATAATGTAAAACCAAAACTGCTACATCATTTATTGAATGACAGGCACTTACACAATGGGTAGAAAAATAGAGAAATTATGCCTTGCCATCCATGATCGGTGAGCATGATGACATCACCAGTTAGGCTGTACCCAACATGTTTTGTCTACAAGCAGGGGTGGACTGACAACTCATGGGGCCCCCGGGCAATAGGGGATCATGGGGCCCCTGTGTCCTTGCCTAAACTCAAAAAAACCTATGAAAAAGGTACCAGGGGCATCTCAAGGGGCCCCCTACTGACCCCGGGCCCTCGGGCAGTCCCCGAGTTTCCAAATGGTCAGTCCGCCCCTGTCTACAAGTATACTTTGCCAGGGGACTGGGCTCATAACTCAAATGTTAATATTCTTTCTGAGATGGATCAATAAAGAATAACAAATAGGTTAAAATACTTGTGTATTCATCACCACCAAGCACAGCCTCTTAACAGAAATGTAGACCCCAAATTGTAGGTGGTCTATAAGGGCATGATGCTGTGTATATCCCAATCTTCAATCATGCACCATGGAGCTGCTCTCATGCTATGGTCTCCTCCTTCTATTCTTTTTACAAGGGACTCAGATATAGAGGAAAGGAATCTCCATAGTGAAGTACTGCAAATGTATTTATTTGTATTCAAAGCCAAAAACAACTCACAAAGTTTCAAAACAGATATCACATGTAACAAACACCACTGGAGCCGGCTTCAGCTGGCAGGGATGACGTCAGCACGGACTCCTCCTCCCCGACGTTTATATCGTCCTCATGGATATTGTCAGGGTCATCCCTACCAGCTGGAGCCGGCACCAGCGACATTTGTTACATGCAATATTGGTTTAGAAACTTTGGGAGTAGTTTTTTGGCTTTTATACAAATAAATATATTTGCATATTTGCAAATATACTGTATAAACTTTATTATAAGCTTACCTGTAGGTATAATCACAAACTGGACATTACTACCGCTTTAAGAATAATGCCCATATTGTCACAGTTGACAGGTACCACAGAAAGATAATGCAAGGGACCTTCATTGATCTGTGGTTATGTCCCTTTTACCAAAGACCTCTTTATCTAGTTATGCCGCCCTCTGTTTGTTTTCTATGCCACCTTTATACCTGCCTAAAATCTAGGTGAAGTTGAAAATCAAGTGAAAACACCAACCACATCTTCCAAGTAAGAATGTCAGAACGTGATGCAATGTGTGCTTTTTTTAATTGACAAGTTTTTTCTGTACACATTCCAAGATATTTTATTAGTCCCATTATATAACATTTGATAAGTAGGTTTTATTGCTCTACTTGTCTAGAAAGCCACAAGCCTGCTCAGGATTTCCCAACCCAGGTCATTTAAACTTACTACCATTCATTTCACAATGATGAGGAAATACGTACATACGTTAGTTGTGTGTCCACCTTGAGACAAAGTAGGAATCCTACCTTGGAAAGCACTAGGAATGGAGTGAGAGAAGCTTCTCCTTGTATTCATTTGCCTTTTACTCATGTTCTCAAGAGGCACAAGAATACCTGTAATGGAAGCACATGTCCTGGGGGGGTACTGCCTCACCAGGGGTGTGTGGTTCACAAACAGGCATAGGGTGGCCCAAGGAAGAAGTCCTGACATACACTATGCCTCATATTAAACTGCTTTACCTTTTTATGTTAGCATAAGTCTTTTATAGTTATCATCTTGCAAATTAAAAGGTATTTAAGTCTGCATGACCTAATGGTCAGGATGCTTATGGAGATTTTCCAACCTCAACAGCTGCCTTAGGTTGCTAGATCTTGGGTTGAAAGACCACAGGCTTTTATGGTTTTTTTCAGCTCTAAGACAGGGTCAAAGTTAAGGGTACCTTTGTGTAGTTGTTGAATGACAGAAGACAGTTTGTGTGTTGGATTATTGTTGTTTGTAGTTTGTGTAAGACAAGAGAAGAAAAGCTGCCATTACATCTCTGTAGTCTTTCCATTTCCTTCCTTTGACCGCCTCCAGGTCCCTTTTATAGTTAGTAATATTGTATTTCAATGTTTTTTATTAGATTAGTAAACATTTCAACAAGACTTGAGCAACAAGAAACAATGCTCTTACACCAACAGAGCAAAAGGTGCGCCCACACAGGGGCTATCAACGGCACATAAAAAAGTAAAGAAACAATGCTCTTACACCAACAGAGCAAAAGGTGTGCCCACGCAGGGGCTATCAATGGCACATAAATTCCAAAAGCAGTGGTATAACAGGGACATTAGCTCAAACCAAAGGCAGCTATCCACCGCTTCATAAAAGACAAACAAAAATAGAAAGGGAAAAGGAGTAGAAAAGGAAGAAGAAGACAAGACCAGGAGCTGGGGTCCGGGAATGCCAATATTGAACAACATCACAAACCCAGACTAGCCAGGGGGAGCGTCAGAAAGGCATATGTCAACCATGGCTCCCAAATTTTCAAAAATTTCCATTTGGAGTCGTTACAGATACTCAACATCTGTTCACTGAGCATCAGAGTGGTAATACAGTCCCACACACCCTGAAGAGGGACATGCCTGAGCAATTGTTCTAGTTGCCAACAAGAACAAATAAGAAGCCAGCGTCTGCTGGTGAGCCAATAGGCCCGGTATGGGACAATGAAGCAAAGTGTACTGAACATCCCAGCATATGGAGAGATGGAACAAGGTGAAAGGAGGCCAAACACATGAGACCAAAAACGAATCAGTTTCGGGCATGACCACCATATATGCAACACATCTCCAAGATGACCACAACCCCAAAAGCATTGATCACTGCAGGCAGGGTTCGCCTGGGCCAAACGAGCCGGGACCCAATACCAACAAATCAATACTTTGTATGCCGCCTCCAGCATGGTTGCATTAAATGAACATTTATCTATAGAAAACCAGGCCCTATTCCATTCCTCCAGATCCACGACCGTCCCCAGGTCGCGCTCCCACTAAGCGATATGTGACAGAGAAGTACCCGTTGAATGCCTATTCAAAGATGCATAAAGCAGAGAAGTAAGGCCCGGGGCGCCAGGCGCAGTTGGCAAAGCTGTTCAAAGGCAGATTTCTGATATGGGAAAGCAGAAGTGCCCCGCAGTGAGGTCAGCGAATGCCGCAATTGGAGGTAGCGGAAAAATTCCGCCTGAGGGACATCCCGTGACTAGTAGTATTGAAACTAATAATGGGTTAATAAATGATAATATGCAGCTTAATAATTAACCAGACATGTTACTGTATATTTTTGCCCCTTTATGCAAAGAAAGAAATTGTTACTGAAACACTGCAATTAGCTTTCAGTTGTGAAAACTCCTATGTCATTTGTAGACTGGAGTCGACTATTTTCTCGTAGCTAATCAACACTTCTGTCCATCTATTGCTGGCTGTTCACAAGAAATTAAGAGATTATTTACATTATGACTTCATCATTACTGTGAAAATGGTGTCACTCTCAAAGAAAGCTGAATCCACTAGAAGCAGTGCTTCCTCTTTTCGTAGGACAAACTCAAATTACAAAATCTTGTGAAGCACGCATTCACACGTTCATGTAAAATAAAAGATTTGAGCTTTCTCAAGCCATCGCATTGGTGTCATTGATAGAAGTAGTACCTCCAGCATTGGTTTCATTATCAGCAACAATAATCCCCAACACTTGTGTATGCGATCAAAATACCCCCCCCCCCCCTTCATTGGTGGTCAGTGGTAGTAATGTTAAACCCCAGTATAGGTGGTCAGTGGCAGGTTGCAAAAATGAATCCCCCTCAGCATTGGGGGTCAGTAGCTGGGAATAAATGGCACGAAAATAGCAAGTCACCTGAAATTAAGCCATTAAGCTAAAATTTATATACAAATCACACTTATTCCGGACACTTTCATTCATATCCACAGAAAGAAGCTGTCCTATAAGTAAATAATGTCCTCATTTTGATTATAGAGTGTGCTCAATGGACAATACTGTACTTACCTGAACACATACCCCTGCACTGAGCTTCCTCTATCCATTCAGGACTACAGTTCTACTGCCAGGTGCAAATCACACCACATAACAGTTCCAGCTTCTTTCAGTCACATTTTGGAGAGCATTCCACCACCCAACACACGTATTCCCCTCTATTTGTTACCAGTGGCCACACTGGGGTACCCTCTAAGTGGTGGTACTTGGTGCGGAACAATTTCCTACCCCCATCTACTACAGGTACACCACTGGATTCAACCAGTCATTGGGATCAAAGATGATGGGACAACACAAAAGTTTTTTAATTTTGAAATCTCTATTATAGACACTCTCATTACAAAGAGTCCTAAATATAAATACATATATATATGTGTTAAGGAATGCAAAACATATAACAGGTAGCTACAGATAAAATTTATATAATATAATAATAATATTATTATTATACAGGATTTATATAGCGCCAACAGTTTGCTCAGCGCTTTACAATATAATGGGATACAATACAGTAACAATACAGTTCAATACAAGAGGGATAGGAGGGCCCTGCTCCTTGGAGCTTACAATCTAGGAGGGAGGGGCTAGTGGTACAAAAGGAAGTAACTGTGGGGGATGGACTGGTAGGAAGAGTAGAAGATTCCATTATTAGCTGACAGCAGGAAAGGCTTCCCTGAAGAGATAGGTTTTCAGAGATCACCTAAAAGTGAGCAGAGTAGGCAATATAATCAGAAACAATCTCATACAAATATAATTAGTTTAAATTTGTGACCAGATCAGAATTTCAAATGGGGATACTTGTTCCAACTGTCTAGGAGGGGATTTTGCTCACTCTGGAGGGAATTCTTCTCACTTTCTGTTCTACTTATAGGACAAAAAGCAGCTAGAGCCTGACCACCCCACTAGGGTAAAAACTGAAAAATAAGAGACCACAAAGCATCTAACCTATACTTTTTTAGTTACCAAGAATAAATCCACCCACTGGGGAGATTTACCCTCTGTATTTTTCTTTGTATTGGTTGCCATTGAGACTGAAAGTGAGGAGAAATCACAGTTTTACAATAGGAGGTGATGAGAAATCTCCCTTTTAAGGTACTTATGTTTAACAAAAAGAAAAATTCCTTAACTTTCCAGAGATTTCCTCTCTGTTGTGTCTCTGTGACAGAAAAAGAAGAAAAGTCTACATGAAGAGACAAAGACAGTAAATAAAAAAGCTCAATAAGGGTTTTAACCATTCCCTACTCTATCCAAAATGAAAACAAAATGTTAGATATACTGAAGGGTCTACAAACAAAAGGCTAATGTTTTTTCACCTGGCACATATTGGACAACCCATGGCATGTAAACTCTCCAATGACTGAACACCATGAGGACAAAAAACAGTCAACCCATCCAAACCTTCACCTCCAACATGGCAGGGACTGCTAAACTCAACTGCCATTGAGACTGAAAGTGAGGGGAAATCACAGTTTTACAATAGGAGGTGAGAAATCTCCCATTAAAGATACGTATGTGCTTACAAAAAGAAACATTCTTTAACTTTGTAGAGATTTCCTCTCTGTTGTATTTCTGCGACAGAAAATGAAGAAAGGTCTACATGAAGAGACAAAGACAGTAAATAAAAAAACTCATAAAGGGATTTAACCATTCCCTACTCTATCCAAAATGAAAACAAAATGTTAGATATACTGAATGGTCTACAAACAAAAGGCTAATGATTTTTCACCTGGCACATATTGGACAACTCATGGCATGTAAACTCTCCAATGACTGAACACCATGAGGACAAAAAACAAACAGTCAGCCCATCCAAACCTTCACCTCCCAAGTGGCAGGGACTGCTAAACTCAACTGAGATCAAATACTCTTGTTGCTGTTTTTTTCACCGTACACATAATCAAACTATCCTTTAGAAACGTGTTAGTGTGCTAAGAGATCTTCCAACGTCTTGGAAATTAACTTGAAAACCAAGTGCCAACAGTTAATTATTTGGTGGCAAAAATGTATCCAATGGATCAGCACAAGTGTCCTGCATCTGTCCATCACATCAGGAAGGTCTGTGTGGGTTTTTGGCAATGTGAATTTGGACAAGCAGAAGCCTCACCACTTTTTGCTCTAGCCGTGACATTTGTCCATCTATCTCTCACCATGGTAGACAAAGCTACATCTACCATGGTAGATGCAACTGAAGACTCTTCAGAGATAACAAAATTCATTTCCACAGATCTACTCAAGAAATACCTAATATCTTTAGTGAAAACTACCCTTACCACATAGGTATAACTATGGTTTGCCAAAGGGGAAGAATGCTCTGTTATTTCAAGAAAACTACCTTCCATAAACTGCAAAAACAGCAGCTAAAGGCACACCAGCCTACATACTTTTCATTCTGTTTCAAAAACTATGAAACTATACGTTCCTTCCACTACTGGTTGCTGTTTACCTATGGATACATTTGCTCCAGTTTTCTTTGCCATGAGCATTTGTCTGCGGGACCATGGAACATGACAAGATAGAATGTAACTTTATTCAGATAAAAAGCTGTGTTCCAAAAGAAAAGGAAAATGGTATTGATAACTAAATAAAAATGTAATTCAACCATGTGAATACAATTCAGGTAATAAGGGGCACTGTTGTGTAACATGAGAGGTTTTAATATGCAAGGAAGAATGTCACCAGCACACAGAGGATCACCAATACGGGTCCAAAAGTTTAATGAACGATCACATAGTTACAGCAAGGCAACGTTTCGGAGTCTCGCAGGACCCCTTCATCAGGCAGCAGGTATCGCACAGTGTAGAAAATATTTGTATTTGTAAAGTGGATTGCTACTGATAGCTAGGGATGAGGTTTGGCTACTATTCTCTGCAAATCCCTGGGATTTGCAAAAGCCAGCCATAGATGATTTAAATCTCCGCTGCTTCAGCAGGGACCATCTGAGATTTGAACCATCTATGGGCAGGCCGATTATACCCAATTTGATTGTTGTACATCTTGAGCACAACCAGCCAGTCGGATTTTTCATGCGATTATTGCTAACAGCTATAGCCACTAGCAATAATCACCATGTTCTCCTGGCAGGGACAGCTCCCCGAACCCCGTTGGGAGAACACAATAACTCCGTGGGAGGGATTTCCCCATCAACACTGTGTTGTTGGGGAAATCAAATGATTTTCTTTCCTGCGACCTGTGGTTGCAGGAAAGAAAAATCGCATTGTCTATGGCCGGCTAGAGTCTGGAATCATTGACATTTGCCCAAGAACTTTGCAGGTGCCAGAAATAGGGAACACCTATACTGCAGTGCATAGACTTTGCCCTTGGTCAAATGACTCACAAAATCCAAACATTTGAAGGAATGCAAAACCCAGGCACCCTTCTATAAAAGCGTGGGCATACAGCGGCCATATTGATAGTGCGTGAGTTGGACCTTTTAGGGAGAGCTGACAGTTGTAAATAGAGATACTGTTTATTTTTATTTTCTTAATTTCGGTTTTGGAACATGTCCCCCTGGTTGTGTCCTGCTTCTCATGCCTTTTTTTTGACAATAGCTTGTTTATTAGACCTATTACTGGCCAGAATTGAATAACAAGATTCCCCTCCCATAGACCTCAGTTGGGTTTTCCACAAGGTTCTCGAATTTTGAGTAACATTCATGAAACTGTTGAAACTCCTGTGGCAGGTTGTATACACTACCTGCGACCCCCCCAGGCGAACGCCAGGGGAGAGAACACCAAGATTTTATGTGAGGCATATTTATTCCTCAAAACGTACGTTTATGAGGCCTTTAAGTGGCCTTAAACCAAAATGTAATATATTGCAACTGACCAATCATTAGATGTGGTGGTTGCATTAGATTTCTCTATTTTATGTTATTTTTTTCCCCCTCTTTTCACCTGGTGATCTGGCCAGTAACATGACTCCGGGATTAGAGGACTAGTACTACACCCTGGATAAAGGAGCACAAAGACACCTTTGAACAGTAGCATTGTCAGTCTTAGGGGAGGAGAGTGTTAGATGCACTAACAGATTTTGATACACTAACAAAGTGAAGCCAAACTTTAGCTTACACCTTTAGCCTCCTTAGCGGTTTTCCCGAGTGTAGCTCGGGGTAAAATTTGATTACCAAGAGCGGTAACCCCGAGCTACACTTGGGCTTACCATGCGGCGTTGCTCAGGGGGTCTCTGCAGCACTTACCTTGTCCTTCACTCCCGCGATGTCCCCCCTGCAGTGTCCCCGGCCATCTCCTCCGGCCGATGCCGGCATCCGGCTTCTGTGTTCCAGTCCCTGTGACGTCGGGACGTACGGTGGGAAATTTGAAATTTTTAAAAAATGTCATTTTTGTTGTCATTCCTGTTTCAGTGCATTTCACATATATTTTGTCCCTACTGCTTTGTCCTGTGCCCTGCCTGCATTTTGACTGTTCTTTCTGCCTGGAAACTTAGAAAAGTCCATGGCGTCCAAATAGCGTCCCTTTACGTCAAAAGCGGTTTTAGAACAGCGATAGTAAATCAGAACCACTTGCAGAATTGAGTGATAATGATTCGTGGGGAAATTCATCATCAGACACTGAAAACGATTTTGCGACTTTGCTCAGCGATGTGCAAATTTGCCTCTGTATTTCAAATTTCAGTGTTTTTGGTTTGATTATATTATTGAATTAAATGTATTATTATATTATTATTTTTTATGATTATTTATTAAATTATAATTTATGATTTTGTGTTTCAAGTTTTATCATATCCGGAATGTTTACTAGACTGTTGATCGTACAGATTTCAGTGAGTTATTCCTAAAAATTACAGCCTACAATATAAAACTACATATTTCCATGCAAAAAAATGGTACCGCTTTCAGCACAAAAAATCGGAAAGAATCATACCGCCAAGGAGGTTAAAGCAGAACTCCATGTCAAATTTATATTTTCCCATGCAGTGGGGCTGTGCCTGTACTGCATGGGAAAACTTCTAGTTTTGTCCAGGGGTTAAGGGAAAAGTTATATTTACCCTGTCCTCCGATCCTGCAGAAAACTGTGCTCCTCCACGTCCAGGGGTGGACTGTTTCTGACGTCCTCATGCATGGAGCTGATCTATGGACGCGATGACGTCAGGAACAGTCCATTCACAAGACCGCTATCATGCAGGGGGGTGGAGGCGGCAGAGTCCGGTCTTGCATTACAAGCATCAGCGGATTCAGTAAGTGTATCTTCACTCTTATTATCCCTAGACAAAAAGCAGTGAGCCCATGCAGTGTGCGCACAGCCCCACTACATGCTACAAAAAACCTTTTGCGCGGATTTTTGCTTTAAGCAGCTACAGCTCTTTTTTTTTCTTTTAGGATACAAGATTTCTTAAGTAAATAAAAGCTGACCATTGTAAGCACCCCTGTTTTTGGTAAATGTTTTTTTCCCAGCTCTTTAACTGCTTTATCTGCAGGACAGCTTGTTCTATTGAAAAACAACATATTTAATGGCTGAATCACCACGTGAAAATTAAGGGAAGAAAGCCTAAAAAAGAAAACTAATGCAGCCACCACATCTAGGAATTAGGAAGCTGCAATATATATGTTTGCTTGCTTTTGTGTTTAACACCACTTTAAGAATATGGAAGCCAAAGGCATCATCATGGTCAGATAAATTGATAATTTTTCCACTGAGTATATTTAAAGTGTATATAAAAGGCAAATTTTGGAAAGCATAGGACAGAGTTAGAACCTCTATCAGTCTTTATTGCTGTCTCCTCACTGAGGAGATTCACGTCTCTCTTTATCTTGGAGACCACTGTCACTGAGAATGAAAGTAAGGGTAAATCCCAAAAAGAGGGGTTGTCACCAGAGCAAAAGGTGAGGGAAAATCCTCCAATCAGGACTCCTTTTTCTCATAACAACTTTATAAAATGGAAATTCCTATTTATGTCGCATCTCCATGCCAAGAGAATGAAGGAGAATCTCCTCACCTTTACTTTCTTTATCTAAAACAAAAAAAAATAGTCAGATCATTTCCTTATGCCCCACTGTTGTCTCACATCTAGCTTTGCTGACATTATAATGAGTACACTGCCATTATCTGCTAATGGAATCTGTGTCTTCTTTGTCCTTTGTTGAAGAGTCTTTTTTTTTTTTTGGCTGAGAAACCAGAAATGTTGCCTAGAGCTAGCTTAATGATGTCTGAGGAATTCCTACAAAATAGGCCATTAAAAAAGCCATTGTATAAAAACAGTCATAGATTCATACTTTGTCATGTAACACTGTGCAGTGAGTTCGCCTAAATGTCTACACTCGCTTTTACTACAAAATTTACTGGACTGACCTATGAAGAATAAATCAGAAATTTAGTTGAAAAAGTTATTTTTCTCTACAGCTTTAGTTAAATTATTTACCTGTAATGAAGTGCAGTATGTCCCACTATGTGAGGGCTGCTGGACTCTGTAGAAATCTTCACTTCAGGGCTGACCTGTCTTTTCCCTGCCTCTGAAACTCTAGTACTGTAGGGGTTCATATTTTTGGGTCTCCAGTCCAAGCTGTATTTATAGATGTGCAGAACAGAAAAATTAGTTTTGTTTCTTTTCGGATTTGTTCATGAAATGAATAATTTTGTTTTGTCATATTCGTTATGTTAGAATGATTCATTTTCGGAATTCGCTTAGTAAATTTTGTGTATTTGTTGTTTTCAAGTTGATTCGAAAATTTCAAATTTGAATTTTGGAAGATGGCTATAACCGTTCTATTCAATTCTATTTTATTCTTTCCTATTCTAAGCAACTTATTCACTCCCTGGTTATCTCTCGCCTTGACATTGTAACTCCCTCCTCATTGGCCTACCTCATCGCAGGCTATCCCCTCTTCAGTCTATCATGAATGCTGCTGCCAGACTCATCCACCTTACTAACCATTCCATATCTGCCATCCCTCTCTGCCAATCCCTCCACTGGCCTCCACTCAGTGTCCTCCACCCCTCTCTGCCAATCCCTCCACTGGCCTCCACTCAGTGTCCTCCACCCCTCTCTGCCAATCCCTCCACTGGCTTCCCATTGCCCAACGGATAAAATTCAAAACATTAACAATAACATATAAAGCCATTTATAACTCGCACGACCTCCTGCTCTCTAGCTCCCGTGTTTCCTCCTCCCATGCTCATCTCCAGGACTTCTCCAGAGCTTCCCCCATTCTCTGGAACTCTCTACCCCAATTTATCAGACTATCGCCTACTCAGCTCATTTTTAGGCGATCTCTGAAAACCTATCTCTTCAGGGAAGCCTATCCTGCAGTCAGCTAACAATGGAATGTTCTACTCTTCCTCTCAGTTCATCCCCCACAGTTACTACATTTTGTACCGCTAGCCCCTCCCTCCAAGATTGTAAGCTCCGAGGAGCAGGGCCCTCCTATCCCTCTTGTATTGAACTGTATTGTTGCTGTATTGTCTCCCATTATATTGTAAAGCGCTGAGCAAACTGTTGGCGCTATATAAATCCTGTATAATAATAATAATATCCTTTTATTTTCTATTCTATTCTTTTCTATTCTAATCTTTTATGTTCTATTATATTCCTTTCTGTTTTAGTCTATTCCTTTATTTTCTATTTTATTCATTTCTATTATATTCTAGTATATTCTTTTATATTCTATTCTATAAAGCAGCCTAAGTGGGAATCATCCTCTTATTTCACTTTTATAGCTTACTGTATTTATTGCAATATGTGTCCATTTTGAAATCAAGTTCATTTTTTAATTCAAATTCATTTTTAAATTCGGATAAGTTGTTTTGTTATAATTTATTTGGGATTTGTTGAAATTCGTTACTATCGTGATTCAGAAATTCAGATGCATTTGAATCTCTGAATAACGAAAATTATGTCTGAATTTTGATTCAAAAACAAACCGCACATGTCTAGCTGCAGTAAGATGATCCAACGGAGATACTCCCAACCCTGCCCTCTCCATTGAGAAAAGGTATTTCACTGATTACACTGCCAGTAACTCGTTCCTTAAATGGGGATGAGTATAATCAGTTATAGTCATTCTCTTGTGTTACAGGCATCATAATCAGTGATAAAGCTTTACTCAATGGAAGAGAGGGCAGGAGGTGTCCCCAGTCATGTCCCATGTTATTCAACAGGGCGGTTTACACTTGTCCTTATCGCCCATCGCATGAAAAGGTACATACATTTCTTTAAGTCAGAGTTGCGTCTTCTTGTCAATATTGCCATCACACATGTTCCTTGGACATAGTTTCCTCAGTAATGGGTGCTACAGCCACTACCAGCTGGAAACTGGGCTCACCAAGAATCAATGTACATGTCCATCAGCATATCATAGATCATCAAATATCATCTGGAGTTTTTATTGCAGAAAGAACACATCACAAAGAACTAAGTGCAACGTATCAGCACCCCTTCATCAGTTGGGTGTTCTTGTCCCCAATAGATTTCAGTTGAAATTCCTTTTCACGTGGTTGCAAAAGAAAAACGCTCAAGCCTCAAAAAAGGTGTGTAGGTGGGGCCAAGTGAATGTGGACACTACAATTAGCTTCTTGCATACCATTAGCCAGTAAAATTCCCAACTTAGCTAATGTGAACCCCCACTCCCAGATTGAGACAAGGTACCACATTTCCAACTAAGACAAAAGTATGATCACCATCATCTTCTGTCCCTCTTCGGAGGATCCAGAGGCCCACTTTACCTACAATTTTCCAGGTATAGGCCACAGCACAAAAAAAAGTGGGTCCAGTCCAGGAGTGTCTTTCCTATTGTCCTTAATGGAATAACTAGGAGAATGAAGACATCTTCAGCACAACCACTGTCCAACACAGACCATGGTCAGCCACGTTTCCAATCAGGTGATGTTTCCAGTCAGGTGATGTTTCCTTTAAGCCCTGTCCTTGGATTGCCCCACAGCAACTGTTTCCCTGGCTGAGCCCAAAGGGAAAAAGGTGGGTGTTCAGGGTGATCCCGAGCTGGGGAAAGACCTCTTTCTTAGTAGCCTACATCTGGTACAAGAAAGGCTCCAAACTTCTCACAGGAGCCAGCTCTCCTCTTCCTACTCCGGCACCCTTGGATGTGTGTAGAGGCGTGCTCTGAATAAAGGTTTGTGCTTTAAAAAGTTTATTAAAGTTGAGAGTTCGCAGGTGATGAGTAAAGCCAACAAGTTTCAGGAGAAATACATCCTTCAGGGCTGTGATGGTGGATGTGGTGTGAACAGACCTGGAACTGGGAGTCAGCTATGAATATGGCTCTTTAGCTGTTGTCAGATAGTAGAGTACCGGCACCTGGACTCCTTCTACACCCATAGACCCATAGAAAATTTTTAAAAATGTCCCAAATCCCCAATGCTCCAGTGTGAATGCAGTCTTAAAGCAGCCTAACCTAAAACAAAAGTTTTCTCTTTTTTTTATTTTTCAATTAAATGTGTTCTTATTTGATCCCATATTAACCTATACACTAGTAAACCTTGATTTAATTTTTCTAACTGTTAAGGTTTAAGCTTTTTTTTTCTTTTTCATTTGCCACTCCTTCAGACCGCATGTGCCAGTGACGCCACCGGCTGCTGCTCGCTAAAATATCTCCAAACGGTAAACATTTAGGAGAAATTCATTTTACCTACAAGTAAACTTTGTTATCAGCTTACCTGTAGGTAAAAATCAACATTGTGACTTTACTGCCACTTTAAAGTGGTCCTAAAGGCTCAAGGTTTTATACCTTCATGCATTCTATACATGAAGGTAAAAAACCTTCTCTGTGCAGCATCCCCCCCAGCCCCCCTAATACTCACCTAAGCCCCCTCTCAATCCGGCAATGTGCACTGGAGTCTCGGCTATCCTGGGACTCCCTCTCCTCATTGGTTGAGACAGAAGCAGGAGCCATTGGCTCCAACCACTGTTAATCACAGCCAGTGAGCCAATGAGAAGAGGGGCCGTGGCTCCATGTGTAAGTGGACACGCTGAGCGGCGGGTGCCCCCATAGCAAGCTACTTAGGGTAAGGGAACCCGACAGGAGGGAGGGGTCAGAAGCGTCAATGGGGGACCCAAGAAAAGGAGGATCCGGACTGCTCTGTCCATAACTACCGCACACAGCAGGTAAGTACAGTATAGACTTTTTTTTTGTTTGTTTGCTTTTTAAATCAAGCCTTTAGAACCACTTTAAAATAGAAAAAAGTGCTTTTTTGTAGTTTTGTTACTTTTTTTTGTCTATAGATTGCATAAAAAATAAAATAATTTTAAATACCAAAAAAAAGTGAGTTTTTTGGAAAGGGTCAGGAACTTTTTTGAATGGAAAAAGTTGCGTTTTTGTTTCTATAGACTTCAATGGAAATGCTGCAGAAAAGCATGTATTGTGTTTTTGCTGCATTTTTTATGCGTTTTTGTGGCATTTTTGATGCGTTTTTTGTCATGTGTTTTGTGTTTTAAATCTGCCTAGCAACAAGAAAAAAATTAATTAAAAAAAGCAAAATGCATCAAAAATGCAAGTGCAAAAACGCAAAATGCAATGCAAAAAACAATGTAGAAACTGCTCAAAGGCAACCTGCATAGGTGTACCCTAGCCTTAAAAGTTATCACTGAATAAACAGGCCCATAGCAGATAAATTTTGCTGGTCCATAGGAGGTGTGCTGGTCCATAGGAGGTGTGCTGGTGTGAGAGCCGAAGAGGAAAAACTATGAAGTTTGAAAGACTTTGCAGGAGAACATACCAGTGCCATCCAGTGGCCAGTTCTCCTTACAAATGCATAGCAATGCAAGCATAAAGCAGAACTACACTCTGTCAATAAAATGGAACTATTTTTAATACGTATGCTGCTAGCCTTAGTAAATAGATAGTAAGATATATTATATTTACTTGTTTTTAACTTTTTTTTTTTTTTTTTTACATTTCTTCAGTTGCTTCCTGGTTCTGGCCTTGACCAAAATGATGCAGCTAAACACACCCTCCATGCCTGCATGCCTGAGCTAGTGGGAGATGGATTTCAGGAAGTAAATGCTACATAATTTATTTGTCCTTGCTTAAACCGGAGTTCCACTCACCCTGTCAAAAAATAAAAGTCAGCAGCTACAAAAACTGTAGCTGCTGACTTTTAAAAAACAGCCACTTACCTGTCCTTTGGTCCCGCGGTGTCCCCCCCGCAGTCCGTTTCACCAGCTGTCCTGGATTCCAGAAGGCCGACATCTTCAGTGTGAGCACCCGGCTGTGATAACTTGCGGCTTCACAGTCGGGTACCCACTGCGCATGCGCGAGTAGCGCTGCGCTTCATGAATGGTCCTGTAGTCTTCTGGGACCTGTCACGTGTCCCAAAAGACTACAGGGAGGGAGGACACCTTCCGCTTCTGATTGCCTAGGCGATCGGACCGGAAATGGGAGCGGGTACCTGTCAAATTTGGGTACCCAAAGGTGCCAATCCTTAATGGGGAGTGAGGGAGCAGTCCTTAAATTGGAACTTCCCCTTTTCGGTGGAGCTCCGCTTTAAGCTGGCCACAGGAGGGGGGGTGCTTTTCAAAGTGATTTGTCAGCAAAATAAAGCATGGAGACATGGATGGATGGACGAGTTTGCTTTGGATAATACAAATGAAATAAATATGGTATTCGGTTTGCAGTGCTGAGATACAGTTTAGTTCTGCTTTAAAATGACAGTAAAATCTGGTTTTAAATAAAAAAAAATTCAAGTATGTATTCTTAACTCAAAAAAAGTCCCTTCTATTTATCTCAGCCTCCTCCAAATGTTAACATAATTGTAAAGGTTCCTTAAAAATAGAAAGTGACACCTACTTGCTCTGTGCAACGGTTGTGCACAGCACAGTCCCCATCATCCTCTTCTGGGGTCCCCCGCCAGTGCTTCTGGCTAATCCTGCCTTCCTTTTGCCTCGTAGCAAGCACCTTGCTATTGACACACACAGTGTGGCTCGCCCCCCATACCCCTGCCCAACTGCAACCGATCCTTCATCAATGGATTTGATTGACAGCAGTAGGAGCCAGTAGCTCCAGCTACTCTCACTGAGTCCAGTGAGAGATCAGAAGAGACCAGTGCCAGTGCTCTTGGGTACAGCGCTGGGTTGAGCTCAGGCTCAGGGAGCTGCACATAAAAGGGTTTAGCCTTTACAACCACTTTACAACATTCCCTTTTTTTCTTGTTGCTGGGATCCAGCTTCCAGGGGTGTCAAACTGGCGGCCCTCCAGCTGTTGCGAAACTACAAGTCCCATCATGCCTCTGCCTATTGGGAGTCATGCTTGTAACTGTCAATCTTGCAATGCCTCATGGGACTTGTAGTTTGGTAACAGCTGGAGGGCCGCCAGTTTGACACCCATGTTAGAGGGTGACTACATTTGTTCTCCATATATATAGGATCGTAGCCACCCTGTCCTGCTTGCTTCTGAGATGGACTAGGGACTACGGGATTTGCAGTGTGCATGAGCAATGTCTACAGTGACATGTTTGACTGCTATCTCCAGTGACATCATTATGATACCTAGCACTATGGGATCTGCAGTGTGCATGAGCAATGTACATGACTGCAACTAATGTGCACTGCTCATGCCAAATAAACAGAGGGGGAAAAGGAGAGGATCAGGAGCCCATGGAGGACCTTACAAACAGGCAGAAAAACACAGAAAAACGATTTGATGAAAAATCTATGACAGGACCATTAAGTAGCGGACGTGTATGGATTATTCTTGGAGAATAAAGATATCATCTCTTTATCATCAAAAAATGAAGTGGATAAGCGAGAGCAGAAACATTTTTTTTTAGCCTCGCTTCTATAACAACAAGAACAACACGAGTCATAAACATCGCAAGGCCAAGGAAAAAGATGGCGTTAGTCACTGTTTTTATAGGGCCCGTGTATGCTGTATATTCAGCAATCGGGCATCAAATCAGATCAATGGAGTGATTGACAACAAATACAACAATCAGAAGTTATCTTTTCATGGCCATTCTCATTTGATGAAATATGATTTCTGATTGGCTGACACTGGTTGTTATAGACTATCAATTTTATCCTTTCCTACAGAACCTCTGGTGTTTGTTGTCTGAGCTCATTGTCATATAATGAACTATTACAGCATGGACTGGCAATCAAGGGTCGTTTTAGGCTTGATTTGATTAGACATTTGGCGTACGTGCTGGAGAACAATAGTCAGAGGGTTTATTTTCAGTTTTTCACACTCATAGAAGTACTGATAAAGGGAAGTTAAAATCTTTAATTTATTATTATATTAACAGTGGAACACACAAACATGTTCATATTTATCATAAATGGGTAATGAGCAGAAAACTGGACCTACAGTCTCAGTGTGACCCTGTCTATGGCTTTCATGGTTGGCCTAGAGCACAGGTGTCAAACTGCGGCCCTCCAGCTGTCAATGAACTACAAGTCCCATCAAGCCTCTGCCTTTGGGAGTCATGCCTGTAATTGTCAGCCTTGCAATGCCTCATGGGATTTGTAGTTCTGCAGCAGCTGGAGGGCTGCAGTTTGACACCCCTGGCCTAGAGGATGTTAAAGTCCCAGGCACTCAGGCGCCTCCATGCGGCTCTACCAACTTGCTGCGCAACACTGGATATGCAATTGCAGTCACGTGTGTACTCGCCTTTACATGAAATGTGATTTCAGAAGCACCATACAGTGGGCCGAGATTCACCAGAGCCAGTGCCCGTACCTGGAGGGGCGAGCCGACAACATTTGGACCGGGTTATGACCGTATCGGGGGTTATCCCCTGGACTATGATTGCTCTGTTGAGCCTAAAGTTGGGAATACATGGTAAGAAAATCGTACGAAAAATTTTGTTGATCAAATGGTCGACCGATTTGCTCTTCATTGATGAGCAGGACAGGGGCGGACTGACAACTCATGGGGCTCCCGGGAAATAGGGGATCATGGGGCCCCTGTGTCCTTGCCCAAACTCAAAAAAGCCTATGAAAAAGGTACCAGGGGAATCTTATGGGGCCCCCTTCTGACCCCAGGCCCTTGGGCAGTGCCCGAGTTTCCAAATGGTCAGTCCGCCCCTGGAGCAGGATGTTATAACTGATAACGATATTGTGAATGAAAACATTCGGTTGAACAACAGTGAAAAATGTTGTCATTCGCATACAAACTATGCGGTGGTATGATGGTCGTACAACTTATGTAGCAGGATTTGTTTCTTCTCTGATTTGTATCACCTGAGGCCAGTCATTTCATTGGGCATATGGAAGGGTTCACAACCACTTTAATGTCAGCTTGATACATGCTTCCGAATGATCTGTTGTAAGTTGGCCACTGAATGGATTCAACACTGTCTTCTGTCTGTATATGCATTAATGTGGATCCAAAGGTAGAGGTTGCTGCAAAGCCACCCTCTCCATACATAACAATCTGTCTGTTTATAAACTCACTACAGTATAGACTACGGCCTGTGGGTCACATTCAGGCAACTATGAAAAGTTACCTGGTTCACAGCAACTTGTCTTGTATGTGAAGGTTTTGATAAGAAGGGGTGAGGTGGGGCTCTGATGTGAAGCGAGAACTCTAAAGTGAAGGTGGGTCTTCGATGTGCAAAGGCTGACTCTGATGTGAAGGGGGGCTCTAATGTGAAAAGGGGGCTCTGAAAGGGAAAGTGTGGGGGCTCTGATGTGAAGCGAGAGCTCTAAAGTGAAGGTGGGTCTCCAGTGTGTGAGGGCTGACTCTAATGTAAAGAGGGGCTCTAATGTGAAAGGGGGGAGGGCTCTGAAAGGGAAAGTGTGGGGGCTCTGATGTGAAGAGGGAGCTCTAAAGTGAAGATGGGTCTCCGATGTGCGAGGGCTGACTTTGATGTGAAGGGGGCTCTGATGTGAAAAGGGGGCTCTGAAAGGGAAAGTGTGGGGGCTCTGATGTGAAGCGAGAGCTCTAAAGTGAAGGTGGGTCTCTGATGTGTGAGGGCTGACTCTGATGTGAAGGGGGGCTCTGATGTGAAAAGGGGGCTCTGAAAGGGAAAGTGTGGGGGCTCTGATGTGAAGTGAGAGCTCTAAAGTGAAGGTGGGTCTCTGATGTGTGAGGGCTGACTCTGATGTGAAGGGGGGCTCTGATGTGAAAAGGGGGCTCTGAAAGGGAAAATGTGGGGGCTCTGATGTGAAGCAAGAGCTCTAAAGTGAAGGTGGGTCTCCAGTGTGTGAGGGCTGACTCTGATGTAAAGAGGGGCTCTGATGTGAAGGGGGGGCTCTGAAAGGGAAAGTGTGGGGGCTCTGATATGAAGAAAGAGCTCTAAAGTGAAGGTGGGTCTCCGATGTGCAAAGGCTGACTCTGATGTGAAGGGGTCTCTCATGTGAAGGGGGCTCTGATGTACAAGGGCTGACTTTGATGTGAAAAGGGGGCTCTGAATGGGAAAGTGTGGGGACTCTGATGTGAAGCGACAGCTCTAAAGTGAAAGTGGGGCTGCGATGTGCGAGGGCTGACTCTGATGTGAAAAGGGGCTCTGATGTGAAGGGTGGCTCTGAAAGGGAAAGTGTGGGGGCTCTGATGTGAAGGGGGGCTCTGAAAGGGAAAGTGTGGGGGCTCTGATGTGAAGAGAGAGCTCCAAAGTGAAGGTGGGTCTCTTATGTGAAGGGGGGCTCTAATGTACAAGGGGTGACTCTGATGTGAAAAGGGGGCTCTGATCTGTTGCGGGGCTTTTGATGTGAAATTATTTCTTAGAGCATTTTTATTCATTCATTTTTAATGCTGATTTTTTTTTTTGTCTAGAGAATATTTGTAAAGTATGTGATGTATTAAAAAGTTTGGACTGGATAGGATGTGACACACTACTACAGCTTAATGAGAAATACTCCATAATGTTGTAGGCAGGGGCAGACTGACAACTCATGGGGCCCCCAGGCAATAGGGGATCATGGGGCCCCTGTGTCCTTGCCCAAACTCAAAAAAGCCTATGAAAAAGGTACGAGGGGCATCTCATGGGGCCCCCTACTGACCCCGGGCCCTCGGGCAGTGCCTGAGTTTCCAAATGGTCAGTCCGCCCCTGGTTGTAGGCATTCCAAATGCTACAAAAACTGGCTTTGTGTGTCCACCATGACACCCTGGCATTAGGTTGGAGGTGGGGCGGTGTCGCACAGTCTGCAGCATTGGAGCCTCCTAAGCCTGGTACACACAATGAGAATATCGATGAATGACCAACCTTTTTTTGCATGGAAGTCTCATATTGAAAATGAATAGGTTACCAAAGATATGTAAATTCTCGTAGGACAGACTACAACTTCGGAAGGGATGTAATGTATTGTGTTGTATTGGAATGTTTCTTTCATTTCCATGCATGCGCGGTCTTGGTCACTTGATTTTTTTTTTGTGCAAATACTAAACTAATTACAAAAAAATTGTTTGTCCTGTTATCGTACAAGAAAAATGTCCATGCTTGTCCCTTTGGATATTTTCGCTTGAACTGTCATGATTGGCTCTCGAAAGCTGTGTACTAACGATTAGATTATCAGACAATCGCTTTTTTCGTTCAACTTTCTCATCATGTGTGAAGTGATGGCACCCTTCTTATAGTATGAAGTCATATACTGTAGCACAGGGGTCTCCAAACTGTGGCCCGCGGGCCAGATGTGGCCCTTTGTATGTTATTATCTGGCCCATGGGACAACAATCCTTCCACTGATACAATGCACTATTACTTCCACTGACACCAGCAATAGGGAACTATTCCTTCCCCTGGCACCCACAATGGGGCACTATTCGTTCGACCGGCACTAACAATAGGGAACTATTACTTCCACTGACACCAGCAATAGGGAACTATTCCTTCCACTGGCACCCACAATGGTACACTAATCATTCCACTGATACAATGCACTATTCCTCCCACTGACACCAACAATGGAACACTAATCCTTCCATTGATACAATGCACTATTCCTTCCACTGACACCAACAATGGGACACTAATCCTTCCATTGATACAATGCACTATTCCTCCCACTGACACCCACAATGGGGCACTATTCCTCCCACTGACACCAACAATGGGACACTAATCCTTCCAGTGATACAATGCACTATTTCTCCCACTGACACCCACAATGGGGCACTATTCCTCCCACTGACACCCACAATGGGGCACTATTCCTCCCACTGACACCAACAATGGGACACTAATCCTTCCACTGATACAATACACTATTACTTCCACTGACACCAACAATAGGGAACAATTCCTTTCACTGGCACCATCAATGGGGCACTATTCTTCCCACTGATACAATGCACTATTCCTCCCACTGACACCCACAATGGGGCACTATTCCTCCCACTGACACTAACAATGGGACACTAATCCTTCCATTGCTACAATGCACTATTCCTTCTACTGACACCAACAATGGGACACTAATCCTTCCATTGATACAATGCACTATTCCTTCCACTGACACCAACAATGGGACACTAATCCTTCCACTGACACCAGGAATGGGGAACTAATTTTCCCCTTGACACCAACTATTTAATTTTTTTTTACTCCTGCTGACCTCCAACCATGACATTCGCCAGTGGCTACATCCCGGCCCCCCCAAAGTTTGAAGGACAGTAAATTGGCCCTTTATTTCAAAGGTTTGGAGACCCCTGCTGTAGCACAATTGGGGTGTGTACAAAGTTTCTATATAGTTGACTTTATAAACCATTTGTCAGGCAATACTGTTTCCGTCCTCAGTCGATGCAGCAATGGTTGGCCATGAAGCAGATATGGAAAGTATGAAGCGTTGTCCATTCTGCATCTTCATTGGTACAACTGCATGCTGAGATCTCACAGAAGTGCAGAGTGATCTGCTACAGTCAGACTCAGGCGTACCAGTGAATATCAACTACTTCCTGTCATTTATTTTTAGCTTTTCACTTTTGAGAATGAAACTGAAAAAAGCGCATTTTATAAATAAGCGTGCCTCTTCCCCCAATCACTTTTTCCTCTGCTATCAAGCCATCTCTTCAGGTCTGACATATACGGAGCATTGTTCTTCGTGGTTTCTGGGTCGGCCTCTACACCACAAACAAGTTCCAGTCTGATGTAAACAAACCTACAGTATGCGTGTGAGCGGAGATAGGTGCAGGAACTCCTCCCTTCCAAGTCACCCCTTGTCTCCGCCCCCCCTACCCACCTACGAGCACCTACCAATACCACCTCTTTTACAGGATACAGAACCAAGTATCATTATGTGGTGTTAAGTCATTTGTATAGAATTTGAAAAAGATATAAAAAGCAGTAAAATACATCCCCTGCTGCCAGCAGCAAAAGCCCCCCGAGGGACATAATTACCCCAGAAACAGCAATAGACCTACTCCAGCAGCAATAGATCTCCAGCAACAACAGACCCCTCCTCAACAGTAGATTTATTTTATTTATTTCAGGTACTTATATAGCACCATCAATTTACGCAGCGCTTTACATATACAGTATATTGTACATTCACATCAGTCCCTAACCCTCAAGGGGTGTACAATCTAAGGTCCCTAACTTACATTCATACATACACATACTAGGGACAATTTAGACAGGATCCAATTAACCTACCAGCATGTCTTTGGAGTGCGGGAGGAAACCCACACAGGCACAGGGAGAACATGCAAACTCCATGCAGGTGGTGTTGTGGTTGGGATTAGAACCAATGACCCTAGTACTGCCAGGAGGAAGTGCTAACCATTCAGCCCACTGTGCTACCTGTTGATTTTGCTTTGACCCCCTCCCTCATCAAGAGATCCCCCAGCAACAATAGATCCCCCAGCAGCCAGCAACAATAGACCCTCCGGCACACCCCTCACTCCTTGACATACATTCAGTGCTGGAGGCGCCAGAACTGCGTTCCCCCGCATTCCCGCTGAAAAAAGCCCTGTATGTGAGCATTAAAGTCATATTAAAGGTTGTTGTTTGTTTTTTTTTAATAACAAACATGTTATACTTACCTGCTGTGTACAGTGGTTTTGCTCAGAGCAGCCTGATCCACTTCTTCTCAGTTCCCCCACTGGTGCTCCTGGCTACTCCCCTTGTCCCCAATAGTAAGCCTCTTGCTATAGTGGCACTGGTGTGTGCTCGCTCCCAAACCCCACTCTCTGCTTCCATAGGACACAAAGAGCTGCGGCTCACCCCCCAAGTGAGAGAAAATCCCAAACTTTGGGTTGTCACCAGAACAAATTCAGAGGGGAAATCTTTCAATTGGGGCACTGGTTCTAGTGACAACCATGGATTCCCTCAGTTTGTAAGGATCTTGTCTCTCATCCTGTTGTGGCTATGGGACAGGGGGCGAAGGGAAGACTCCTCAATGGGACACAGATGACATAAAAAACCACAGGGGTTATACCCCTTTATAACTATTTAAAATATGAGGAAACAAGGTTGCCTTTAGTTCTGCTTTAATGAATATGTGATCCTCAGCAATGGACGTATTTGCCTTCTTTTGGTCTATAACATATATTATTGAAAGCGCTTTGTTATATCTGTTCGATAAGTGCAAAAAAATACCCGGTTATCCTAACGGAATTCCAGTCCTCGTCACTGGTGTGTTATCTCAAACTATGTTATCAGGCAATGTGTTAGAACTACAGAACATATCCCCTTGTTATGGAGAAGGGGAGAGGTAGAGGTGTTCTGTAGCTCTGACAACACAATTCCTCTCCTAGGGTGATGATGCTGCCCCTCAATATATACAGTGCAGAAAAGGAGTTATGTGCACGACGGGAAAATTTGTTTCCTTTTAGATTCGTTTGTTATTCATTTTGTTAAATCATAATGGTTATGTTAGAATGATTCATTTTTGGAATATGTTTCTTATATTCAAATTAGTTTCTATAGTTGTTATTTTCAAATCGATTCAAAATTAGACGATAATTCGAATTTCAGAAGACGGCTATCTTCGTTCTATTCTATTCTTTTCTAATCTATTCTATTTTTTTCTATTCTAATCTTTTCTATTCAACACTATTCTATTTTTTATTTTATATTCTATTTTATTTTATTCTGTTCCTTTATTTTCTATTTTATTTTTTTATTTCCTATTCTCTTATTATCTATCTATCTATCTATCTATCTATCTATCTATCTATCTATCTATCTATCTATCTAATCTTTCTATTGTATCTATCTAAAGTCTGGAACTGACTTGACAATTTTACTCCGCTTGTTGAAGCGTAAACCTCTTACATCC
Organism: Staurois parvus; assembly: GCF_062004578.1. Classification (NCBI taxonomy): domain Eukaryota; kingdom Metazoa; phylum Chordata; class Amphibia; order Anura; family Ranidae; genus Staurois; species Staurois parvus. Next base: position 2,454,430 of record NW_028318360.1, on the reverse strand, counting down.
TACTTGCTTTTTTGGGTAGTATGCAATGTTTTCACCCAATAGTGAAAAAAAGATTCTAAAAAAAAGTGATTATACTCTTTTTCCATGGCCAATTTAGAACTAATCATGGTGTGGTGTGCAAATTATGCCATACAACATCTCAAAGCTTGTTTGCGTTTCTATATGTATAAAATTAGAAAGGTTTGGGGTCAATTTTATTTTATTTTTTTAAGTTTGAAAGGAGTTTTGTTACTTTGTATATCAAACTTTATATTAAAAAAATGTATGGAAACCCCTACATATACAGTAAGTGACTGGCCTCAGAGGTTATACAGAGATGAAACAAATACTACCACATACAGTCAGGTCCATAAATATTGGGACATTGACACAATTCTAACATTTTTGGCTCTATACACCACCACAATGGATTTGAAATGAAAGAAATAAGATGTGCTTTAACTGCAGACTGTCAGCTTTAATTTTAGGGTATTTACATCCAAATCAGGTGACCGGTGTAGGAATTACAACAGTTTGCATATGTGCCTCCCACTTGTTAAGGGACCAACAGTAATGGGACAGAATAATAATCATAAATCAAACTTTCACTTTTTAATACTTGGTTGCAAATCCTTTGCAGTCAATTCCAGCCTGAAGTCTGGAACGCATAGACATCACCAGACGCTGGGTTTCATCCCTGGTGATGCTCTGCCAGGCTCTACTGCAACTGTCTTCAGTTCCTGCTTGTTCTTGGGGCATTTTCCCTTCAGTTTGGTCTTCAGCAAGTGAAATGCATGCTCAATCGGATTCAGGTCAGGTGATTGACTTGGCCATTGCATAACATTCCACTTCTTTCCCTTAAAAAACTCTTTGGCTGCTTTTGCAGTATGCTTTGGGTCATTGTCCATCTGCACTGTGAAGCGGCGTCCAATGAGTTCTGAAGCATTTGGCTGAATATGAGCAGATAATATTGCCCGAAACACTTCAGAATTCATCCTGCTGCTATTGTCAGCAGTCACATCATCAATAAATACAAGAGAACCAGTTCCATTGGCAGCCATACATGCCCACGCCATGACACTACCACCACCATGCTTCACTGATGAGGTGGTATGCTTAGGATCATGAGCAGTTCCTTTCCTTCTCCATACTCTTCTCTTCCCATCACTCTGGTACAAGTTGATCTTGGTCTCATCTGTCCATAGGATGTTGTTCCAGAACTGTGAAGGCTTTTGTAGATGCCGTTTGGCAAACTCTAATCTGGCCTTCCTGTTTTTGAGGCTCACCAATGGTTTACATCTTGTGGTGAACCCTCTGTATTCACTCTGGTGAAGTCTTCTCTTGATTGTTGATTTTGACACACATACACCTACCTCCTGGAGAGTGTTCTTGATCTGGCCAACTGTTGTGAAGGGTGTTTTCTTCACCAGGAAAATAATTCTTCGGTCATCCACCACAGTTGTTTTCCATGGTCTTCCGGGTCTTTTGGTGTTGCTGAGCTCACCGGTGCGTTCCTTCTTTTTAAGAATGTTCCAAACAGTTGTTATGGCCACGCCTAATGTTTTTGCTATCTCTCTGATGGGTTTGTTTTGTTTTTTCAGCCTAATGATGGCTTGCTTTACTGATAGTGACAGCTCTTTGGATCTCATCTTGAGAGTTGACAGCAACAGATTCCAAATGCAAATAGCACACTTGAAATGAACTCTGGACTTTTTATCTGCTCATTGTAATTGGGATAATGAGGGAATAACACACACCTGGCCATGGAACAGCTGAGAAGCCAATTGTCCCATTACTTTTGGTCCCTTAACAAGTGGGAGGCACATATGAAAACTGTTGTAATTCCTACACCGTTCACCTGATTTGGATGTAAATGCCCTCAAATTAAAGCTGACAGTCTGCAGTTAAAGCACATCTTATTTGTTTCATTTCAAATCCATTGTGGTGGTGTATAGAGCCAAAAATGTTAGAATTGTGTCGATGTCCCAATATTTATGGACCTGACTGTAGGTTGTACCTGTTTATCTGTATTATCTTCTCTACAGCTCTTCAAAGTACTGAATTTATAAAGCTTGTCTGAGATGTCAGAAAACAGGTAGTGGGGGCTGAAATTACACTCTGCAGTGCTCAGAGAGGAGAGCTCTGAGAGCTGATTGGATGGAAGAGACATACCTCTCTGCACACAGAACCCCGGGAACAGAGCTGAAGAAGTCAATCTGCTGTAGGTCTCTCCTACGCAGGGGCGGACTGACCATTCAGGCACTGCCTGAGGGCCCGGGGTCAGTAGGGGGCCCCATGAGATGCCACAGGTACCTTTCATTGGCTTTTTCATAGGCTTTTTTGGGTGTGGGCGAGGACACAGGGGCCCCATGCTCCCCTATTGCCGGGGGGCCCCATGAGTTGTCAGTCCGCCCCTGTTCCTACGTCACCATTTTTCTCTTGGTGTCAAGAAAACTTGTCAGAAGTGCCTCATGCTGATAGCAGAGGAACAAAGCAGCAGACAGGAATGACACTTAATGCAGTTAATTGAGACAAGTTTACACTATAGAGGGATATGCTTTGTTCATATTTCATGTCTGAAGATTACAACGTTTTAATGGTCACAAATATGTATGATTATGTGGTGTTCATGAAGGAAGTAATTACTAAGGTTTATTCTAAGTGAATAATAGTGTAAAATGCCTGGTGTGTACCCACCAAGCTGGTTGTGAATGGCTGTAGGTAGGTATAGGTTTACAATGGAACATGACAGAGGGTGGTGCTATCAAGGACCTGGCTTTAGTGGCTGTATTAGAATTCTTGTATGTTTTTGAAGATTCGGTCTCTTAAATATGTTATTGTTATCTTTTTATTTAATAAAAGTCGTCGCCATAATACTCCAATGAAAATGATTTGTGTCATAGTGATTATACTTATGATGTTTAACGTGTTTGATTTTGATGTTCAGCATCACTCTGCTCTCTCAGCCCTACCTGGGTCATGTGATATTATTAAAAATAGTATTTGTTAAGGTCTGAGCAAAGCAAATAAAATGTATATAAAAAAACTATAAATGAAGAACAGTTCTCAACAGGGTGACAGAACTTATTTTGGGTGACTTGGGAAAGTGTCCTCCCCCGTCATGTAAGAGGAAGCACAAAAAAAAAATATCCAGTAACAAGCTATACTTCTGGTTTTTCTACATTAATATAATGCAGATAGCAAAGTTAGATGTAAATAGTATGTACCAAAATTAGAAAATGTCATACATTTTAAAGGAAAATAAAATGTTTTTCCTTCAAGAAAAAGGTTAAGTTTCTAATATGGTAAAGTAGACCTGTATTGGAAAGCAAATAACTTTAGGGATGACGTAAGTCCTGAAATGTAAACTCTCTGTGTCAGCATTGCCAATGCCCCCTGAAATGGCCTTTCTAGTGTTGGATAAGTACACATGCCAGTTCCATTTCCTCATATAATAGTGTTTGTTGACCTGTCTTCAGACCTCAGCACTTTAGGGCTGGGATGTGCCTAAATATGTACCAACACCAACTTCCAGGAGGTCCAAATGTGATATGGTCATCCAAAGACTTCTTACAAAGCAGGTCTGTTTGGCACCTTATAGTGCTTACTATTGGATCATCCTAAACCAGGTGACATGGTGTTGGACCATGCATGCTCAAGAGTTGGTTCTGGCCAGCTCAGTGGACTGCTTTAACCACTTGCCGTCCGGCTGCTGTATATAAACGGCCGGATGGTGGCAGTGAAGGGCGGTTGCTGTTCATAAACGGCGCCATTTTGGATTGTGCGCGCTCCCTGGGAGCACGTGGCACCGCGATCTGGTGCCCGCTGTGTCCGGAGGACACAGCAGAACACCGATCGCTGTATGGGACCTCTGTGTGAGGTCCCGATCATGTGATCACTGATTGGCCAATCAGTGATCACATGAACAGTAGTAAGCAAGATGTCACTTCTGACATCATTGCTTACTACGTGTGAAATCTGTGAAGGATCACAGAGGTCACATGGTACAAGGCTATTCACAACACCCTTGTACCATGTGACAAGCTGTGACCAATCACAGCTCTCACAGTATTTCTCAATGGCTGCAAGAATGCAGCCAGAGAGGAGAAATGATTGTTTTTACAGCCTGTATGGGTGTAAAAGCAATCATTGTAAAAAAAAAAAAATCTTCATCACCCCCCACAAGTAGTACAGTGTCACCATGGTGACACTGTACTGCAAGGGTGACAGTATGTTACAAAAAATAAATAAATAAATAATAATATTAAAAAATAAAATAAAAATGTAAAAAAAAGTAAGTATTATAATTTTTGGTTATAAACTAATATGGGTTATTTTTTTTTACTAAATACAATACCAATCCATTGATTGCTACATACGCACTCTGAAACACGATGTTCTCTCTGACATGCCCATGAGGAGATGCACTAATCTTAGCCCTGAGGAATTGAAAGCCCTAAGGACACTCAGGGATGATAAAAATATTATCATCAAGCCCGCGGATAAGGGTGGTGCTATTGTGATCATGGACTACAAAAACTATAGGGAGGGCATGTTATCAATGTTAGCTGATACTAACAGTTACCTACAACTCACTGTGGATCCTACTCAAGGCATCATGAACACTTTAAATTCTCTCATCAACATCGGCCAAGCCAACGGCTGGATCTCTAATGAGACAGCTGAATTCTTGATTGATGACCACCCAAGACTACCTGTGATATATGGGTTACCTAAAATTCACAAGGGCACAAACCCTTTAAAATTTAGGCCAATTGTTTCTGGCACAGGGTCAATCACTCAACCTTTGGCTCAGCTACTGGACTTCCATCTTCAACCATTGGTTCAGAACCTGCCGGCATATGTCAGGGACACGGGATTTTTTGGATAAACTTGGGGGATTCTCGGCATTTGATGTAAATTGGAAATTAGCAACAATGGACATTTCGTCCTTGTATACAAGTATACCTAATGAAGCAGGTTTGGTGGCGGTTATACATTTCTGGTCCGGATCGAATGCCCAGAATCTCCCATGTGAATATCTTATTGATTGTTTACGTTTTGTACTTGAAAGCAATTTTTTTGCATTTGAGGGGACCATCTATGCCCAAATACGCGGCACTGCCATGGGCAGTTCTGCTGCCTCCTCCATTGCAAATCTGTTTGTTGGGTATATGGAGGAGCACAACATTTATGTCATGCCTTTGTTCATTGATCATGTCAAATGCTGGCTAAGATATACAGATGATATCTTCCTTATCTGGAAAGGGGAAACATCTATTTTTTATGAGTTTGTTGACCAGCTTAATGGCATCTTTCCTGGTATCATTTTCAACCCCGAGATATCTCCCAACAGCATTACATATCTTGATGTGAGGATCACTAACAATCAGGGTACACTCCAGACATCTGTGTTCTCAAAACCAACGGACAAGAACACCCAACTACATTACCAGAGCGCACATCCCAAGCATCTCCGTGATAGCCTGCCTATCTCACAGTTCAAGAGGGTGTTACACATTTGTTCCTGTATGAGTGACAGGAGAGAACAACTTGAGGCCATGTATAGAAAATTTGTGGAAAGAGGTTATCCTACTTGAGTACTTGACCAGGCATTAGCCAGAGCTATGGCAGATTCTGAAGGCAGCCCTAGGGCAGCTAACAGGCCGCTCTTTATACACGGCTTCAATCAGGCATCTGAGCGTATTAAACAAGCGGTCATGCATAACATGAACATCCTTAGAGCTGATGACACTCTATCACCCGACTTAAAGAATCCACCATTGATGGCGCATAAGCGAGGTAGATCCCTAGGTGACTTATTAGTTCAAGCGGACCCTAGGACCAAATACGCTAAGGCAGTATTTAAGTTCTCAGAAAGACAGGATTGCTATAAGTGTTACAATTGTAATGTATGCAACTCATTGATCTGTGGGGAATATTTCACACATCCCCACAGTGGGAAACGTTACCAGATACAGGGTTACCTGAACTGTAACACCGATCACTGCGTTTATATTCTGAAATGCCCATGCTCACTAGTTTATGTGGGCAAAACAAAAGGTCCCTTTAAGCGAAGATTTCAGAAACATAGGAGTGACATTAGGACAGCTCTAGTCAAGAGTACCAAAGGTGAACCCATTGATTTGAGCAAACCCGTAGCAGTCCATTTTATTTCGGCAGGACACCAGGTACATGAATTGAGGGGCATGACCATTGAACACGTCAGTCGACGTCAGGAGGAGATCGTGACAACTTCCTCCTCCGTCGTGAAGCTTATTGGATCCATACCCTTGACACAACACAACCGAGGGGACTTAATACTAACACATCATATTTGTGCTTTTTGGATCGCAGATGAACTTTGGTTATGATGATTCCTCATGATTGAAGTGTATATAGTTTTGTAGATAACTTTTGGTTTAGATTTTTCACATTTGCACTATTCACAGTGGTCTCTCTCTTTCTCCCTGCAAGTAGGTGAGCTGTGTCACCCCTATACATTCCTTTTTTTTTTTTTTTCCATGTCTAGCCTCTTTTCCATTTTATCACTCCCTTTTCTTTCACTTTTCCCCAGCTCCATTCATGGACTGATTATCATCATTCTCAGGGCTGGTTCGCACTATGAATACGTAGTCGAGATGCGTTCCAAATGCGTCTTTGCCTGTGCGTTTTGACACGGTTTTTGGCATATCTGGTGCGTTTTTGATGCGTTTTTGATGCTTTCCAAAGTATTTTTTATACATTCTAGTCCGTTTTTTTTTTCCCCTCTCTTTTTTCATTTGAGATGGGGACATGTGTAATACGGCATATTTTTGGTGCACTCCGGTACGCTTTGATGCGTTTTGCAGCATTCCAGTGCAGCTCTGTACGAGTGAGATGCGGCTTGTTCTGCTTTTTATCTGCAGCTGGAACGCACTGGAACTACGAACACTGATGTGAACTATGACATTGGCAACCATGTATAGTATACTACTTTATCTTTGGATGCAGATGAAAAGTAACTGAAATGCATGTGGTGTGAACTAGCCCTCAATCTGTTTTCTTTGTGTTCTTTTTTCTTCACAGCTCATCTCTGCAACCCCGCCCACCCACTGGTTTGTGTGGCGTCGGCACCATATGTTTCTATGACGCCAGCGACTTGCCTCCGCCTTGTCCTTCCTGGCGCCAACATCATGGGTTTCCATGATGATGGCGACCGGTGCAGGAATTTCTTTGAGCGCATGTGTGAGTAGTAAACTCTCATGGTGCATGCAGGTGACATGCGTCGCTATGAAACTGTCGGCCGCTGCACTAATAGGACCACTGTAGGTGTGTCCCCATTGCAGCTCACTTGGCAATCGGAGACAACCCTCCCATATTTCTAGGTAACAGTCTTTATCTTCTGTCAGGGACATATATGCTGCTGGTCGTTGATTCCAGAACCCAGCACTGCTTTCAGCTGACACTTTATTACAATCCGGGGAGTACCATGATACACATGTGACCACAATGTTTATATCCCCAGGAATGCAGTTAATGTACATCTGATTATTGTTTTATTTATTTTTGCAGTTTGTATTGTTTCTGTTTACATTGATTTGAATACATTTTTGGAGGGAACATGACATCATGGGGTGGGGCCAAGCTCATTTCACTTCACTCTGATTGGTGGATGTTTTTTTTTAAATAGTTCTCCAGTTTCTATCACGATTTGTCACATGCCTGATGAAGGGGTCCTGCGAGACTCCGAAACGTTGCCTTGCTGTAACTATGTGATGGTTTATTAAAACCTTTGGACCCATATTGGTGATCCTCGGTGTGCTGGTGACATTTTTTCCTTACTGTACTGCAAGGGTGACAGTATGTTACAAAAAATAAATAAATAAATAATAATATTAAAAAATAAAATAAAAATGTAAAAAAAAGTAAGTATTATAATTTTTGGTTATAAACTAATATGGGTTATTTTTTTTTACTAAAAAGATAACTGAATACATTTTGGCCAAGATTTATGAAGAAAGATTATTTATTTGCAAAAGTTTTATAAGAAAAACACTTTTTTTCCAAATTTTTGGACTTTTTTATTTATATAGCAAAAAAATAAAAATCCCAGTGGTGAATAAATACCACCAAAATAAAGTTTTATCTGTCACAAAAAAAAATTCTAAAAAAATTCATATGGGTACAGTGTTGACCGCGCAATTGTCATTCAAAGTGTGATAGCACTGAAAGCTGAAAATTGACCTGAACAGGAAGGGGGTGAAAGTGTCCGGACTTGAAGTGGTTAACTATTAAACATGTGTGCCTTTTAACCATCTACACTTAGAGTGGCGCCCTGTCTCTCGTCTCTGTTCTGGATGAAGATCAGGCTTAGGTAAGTATAAAGAGAGTGAGGAGATGATACTAACACTGAGACATTTTTTACCTTAAAACAGGAAATGCATTAACCCCTTGAGGCCATTCAAGGAGTTTGTGACAGAGGGAGGCGGGGCAAGGTTTAGCGTCATGTGACAGTCACATGATCAGAAAGCTCCTGACCGCAAGTAACGATCGGGACCTTTTCGTGAGGCACTGGTAAATGTGCCTGGAGCGCTCAGGGCACGTGCTCTTGGCGCATCTTTTGTTCACATTGAGTATGCAAAAATATGGCCCCTTGGCACCAAGACCCAGCCGACGACAGGCTGCATAATAGCATGTTAAAAGCATATTCAAAATGTCCAGGCTTTAAAACCTCTTTGAGGAGCCATTTTGAATATGCTACAGAGGTCAAGGTGGAAACATTTGACAGTGATTGGCCGGAAGAAAAGGTCAGAGTCCAGATTTTCGCCTAGCAGCCTGGCACACGAGGAGGCACTTTTCTTTCCCCATTTTTCCTTTTTTGTTGTCCAATTCCATAGTGCCCTGTCAGATCTCAGAAGGGAAGACCCCAGTAATACAAGACAGCCCTTTCCTTTCCCTCCATAGGGTTAAACTGATACGTTCACCATGTAATATACATGTCTGTTCCTCTTTTTGCTTCACAAGTAGCTCTTAGAGGAAAAAAAGGGGAATTCAATTCCTAAGTTCCCTTCTTCTGGCTGACAAGTAGATCATCGTAGATCTAATATATCACCTAATGACAGTGGAATGTAATTATCTGTCTAGTAACTGAAAGGGATATTTGAATATTGTTATTTACAGCCTGAAATATGTTCCTGATCCTTTGCCTAATATTACGGAAGATTTTGCATAATATTCTGCACTAGTTCCTGCAAACTTATAAAGCTGATAATGATCTAGGAATGGTGCCTGAGCCATGATGTGGAAACCTGTGCACTCTGTTCAGGAATGAGCAATCGGACCCTTGCACAATCCTCATTCCTTTGCTCCCCCTGTTCATGCACGTTGGGTGGTCTCTGCATTACTGACTGTAATTAGGACTAGACAAATAACAGGGAACCAGGGTATCGGTCAAGGCAAACATGTTCTTTCCATGAAGGTGTTGTTTTTCCAACCAGAGACAGGGCTGCTGTTAGAAACCATGGAGCCCCATACAGCCAACATGACAGCCCCTCCCAAACAAAAGCATAGTTTACTATGCTTCAGTTATGAATGAACACAGTGAGTGATCGATACCAATCACTCATTGTGTTCATTCAGGAAAGGAAGAGGCCAGTAAATGTGACATATTTACCGAAACCTTCCAGGGACAGGGCTGCTGTTAGAAACCATGGAGCCCCATACAGCCAACATGACAGCCCCCCCCCCCTTCCCAAACAAAAGCACAGTTTACTGTGCTTCAGTTATGAATGAACACAATGAGTGATCAGTACCGATCACTCATTGTGTTCATTCAGGAAAGGAAGGGGCTGGTAAACGTCACATATTTACCGTAACCTTCCAGGGACAGGGCTGCTGTTAGAAACCATGGAGCCCCATGCAGCCAACATGACAGCCCCCCCCCTCCCCAAACAAAAGCACAGTTTACTGTGCTTCAGTTATGAATGAACACAATGAGTGATCAGTACCGATCACTCATTGTGTTCATTCAGGAAAGGAAGGGGCTGGTAAATGTGACATATTTAGTGGAACCTTCCAGGGACAGGGCTGCTGTTAGAAAGCATGGAGCCCCATACAGCCAACATGACAGCCCCCCCCCCCTCCCCAAACAAAAGCAGTTTACTGTGCTTCATTTATGAATGAACACAGTGAGTGATCAGTACAGATCACTCATTGTGTTCATTCAGGAAAGGAAGCGGCTTGTAAATGTGGCATATTTACCGGAACCTTCTTCCACTTTCCATCCTGAAGGATCCTATTGTGTGCTTGCAGCTACCAGTGGGAAGGAGAGAAGGGAAGCTGCCAGCACTGCGGGGGGTGGGGGCACACAGGGGGGCTTGAGCAGCAGGGGGAAAACGAATTGTACACAGGGTGGGTGATGGGTGCAGAAAGGGGGTCAATTACTGGAACTGATCCCCTGTATAACTCTGCAGCAGCTGAAAGCCAGTGGGAGGGAGAGGAGAAGAAGCCAGCTTTCAGCTGTTGCAGAGAGAGCCATAGAGGGATAAATTCCAGTAATTGACCCCCCCCCCCTCCACCACCACCATTCCGATCACCCTTCCTGTCCATATCTGATTAACCCAACTGCCTGGGCCCCCCTGCTGGCCTGGTCCCTGTACAGGAGGACTGGTGGGGCACCCCCTTATCCACAGCCCTGACTAGGAAGATGTATATATTACTCTACAACATGCTCTAGGCATCAGAGAACATCATGCAAGCAAATGAGATGTTCACTGCTTCTATCGACACCTTTTACAGCAACTAACATAGGAAGAAGCAACTTCCTATATCATATTTCCTATAAGTAAAAATACTCAGACATATGGCCCAAGAAATACATTTTAAACACAATACATACAGTACATTAAAGTGTTATCTATACCCGACAAATGTAATACACTGCAGTTGAAGGCTCCGTTCACAGATATGCATTTTAACGTTTGATGCTTTCTCCAGTGCTGTTTGCAGTTTATTTTGCGTTTTTCTACACGCGTTTTTGATGTGTTTTTACCGTGTTATGCTTTTTGTTCAGCTCTTTTTTTTTTTAAGTGGAATTTATTTTCTGGTGGGCAGAATAAAAATGCACAATGTGGCAAAAACACACTATCATGCTTTTCGGCAGATTCTCTATTGAACTCTATTATAGCAAAAACGCAGCTTTTTTTAAAGAGTCCCTGCAGCTCAAAAAACCATAGATGTGAACATGTTCCATAGGAAACCATGTTGGATTGACTGTAGTGCTTTTCTGCAAAAAGCACTAAAAAAACGAAATTGGGTGAACGGAGCCTAACAGTCCTTACGGTGACACTGTTCACTCACTGCGTTGTATCTATAGAGAAGCAGTGTTGTATTCTAAGACAGGAAATGTGCCAGGACTACAAAACACCTCCACCTCTCCTCTTCTCCATAACATAGGAAAAGATGTTCTGTAGTTCACAGGGGAGACCTGCTAAGGCTTGTTTGGGATAACACTGGAGTTCACAGGACACAGCAAAGCAGAATCAACAGGTAGCACAGTGAGCTGAATGGTTAGCACTTCCACCTGGCAGTGCTAGGGAGGTTGGTTCAAATCCCAACCACGGCACCACCTGCCTGGTGTTTGCGTGTTCTCCCTGTGCTTGCGTGACCTTAGATTGCATGCCACTTGAGGGTTAGGGGCTAATGTGAATGTGCAATATATGTATGTAAAACACTGCATAAATTAATGGTGCTATATAAGTACCTCTAATAAAATAAAAAAATGTTTATACTTATCAAACAGATATAACAAAACACTTTCAATTGTATATTTAACAGATCAAAAGGCTGAGATTTTACATACATTAAAGTGGTTGTAATCCATTACATATACCTAGTGAAGTGATTGGCCTCAGGTGATACACAGAGATAAAACAAATCTTCCCACATGAGTTGTATCTGTTTGTCTGCAGTCTTTTCTTCTCTACATCCATTCAAAGTGCTACATTTATAAAGCTTGTCTAAGCTTTCAGAAAACAAGGGATGGGGAGCTGAAATTAAACACTACAGAGCTCATTGATGAAAGCTCTGAGAGCTGATTGGAGGGAAGCACCACATCCCCTCCACACAGCTCACGGGAACAGAGCTGACGCTGTCAATGTGCTGGAGGTCCCGCCCCTGTCACAATTTTTCTCATGGTATCAGAAAAACTTGTCAGAAGTGATTCATGCTGATAGCAGGAAGGAAGCAGCGGACAGATATGACACTAACAGGGAGACTACTAAAACTGGTGTGCTGTGCACGGTAACCAATCAGCTTCTAATTTTAGTTTGTTTAGTTAAGCTTTGGCAATAAAACCTGGAAACTGATTGGTTTCAAAGCAGAGCTGCACCAGATTTTTCACTATCCAGTTTCAGTAAATAACCTCCTTAGCATGGGTGTCCCTAGGGTTGGTGTCACCCGGTGCGATAACACTTGGTGAGACCCCCTCCGACGATCCCCGCAGTATGGATCGGATCTGCGGATTGAGCATAATGGATCGGAGTGAGATCCATTATGCTCCCCAATCCGCAGATTCGATCCATCCTACGGGGTTCGTCGGCATGCAATCTATACAGGGTGACACCGGACCCGCTCCACAAAAAGGTAAGTTGTAAAGCAAGCTGACGATCCCCACAGGATGGATCCGATCTGCGGATTGGGGAGCAAAATGGATCTGACTCCGATCCATGGGCGGACTGACCATTTGGAAACTAGGGCACTGCCCGAGGGCCCGGGATCAGTAGGGGGCCCCATGAGATGCCCCTGGTACCTTTTTCATAGGCTGTTTTGCGTTGGGGCAAGGACACAGGGGCCCCATGATCTCCTTTTGCCCGGGGGCCCCATGAGTTGTCAGTCCGCCCCTGCTCCAATCCATTATGCTCAATCCGCAGATCTGATCCATCCTGCGGGGATCGTCGCCTTGCTTTACAACTTACCTTTTCGTAGAGTGGGTCCAGTGTCCCCCCGTGCGGTAGGTGTCACCCGATGCGGTGCACACACCCCCGCACCTGCCTAGGGACGCCGCAGCTCCTTAGTACTCTTAACTGAGATATATACATACTATAGAGGGGTATGATTTGTTCATATTTCATGTCTAAAGATTACAACCACTTTAAATAAGACATTTATAAAGTCACATATAAAGAAAAGCATCTACCAGTTGCAGGATACTCTATTTACATTCAATAGTATCCAGTGGTTTGGTCTCCCAAAAAGCACAAATATGTAAAATATCTAGGAGATAAAAGAAGCGTGATACACAGTTACTGGCAGTACCAGGTGTGGGAGTATAAAAAACTAGAGATATAGGGAATTCAAGTTTTGGAAATGTGCCGAGATATTTAACATGATGCAATATGACAAAGGGCAGGCACTTTGAAAATCACCATTCATGCATCACTATATAAAGCCATTATACTACAATACCTTTATACAAATACAACACCAAAAAGTGCAGCGCAACAACAGTATGTAAGGAACTAAATATAAATGTGCAGAGATGATTGTAAAGATAAATAAGTTAACAAACGCATGTAAATGCCTAGAAAACATGCATTTGTTTATTTATTTTTACAATCATCTTTGCACATTTATATTTAGTTACTTACGGTACATACTTTAGTTGCGCTGCACTTTTTGATATTGATTTCTATTATGTTTTGAACGCACAACAGTGGGTAGCTGTAACATAATACATTTATTTCTTCTCCGATATCCATTTGGGTCAGTGAAGAGGTTTTTTTCTGTTTGGTTACCCTATATAAATATATTGAGCTGCATGGTCAAACCTATTTTGGGCCATTCTTACTAAGGATTAGTTATATCATTCAGAGAAAAGGGACAGTGTCTACCAATAGCTCCCAGCAAGTTATAGTCACTGATCCACATACTCTCATCACATGCCCAGAACCAATCCTGGGTCAGCTCAAGTGTTGGCCAGATTTGGAACTTACCCAGTTGGAAGACATACCTGTCCATCTGCCATGGTACTGGGGCCTGGCAGTTAGCTGTTCAGCCTTGAGCATTGTTACAAAGGGGGGTTGAATGCATGCGCCCCCAAACCCAGAATCTCCGCTCCATTTTTGCAGTAAAGGGAGGTCTCTAATGGAGCAGCATTGGTGGGTATACCTTACTAGGGGTGTTGTGTCGTCAGGTGACACCTGAATGGGCAGTATCTCTTTAGGAATGTGTAAAGTCTCTCTAAGAAGGTCTTAGATGGTCCTCTTGCTTAGATGGGTAATAGTGGAAACACTAAGGGGTCTATTTATAAAAATGATCACAACACAAAAATAAAAACTTCATATGCCCGACAAAGGGATCCTGCGTGGCCCCCGAAACTTTGCTATGTGATGTTTGGATGTTACTTGAAGATCCCTGGTGTGCTGGCATTATGTACATTAGTCTGTAACATGACCATTTCCAGCTTGCAGCTGCCGCAGCACCCACCTACTTCATAGCCTTCTCCAAGAATGCTTGTGATGGGAATATTACTATTTATTTATAATAAAAAAAAATTGTTGTACAAATGTGACAAACATTCGCACAGCCACAATGAAAAATTGCCGTATGTTAGCTAATATAATTAGACCTCCCTTTACTGCAATAATGGAGCGGAGATTCTGGGTTTGGGGGAACATGCATGCAACCCCCCCTTGTAACAATGCTCAAGGCTGAACAGCTAACTGCCAGGCCCCAGTACCATGGCAGATGGACAGGTATGTCTTCCAACTGGGTAAGTTCCAAATCTGGCCAACACTTGAGCTGACCCAGGATTGGTTCTGGGCAGGTGATGAGAGTATGTGGATCAGTGACTATAACTTGCTGGGAGCTATTGGTAGACACTGTCCCTTTTCTCTGAATGATATAACTAATCCATAGTAAGAATGGCCCAAAATAGGTTTGACCATGCAGCTCAATATATTTATATAGGGTAACCAAACAGAAAAAAACCTCTTCACTGACCCAAATGGGTATCGGAGAAGAAATAAATGTATTATGTTGCAGTTACCCACTGTTGTGCGTTCAAAACATCAATAGAAATCAATATCAAAAAGTGCAGCGCAACTAAAGTATGTAAGTAACTAAATATAAATGTGCAAAGATGATTGTAAAAATAAATAAATGATTATGATTATGATCTCCACCTAGTGGCCATAATGTGGAACTTTTCCTAAAATGCTTTATTCAGGAAAATAACACATGATGGCCACTGGATGGCACTGACATGCATAAGAACTAATCACATTAGACAAAACTTGGTGATTTTTAGTTGTGGGTGTGCAAATGTTTACTACAACATTGCCTGTAGGGGTCTTAATTCATCTTGATCAGGGGTCTCCAAACTATTGCCCTCCAGCTGTTGAAGTACTACAAGTCCCATCATGCCTCTGCCTCTGGGAGTCTTGCCTGTGGCTGTTAGATTCTTGCAAGGCCTTATGGGACTTGCAGTTCCTCAACACCTGGAGGGCCATAGTTTGGAGACCCCTGATCTAGATGATGGTATCGTTAGTAGTAGTTAGTCACGTTCAACTGACATTTGTCTCCAAATGGACAACTCAGTCACTTTAATCCATGATCTCAGGAAGGAAAGATTCTCAGTGGGGTGCACCTACCCCTGATGTACCCACATACTCTGAGAACCCTGAGAGTGTGGAGTGACCCAAAATCATCTGCATCTATTACCTAGTGAAGGTGCTATACAGAAGTGGTTTGGCAATGATATAACACACATCTTTTGAATACTTTGCGTTGTATTTCAGCTCACACGGCACACAAGCAATTAAGGTTAAAATACCTCTTCTCAGAAGACCTTTCTCTTGTTTGTTTTGCGGATATACAGTATGTTATCAATATATCCCAGTAAAACCTGTTTTACCTTAGAAAACTCACAATATAGTACAAGCATAAAAATGCAGGATATAGGATAAAATAATATTACAATTAGCAGGAAGAAATGTGAAAAAAAACCCAAAGAAGACATTCTGCACAGCTATTACCTTTTGTATCACTCAACCCTTCCTCCTAGATTGTAAGATCTCAGGAGCAGGGCCCTCTGTTTCCTCTTCTACCAAATTGTATTGGAACTGAAATGTCTACCTTCATGTTGTAAAGTGCTGCGCAAACTGCAAGCGCGATATAAATCCTGTATAATAATAATGCTAAGAACCAGACCTAACTTGAGAGCCCTCAGGCCACTAATAATGTGTCACTCTTTATGGCCCCAAAACTTGATGACGCACAGATCCATACTTCTAACTCTATTAATAAATGTATTTGAAATGGTTGTCTTTAAATAGAAGCAAAACTCTGATATACTTTCAAGAAAAGGGAGTGTTTTCTTACACAGACCTATGTATTCTCACTCAGTTACCATCCTTGCCTAATGACTGTAGTGATAAAGCAGCCTGCCTGGAGATCATTGACAAGATCCTCACGTGTACTTCTGGGATGATTCCTCACTGTTCTCATGATGATTGACACTCCATGAAGTGAGCTCTTGCATGGTGCACCAGACCTAGGGAGACTGACAGTTGTTTTGTGTTTCTTCCATTTGTGAAAGATTGCACCAACTGTTGTCACCTTCTCACCAAGCTGCCTGGTGATAGTTTGGTAGCCCAGTCCAGCCTTGCATAGGTCTACAATCTTGTCCCTGACATCCTTGGACAGCTCTTTGGTCTTTAGCATGTTGGAGAGTTTGGAATCTGATTGTTTGATTGCTCCTGTGGACAGGTGTCTTTTATACAGGTAACAAAATGAGATTAGCATCACTCCCTTTAAGAGACTGCTTCTAATCTCAGCTTGTTACCTGTATGAAAGACACCTGGTAGCCAGAAATCATGCTGAATGATAGGGGATCAAATACTTATTTCCTTCATGAACATGCAAATCAGTGCATAATTTGTTAGACATGCATTTCTTTTGAATTTTTTGTTGTTATTCTGTCTCTGTGTTACAATACACCTACCATTCGATTTTTAGACTGATCATTTCTTTGTGAGTGGGCAAACATTCAAAATCAGCAGGGGATCAAATACTTATTTCCTTCACTGTATATATATATATATATATATATATATATATATATATATAGAAGTATGTGTAGGAAGTATGCTAAAGATACCCACAGCACCGATATACCCAAAGGAAGGCATTGTTGCTTCTGACTGCATCTATCTGCATCTTCTTGGAGTGTTGTGGCCAGATATGTTCTTGGATGGACACTTTTTAGGCTATGGTTAGGCTCTCCTGACTGCCCTCTGGATTCTTGCATTTACAATTGTTCATTTTTCCCCTTTTGGGGCCCTTTTATCATGGGATTGCATTACCACAATACAAGGATCATGGGCGGACTGACCATTTGGAAACTTGAGCACTGCCCGAGGGCCCAGGGTCAGTAGGGGGCCCCATGAGATGCCCCTGGTACCTTTTTCATAGGTTTTTTTGAGTTTGGGCAAAGACACAGGGGCCCCATGATCCCCTATTGCCCAGGGGGCCCCATGAGTTATCAGTCCGCCCCTGACAAGGATTATTGTTTAAAGCCCTGGGTCACACTGAATGCAACACTGGAAATCGTATTACTTCACATAAAGTAGCGTGATTTTAAAGCCGCGGACTGATGCAATTTCAGGTCCAACTTTATGCACAGATGTCTATGCAAGTCACACCTGAAATCGCTGAAAATAGTGCAGGAACTATTTTCTAAATTAATTTACACCCCCCAACAATTATATATTTTCTGGGAGCAGAGACACTGTAGAATAAAACAGTGGCAGTTATCAAATGCAAATTTTCTGGAAAAAATACACTAAAATGAAGTTTACTGGAAACAAACACAATAATATACACAATTTTTTGTAAAATATAGGATTGTGGTTGTGTTGAATAAATAGATTTCAAACATGTAACGCCTAAAAATTGTGTGCGCTTGTAAAATCCCAACAAACTATGGTACCCAAATTTCTCCATGAGTGACAGTTTAAAGCCTTGTATATCCTTTACAGGTTAACTGTGGCTTATTGCTCCCAGGCTGATGTTTCCATTGATACCTCACACGTGTGATGCAATCTATGTTTACACACATCCACATGCATTCGGGTGTGTATGCAAAAGATGGGGTGCTTTTAAATTTCCTTTATTATTATTTTGATTTATTTTATTACAATTTATTTTTGACACCTTTTTTTTTCATTTAAATGTCTTGCTTATCACAAGGGGGCTAACAAACTCCCTATGCAATAACATTGCTCAGGTGACTGGTACTCTTTATGGTCTATGAGACCCCCAATATCTCCCTTGCTCTCTTCTGTAGCTAATCAAGCACAGATCATGCTTGACTAGCTGCTTCCCCAGCTACAGTAGCTGGACAATGGTAGCTCTGAACCTGCAAGTGATGTAATACATTTCACTTCTGGGTGTATACAGTAAGTTAGGAGGAGGAGGTGGAGGAGATCATTCCCCAAACTCCTCCTGCTCTAATATTACAGCAGTTTACTGTAGTTCTGGGCTCTTCGGAGGAGTTGGACAGACAGAGAACCATCATGGGTGACTGCAGACAGGGAAGTGGCACGTTTGGAGCCCTGTAAATGTGATCGTTATTGCCTTCAGTCCCACTCAGCAAAGATGGCCGCCTCAGGCAGTAGCGCTACTCGCATGCATGTGCGTATCCTCATACAGTACACACAGAGGCTGCCGGCTTAGTGATGCTCAATTTTTTCAAAGTGCGGCATCACTGAGCAGAGATTCCTGTCGGAAAAAAGTTGGAACTTCTTCTCAGGGCTGTGCCTCCCTTGAGGCCAATTTGGGGGGCGGCCCCATGGTGGGACTAAGCCTGGATTGTCCATAATGTACTGAATGTTTTATCTCTTGAGAAGAGGAGATTAAGGGGGGATATGATCAACATGTATAAATATATCAGTGGTTCATATAGTGAACTCGGTGTACAGCTAGTCACCCTGAGGTCATCACAGAGGACAAGGGGGCACTCTTTACATCTGGAGGAAAAGAAATTTAATCTCCAAACATGGAAAGGTTTCTTCACAGTTAGAGCTGTGAAAATGTGGAATAGACTCCCTCAAGAGTTGGTTCTGGCCAGCTCAGTGGATTGCTTTAAAAAAGTCCTGGATTCTTTCTTAGATACACAGAATATAACTGGATACTAACATTTATAGGTAAAGTTGATCCAGGGAATATCTGATTGCCTCTCTGGGGATCAGGAAGGAATTTGTTTAACTGCAGGAGCAAATTGGATCATGCTTTGCTGGGTTTTTTGCCTTCCTCTGGATCAACTGTGGGTATAGGATTATAACTTTTTTTTTAATGGTTGAACTGGATGGACTTTTGTCTTTTTTTTAGCCAGACTAACTATGTAACTTTAACCTCTCAGTGCATCTCAGTAACCTTAGTCTGATAAAACCACCTCGGCATTACCGGACTCGGTCTTTCATACCAACAGGTGTCATGTCTCACAGTGCTGTGCTTAGTAATTCTGAGGCAGACCCCTCAATAGGCCTCATGGCCGGCACAGCCCTGATAAGAAATTCCAGCTTTTGCCTAACATTCTTGACCTCTATGCCAATTCTATGTCATGACATGAGGATCAACCTTCCAGTCAGACATCTAGCATTTTCAGAATGAGGTTAGCACCAGCACCCTCAGTTTTGCACTCATGGCACCTTTTCTTAAAATAATTGTCTAGAACTTCCTACCCAGCAGTGAAAGTTGCATTGTCTCCCCTGTGCAGCTACAGCATCTTCTATATGAATGAGAAAGTTCTTCTACCCCCATATCAGCCCTTGTCATGAATCATCAGTATTCATTTTACACCACGCATTTTCCTCCTGGCTGGAAGCAATGAAAACAAAAGAAAAAAAATCCCCTAATACAGACTCACCGAACAAAAGGTGAGCGATACAAGAGGCACAAGGTTAACATTTTGTGTCCTGGCTCCAAATACTGCAATGTTGTGCTAAAAGGTTGAGAATGGGCAACAATTGGGGAACTTTTGATTTTTTGGGGGCTGTATGTGGCTCAATCAATCAGTCCTTCTTAGTAGAATTAAACGTTTAAATAGAATTACATTTTTTAAATAAAATAGTTTTACCAGGGGCGGACTGACCATTCAAGCACACGGGCACTGCCTGAGGGCCCGGGGTCAGTAGGGAGCCCCATGAAATGCCCCTGGTACCTTTTATAGGCTTTTTTTGAGTGTGGGCAAGGACACAGGGGCCCCATGATCCCCTATTGCCCGGGGGCCCCATGAGTTGTCAGTCTGCCCCTGGTTATTAGCACTATGCCATGTAAGATATTGAAAGAGAAGATACCGCCATCACTCCGTGCTCTTGGCCGCCATACACTTTTCCAACAATGATCCAAAACACACATCTAAGGCCACTGTTTCCTTTCTGAAGAAGAACCCGGTGAAAGTGATTCAGTGGCCAAGTATGTCTCCTGATCTGTATCTGATCGAACACCTATGGAGAATTCCGAAGAGACAATTTGAGCATCACTCTCCATCCAGCATCCAGGCTCTAAAAGAGGTCGTTCTTGAAGAAAGGAAAAGATCGTTGTTGCAATATGTCGCCAACTATTTCATTCCATGCCTAGAAGACTTGGTTCTGTCCTTACAAATCATGGAGGTCATACAAAATACTAGATGTTGTAATATTTGTTGTGGGTTGTATTCATTTTTGCATCAGCTATTTTGAGTAAAATGGAAGATTTTGTAATCTAAGTTATATTATTAACCTTACTTTCATGTAATGAGCTATACAAATGTTCTGTAAAACTCAGTTTTGTCCAAATATTGGAAATTGTTCTGTGTTCATTGAGATATTTAAAATCTTACTTTTCAAAAGGGGTGTACTCATTTATGCTGAGCACTGTGTATATGTATGTAAGTGTATATATATATATATATATATATATATATATATATATATATATATATACTGTGTGTGTGTATGTATATATACAGTTGCAAGAAAAAGTATGTGAACCCCTTGGGATTACGTGGAGTTTTGCATGAATTGGGCATAAAATGTGCTCTGAACGTCATCTAAGTCACAACAATAGAAGAACACAGTCTGCTGAACATAATACTACACAAAAATTAGATGTTGCCATGGTTTAATTGCACATAACATGTAAACATTCACAGTGCAGGGAGGAAAAAGTATGTGAAGCCCTAGCTTAATGACTTCTCCCAGAGCTAATTGGAGCCAGGAGTGAGCCAACCTTGACTCCAATCAGTTTGATGATATTGGATGTGTTGCTGACAGCTGTCCTGCCCTTAAAAAACACACACCTGTTTTGGGTTTACTGGTTTCAAGAAGCACTGTCTGATGTGAACCATGCCTTGCAGAAAAGAGCTCTCAGAAGACCTACGATCAAGAATTGTTGACTTGCATGAAGCTGGAAAGGGTTACAAAAGTATCTCCAAAAGCCTTGATGTTCATGTGTCCACAGTAAGACAGACTGTCTACAAATGGAGAAAGTTTAGCACTGTTGCTACTCTCCCTAGGCGGGGTCGTCCTGTAAAAATGACTGCAAGAGCGCAGCGCTGAATGCTGCATGAGGTAAAGAAGAATCCCAGAGTGTCAGCTAAAGACCTACAGAAATCTCTGGCACATGCTAACATTTTTGTTGACACATCTACAATAAGGAAAACATTAAACAAGAATGGAGTACATGGGAGGACACCACGGAGGAAGCCATTGCTGTCCAAAAAGAATATTGCAGCACGTTTGAAGTTTGCAAAAGAGCACCTGGATGTTCCACAGCACTACTGGCAAAATATACTGTGGACAGATGAAACCAAGATTGAGTTGTTTGGGAAGAACACACAACACTATGTGTGGAGAAAAAAAGGCCCAGTACACCAACATCAAAACCTCATCCCCACTGTAAAACATGGCGGAGGGAGCATCATGGTTTGGGGCTGCTTTGCTGCCTCAGGGCCTGGACGGATTGTTGTCATTGATGGGAAAATGAATTCCAGAGTTTATCAAGACATTTTGCAGGAAAACGTACGACCATCTGTCCGCCAACTGAAGCTCCGCAGAGGATGGGTGATGCAACAGGACAATGACCCAAAGCATACAAGTCATTCAACAAAACAATGGCTGCAACAGCACAGAATACGCCTTCTGGAGTGGCCCAGTCAGAGTCCTGACCTCAACCCGATTGAAATGCTGTGGCATGACCTTAAGAGAGTGATTCACACCAGACATCCCAAGAATATTGCTACACTGAAACAGTTTTGTGAAGAGGAGTGGTCCAAAATGACTCCAGATCATTGTGCAGGTCTGATCTGCAACTACAGGAAACGTTTGGTTGAGGTTATTGCTGCCAAAGGAGGGTCAACCAGTTATTAAGTCCAAAGGTTCACATACTTTTTCCTCCCTGCACTGTGAATGTTTACATGTTATGTGCAATTAAACCATGGCAACATCTAATGTTTGTGTAGTATTATGTTCAGCAGACTGTGTTCTTCTATTGTTGTGACTTAGATGACGTTCAGAGCACATTTTATGCCCAATTCATGCAAAACTCCACGTAATCCCAAAGGGTTCACATACTTTTTCTTGCAACTGTATATATATATATATATATATATATATATAAAACAGAAGAATGGATTGCTGCACATAAAAGAACATGTTGAACACTAGTATGTATGGCTGTCCATTTTTGATCGCTCCTTTGTATGGTGATGATTCGAAATTAAAAGTACTTTGATGTTCAGCAATTCATTTTTCTTTTTTCTGTATATGGCCTTTGGGAGGACCTGATAGCTGTACAGTGTGATTGATCATCGTTGTGCACTTTACCTATACCACTGCTTTTTATATATATATATATATATATATATATATATATATATAATATTTATAGAGAGAGAACAAGATAAGTGTGTATGTATGTATATATATATATATATATATATATATACACAAAGGGTAAAACAAAGTGCTTGTTCTATTAAATAGACTGTCCACACAGCAGAGATTGTCGTCAGGATCCTTCTACCAAGATCCAGGGGACCCTGAGTGTAACTCAATGGAGTTGATTTACTTAAAGCAAATAGACTGTGCACTCTGCAAAGGCCTTTGGTCCAGAACTTAGTAAATGATGCGAAGCTTCACTCCGCAAACAATGCCCAATCACGTTCAAGGAAAACAAAAAAGAGAAAAAAAACACCATTTTTTTCTAGCAGACGTTTGGATGATGGAAATCAGCAGAGCTCCCCCTCACTTACTGAGCTCTGGAGCAAATTCCCTTTCAAAGTGCACAGTCTATTTGTTTTTAGTAAATCAACTCCATAGTGTTCCCGGGATCTCGGCAGAAGGATGCTGACATCATTTTCTGCTGTGTGGAAGCCTGGGATTAAGGTAAGTATTTTTCATAAGTTTTCTCCACATGTTTTTTTTCTTTAATTTTGGAGTTTTCATATGGGGTGGTATTTAATAAGAGGAATTTGCAATTGGGTGCAAGTCAGCTTTAAGCAGATCAGTGCCATGTGTGTTACATTTCACCTGTAGACAGGATTTCATGACCGGTCCTCTTTACATATTGCACTATTTGTATGTATGTACCAAATGTATGAATCTTTCTATCTGCTGATTATAACTTTTATCTAGCACATTTTTATTAGTCATTCATTCAAATTTTCAGTCCCTCTATGTATTGTATGTGAGCACTACTCATGATAGTTAATCACTTAATATACACTGTGCCTCGGGTTCTGATGATCTTCAACAAGCTGGTGGTTATCAGGCCTGACAAAATCTATCAGGAAACTAAGTAGGAGGATTTGGATGGACTCATCCTCCTTGCACT
Organism: Staurois parvus; assembly: GCF_062004578.1. Classification (NCBI taxonomy): domain Eukaryota; kingdom Metazoa; phylum Chordata; class Amphibia; order Anura; family Ranidae; genus Staurois; species Staurois parvus. Next base: position 2,430,595 of record NW_028318360.1, on the reverse strand, counting down.
ATGTGTCAGTGTTTCCAAAGAAAATCAACTTACAAACTTCCTGAAAGTTGGTTTTTCTATTCCGCTAAGGCTTTGTTCACACGTGGGGATGAGGGGTGGGGGACAGCAGTAAAATCAGGCAGTTGAGCTGCGGTTTTACTGCCCCCCATCCCTGACTGTCTGAACACTAACATCCGGCTGCTCATGGCTGTACACATGCCACGACAAAATTTAAACAGCATGTGGGTGGTGCCGTCGATGCAGTTCATGCAATTGTGGCAAGTAGTACAGCATTTAGGTGGTAAGATATCACCTCCTCATCCCCTGTCAAACACCTCTGAAAAGCAATCCGAGCGTGGGTCGCTTTTCAGGGGAGCAACAGTTCTGCTGCATTTGTGAACAAGTCCTAAGTGATGCCAAAGTCAATGAATTAAAAAAAATATAAATGTTTAAGCAGAACTCTGATATTGTAAAAAGAAAGTACGTTTGCAGTGGTGTCCCAAGCACTGCAGGGTTTAAATGCTGATTATTTGCAGTGGAATCGGCAGAGGCTGTATTACTTACCATACTGTACGCTTCGCCCTGCATTAGGCTGATGGATGGATGGAGGAAGCCTGCTGAAGCCAGGGAAGAGGCAAGTGTTACCTTGTTCCTGTTCCCCCAGACGTAACAAGCATTAACCCTTGAAGTGTGGGGGCCCACATTGCAAGGGTTTTTTTTTTTTCAGTCCTGAGTTCAGATTTAAAGTAAACCTGTCATGCAATCAACATTGAAGCTGCCACTGCTGACCTCTTTCTGAAAGTGCAAGTTCCCTGGCTGCTACGCTGACCACTGGTATCAATACTTTCTAAGCCACGGACCCGGATCAAGCATGCAGATCAGGAGTCAGGAGTACTTATCTCCATACTTGTTATGGGTTAGTGACAGCCGGGTATGTAGCATGTTCAGAAGGAGAAGTCGGAGATTGCAGCTTCTATGTTTTTAGCATGAGGATTTTTATTTTCAATGTCATTTTGCGCTTATCCTTAAAAATGTATTCGAGGCATGTACACTGTATATAGCGGTGACAACGCACGCGCTGCTCGAAATGCTGCACATGCGTGCACACTGTATATAGCGGTGACAACGCACGCGCTGCTCGAAATGCTGCACATGCGTGCACACTGTATATATCGGTGACAACGCGCGCGCTGCTCGAAATGCTGCACATGCGTGCACACAGTATATAGCGGTGACAACGCGCGCGCTGCTCGAAATGCTGCACATGCGTGCACACTGTATATAGCGGTGACAACGCGCACGCTGCGCGAAATGCTGCTCATGCGTGCACACTGTATATAGCGGTGACAACGCGCACGCTGCTGGAAATGCTGCTCATGCGTGCACACTGTATATAGCGGTGACAACGCGCACGCTGCTCGAAATGCTGCACATGCATGCACACTGTATATAGCGGTGACAACGCGCACGCTGCTCGAAATGCTGCACAAGCATGCACACTGTATATAGCGGTGACAACGCACACACTGCTCGAAATACTGCACATGCCTGCACACTGTATATAGCGGTGACAACACACACACTGCTCGAAATACTGTTCATGCGTGCACACTGTATATAGCGGTGACAACGCACACGCTGCTAGACATACTGCACATGCATGTACACTGTATATAGCGGTCACAACACACACACTGCTCGAAATACTGCACATGCGTGCACACTGTATATAGCGGTGACAACGCACGCGCTGCTCGAAATGCTGCACATGCGTGCACACTGTATATAGCGGTGACAACGCACACGCTGCTCTAAATCCTGCACATGCGTGTACACTGTATATAGCGGTGACAACGCACACGCTGCTCTAAATACTGCACATGCATGCACACTGGGTCCTGCCCTTGAGAATCTTACAAACCATGGTCCACAACTTACATACATACATGCTTTGCCCAATTTCGACAGAAAGAGTAGTTGATGCTTGGAGTAAACTTCCGGCAGAGGTAGAGAGCCAGTCAACAGTAAAAAGCTTCAAACATGCGTGAGACAAGCATAGATCAAAAAAGTTTACAAAACAAGAAACAAAAAAATCCAACCCTCCCCAACAAAAAAATCAGGCAGACTCGATGGACCACTCAGTCTTTTTCTGCCGACACTTTTCTGTTTCTTCGAGCCAATTACCCTACCAGCATACCTTTGGAGTGTGGATGGCAACCCATGCTAGCAGAGGGGGAACATGCAAACTCCATGCAGATAGTGTCCTGGCCAGGATTCACAATGAGGACCCCAGATGTGCTCATTTTTTTCTCACTACTGTAACTTAATTATGAGGACTTTTCGGCAGGTTTAAAATACAGAAAGAGCATCCACTTGTCCTGGAGAAGCAGCACAATGGCACACATTGTAGAGAAGAATGTATTGAATTGCAGATCATCACGCAATGCTTTCTATATAGGTCAGCATCTGTCAACTCTTGCAAAGTATAAGTAGAAACGGCAAAGTTTGAGCTCAATGGTTGACTTACCTGCTCTGTAGGAGGAGAGCTCCACAAATCAACAAGGACTGGGCTCTTCTTCTTCAGCCAGTTCCAGGGACCCCGGTCATACACCTCTGTTCACATTATTTCTGGACAAGAGAAGGAAAGAAAGAATCGTTCTAAGAGAAGGAAAGAAAGTCGTGCTGACAAATGTGAGCAGTGTGGGTTCCACCTCCTTCCTCCGACCTTCCCCATCCCTGCCATGGGGCCCTCCTTCTGGCCAGCCTCCTAATCATCGTACCTGGCCTGTCCTTACCTGGGAGAGCTTGTTCTAGGTTGACTCATCTTGTGCAGAGCTCTGCTCAGGTCTACTACACATACAGTACAATAGATGGCCTGTATTCGGCAGCCATTTCCTTCCTGCTTTGTGTTCCTTTCTTGTATACGTGTACACATCTTACATTTCAGCGCTCCTTCCCCCCTAGAAGCTACAGCAAGTTTCTGTTTGAGCCTCCAAATGTCTCAGCTTTGTGGCAGGTAGAAGAAACCACATACAACGCTGGTCATGGTGATTGCTAAAGAAACTTTTTTATTGTAAATGAATATCTGCTACTTAATGAATTCGGTGACATCGTATGGATGAACATATTTGCATGATCCACTCCATAATCTAATAAAAGCGGAGTTCCACCCAAAAGGGGAAGTTCTGCTTTAAAGATTGGTTCCCCGATCCCCATTAAGGATTGGCACCTTTGGGGAGCGGGTACCCGAATTTGACAGGTACCCACTCCCACTTCCGCTGTGATCAGAAGCGCAAGTTGTCCTCCTACCCTCCCTCCGCGAAGTCTTGCGGGACACGTGACAGATCCCAGAAGACTACGGGGGCATTCACAATACTAGGCCATTCACAAAGTGCATGGGCAGTGGGCACCCGGATGTGAAGCCGCAAGCTGTCACAGCCGGGTGCCCACACTGAAGATGCTGGCGCCTGGAATACAGGACGGCCAATGAAACGGGCTGCGGCGGGGGCAACGCGGGATCACGGGACAGGTGAGTGGCTGTTTTTTATAAGTCAGCAGCTACAGTTTTATTCAAAACCAACTGTCCACCTGTGAGCCAATACAGTGAATTCTCTGCAAACACAACCCAAAAATATTCAATAAACATATATTAGATCAAAAAAAAATTTTGTTTAGGTTCGCAAACACATCACACCAACTCATACAATAGTGTCAACCAATATATAGATAAATATCGTGCTGCGCTCCTCTATTATTATCATCAAAGACACATTGATTACGTGTAAAAAATAAACTAAAATAAAATCTAATATAAATAAAGTGTGAAAAAAACAAAACAAAATGTGAAAAAAACAAATGTCCACTGTGCTTATACAATCCCTTTATACTATGGAAATAAATGTATCATTGTATATCCAGAGCTTTAAAATCACCTGAATTTGAAAGCTTTCATGAAGAAAAGGCCATTAGATAAGATTACTAAGCTCACCCTCAGCCTGGGTGCTCACTGAAGCGGTGCGATATTTGCAGCGTTTTCTGTGTGAATTCCGCACTGCATCAGAATCGCACTCCATTCATGCGAACCGCTGCGGTTGTGTATGTTAAGTTAACCACTTCCAGTACGAACAGTTTTACCCCCTTCCTGCCCAGGCCAATTTTCAGCTTTCAGTGCTATCACACTTTGAATGACAATTGCGCGGTCATGCAACACTGTACCCATATTAATTTTTTAGCATGAGACAGATAAAACTTTATTTTGGTAGTGTTTATTCACCACTGGGATTTTTATTTTTTTTTGCGCTATAAATGAAAAAGTCCAAACATTTTGAAAAAAAGTGTTTTTTCTTATAAAATTTTGCAAATAAATAATCTTTCTTCATAAATCTTGGCCAAAATGTACTCATCTATCTTTTTAATAAAAAAAAATAACCCAAATTAGTGTATAACCAAAAATTATAATATTTCTAAATTTTTGTTTACATTTTAATTTTATATTTTTTATATTATTATTTATGTTTTTTTTTTTTAAACACACTGTCACCCTAGCAGTACTAAGTCACCATAGTGACACTGAACTACTTGTGGGGGTAATAAAGATTTTTTTTTCTTTTTTTACATTGATTGCTTTAACACCCATAAAGGCTGTAAAAGCAATCATTTCTCTTTCTCTCTGGCTGCATTCTTGCAGCCATTGAGAAATACTGTGAGAGTTGTGATTGGTCACAGCTTGTCACATGGTACAAGGCTGTTGTGAATAGCCTTGTACCATGTGATCTCTGTGATCATTCACAGATTTCACACATAGTAAGTAGAGATGAGCGGATCGAACATGGCGAAGTGGAATTCGTTTCGAAGATTGGGAAATATTCGATTCGCGCCGAATCCGAAAATTAGCCAACTTCGGATGCACGAATCGAATTTTCCCAAAAATGGCGGCGACATGTGTGGCGACGGAGCGGGGATCTCTGGGAAGGCGCGCAGACAAGGCGCGCTGACCCATAATGCATTCATTCATGACATGTGATCGCATTAGCCAATCAGCAGCCAGCCAGCCAGCACTGTGTAATGGTGGAGCTATAAATCGCGGACATCTTAGAATTCTCCATTAGCCTCCGGTCATTCAAGAGAGACGGACCTCTCTGTATTAGGGACAGAGTTAGGGCCTCAGAGACTTTAGGGCCACAGAATCGTTACTTAGGGACACAGAATCGTTACTTAGGGACACAGAATCGTTACTTAGGGACACAGAATTGTTACTCAGGGACACAGAATTGTTACTCAGGGACACAGAATCGTTACTCAGGGACAGACACAGAATTGTTACTCAGGGACACAGAATTGTTACTGAGGGACACAGAATCGTTACTCAGGGACACAGAATTGTTACTCAGGGACACAGAATTGTTACTCAGGGACAGACACAGAATTGTTACTCAGGGACACAGAATTGTTACTGAGGGACACAGAATCGTTACTCAGGGACACAGAATTGTTACTCAGGGACACAGAATTGTTACTCAGGGACAGACACAGAATTGTTACTCAGGGACACAGAATTGTTACTCAGGGACACAGAATTGTTACTGAGGGACACAGAATCGTTACTCAGGGACACAGAATTGTTACTCAGGGACACAGAATTGTTACTCAGGGACACAGAATCGTTACTGAGGGACACAGAATCGTTACTCAGGGACACAGAATTGTTACTCAGGGACACAGAATTGTTACTGAGGGACACAGAATCGTTACTCAGGGACACAGAATTGTTACTGAGGGACACAGAATTGTTACTGAGGGACACAGAATCGTTGCTCAGGGACACAGAATTGTTACTGAGGGACACAGAATCGTTACTCAGGGACACAGAATCGTTACTCAGGGACACAGAATTGTTACTCAGGGACACAGAATCGTTACTGAGGGACACAGAATCATTACTCAGGGACACAGAATCGTTACTCAGGGACACAGAATCGTTACTGAGGGACACAGAATTGTTACTCAGGGACACAGAATTGTTACTCAGGGACACAGAATCGTTACTGAGGGACACAGAATCGTTACTCAGGGACACAGAATCGTTACTCAGGGACACAGAATTGTTACTGAGGGACACAGAATCGTTACTGAGGGACACAGAATTGTTACTCAGGGACACAGAATTGTTACTCAGGGACAGACACAGAATTGTTACTCAGGGACACAGAATTGTTACTCAGGGACACAGAATTGTTACTGAGGGACACAGAATCGTTACTGAGGGACACAGAATTGTTACTCAGGGACACAGAATTGTTACTCAGGGACACAGAATTGTTACTCAGGGACAGACACAGAATTGTTACTCAGGGACACAGAATTGTTACTCAGGGACACAGAATTGTTACTGAGGGACACAGAATCGTTACTCAGGGACACAGAATTGTTACTCAGGGACACAGAATTGTTACTCAGGGACAGACACAGAATTGTTACTCAGGGACACAGAATTGTTACTCAGGGACACAGAATTGTTACTGAGGGACACAGAATCGTTACTCAGGGACACAGAATTGTTACTCAGGGACACAGAATCGTTACTCAGGGACACAGAATCGTTACTGAGGGACACAGAATCGTTACTGAGGGACACAGAATTGTTACTCAGGGACACAGAATTGTTACTCAGGGACACAGAATCGTTACTGAGGGACACAGAATCGTTACTGAGGGACACAGAATCGTTACTGAGGGACACAGAATCGTTACTCAGGGACACAGAATCGTTACTGAGGGACACAGAATTGTTACTCAGGGACACAGAATTGTTACTCAGGGACACAGAATTGTTACTCAGGGACAAAGAATCGTTACTGAGGGACACAGAATCGTTACTGAGGGACACAGAATTGTTACTCAGGGACACAGAATCGTTACTCAGGGACACAGAATTGTTACTCAGGGACACAGAATTGTTACTGAGGGACACAGAATCGTTACTCAGGGACACAGAATCGTTACTCAGGGACACAGAATTGTTACTCAGGGACACAGAATTGTTACTCAGGGACACAGAATCGTTACTGAGGGACACAGAATCGTTACTCAGGGACACAGAATTGTTACTCAGAGACACAGAATCGTTACTCAGGGACACAGAATCGTTACAGAGGGACACAGAATTGTTACTCAGGGACACAGAATCGTTACTCAGGGACACAGAATCGTTACTCAGGGACACAGAATCGATACTGAGGGACACAGAATCGTTACTCAGGGACACAGAATCGTTACTCAGGGACACAGAATCGTTACTCAGGGACACAGAATCGTTACTGAGGGACACAGAATCGTTACTGAGGGACACAGAATCGTTACTCAGGGACACAGAATCATTACTGAGGGACACAGAATCGTTACTCAGGGACACAGAATTGTTACTCAGGGACACAGAATCGTTACTCAGGGACACAGAATCGTTGAATTAAAGAGTATGTCAGACAACACGCAGAGGAGTGGCAGAGGAGGCAATGTTTCAGGAGCGAGCAGATGTGGCAGTAGAGGAAGGGGTCGAGGCAGCACTAGTCGCAGCCAGAGGCCAGTGCTCCCGGTGTCATCCAGCGGTCGTGTCTCCACCGACAACCCTGCCGTCATCGATTGGTTGGCTCGGTCGTCTTCCTCTTCCCAGGTCACCTCTGACACCTACAGCCAACGGTCAGTGGGTACGTCAGACACAACCGTTAGTTGGCATGGCCCGGGAGCAAGCCCACTGAAATCACGTGTCCTCTACCTGCCCCTGTCCTTTGGTGTTCCCTCACCAAGCGAAGTATCGCATGCTGTGGGCTCAGCCCCACTGTACAATGAGGAACAGCTAACAGAGGGCGGTCAGGAACAGGGGGAGACATCCGCCTCTTCAGCAGCCAGGCAAAGAAGTACTGGCGAGGAGAGTGGCTCGGTAGCCGGTCTAGAGACAGGTCTGTCTCCTGACTCACACGCAGCCGAGGGGGCTAGTAGTGAGGCGGAGACCCTAATTGATGATGATGAGGCTGATCGCACTTGGCAGCCTCGTCGTCATCAGGCTATTGCTTCCGCATCATCAGGAGAAGAGGGTGCCAGCTTGGCAGCGAGCAAAACAGTCGGTGGGTTGCCCAGGAGGCAGCAGGGTCGCAGCAGTGTCAGTGGAGGCAAACGGCCACGGAGTAGAGCACCAGCTCCACTGCAGCCTACCACCACGGCCAGTAGTGGTGCCGGTGTGCACGGAGGAAGCAGCAGTCAGCCAGTGAGGAGTAGCGGGGGCAAAGTTTCCTACTCGACGGTGTGGCAATTTTTCGTCAAGCCGCCCGAGGAAGTAAACGTAGCCGTATGTCGACTATGTGGCCAGAAAGTCAAGCGTGGCCAGGGGGCCCATGTTGGGACTACAGCGTTGCGTCAGCATATGCAGCGTCGCCATTCGGTGGCCTGGGAAAACCGTGATAAAGATACGGCGGTTCTGCCTGCCCCAGCCCCCGCTCCATCACCCGCTCCGTTACTTGCTCCGTCACCCGACGTCAATCGCCCTCTATCAGCCAGTCAAGGCTCCAACACCTCTGCTGAGGGGAGTTGTCGCTCGTTGGCATCTTCCGCTCGTTCAGATGCTCCTTCTCCTGCTACTCCTCTTCACGGATTCCGTCAGCAGTCTTTCTTGGAATCCGTTTCCAAGAGACAACAGTTTGCGAGCACGCACCCGACGGTGCAGAAGCTGAACGTCCTCCTGTCCAAGTTGCTGGTGCTGCAGTCCCTCCCTTTCCAAGTGGTGGACTCAGCACCTTTCCGAGAAATGATGGCCTGTGCCGAGCCGCGGTGGAGAGTGCCAAGCCGGCATTTCTTCGCCAAAAAGGCAGTGCCAGCCCTGCATTCACATGTAGAAGAGATGGTGGGCCAGTCTTTGAGCATGTCGGTCTCTGCCAAAGTGCACGGCAGCGCCGACGTGTGGAGCTGTAACTACGGTCAGGGACAGTACATGTCATTTACGGCCCACTGGGTGAACGTGGTGCCGGCACAGCCGCACCAGCAACTTGGACAGGTCACGCCGCTTTTGCCTCCACGTTTGCACGTCCTTGGTCCAGCAAAGATGTCCGCCTCTACCACCTCTTCTTCCGCTGTGTCCTCAGCCGCCACCCCCGTGCCAAGTCCCATTACCCGACCGGCATATCACATGTGCAGGGCGCAACGGTGTCACGCTGTGCTGCACCTGGTATGCCTTGGCGAACGTAGTCACACAGGGGAGGAACTTCTCAGTGTAATGAACAGAGAAATCGACAGATGGCTGTCTCCGCGCAAACTGAAAATCGGAACCATGTTGACCGACAACGGAAAGAACATGGTGTCTGCTCTGCGTCAAGGAAGGTTGTGCCATGCGCCATGCATGGCTCACGTGTTCAGTCTGGTTGTCAAGCGGTTCCTAAAATCCACCATCCCACTGCAAGACATCCTTAAAATGTCACGTAAACTTTGCATGCATTTCAGCCATTCCTACACCGCAAAGCACACCCTCCTTGAGCTGCAGCGGCAGAACGGAATTCCACAGCATCGCCTGATCTGCGACGTTGCAACAAGGTGGAATTCAACCCTACACATGTTAGACCGCCTTTACGAACAGCGAAAGGCCATCACCGATTTCCTGATGTTACAAGCGGATAAAGGTACTCCCCTGTGTAACTTAGATGTCAGCCATTGGCAGCTCATGCGTGACACCTGCCGCTTGCTCAGGCCCTTTGAGGAGGCCACGCTATTCGTGAGTCGGCAGGACTATGGGATGAACGACGTCATTCCTCTGTTGCACGTCCTGGAACAAATGCTGTTAACAATGGCTGGTCAGGGAGCGGTAGACGTGGCGCACAGATCTCAACGCCACATGACCCCTGTGGGGGCAGGACAGGAAGAAGAGGAGGAGGTAGAGGAGGACATTGGTGCTCAGGAATTATTGAGTGAAATGGGTGGTTTTTCCACTCAGCGGACAGGAGTGGAGGAGCAGGAGCATCTGGTAGAGGAGGAGGAGGAGACAGAGGACCCAGACGCACCGTGGCAGTATGCTGTGGAGATGGAGGCAGGGAGTCCCTCGCATTCCTTGGCACAAATGGCCCATAGCATGCTCGGTTGCTTGCGTAGCGACAGCCGAATAATAACCATCAGACAGAGGGATGACTTTTGGCTGTCCACCTTGTTGGACCCTCGCTACCGTTCAAAAATGGTGGCCTTTTTCACACCTGCTGAGAGGGAGGCCAAAATAACGTACTATAAAAACCACCTATGTAGTCAGTTGGTCTCTGCCTTTCTGCGCCAACGTCCATCCTCAGACACTGTGGGCCCTGTGCGCTCGCGTTCCGCTGCCATGGCAGCAGGGGAGGGGTGGGGTGGTAGGAGCAGTGGCAGCTCCACCAGCAGCGGCTGCCTCAGTCTGCAGTCGATGATGAGTAGCTTTCTTCACCAGCGCAGTGAGGAAACTACTAACCAGCCGCAGCAGCAGCAGCATCAGGTGGACCTGGAGCAGGACCTCAAACAACAGGCTCGGGCCTACTTGGACAGCACCCTGCCAACCGAGGTAGACAATCCCCTTGACTACTGGGCAACGAAACTTGACCTTTGGCCCCAACTAGCTGAATTTGCCCTTGAAAGGCTGTCATGCCCGGCCAGTAGCGTGGCATCGGAGCGCGTGTTTAGTGCGGCAGGAGGTATTGTAACTCCACGGAGGACACGACTGTCCACCCAAAGTGTGGAGAGACTCACGTTTGTGAAAATGAATCAGGCGTGGATTAGTCTGGATTTCAAACCACCAGTTCCTGACAAAACTGACTAAATCCGCCATGAATCATGCCCCAAACATGTTATTATTTTTAACATAGGCCTCTGTATGGCCTTCAATTTAAGCTGCTTACGCTTCGCCACTCTGCCATGGGCCCCTGTACCGCCTCCTCTTGCTGCTGCCAGGTCCAGAGTGTGTCATGGGTCCCTGTACGGCCTCCCATTGCTGCTGTCTCCATCGCCACACTCTGCCATGTGCCACTTTCAGGTCTCCTCACACTGCTGGTGGGTTCCATTTTGTCATAGGGTGCTGGCAGATTACGGGCCTCCCATTGCTGCTGCCAGGCCCGTAATCTGCCATGGGCCCCCGTACCGACTCCTCATGCTGATGCCAGGCCCGTAATCTGTCATGGGCCCCTGTACCGCCTCCTCATGCTGCTGCCAGGTCCAGAGTGTGTCATGGGTCCCTGTACGGCCTCCCATTGCTGCTGCCAGGCCCGTAATCTGCCATGGGCCCCCGTACCGACTCCTCATGCTGCTGCCAGGCCCGTAATCTGTCATGGGCCCCTGTACCGCCTCCTCATGCTGCTGCCAGGTCCAGAGTGTGTCATGGGTCCCTGTACGGCCTCCCATTTCTGCTGTCTCCATCGCCACACTCTGCCATGTGCCACTTTCAGGTCTCCTCACATTGCTGGTGGGTTCCATTTTGTCATAGGGTGCTGGCAGATTACGGGCCTCCCATTGCTGCTGCCAGGCCCGTAATCTGCCATGGGCCCCCGTACCGACTCCTCATGCTGCTGCCAGGCCCGTAATCTGTCATGGGCCCCTGTACCACCTCCTCATGCTGCTGCCAGGTCCAGAGTGTGTCATGGGTCCCTGTACGGCCTCCCATTGCTGCTGCCAGGCCCGTAATCTGCCATGGGCCCCTGTACCGACACCTCATGCTGCTGCCAGGCCCGTAATCTGTCATGGGCCCCTGTACCACCTCCTCATGCTGCTGCCAGGTCCAGAGTGTTTCATGGGTCCCTGTACGGCCTCCCATTGCTGCTGTCTCCATCGCCACACTCTGCCATGTGCCACTTTCAGGTCTCCTCACACTGCTGGTGGGTTCCATTTTGTCATAGGGTGCTGGCAGATTACGGGCCTCCCATTGCTGCTGCCAGGCCCGTAATCTGCCATGGGCCCCCGTACCGACTCCTCATGCTGCTGCCAGGCCCGTAATCTGTCATGGGCCCCTGTACCGCCTCCTCATGCTGCTGCCAGATCCAGAGTGTGTCATGGGTCCCTGTACGGCCTCCCATTGCTGCTGCCAGGCCCGTAATCTGCCATGGGCCCCCGTACCGACTCCTCATGCTGCTGCCAGGCCCGTAATCTGTCATGGGCCCCTGTACCGCCTCCTCATGCTGCTGCCAGGTCCAGAGTGTGTCATGGGTCCCTGTACGGCCTCCCATTTCTGCTGTCTCCATCGCCACACTCTGCCATGTGCCACTTTCAGGTCTCCTCACATTGCTGGTGGGTTCCATTTTGTCACAGGGTGCTGGCAGATTACGGGCCTCCCATTGCTGCTGCCAGGCCCGTAATCTGCCATGGGCCCCCGTACCGACTCCTCATGCTGCTGCCAGGCCCGTAATCTGTCATGGGCCCCTGTACCGCCTCCTCATGCTGCTGCCAGGTCCAGAGTGTGTCATGGGTCCCTGTACGGCCTCCCATTGCTGCTGCCAAGCCCGTAATCTGCCATGGGCCCCTGTACCGACTCCTCATGCTGCTGCCAGGCCCGTAATCTGTCATGGGCCCCTGTACCGCCTCCTCATGCTGCTGCCAGGTCCAGAGTGTTTCATGGGTCCCTGTACGGCCTCCCATTTCTGCTGTCTCCATCGCCACACTCTGCCATGTGCCACTTTCAGGTCTCCTCACACTGCTGGTGGGTTCCATTTTGTCATAGGGTGCTGGCAGATTACGGGCCTCCCATTGCTGCTGCCAGGCCCGTAATCTGCCATGGGCCCCCGTACCGACTCCTCATGCTGCTGCCAGGCCCGTAATCTGTCATGGGCCCCTGTACCGCCTCCTCATGCTGCTGCCAGGTCCAGAGTGTGTCATGGGTCCCTGTACGGCCTCCCATTGCTGCTGCCAGGCCCGTAATCTGCCATGGGCCCCTGTACCGACTCCTCATGCTGCTGCCAGGCCCGTAATCTGTCATGGGGCCCCTGTACCGCCTCCTCATGCTGCTGCCAGGTCCAGAGTGTGTCATGGGTCCCTGTACGGCCTCCCATTGCTGCTGTCTCCATCGCCACACGCTGCCATGTGCCACTTTCAGGTCTCCTCACACTGCTGGTGGGTTCCATTTTGTCATAGGGTGCTGGCAGATTACGGGCCTCCCATTGCTGCTGCCAGGCCCGTAATCTGCCATGGGCCCCCGTACCGACTCCTCATGCTGCTGCCAGGCCCGTAATCTGTCATGGGCCCCTGTACCGCCTCCTCATGCTGCTGCCAGGTCCAGAGTGTGTCATGGGTCCCTGTACGGCCTCCCATTGCTGCTGCCAGGCCCGTAATCTGCCATGGGCCCCCGTACCGACTCCTCATGCTGCTGCCAGGCCCGTAATCTGTCATGGGCCCCTGTACCGCCTCCTCATGCTGCTGCCAGGTCCAGAGTGTGTCATGGGTCCCTGTACGGCCTCCCATTTCTGCTGTCTCCATCGCCACACTCTGCCATGTGCCACTTTCAGGTCTCCTCACACTGCTGGTGGGTTCCATTTTGTCATAGGGTGCTGGCAGATTACGGGCCTCCCATTGCTGCTGCCAGGCCCGTAATCTGCCATGGGCCCCCGTACCGACTCCTCATGCTGCTGCCAGGCCCGTAATCTGTCATGGGCCCCTGTACCGCCTCCTCATGCTGCTGCCAGGTCCAGAGTGTGTCATGGGTCCCTGTACGGCCTCCCATTGCTGCTGCCAGGCCCGTAATCTGCCATGGGCCCCTGTACCGACTCCTCATGCTGCTGCCAGGCCCGTAATCTGTCATGGGCCCCTGTACCGCCTCCTCATGCTGCTGCCAGGTCCAGAGTGTGTCATGGGTCCCTGTACGGCCTCCCATTGCTGCTGTCTCCATCGCCACACTCTGCCATGTGCCACTTTCAGGTCTCCTCACACTGCTGGTGGGTTCCATTTTGTCATAGGGTGCTGTATGGCCTCCCATTGCTGCTGCCAGGCCCGTAATCTGCCATGGGCCCCCGTACCGCCTCCTCATGCTGCTGCCAGGTCCAGAGTGTGTCATGGGTCCCTGTACGGCCTCCCATTGCTGCTGCCAGGCCCGTAATCTGCCATGGGCCCCCGTACCGACTCCTCATGCTGCTGCCAGGCCCGTAATCTGTCATGGGCCCCTGTACCGCCTCCTCATGCTGCTGCCAGGTCCAGAGTGTGTCATGGGTCCCTGTACGGCCTCCAATTGCTGCTGTCTCCATTGCCACACTCTGCCATGTGCCACTTTCAGGTCTCCTCACACTGCTGGTGGGTTCCATTTTTTCATAGGGTGCTGTATGGCCTCCCATTGCTGCTGCCTCCACCGCCACACTGTGGCTCCACACTCTGGTTTTGGCCCCGTGACTGCCCAAATGAGTGAAGTGTGCGGTGATTCTAAGATCGACGGCACTCATCTGCATGTTATACTGACTGACAGTATTATTTCTCTTCCCCAGCAGACTGCAAGGGCATTTAAATTAAAGGTACAGTGTTCTGCACTAATATAAAGGCTCTCTGAAGCCTAGAAACACCCTTTTTATAAGTTAAATTCGCAGCGAATATATTCGACTCGAATCGAATTTATTCCGCGAATCAGCCGAATCGAATTTTTGAATACTTCGCTCATCTCTAATAGTAAGCAATGATGTCAGGAAGTGATATCTTGTTTCCTACTGTTCATGTGATCACTAATTGGCTAATCAGTGATCACTTGATCAGGACCTCACACAGAGGTCCCGTACAGCGATCGGTGTTCCCGACACCCCAGGGAGCGTGCACAGGCAGTGAATGTGGAGGCTGTTTATAAACAGCCACCCCTCCTGCACTGCTCCCGTCTGGCCGTTTATGTACATGGGCCAGATGGGAAGTGGTTAACAACACCCCAAAATCAGTCCACAAAACGTGGTGCGATGTGCAGAATCGGATCACAAAGATGTGAATGCCCATGCGATCCATTTCTAGTGTGGACCCAAAAAAGGGTCCTACACCTTTTTTGGTGCGGATGCGGTGCGATTTGAGCCATACATAATGTATGGCTCAAATCGTACCACACACAATTTGCATGTGATTTGCAAAGGAATGCGGTGCAGTTCCTGTGCGAATCACATACGATGTACCGCACCGCATGAGTGTGAACCCAGCCTCAAAGTCTACCTCCTTAGGAAAAAAAATAATACTTGCACATATTTTTGCAGGAAAAAAAAAGTGCATTTATTATTTTTTTCCCACAGAAGCCTGCAAAGCATTGCACCCACAATCAGCAGAACTTGGGTGCAGTTTCAGGCTCCTGCACACTCTCAATCCCAGCATTCTGTCCATACCTCCGAATGGGCTTTTAGGTAGAATACTGGGGGAAGAGCTTCAGTCTATTATGAATGCTGCTGCTAGACTTATACACTTTACCAACCAATGAGCAATTGCTGCCCCTCTCTGCCAATCCCTTCACTGGCTTCCATCAGCCCAATGTATACAATTCTAATCACTAACCACAGCGTACAAAGCCATCTACAACACTGTCCTCCGCTACATCACTAACCTCATTCACAGATATCGTCCAAATCGTCTGTTCTGCTCCTCCCAAGACATATTGCTATCTAGCTCCCTTGTCACCTCCTCCCATGCTCAAATTCAGGACTTCTCCAGAACCTCTCCCATCCTCTGGAACTCCCTACCCCAGGATGTCTGGTCAGCCCCCACCCTGTTCGCCTTTAGGCAATCCTTGAAAACTCACGTATTCAGAGAATTCTACCCTACCTCAACCTAAGAACTGCAGTTGAGTCACCTCCATTAGATCATTCCCTGCAGCTATCACCTTTTGTATCACCTCCCCCTTCCTTTAGAATGTAAGCTCCATGAGCAGGGCCCTCCTATTCCTTCTGTGTTGTAATTGTACTGTCTCCCTTTATATTGTAAAGCATTGCGCAAACTTCGCATTATATAAATCCTGAATAATAATAATAATAATGGACTAGGGCAGTGGTCGGCAAGCCGCGGCTCGCGAGCCACATGCGGCTCTTTACACACTTCAATGCGGCTCTTCTGTGTGCCGGGCGCCCGCTCCCCTCCCTCCTCTCGGGCGGCCGCCCCAAAAGTCAGGACTCTGCAGCTAGCCCAGCAATGGGCAAACTACGGCCCGGCGGACCTTTTAATCTGGCCCGCGGAGCGTGGCAAACATTGGCTGTCAGGATGTAGGCAGGGCAGCCAGGATGTAGGCGGGGCAGCGTGACAAACTCCTCTCCTCTCACAGTCCGCCCTGAAGACCGGAACGGCGCGGGAACACGGCGAGAGGAACGTGCGGAGCAAAGGTAAGTGAATTGACACAATATGGGGAATGAATTACTATAGGGGGGATGAATTACTATATGGGGGATGAATTACTATGGGGGATGAATTACTATATGGGGGATGAATTACTATGGGGGATGAATTACTATATGGGGGATGAATTAATTTGGGGGATGAATTACTATATGGGGGGTGAATTACTATAGGGGGGATGAAATACTATATGGGGGATGAATTACTATGGGGGATGAATTACTATAGGGGGGATGAATTACTATATGGGGGATGAATTACTATAGGGGGGATGAATTACTATATGGGGGATGAATTACTATGGGGGATGAATTACTATATGGGGGATGTATTTTCAGTTTTAAAAATGTGGCTCTCAAAATAAATTTCAATCGTGGTTTTGGCGAGATTTGGCTCAGTTGAAAAAAAAGGTTGCCCACCACTGGACTAGGGGAGTGCTCATCAGCATGTTCATAGTCCATTGAGAACTACAGGCCAACTGCCGTGGTGGCAAACGGCACTTATAGTTTCTTCATTCACAGATCCCTGTGAATTAATGACATAGATGAGCGGCTGCACTGTATTAAATTTGACAGTGACTATGGGGGAGGAGAACCCCCACCCGCTTTCATAGGAAAGAAGGGGATGAGGGGGTGTGCTGCAACATGTTACATCCTAAATACAGATGTAAGGTTCCAAAGGTCAATCTTTTATTATAGCCTCTCAAGAAGAAATAGCAAATAACCCGACCTCCTTGCCATACTCAAGGAAGCATAACTACAAACCATGGGGCCTGTAGCAATATGTTATATGCTGTGTATGGCCTCTAGGGGTCTCACTACTTAGATACTGGTACAACTGTGTTATTGCCTCTCTTTGGTTGTAGTTCTAGGGCAGACACATGTATAATGGCAGCTAGAAGCACCAAATAAAATGTCTCCTGTTAACTACAGTGTGTGAGCATCTGAGCAGGATCGACTAACAGAACATGGTGGCAGCTGGGCACTGAACCTCTGAATAGCAAGTCTTCTGTCTACAAATACAGATTGTGTGACACTAGAACTGTACAGAGAATCAGCAACTGTAAGTACAGAGTCCCTATCAGACTGCACTATGGAGAGTGGCCTGAAACCCCCTCAGAGACTGGATGTCACTTCTTCCAATCTCTCACAGACATGGAGACACTGGAAGGAAGAGTTTACTCTGTATGTGGACCTGACAGTGGCACCCAGAGATGAGCAGAGGGAAGTAAAGCTGTTTTATTACTTGATTGGGGAAAAAGGCAGAGAACTAGCCGAGACCCTGCTCACAGACAGCATGGCACTGACAGACATACTGCAAGCATTTGATAAGCACTGTGACCCCAAAAAGAATGAGATGGTGGAGAGATAAAAGTTCTTCTCAAGGAATCAGGAGATTGGGGACAGTGTGGACAGATATGTGACAGAGCTGAGGAGACTGGCTGCAACCTGTGGATTTGGGGACATCAGGGACTCCCTTATCCGAGACAGGATAGTGTGTGGCATCAGAGACTCTCACCTCAGAGAAAGATTACTGAGGGAGGAAGAGCTGGCGCTGGAGAAATGTATACAAATCTGCAGGGCTGCAGAGCTGACTAAAGACAGGCTGAAGATGATGGAGGGCACCAGTGATGCCTCAGTACATGCAGTATCTGTGAAAGGCAGAGCAAGGTCCAGGCTCCCTGTGAGCTCAGTCCAGTGTAAATACTGTGGCAAAAGACATGAAAGAGACAAAGAGAAATGTCCAGCGTATGGGGAGTCCTGCAGGACTTGTGGCAAGATGAACCACTTTTCAGCTGTGTGCAGATTCAAAACCAGCAAACAGTACAGACAAGTCCACACAGTGACCCAGGACACAGACGAGGACAGCACAGAGGGCATCACATGGCTGCAGCTGCAGTCTGCAACAGAGAACGTCAATGTAGTCAAACAGCCAGTAGCCAATGATGCAAAGCAGCTCTTTGCCATATTTATGGTGGATGAACAGCCCATAAGATTTCAGCTGGATTGTGGAGCAAGTTGCAATGTCATTCCATTTACTCTGCTTAACAAACAGGTTCCCATTGAGCCCACTGATAAGGTACTGGTCATGTACAACAAAAGTGTTCTGAAACCCATGGGAACATGCAAGCTAAAATTAAGAAATCCACGTAACAGAAAGAGCTACAGAGTGGAGTTTACTGTGTTGCAGGAGGACGATCACATTCCTTTGCTGGGAGTTAAAGCAGTTCAGGCTATGGACTTAATAAAGGTGCAGTCCCATAACATCATGGCTCTGGAAGTTTCTGACAATACTCAAAATCCTACACAAAAGGCAGAATACATTTTGGATTTTCACCACATAAAAACAGAGTATGCTGATTTATTTGAAGGTGATGGGTGCCTGGAAGGTAAATACAAACTAGAAATTGATCACACAATACAGCCTACCAGACTGCCTACAAGAAGAGTACCTGTAGCCTTAATGCAACCGCTTAAAGAGGAACTGCAGGATTTGCACAGCAGAGGTATGATAGCACCAGTACAGGAAAGCACAGACTGGATAAGCAGTTTGGTGATAGTGAAAAAACCATCAGGCAAGTTAAGAATATGCATTGATCCTAAGCCACTGAACAAGGCCCTTAAAAGAAATCACTATCCAATGCCAACAATAGAAGATATTCTACCAGATCTATCAAAGACTAAAATATTTTCGGTATGTGGTGTGAAAAATGGGTTCTGGCACGTGGAACTGGATAAAGAATCAAGTTTATTAACAGCATTTTCTTCCCCATTTGGACGCTATAAGTGGCTTAGAATGCCAATGGGAGTAAGCCCAGCTCCAGAAGTGTTCCAACAAAAATTGATGCAAGCTTTGGAAGGACTGTCTGGAGTAAAAATAATAGCAGACGATATACTAATAGTTGGGGAAGGTGATGATCTAGAATCCGCAACAAAGGATCACGATAAAAAGATGATACAATTCTTAGACAGATGTAGAAAAAAACAAATCAAACTGAACCTGGAAAAATTCAAACTAAAAATGACAGAAGTACCATATATTGGACATCTTCTTACCTCAAATGGTGTTAAAGTCGATCCAGAGAAGGTGAGGGCGATACAGGACATGCCGACACCTACAGATATACGTGGAGTACAACGATTCCTGGGCATGGTGAATTATCTTTCCAAATTTTGCAAGCATTTATCAGACATGTGTGAGCCACTGAGACAGCTAACTCACAAAGACGTACTCTGGGAATGGACAGAAAGCCATGAAACTGCTTTTCAGTCAGTGAAAAATGCTATTGCAGACGCAGCAACGCTAAAATATTTTGATCCAGATCAAGCAGTGGTAGTACAATGTGATGCCTCAGAAACCGGCCTTGGAGCCACACTAATGCAGGATAAACAGCCAATCACATATGCAAGCAGAGCGTTAACTCTAACAGAGCAAGGATATGCTCAAATCGAGAAGGAACTACTAGCGGTAGTATTTGGGTTAGAGAAATTTCACCAGTACACCTACGGTCGACAAGTGGTGGTGCATTCAGATCACAAGCCTTTAGAAAGTATTACAAAGAAGCCACTACTGAATGCCCCAAAAAGACTGCAGCGTATGCTGTTAAGGCTTCAGAAATATGATTTTAACATTTGTTACTGTCCAGGGAAGGATTTACTGATTGCAGATGCCCTAAGCAGAGCTTACTTACCCATCACAAATGAAGAAGAAAAAGACATTGAAAGCATCAATATGTGTGAATATCTGTCTGTCTCAAAAGACAGACTGAAACAAATACAGACCTGCACAGCGGAAGATAAAACTCTACAGATCCTATCGACTGTCATCTTGAAGGGATGGCCAAAACACAAGCAGCATGCTCCAATGGAGGTTTCTCCATTTTTTCACATAAGAGATGAACTCTCTGTGCAGCATGGAATCATCTTTAACGGAGAAAGAGCTGTCATACCACAATCACTTAGAAGAGACATTATAGAAAGATTGCACTCGACTCACTTAGGTGTAGAAGGATGTCTACGTCGTGCACGAGAATATGTTTATTGGCCTGGAATGAATGACCACATAAAAAACTTTATAGCACAGTGTGAAATATGTGCATCGTGCAATGATAAGCAACCGAAAGAGACATTGCAACCACATACAATTCCAAACAGACCATGGTCAAAAGTAGGAACAGATCTGTTCACGTGGAACGACAAGGCATATCTGGTAACTGTGGACTATTTTTCCAACTTCTGGGAGATAGACTACTTACAGGACACAAGGGCCAAAACAGTAATTAAAAAACTCAAGGCCCATTTTGCCAGATATGGCATTCTGGATATTGTGTTCTCTGACAACGCCGCTCAATTTACATCGGAAGAATTCAAAAAATTCAGGGAGAGGTGGGAATTTGAGCACCAGACATCATCTCCTGGATATCCGCAGAGTAATGGTAAAGCCGAGTCAGCAGTAAAAACAGCCAAAAGACTCATGCAAAAGGCAAAACAGGCAGGTACAGAGATATACCTGTCTATACTGGACCACAGAAACACACCCACACAAGGCCTAGACACCAGTCCAGCACAGCGGCTTATGAGTAGACGTACAAGGACTCTCCTACCAACTGCAGGTCAACTACTAAAGCCAAAGCTTGTGGGCAATGTTAAAGCCAAACTAACGAAGAATCAAGATAGGCAAGCTTTCTATTATAATAAATCTGCAAAAGATCTGCCTGTTCTCCAGAGCAATGACAATGTACGGATTCAGCCAACAGGGAAATATGACAAACACTGGAAAAAAGCGAAGGTTGTACAGAAATTGGGACCACGGTCGTATGAAATTATAACAGAGGAAGGAAGAAGATGGAGGAGAAATCGGAGACATCTGAGAAAAACACAAGAAGGAGATGATACAGGGCCCTGGGAACAGTATATGGACACTCAAAGCGATGAGACTATGAATACCAGCAACAAAGAAACAGGGACTGCTGAGGAGCATAGGGAGGTCTCTAGGCAGAGAGAGACAGTCCCAGAAAATAGACTGCCAGAATCAGAAGAACACCAAGATTTCTGTGAAGAAACCTCATATGTTACGCGAGCTGGCAGAACAATCAGAAAGCCGGCTCACCTCAAGGATTATATCTAATTTATAGCTATGTTCTACTTCACCATTTTGTGTTTGTTATATTTCATTGTTCTTTTATTTAAAAGAGAAAGGATGTAGCAATATGTTATATGCTGTGTATGGCCTCTAGGGGTCTCACTACTTAGATACTGGTACAACTGTGTTATTGCCTCTCTTTGGTTGTAGTTCTAGGGCAGACACATGTATAATGGCAGCTAGAAGCACCTAATAAAATGTCTCCTGTTAACTACAGTGTGTGAGCATCTGAGCAGGATCGACTAACAGAACAGGGCCCCAGGGTGGAATTTGGAAGGGCCCCTCTGCTAACTCTCTAGATAGCAGCTGGCAGCGTCAACTTTGACTAAATGTGTCATTGTTCTTAGGATAAATAATTTCTAAGACTAGGTTCACACCTATGCAGTTTGCATTTGATCTGTTTCTGCAGTGCTTTTTGCGGTGCGTTTTGTGTTTTTGCACGTGTTTTTGACACGTGTTTGATGTGTTTTGCGCTTTTTTTCCAATCTTGCTGCTGGGCAGATCAAAATGCATCAAACATGAGTCAAAAACGCACGACAGGCATTTCTGCAGTGTCTCTGCGATTAAAAAAGTTCATGACCCTTTCCAAAAAACACACCACGTGAAAACGCAGAGATGTGAACCTGTCCCATAAGAAATCATGTTAAATGGACTGCTGGGGGTTTCTACAAATTGCAAAACGCAATGGAAAACGCATAGGTGTGAACCTAGACTGAATCAAAGACAGGTGGCAGGAGAGCTGTCAGCATAGTCAGTGGTAGGGATGAGGTTCGCATTCATGGTCACATCTGCTCCAACTATACATGTTTGGGATTTGCACGCTGCGTGAACTAAGTGGTTAGATTTGGCCTGTTCACCCCTTGTCGTCCTCTTGCTGCTACAGAGCGAGGAGGTAATTCATGTAGTGGCAGTATTACTACCACCAGTAAATGACAACTTGCCACTGTGCAGCCTGTGTTCTAGTAACCAAGGACGCTGTGCGGGCCAGCTGCCTACATACCAGCAACCAATCACATCATTGGTCATTAAGGCGACGGCAGCCGTACACTCATCAGTTGCTGTGGTGCTTTAAAAAAAACAAAACTGCATGGGGTTTCCTCTAAAATTGCATACCAGATCTTTATCCTTTTTGGGTGTTTAGTGTGCATTATAAGGGGGACCCCACACATAATAAACAATGTGGGGCCCAAACCCAAAATCCATACTAGGCCCTTTGGGTTTTCAATTGTATGAGGGTACCCCACACAAAAAAATACAATAAAAAAGTGTGGACCATTTGTTGAATTTGAGGTGCCCCCATAACATTTTGTTTTTAAAAAAAAAAAAGAGCTGGCAGGGAAACGTCATTTAGTGGCATTTTTTTTTCTGTAAATGTCACTTTTGCTGTAGTACATCATACAGACGTGTCACTTCAAAAGGGAGTTTAAAGCGGAGTTCTGGCCCTCACCACATCCCCCCCAAAAAATTGAGGGTACCCCAGACAAAAAAAAACAATAAAAAAGTGTGAACCATTTGTTGAATTTGAGGTGCTCCCATAACATTTTGTTTTTAAAAAAAAAAAAAAAAAAGCTGGCAGGGAAACGTCATTTAGTGGCATTTTTTTTTCTGTGAATGTCACTTTTGCTGTAGTACATCATACAGACGTGTCACTTCAAAAGGGAGTTTAAAGCGGAGTTCTGGCCCTCACCACATCCCCCCCAAAAAATTTTAAGTTAGCAGCTACAAATACTGTGGCTGCTGACTTTTAATAGTAGAGCACTTACCTGTCCATGCATCCAGTGGTGTCCTCAGTGACGATTCTTTAACCTCTTGCCGACCGCGCATAGCCGAATGACGGCTTCACCGCGGCCGGCCAGTTCTGAGTGGACGTCATATGACGTCCTCCCAGAACGCGCTCTCCTGTGCGCCCCAGGGGGCGCGCACCTGGCGATCTCCGTGATCGCTGTGTCCTACGGACACAGCTGATCACGTGATGTGGTGAAAGGCCAATCCCACCGGCCTTTTACCACGTGATCAGCGGTGTCCAATGACACGCTGATCACAGGGAAATGCAAGTGCCGGTTCTCGGCTGCACTTTCCTCACGCTGTCAGATCGTGAGGAAAGTACTGCCGAGAACCGGCAGTTGTCAGAGCGGGGATCGGCACCGATCATCAGGGCACTGATGATCAGTGCCCTGATGATCGGTGCCCAGCAGTGAGACCCGCAAGTTCCGCCCAGCAGTGCGCCCACTAGCCCCGCCCACCCGTTCCCAGCAGTGCCCCCACCTGTGCCCAGCAGTGCCCCCACCTGTGCCCAGCAGTGCACCCACCTGTGCCACTCTGCAGTGCCACCTACCTGTGCCCAGAAGTGCCACCTACATGTGCCCAGCAGTGCCACCCACCTGTGCCCACCCACCTGTGCCCACCAGTGCCACCCACCTGTGCCCACCAGTGCCACCCACCTGTGCCCACCCACCAGTGCTGCCCACCAGTGCCACCCACCAGTGCAGCCCAGCAGTGCTGCCAGTCAGTGCCACCAGTCAGTGCCCAGGGGTTGTGCCAGTCAGTGCCGCCAGTCAGTGCCCAGAAGTGATGACAGTCAGTGCCGTCTATCAGTACCCATCATCAGTGTCACCTATCAGTGCCGCCTATCAGTGCTGCATATCAGTGCCGCCTATCCGTGACCCCTAATTAGTGCTGTCTATCAGTGCCGCCTATCCGTGCCACCTCATTAGTACTGCCTATCAGTGCCCTTTAGTGCTGCCTATCAGTGCCGCCTATCAGTGCCCATCAGTGCCGCCTCATCAACGCAAATCAGTGAAGGAGAAAAAATACCTGTTTGAAAAACTTTATAAAAGAAACAAATAAACTTTTTTTTTTTTTTTTTTTTGCACTTTTTTTAATTTATAGCGCAAAAAGTAAAGCGCCCAGTGGCAATTAAATACCACCAAAAGAAAGCTCTATTTGTGAGAAAAAAATGATCAAAATTTCATATGGGTACAATGTTGCATGACCGCGCAATTGTCAATCAAAGTGCGGCAGCGCTGAAAGCTGAAAATTGGCCTGGTAAGGAAGGGGGTATAAGTGCCTGGTAGGCAAGTGGTTAAACAGCTGTTGGGTGTTGGCACCGCTATCTCGACTAAGGGAAATCAGAAGTGAAGCCTTGCGGCTTCACCGCCATTTTGCAAGTGTGCATGCGCAAAGCCCGCTGCGCTTTGTGACTGGGCTGTAGTCTTCTGGGACCTTGGAAGTGTCCCAGACGGCTGTTGGGGAGTGCCCAACTTGCGACTCAGTTTACCACGGCAAACTCAGCCGGAAGTGGGAGAGGGTACCTGTCGAAACAAGGTATCTGCTCTCCCCCAAAAGATGCCAAATGTGGCAGCGGAGGGGGGGGAGGAGGCAGAAAATCAAAGTTTCCACTTTTGGGTGGAATTCTTCTATAGGCCATCCCCTAAGCACATTATAAAGAAATTGTGTGTATAAGCTTTATTAAAAGAGCGATCTGCATTTTACATTCTGTAAGGGCCAATTCACACTGACTTTCGCTAAAAAGTATGGAATGCATTCACATTTCCATCCAATGTAGTTGCGTTTTAACATAAGTTGGCATATATTTTGACATCCTTTGGCATGCACGTGCAGTGTTATGGTATGAATAGGACACATTGGAAATTATTGTTTTTCAGATGTTCTTCTATTCATCTGCATTTTACAATACAGCTGCGCTAAAACACAGATCAACGCACTGGTGTGAATTGGCCCTCATTGTTACATGCCCCCTGTTCCCCGGCAGAGCCCAGCTCCCCATGTCCTTTGTTTAACAATCCCTTGATTGTTAGTCTTGAAAAGAGAGAATTGATTTTCAAGATTTGCCTCCCATTGACTTCAATGGGGTTGTGTTAAATTTTGCAGTTGGCAAATTTTGTAATGTGTTTTACGAACCTGCCCTCAATTCGAACCCAAGCAGGTTCACCAATCATTAGTCAGTAAACTACTGGGGACTTGGATAAATTCATAGCATAGATCAGTGTTTCTCAACCTTTTTCAGTCAAGGCACCCTTTAAAATGATGGACAGTCTTGAGGCACCCCATTCTAAAATGGGGTGCCTCAAGACTGTCCATCATTTTAAAAGGGCACAGCATTCTAAAATGTGAAAAACTATTATAACAGTTTTATATAATGCAGCAACATCCACACATGTAGGACACCCAACATTAGAGGTGGTTTCTTCTTCCAAAGCAAATACAGTTTTGCACACTGGTACTGACTAGTATTCCAATGTTTCTCTTCTCCCTCAGTTTTTCCTCCATCACTGAGCTAATGTAACCTCAGCACTGATGGAAAGGGCATGCAAAGGTCAAACTAGGATGCTGTGCAGGCAACTGACATCCTCCTTATCAACTGATGATGTCATTGGGTGTCAGGACACCGGCGGCTAGAAGGTTGTAATGGTGTACAATGAAAACCTGTGGCTTTGTGTGACTAAAAGGCAGACTTGTTCCACCCGCTGGCTTGCATACAAGTTTTGGGAAATGTTTAGACATTTTGCCAAGGCACCCCTGATGAACCCTCAAGGCACCCCAGGGTGCCTGGACACCCTGGTTGAGAAAGGCTGGTATAGGTAATAGCAATAAAAATAACAATCATAGTGACATTTTATATTACGGCAAAATAATGAATGCTTTTGCAAACAATTTCTTTATATCCCTAATGCAAACTCAAGTTTCTTTAAACTTTATTGTAGAATTACAAACCTCAGCCATCCTATAAGGTTTTAGTAGAGGAGAATATCTGGGATTTGTGACTGCATCAGTCTGTAGCAGAAGTTCAGAGTTCAATAAATCCACACAGACAGATAAGCAAATGCTTTTTAAGCCTGGTACACACTGCACAGATGTTGTACCAACACAAGCCATGGTGCCGCAATCTCACCTACTGTATCTTTGTATTCTGACAGGGGGACGCCAGCCCCTGCCAGAATACACTGATCAGCGCTTGCAGCCATTGGCTGCAAGCGCTGATCAGATGCTGGTTTTCCAGTGTGTCCCTTCGACAACAAACGGTTGATAGACTGGCTTCTTTTGGACAGCCAGCTGTACACACTGAGCGAAAGTTGTCCAGTTACTGGTGAACCAGCTGATTTTTGGCCAGTGGGTGCCCAGCTTTAGGCCTAGTTTGCACTTGTGGTAAGCTGCAAAAGCAGCGGAGGGGTGTGTGTATATGCTGCTGGGCAAACCCACCCGCTGAACATGGCCCATTCAACCACCACATAATTGTGTGCAATGCAAACGGTTGTAGTGCACTGGTGCGGGGTTCCAAGGGGTTAAAGCAGGCAGTAAAGGGGAAATATAATGCTTCATCACCGCCTGTCAAATGCCCTCTGAAGAGCCAGCCAATGCATTTGTAAACAAGGCCTTACTGCACAGAGGGGGATTTTTTGAATAGTGACATCCTGAGTTCTGGCTATAGCCCTACAATACTGGAAACTTCACAGTTTAGTTTTCCTTAAAAGCCTCCCTAATAGGCCCCCCATCCTGCCCCAGGCCCATAGAAGTTCTATAGACTGCTCCGTCTATTGTTATGTCATTGGCCAGACCATCCACCTCTACAAATATAGTCCCATAGAATTATATGTGCATTTAACATATTTGTATTTATGTTATTTACCTGTAGAAGCCTCCCTTGTGTAGACATTTAAAAGCCCTGAGAAGGCACCTGGTCATCATCTTGGATGCGATGTTGGCAGCCCTGGCAAACTCAATGTTGTCATTCATGTGGCACTTTATATTATTTCTCTAAGCCTCTCCCCCAGAAGCTACATAACAGGTTTATGTAGGGAAGTTAAGTGAGGGGAGGAGCAGAGGAGCTGGCCCAACAAGCAAGTTCAAAGGCACTTTGCAAGTAAATAAAACATAATTTATGAAAAGGAAAATGTTCCAACCAAAAATGTAGAACATTTTATTTTTTTGATCTTTTATCTGCAATTTCTTTAGGTTGGTGACAGGGTCTCTTTAGCACTCGCAACCAGATTGTACACAAATATACCTGATATACAGGGCTGGACAAATTTGGTCAAAATATAGGATCTAAAAAGTTAGGAGCCAGCAGAAATACTGATTTATAATGTGGCCACGTATACAGTTTTCTACACCCCCCCTCCTAAACACAGCAGCCATGTACCACATGTATGACCTCTCCCCCTTACAGCAGGCAAACATATGGTTCTTAACTACCCCCTGTACACAATGGCCACAGTGCCCTAAACCTCCCATCACCACATATCCATTTGAAGTTGTAACTAGCTTGTTCATAGAACTGTGGTAAAACATGTTATGGATACACATGTAGAAATATCCAGTGAAGGCCCATGCTATATACCCGGCAAATAGCAAACACTTTTTACCTAAAAAGGAAATAAATAAGCAAGTTAGATCTACCCACATTGGCATAAATGTATATAAATACATGTAACACTCTCCAACTTAGTTAGTTTTTTTTAGATAGAGGCTGAGAAGCAGCCTGGGGATGAGTCAGCCTTGGGAGTGAGGTAGTGAGGTTACCTCAAGACAGGAGGGGAGGCTCTAGAGCCCTCCCACCTTTCCAGAAACCTGAGAGCTTTCTGGAGGGGGGTTGAGGCCCAGATCTGCATGTTGGAGGGACCCTGGCCAATCCCTTGGTAGGAGGCTTGGCATGGTAACCAGGGCAACCCTCAAATGTAGCAGAGCCTTGGGGGAGGTGTGTAGTGTCAGGTGGAAGATGGATTGAGGAAGGCTGGAGTGTGGAGCCTAGGAGGGAGCCCCAGAGAGGGGAGCCTACCTACAGGCAGGTCACTGGGTCTCCACTGTCTCAACATCTCCCAGAGAGGCCTGTGTCACAGGAAAGGAGCCAACCCAGTATAAGGCCTGAAGGCAACCCACCAAGCTAACAGGAGAGTATAGTGTGAGTACTCTTCCACCCCCCTGAGTCGGATAAGGAGAGAGGGCAGTCAGGTGCAAGACCCAACTAGTTTCTCATCTGGGACTGTTCTAAATTAACAGTTATTGGGCTCCCTTGTCCAGGAATACCCTCAGGCAGCTGGGTGAACAGGAGGAACCATCTGGGGTCTGAGGTCTGAGGAGGTACACCAAAGAGCCTTTGGTGCTCTTCAAGGAAATACTGTTGCTATCTGCATTTCTGTACATAGTTGCTAAGGAGTTTGTCCTCAAGTTCTGCAGCTCCTTGGGCTTCACATATACCCCTAGACCCCATCCAAGTTCTTAACCCCTTCAGAAAATCACAGAACCAAGCTCAAGGATTGTTCTTTCACTCCAATGTGCAAAGTGTGGAGAATGCATGTTTCCTGGCCGTGGAGAGCATAGGGGGACCCATTCAAATCCAGCGGTCCTTATGAGGGTAGTGCTACATACACATAGCATATATGCGAATGTGAACTGTGCATATTGGTGCTAGAAGCTTCCCTTCTTATATATGTCTTGAGCTGCGATGCTGAAGAAACCATAACAGTACAAAGCCCCCGTCAAGTACAGAATCCCCGTCTAGTACTGACCTCCTCCCTGCAGTCCAGGGTCCTCCTCCAGTACAGACCCCCTCCCTCTCCACCAGTACAGAATCCCCCTCCACTACAGAGCTCCCCCCTCCACACCAGCACAGATCCCCTTTCCTCCTGTACAGAGCTCCCCACCAGCACAGACCCCCTTTCCTGCTGTACAGAGTTCCCCCCCTCCCCACCAGCACAGACCCACTTTCCTCCTGTGCAGAGCTCCCCCCTCCCCAGCAGCACAGACCCCTTTTCCTCCTGTACAGAGCTCCCACCTTCACACCAGCACAGACCTCCTTTCCTCCTGTACAGAGCTCTCCCCACCAGCACAGATCCACTTTCCCCCTGTACAGAGCTCCCACCTTCACACCAGCACAGACCCCCTTTCCGCCTGTACAGAGCTCCCCCCTCCCCACCAGCACAGACCCCCTTCCCTTCTGTACAGAGCTCCCCCCTCCCCACCAGCACAGACCCCCTTCCCTCCTGTACAGAGCTCCCCCCTCCCAACCAGCACAGACCCCCTTCCCTCCTGTACAGAGCTCCCTCCTCCCCACCAGCACAGACCCCCTTCCCTCCTGTACAGAGCTCCCCCCTCCCAACGAGCACAGACCCCTTTTCCTCCTGTACAGAGCTCCCCCCTCCCCACCAGCACAGACCCCTTTTCCTCCTGTGCAGAGCTCCCCCCTCCCCACCAGCACAGACCCCCTTCCCTCCTGTACAGAGCTCCCCCCTCCAGTACAGACCTCTTCGCTCCCTAAAGTGGTTCTAAAGCCTGCAGGTTTCTTACCCTAATGCATTCTCTGCTTTAAGGAAAAAACCTTCAGTGCACTGCCCTGCACCCCTTTATACTTACATAACCACGATCTCAATTCAGAGATGTGCATGAGAGAAACAACTTTCTCCCTCCTCATTGGACAGAGAAACAGCAGTGGGAGCCATTGTCTCCTGCTGCTGTCAATCACAGCCAGTGAAGGGGCAGGGTTGGGGCCGTGTGTCAATGGACACACAGAGTTGGCTCGGGAGGGAGAACCTTGCTATGGCGGCACTCAGCAGAGGGAGGAGTAGAGAGTACTGGCGGGCACCTGAGAAGAGGAGGATTGGCACCTCTCTATGCAAAACCATTGCACAGAGCAGGTAAGTATGTTTGGTATTTAAAAAAATTAAAAAACAGAATCTTTACAATTACTTTAAGTGCACTTACTGGTGGAATGGAGAGATGCAGCAGCGTCATGACGTCCCTTGTCTGGAGCTGAGGAGGATATTCCCTCAGTGTATAGCCTTTAGAGCTGATTGAGTGGCTTTTTCCAATAGGGCTGTGGACGAGGCCAATTGGTTGGTACCCAAGGTGGGGAAAAGGCAAGTAGAGTGGCACGGTTTTATTTAGTTAAGTGTAAGTTACAAACAGGTGAACAACAGTGACAAGGTATTTGCTTAACAGTCTCAAGCAAGTTGGTAACAGTGTCTCACTGATACAGGTGTCAAAGGTGCAGAAACTCTTAGCATATTATTGGCACAGCCGAATAGTTCCAGCACTTATGGTGTCACCTTCATGAGTCTTGCATTACTGGAACACCATGTAGTAAAAGAGGTGCAGCTGTTTGGTGGGGTGGCCGTATAAGCAGCACTGAGCAGACCAATGGCTGAACCCATCACCAACTCCAAAGTCCAGAGGTAGCAGAACCAAAGGAAGGTGTTCAAATTCTGTCCCTCCCCCTCAGGAACTTTTCCCTAGGACTAGATACTCTATTCCTTGCCTATTCACTTTGCAAATGCCCGCCAACTGCATCAGAACAAAGCTATTTATTATCACTGCCCTCACCAAAGATTGCAGCAAAGGTCATCCAGTGTTGCATCCAATTGGGCCACTGCTCCCCTGGTGACACCTATGGAGGCTTCAGAGGTCCTGTCATCCTCTATTCCATCTTTACAGCAGTCAGCAACACAGCACCACCTACCGATTAGAGGGTAAACTGCACCTGCCCACAGGGCAATTAAACAGAAGTCAATCCATGCATGGTCAGCTTTAGACTGGAAGGAGGAGCAGTATTGGGGGCCAATCAGGTGTTCTGCATGTGCTGACCAAAATGTGTTGACCAGAGGAGAAAGCAGAGAGATAAGCTTTTTATTGCTTCTTCATTGTCTATCCACACCTCGGGCAGGTAGGTGACCTATGTTGTTATTTGACTAGCAAAGTGTTCTCTGACTGGACGAGATGAAGATTGGGGCATTGCTGCTACCCCTCTCCACCTTGTCCAATCAGAGAATACTTTGCATTTATTCAGAAAATCAAAGTGTTCCCCAAATGGCGCTTGCCGATCGAGTAGCCCACTGTTTTCATCATGCAGCAAGGCTGCTGCTCACCATGGGACCCAGAAACTAGCAGTAATCACTGTAGTAGTGTCACTTACTATAGTGATTCCCAGCTGCCGAGGGAATCCCACAGTTATGACACATATACAGTATACTTACATACATTGGTCCAAGTTTGACCAATGTAACTACAATTGCCATACCTGGAATTCATCTTTAAACCTTTCACTGCCTGATTGTCAAAAGCAGTGCTCAGATTTGTTGCACTGCATATTGTATCATGCATGGCAGACTTTAATTTGTTTTAGTGCTTAAAGTGTATAAAAAACTTACCAATGAACTTCTCTTACTTGCTCCAATTTGGTCTTAAGTATAACACTGAAGCCTCTTGTATTTGAGGAGTGCAAAAACATACATGTTGATCATGTCAGAAATTACGAGAAATGTGGTATCCTGTACACATTTCTTGTGTTAACTCAGCCAGCTCTCCTAGTTCCTATATCGGACTATAGAACAATTAGACTCTATGGGGTTGAATTACTAAAGGCAATTAGACTAGGTACTTTGCAAAGTGCAATTGCATCCTTCAAGTGCAGTTGCTCCAGAGCTTAGTAAATGAGCAGAAGCTCTTCTGACTTCCACTATCCAATCATGTACAAGCAAAAATGCTGTTTTTTAATTTACCTTGCATGTGATTGGGTATTCTTGGCAAAGTCAAGCTTTACCTCATTTACTAAACTCTGGAGCAATTGCACTTGCAGAATGCAATTGCACTTTGCAAAGTGCATAGTCTATTTGCCTTTTGTAAATCAACCCCTATGTGGAGAAGACAAGGACAGTGGGAGGAATTTAGCAGTTTAGCATAAAAACAATTAGGCAGGGATGACATCATTCAATAAACAAAATGTTTTCATCCCATAACAAGATTTAGTAGCTGAGTGCATGGCAGGTCAACATGTATTTGTCTGAACTTGCAGAATGGTCAAAACATGGGGAAACTGTATGTATAGTAGAGATGTACTGTATAGATCTATTATTTTGCCCTAAAATACCCTTTAACAGCTACCCAACTACCCTGCTGTCATACTGTACTAAACAGGGGGGGGATGTGGTGTTGAGTAGACACCTACTTCTGTAGTGCTGTTTATAAAGGGCACTGCAGAAATAAGGCATGAGCAGCTAGTGCATTGGTTAAACGTCTGTGATGAAGCTGTCATTAGACAGCTCACATCACAGATAAAAAGCACAGAGCCGATCTGAGTGTCTCTGTGCCTTGTGATAGCTGTGACAGCCAATTACATTGATTAAAAATGTAAACAGAGCCCACCCCTTCCTCCTTTGTCATTAATAGATACTCTTCATTATTTAGTGCACTTCTACTGTCTGGTCCTGTGAGTAAAACTGCACCTACTGACCACCAAAAAAAGGGGGGCAAACTGATCTGCAATCACTGATCATCACTGAGCAGTTAGGGGTATGCATGCAGCTTATGGACCTTAAAGGGGCACACTCACCACTAATGTTATGGGGCACTCACCAATGATTATTCAACACAAAAGGGGCACACATCACTGGCCACTAACATTTAACCATGCACTCACCATATACCACCACCAAAATAGGTGCCAACTCCTAACCACTGAATTTTGCATACTGCTTTGCACATTACAAAAATAATTTTGGGGACAATTTAGGACCTCAAAAAATGGAATACATCATTTTTTTCCCAAATCTTTGTTTTTATTTCCTTTTTTATAGTAAAAAATGAAAAAGCCAGTGGTTGACAAAGTGATTCATAAGGCAAAATTGTTTAAATTAAATAAAAAAAGATGTCAACCTTCAATCCTTCCCCTCATTCCAGGGTACTAGGTGTAATCCTGGACTCCCATCTGTCCTTTCAGCCCCAAATCCAATCGCTGTCCAAATGTTTTAGACTTCACCTCCGTAACATCTCCAAGATACGCCCGTTCCTAACCTCGGGAACCACTAAGCAACTTATTCACTCCCTGGTTACAGTATCTCTCGCCTTGACTATTGTAACTCCCTCCTCATTGGCTTACCTCATCGCAGGCTATCCCCTCTTCAGTCTATCATGAATGCTGCTGCCAGACTCATCCACCTTACTAACTGTTCCGTATCTGCCATCCCTCTCTGCCAGTCCCTCCAATGGCTTCCCATGGCCCAACGGACACAATTCAAAACATTAACAATAACATATAAAGCCATTTATAACTCTGCCCCAAATTACATCACCGATCTTGTCTCCAAATATTACCCAAACCGTTCTCTCTGCTCCTCTCAGGACCTCTTGCTGTCTAGCTCCCTTGTCTCCTCCTCCCATGCTCATTTCCAGGACTTCGCCAAAGCTTCTCCCATCCTCTGGAACTCTCTACTCCAGTTTATCAGACTATCACCTACTGTGCTCACTTTTAGACAATCTCTTCAGGGAAGCCTATCCTGCCCTCAGCTAATAATGGAATCTTCTATTCTTCCTACCAGTCCATCTCCCACAGTTATTACCTTTTGTACCACTAGCCCCTCCCTCTTGTAAGCTCCAAGGAGCAGGGCCCTCCTAACCCTCTTGTATTGAACTGTATTGTTGCTGTATTGTCTCCCTTTATATTTTAAAGAGCTGAGCAAACTGTTGACGCTATATAAACCCTGT
Source organism: Staurois parvus (assembly GCF_062004578.1). Classification (NCBI taxonomy): domain Eukaryota; kingdom Metazoa; phylum Chordata; class Amphibia; order Anura; family Ranidae; genus Staurois; species Staurois parvus. Next base: position 2,396,671 of record NW_028318360.1, on the reverse strand, counting down.
ATTATAATAATAATAATACTAATGTTATACTTACACGCACTGTACCATGGTATTGCACAGAGTGCACCTTACCTCCTCTTCTGGAGTCCCCCCACCGGCACTGTCCACTCCTCCCTTCTTCAGCTGTGTGCTGAGGGGGCACCCATTCGGGTGCGCTCCCAAGCTGGGCTATGTGCTTCTATAGACACACACAGCATGGCTCGGCTACGCCCCATCACACATTCAGTACTTAATGGCCCTGTAATCTATTTTTCATGAAATCATTTCTTACCGTGTTATTCTGTCTCCTTGTAATGTCCTCTATGAGCTCTCGAGCCTTTACTTTTTTTTCTCCTCGATCACTTCTTGTCCTTTGGAACAAGCAGTGCACCTTAGCAGAGGTCATGTACACAGCTTTATGCACACTACAAATCCCATAGTTTAAAGTACATAGTCCATCTGGGGAGCTAGCAGGAGAGAGTGGCTATGTTTCTGCACCCAGTGGGACCATGTAGAGTAGCTACCTTCTAACAGGAAATTGAATTACACCAGCACAAAAAAATAATTTGGAGATCTAGAGGAGGCTGAGCTCAATAGAAGCAATATATAGTTCAGTGTCACTTTAAGGGAACAAACCATAAAACAGAACACTACCTTTAATGAAGAGGTGACATATAATGGTCTTTTGTCTTCAGTTGCTCTTGGCATTGTATAACATATACTTTTGTTTTACAGAAATGTGCATGGAAGGAGCCAGTTTCTCTGTAGACAGTGGTTTAGGTTTGTCCCTCCATGTCTGTATAAGATTTCCTTTGTTACATGGAACACAAATACCACATATCTGCTGCTGGCTAATAGACAAACACAACATAAGTCAATGAATTCTTTTGATAATATGAATAACATGAACATGCCCTTTCTTGCCTTGTACTGTTACAGCTTGGGATAAAGCTGAAAGCTTCATAACTCTGTAAAGTCCTTAATAAAATAGAACTGGCCAGCTCTTAGGGTAGGAGCATGATCGGTTATTACTGTCCATGGAAAGGACACACCTTCCTATGAACACTTACATATTGCAAAGGACAATGAAGGAGTAATGACACTCCTGAGAAGAAAGTATTTTATTTTCCCGGGAATTTTTTCTATAATGTTATACTTGTAGCGCACCCTCTAAGGAACCACTAGTTTCATGGGACCTCTGAAACTAGTTTCCCTCTCTGGTTAGCTGGGCCACCAACCGTACGGCTCTAATACACCCCACTCAGTGGAATGAACAATGCCAGATTAGAAGAACACTGAGTATATTTAGAAAGAAATTGGCCAATTAAAGCGAGGTAATACAAATTGTGACTTACAAGCTTGGTATAGAAGTATTCTATATAGGTAATATGATGGGAGCAACCCCAAGAGTAACTGGGCCCAGGTATTACTACACAACCCAACCAGGTTAAACTGTAATAGAGTCATAGTGTGAAGGTTTATTATAAAACAAGGTTAAAACAGCAGGGAACACTCAAATGTGCATCCAGCACTATCGGAAAATTACCAAGCTTTAGTAAGCTAGTAGCAGATCATGGCCACAATCCTGATACCCATTGTGTCACTCGATATTGAAAGTGTACTAACGTGTCTCCAAGCTTCTTGCTGATTAATATACTGCGTTTGGAGCACAAACCACGTATGCCCAACGCATTAAATTCAAACTGCTCACTCTGACCTATAAAGCCATTCACAACACTGCCCCTAACTACCTCACCGACCTGATTCCCAAGTACCACCCTACCCGTACCCTTCGCTCTTCACAGGACCTCCTTCTATCTTGCTCCCTGGTCTCCTCCTCCCACGCACGACTGCAAGACTTCTCCAGGTCCTCCCCCATCCTCTGGAACTCACTACCCCAATCCATCAGACTGTCACCTTCCCTCCTCACCTTCAGGCGCTCCCTGAAAACCCACCTCTTCAGGGAAGCCTACCCCACCCTCACCTAACAGCCGCTGCCCTTCCCTCCTCCTACCACTCCATCCCCCACAGCCATTTCCTCCTGTACCTCTACCCCCTCCCTCCTAGATTGTAAGCTCGAAAGAGTAGGGCCCTCTTACCCCTTGTGTGCTGTTTGATGTTACTGTACTGTTTCATGTATTGTCCCCCCTCTATTGTACAGCGCTGAGCAAACCCTTTGGCGCTATATAAACTCGATAAATAAATAAATAAATAAATAAAATGTCTGTTAAGTATCTCAGTTCTCCTAAACAACTATTGTCAGAGGGCTATAAACACCCAATCTGTATACAAAAGAAAAAGCATAATGCTATAGCCATATTTAACACTCCATAGCATCTCACCAGAGGCAGCAACCCTGACAACAGCCTTTGCTAAGGAAGAACTGTACAGTTCCATCCACAGGTATTGGTGAAAGTCCTTACTGAGAGTCACAATAACACAGCTCTTGCTTGGCCACACAGCCTCACCTGTTGCAATGTAAATTATAGGCAATATGCCGGTAACTGGCCTACCTAGTGTTGGCACTATTTCAGCATAGACTAAAATCAGCAGGGTCACTTAACCTAAGCTTCTGTGACAGCCTCTCCTCTTGCTTGGGGTAGTGGCACAGAACTATACGTTTAGGTGATCTACTAACATGGTGCTTCGCTATCCCATTGTGGCCATTTCCTTGCACTGCAGTGGATTCCAGTAGAGCTCCTGCAGCTCAAGTCTACTGCTGCTATTGGCTCAGATGACCAGGGAAATGCTGGAACACACCAACGCATATTGCAGGGGCTCACCCAACCCAACATTGGGGTCAATGGTGTCTCCACAGCTGATATCTGTGCGTTGCCTAGCCATATGTGTTCCCCCAAACATGCTTACCTATAGTACTGTGGAAAAGCTAAAGGCAGTTGTAAAAAAATTCTATAAATTAAACTTAATTATTGCATTCAGAATTAGGAGTGTTAATAGTTTTTTTTGTATCAATTAACAAAATGCTGTGACCACCCTTTGCCTTCAAAACAGCATCAATTCTTCTAGATAGACTTGCACAGTTTTTGAAGGAACTCGATAAGTAGGTTTTTCCAAACATCTTGGTGAACTAACCCACACCTGCGGATGTAGGCTGCCTCAAATCCTTCTTTCTCTTCATGTAATCCCAGTAAAAAAGTACCTGAAGGACTCTCAGTCGGTGAAGAACAAGATTCTCTGGTCTAATGAAACCAAGAATTCATTGTTTGGCCTCAATTCTAAACAATATGTTTGGAGGAAACCAGGCACTGCTCATCACCTGCCCAATACTATCCCAACAGTGAAGCATGGTGGTGGCAGCATCATGCTGTGAGGGTATATTTCTGCAGCACGTACTAGGAGACTGGTCAGAGTTGAAGGAAAGCTGAACGTTACATATTTACATAGTTACATCATCAGTTCATCTGGTTGAAAAAAGACACTAGTCCATCCAGTTCAAGCATTATAGAAAAAAAAAGAAACAAACACACAAACAGAAAACATCCATACACACTGTCCTACACCCACAGTTGTTTCAGAAGAAGGCAAAACAATCCCAGTGAAGCATGATCCAATTTGCTCCAATGGGGGAAAAATTTCCTTCCTGATCTAAGAGGCAATCAGATATTCACTGGATCAACTTTACCTATAAATATTATAATTAAGCTATAATGAGCATTTAGGAAAGAATTCAGGCCTTTTTAAAAAAAAATCTACAGAGCTACAGAACCAGCTCTTGAGGGAATCTATTCCACATTTCACCGCTCTTACTGTAAAGAATCCTTCTGCAGGCTGAACTGCTGATGGGAGCAGCTGTGAGTGGATCCCACTGCTTTCCCCTCCCAGAGTTGTGCTTGAACAACAAGGTGGCTATGACACAGCAGCAGCAGAGAACCATGGGAGATGTAATCCCAGAGAAGCGCTGTATACAGAGGTGATTGGGCTGCATAACACATTCCCCATGGATCTTTGCACACAAAGAAGGAAAACACAGGACTTTTCCCAGGCATTTGTACGGACATGCTGCCATGACCTTTGCCTGTGCCAGGGGATTGGAGGACAGAGAGAGAGATAGAAAGACCAAGCCACTAGAAAGCCTTTGTTGTGCAGGGAAATCAGAGAGTACAGAACTGTGACCTGAGTTTTGAGACTGAGCCACTATGTCTTTACTGTGCTGAGGGCCATAGTTGCCCCAGGCAACTCAAAAGTGAGGGGACATCTGACCAGAGGGACCACTGCTGCTGTATTGCTGGTATCAGTGAGAGGGCATTGCTGGCATTAATCTATTGCTGATAGAAGGGACTGACTACTTAGAGATTGTCCACAATTGTAGTAGCCTTACTAACTGCATGAAGACTTTGCTAGGACTGTACCTATGTGCACCACTGTATAGACTGGGCCCCAACGTTAGAGAGCTAAAGATTAGGGCAAAGGACTATCTCCCCAGATAGCTGCTCTATAAGAACTTAAGTTTACCAGAGTAAGAGGTTCCTCTGTAGGAAGGTATGAGCACTAGTATAACTAACATATCATACAGAGTGCACTCTAAGCAGCACAGTACACTGGTTACAGGAATTTTCTTACAATTTTTATTCCAGTTGCTATTACTTTTTATCTATGCCATTGTTTATTCCTGGTTTTCAGGTTCTCAGGTATAGATTCTTTTAACAATGTAGAGCTCCATTCTAGACCGTTATAATATAGCGGGTACATTGTCTAGTGAACTGTGACTGATCCAATTTTTCACCTGCTCATTTATGCTTATTCTGCTATCTACTTTAATTCAAGACAGTATACTGAATTCCTTTACCACTAACCAATCTAGTATTTACTTCCGGATACTGAACCATAGCTGAGGGCAGGGTATTTATATTAGCGCTCTTAACAGTATTGCAGTATCTATTTGCTTAACCTGGTGTGTCAGAGGGGCCGAGGATGTTCCCATAGTTGAGGCAAAGAACAGAGAGCTCAAATTATCAAATGGCTCCTGCGGAGGTAGCATTACATATATAAAACTTACTGTCAACTTACTTACTGCTCGGACTAGCGGATGATGATGTAATCCACACACTAGTCCAGTTTATGTTGTTTTCTTCAGTTTTCTTTGTGAGTACTCTAATAATCTCAATAAAAATTTGATACACTATAGTCCACTTGTTCTCCTCTATGTGCTTTGGGCCACCTACTGCGGAAATTGCTGTGGGCTCTGGTGACATCTTTAAAGGGCTAGGTGGCATTCCTGAGGCATTATCTGTATATACAAGCGCTGATAACCTCATACATGGGAGGTTATATCTATTGGGTAAGGAGCTGGAATGTATGCTGGTGGTGGGCACAGCTTCCCGAGTGGAGTGCCATCATGTTTTTTTCACATGATTTGTAGACTTTTGTATTTATATTTCAATGTGTTTTGGTACACATCAGTGATATTCATTGTTTGTCACTGTGTATTCATGTTTGCCAGTGTTTCATGTCTCTGAGTTATTTAAAGGGATAGCATAACAATCTGTTTTAGCTTTAGTATGTGTTTTGTATTCTAACACTTTTGAGTGCAGCGTTCCCTATGTTCTGAGACACATGCACATTATTAATAATACACTGAGAGCAGAGTACTCACATTTTGTTATCTAGGTAAGTATAAATGCCTGTTCATCTTCCCCTAGAGGCCTAGACGCACTGCAAGTACTGTTTTGTTACACTCCCACAGTTCAGTAATGACAAAGCAGCTTCCAAATCAATAGGCCCTTAGCAGAAAATTAAAAATTGCTCTGAGTCAAAAGGAGTGTACAGGAGTGGGAGCTGAATAAAGAAAAAAATAAAATAAATGTAATGCATTTTAAATGCAGCTAAAATAAATATTTAAATTTGACTTGATTTCAGCCTCCTGCAATTACCTATACTGAACTTAGACTTGGAGATTGAGGAGCACTGCGTGGGGCCCCAAAAGTATCAAATGTTGACAAGGAACATGCTGATAGGAGGCGAGAACATAGAGTTGACTTTATCCGTATGTTGCTGCTTCTTTACTGCTCTTATACAGGCAGTCAGAACTGTTTTGCCTAAATGCATTCCTGTGGGGTCATGCTGTGTGCGTCTATGGATGCACAAAGCCTGGCTCGGGAGCACAGCTGTACATGTGCCCCATAGCACACAGCTTGCTATGGGGACATACAAAGAAGTAAAGGAATGGAGAACACTGGTGGGGGACCCCAGAAGAGGAGGTAAGGGGCTGCTCTGTGCAATACCATTGCACTGAGCAGGTAAGTATAAACCTCTTTTTTTATTGCCTTTAACTGCAACAGAGAAATGTCAGGTAACCAGGCTGGTTATGCTGTAGTGTCAGGCCACCTAAACTTTAATACTGCATAGACAGAATTACAAATTCTTTGGCAGGTAAGATGATTCCTGTATATTTCCTCTGTGTATGTAGTTGTTTCACTGAAGTTCACCTTTAAAGTATGCCTGCAAGAGGTCAGGCAGAGGCTGGAGCAAGGACAGACTTGCCATCTGTGCCTGCTATGAGTAACATGGTGCTTTGTAGAATTACTGAATTTACCTGTGTTTATGCTTAGTATCAGTATGGATTAGTTCCTGTTTGCTCTGTGGTCAGAAGACATTAATTACAGTATTTTCTGTATTTGGAGCTCAGCCATGCTGCGTGCTGTAAATATACAGTCACTGTTATATTGTTAAGCTGTTATTGCCTTACAGTAAACTAATCCTAGAAACGTGAATATAAAGCTGGCCATAGATGGATCTAAATTCAGCCGGTTCAGCAGGTACTGGCTGATTTTAGATCAATCTATGGCCGTTCTTACTTGTCAGAAGTCTATCTAACAATAGACGTCTGTCAAACGGGAATGTTGAAATATTTTCATTCAGTCTGTGACTGCAGTCAATTAGCTACAGCACTGATCAGTGTATTCTGACAGCAGAGGCATCCCCACTGTTAGAATACAAGTGCACAGTGGGGAAAATTCCTCCATCCAGTTCGCTTGTGTGGATGGGGGAATCAATTGTTTTTTTTGGACTGAAATTTAAGCCTCCTTAAAGCGGTACCTCTTACTATGAATAGTAGGCAAAGTTCTTCTAAAACAGATATTTGAGTAAGCAGTATTTAGCCATACCTCTTCAGCTTGCTAGCGCTGGGGCCCAGTTTTTATGGCGGTGCACAGTCCCAGAGAAGTCCTTATACAGTATATAATACTGCTAGATGGCCAGTCCCTATTTGCTCAGTCTCTGCTAGCAGCAACATGTTAATGGGAGCAATGTCCTCTCACCAGTCCCAGCGATATAGCAACAGGAGTCCCACTGTTCAGATATCAGCTCTTCTGGATTTGCCTGGAGCATCTGGTCCTCAGGTTTGTAAGCAAGTTGATGTGCACACAGGAGCAGCAACAAAAAAACACTCCTTGGAACAAAGTCGAAATCCATCTGTATTCAGCTTGTGAAACTACAACTCTCTCTTTATACCTTGCTCACATTGGACATTGTAGTCCAATATTCCTGCCATAGTAAAGTTTCTTTCCCAAACTTCTTCTGCTATGATTCATTGCTGCCAACCCTCAGGTCTCTTGAACTTCTTCTATCATCTCTATCATCTATCATTATCAGCTCCCCCTGGTGGATGGAGGCGAGGTAGTGGTAATCCATTCAGCTGAAGCCCATTGGGAGCACAGAGATCACTGCAAAACAGTGTCCTAAATTGCTCTCTGTCTCTAGCCAAGCACTTGGCTACATATTCAGTAGGTTAAACTAAAACACAGTAAACATGAGTTCAACACTGGAGATGGTTGAACCAATCAGAGTTCCAGGCTCGAAGTGAGTTCAAGGTTTACAGCAAAATTGGCAGCATTGCTTGAGAAGAATGTCTCAGATCAGTGCTACTGCTACTTTGTTGCTGAACAGGAGTTCGCTGTAACCAGCCGGTAAGATCAGACTCCTTCTTAATCAGGGTGGGCCATTTTGGTTAAACTGGCCCAACATTTCTGCTGAGCCCTGGCTCCTCATGGATAATGGCCAGATGTTGAATCCCACACTTTGTTACTTGCTCCTAACACATTTTCATTTATAACCATCCTGACAACATACCTTATGAGCCAATGAAAATTCTGGACATGTAGTTAATGGTAGCGGGTTGCAGATGATCCTGAGGGTGGGGTGAGTTCTGATAGAGTCTTATAGATATAAAAGATGTTACAGTGTATTGTTTTCACCTTGATATACTGGACTCTCTTGTACGTGAAAATTATATGGTGACACTAGTTTTAAATAAGAAATGTGGGTACATTGCATGAAGTGCTAGTTTTTATTTTATTTCCTCCTCACAACATACACATAGAGTGCTGTGAAAATTTTTTTTTGCATATTTGTCACACTTAAATGATCAGATCATTAAACATACTGTATATTAATAGTACACAAAGATAACCTAAGTAAATAAAAAATGCAGTTTTTAAATGATGATTTCATTTATTAAGGGAAAAAAATTGTCCTAACCTGCCTGGCACTATATGAAAAGCAATTGCCCCCTTTTGCTAAATCATGAATCAACTGAGATTAACCACATTTTTTGGAACACTGAGGTAAATTTCACTTGACATTGTTGAATCAAGAAATCACTTAAACAGAAGCTGTCTGAACAAGTGAAGCACACTAAAAGATCTCAAAAAGCAACACACCATGCCGCTGAAATTCAACAACAGATGAGAAACAAAGTAATTGACATATATCAGTCCTGAAAGGGTTAAAAAGCCATTTCTAAGGCTTTGGGACTCCAGTTAACCACAGTGAGAGCCATTATCTGCAAATAGGGAAAACTTAGAACAGTGGTGAACCTTCCCAGGAGTGGCTGACCTACCAAATTTACTCCAAGAGCACAACCACGACTCATCCAGGAGGTCATAAAAGAACCCAGAACAACATCTAAAGAACTGCAGGCCGCCCTTGCCTCAGTTAAGGCGAGTGTTCACGATTCAGCAATAGGAAATACTGAGCAAAAATTGCATTCATGGGAGAGTTTCAATGTAAAAGCCACTGCTGACCAAAATGAACACAAGGGCTCGTCTCACATTTGCCAAAAAAAATCTTGATTATGCCCAAGACTTTTGGGCAGATATTATGTGGACTGATGAGACAAAAGTTGAACTTTTTTTGGAAGGTGTGCGTCCCATTACATCAGGTGTAAAACTAACACAGCATTTCATAAAAAGAACATCATATCAACAGTCAAACATGGTGGTGGTAGTGTGATGGTCTGGGGTTTCTTTGCAGCTTCAGGACCTGGACAACTTGCCATAATTGATGGAACCATGAATTCTGTGCTCCTGAAGGCCAATGTCCGGCCATCAGTTTGTGACCTGAAGCTCAAGCAGGACAATGATCCGAAACACACCAGCAAGTCCACCTGAGAATGGCTAAAAAAAAAATTAAGGTTTTGTAGTGGCCTAGTCAAAGTTTGAACTTAAATCTGATTTGGATACTATGGCATGACCTTAAAGCAGAGTCCTGTTCCCCGGCACCTCTTGCCAAAAAGAATAAAAGTCAGCAGTTACAAATACTGTAGCTGCTGACTTTTAATATTAGGGCACTTACCTGTTCAGGGATCCAGCAGTGTCCTCACCCTGAGCCGATTCTCAAATCGGTTGTCGGGTGCTGTTACCGTCATCTTTGCTGCGGCAAACTGAGCCGGAAGTGGGCATCTGTCAAAACTATCCTTGTGTAATATTAAAATTTATTATATTTAAAATAATACAAAAATCAAGAAGGGGGCAAATAATTTCACAGCACTGTAGCCCCTGCCTCCCTTTCTTTGTATGACATCCTGCTGTCTAAGTATATTGTACCTTATGTTAAGTGCAATATGGCATCCCTTTTTTTTGAGCACATGTAGTGCCCAGCCACCCTGCAGTTGGAGTACAATGGCCCCTTATGTAATGAAGAAAAAATCTCTCGAATCACACATATTTCTCTCTGATATGTAGCACCTCATACCTCTATATTACATGCACTGCCTCATAACTTCAGTTTACACCTTACACCCACTAGATGCTAAACTCAGTGCTTCATACCTCTCTGTTACTTGGAGTGCCCCATACTTCTGTATCACATGAAAAAAAAGGTTGGATGTGTTTCTAATAGCAAAAATAAAATAAGAAATAACATGGTGGAAACTTGATCCAGGGAGCTGTCGAATTGCCTTGGTGAAAAAAAAATGTTCCCTCCACCCCATTAGAGCAAATGTGGCTATTATTTATTGCTTTAATCTGGATCAGCTGCAGTGTTTAGGGTTTTAAAGGATGTCATTTTATTTTTATTTTTGCTTGAACTTGATGTGTCTTTTTTCAACCTACAGTATATACAATAGTTATGTCTGGAAATATAGAGGAAATAAGGAGGGCTTGGCTTAAACATATGCAGGGACCACCTCTTTTTAGTAGGTTGATAAGCACTGTCTCTAAAACTAGTTACAGTTAGTTTGAAAAAAGATGCGTGTTCATCAAGTTCAACCAATAGCAAAGTAAAAAAAAAAAATTAAAAGTCTGCACAGAACCCTAACTCCACAGTTGATTCAGAGGACAAAAAAAATCTGTAGGCAAATGTTGGGCTTCAGCATATTCACTAACCTGAAGGTGACATTGTTCCATTTCTTCAGGCTCGCAGGAGATCATTGAGGACTGATTTTTCCTCTGCTATGAGCTCCAGGTGACCATCTTGAGGAGGGCAGCATATTATACTGGATGCTGAAATCTTGTGAGATTTGAGAGGCCACCTTGACACAGAAGTACTTAAAAAGGAGATTCTTTTCCATTCAGCATGCCTGCAATGCAGGAGTAGGTTAGGGGCAAAGCTCCCCTGGTTAGAGAGGGAGTAAGAGCAGTGAAAGGAAGAGGTACCTGGCGAGGAGGGAAAGAGAAGGTTTCCCCTTCCAGGGTGCCTCTTCTGCCAGCTTCCTGGAACCGTCTCCCTCTCAACCAACCAGCCAGATAACTGGGAGGACTTTTGGGTGACCCAATAATACCACATTCTCCTGCAAGGAAAGTTCTCTTCCAGCATACTATGGTCTGTAGGCACATGTTATATCACTATTGGAAAGTGCCTTGTTGATAAACGTTACCTTTTCTGGCTGAAGAAGTGTATGACCTGCAACACATGTAAACCTCCTTATTTCTGTGACTATTCAATATCTACATTTAGCCCCATCCTAGTTTAGGCGCTAGAAGTGGGGCACATTTCGTTTTTTGGCTCTGCTGTTAGAAGTGGGGACAAAGGGCACATAGAGTAATTGTGTTTTGCCTACTCTGCAGCTGCAGACTGGCCTGTCTCCCCCTGTCTTTCCAGAATCTTTTGGAAACATAGTGAGGTGTCATGTACCTGGATAGTGAGCCTGATGTGAAGCCGTACAACTCCGGCTCAAGGACCGTTGATAGTGGAACAGCGGCCACAAGGGCAAGGTGGGGTATGAATGCCTGTGATTAGTCCAGTAGTAGCTGGTAGGCAGCTGAGCTGCAGAACAGGCTGAAAGCAGGGTGCAGGATTCGGATGCAGCTGTGCTGGATGGATGGAACGCTGAGGAGTCGTTTTGAGGATGCAGGGTCAGGCGAGCTGGGTTCGGTAGCGGTCAGGCAGATCAGGCATAAATGGCAGGAGGAAGATTAGTTGGATCACAGGCCAGGTCAGCAGTGGAAGATCAATCAAACAGGAGCGGAAGACAGAAGGGTAATCCAAGGCAAGCCAGAGGTCAGGGCAGTGGTCAAGTGGAGGTCAGGAACAAGCTGGTTTGGTATCAGGAGTCAATCACAGGAATCAGGGAACACAAGCAGGGATAAGACCAAACGGCACTGAGACATTTACTGCAGCCAGTTCAAATAGCCCCTTTGGCGCCAGCATTAATGACAGGCATGCGCCTGGATGTGCGAGTGCGCATGCGCGCGCGCACGTGGGCACGCCCATGCCCAAGTACCCACACATTTGCCCGGTTCGCTATAACTCTGCACAGATCTTCACCTGCACTATGGACAGGCCTTTCCTGACAGCAGGAGAGGGCAGAGTCTGAGCTGGCCCTTAATACAATCTCAGCCAATCCCCGGTCAGGAAAAAAATGACCAGCAGGGTGCTGACAGCGGGATTTAAGGGTGAGAGCAGAAAATAGCAGGGTCGTTCTCCTGATACCCAGCGTGGAAGTACTGTTAAACCTTCCAAGGTTTAGGAGAGGCCTTAAAGTTTCACTAAACCCACAACAGTAAAATCAGTCTGTATATGCAGTAAAGCATGCTTGTTATACTCAGTGGAACCTAAGGGGTTAATCCTCTGCATTGTGTAAAAAGGCCATTTGATCGTTTCTTCTCTGCACCTCCTCTTGTTCAAATGTCCACTTCTTATCTCCTGATAAGACAGAATGAACCAGCAACCCTTCTGCACATGCTCAGTTTAGTATGTATTGCTAGAGAGGTTTTTTTTTTCTTGGGAGAGTGCATGTGATCAGCACAGGGCCAATCAGCACTGCCCAGACAGAGGGCCAGGGGTTTTGCATCCTCCTAGAGCAGAAAGAAAACTCTTCCTACAAGCTTAATAAGTGAAAAAAGTGAATTGGAAATAAGTTTGGATAACAGCCCGAGACTTTCCCTGGGCCCAGTATATAATAGTCAAATGGAAGGCATTGAACCGAGAGATCTGGAAAGAGATATGCAAATACCTAATAAAAAAGAAATGGCGAATATGTTTAAAGGCTTGGAAAAATCAATAAAGCAAGAGATGGGGATGATCCGGGAAGAACTGGGACAATTGTTAACTAGGGTGGAGGAAATGGAGGAAAAAGTTCATACTCATACCCAAACCATTCCAAAATTAGAGAAATGGATAATAGAAGATAGAAAAGAACAAAAGAGATTGCTTTATATGATGGAAGAACAAGAAAATAGAGAAAGGAGAAATAATCTCAGAGTAAGAGGAGTTCCGGAATTGACACAGGGGGAAGATTTAAAAGAGCTAACTGGCAAAATTTTGAACTCCATAATGGATAAATCGGATGAATGTTTAAATTGGACGGAGTATACAGGATTGGGAAGTATCAACAAGAAAAAGGGGTAGAAAAACCAAGAGATATAATTGTTAAATTCCATAACTACGGAGATAGAGAAGAGATATGGAAAAAGATTAAAGGAAGAACAAATATTACATATGGAGGGAAAAGTATTCAAATTTTTGCAGATTTGACAACAGAGACTCTGAGAAGGAAGAGATCACTGAAACCCCTACTAGAAGTGATGAAAAAACATAATGTGAAATACAGATGGGGTCGTGCCACAAGCTTAATTGGGTGGAGGGATGGAATTACAGCTATTTTAAGATTTCCGGAAGATATGGAAGATTTTTGTGATAAACTTGGACTGCAGAGACAAGTGATACCTGGTTGGGAAGTGGAGGAGGGAGAGCTGGACATCTGTGGGCCAGGAAAGTGGAAGCTGGTTAAAAGAGGAAATAGAGAATCAATAGATAAGGGGACATCGGGGAGGAGGGGGGGAAGGTGAGCGGTCATGGGCAGAGTCGAACCCCTATAGAGGGATCAGAGGTGGAATATGATCCGAAGGCATAGGAGGCCTGGGGGGGGTAGGGAGGTGGGAGGGTGGGGGGGGGGAGGAGGTGTCAGGGGGGGAGGGCTAGGGAGGGAGGAGCTTTGGGGACAACACTCTGCATGATGGAAGAGAAAAAAATAAAAAAAAGGAAAACAGAGAGATAAGGCAGATGGAAGATCTCTGATTTATAACATATAACGTAAAGGGATTGAACTGTCCTGGGAAGAGATTTAAATTATTCAAGGAGCTACAGCATAGAGAGGCTTCGGTGGTATTTTTGCAGGAGACACACCTAGAGATCAAGTCAAATATAAAGTTGTACTCTAGAAATTACCCAACATGGTTTTATGCGGATTCCCCAATCAAGCGAGCTAAGGGAGTAGCAATAGGGTTTGCAAAAAATGTAATGTTGGAGATAGAAGAGAGAGAGGTAGATCCTGAGGGGAGATTTTTGTTCTTGAAGGGTAGATTACAAGAGCAGGAATGTACAATTGTAAATATCTACTGCCCAAACAAAAGACCAGAAGTTTATCTGAAGGGAGTCTTGAGAAAACTGATGGCCTTTAAGAAGGGACGCTTGATAGTGGCAGGGGACTTGAATTTTTGTATGGACCCACAAATGGATACGACCTCTTCTGTGCAACGAGAGGGAGGTAAAGCTCTGAAAATCCTGAAGAGGGTGATACATGAGTGTCAACTGGTGGATATTTGGAGTGTGATTCATGGAAAAGAGAGAGATTATACCTTCTTCTCCAAAGCACACGAGATGTATTCCAGATTGGATTATATATTAGTAGATCATCAACTTATAGAATTTGTGGATAAAGTAGAGATAGAGGCGATGTCCCTTTCAGATCATGCCCCTGTTACACTGAAAGTGAGGTGGAGAAGACGATTGACAGGTGGGATAGGTTGGAAGTTGAACGAGGCTCTTCTCCTGGATCAGGAGGTGGATCAGAAAATCAGAGAAGAGATTGAAAGATTTTTTCAAGAGAATGAGACAGGGGAGGTGTCGGTGGCTACAGTGTGGGAGTCCCATAAGGCCTATATAAGAGGTATACTGATTGCTTCCGGGGCAAAAAAGAAAAGGGAAAGAAGAGAAAAACTTACTGGGCTGCTAAAAGAAATAGCTGGCTTGCAGCAGATACATAAAAGTAAAAGATCAGAAGAGATAAGACAGAAGGTAATAAAAAAGAAAGAAGAGCTAGAGCTACTGATGGAGGAGGAGAAGAGAAGAGTCTTTAACAAAGTTGCAAGTGAGAGGTATAGATGGGGAGATAAACCAGGAAAATATTTAATGAGAGCCTTGAGGAAAAAAAAAAATAGGAATTATATAGAGAAAATAAAAAATCCCAAGGGGGAAATGGTTTATTCTACTAAAGAGGTCATTAAGGTGTTTAAAGAATACTATAGTAAGCTGTATAATATTGCCTCCCAAGACCCAGTAAATATAAACGGAAATGAGAGAAGAGAGAAAAGAAGGGAATATCTAAAAAATGCAGGACTACCAAAGCTAAGTTATGACCAACTGAATTCCCTTGATTTGGAAATTACACAGGAAGAAATAATAAGAGCATTAAAGAGTACTATGACGGGGAAAAGCCCGGGCCCACATGGCTATACAGTGACATACTATAAAAAATACAGTGACCTGTTAATACCCAAATTGAAGAAATATATGAATGCCCTGGGAGAGGAGATGGAGATGAGACGGGAATCTTTACAGGCCCATGTGGTGCTGATACAAAAGGAAGGGAAGGATGCCTCTCAGTGCTCTAGCTATAGACCGATATCACTTTTGAACATAGACACCAAGCTATATGCAAAGGTTCTAGCAAATAGACTAAAAGATCTTATGCCAGAATGGATCCAGGGGGACCAGGTAGGATTTGTCCCAGGGAGGGAGGGTAGAGATAATGGGCTAAGAACTCTGTTGCTTATCCAAAAAGCTAGGAAGGGGAAAACCCCGGTAATAGTGCTTTCGATCGATGCTGAAAAGGCATTCGATAGAGTAGATTGGAGCTTTATGATGGATACCCTGGAAACTCTAGGAATAGGAGTAAGAATGAGAGAGTGGATAGGAAAGTTGTATAGAGAGCCCTCAGCGGTTGTCATGGTTAATGGAGAGAGGTCGGAACCTATTGGAATGTCAAATGGAACTAGACAGGATTGTCCATTATCCCCATTGTTGTATGTATTGGCATTGGAACCTTTATTGGCAACTATTAGGAAGAATATAGATATAAAAGGTGTGCAAATAGGGGAAGTCGAACATAAAGTAGCTGCCTTTGCGGATGACCTATTGTTTTATGTGGGAAATCCTAGGATAACACTCCCAAATCTAATGAAGAGCTTAAAGGATTATGGGGAGCTATCAAACTTGAAAATCAACCCAACAAAAACTGAGATCTTAAATGTAAACCTTCCAAATAGTGAAAAAGAAAAAATACAAAAAGAATTACCCTTTATATGGAAAAAAAGAGAGATAAAGTATTTGGGGGTTAAACTTTCTGCTTCATGTACAAACCTGTATAAATTAAACTATATCCCACTCTTAAATGAGATCAAGGAGGAACTAGGGAGATTGGAGGGAGGTAGTTAGTCTTGGGTAGGCCGTATAAACTTGATAAAAATGATAATTGTACCAAAAATCCTCTATAAATTCCAGATGATTCCAGTCAAAATTCCAGAGGTCTTTTTTAAAGTAATAAAAAGGATGTTAACAAAATACATATGGAAAAATAAAAAACCTAGAATATCATATGACTTGTTAAATAGAAAAAAAGAGAAGGGAGGTTTGGGAGTGCCAGATATTAAGAGGTATTTTAGAGCAGCAGTCTTAGCGAGAATTTATGATTGGACACATAACCCAGAGGGGAAAAGGTGGGTTCAGATTGAGAATGAACTAAGTGGAGTTACCTTGAGTAGAATTATATGGGCACCAGCACAATATAGAGGGTTAAAAGATACCACAAGTGTTTTTACATTAAAAGTTTTTAAGGTTTGGGATAAATTGCATAAATTTATGAAATGGGATTTTAATTCACAATTAATATCACTGAGGAACACGGATTATTTTCCTCCAGGTAAGGAGGAGAGCACAGGAAAATGGTTTAAAAAAGAAGATATTCAAATGAGAGATATAATGGAAGGACAGGAATTGAGAACACTTAAGGATTTGAAAAAAGATAAAAGGGAACTCTTCATTAAAATAGATGAGTGGAGATATCACCAATTAAAACACTTTGTCAGAAACCTTCCAAAACCGTTGAGATCGAGAAAGGATTGGAATCTGTTTGAGAGGTTGTTAGAAACACGAGGTGACGGGAGGCGAGGTACGGCAAAAATTTATAAGACCCTCATTGAGTTAGACACTTACACAAAGCCAATGTATATAGTCAAATGGGAAAGAGATTTGGGAATAGAGATAGATGAAGATAAACAAAGGAAAATATATAGATTAATACACGAGAATATAAGTATGAGAGAGGTGGAGGTAAATTATAAGTGTTTAACGAGATGGCACATTACACCGAAGGTTGAGTATAAGATATGTGGGGAAAATTCACAAGAGTGCTGGAGGGGTTGTGGAAAAATAGGCACATTATATCATATATGGTGGGAGTGCCCGAAGATCCAAGGTTTCTGGGAGATAACTGTCCAACTAATTGAGAATATCTCTGGGATAAAGATAGGACTGGACCCAGCAGTATGTCTACTACATAGTACAGAGTTATCAGTAAATAAATACAAGGATTCGGGTATATGCTGCTACCTGAATGCGGCGAAGGGTTTGATACCTAAGTTTTGGCATAGACTAGAGGTACCGAAGATAGAGGACTGGGTGGAAAGAACGAATCAAATTTGTAAGATGGAGAGATTGTGTTATATGCAGGAAGACAGGATGGGGTTGTTCTCTAAGAGGTGGAGAAAATGGGAAGAATTTATGGTGAAATATATGAAGTAGCTATGTGAGAAAGATGAAAGGATTTACATACCCTATATTCTCGTTTGGAAAAGAGGTAATAGAACAATGCAGAGTGGGTGGGTTTACATGGGGGGAGGGAGGTTTTATTTAGGGAGGGGGGGAAATTAGATAGAGGGGGGGAGGTAAATGGGAATAAAGATAGTCAGAAATGTTATTAATGATATGGAAATGGTTTTTTTTGTATGAGAATAATGATGAAATATGTATTATATATGGAAAATAAATAAAAATTTAAATTAAAAAAAAAAAAGTGGAGGTCAGGAACAAGCTGGTTTGGTATCAGGAGTCAATCACAGGAATCAGGGAACACAAGCAGGGATAAGATCAAACGGCACTGAGACATTTACTGCAGCCAGTTCAAATAGCCCCTTTGGCGCCAGCATTAATGACAGGCACGCGCCTGGATGTGCGAGTGCGCATGCGCGCGCGCACGTGGGCACGCCCATGCCCAAGTACCCACACATCTGCCCGGTTCGCTATAACTCTGCACAGATCTTAACCTGCACTATGGACAGGCCTTTCCTGACAGCAGGAGAGGGCAGAGTCTGAGCTGGCCCTTAATACAGTCTCAGCCAATCCCTGGTCGGGAAAAAAATGACCAGCAGGGTGCTGACAGCGGGATATAAGGGTGAGAGCAGAAAATAGCAGGGTCGTTCACCTGATACCCAGCGTGGAAGTACTGTTAAACCTTCCAAGGTTTAGGAGAGGCCTTAAAGTTTTACTAAACCCACAACAGTAAAATCAGTCTGTATATGCAGTAAAGCATACTTGTTATACTCACTGTGGAACCCAAGGGGTTAATCCTCTGCATTGTGTAAAAAGGCATTTGATCATTTCTTCTCTGCACCTCCTCTTGTTCAAATGTACACGTCTTATTTCCTGATAAGACAGAATGAACCAGAAACCCTTCTGCACATGCTCAGTTTAGTATGTATTGCTAGAGAGGTTTTTTTTTTCTTGGGAGAGTGCATGTGATCAGCACAGGGCAAATCAGCACTGTCCAGACAGAGGGCCAGGGGTTTTGCATCCTCCTAGAGCAGAAAGAAAACTCTTCCTACAAGCTTTAACCAGTGCTCAGCTGAAGTCACAAGACTGCTCTAACTGCTGCTGAGAAAAGGTATTTAGCAGTTTATATTTACTAAAATAATTGCACTTCCATGTAGTGTGTACTGTGGGAGACCAGATATAGTGAATGCAGGGGCCGGGGTTTAGTAACACTTTAAGAGGGAATGGATGATTCTCACTTACTAAGGAGCCATGGGATCACTCCCAAAGTCATTGGAACACCCAAGGCAACACCCAAAGGAGATCTTCCTGGGAAACTTCAAACCAGAGTTAAACTTAAGCTTTGCCTGGATCACAGTGAGTAGGCCTTAGAGAATTCTTCGGCGAAAGACTGTTGCCCAAACCTCCTTTCTTACTAGGGGGGCTATTCTAGACCTTAAAGCTAGTGCTTAAAGCTGCATGCTACCTTTTTGTACAGAGAAGTCTGTGCTGCTTCTCTTAATTACTTCAAGATAGTGTCCTCATTCAAATTATTTTGTTCTGGGCATCCCAAAGCTTTACTCAATCCCTATCCCAGTTCTACAATACAAATAAAACAAAAAAAAGACACTATCTGCCTGGTTACTGTCTGGGGACTGAGTGAGAGTTTGTGCACCTGGCAGAAAATACCATGCCTGGCTACTTGCTCCATAATGGGATCAGAACCTGGGATCAATATAGCAAGACCAATCCGGTCTGTGCACTACATCAAATATAAAAAATGTTTAAGTATCCATGTGTGTTGACTTCTTCCAATTCTCGGGTACATTAGTTAAGCCCCATCTGCAAACCCTTTAAAAAATGTTATAAAGCATGGTCCAATTTTCTCTGATGGAAAAAAAGCCTTCCTGATCCCTAAAGCCATATACTAGCCATATTAACAACCTGCAGTGTTATTTCTATTGTCTGCTTTCTATCAGATGAACAATTAATATGCTATTTACCGTCTGAGGAAATCAGACGATCCTTTACAACACACGTGTGTGGGCAGGTGAAGTCTACATTCTCCACTGTAGGTGGCGCTCGTCTGGAATGGCAATGCAGCTGGAGGAGGAAGTCAGGAGAAACTGGGTTTCTCTATTATTCCCTCGGTCCCTTGGGGCAGTGTCCTGGTTGGCTACACTGCAGCCAGGTAGCCCTGGCAGCCATGTTGGGTCACACACAGTCTTTTCAAGTCCCTGCCCCCGAGTTTTGCAGTTGCACGTTGGCTTGTGAAGGGACAGCACATCCATCTGTCAGGGACAGCATTAGCTGCAGGGAGAAGTTCCAGAGTAGAAGGAAAATCTTAGGGCCTACGTCTATATCTGAGCAAGTTCTCTTTTGGGTTGGACCAGTCAGGCCGCAGTCTGCTCTCCTTGACAGGTGCTGTGTCCAGCTCGGGACTATTTACAGCTGACTCTGCACTGTCTGATGTGAGTTTCCCAGTCGGGTGTGCTTCCCGCTGGGTGGATGTACTGGTTCGCAAGTTCTACAATACACCGTTGCTACAATTGGGGACTGTGTGTTCCCTACTGCTGCACCATGCTTCACCCACCTGACACATGCAATATCTGTACATGGAAGTTGAGTCAGCAACGTGCAGAAAATGAAATGCCAGGAATTTTGGTCGGTAAAACAACCCAGAATCAATAACAAGAACAAGAAAACAGGACGGAAGGATTCTCAGAAAGGTTCAAGGAACAAGCTGGGTCAATATTAGAGTTCAGGATGCAGGATCGTAGGTCATGGATATGTAGCACCCTCCTAGTTAGGTGCTAGGATTTGTACAGTTACGATAGTATAGCTGGGTTTCTCTTCTTAACAGACTGTTAGGAAAATCTAATGGAGCTGTCTGCTTAACAGAGCTGTGATGGATTAGTAATGTCTTCTCATAATGCTCTGGTGCTGTTTGAGTTTGCCTTGAGCTCCTCCTGCCTCCTGAAAGCAACTAGAGCCTTCCAGAACCTAAGTGGGAACTAGCAAATGACCAGCATGAATATGGATACAGAAAATACCTTGTGCCTGGCTGTGGGGCAAAGATAAGGATGACCTGGGCAAAAATCCAAGCAGCTCCTCCGGGGGCAGCGCTACAGATATACTTCTGAAGACCTTTCAGAACTGAGGCCTAGCCTGTTTGGTGCCACCACAAGCTCACACCTAGGCAGAGGCAAAAGGCTGTCCATAATTCTATATGAGGAACCATTTATGAGCATTCATGCAGGCCAACAAGATCTTCCTGACAGGGCCTTAGGGTTTTCAGTTACAATTCTGTATATGGAAGTCAGTTAAATTTATAAGATGCATGGTAGCACAACAATTAGCAAGTGCTCTGACTTACTGCTCAGTCTTGGTATGACTCAGTTGACTGTTCTGGAAAAGTATCTGATCTTTTCTCTGTAAACTGAAGACCTGCTTTTCTGTTTTCCTGTTACTAAAGCTGCAGATTTACAGTAGGTAAGCAGAATGATCATGGTTGATCTCTTGACTTTTCCATGTAAAACCTCTGGCCTCATTGTTTATTGGGTATCTATACTGCACCTGTTATCTGAACTGTCCAAGGCTGCCACACAGGGAATTTGTTAATCATGCAGTCTTATCTAGCATCCCTAACACAAAAATAAATAATAAAACTCATTACACCTTAAGGGCTTGTTCATATGTGAAGTTGGGTGGAAGGCTTAAACACGCAGTTGAGCCTCATTTTTGCCGCCCCCCAACTGCTCCGCCTTTTACCGGCAGATGCAACTGTTGGGGAGAGGTACAAATGCCACATGCTGGCAGGAATTATACCACCTGCTGAACATAGCTTATTCAAGTGAATGGGGCTGCGTTGCAACTACCCCACAACCACTTGCACTGCACATGGTTGTGGCATGGTGGTGCGGCACTTAGGGGGTTAAAACAGCCAGTGAGAAGGTGTGCTGGTGTCACACACTGTGTAACAATGTAACACAATGCATATGTAGCAGGAGAGATTAATCCTGTTTCATGGCTGTGATCTGCTGACTGGCCTCTCCTGTGTAACCTGACACTTGCCCTGACACAGACAAAGCAGTGAGGGATTTCAGCCCCCCCTTTCTCCTCTCAGACTGTAAGAGAGAGAGAGCCAATTATGAGAGCCATTAAAGGAGCCAATGACAAGGGCTCTTTCAAGCAGGAAGTGCAGCTGCAAAGCATTGTGGACGATGGAGTTTTGAACAGAAACGGCCTTATAGGCTAATATGGAGATAGAATTAAAAAAGAACCACGAAAGCCATCATGCTTAGAGAGAGCAGAGTGAAGGGGCCATCTTGGGTTTTCTCCTGAGGGAGGGGGGGATTGCATGTGGCAGGAGAGAGATTGGACCTGGCAAAGAAGTGCTGATGGGCAGTGCACTGCATGTTTGGTGATCTGCATCAGACAAAGGAACATCCAAACTGAGAGAAGTGGTCTACAGTACAGTGCCTACGCTGACAGTGTGAAGTGCTCATCGTGAGGTGACCAGAGGAACCTGTCATTTCCAGGACGATCGTTTGGGCCTTTGTCACAGGATCTGGTGAGAGGGATTTCTCCCACTGTCAGATGACAGGAACATTGCACACATACAGAGACATCATACCTTGCTCATATTCACCAGGCACTGGGTTGTGTAGATGGCCCTGCTGAACAGACACCGTGTTCACTTTGCTATACAAATACTGCCACAGGATTACAATTACACTTTAAGTGTTTAAGGAGTTTAAGTGCACCAACGAAAGTGGCTAGCTGAAGATCCCAACATTCATCCAGTTACAAAGAGACTAAAGTTACTGGTGCCATACAAGCACGCGCATGCGTAGTCAGGCCTCTATATTGCATGGTGTGTGAGGGAATAGCTATTAAACATCAGTTGGGTACAGTGTTTTCCTATTGGGGTCATGGTGTCGGGGGTTAGAAGGGAGAAGTCTGACACAACAGAGAGTCATTCTTCTGCTCTCCTTCTGCTTGGACATCATGGGGCTAAATTTATGAAGAGGAGTTAAATCCACTTTGGGGTTGCCATTTAAGTGTTTGCCTCTGCTCTTGGGGTTATTCATGGTTGGAATCCCCTGAAAGCAGCCCGAGTGTAAAAGTGAGTTATATTGCTTTCCGTCACAGTATTTGTTGTTCTCTTGATTCTCCTAACATATACCTGTTGTTAATGTTTATTATTTCCCATAGAGGTCTACAGTAAAGCTGATCTCTGTGTTTTATTATAAAGTGTGTGCTTTTCATTGGTCCTTGCACTTACACTATTGCCAGGTGTGCCAGTGTGGGCTGAGACAGTTCTTGGGGTTGAAAGGAAGAGTGGCGGAGTGAACAAACTTAAGCAGCCCCTTCGGGGGTACCGCTACATGTGGGGGCTCGTCCGGGATACTTGCTGCTCAATTACCCAACAACCACTCAAGCAGTGCCCTATACCAACTCCTAAGATGGACGTCGCAGCTGCGACCAAGTGGTGCAGCATGGAAAATGCTTGCCCAGAACGGAGTGTAGTGATCGAGTTCCCCAGAGAAAAGGGGACCGAAGAACAGATTACCAAGATAGTGAATGCACTACCCACAGAGGGGAAGAAAACGTGCGTGATAGATGTGATACCCGCCTCAGACACCACCCTGGCATATGCCCTGCTAGAGTGGAAGAAGGGGATCCCTGACAGTTTCCAAGGAGCCAATATCCAAATAGAGGATGGGACAAGGCTCCAGTTACTTCAGTTGAACACCCCAGGGCCTAGTTGTGCAAAACCTGAGAGGGAAGAATCCCTGTCCCAGACACCTCTAGCCACCATAGGCCCGGAATTCCTCACTGCATTGGGGGACTTCATGTTAAAATGCCACAAAGACCCCTCTCCATACACAGGGATGTATCGGAAGCTCCGATTCTTCTCGGGTAGGCAACCTATACCTACCGGGGAGGATGGCTTTGAAGAGTGGCTAGACCAAGCCATGCAAGCACTAAGTGAATGGGACATTCCTGAGGCCCACAAGAAACAGAGGATTACGGAGAGCCTAAGGGGCCCTGCATTGGAGGCCATTCGCAACCTAAAACTTAGCAAACAGGATTGCACTGCTCAGGGCTATCTAGATATTTTACAAGATGTATTTGGGCGTACTGAAAAGGCTTCAGACCTCATCTATCAGCTAGAGCATACCTACCAAAATGAAGGGGAGAAACTCTCCAGTTACATGGGACGTCTAGACAAGATAATACACCAAATTCTGCTAAAAAGGGGAATAGGCCCTGAAAGAGTAGATGAGGTTCGGGCGCAACAAGTCCTACGGGGAGCCAGGCCCCTAGACCCCATTGCCATTCTATTACGAACTCGGCGAGATGGTGGCCTCCTGAACTATCCAGACTTGATCCGGACTGTGAGAGAGGAGGAAGCCATGTTGGATGACAAAGAGAGACAGTCAGACTCTGTTGTAGGGGTCCGGGTAGTCAATGTGGGAGGTGACACCCCTGAAGTTGAACTCCTTAAGACTCAGGTGTCCCAATTAATGGAGATGGTGACCTTACTAATGGCGGGACCATCGGGTTTAGCAAGAGAGACGAGAGCAGTTTCTGAAAACCTGTCAGGAGTTGCCCCAACGCAAGCAACTAGTCCCATCATTCAAATGACCTGCTTTAATTGTGGAGGGACCGGACATGTCAGGAGAGTCTGTCCGAGCCCCAGGAAGCCTGAAGCTAAGCGCCAAAAACCGGCGGAAAACTTCAGAGGGCCCTGGTGAAGGAGCAACCCAGGGACCCCACCACCACAGCTAGCTCCACTCAACCAAGTAAAAGGGGGGCGAGGAGAAAATCTGGTCCTATCCAGAAGGACCCCACCATCCCTTACAAACAGCCTAGGGAAGATGCCACTTCACCTCAGGGAGTCAGTGCACACCTCAAACCTGGGAGTCAACCACGGCTTAGGCCGAGTCAAAACTCCCCCAGGAGGGGAGTAAGGATAAGAACTGCAGAACAGAAGAAGACGGCTACCTGTTCACCACTCCCTGAGAATTTAGTGGGACCCTCCCCTGTCGTCCCGATTCAGGTAGAAGGGATTTATACCAGGGCTCTTCTGGACACCGGAGCCCAAGTAACCCTTCTGTATCGAGATTTCTATGACAAGCATCTGAAGCATTTGCCCTTGCAGAAGCTGGAAGATCTGGAAATATGGGGCATAGGAACCCAGAAGTTTCCCTATGATGGTTACCTATCGGTCAGACTAACTTTTGATCCTTCCATGACAGGGAAGGCTGAGACTTTCGAAGTCTTAGCCATCATCTGTCCCCGGCCGCCTGGGGCCAATAGGAGTCCCCTAATCATAGGGACCAACACCAATCTTGTCAGAAGGCTGTTGGCGCCATTGGTCGAAGAGCCCAATGATCAACCCCCTTCTGTACATCCCATGCTGAGGCAAGCATATCAGCGCCTGGTACAAGAAAGGAGAACCCCAGCGGAAAGAATAGGGAAGATATGGCGCCTGGATCAACATGAGAAGGTGCTACAACCCGGAGAGGTGGCGTGTTTACAGGCATCAGTCAAATTGACCTGGAAGCAGCCAGGCCCCTTCATTGTCCTTGAGGCTGGTGGCTGTGAAGAGAACACAGGAGTGGAGATCCTCCCGGAGGTAGTGTCAACAAAAGCGCTACGGAGGAGCCACGGAAAGGTTTCGGTCAGTGTTCATAACCCAACTGCTGCCCCAGTGAAAATCCCAGCTCGGGTGCTGTTAGGACATGTGGATCCTGCAACTCCAATCTTGCCCACTGAGCTAGGGGACGGAAGAGAGAAAGAAATCCCTGTTGATGCGTTTTACCCAAGGAACACCCCCCTTTCCCCGGAATGGAGAGAGAGAGCGAAGAATCAACTCCTAGGGTGGCGGGCTGCATTCTCCAGAAGTGAGTTCGATGTGGGGTGTGCAGAGAGTGCCCATCATCGGATCCGGCTTCGAGAAGACGCTCCATTCAGGGAAAGGGTTCGACGAGTTCCATTGGGAGATTTGGAAGACCTGCGTGAGCAATTGGCAGAGTTGAAGAGGACAGGCATCATCAGAGAGTCCCGAAGCCCATACGCCTCTCCGATAGTGGTGGTCCGGAAGAAGAACGGATCTTTAAGATTGTGCATCGACTACCGGACGCTAAACCGAAGAACTGTTCCTGATCAGTATACCACCCCCAGGATAGAGGATGCTTTGCAAAGCCTATCAGGGGCAAAGTGGTTCAGTGTGCTGGACCTGAAGAATGGGTATTACCAGATCCCCATGCTCCCAGAAGACCGAGAAAAGACCGCGTTCATAACCCCAATAGGGTTCTTTGAATTTGACCGGATGCCTCAAGGTTTGTGCAACTCTCCAGCCACCTTTCAAAGGCTGATGGAGAAGACGGTGGGTGACATGAATTTAATTGAAGTACTGGTATACTTGGACGACATCATTGTGTTCGGGAAGACCCTAGAGGAACATGAGGAGAGATTGGAGAAGGTACTCAAGAGACTTCATGATGAGGGACTGAAGTTGTCTTTGGAGAAGTGCCAGTTTTACCAACCCTCGGTCAATTACCTGGGTCATATCGTATCTGCCGATGGAGTGGCCACTGACCCCAAGAAGCTGGAAGCTGTTACTTCGTGGCCGAGGCCCACAAATGTCACAGAGCTCAGATCTTTCCTGGGGTTTTGCTCCTATTATCGCAGATTCGTCCAGGGCTTCGCTCGGATAGCCCGTCCACTCAATGAACTGCTCAGAAATGAAGAAGACAATGATGATGCAGATCTTTCTAGACCTGCGAAGCCAGCAGTGGGACCCAGGAGGCCTAGGGAATCTATTCAAGGACAATGGACAACCCAGTGTGAAGAGGCCTTTGAACGGCTGAAAAAGAGTCTAACCACCGCTCCAATCCTGGCCTATGCAGACCCAGCCAAGCCGTACGAATTGCATGTGGATGCAAGTAGAGATGGGTTAGGGGGAGTCCTCTATCAAGAACAGAATGGATGCTTGCGACCTGTCGCCTATGTGAGTCGGGGTTTGGCGTCCGCTGAGAAGAACTACCCCACCCACAAGCTTGAATTCTTGGCCTTGAAGTGGGCAGTAGTGGACAAACTTCGAGATTACCTATATGGAGCAGAATTCGTGATAAAAACAGATAATAACCCCCTCACATACATTCTCACTACAGCTAAGCTGGATGCTACTGGCCACAGGTGGTTAGCTGCCTTATCGGAGTTCACTTTCAGCCTCAGTTATCGGCCAGGGATTGGGAATAGGGATGCAGATGCCTTATCCCGAAGACCTCACTGTTCCAAGGATTCCCCAGAAGAGTGGACTCAGGTGCCCTCTGAAGGGGTACGAGCCTTATGCCAAGGAGTGGAACACCGAACAAGAGGTGGGTCCAGGGCAGAAGACATTGGGATTTCGGCATCTGGCGTTCCCAGGTGTTATTGCAATGTCACCCAGGTTGGGGGTGAAGGCCTGCCCAAGCTTTCCAGGAAGGATCTGCGAAGAGATCAGTTGGAAGACCCCCTCTGCGGCCTAGTATTGAAGGCTTTAGAAAGCAAAAGCCCTGATTTGCTTCTTACATCGTCAAGGGAGGCCCGGCGGCTACATCATGAGTGGGATCGGCTACAGTTACGCCACGGAGTGGTCTACCGAAGGGGCCCCTCTGATGATCCTGAAGAGAAATGGCAGCTATTTTTGCCCGCAAAACACAGAGAAACGGTGCTGACTGCTCTCCATGATGACCATGGCCATCTGGGACCAGAAAGAACCTTTTGTTTGGTAAGAGACCGCTTCTACTGGCCCTGCATGCGGACAGAAGTTGAAAGTTACTGTCACTCCTGCATCCGATGTATTCAGAGGAAGACTCTGCCTCAACGAGCTGCCCCAATGGGCCACCTTCAAAGTCAGGGACCCATGGAGTTGGTGTGCATTGACTTCCTGTGCCTGGAGTCGGATCAGAGTGGACAGGGAAATATCCTGGTAGTGACTGACCATTTTACCAGGTATGCCCAGGCTTTTCCTGCTAGAGATCAGTTAGCATCAACTGTGGCAAAGATTTTAGTAGAAAGGTTCTTTGTGCATTACGGACTACCACAACGTATCCACTCAGACCAAGGGAGAGATTTCGAGAGCAATCTCATCAAGAGACTCTTGAGTCTACTAGGCATCCAAAAGTCGAGGACTACTCCATACCATCCTCAGGGAGATCCTCAGCCAGAGAGATTCAATCGTACCCTCCTGAATATGCTCGGGACTTTGACTTCAGTGCAAAAGCAACACTGGAGTAAGCATGTAGCAGCCATCGTACATGCCTACAATAGCACTGCCAACGACGCTACAGGATACTCTCCTTACCGGCTGATGTTCGGCCGGGAAGCTCGACTGCCAGTAGACTTGGCTTTTGGAACCTCTGTAGACCATACCTCTGCAGCTTCCCATAGAGGATATGTGGACCGCTTAAGGAAAAGCCTGAAGATTGCTTATGAGAAGGCTCAAGCCACCTCAGATGCCAGGGGACAGAGAAACAAAGAGAACTTTGATCTCAGAGTGCGAGTACAGGACTTACAATCTGGAGACAGAGTCTTACTGAGAAATCTGGGCATCCCTGGAAAACACAAGCTGGCGGATAGGTGGCGATCAGAGCCCTATGTCATCTGCAAACAATTGCCTGGATTGCCAGTTTACCAGATTCGACCGGAAAAGGGTGTTGGCCCACTCAAAACCTGGCACCGCAACCACCTTTTGCCTTTGTCAGATGCAGTCCGTCTACCATCACAATCTGATCCACAGTCTACCCCCTCAACTTCTCAGAGAACTAGACCTGTGACCAGGTCTCAACCCACACCACCTCCTGTAAATGAAGAGGACAGTGAGAGTGAGGAGGTAGGGACAGATTTGCTGTGGCCATCTGACATTTCCGAACCCACCACTCCTTGTTCCACTGGAGTGACTGACGTAGTTCCTCTTAGGCCAGAGGCTCCTGAATTTGTACCTCAGGCTCAACATACAGAAGATTTGCAAGAGCCTGAGCCTTCTCTACCCGAGTTAGAACCTGAAGACTCTGGGTCCATTGTTGCTGAGGGAGAAGACGTGGAGGAAGCTGAACTGGGAGAGACAGTGCGTCGAGCAAGAAGCAAGGGTTGATGAGTCAGTAGTGTCAAAACCAACATCGGAAGCAACGCCAGAACCATTGCTAGAGCCCAGAGAACAGAGAGAGCGTAGAGTTATTCAACCCCCAAAAAGACTGACATATGATGTGTTGGGTGAAAACTCTGAGGAAGTAGTACATGCTTCTAGAAGGAATCTCGTGACGCCTGGTTCTCCTACAGCAGTTTCGGTAGAGAACAGCCCCAACTCACCCCCTGGCACATCTGGTTGGGCCATTCCCATTAGTGTGGCCTATGGGCAGGACAACCCTCACTTTGCTACATGGTGGGAGGTTCCTCTGCCAGATTCTTATGCAAGTGTGAATAATTTAATTTCCTGTGTGTACTAATTTGTTTTCTCCGCGTGTATATATCAAGCATGTACCAGGTCAAGGATTGTTACTGCCTTTGGAGGACCAAAGGTTCTTTGGTGGGGGGAGTGTGTAGCAGGAGAGATTAATCCTGTTTCATGGCTGTGATCTGCTGACTGGCCTCTCCTGTGTAACCTGACACTTGCCCTGACACAGACAAAGCAGTGAGGGATTTCAGCCCCCCCTTTCTCCTCTCAGACTGTAAGAGAGAGAGAGCCAATTATGAGAGCCATTAAAGGAGCCAATGACAAGGGCTCTTTCAAGCAGGAAGTGCAGCTGCAAAGCATTGTGGACGATGGAGTTTTGAACAGAAACGGCCTTATAGGCTAATATGGAGATAGAATTAAAAAAGAACCACGAAAGCCATCATGCTTAGAGAGAGCAGAGTGAAGGGGCCATCTTGGGTTTTCTCCTGAGGGAGGGGGGGATTGCATGTGGCAGGAGAGAGATTGGACCTGGCAAAGAAGTGCTGATGGGCAGTGCACTGCATGTTTGGTGATCTGCATCAGACAAAGGAACATCCAAACTGAGAGAAGTGGTCTACAGTACAGTGCCTACGCTGACAGTGTGAAGTGCTCATCGTGAGGTGACCAGAGGAACCTGTCATTTCCAGGACGATCGTTTGGGCCTTTGTCACAGGATCTGGTGAGAGGGATTTCTCCCACTGTCAGATGACAGGAACATTGCACACATACAGAGACATCATACCTTGCTCATATTCACCAGGCACTGGGTTGTGTAGATGGCCCTGCTGAACAGACACCGTGTTCACTTTGCTATACAAATACTGCCACAGGATTACAATTACACTTTAAGTGTTTAAGGAGTTTAAGTGCACCAACGAAAGTGGCTAGCTGAAGATCCCAACATTCATCCAGTTACAAAGAGACTAAAGTTACTGGTGCCATACAAGCACGCGCATGCGTAGTCAGGCCTCTATATTGCATGGTGTGTGAGGGAATAGCTATTAAACATCAGTTGGGTACAGTGTTTTCCTATTGGGGTCATGGTGTCGGGGGTTAGAAGGGAGAAGTCTGACACAACAGAGAGTCATTCTTCTGCTCTCCTTCTGCTTGGACATCATGGGGCTAAATTTATGAAGAGGAGTTAAATCCACTTTGGGGTTGCCATTTAAGTGTTTGCCTCTGCTCTTGGGGTTATTCATGGTTGGAATCCCCTGAAAGCAGCCCGAGTGTAAAAGTGAGTTATATTGCTTTCCGTCACAGTATTTGTTGTTCTCTTGATTCTCCTAACATATACCTGTTGTTAATGTTTATTATTTCCCATAGAGGTCTACAGTAAAGCTGATCTCTGTGTTTTATTATAAAGTGTGTGCTTTTCATTGGTCCTTGCACTTACACTATTGCCAGGTGTGCCAGTGTGGGCTGAGACAGTTCTTGGGGTTGAAAGGAAGAGTGGCGGAGTGAACAAACTTAAGCAGCCCCTTCGGGGGTACCGCTACACATAGTTATGGTTAATGTTAATATACTGCCATCTTGTGAACATTTTGATGATTGTATCTTCCTTTTCTGTCTTCCATCTTGAGCCCTCCCACCAGTGATGCATTTCCTCTTCCTTCTTCTGTCTTCTGGGGATGAATATGACCACTTGTCTCTAGGCCACATGTAATCTGCTCACATCCAGGAACAGATGACCATGTTTTGACCTGCAAATACCTTCTTTTTAATCATCTGCTGCATCTGTTGTCTGCAGTTAACATGTTGAATGCAATAAAGATGTCATGGATGAGAAAATAGGTGTTTGATGAATTCAGCTATATAATAAAGACTGTTCACGGTGATTGTTTCTGCTTATACCGGCCAGGCATAGAGATCTCAGCAAGGGTTATGTCACTAATACAGCATTTGCAGTCAGAATAGAAGGCAACATATTGCCTCCTTACTGCCTGTGAAGTGCCTCTGAAAAGTATTTGGGGCATGGATAGTTTTTCAGAGGAGCGTCAGTTCTTGTCAGTAGTGTGAATGAACCCCAATACTTTATTTTGCTGGTTTGTAGGATCCAAAGACAGGCTTTACCACAGAGCAAGTTATGGTTCTTTGAAAAACAAGTTTAATTAACCACCTCCCACCCGCCATATAAGGCAATGACGGGCGCAAGGCGGTTCTCTCGTTCTGGGAGGACATCATATGACATCCTCTCATTCTAACGGCGCATGCGCGGCTCCGGGAGCGCTCAGCGATTGGTGGTGCACTGTGTCCCTCGGACACAGTGTATCACTGATCAATGGAAAGAGCCGAAGATGTTGGCTCGGTCATGTGATCAGCTGTGTCCAATCACAGCTGACCACATGTAAATAGGGAAATGCCGGTTATCTGCATTTCTCTCCTAACGAGCTGTCATGCTGAGAGTTGGAGAGGAGAGCCAGTAATCGGCTTTACTCAGAGGGGACATGCACACTGATCATCAGGTCACTGATGATCAGTGTGCCCTGATGATCAGTGTTGCCCCCGTAGTGCCACCTGTCAGTGTCCATCAGTGCCAGCTGTCAGTGCTCATCAGTTCCTCGTGCCAGTGCCCATCATTGCCACATCAATGCCACATATCAGTGCCTACCAGTGCACATCAATGCCACATATCAGTGCCCATCTGAGCTGCCTTTCAGTGTTACCTATCAGTGCCAGTCAGTGCCACCTATCAATGCCAGTCAGTGCTACCTATCAGTGCTGCCAGTCAGTGCCGCCTATCAGTGCCTGTTAGTGCTGCCTATCAGTGCCGCCTATCATTGCCAGTCAGTGCCACCCAGGGCTTTCTTTCTGCCGGAACGCGGCGGTACTGCGTTCCGCCACCTTTTTCTTCTTGTCCCCGCTCACCGACTGCCTCTGCAGAGCTGACAAGCTATGCAGAGCAGCGAAAGTGACAGGTGCCGGACGCGGCTTGTTTATGTCATGCTTGCGCGTGCCCGGCACCTGTCACTGCCGCTGCTCACAGCCGGTGAGCGGGGACATGCACGCTTCACCCCCCCCCCCTCTACCGCCAGCGTGTAAACATCGGGGGCGCGGACGATGGGCGAGGACACTATGCACGCTTCACCGCCCCCCCCCGCCGGCGTGTAAACATCGGGGGCGGCGCGGCGACATCAACGGCAGTGACAGCGTGGACGCAGGGGCCGTACAGCTTGGAGTAGGTAAGCTGCGCTCGGCTCCCTGTCACTGACTGCAGTATCATGTATTGCTCTAAATTTTTACTCTCTCCCCAGCCTGTGCCCACCTAAACTATCCCAACCACCTGTGCCCACCTAAACTATCTGAGCCCACCTAAACTATCCTCACCCACCTGAGCCCACCTAAACTATTTCAGAACGCAATTGCTCAGCGCTCAGCGGCGCCGATCGAGAGCGCCCCTCCTGTGCATGAGGAACAGGAAAGATAAATTCAGTGATGGACGGTATTTTTTGGAGGAAAAGGTGGCAACCCTAGGGGAGCCTGTAGGAGCAGGCACATCTACCAGACAGGGTACACATGCATGCTAGACTGATTTTATATCTATGCTGGACGTTTACAAACGGCCTGCCATGATTTTATATCTATGCATGTGTTCCTGGTGTCAGTACGGTACTGATTTTATATCTATGCGTGTGTTTCTGGTGTCAGTACGGTACTGATTTTATATCTATGCATGTGTTTCTGGTGTCAGTACGGTACTGATTTTATATCTATGCGTGTGTTTCTGGTGTCAGTACGGTACTGATTTTATATCTATGCATGTGTTTCTGGTGTCAGTACATTAGTCATTTTATATCTATGCATGTGTTTCTGGTGTCAGTACGGTACTGATTTTATATCTATGCGTGTGTTTCTGGTGTCAGTACGGTATTCATTTTATATCTATGCATGTGTTTCTGGTGTCAGTACATTAGTCATTTTATATCTATGCATGTGTTTCTGGTGTCAGTACATTAGTCATTTTATATCTATGCATGTGTTTCATGCAGATCATGCAAGAGGCAGCCGGGGGTCCGATGACATCATTTCCCTTATATGGTATGTACGGGAAATGATGTCATCGGAAGCCCCTCCCAAATTTTACTTGCATTCCTGTTCTCTAAAGGGGTGGTCCTAGGGTTTGATGGGGGCGTGGCCAGGTTTGGGTGGGGGAGTTCCACCACCTTTCCTCTGAGAAAAAAAGCCCTGGTGCCACCTATCAGTGCCAATCAGTGCCGCCTATCAGTGCCGCCTATCAGTGCCATATATGAGTGTTGCCTTTTAGTGCCCATCAGTGATGCCTGTTAATGCCCATCAGTGCCACCTACCAGTGCCTCCTCATCAGTGCCACCTATCAGTGTCCATCAGTGTAGCCTATCAGTGCCCATCACTGCAGCCTCATTAGCGCACATCAATGAAGAGAAAAATCACTTATTTACAACATTTTATAACAAAAACTAAGAAAAATCTTTTTTTTTTTCAAAATTATCAGTGGCTTTTGGTTTGTTTAGCAAAAAATAAAAAACCCAGAGGCGATTAAATACCACCAAAAGAAAGCTCTGTCTCACATAAATGATAAAAATTTCATATGGGTACATTGTTGCATGACCGTGCAATTGTCATTCAAAGTGCGATAGCGCTGAAAGCTGAAAACTGGCCTGGTCAGGAAGGGGGTAGAAGTGCCTGTAGGTGAGAGGTTAAATAGCAAATGTTCTTGTGTTAGAACTGCAAATAAGAAAACTAATAGAGAAAAGAAACATAATTATCCCACAGGTAGCTGGGCAATATTACTGATTACGTGTCCTACAATGGACATTTTCTTATCATAATGAAGTAGAGGAAAAACATTTGACAGATAACATAGACGGAACTATATCAAAAGGCCTGACTGGAAGATATCCTAATGAGTGTTCATTTTGCAATACTGGAAGTGCAGTATCTACTGTATAACAAGTACAAAAATATAAACTTTGCAAGATAATGTAAAAAAAATGCTTAGATCACAATTAAAGTGTTTGTAAAGGCTCAAGGTTTTTTTAAACCTTCATCATTCTATGCATGAAGGTAAGAAGCATTCTGTGTGCTGTTCCCCCCCCAGCCTCTTCAATACTTACCTGAGCCTCAAGATCCATGCACGCGGGGCGTTTGATAACGCTGGTAATGTTAGCTGTGTAAAGTCATGTTAAAAACGTGAGTTTTTCAGCTTTTTTATGTCTTTGCATTAGTGTGTACCAGCTTTTTCCTGTGTTTTTCCATGTTTTTTTTTTACCAAAAGAAAAATTTTTTTTTATGGTAAAAAAAGTCCAAAAACGCTGGTTTGCAGCATTTACCGCGTTTCGCTGCATTTACAGCTAAAAAACTCCTCTAGAAAGCCAAAAAAATGTCCCTGCCAAAACACGCTGATTACAGTCTGTGTGCACAGACAGATAGCATAACATGCTGGGGAGTTTACTGGCTGTAGAAAAAAATGTCAAAAGCCAAAAACAGCCGTGCTTCCATATTAAAGAAAGGAAGAAGCTCTCTCCCAGCCAATAAAAGCTTCCCTTGATATACAGTTTACTGGAGGGGTTTCTGATTGGCTGACAAAACACTTTTAATCTTACATGAAAAGACTTCCCTTGTCATTACTGTAAATAACAATTAAGGTCACTATAGTGTTTACCAGGTACACAAGTCATCCTTTCACCATTTCCCATGAATGCCCCCTCCAGTCTAATAAATACTTCTTGTATGGTCAAATCACATTCTTTATCATCCTTAAACATAGAAACAATGTACCCTTTGAAATGTCTAATTAGATAAACAGGCTATTCCCCAAATACCAAGGTGACCTTCCATAAAATTAACATTGCAAAGAGTTCTTTTGATGTGTAAAGTAGTCTTTTCACTGGCCTGTCCAAGAATGATCAGAATGTGTTTCAATATCTTCAAGATCTATCTATATGTATATAAATGTATATTACACACAATATACTATAACCCCAATGTTTATTTATTTGGAATTGCTGCATTTCACTGGTCGGCCACTAGTCTCTCTCTCTCCCTCCCTCTCCCTTTCCCCTCTCCCTCCCTCTCTCTCCCTTTCGCCCCCCCTCTCTCCTTCTCCCTCTCTCTCTTTCTCCCCCAACCTCTATCTCTCCTTCTCCCTCTCTCTCCCGCCTCTCTCTCCTCCCCCCCTCTCTCCATTTCCCCCTCTCTCCACCCTCTCTCCCTTTCCCTCTCTCTCCCCCCTCTATCTCCCTTTCCCTCTCCCTCCCCCTCATCCCCCTTTCCCTCTCCCCCTCTCTCCCTCCCTCTCTCCGCCCCCCTCTCTCCCTCTCCCCCTCTCTCTCCCTTTTCTCTCTCCCTCTGTCACCCCCCCAACCTCCCCCCTCTTGCTCTCTCCCCCCCTCCCCCCTCTCTCTCTGCCCCCCCCTCTCTCTCCCCTCCTCTCTCTATCCCCGTTAGAAATTGCAGCTTGGCATTGTACGCTATTATTAAACGAAAATAAACTATCTCAATCAACAGTAACTATAATAATCCTTATGCTGCTAGCATTAGTAAATAGATAGGAAGTTAGATTTTTTTTTACTTGTTTTAAACTTTTTTTTTGTACATTTCAACTTCAGTTGCTTGCTGGATTCTGGCATAGACCATAGTAATGTTATACAGCTCAGGTGTCTTCATGGGCACATTTGTTTCTTTCAACTGCATAACGGGAGGAGGGGCTTTCACAGCCTCCTGCATGCATGCCTGGGCTAAGGGCAGATAGATTCTAGGAAGTAAATACTATATGAATCATCTGCCCTTACTAAAGATGGCCACAGCTAAAGCACTAAGCAGGGGTTCAAAGTAATTTCTCAATAAAAATAAAGCATGGAGACATGGGTGGATGAGTGAATTTTCTTTAAAAATTAAAAATGAAGTAAATGGCATTTTCAGTTTGTGGTTCTCAGATACAGTTTCATCAGTGATTGTACTCCTAGTATGTATGATGCATGGATGGTTTAGCCCAAAGTGCATAACTATACATTTATCAACATTAAACCTCATTTGCAACATAGTTGCCCAAAACAAAAGTGCACTGAGGTCGAAATATAAGATGGAGGCATCCTGTAGGGGTTTCTCCACTGATTTTGGTGTTATCTGCAAACACAAAAATGGTACTTTTATTTCCAAACTTTAAATCATTTATAAATAGGTGAAAAAGTATGGGTCCAAACCCAGAACCTCGGGGTACACCACTAATAACCTTAGACCATTCAGAGTATGAATCGTTAACCACTAGTCTCTAAAAATGGGCTTTCGTCCAGTTTTTTTTTTATCAATTTGCAGAATGGATTTTCTAACCCTGTAGACCATAACTTACACATTAACCATGTCTGGGGAACTGTGTGAAAAGCTCATGCAAAGTCCAAGTATACTACCTCCACAACCACTCCTTTATCTAAGTTTTTGCTTACATCCTCATAGAAATCACTTTGATAAGAAACCATATAGATGAGTTTATGCTAGAATACAAAATTCAAACTATCAAGTACCTTTCCAACTTTAGAAGATAAACCAACAAATCTGTAGGTAATTGGTAAAGACTTTGATCACTTTTTAGGCACCACATTGGCCTTCCCCCAATCCATTGGTGCTAAGCTAGTCATTGAAGAATTTCAAATCCCTTTTATATCAGTGCCATTACATTCTGATTTCTGTTCCCTTCATAAAAATGCTGATTAATTCTTTTAGTCGATAAAGAATTGCCTAAAGGAAAAAGTCTGGTTTTAATAAATGCATCAGGACAGGCCGGAAGATATACTTGTCTTATCTTGATTTCATTCATCATTTTTCTCTTCTTAAACCCTGTCTCTTGGCAAAATCTGAAACCCCTTTTCTCCATCCCTCCCATTTACCTTGCTTTCACCTTCTGCCATCTTGTGACCTTCTGCAGCACATCTGCTGAGATTTAGGACAGATGACACCACCACTGGAGTCTTTAGCACCCTATGAAGTTACTGCCAATGGACAGCCAATGCAAAGTATCCTTGTCATCAGTCAGCAACATAGAAACCTTAAAGTGGTTGTAAAGGCTCAAGGTTTTTTACCTTCATGCATTCTATGCATGTAGGTAAAAACCTTCTTAGGTTACCTTGTTAGCAGCCCTACCAGCCCCCCTAATACTTACTTGAGCCTCATCTCGATCCAGTGATATGAAAGAGATAAACGGCTCTTCCATTGGCTCCTGCCACTGTCAATCACAGCCAGTAAGCCAATGAGGAGGGAGTGGGGGCCAGGGCTTAGCCACTTCTGTGTGTGAATGGCTTGGCAATGCTCTTTTGGCTGTACTTCACCTTTGGATCACAGGAGTGCAGTTCATTCTGCACTCCTGTGAGCCGTTTTCAGCTGACAGCGGTGTCAGGGTCCTCTCAATGGCAGAAGTCCTGGAAGACCAGGCATTTCCGCCAGTACCCTACATGGCTGCAGAAATACACGCATCAGGCCCAGTTTTGGCGCCAAGCGGCCTTTATAAGGAGGCTCTTCACTCCCTCAAGTTGCTGGATGACCTCTAGCTCCCCTTACCTTGTTCCTGTTTCCTGTGTTATCCTGATACTGACTCGGCTTGCTCTTGGACCTGTCTACTCTGCTTAACCCCTGATATGACCTCAGCTTGGCTAACGGATACTCTCTCGCGTGCTCCTCGGTGTATGACCTCGCCTATCCCATCTGACTACGTCTGCTGTGATTCACCAACAAGCACTCCTACAGGCGACCTGTGCCACTTTGGGCCTGACTCCCGCTGTGCCACTCTTAGCTACAAGGGAAGCCCTCTCTCCATTGGCCTCCATCACCAGGTACCTGATGAGCGGGCTGAAGCCCGCTTTCGGCTGACGTCACTCAGCCAGTCCAGGCTGGGGAAAGATCCTGACTTCAAATTCAGGATCCACCCCAGAGTCTGCAGCGGGACCTGGCTCAGCTGCTCCCTCCCCCTCCACGGCCCAGTGCTCCAGTTAACGCTGTGGGGGGGATAGCAGACATTGGTGACTGACAGTCCCGCTTTCTGCTCATAGCAGCTGTGAGAGCTTAGCGATCAGCCATCATGTGATCACTGAATTGTCACACTTAGAGCTGGTGGGGGACCGATGCTGCATGAGACCGATGCAGCATCCATCTAGGTAAGTATAATTAAAAAAAAAAAGAAATCCCACACTTCTCTTCTAAGATGATGGTGGGTGAACACGCCACTGGATCATGAGACAGGTGAATGTGCTTTTTCAAAGTGAGCTCCTACAGATTTTGTACCTGCTGACTTTTATTTTTCTCAGAGGAGACTGGACAACCACTTTAATTAAGAATTTGGGCCATTTACATTAGTTTTTTTAATCTGCCGGGGTGTTTAACTGGGGGAATGGGGGTAGAACTAGAACTGGCTGGAGTCCAACATTAAACTAAACCCGTCACAAACCAGAACAATCTATGTATATAATGAAAAAGGAACAGAGTCAGGGAACAGAAAAAAAAAAACTAAAAAAATTGCCCATTACAACCAGTAGATTCCAAAATAAGAAGCTTACATCCAATCATCTACTTTTCCTATAAGGTCAGATTTCTTCCAACCTTCGCTTGCCCTATAAGGACTCCCTATTGAATGTTTTAAAATGATGAGAAGACTCATTGATCAAAATATTGCCTGGAGGGGACATGGCCAAGCTTGACTTTTCATGAAAACTTCAGCAAATGCATATAACCCTCAGTTTTCACTGCAAATACTGTATTTTCTATGTATGCATTGTTTCATCATTTCCTCAGGTTTACTGTAACCATTTATGCAGGCAAAATTAAAAAGCAGATTTTTACAATATACTTGCGTTGCAAAATGTTACAAACTAGATTATATACAAGTCAATGACCTCAACCATGAAAAGTCTCAGTATCATTCTGTCACACTGATAAATGCATTTGTATATTTCCTATATCCTGGCATAGACCAAGATGACTAACTCATCTCCAAATAAATTCTGATAAGTGGGTAGCTAGGAAGGAAAGGAAGGGAGGTGATAGTAAATGAATGGAAAAGGAAATGATCTTTTCTGATCCTACATGTATATTAATGCTTATATAATGCACTAATCTAATTTTTGTCTATTGAATACAAATCTATGGGACTTTTCTGTATGTCTTTTTTTTATGGAAATGCCTTTTTGGTGAGGTCAGTACCCTTCAAAATTGAGTTTTTGACATGTACCCCTATTTAATATATGTACACACTTTCTGCATTTTATGTATACTCACATTTTAAATATGTGAAGGGGTTTATCTTGCTTTGGGTTCTTGGCTGGGGTTTCTTTACATTTGCAATCATATTATGTATAATTTGTAGCCCCCTGGTCCTAACCTGGATATACTATGCAATTTTAGTTTTAGGCTGGGCTGTAGGCAGCTCAGACTGATTGCATAGCTTGTATTGCCTAACCTGGATATACTATGCAATTTTAGTTTAAGGCTGGGCTGTAGGCAGCTCAGACTGATTGCATAGCTTGTATTTGGGCTTTCCCTAAGTGCCAGTCACACCGGGTGCAGCTTACCATGCCATGCGAATTTCAAATCACATGGCAAGTTGCACCCTCTTCTCCGCAATTAAAGCGGTCATATCGGTGCGATTCTGACTTGGTCGGAGTTGCACTGATTTCTAAAGTAGTACATGCACTACTTCAGGTGCGACTTGCAGGGACATCTGTGTTTTGTAAGCCGCAGATATCTTGCAAGTCGCATCTGAAGTTGGAATGACATCCAACTTTGAAATCGTGTGACTTCACTGGAAGTGACACGATTTCAAACTCAGATCGGTGTGACGAGGACTTAGCTCTGCTGGGTTGTACATTTCTCATTGTTGCCAGTAGGTGCTACTGATACCACAGGCCAATGTATGAGATTTCATAAACAGTTATGACTACGTATTTAAATTTCCTTCAGCCAGCCCAGTAGGAGGTTCTTTGCCTCTGGTGCATGCTGGGAGAGGATATAAATATTTGGGGCAGCCCATGTGCTCACTCTCTTACCTCAGGAGGTGCTTCTAAAAAGAGCTCTGTGCATAGGCCCAGAAGCCTATCTTGGGCCTACCTGTCTGAGGTGGTCCTGACACTGTCCTGCCTGAGATGGAGAAAGCCGAGCAAACGTGAGAAGAGCTAGGGGAGGCCCCTTGCTGGAGAGAGCTAAGATGAAGGCTGGTCACGCAGAAGGGCCTGGTGGCTCGATTGGAGGACGTACCAAAATCAGAAAACCTGCTTGCAGTGTTGCCGGGTCGGCTTAAAGGTTCCGACACCATAAAGCTGGGCTTTGTTCTGGGTCCAAAGAGTCTGTAGGTAGTCTTCTGCGGTATCTGGAACCCCTAACCCTCTCTCCTTCTACCTCCTTTCCAAGTTCAACATTAAAACTTTAAAAAGTGACTGGTGCCCAATTTCTGTTCAAAACTCCCCATTATAGCCATGGACTCCGACCTGGGGTAAATGCTAGCTCGCTTCCTGCCTCTGGAGGTATTATCTTCAGGGGGGGCACTACAGTTTGATATCTTACCCTTTTGGTTGCAGCAAGCAGAGACATCTTCCCCTTCATTCAGATTGCTCTACTCCAGTTTGCAGGGCCACCCACCATGTGATCCTGGAGAAATGACCCAGGTAAATATTCTGTGTAGCCATGCATGAGTTTAAATAAGGCCATATATACATCTACCATCTGACTAAACAAACTCCCATAGATCACAACTGTGTTTAAGAGCTTGCCTTACTGGATACTAATTGATACTTATTGAATAGATTGTTTAGACCTCATCACACTTTTCAGCTCGAAGCTTGATGCTCAGAAATGCTCAACAAAAAAAATTCCATTCATTTCAATGGCCCTTGATCACATTCAAGCGTTTTGTCACCTGTAGCAAAACACCTGTCACTCAAAAAAGTACATGTGATACTTTTTCAGGCAGATTTAAGCATTTTTGTCTACATAGACTTGAATAGAAAACAGAACAGCAAAAAATTTGTGTTTTTGAAAGTTTTTTCAGGTTTTTTTTTTAGCTCAAACAGCAGCTCCCCTTCCCTTTTCTTGCATCACTCCACATCTTGTGATCAAAATGAAGGAAAGTCTGCTTCTGGAAGCTCAAATGTTCATCTTATTCCTAGCCACCCCTGTGTCTATGATCCCAGGGATCCCCATTATAAGAGCTGGGAAGAACCACCGGAGCATGGGAGTAAGTGGGACAAAACTAGCTGCCCCAGTGGAACATATACACTGCTCCCCAGATCAAGGAGAAAGCTTTAGAACTTCTGTGTACAGCAGCCATCTGCTTGATTCTGGGTTTATTTATTTCACATACTTATATAGTGCTGTCAATTTACACAGCACTTTACACATATATATTGAACATTCACATCAGTCCCTAACTCTCAAGGGGTGTACAATCTAAGGTCCCTAACTCACATTCATACATACATATATTAGGGCCAATTTAGACAGGATCCAATTACCTACCAGCATGTCTTTGGAGTGTGGTAGGAAACCAGAGCACCCAGAGGAAACCCAAGCAAGCACAGGGAGAACATGCAAACTCCATGCAGGAGGCACCATGGTCAGGAATTGAACCCATGACCCATTTACTGCAAGGCAGACATGCTAACCACTAAGCCACTGTGCCACCTGAGGATTTTCTGTTGTATGTGCCTAGGGCACATCTACACAGGTTTCTATTGGCCACAACAAAAATGCCAAAATGTTAAACACCTGAGAAAACACCTTTCCTATTTGCAAATCTGCTAAAAAAAACCTCTAAAAAACGCCTTGAAAAATCGCCAGAAAACACTCAGCTCAGTGTGAATGTAGCCTTAGGTAAGCCCTCACAATTTGGTGGGTCCTAAGAAGATACACCGAGACAGACACAGTACATGATAGCAACATTCAGTGCCCATTTGGGGGGGTCTAAGGATTATTATTATTAATAATATACAGGATT
Organism: Staurois parvus; assembly: GCF_062004578.1. Taxonomy (NCBI): domain Eukaryota; kingdom Metazoa; phylum Chordata; class Amphibia; order Anura; family Ranidae; genus Staurois; species Staurois parvus. The sequence continues at coordinate 2,354,711 of NW_028318360.1, read as the reverse complement.
TACATAGAGCCAACAGTTTGCTCAGCACTTTACAATATAACAGGAGACAATACAGCAACAATACAGTTCAATACAAGAGGGTTAGGAAGGCCCTGCCCCTTGGAGCTTACAATCTAAGAGGGAGGGGCTAGTGGTACAAAAGGTAGTAACTGTGGGGGATGGACTGGTAGGAGGAATAGAAGATTCTGTTATTAGCTGAAGGCAGGATAGGCTTCCCTGAAGAGAGGTTTTCAGAGATCCCCTAAAAGTGAGCAGAGTAGGCGATAGTCTGATAAATTGGGGTAGAGAGTTCCAGAGGATGGGGGAAGCTCTGGAGAAGGCCTGCAGACGAGCATGGGAGGAGGAGACAAGGGAGCTAGAGAGCAGGAGGTCGTGCGAGGAGTGGAGAGTATGGTTTGGGTGATATTTGGAGACAAGATTGGTGATGTAATTTGGGGCAGAGTTATAAATGGCTTTATATGTTATTGTTAATGTTTTGAATTTTATCCGTTGGGCCATGGGAAGCCAGTGGAGGGATTGGCAGAGAGGGGTGGCAGATACAGAATGGGGTCTAATGGGATCTTGTAATTCTATATAACAACACTTAACCCTATAATATCCCAGAAAAGTAATCTACCTCCACCCTTGAAGGCCAGCTAGACGAAATATATATGACTTTTCTTTGAGCAAATAAAATATAATAAATAAATAAAATAAAATAAAATAACACCAACACAAAACATCAAACCATAAAAATTAATTATTATATTAAATTAATTTTATGGTTTGATGTTTTGTGTTGGTGTTATTTTATTTTATTTTATTTATTTATTATATTTTATTTGCTCAAAGAAAAGTCATATATATTTCGTCTAATGGGATCTTACCTTAACTATAGGTCCCCTCAGGGGCGGACTGACCATTTGGAAACTCAGGCACTGCCCGAGGGCCCGGGGTTAGTAGGGGGCCCCATGAGATGCCCCTGATACCTTTTTCATAGGCTTTTTTGAGTTTGGGCAAGGACACAGGGACCCCATGATCCCCTATTGCCCGGGGGCCCCATGAGTTGTCAGTCCGCCCCTGGGTCCCCTATTCATTTGCTAGAGATATGGGGTCTCCCAGTGTAAACATTACAGTAAATAATGAGGGTTCAATGATTTCAGATATTTAAAGTGTGGTTTGAAGATAGCATGCGTGGTTAAACGTGGGCACCGTTTGACCAGATCACAGGTAAAGTCTAATAGATTAGTTGTAGGATGTTGGAAGCTATGGACAAAACTGATAGCATTCTTCACCCAGCCCACTTTGCTATTATTACCAGGAGAATTAAAACAAGGCCTATTATTTTGTTACTTCTGGATTCCATTTTAGTTTAAAAAATAGTTCATTGAGCACAGGGTTGAACTGAATTCAAGTTTCGGTTCGCTAGCTGTTTTTGTACTTCCCTTTCTAATCTCACATGCCAAAAATAGTGTGCTCATAACAATAAATGACTATGAGAAGCCATTGTTTGTATCTAATTAACCTTATCTGTATATTCAAAGTAGAAGTACAGGTGCATATCCCTCAAGTTTTATATTTTATTTAATTGGCTTATAAATATTACAAAATCATAACATTTTACCCAATTCTATAAAAAAAAGTATGTAAAAAAACAAACCATTGCAAGGGATGAATAATTTTGAGACCTTAGAGATGTCATGTTTAAAATATGCTGACTTATTTACTATAATAAATATGGGTGGGGTCATTTGGGTTTTTAGCCAGTAAATGTGATTAGCGAGTTTAGTGACCAATGTGGTGAAGGGTGGTCATTGAATTTTGGCACTGACCCACAATGTACATCCTTTGTTAGGACACCCACAGGATAAAAAAAGTTAACTTTTCTTTTGCTGGTGGTAATTTGGTGGTTGTGTATTTCTTGTGTGGTTTGTTTTTAATTTTGTGGTGATAGGGTTTTGTATTTCCTTTTAGTTTGGGGTGCATCAGTCATAGGTTCCTGACTGTCCATTCATGAGGTTTTTTTTTTACAGCAGAGGGTTCTAAAAGTTAAAAATACTGTACCAAATTCCTTACACTGCAGCCTGGCCAGGAAGGAAAGAGGGTGAGAAGTGTAGGGCATCCTCCATCCTGCTGTACCATACCAGGTCACATGCCCTTTGCAGTCATTATGTCTACTGCTACTGTGGTCAAACAACACTGATTCATCAGTCCACAGCATATTATTCCAGAAGGCCTAGTCTATGCCTATGTATTCAGTGGTAAACTAGTCTTGGTCTAATGTTCTTTTATGGACAGGAAAGACTTTTTCCTGCCACACTTCCTTAACTATCCTGGTTAAATTGGTGCAGTCTTTTTCTGATTGTAGGTGCATGCACTTTGATACCAACTCTTACAATAGTTACCTGCAGATCCCAGGATGAAATTTTTTGGATCCTTGGAGACCTTTTAGTGTCAGATGGTCAGTACTTGGGATTTTCTGGGCCGGCCAGTCCTGGACAAATAAGCAGTTGTTTGAAATATACCTCATGGCACCTCATTTGGAATGCCTGATATTAACTTAAAGTGGCAATAAATGCACGAGTGTACTTGTTTCATGCTGTAAATCTGTATTTTCATGAATTTAGATTATGAGAATGAATATGCCATGTCAATTTGATGTGTCATTTATTTATTTTTATTTTCTTTATTACAGGTACTTATAAAGCACCGTCAATTTATGCAGCGCTTTACACATATATTGTCGATTCACATCAGTCTCTGCCCTCAAGGAGCTAACGATCTAAGGTCCCTAATTCATATTCATACATACAGGTGAAACTCGAAAAATTAGAATATCATGCAAAAGTTAATTTATTTCAGTAATGCAACTTAAAAGGTGAAACTAATATATGAGATAGACTCATTACATGCAAAGGAAGATAGTTCAAGCCCTGATTTGTCATAATTGTGATGATTATGGCTTACAGCTCATGAAAACCCCAAATCCACAATCTCAGAAAATTAGAATATTACATGCAATCAATAAAACAAGGATTGTACATAGAACAATATCTGACTTCTGAAAAGTATAAGCATGCATATGTACTCAGTACTTGGTTTGGGCCCTTTTTGCAACAATTACTGCCTCAATGCGGCATGGCATGGAAGCTATCAGCCTGTGGCACTGCTGAGGTGTTATGGAAGACCAGGATGCTTCAATAACGGCCTTCAGCTCTTCTGCATTGTTCAATCTCATATCTCTCATCTTTCTCTTGGCAATGCCCCATAGATTTTCTATGGGGTTCAGGTCAGGCGAGTTTGCTGGCCAATCAAGCACAGTAATCCCACGGTCATTGAACCAGGTTTTGGTGCTTTTGGCAGTGTGGGCAGGTGCCAAGTCCTGCTGGAAAATGAAGTCAGCATCCCCATAAAGCTCGTCTGCGGAAGGAAGCATGAAGTTCTCCAAAATCTCCTGGTAGACGGCTGCATTGACCCTGGACTTAATGAAGCACAGTGGACCAACACCAGCAGATGACATGGCTCCCCAAATCGACACAGACTTTGGAAACTTCACACTGGACTTCAAGCATCTTGCAGTGTGTGCCTCTCCATTCTTCCTCCATACTCTGGGTCCTTGGTTTCCAAATGAGATGCAAAAGTTGCTGTCATCAGAAAAGAGGACTTTGGACCACTGAGCAACAGACCAGGTCTGTTTTTCTTTAGCCCAGGTATCACACTTCTGATGTTTGTTGTTCAGGAGCAGCATGACAGGAGGAATACGACATTTGAAGCCCATGTCCAGGATCCGTCTGTGTGTGGTGGCTCTTGATGCACTGACTCCAGCCTCAGTCCACTCCTTGTGAAAGTCCCCAACACTTTTGAATGGCCTTTTCCTGACAATCCTCTTCAGGCTGCGGTTATCCCTGCTGTTTGTGCACCTTTTTCTTCCACACTTTTCCCTTCCACATAACTTTCTATTAATGTGCTTTGATACAGCACTTTGGGAACATCCAACTTCTTTTGCAATTACCTTTTGAGACTTTCCCACCTTATGGAGGGTGTCAATGATGGTTTTCTGCACAACTGTCAGGTCAGCAGTCTTTCCCATGATTGTGATTCCTACTGAACCAGACTAAGAGACAATTTAAAGGCTCAGGAACCCTTTGCAGGTGTTATGGCTTAATTAGATGATTAGAGTGGGAAACTTTGAGCCTAGAATATTGCACCTTTTCACAATATTCTCATTTTCTGAGATTGTGGATTTGGGGTTTTCATGAGCTGTAAGCCATAATCATCACAATTATGACAAATCACGGCTTGAACTATCTTGCTTTGCATGTAATGAGTCTATCTCATATATTAGTTTCACCTTTTAAGTTGCATTACTGAAATAAATGAACTTTTGCACCATATTCTAATTTTTTGAGTTTCACCTGTATATATACTTAGGCCAATTTAGACAGGAGCCAAATAAGTATTTAAGGGAGGCTAGGGGGGAGATGACATTCAAAAGGTTTTTTACCTTAATGTAGAGAATGCATTAAAGTTCGTTGTAAACCCTTATATATACCAAGTGAAGTGACTGGCCTCAGGTGATTCATAGACATGAGACAAATCCTCCTATATATGTTGTACCTGTTTATCTATAGCATTCTTTCTCCTTCATCCATTCACAGTGCAGAATTTACACAGGATCTCTCAGCTCTGAAAAGAAGGGGGTGGAGGGAAGGGACACCCCCCCCTTCACACAGCGCACAAGAACAGAGCTGAGGCTGTCAATCTGTTTGAGCTCCCTCCCCTGTCATTTTTCTCTTGGTGTCAGGAAAATTCTTCAGAAGTGACTCATGCTTATAGCAGGGTAATGAGACAGCAAACAGAAATGACACTTAGTGCTCTGGACTAAGACAAGTACATACTATAGAGGAATATGCTTTGTTCTTATTTAATGTCTGAGGTTGACAACTACTTTAACCCCTTCACACGTAAGGGTAAAACAAATTTTAACCCCTAAGCACAATTTTGCACATTGTCATGTGTTAATAAAACTGTACAGATCATCACAACTACTTCCAAGTAGATTATACCTTGTTTTTCTCAGGACAAATTGGGCTTGGTGGTAAATGGTAATGGATATCTCTGGATATTTAAAAAAAATGTTTTTTTAAATTTAGCTGTGTGTTTCTTGTTACTACCATAACCTACCACCAACGAACAACCCAAAATAAATTTTCCAGCTCTTGGCGATCGCAGCGATACCATATATGTGTATGTTATTTGTTGTTTGTACCCGTAGTACAGCCCAGAAACAATAGCGCGCATTTTGTTTTTCGTTTTTACCTAAAACACACTGACACTCTCTGACACTGATACCAATTTTTTTGTAAACCTTGATCTAAGTATTTTTACTTTGTTTTAAATTTTATTTTTTTATATATTTATATATATATATATATATATTTTTTTTTTTTTGTCTTTCGCTGTTTTTTTTTCTCTACGCAAGGAGAGAGATACAATATATCTCTCTCCTTCATTCAGAGAGAGAAAAAAAAACAAGGGGGGGGGGGGCGACTGTACAGTGACAGATCACTGTGATAGCCAATCAGCTATCTCAGCTATCATGTGACCCAGAATCGAGAGTCCCGGGTTGTTAGAATGGAACCCGGGGCTCTTATTGACACCCCGGTCTTTGTGCTGGGAGCGTGCTGTGCGGTGTGCTCCCAGCACAAAGACAGGTATGCAAATATGCGGCCCCACGGAAAAAAGCCTAGTTCTGTGAGGCCACATATTTGTATGACATCATCGTGATGGGGTCAAGGTAAAAAAAACATTTGCCTTTAGAACCACTTTATGTTCTGAACTGAAGGCACCTTACTAGTCTTCCACCTGGATGGTAAGGAGGGATCTCATGAAATAGTATAGTCAAACTATACTAAACTGGGAAACAAAGTGTCGAATTAAGGGGCACTCCAACCAGGAGTGGAGAACTGTCCCTTTCAAACCACAACATCTCCAGCAACCAACTGATTCATTAAAGCCAACTTTCTGGCAGCACAATGCCTAAACTGAGGGAACCTTATTTGCTGTCACCTGGAAGGTATGAGGCTGAAATAGCATAATCAAGTGATCCTCCAGGACTTAGAGCTGTAAATCTGGGTACATATGATCTGAACATTGGCTGGTGCAGCTGGAGCTAGCCAACATTCAGTCAGTGTGTACAGTGTACAGCTGTCTGTCCAACAAAAACCAGTTGTGAGGGCAGGCATGGAGGAAAACCAGATGATCAGTGTTCTGGTGGGGGGGGGGGGGGGGTAGTCCCTCTCTCAGAATACAAAGGCACAGCAGAGGAGATCGCCGCACCAACATAGTTTATGTTGGTACATCGATCTGTCAGTCTTTGTGTCAGTGTGCGTACCCAGCTTACATGTTGGTTCAAAACAGTACGACCCAAAAGGGTTGTATTATGGTGAGAAAATGCCACCACCTCTCTAGCAACCAGCCAATACATCTGGATACATTAACCTGTTGCTGCCCAGGTAACACATATTCATGGTGGCAATAGGGTTGGCTTTAAAGCCCACATGCACCACATATGGTTCTCAGGGCAGTTTCTGTGCTGAGAGCGTGCTCACTGCATGCTCCCAGCACAGAGATTGAGCTGTCAGTTCTTGGTCTCCACTAACTGTTAGTATCCAGTGGGACCAGCTCCTGATCATGTGATCACTGTGACAATCAATCACATTGGTCAAATGATCGCCGAATCTTTCCCACCATCTGGGCATACAAACCCTGATAGAAGGAATGCTGGGGCTTGGTGGGAAGGAGTTAAAGCCAGCCTAACTGGGACTCTGCACTATCTAGAATGCAACTTGTAGCATTTCTCTTATTTCTTAGAGCTTATAAAGAAACATGTATAAGTCTGTTTTTTTTTCTTTTTTTTACTTTCTGAAAGGATAAAACCTGAACTGAGGGCAGCGTATTAGTTTTTCAGAGCAGTCTATGCCCTTTTTGGGCTTGACAAAGGGGCATATGTTTTCTCTGATACGCGTAGCCTTACCTACCCATGCTGACATCCTGATGTCACAGGACAAAAACAACTGAGTACAGTCGAGCTAGGTGAGGATTTTTTCAGAATTTCCTCAGCGCTTCCATTCCAGTTTGTGTTCCAGTGTGGCTCCAGTCTTGCCTTTTACATCCAACAACTCTGCACACACTGGCCATTTCCCCAGCCAAACACTGCAATCCCTGGCCTCTTCCCAGACATATTCTGCATGATTAATATTTATTCTATGCTTATCCTTCAATTGATGCAGTGAGCACATACATGTTTTGAGGTTCTATTTATTGTAATAAATGGCTACACTTACAGTAGATGGTGGGGCCCTCTCTCATTATTTATCAATTGGATGGAGATTACCCGAGATAGGACTAGAAGTTGAGTGAAATGAAGAAAGAAGCCAAAATGCAACATCCAGAGGTAGAAGAAGGAGCAGCCAGTTTGGGACTGGAATGATGGTGGCTGGTGATAAAAGGTTCCAGTTGGAAGGGTGGTTTGATGTTTGTCTGAACATGCCCTTCTCAGCGATTGGTCCCCATACTAGAGCTACAGGATAATACCAAGATCTGTCTCCCACTTCTTTACAAAATAAAAATATTTTGTCACTCTAGGCCTAGTAGAAATTTATGAGAGAGAAATAGTTTTGATATTCAAGTCTCATGATAAAAAGATTTTCTTAAAGTGGTTCTGAAAAGCAGAAGTTTTTTTTTTACCTTACTGCAGTCTATGCAATAAGGTAAAAACCTTCTGGGTAGAGTTCCCCCCCTCAGCCCCCCCCCCTTATACTTACCTGAGCCTCATCTTGATCCAGCGATGTGCATGAGAGCAGTGGCTCTCCCGGGTCTGTCTCTCCTCATTGGCTCACACAGAAGTGGGAACAATTGGATCCTGCTACTGTCAATCACAGCCTGTGAGCCAATGAGGAGAGAGCAGGGCTTGGGGCAGAGCCACGCTCTGTGTGTGAATAGACAATGTCCATTCACAGGAGTACAGCTTGGGAGCGAGCCTGCTCAAGTGCTCCAAAGCAAGAGGCTTGCTATTAGAGGAACTCGGTGGGGGGGAGGAACCAGGGCCATTAACAGGAGACCCAAAAAGAAAAGGATCGGGGATGCTCTGTACAAAACCATTGTACAGAGCAGGTAAGTATAACATGTTTGTTATTAAAAAAATCAATCAATACACCTTCCAGTGTTCCCCCAGTGCTTGAAAACAATCCTGTATGTGGGTATATCTCCAGGCATCCATAAGGGACCATTACTATTCCTCCATTTGTCAGGTAGGTGTTTCAGCTCATTTGCGATAGAATACTTCTGTAGATACATTGCCTAGGATAGGCACGGTACAGATTCACGTCAAGCAGTAGAGAGACTTGACATTATACAGCTATGCCTGGGTAAAAAAAATGAAGACTTGATATCCCTGTTTCCCTCTTTGTGTTTAAATGCTTCAATTGTAATTTTAGTGAAGAACCAAATTAGAATTGGACAAATACACTGCTCAAAAAATAGTATAGCATCAAGTCAAATAAACTCCTGGGATATTTATCTGGTCAGTTAAGTAGCAGAGGGGGTTGTTAATCAGTTTCAGCCCTAGGCAAGTGCCTTGTTTGCCTTGTGGTAAATACACCTCTGCCGCCAGGTTGCACCTCAGACTGTCCAGGAGCTCAGTAATGCCCTGATCCAGATCTGGGTGGAAATTGTTGGGAATACAACAGCATGTACTATAATGTACTGTATATAGTATTGTGTGTTAATATCACTTGACCAGTAGATGGCACTATACACTAAAGGTTACTAGTTGTGTACATATGTGAAAACTTGTTTGTTCCTCTTCTCTATCATCTCTTCAGGAAGTAATGGGCTGTTATACAGTCTGATGAAATGTGCTCTGTCTGTTTGTAACTTAAGCCACACAAGTAACGCCTGAATTCTGCTATCACTACCAGTGTCTTCTATAACACATAACCAACAGAAATACCCCAGGACACCATCTGTCGTCTCCTTGTAAGCATGCCCCGATGTTGTGAGGCATGCATACAAGCACGTGGGGCCATACAGACTACTGAGGACCATTCTGAGTTCCTGCAGTGAAATTTCAGCAAAATGGATTAGCCTGCTGCATCATTTTTTCACTTTGATTTTTGGGGTGTCTTTGAATTCAGTCCTCTGTAGGTTGATCATTTTCATTTCCATCAACTGATGGGGCATCCTTACGTTCCTAACACATTACCCCGTCCATAGCAGTATAGATATCCAGCAGGAGATTTTCCCCATTGAGAGCTGATGTGTTTGTAAAGTGTTCCTTTAATTTTTTTGAGCAGTGTAGATTTTTTATTAAACTACCTAAAAACTCTGGCCAAAATATGCCAATAAATACATGAGGTGGTTACATGACATGCCAGATCTGTCTGCTTCTCCAGCAGATTCTAATGAATGAGCTGTGCTGTGTTAATGGGCATGAAATTATATATACCATTTATTATTATTAGTTATGTATTGCTTATTACTAATATATAACATTATTCCATATTAGAACTTAAAATAAAGATCACTATACAGCATGATGACCAGGATTACATTGACATACACTATATTGCCAAAAGTATTGGGGCACTCCCCAAATCACTGGATTCAGGTATTCCAATCACCTCCATGGCCACAGGTGTATAATATCAAGCACCTAGGCATGCAGACGGCTTCTACAAACATTTGTGAAAGAATGGGTCGCTCTCAGGAGCTCAGCGAATGTAAGCGTGGTACCGTGATAGGTTGTCACCTGTGCAATAAGTCCATCTGTGACATTTCATTGCTACTAAATATTCCACGATCAACTTTTAGTGGTATTATAACAAAGTGGAAGCAACTGGAAACAACAACAACTCAGCCATAAAATGGTAGGCCATGTAAAATGACAGAGCCCGCTGAAGCACACAGTGCATAGAAGTCGCCAACTGTCTGCAGTGTCAATAGCTAAAGACCTCCAAACTTCGTGTGGCCTTCAGATTAGCACAACAACAGTGCATAGAGAGCTTCATGCAATGGATTTCCATGGCCGAGCAGCTGCATCCAAGCCTTACATCATCAAATGCAAAGCATCGGATACAGTGGTGTAAAGCATGCCACCACTGGACTCTAGGAGAATGGTACTTGCCTGACTGCATTGTGCCAAGTGTAAAGTTTGGTGGAGGGGGATCATGGTGTGGGGTTGTTTGTCAGGGGTTGGGCTTGGCCTCCTAGTTCCAGTGAAGGGAACTCTTAAGGCGTCAGCATTCCAAGACATTTTGGACAATTTCATGCTCCCAATTTTGTTGGGAACAGTTTGGGGATGGCCCCTTCCTCTTCCAACATGACTGCACACCAGTGAACAAAGCAAGGTCCATAAAGACATGGATGAGCGAGTTTGGGGTGGAAGAACTTTAACGGCCTGCACAGAGTCCTGACCTCAACACGATAGAACACCTTTGGGAAGAACTAGAGCGGAGACTGCGAGCCAGACCTTCTCATCCAAATTCAGTGCCTGATCTCACAAATGTGCTCCTGGAAGAATGGTCAAACATTCCCATAGACACACTCCTAAACCTTGTGGTCAGCCTTCCCAGAAGAGTTGAAGCTGTTATAGCTGCAAAGGGTGGGCCAACTCAATATTGAACCCTACGGACTAAGACTGGGATGCCATTAAAGTTCATGTGCGTGTAAAGGCAGGTGTACCAATACTTTTGGCAATATAGTGTATACCAGACCCATTTTATGCTTTTTTCATTTATTTTTTGAACAGCATCTCCAGCCAAATTGTTTTCAAGTTTTCCTCATTTCTTTCATTGGCAAATAAGAACCATGATTCCTTCTATTTCCCTGAAATAGAGTTGTAGAGAACTCTGCCAAAAAACACTTTATTTCAGTGCATGGTTTCTTCATAAACATTTCCATGCCAACTGGACAAATATTCATTGTTGTGCTCACTATAAACGTGTCTCATACAAGGAAATAGAAGTGGATATTACAGCAATGTCAGCATCATTAGTCAGCCTCGTCAACCAACAAGCAACATGGAATTTCTCAATATAAATCTATAGGTATACTGTATGTAAATGGCAATATCACCATCTTGTGGTGTCTTTAAAGACTCTCAGGAAATGAAGAGATCTAGTTTAATTGTAAAGCTTTGCGTTTTCTTTTAAGTAAAATAATAAGCAAGTCATACTTTCTCAATGCAGTGGTTTTGTATCGATCTGATCCTCCTCTTCTGAGGGTCCCCTTCTGGTACTCCTTGCTCGTTCTGTTCGGTGAGTGCCTCCACATGAGCTGCCCTGTCTATGTATATTAACACAGACAGTATGGCTTGGCCTTGCTGAACCCCCCCCCGACTGACAATGGCTCCCGCTGCTATCAATCTACCCTGTGAGAAGGGAAAGAACAGAGAGAGAAAAACACTGCTCTCATGCACAACACTGGATTGATATCGGGCTCAGGTAAGTATTATGGGGGGCTGAGGGGGATCCTGTGACATGGAAGGTTTTTTTTTTACCTTAATGCAGAGAATGCTTAGAACCACCTCAAAACATCAGAAGGTTACCTTTCATATAATGGTATGCAACACAGGTTTTTACAGGTTTCTTGCGCTATCCAAATCTATGTTTTTTTCCCACACATTTGCTAACATGCATATTTTTTTTTTACATGAAAATACATCTAAAACACATATATATACAGTCAGGTCCGTAAATATTGGGATATTGACACAATTCTAACATTTTTGGCTCTATACACCACCACAATGGATTTGAAATCAAACGATCAAGATGTGCTTTAACTGCAGACTGTCAGCTTTAATTTGAAGGTATTTACATCCAAATCAGGTGAACGGTGTAGGAATTACAACAGTTTGCATATGCGCCTCCCACTTGTTAAGGGACCAAAAGTAATGGGACAATTGGCTTCTCAGCTGTTCCATGGCCAGGTGTGTGTTATTCCCTCATTATCCCAATTACAGTGAGCAGATAAAAGGTCCAGAGTTCATTTCAAGTGTGCTATTTGCATTTGGAATCTGTTGCTGTCAACTCTCAAGATGAGATCCAAAGAGCTGTCACTATCAGTGAAGCAAGCCATCATTGGGCTGAAAAAACAAAACAAACCCATCAGAGAGATAGCAAAAACATTAGGCGTGGCCAAAACAACTGTTTGGAACATTCTTAAAAAGAAGGAACGCACCGGTGAGCTCAGCAACACCAAAAGACCCAGAAGACCACGGAAAACAACTGTGGTGGATGAGCGAAGAATTCTTTCCCTGGTGAAGAAAACACCCTTCACAACACTTGGCCAGATCAAGAACACTCTCCAGGAGGTAGGTGTATGTGTGTCAAAGTCAGCAATCAAGAGAAGACTTCACCAGAGTGAATACAGAGGGTTCACCACAAGATGTAAACCATTGGTGAGCCTCAAAAACAGGAAGGCCAGATTAGAGTTTGCCAAATGACATCTAAAAAAGCCTTCACAGTTCTGGAACAACATCCTATGGACAGATGAGACCAAGATCAACTTGTACCAGAGTGATGGGAAGAGAAGAGTATGGAGAAGGAAAGGAACTGCTCATGATCCTAAGCATACCACCTCATCAGTGAAGCATGGTGGTGGTAGTGTCATGGCGTGGGCATGTATGGCTGCCAATGGAACTGGTTCTCTTGTATTTATTGATGATGTGACTGGTGACAAAAGCAGCAGGATGAATTCTGAAGTGTTTCAGGCAATATTATCTGCTCATATTACGCCAAATGCTTCAGAACTCATTGGACTTCAGGCTGTAATTGACTGTAAAGGATTTGCAACAAAGTATTAAAAAGTGAAAGTTTGATTTATGATTATTATTCTGTCCCATTACTTTTGGTCCCTTAACAAGTGGGAGACACATATTCAAACTGTTGTAATTCCTACACCGTTCACCTGATTTGGATGTAAATACGCTCAAATTAAAGCTGACAGTCTGCAGTTAAAGCACATTTTGTTTGTTTCATTTCAAATCCATTGTGGTGGTGTATAGAGCCAAAAATGTTAGAATTGTGTCGATGTCCCAAAATTTATGGGCCTGACTGTATATATTTATTTTAATGCAAAGGGTCCATAGAATAAAATGATGGTAGCTGCAATTTTTCAAGCTTATAGAAGTGATCAATACCTTTGCAGTCTTCCGAAGAACTTCTGTTACGAAGCCCAAAGTTAGCTCTATAACATATACAGTAGTTTGCAGTAGCAGCCACAAGTTTGTTTACATCTTAATAATATCACACCATAACACTAACTGTAGCAACAGTAAAAATGTTTTTTTTTTGTTTTTAAATGAACTGTTATTAAATCCACAACAGTAAAATCATTCTGTATATGAAGTAAAGCATACTTGTTATGTTCACTGTGGAACCTAAGGGTTTAATTCTCTGAATTGTGTAAAAAGGCTGTTTGATCCTGACTTCTCTGCCCCTCCTCTTGTTCAAATGTCCACGTGGATAAGACAGATTGAACCGGTAGCTCTTCTGCATATGCTCAGTTTGGTGTGTATTGCTAGAGATGTTTTTTTCTTTTCTTGGGAGAGTGCATGTGATCAGCACAGGGCCAATCAGCACTGTTCAGAAAGAGGTCAGGGGTTCTTCATCCTCCTAGTGCAGAAAGAAAACTCCTCCTACAAGCTTTAACCAGTGCTCTGCTGAAGTCACAAGACTTCTCTAACTGCTGATGAGAAAAGGTATTTAGCAGTTTATATTTACTAAAATAATTGCATTTCCATGTTGTGTGTACTGTGGGAGACCGGATATAGCAAATGCAGGGTCCTGGGTTTAGTAACACTTTAAGGTCAACGTAAAGTGGTAGTAAAGTCACTTTCTATATTTTTACCTACAGGTAAGCTTATAATAAAGCTTACCTGTAGTTAAAATGAGTTTCTCCTACATGTTCACCGTTTAGAAGATATTCTACAGAGCAGCAGCATCCAATGACAATACCGGTGGATTCGCACTGAAAGAACGGCATACTACCACTTTAGGGTAGACAAACTTATCAATGTGTGTCAATGTATTAACCACTTGATCCACAGCACCTGTATATTCCCTATGAGCAGAGCAATTTTTGCATTTTGGAAATGTGCCTATTGCCTATATAAGATGCTGAATACATACTACTTTACATACTGTAGCATTGCATATAAAAAAAGTTTTCTCATTTTGAACATTTAAATGTATGTTTCTGCGGGAAACAAATTTACATTATTTATAAATTAAACACAGCTTTTTTTATTGTATGCATTATTTCTCTATGTAACACTATAAAAACAAATTAGGAACAAAACAAAGAAAAAAAAAGTTTACATACAACATTAAAAAATATAAATGAAAAAATTTAAAAAGTTAAGTGGACAAGTCTTTGATCTGCTTATAAGCACTACAACAAATACATGTACTGTAGAAATGCTAATAAAATGCTATCACTCCTACACACTTCTAAAAATGCTATTACCAACGTTTTGTATCCAGCATTTTCTATTATATGTGTTATTTCTATATGCAACACTATAAAAACAAACAAATTAGGAACAAAACAAAACAAAAAGGTTTACATACAACATTCAAAAATATAAATAAAACAATTTAAAAAGTTAAGTGGACAAGTCTTTGATCTGCTCATAAGCACTACAACAAATACATGTACTGTAAAAATGCTAATAAAATGCTAACGCTCCTAAATGCTACTAAAAACGCTATTACCAACATTTTTTTATCCAGCATTTTCTATTATGTGTGTTATTTCTCTATGCAACAGTATGAAAAAAATTTGGAACAAAACAAAACAAAAAAGTTTACATACAACATTCAAAAATATAAATAAAAAAATGTTAAGTTATTTACGCTATTACCAACATTTTTTGAGCTTAAAAAAATGCTAGTGTGCATGGAGTCTTACAATAATAAAATGAACACAGAGAGGGGTCTGGTTTCACATTGGTTCCTCTGACTAAACATTCTTTTTCTTCTTTTTATTGTTTTTTTTTTTTATCAAGGAACATACACTGAACAAAAACATGTACTTCTTCAAGCACTAACTCACTCAGAGACATCTCAGTGAAAAGCCTAACAAGTTGGCATTCAGAGTTTCAGCCTTCAATCATAACATACAGTAAAACAATAAAGAAACATAAAACAGGTGCTGTTGTTCATGACCATCAAGTTAAGACAATAAGAAATATCATCCCTAGTACCTGATCCCCCCCAAAAAAGAAATCATAAATCAGGCTCCAAGACGGACATAAATAAAGCAGAGGGGTCAGGTGTCGGTAGCTGTTGAAGGTTCCACTAACCATTCTGCCCAGACTCTATCATATTTTTTAGGACACCCTCTATGCAGATACAGCCACAGCGCCAGCACTCTGGAAGAGAGGTTAATTTTTTGCAACCTGTAAAGGGTAAGGTAGGTGCTATGGACAATTTTAAATTGTATGAGGAGGTCTCTCAAGGACATCAGTATTTTAAAGGGAAATTCCCATACATCATCCTGATCCTCAGAGTCCAACCCCAAAGCATCATAGGCCCAACGGTAATGAAGCAATGACAAATCAGGGGAGGACACTCGAAGAAGGTGAGTATTTAGGATTGAGGTAGGTTTTTTCGTACAATCGTGTTTTAATTATTTCCACCAATTCTGAGTTTTGTAGCTTTGAGTGGAGCAGTAGGGAACTGGCCCCTGAAAGCATGGGGCAATTGCCAGTATCTAAAAATGTAAGAAGAGGGGACATTGTGATGGGGCAAGAAATAATCTGAGGGGCGCAGGGACAAATTTGAGATCACATCCACTACAGTTTTGATGTTAAGCTTGGCCCCACGCTATTGGATCAGGAAGCTGGTAAAAATGTGGCAAAGAGAGGTTATTCCATAGAGGGGTGAAAGAATAGCATTAAAATCACCCATAAGCAGAAACTTTGCAGGGAAGTAAGGGGTAATCCTCTCCAGAATATCATAGAGCAAGGTAACTTGAAATGGTGGAGGAACATAAATACTGGAAAATACATAGTGTTGATTGCGAATTGCGAGCACTAGAATAACATATTTATCTTGAGGGTCCGTATGGACTGCCTCAGTGACACAGTGGAGTGACTTACTTATCAGAATTGAGACACCTCTAGCATATGTGGAGTATGAGGTGTGAAAGGCCCTCTGAAACCAAAGTTTCTTCAGGGCCATCAGCTTGCTGCCCACCAAATGCAATCCCCCCAAACACAAGAGAGGGAAGTGGGAAGTGGCCTGTACCCAGGACAGGAAAATTAACTGGGAGCAGATCTCGATCCGCTGCCAGTAACGATGTGCGATGCACAAAAGTTCAAACGTCCATCTAAACTCTAAATAGTCAAAAAGGAAAAGAGTTAACAAGATCAGGTGGGGCAATCAAAGAGTAGAAAATAAGGCATCAGGGCTGCAATAGTGGGGTTCCATATCAGACAGGATGTTCAAGAGCCTGGAAAGGATCTAGGTGAGCCATGGAACAAGGCTCAGAAAGAAGAGTGTAGTGAAGCAACCCATTCCACAAATAGGTGAGTAAACAAGGTAGAGGTACAAACAATGGGGCCATTATGGCCATTTACTTACTGTAAGACTTAGCCTGAAGATCAAATAGGTAGTGCAATGAGCTCCTGCAGGACTCTAACGGGTATTCAGCCAGGACATGGCCACCTCAGGAGATTCGAAGAAATGAGTGTTGTCACCGTCCACCACACAGAGCTTGCTGGGGTACAAGAGGAAGAATTTGAGACCCTCATCGTGGAGGCATTTATGGACCACTGTAAAAGATCTGTGGCGCTGCTGGATTTTCAGAGAGTAGTCGGGCACAGATCTCACTTGGCCCTGGCCGCTTGTAGGATCTTATCTTGTTCCTGGTAGTTGAGAAACTGGAGCAGGAAAGGTCTCAGCGGTGCGCCCAGGATTGGAGGCATTGGGGGGAACCCGATGAGCCCTCTCCACCATAATGGTGGGTGGCATGACGGGAAGGTCTAGCAGGATAGTAAGGAAGGCCTCCTTCCTAGGATGTGGATATTATTTCATTGCCAGTTGCCTTCTCCTGAGTGCCTTCACCTGTAATTGTAGGGTATGTAGCTCCCGAGAGTCCATCCTGATGGAATCTTCCAACTGGGATATGCGTTCCTCCACCTCAGTCACATGCGACCTAAACTTGTCTAGGTCGTGGTGGATCAGGCTGATGTCGGTCACCAGGTAGTCTATTTTAACATTAAGGGTTTCCTTACAGGAGTGGATTGCTTCCATGGTGTCCACAGTGGTAAGGCTGGCTCCATCACCCGCCTCTGATATGGCCAAAACAGGAGAGCTCCTGTTCAAGATGGCCACCACCAGGGCAGGGAGTACTTTCGGCAGGACAAGAGGAGCTCAGCCTTCTGGGGGACAGCAGAGGAGCCTGTGGAGTGCCAAGGTGTTTTCTGGAGTGTCGGTTAGAGAGCTCAGGTTAGGTAGGTAGAAGCCTGCAGGGTATAAAGGATAAGATCAGGATTAGAGCCCAAGAGCCACACATCTGCTAGGTCTCACATTCTGGCCACACTCCCCCATCTGCCAGTTTTTAATGTATAGCCCGTCACCACTCTATGTGCTAGAGCCGGCAGGCATGTTTCAGTCCGTGGAAACGGCTGTCAGACTAAGTGGATTCCCGCCCCTACGTGTAAGTGTTTCATCACACCAAGGACACCATCAGGAGACGTGGCCTACACCACTCAGTCCTTACTATAGGTACTATATGTACTATATGTACCAATTAGTCCACTGCTATTGGTTAAAGTACAGGTCTCCATTTATAATATATCAAGCCGCGCTATATATGAGTAGACTGTTATTCCAAAAACCTAATGTGTTATAATGTGTGCACAACATATGATATTAATAATGCATCAGACCAAATTGTGAAATGACCTCACAGCCATGTCCAACAAACTTGTAAAAAGGTGCACAAAGGTGTATAATGTCCAAATAAATAACCAATAAACCAAAGTCCACACGTGTGAAATTCTTTGCTTCCAAGTGCTTTCTTCCATCTGATTAGAAAACCGTCACCCTTGAAGCCACAAGAGCAGTGATTTGAAGACTGCCGCCTTCTAGTTAAAAAAAGGTCATATAAGCTTGTAGATCTCAATTCCAATGGCATTCGCCACGTCGCTGGGAGTATGCACCCGAAAGGACCAGTAACCTTAAGATGACATCTCATATACCTCCATCTCTTCCATGCTCATGTGAGAACATAGAAATAAAACGCTTCCACAGTATAAAATCTCTTACAAGGTTTATTTAAAATGAAGAATCACACTTAAAATATTGTAATTAAAATTGCACAAATAAAATTCTTAAAGCCGGAAAGACTCACGATCCACCTGCACTTCCGGGAACGTAGGAATGTGATGACATCAGCACGCGGCTCTCCCTTGCACATTTCGTCATACATTACATCGTCTGTATATTAGAACTTGTGATAAACTGTGATAAATATCTCATCTGTGATAAATATCTCATAGTAAAGTCTGTTGTTTACACTTGAATATTAATAGATTCTTCACACAAGCGCAGTTTCTGAATATTGTACAGGTCTCTATTTTGTGTCAAAACCCAATATAAACCAGCAGGTGATTCTTTACAAATTCAAAAATAAATATCACATTTAAAATACAAATAAAATAAAATAAAAATAAAACTTTATACTTTATTTAACGTTATCACCATCTTGTGGCCATTTGTTAAACTTACACTTAAAAGGATGACAAATCCCTCTAAACAATATGAATGACCAAAAAATTCCTTTAAACTATCATTAAAAAAAACTAGAGAACTGGAAAGTTTTTAATAACCAAAATTTAAATTCTAGGTATATTAAAAATCTACTATGAAACAGTTAAGATCAATATCTATATTCGTTCCTTGTGGAGTTAAAGTTTCGAATTCATATATCCAGCGCATCTCATTCTGCGAGACTGCCCTTCTAAAATTAGATCCCCTCCAATGTAGTTCCATCTATCCTACAGAACACAAGCAAACTTGGCTCTCTGTTATATAAAGGGATGGAAGTGTCTTGAAACAATGTGGTTCTTGTACCCTTTGCGTATAATATTCATGTGCTTCTTAACCCTAACTGAAAGTTTTCTAGTGGTTTTTCCCACATGCTGTAACTTACATGGACATTCTAACACATATGTTATGTATGTACTATCATGGGTGTATTTACCACAAGGCAAACAAGGCATTTGCCTAGGGCGGCATTTTTTAGGGGGGCAGCACTGCTCCCTGGAAGAAGGGACATATGCAGCATGGGGACTAGGTGGGTCTAAGAGAGGTGGCAGGCTGTTTGTATGCAGAGCCCAACTGTCGTTCCCGGGGATGTCCAGTGCTGTTGTCAGGAATGGACTTGTCAGTGGTGCTGGGACTCACCTGCCTTTTGGGCTGCAGTACCAGGGCTGGCCAGCGGGTGCTCTCAGCAACCAGAGGCTCACTCCTGCAATGAGCCATCACCTGAAGCTGATTACAACAGGTGTATTTAAGGAATGGCCAGGCCTGTGATCAGGGCCTTGGTGTATGTTTCCCATGGGCCCCTGTACCTGCATCCTGTCTGCTTCCTGCCTGATCCTGATCCTGCTTCGATCCCTGACTCTGCATGAACTCCGCCTGTCCTGACCTCGGCTATTCCTGACTACTCTTCCGCCTGCTCCTTGTGCCCTGCCTGCCCGTTTGCTACCGACCTGGCCTGCCTGACTACGCTTAGTATTGTTTCTATTGTTATCTGTTGGAGGTTTGGGTTGGATTGTTTGCACTGTGTTGTTGTTTAGTCGTGCACTGCGTCTATGTTTTGTTTAGTCTTAATTGTCTTATTCACACTATATCTGAAGTCTGCGTTTCCCTGTGTCAGTCCACACATTTCTGGTCATACCCGGATCCCTAACAGCTGTGAAGGTGAGTGTCTTTCTCTCTGCCGCCATGGGGGGGGTGTTATTGGAAGGCTCTCTTGGTTGGGGGGGGGGATGGGGCCAGGTGTGTTGCTGATCACTGTCAGGTTCTCTCCGTGGTGGTGGGGGGATCGTTGTCAGGCTCTCTCTCTGCTGGGGAAGGGGCGTCTGATTTCTTTTGTTGCCTAGGGCAGCGCAAAACCTAAATACATCACTGTGTACTATCACAACTCTTGTATATCATACCATTTACCCATTTGTTTAGATTGAAATTACACCCTTTTATTGGTTTCATCCCCACTGGCTTTACATGGTTTGCAATATATATATATAAAATTATGAGCCTTTTTATCCAGAAATGTAACCTGTTTTTTATGGGTGTCTGGAATATTCTTCACTAGTCTAGTTCTAAGTCCTGGAGCTCTCCTGCAAATAAATTTTGGTCTGGTGGGTAGTACAGATGCAGTGCATGATCCCTCTGCAGTATAGGCCAGTGTATTTTTTAATTATAATCTTTTCTAGATCTTTAAATTGTCTGTTAAATGCTGTAATAAAATTTAAATCAAAATCTCTAGATTCGGCAGCCATATCCACCAACATTTTGCTTCTATCTGTGTTTGCTACTAAATGTTTTGCATATTCTAATTCTTCCTCATGTATCCTTTTACCAGAAATCTATCAATGAGGAATTTGTCTTTTTCTTCATATTTTCATATATTGCCCCTTTGGCACTCCCCTAACCCATTTGGGGTGATGAGAGCTATTGGTTGGAGTGTATCCATTCTTGTCTGTTTCTTTATAAAATGTTTTTGTAACTATTTTACCTTAAAAATAGTAAAATCCAGAAAATCAACCTTTTACAGATCTCTATTATCAGTGAACATATTACTATATTGGTTGTTATTCATGTATTTTATAAAATCATTCAATTCAGGTTCAGTTCCCTCCCACACTATAAGGATGTCATCAGTAAATCTTTTAAATAGTTTTAACTGTGGCCAGTTACCTCCAAATATTTCTTCTTCCCACTTATTAACCACTTGCCATCCAGAGGATTTACCCCCCTTCCTGGCCAGGCCATTATTTGCTGCACGGCGCTACTTTACTTTAACTGACAATTGCACTATCATGCAACGCTGTACATAAATTAATTATATGTCCTTTTTTCTGACAAATAGAGCTTTCTTTTGGTGGTATTTGATCTGCATTTTAATTTTTTTATTTTTTGTGCTATAAACAAAAAAAGACTGACAATTTTGAAAAAAAAACCAACAATATTTTTGACTTTTTTCTATAAAACATGTCCAATAAAAAAATTTATAAGATCAAATTTTGTTATAAATTTAGGCCAAAATGTATTCTGCTACATGTCTTTGCTAAAAAAATCCTAATAAGTGTAAATTAATTGGTTTATATGAAAGTTATAGTGTCTACAAATGGTGGTATATATATATATATATATATATATATATATATATATACGCACACTGGATTTTTTTTTATATTAGTAATGGCGGTGATCAGCAACTTATTGCGGGACTGCAGGACTGCAGCGGGCATTCTGACACTGACTAACTGCTACTGACATCCTCAGTGACAGTAATACAATGATCAGTGCTAATAAAAAGCACTGTACTAATGGCACTGGGCAGGAAGGGGTTAACATCTGGGGCGATCAAAGAGATAACTGTGTGCTGTTTTGCATAATGTGCTGTGTATGTTTTACTAGGGAAACATGTTGCTGTGTATTTCTCTGCTGTCCAGAGAAATACACAGCAGCAAGTTCTTACTGGCAAGAGAGAGACCTGGCTGTTTACATATAGGTCTCTCCCTTGTCAGTGTTACACAGTTATCTCCAGTGCCGGCAGGGAATCTATGGCCCGGTGATTGACATCTGTAGCCACCAGTGGCAGCGTGGGTAGGGTAGTGTTCGTGCCCCCTAATTAGGGGGGGGGGGATTGTCTGAGTGCATGAAAATAACCACATTCAGCATCCTGGGTAATTCTAATAAAAAATACAGAACATAGTAAACAGCATGGCACATTGGTGCAAAGGCGGGACCAACAATGAATGCTGGAACACAGAAAAAGGAAGGGTGGGGTGGGGAGGTGGAGGTCAGTGCAGTTCCCTTGTAAACGACCAACAGGCATGGCATCCAGAGTGGAAGGAAAACTATTATGTGGAAAACTTACAGAAGAGCAGAAAATACTGGTGACCAGTTGTAGCCAGCAAACAATTTGGCCTAATGCAGGCAGAAAAACTCACAGTACAGAGAACTGGTGGAATGATCAGGTAGGAGGTCTAGCGCAGCTTTGACTTCTGCAGCTTGTACGGTTCCTCCTACAGGGTCTAGATGAAGTTTGTTGCCAGAGTTCCAGACATTGCGGGATTGAGCTGTTTAATCTCCAGTCTGGAAAGTCAGTTGGTGGGATGTCCAGTGTTTTCACAAAATGGGGCAGGTCATCATTGGTACGGAGAACTTTCTCATTCTGTGTAGCAGTCAGGAGAAAGGGGAAACCCCAGCGGTATTATACATTTACAGCAAGTAGAGTCTCCAGCAGAAGATGAACAGCCCATCGTTGAATGAGAGTTTTCTGAGACAAGTTGGGAAAGAGGGAAATCTGGGTGCCATCAAAGTAAATAAATGGCTTATTGCATGCTGCCTTCATGACTGCTTCTTTGTGTTATTTGCATATAACATCCCATAGTTTATACATGTCCTAAGGGACAGGGAGGAAGTTCTATAAACCCTATCCACCTTGATAGTATCCAGTGCAGAGTCAGCCATTAGTTGGCAAAACAGACCATGTATGGTGGGCAGCAGATCAGGGTCACAGGTCACCTCAAGTAGGCCTTGGATGTGAATGTTCTGTCTCCGGACCCAATTCTCATAATCATCTAGTTGGTCCAGCAAAGAGTTTAACCACTTGCCTACTTGGCACTCATACCCCCTTCTTTACCAGGCCAATTTTCAGCTTTCAGCGCTGTCGCACTTTGATTGACAATTGCATGTGTCTTGGAAATTCGCTTTAACGAATTTCTCCTTACCGTGAGTACTCGCAGTTGGATGCGCAGAAATCCCCCATAAAGCTGTGCGAATCTCGCTTACCACGACTGCAGCTAAACTACACGATTCCTGCCCATCCAACTACTTTTAGCTTCTGTTGAGATGTAGGTGATGGAGCTCCGTTACCCTAGAATGATCAAACGACACTCTCAGGATGATGGTTGAATTCACATAAAGGCCGGTTTCAGAATCAGCCCCTGGTTTTATTAAAAATACACACATGCCCCCCACATGAATAAAGTCAATCCCCTCCCACCGAACAATGCAATGGGGAGTGCCTATACACAGGATGTACATTCCAATTGGAGCATAGCCTTTCCTATTATCTATCACTGGTCCTCCCCCATGAGTCTTCTGAGGTCAGCAGACTTCCTCCCCTTCCCCCCCATGAGCCATCTGAGGTCATATTTCATGTCCTACTAGCTTCTATTGGTATGTAAATTCTTTGTACAAGCATTCCCTAAAAATATCAGTCTGTACCTGGATGGGCCCGATACGATCTTTATTAAAACACATCCATCCAAGATACAGTTTCAAGTTGGTAATGGGTTGTAAGATATGCATAAGCCTACACGTGGAGTTCGTACTGCTTGGCGCCTTGCGTTACGAAGCCCATGTGGTACTATGCTGCTGATATGTGGATACAGGCCCACGGTCTACTGCCAGCGACATTCGCATCGAATGCCGTGGTGGTATACACGCCGGTCTATAAGCGCAGATCTGCCATCTCATCCATTACCAAGCTGAGTACTGTAATACATACATTGTACATGCGCATGGCCCAATTGC
This sequence comes from Staurois parvus, assembly GCF_062004578.1. Taxonomy (NCBI): domain Eukaryota; kingdom Metazoa; phylum Chordata; class Amphibia; order Anura; family Ranidae; genus Staurois; species Staurois parvus. The sequence continues at coordinate 2,330,883 of NW_028318360.1, read as the reverse complement.
AGCCTTCAGAGCTTTAATTAAGCCACACGAGAGACATATGAATAACACGAATATATGACACATTTAAAGTTCGACCAACAATACAAAATTTCCATGACACATGGTCATGCAAGATTGTACCCATATTAAATTTTTATCATTTTTTCTCACAAATAGAGCTTTCTTTTGGTGGCATTTAATTGCTGCTGGGCGCTTTACTTTTTGCGCTACAACCAAAAAATTGCAAAAAATTAAAAAATAAAAAAGTTTCTTTGTTTCTATTATAAAATTTTTCAAACAAGTAATTTTTCTCCTTCACTGATGTGCGTTGATGAGGGAGCACTGATGGGCACTAATAGGCGGCACTGATGGGCACTGATAGGCAGCACTAATGAGGTGGCACGGATAGGCGGCACTGATAGGCAGCACTAATGAGGTGTCATGGATAGGCGGCACTGATAGGTGGCGCTGATAGGCAGCACTGATAGGTGGCACTGACTGGCATCACTGCTGGGCACTGACTGGCGGCACTGCTAGGCATTGACTGGCTCAACTGCTGGGCACTGACTGGCACAACCACTGGGCACTGACTAGTGGCACTGACTGGCAGCACTGCTGGGCTGCACTGATGGGCACTGGTGGGTGGCACTGCTGGGCACAGGTAGGTGGCACTTCTGGGCACAGGTGTGTGGCACTGCTGGGTGGCACAGGTGGATGCACTGCTGGGCACAGGAGGGTGCACTGCTGGGCACAGGTGGGCGCACTGCTGGGCACAGGTGGGCGGAACTGGTGGGTGGCACTGCTGGGCACCAATCATCAGGGCACTGATCATCAGTGCCCTGATGATCGGTGCCGATCCCTGCTCTGACAACTGCCGGTTCTTGGCAGTACTATCCTCACGCTCTGACAGCGTGAGGAAAGTGCAGCCAAGAACCGGCAATTGCATTTCCCGGTGATCAGCGTGTCATTGGACATGGCTGATCACGTGGTAAAAGGCCGTTGTGATTGGCCTTTTACCACATCACGATATCAGCTGTGTCCGTAGGACACAGCAATCACAGAGATCCTAGGGGCGCACAGGAGAGCGTGTTCTGGAAGGACATCATATGACGAACTCCCAGAACTGGCCGGCTGCAGTGTAGCCGTCATTCGGCTATCTGCGGTTCGCAAGTAGTTAAGACATACTCATGACACTTGGTAGTCTCTTGCATAACATTAACAGTCCGCATGAAATCATCATGGCCAGTCTCTAGGGCCTCCACTCTATATCCCAGTGCCACAGTGTCCTCCCTGAGCCCCTTTACAGCCTGCTTGCATGAAAGCTCCACAGCAGCGATAAGCTGTTGTATGTCTGCCTTGGTAAGGAGAGCTCTAATGTGTTCCCTGAGGTCCCAGTCAGCATCAGTGGCATTGAGCTCGGATGGGGATGAAAATCTGTCTGTCGAGCAGGTTGATAGCGGGGCACTGTATCTGCGCGGTTGCTGAGAGTGCAGGAGAGCAACCACTGTGAGCCGGTGGGGAGCCTCATGGGAGAGCTACCACTGTGAGCAGGTGGGGAGCCTCATGGGAGAGCTGCCAATGTGAGCCGGTGGGGAGCCTCATGGGAGAGCTGCCACTGTGAGCCGGTGGGGAGCCTCATGGGAGAGCTGCCACTGTGAGCCGGTGGGGAGCCTCATGGGAGAGCTGCCACTGTGAGCCGGTGGGGAGCCTCATGGGAGAGCTGCCACTGTGAGCCGGTTTGGAGCCTCATGGAAGAGCTGCCACTGTGAGCCGGTGGGGAGCCTCATGGGAGAGCTACCACTGTGAGCCGCTGGGGAGCCTCATGGGAGAGCTGCCATTGTGAGCCGGTGGGGAGCCTCATTGGAGAGCTGCCACTGTCAGCCGGTGGGGAGCCTCATGGGAGAGCTGCCACTGTCAGCCGGTGGTGAGCCTCATGGGAGAGCTACCACTTTGAGCCAATGGGGAGCCTCATGGGAGAGCTGCCACTGTGAGCCAGTGGGGAGCCTCATGGCTGAGTGCAATCTTGGGAGCAAGCTGGGAGCTGGCGTAGTAAAAGAAGATTGGAGCCTGCTCACACAAGATTTGCTGCTGCCAGGAGGTGCGGCATTTAGATGGCATGGGGGTAAACCTAGAGGCAGGCATCCACTGCTGCAATGCTGTTTTGCCCAGGGAAAGATGGAGCTCAGAGCCCAAGGATCCTCATGCCATGTCAGTCAGGCCACACACCCCATATATTTATTTTTATACCAGTTGTTATGTCTGTTTTTATTATTGTAATAATAAAATATTGCTTTTTATACATATATGTGTGATGATGTTGATAGATGTGCCTGAAAAGCCCCACGTACCCAAATGTACATGTTCTTGCCATAAGAAACAAAGCTGGTAATTGTATAGAATGCACTGCAAGAGTAAAGGCTGCCAATTGTAAAGCACACATTGTAGACAATTGAATAGTGATACAGCAGAACTTTGTCGAATACAAACTGCATTTATCAGTCCAGTGCTGCTATGCTATGCTCTTACCGAAAGTATTATTTGACATTTCATTGTGTTTTTTTGTATTATCTGACATAATTATGCTCTCAATGGAGACCTGGTCCACACCTACACACTTGCTGAGGTTTGTCTTCATTAGCCTATTGGTTTCACGTGGGCTGCTGCTACTTTTTCTGGCACCAGCTGATGACGTCACTTCCAGTTTGATCTGGTTGTCCTCTGACTGCCCAAGCACCATTAGGTTGGTATATAAGGCACCTAATGAGAGTGTACTAACAGGCAGCGCTCTGAGAATGTCCAAAGCACCCTAGTGAAAGGAAATATCTTGTCCTGTGTGCTGAGCAGTCTTGTTTGGTGGATGGTTAGACCAACTTTTTTCAACCATGGTGCCCAGGCACCCTGGGGTGCCTTGAGGTTTCTTCAGGGGTGCCTTGAGCAGGGGCGGACTGACCATTTGTAAACTCGGGCACTGCCCGAGGGCCCGGGGTCAGTAGGGGGCCCCACGAGATGCCCCTGGTACCTTTTTCATAGGCTTTTTTGAGTTTGGGCAAGGACACAGGGGCCCCATGATCCCCTATTGCCTGGGGGCCCCATGAGTTGTCAGTCCGCCCTTGGCCTTGAGGTTTCTTCAGGGGTTCCTTGACAAAATGCTTAAGATTTGCCCAAAAATTGTATAAAAGCCAGTGGGTGGAACAAGCCTGCCTTTCAGTTACACAAAGCCACAGGTTTTCATTGTGCACGATTACCACCTTCTAGCCACTGGCATCCCAAAAACCAATGACACCATCAGTTAATAAGGAGGACAGCGGGCGCCTGCACAGCGCACAGCATCCTTGTTTGACCCTTCCCTGCCCCTCTCCGTCAGTTCTGGGGTTACATTAGCGCAGTGATGGAGAAAAACTGAGGGAGAGGAGAAACACTGGCATACTAATCAGTACCAGCGTGCAAAAGTGTATTTGATTGGTAAGAATAAATCACCTCTAATGTTGGGTGTCCTGCATGTGTGTATGTTGATGCATTATGTAAAACTTTTTTTTACATTTTTAGAATGGGGTGCCTCAAGGTTGTCCATAATTTTAAAGGGAGCCTTGACTGAAAACAGGTTGAGAAACACTGGGTTAGATGATGTATCTCTATGTACATTTCTGGGGGTTTTCGATTTTAAATGGTATTTAGGAGACAATCTTCAGCTGTATGAAGGTAATTGCAACGTAAACAGTAACCTTTGCCCCATGGATTAAAGTGCTCATGTGAGCTGGAGTTATTTTTTGTGGTTGCTTTCAGGGTTGTAGGAATATGCAAATTTTGAATTATTATTTTTTTCCAGCCCCCTGAGCACTCCTATATATCTCATTCTGAAGATCGGACATTTTTCGGAGAGGAGTCTTGGCACCATATCACCGGGTTTTTTTTCTCTTACAGCTGCCATGAGTGGTATATAGATAAGCATGGATGCTAAACTACTGATACTTATGTACTGATATATAGAATTATGTAAATTAAATGATTTTCTATTTAGTTGGGATCCAGTTACTGGAACGTGTCAAAAATGCACCATAAATGGAACAAAAACGTGCCTGCGGAAATTATTATTATACAGGATTTATATAGCGCCAACAGTTTGCTCAGCACTTTACAATATAACGGGAGACAATACAGCAACAATACAGTTCAATACAAGAGGGTTAGGAGGGCCTGATCCTGGGAGCTTACAATAGGTGCTTACATTGATCAGCATCTACAACCACTAGTACTTCATACCCCATCTTATCTAAGAGACACTAAGCATGTCCTTAACTCGATCAAAGATATTTCCATCCCTCCATCCGCATTTCTGGTGACAGCGGATGTTGAGGCGTTGTATAGTAATATTAACCATAGGGATGGGATGACAGTTGCCAAACATTATCTCACTCACGGGAGTACATTACTCTCTCCACATGTTGATTTTATATTAGAACTTTTAAATTTTGCCATGTCTAGAAATTACATGTGGTTCGATAACAATTACTATTTGCAGGTCAAGGGGGTTGCCATGGGGGCAAAGTTTGCCCCCAGCCTGGCCAATCTGTTCATGTCCTACTGGGAGGAGGATAATATTTACGCTATGGACTGGCCGGAATTACTTTTTTACAAGCGGTACATAGATGACGTGCTTCTATTTTGGAATGGCACGGAGCAGTCCCTTTTTTTTACCACTCTCAATAACAATACAGTGAATATTAAATTGTCGTATAACTACAGTAACATTGAAATTGATTTTTTAGATCTTACTTTATTAAATTTTAATGGGCATATTACTACCAAATCCTTTTTTAAACCTACCGATCGTAATAGTTTTATCCCCCTTGGAAGCTGTCATCATCCTAGTTGGCTGGCGGGTATACCGAAAGGACAATTCCTCAGACTCAGGAGAAACTGTACCAGTATTGACACTTACCATATACAGGCCAACATTCTCAAGGAAAGATTCCTTGAAAAAGGTTATGACAGGGAGAATCTGAACGATATCATGGAATTAATAGCTAACACGGACAGATAAGAGTTATTAAGCACCCAAACTAAACCACCCAAAAATCTGGTCTGCCCATTTATCACGACATTTTCGGTCCAACACAGATCCATCAGACACATAATTAACAAAAATTGGGGGATCTTGAAGGCAGATTCCACTCTGGCTAAGATACTTCCTGAGAAACCTGAAGTTATTTTCCGCAAATCGACCACCTTGAGGGATAAAATAGCTCCTAATGTTGTTACTATGCCCACACCACCTCCCATTTTGTTTAATTACATGGGTTTTTACCCATGTAATAAATGTATTGCCTGCAAGTGTAATGGTAAGAGGAAAAGAAGGATAGATACCTTCACCTCTAACCAAACCAAGAAATCTTATAACATCGACAAATTTATTTGCTGCAATAGCAGGTATGTTGTTTACTTACTAGAATGCCCCTGCCTTAAGCAATACGTTGGGAGAACAACCAGGAGGCTTAGGGAACGCCTTCGTGAGCATGTCAATAACATAAAGAAGGGGTACAAGGAACACTCCTTGTCCCTCCATTACAGGAAACACCACCACAGAGATCCCACTAGTCTGAGATTTGTGGGCATAGATATAGTAACTTCACACTGGAGAGGAACTTTTAAAACCAGAGCCGTCTCACAATTAGAGACAAAACACATTTATGAACTGGATACTTTATACCCTGCAGGCCTGAACATCGAACTGGATGTCAACTGTTATATTGACAACAGTTGAGCCCGCGATGCTCAGCTAACCATGCTTATAATTTTCATCATGAGAATCATTTCCACATATTAGCTGGGTATTAGCTATGATTTTACTCCATGTTTTATATATGTATACATTATTTCGGCGGTTAGTATGCACACACATACTCAGGAATGGTTTAAGAGGATTGGATTAGGCCTTAATTTCTGCCTTCTCTACATTCATTGAGATAGTGTAATATGCATCTTTTGTCATTTGAGATATGCGGTTTTAATGATACTGGATTAGGCCTCAGTTTGGCTTTTCCATACTTAGCGGGTTAGTGCAATATGTATTATGATCCTTTTGCCTTTATGGCATACGTTTACGGTACATGCGTTTACTATTTTGATTTTTAAACATTTATGGTTTTAATCACTTCATATGTTTTTATTTTGATTAATTTCCGTGGGGTATGTATTTTAAGGACCCACTTATGCTGTTTTACCATGTTGGTTTTTTCCTTGTATATAGGAATATTTCTTATATATATGGCTTGATATATAATTTGACCAGTATTTTAATTTTTAATCATCATTTTATTTTTCATGCATTGGGGCTTATGAGTTTAATAGCCCCCCATACATGATACTAGTATACTTACCAGTACATATGTTATTCTTTGATTTGGTCATTTTACACCATTTAGTGCATGCTCCTAAATTTCCCCTCTCTCGTGCACTATATATTTGCATTGGATACCCGTTGGTGGTGTTATCCTCATGGTATCTCACAATACTTAGCTGCTTCAGAGCATCAAAGAAGTTTGGCATCAGTAACTTTGTCTTTGACAGTGCTGGTTAATCGCATTACATGCCCATGGTAAAATGGCACCCGCGCATGCGCACTTGTGTAATACGGATGTCCACACTCTAGCAAGATGGCGCCGTACCAGTGCGCATGCGCCGGCTACGGTATATATACATGAGGAGACAGTCACGGCAGTCCTATGCTCTATCTCTGAAGAAGTGCGTGCGCACGAAACGCGTCAGATGGAGCCCAGGACGCCGTTGACACTAAGCCGCCGGTGCCACGTGGAGGCCCGGTGGCCATCTTGATTTCTTAAGGAGTCAGTGTGTTCATTCATACTTGCCACTATTATGTTTACTATACACCTGTGTTTTCCAAATAAATCTTTACCTACTACACTATGAGTGCTTCCCTGTGTCTCCTGTGAGGAGCTTCTTCAACCCTTACAGCCCTAAGTGATCCCTGTGTCAGCTCCTGAGAAGGGGGAGGCTTATCTAGATTGATTCTTCTCTGACCTGCTGGACCATTCTTTCACCACATGAGGGCGTAGGATCTCCATCTTTCCCAGCTATTTCCATGACCAGACCAGAAAGGAGAGGGGAATCTTCAGGATATATATTCACATGCGTATTACTTATACACTTTCTGGTTAGTGTGTATTTCTACCATTCGCACTGGGAATCAAGGAGCACCTTTTTATTGGACTGTGTTTCATCATTTATTTCTTATGATCTTTTAACAGCGCTGCATTTTGTTTATATATGAATTTTGGGACTTTTTATGCGTTTTCCTTTAATGTTCAGCTGCTATAACTATTGAGAGCGCTTACTATATTTTGTATCATTCACTCCTATATATCTCATTCTGAATATCGGACTTTTTTCGGAGAGGAGTCTTGGCACCATATCACCGGGTTTTTTTTCTCTTACAGCTGCCGTGAGTGGTATATAGACAAGCACGAATGCTAAACTACTGATGCATATGTACTGATATATAGAATTATGTAAATTAAATGATTTTCTATTTAGTTAGGATCCAGTTACTGGAACGTGTCAAAAATGCACCATAAATGGAACAAAAACGTGCCTGCGGAAATTATTATTATACAGGATTTATATAGCGCCAACAGTTTGCTCAGCACTTTACAATATAACGGGAGACAATACAGCAACAATACAGTTCAATACAAGAGGGTTAGGAGGGCCCTGCTCCTTGGAGCTTACAATCTAAGAGGGAGAGGCTGGTGGTACAAAAGGTAATAACTGTGGGGGATGGAGTGATAGGAGGAATAGAAGATTCTGTTAGTAGCTGAAGGCAGGATAGGCTTCCCTGAAGATATCGCCTAAAAGTGGGCAGAGTAGGCGATAGTCTGATAGATTGGGGTAGAGAGTTCCAGAGGTTGGGGGAGGCTCTGGAGAAGTCCTGGAAATGAGCATGGGAGGAGGAGAAAAGGGAGCTAGAGAGCAGGAGGTCCTGGGAGGAGCGGAGAGGACTGTTTGGGTGATATTTGGAGACAAGATTGGTGATGTAATTTGGGGCAGAGTTATAAATGGTTTTATATGTGATTGTTAATGTTTTGAATTTTATTCGTTGGGCAATTGGAAGCCAGTGGAGGGATTGGCAGAGAAGGATGGCAGATACAGAACGGTTAGTAAGGTGGATGAGTCTGGCAGCAGCATTCATGATAGACTGAAGAGGGGAGGGCAATGAGGAGGGAGTTACAATGGTCAAGGCGAGAGATAACAAGGGAGTGAATAAGTTACTTTGTAGTTGCAGAGGTTAACCACTTGCCTACTGGGCACTTATACCCCCTTCCTACCCAAGCCAATTTTCAGCTTTCAATGCTGTCGCACTTTGAATGGAAATTGCGCGGTTATGCAACATTGTACTAATATGACTTTTTTTATAATTTTTTACACAAATAGAGCTTTCTTTTGGTGGTATTTAATCACCACTGGGTGTTTTATTTTTTGTACTATAAACAAAAAGAGCATAAAATGTGAAAAAAAACAGTTTCTTTGTTTCTATTATAAAATTTTGCAAACAGGTAATTTTTCTCCTTCACTGATGTGCATTGATGAGGCTGCACTGATAGGAGTCACTGATGGGCACTGATAGGAGTCACTGATGGGCACTGATAGGAGTCACTGATGGACACTGATGAGGTGGCACGGATAGGCAGCACTGATGGGCACTGATAAGAGGCACTGATAGGCAGCACTGATGAGCTGGCACTGATGATGCTGCACTGTTAGGCGGCACTGATGGGCAGCACTGATGGGTGCACTGACTGACAGCACTGCTGGACACTGATGGGTGGCACTGCTGGGCAGCACTGATGAGGGGCACTGCTGGGCACAGGGTGGCACTGCTAGGCACAGGTGGGTGGCACTGCAGGGCACTGCTGGATGGCACAAGTGGGTGGTACTGCAGGGCACAGATGGGTGGCACTGATGGCCAAAAGTGGGTGGCACTGATGAGCACAGGTGAGTGGCACTGATGGGCACAGGTGGGTGGCACAGGGTGGCAGCACTGCTGGGCACTGATCATCAGGGTACTGATCACCGATAACCAGCAGCTGTATTTACCTGGTGATCTGCTGTGTTTGTAGGCAGCGCCGGGTGTGCACCGCTGGGTGCGTGCACAGAACTGTACTGGAACGCAATAAAATGCAGAAAAAAACGCACCGGAACGCACCAAAAATGCACTGAAACACACATGTCCCTATTTAAATTGAAGAAAAATGAACTGGAATACATAAAAATTGCACTGGAATGTGTCAAAAATGCATAAAAAAACACACCGGAACACATCACAAACGCGCATGTGGAAACGCATCCGGAACGCATCTGGACTTAGGGCTAGTTCACACCAGATGCAGTTTGGTGCTGTTTTTTTTTCTGCAGAAAAAAATGCATGCACAGTGGTTTCCATGTATTCCAATGGCCCTAGTTCACACTAGTGTAGTCAGTTCCAGTCAGTTTCCGGTGCAGAAAAAAAAGTAGAACATGCTGCATTTTTTCTACACAGAACCATACTGGAACATAGAAAACTGCATCAAAACTGCACTGGAACAGAGTGTGGTGTGAACTGTGAGCAAAAATGTATCCGGAATGCATCCAGAGTGCATTTTTGCTGTGTGAACTGGCCTTTAGGGCTGGCTCACACTATAGAAACGCAGTCCAGATGCTTTCTGGATGTATTTCTGCATGCATGTTTTTGGCACCTTCATGTGTTTTTGAGTGCATGTGATCAGCACAGGGCCAATCAGCACTCTCCAGACAGAGGTCAGGGGTCCTGCATCCCCCTATTGGAGAATGAAAACCCCTCCTACAAGATGTAACCAGTGCTCTGCTGGACGCTGCTAGAAGTCACAAGACTGCTCTAACTGCTGCTGAGAAAAGGTATTTAGACCTGTAGACCGGGGTGTTGTTGTAATTGGGACCCTCATCTACTCCTACTGGTTCAGCTTACACATGGTTATACCACCTACCACCCTACCATCTACCTCCACATTACACCAGGAGTTATCACCGGGGCTGTGGTGGGATTCAGCTGTCTTAATCTCCCTCCAATGAGTATATAGTATACTCTTTCGGAGGAATTCCCTGGTGCGCAGCACTGGCTGGACTGGGCACATGTGCAGTGGACCAGGTACGTCATGGCCGCAGTAGTTCCATCGCGGTGGGCTGTATGCATACAGAGTCTGAACTGACTCCCAAGTAGACCACTAGGGTTGCCACCTCATCCCTTTAAACCCAAACACTGTGGATGATTAAGGTGGTAATTCAACTGATGTAATGCCTTATCTGCATTACCCTAGGTTCACACCTAAGTGTTTTCCGCAGCGTTTTGCAGAAACATACTACAGTCCATTTAACATGATTTCCTATGGGACATGTTCACATCTCCGTGTTTTCACCCGGTGCGTTTTCTGGAAAGGGTAGGGACTTTTTTGAACGCAAAAAGTTGCGTTTTTGGTTCTACAGGCCTCAATGAAAACACTGCAGAAAAGCATGTAGTGCTGCATTTTTGCAGCGTTTTTGATGCGTTTTGCATTTTAAATCTGCCTAGCAACAAGAAAATAAAGAAAGCATCAAAAACGTGTCAAAAACACAAGCGCAAAACGCGTTGCAGAAACAGACCAAATGCAAACTGCATAGGTTTGAGCCTAGCCTCAGAACCTGTGTAATTATTATGTGTTCGGGTTTAAAGGGATGAGGTGGCAACGCTAAGACCACTGGAAATTTCCATCCTATGAGCTCTGACAGCGGCCACGCAGGAGCGGATTTGGTTCCTGTTACAAGTCTATTTCTCATCCTCTTGTGAGTGTATATATTGGGAATTCATGATATTGGTTTTATGAATAAACTGGATTACACTGGGGCGGATGGGCGCTCTTTTCCTCTGTTTTTAGATGTGATGCCGCCACTCAGTGGACATTAGAGAGGTGCAACGCCGGATTGAAAGATGAATTCCACTGAACTATTATTACCAGCGAGTCCGGAGGGACATTATTGACCCTCGCATTCACTGGTTTTTTTTTGTGTGATTTTATGGCATTTACTGACCTATGAGATGCCACTTTTTATTGAGTTTATTAAAGGATGATATGCATTTAAATTGAAGGACTGAACTTTTTTCTTGGGCACTAGTGTGTGTAGCTATATATATAATCATCATCAGGGGCGGACTGACAACTCATGGGGCCCCTAGGCAATAGGGGATCATGGGGCCCCTGTGTCCTTGCCCACACTCAAAGTACACCCAAAAAAACCTATAAAAGGTACCATGGGGCATTTCATGGGGCCCCCTACTGACCCCGGGCCCTCCGGCAGTGCCCGAGTGCTCAAATGGTCAGTCCACCCCTCATCATTGGCTTATCACTACCAGTGCGTAGTCTTTCTGTTCTTTGGATATAATTGTTTTGTTCCTATTCCTAAGGGTTTTTTTTTTCTGTCACAGCATTATTGGTTTTATGTATGTCCATATAGTGCAATTGAGTGCCTAGTTGTTATTATTATTATTATAATAATACAGGATTTATATAGCGCCAAGTTTGTGCAGTGTTATACAAAATGAAGGTAGACAATACAGTTCCAATACAATTTGGTACAAGAGGAAACAGAGGGCCCGGCTCGGTAGAGCAATCTAGGAGGAAGGGTTGAGTGATACAAAAGGTAATAGCAGTTTACTAGGTAGAAGCAGGATAGGCTACTTTAACCGCTTGCCTACCGGGCACTTATCCCCCCTTCCTGCCCAGGCCAATTTTCAGCTTTCAGCACTGTCACAAATTGAATTACAATTGCGCAGTCATGCAACACTGTACGCATATGACATTTTTAGCATTTTTTCACACAGTGCTTTTTTTTGGTGGTATTTAATCACCACTGGGATTTTATTTTTTGCGCTATAAGCAAAAAAAGAGAAAAAGATTTGAAACAAAAAAAAAGGTTTTCTTTGTTTTCTATTATATAATTTTGCAAACAGGTAATTTTTCTCCTTCACTGATGTGCATTGATGAGGCTGCACTGATAGGTAGCACTGATAGGTGGCACTGATGATGCTGCACTGATATGCAGCAATGATGGGCAGTGATAGGCGGCACTGATGGGTGGCAATGGCTGGTGGCACTTCTGGGCACTGATGAGCAGCACTGATGGGTGGCACTGCTGAAATGGGTGGCACTGATGGGTGGCACTGCTAGGCATTGATGGGCACAGGTGGGTGGCACTGCTAGGCATTGATGGGCACAGGTGGGTGGCACTGCTTGGCCCTTGTGGGTGGCACTGCTGAGCTCAGGTGTGTAGCACTGGTGGGTGGCACTGCTGGGCACTGATCATCAGTGCCCTGATGATCAGCGCCGATCTATTTTCTGACAATTGCCAGTTATTGGCAGTACTTTCCTCATGCTGTGACAGCGTGAAGAAAGTGAAGCTGATAACTGGCAACTGCATTTACCCGGTGATCTGCTGTGTCATTGGACAGGCTGCTGTGATTGACCACATCACTTGATCAGCTGTGTCCGTAGGACGCAGCAATCACGGAGATTGCTGGGTGAGTAGTTACAGAGAAGGGTTTTCAAGGATCGTCTATAGGTGGATAGTTTAGGAGATTTAGGAGTCTGAAAGATTAGGGTAGAGAGTTCCATAGGATAGGAGAAGCTCAGGAGAAGTCCTGGAGGCGAGCATGGGAGGAGATGACATGGGAACTAGAGAGCAGAAGGTTTTGGGAGGATCGAAGTGAGCGGTTTGGTTGATATTTTAAATAAAGAAAACAATGTGTGCTATCATATATTGTCAAAAAGCCACTAGCTGAGCGGCTGCAATGACACTTATAAGTGATCCCACACTCAAATCCATATACAGTCAGGTCCATAAATATTGGGACATCGACTCAATTCTAACATTTTTGGCTCTATACACCACCAGAATGAATTTGAAATGAAACAAAAAAGATGTGCTTTAACTGCAGACTGTCAGCTTTAATTTGAGGGTATTTACATCCAAATCAGGTGAACGGTGTAGGAATTACAACAGTTTGCATATGTGCCTCCCACTTGTTAAGGAACCAAAAGTAATGGGACAGAATAATAATCATAAATCAAACTTTCACTTTTTAATATTTGGTTGCAAATCCTTTGCAGTCAATTACAGCCTGAAGTCTGGAACGCATAGACATCACCAGACGCTGGGTTTCATCCCTGGTGATGCTCTGCCAGGCCTCTACTGCAACTGTCTTCAGTTCCTGCTTGTTCTTGGGGCATTTTCCCTTCAGTTTTGTCTTCAGCAAGTGAAATGCATGCTCAATCGGATTCAGGTCAGGTGATTGACTTGGCCATTGCATAACATTCCACTTCTTTCCCTTAAAAAACTCTTTGGTTGCTTTTGCAGTATGCTTTGGGTCATTGTCCATCTGCACTGTGAAGCGGTGCCCAATGAGTTGTGAAGCATTTGGCTGAATATGAGCAGATAATATTGCCTGAAACACTTCAGAATTCATCCTGCTGCTTTTGTCAGCAGTCACATCATCAATAAATACAAGAGAACCAGTTCCATTGGCAGCCATACATGCCCACGCCATGACATTACCACCACCATGCTTCACTGATGAGGTGTATGCTTAGGATCATGAGCAGTTCCTTTCCTTCTCCATACTCTTCTCTTCCCATCACTCTGGTACAAGTTGATCTTGGTCTCATCTGTCCATAGGATGTTGTTCCAGAACTGTGAAGGCTTTTTTAGATGTCGTTTGGCAAACTCTAATCTGGCCTTCCTGTTTTTGAGGCTCACCAATGGTTTACATCTTGTGGTGAACCCTCTGTATTCACTCTGGTGAAGTCTTCTCTTGATTGTTGACTTTGACACACATACACCTACCTCCTGGAGAGTGTTCTTGATCTGGCCAACTGTTGTGAAGGGTGTTTTCTTCACCAGGGAAAGAATTCTTCGGTCATCCACCACAGTTGTTTTCCGTGGTCTTCTGGGTCTTTTGGTGTTGCTGAGCTCACCGGTGCGTTCCTTCTTTTTAAGAATGTTCCAAACAGTTGTTTTGACCACGCCTAATGTTTTTGCTATCTCTTTGATGGGTTTGTTTTGTTTTTTCAGCCTACTGATGGCTTGCTTCACTGATAGTGACAGCTCTTTGGATCTCATCTTGAGAGTTGACAGCAACAGATTCCAAATGCAAATAGCACACTTGAAATGAACTCTGGACCTTTTATCTGCTCATTGTAATTGGGATAATGAGGGAATAACACACACCAGGCCATGGAACAGCTGAGAAGCCAATTGTCCCATTACTTTTGGTCCCTTAACAAGTGGGAGGCACATATGCAAACTGTTGTAATTCCTACACCGTTCACCTGATTTGGATGTAAATACCCTCAAATTAAAGCTGACAGTCTGCAGTTAAAGCACATCATGTTTGTTTCATTTCAAATCCATTGTGGTGGTGTATAGAGCCAAAAATGTTAGAATTGTGTCGATGTCCCAATATTTATGGACCTGACTGTACATATACCAACAGTGTTGCGCTAACTCGTATAAATAATGACATATGAAAATGATAACCAACAGTCCTTATTAATAATGTGACAGTTCAATCAAATAATTGTGCTTGAAGGGGTGCTTAATATATGCAATTTTCCACTGTGACTTCATGCACCTCCACCTATGGGTACAGATCATACAGTGTACCTATAAATTAATATAGGTCGATCAAGCATAGTAGTTCCATCAAAGAGGCTCCAGATGGCAGCAAAGAACTGATAACAGACACCACCTCAGATGGCACTATATCCGGGACTCTTCTCAGTTTCAAAATAATGCTGGATAGGACAGATCGGTTTTTATTATTATTATATTATTATTATTATACAGGATTTATATAGCGCCAACAGTTCGCTCAACACTTTACAATATAACGGGAGACAATACAGCAACAATACAGTTCAATACAAGAGGGTTAGGAGGGCCTGCTCCTTGGAGCTTACAATCTAAGAGATTTTTACATATAAACTTCCGGTCAGCAAATATCTTCAGGAAAAAACACTCTAAAATGAACTTTAGTGCAATCAAACACAATATGATACCCATTTATTGGGTAAAATATAAAAGATTGGGTGGTGTTGGATACCAGACATGTCAAGTCTTAAAATTGTGCACATTCATGGAGTCACATTAAACAATTTGGAATTGACCATAAATGATGGCCCTAGAATTATTGATCATACTCTGATGTTCATGACAGTACCTCACATGTGCTGTGTAGTTGATGTTTACATACACATGCATGCCCTACGCTGCGCTTTTCATATGGGTGTGAACAGGAGTGCATTAAAAATGTTTTTCATTATTTTTTTATTATCTTAATTATTCTATAATTCAATTTTTTAAATTCTTTTTTATGAGGGTTTACTGAAGTACCAGCTATTAAAAACATTACCAATGCGAAAGCATCCAAAAAATGTGATTTACAGGGAATCAGGTATGTAAGCAAGTAAGATATTTTATAAAGAAAATAGCTCTATGGAAAAAGATGTGCTTATAAATTATACTTATAAGCTGCTGATCCTCTGATTCACAAAATATGTTTTAAATATTGGAGTAAAAAATTGATTTTGTGCTATTAAGTAAAAAAACCCCACAAAATAAACTAATTTTGCCTGTCCACTTTTTTAGTGTCAAACACTCCCTGTAATTTTTTTTTTTTTTTGGAAGGTATCAGTCTGGAGAAAGGTACAAAAAATGTCCAGGGCATTAGATATACCATAGGACACAGTGAAGACGGTCATCAATAAGTGGAGAAAATATGGCGCAACAGTGACATTACCAAGAACTGAACACTCCTCCAAAATTTATAAGAAAACAAGGTTGCCAAGAGGCCTACAGCAACATTAAAGGATCTGTAAGAATTTCTGGCAAGTACTGGTGATGTACTACATGTAACAACAGTTTCCCGTATATAATAGATTGTAAGCTCTCAGGAGCCGGGCCCTCTGTTTCCTCTTGTACCAGATTGTATTGTAACTGTAATGCCTACCTTCATTTTGTAAAGCGCTGCACAAACTGTTGGCGCTATATAAATCCTTTATAATAATAATAATAATAATAATATATTATTAGTACAATACAGGATTTATATAGCGCCAACAGTTTATGAAGCGCTTTACAAAATGAAGGTAGGCATTACAGTTACAATACAAATGAATACAGAAGGATTCAGAGGGCCCTGCTCATTAGATATGTTCATATGCCTGGGCTGTAAGGTAAGGTGGTGGGATGGAAACCCTTTCTTAGTAAGAAAAACATCCTAGTCTAGCTACATTTTGCAAAAACCTATATCAAGCCTCCCAAAAGCATGTGCGAAAATGTGTTATGGTCTGATGAGACCAAAGTTGAACTTTGTGGTCATAATTTCTAAAAGTATGTTTGGAGCAAAAACCAGCGCTGTGCATCAAAATAACACCATACCCACAGTGAAGCATGGTGGTGGCAAGCAATATGCTTTGGTGCTATTTTTCTTCAGCTGGATCTGGGGATTTAGTCACGGCAGAGGGATTAATGATCCAAATATCATTCAATTTTGGAACAAAACCTTCAGGCCTTTGCTAAAAAGCTTAAAATCATGAGGAATTTCACCTTTCAGAGTGACAACAACCCAAAGCATACGTCCAAATCAGCAAAATAATGGCTTCACCAGAAGAGATCAAAGTTTTGGAATGGCCCAATCAGAGCCTGGACCTGAATCCAATTGAAAATCTGTGGGGTGACCTGAAGAGCGATGTGCACAAGATGACCTCACAATCTGCTGGTCCTCTGATCCACATTTTTTTTTTTAATATTTCAGTAAAAACTAGATTTTTGCCTGTCCACCCACTCAGAAAATATTTTTTATTACATAAAATATTTTAAAAGAGGGAATAAATTGTATAACAAACTAAATTAGGCTTTGGTCAGTGTGGGCATTAAAAATGAGCTGTTGAGCCATGTTTTTTAGTGCCCGCCAACCACCCCGGGTAAAAAAATTATTTTGTTGAAGGTATCAGTCTGTTGAAGGATACAAACAATTTCCAAGGCATCAGGTATACCAAGCAGGGAAACTATGGCACAACTGGGACATTACCAAGAACTGGACGCTGCTCCAGAGGGTACAATTTTCATTAGATATGACTTTCTTTTTCAACCAGGGAGCCCAGGCACATTGGGGTGCCTTGGCAAAATGCCTAAAAATTTACCAAAAATTGTATATAAGTTAGCAGGTGGATGAAGCCTGCCCTTTAGTTATGCAGAATCCCAGGTGTAGTGTGCATCATTACAGCCTTCTAGCTGCCAGCGTTTTAACAACCAATGACATCACTGGTTGAGAAGGAAGGAGTTGGGTGCCTGCACAGCATCCTTTTTTGCCCCTAGTCAGTACCAGTATGTAAACGTGTGCAATATTTTCTTTGGATGTTGTTGAAAATTTAAAAAACTAAATTAATAGTTTTACATAATTCAGCTAGTGTGCCTTGAGATTGTGCATAATTTAAAAGGGTGCCTTGACTGAAAAAAGATTGAGAAACAATTAGATATGCTACAGGACACAGTGAACATGGTCATTAACAAGTAGAGAAAATATGGCACAAGACATTACCAAGAACTGGCTTCTTGTAGTGATTGTCCCACAGCTATCACATGGTAAATGGGCCAATCATAGCATGTCAACATGAATCCATTCATGACGATCTAAACGATTGCTGTTATAATATTAATCACTGTATCAGCAACCACAGTGTAAAAAGAACCCCACCCCCCCAGCAGTACAGTGTTACTATGGTAACACTGAACTACTCCGATGAAAGCATGTGAAAAACATAATAGTAATGAAAAGAAAAAAATAAATGTTTAACCTCCCTGGCGGTAAGATTATTTCCGATTTTTGGTGCTGAAAGCGGTACCATTTTTTTGCATGGAAATATGTAGTTTTTTTATTGTAGGCTGTAATATTTAGGAATAACTCACTGAAATCTGTCCGAACAAGAGTCTATTAAACATCCCGGGTATGATAAAATTTGAAACACAAAATCATAAATTATAATTTAATTAATAATCATAAAAAATAATAATATAATATTACATTTAATTCAATAATATAAACAAATCAAAAACACTGAAATTTGAAATATAGCGCCAAGTTCGCACATCGCTGAGCAAAGTCGCAAAATGGTTTTCAGTGTCTGATGACTAATTTCTCCACGAATCATTATCACTCAATTCTGCAAGTGGTTCTGATTTACTATCGCTGTTCTCTAGCTGGTCTAAAACCGCTTTTGACTTAAAGGGAGGTTAAAAAAATGAAATACTTTTTTTTTACATACTGTTACCAGTCAGTATCCCTGATCACTGCCACACCGGTCATATGATGACGCTGTACTGCACTGGTGACAGTATGTAAAAAAAAAAAAAAAACCCACAAATTTTATTTAATTTCTTCATTTTCCAAAAAATTGTGACAAAAAAATACAACTTTAAAAAACTCACCATGCCTCTTTCTAATCACCTCAGACTGTCTACTCTCCAAAAAGGGGTCATTTGGTGGGTATATGTGCTGTCCTGGCAGTTTAGGGCCTCAAGACATGAGATTGGCTTTCAGTACTTCAGGAGATCTACCAGGCTACCGACTCAGGCAGATTGGACTTCTGAACTTGACTCCATAAAATATTTAAAAGGATTACTGACAGCAGAATTGAACAGGTCATACCAGCTCATGATTACTCTGGTCTGAACAATATTTAGTTATTCCCAGGAGTTTCAAACAGTGATTGCTGATTAACTACATGCAAGGCTGATGTTAGAAACCTCAGGGCCCCATACAGCAAAACTGACAGGGCCCTTCCACCACAAAAAAAAAAAAAAAGCGCTTCAGTTATGAATGAACACAGTGAGTGATTGTTACCGATTACTCATTGTGTTCATTCAGGAAAGGAAGGGGCTGGTAAATGTGACATATTTACCGGACCCTTCCCACTCTGCATCCTGAAGGATCCTATTGTGTGCTTGCAGATGCCGCTGGAAAGGAGAGGAGAGAAGCCGGCAGCACTGGGGTGGGGGCACACAGGTGGGTGGGGGCACACAGGGGAGCCTGGGCAGCAGGGGGAAACATATGGTGCACAGGGAGGGTGATGGGTGTGGCAGGGGCAATTACTGGAACTGATCCCCTGTATGGCTCTCTCTGCAGCAGCTGAAAGCCAGTGGGAGGAGGAGGAGAAGAGACCACCCTCTCTTCCCACATCTGATTCAACCACCTGCCTGGGCCCCTTTCCCCCGCTGACCTGGGCCCTGTACAGGAGGACTGGTGGTAACCACTTATCCTTGGCCCTGCATACGCTATCCATGGTGGAGAAGCGAAACCACCCCCCATCTATTTCTCACCCACTATGTCCATCTCTCCTGTTGACATTTTCTGATCCCTCTCTCCCTCTGTTGTCTTTCATGTAGCTGACCCTTTTGATACTTTTTTCCCCTCTCCCCGTTACTACCCTACGATTTCCCTTATAGACCATACGATTTCCCTTATAGACCTGAAAGGAAGACTGGGTAGGGCAAATTCTTTGAGACATTTGACCTATGTTTTATAGTTGTGTTCTCCTTCCTAACACTGTCATCCAGGACATTGATGTCCCACTATTGTACCATTACTTGAGGACTTTGCTATCTTCAATATTATGTACCTTGGACATTCTGTACCTCACCCAACAAACACATGTATCCTGTCAAACTTTAAAGAAGTACTAAACAAAAAACAAACAAGTATTATACTGCAACTTACCATTTCTTAGATGTGATGTTGTTTTTCAGCACAACAAGCTCTCTTCCAGATGTAACAGTTTACAAAAAATGAGACAAACAATTTAACACTGGTAAGGGTGCTTACAATGATCGGCTTTTATTTGTTCATGTAAAACTTTTATCTTGAAAGGAAAAAACTGCTGTAACTGAATATAAAGTGTGAACTGGAGTCCAAAAAAAGCCTGAAAAAAAGCAAATGAATGCAGCTACAACATCTAATGATTGATAGGCTGCAACATATTACATGATACATATAATATGATACAATTGCGATTTGTGGTGTATGCGTCTTTAATGTACTCATTATATCTTCCAAGAAAAATGGCCTCACACAGTGTATGTTTCAGTGTATGTTCCAGGGAGGTTCTGCGTCAGTAGCAGGGAATGGGCATAATGAAGCATACTTTGTTTTGCTGTCATTCAGTCTTTCCACGAAAATTACCATGGTACCAATGTAGTAATATAAATCATGAGTCAGTCTTTATTATTCATGGTGATCCCAATTCATTTTCTTTGTCTACCTTGCCAGAGAGTGGCAGTCGGCAAGCAATTATCTGAGACAGGTACGGAACACGCCATTTAAAGTGAACCTGTGCTATACAAGGTAACATGTTCCCTTTTAGAGTGTATGCAAAAACATTTTTTTTTTTTAGTTTTTTTTAGTTTTAGATAGAGTTGGGAGGATTAGAAACATTTTTGCCTTTTTACTCTTGTCCAGGGTTCTGTTGTTTTCTTTTCCTTCTTGTCCTGCAAGCAACAGGTTTTACCAGACAGGGAGTGAAGGTAATCTCCAATGGAAAAAAATAAAAAATAAAATAACTGCTTTTTTAAGTAGCAAAAGGCTAGAACTAGAACCCCTGTCCAATTTTTATTTCTGTCTAGGCCCCTGCTGCAGATTTTTAATTTTTATTCTCTTATTTACAACCTTTATCCCAAAAGAAAAAATAATTATTTCTGCAACTGCTTAAAGCAATACTAAAGGCAAGTTTAAAAAAAAAATAACAAACATGTTATACTTACTGGCTCTGTGCAGTGGTTTTGCACAGAGCAGCCCCAATCTTCTTGGCTCCCCCACCTGTGCTGCTGGTCCCTCCTTCCTGTAGGGTGGTCCCAGAGCAAACAGCTTGCTATGGGAGCACCTGAGCAGGCGCGCTCCCGAGCCGCTGCTTTGTCTCTCCATTCACACGTGGAGCTGTGGCTCGGCCCTGCCCCCTCTCTCTCTTCAATGGCTCACTGGCTGTGATTGACAGCAGCAGCTAATGGCTCCAGCTGCTGTCTCAGCCAATGAGGAGGGAGAATCCACGGCTCTCATGCACATTGCTGGATCGCGTTGGGGCTTAGGTAAGTATTGGGGGGGCTGGTGGGAGCTGCACACAGAAGGTTTTTTTTACCTTTATAGATAGAATGTATGATAGTGAAACACCTTCAGCTTTTACAACCATTTTAAAGGAGAAGTGTGGATAACAAAACAAGCTCTCTGCTCTGCCCATCCAGTGCTCACTGTAGCGCAAGGCTGGGGAAGGGGAGGGAGCAGCTGGCTCAGACTCCCAGCGTCAGCGTGCCCTGAGAGCCTGGACCGGCTCTGTGATGTCAGGTGACAACGCACTTTAGCTTTCCTGTGACCCAGAAGGAATTCACTCCTGTGACCCAGAAGAGAAGTATGACCAAAGCTTTGACCATACTTCTCTTTTAACAAATGTTAGCTGGAGTTAGGCTTTAATTTCATAGTCATTTATGGAAAGTCCATCTAAATCCATTAGTCCATCTAACACTACCTTCTCTACAAGTTTACAAACTTCCCGTCCAAGGATGGCTACATTGGTCCTCCTTAGATACAGAGAAAGTGTGAGTGTAGCCACCCTAAGACAGGAAGTGTGTTACTAGTCAGATCACCAGTGGAACATGAGCTTTAAAAACAGAAAATTAATGGAGCACACACATTTGTAAGATGCAATATATTCCATTTATTTTTTTGGTTTTCTACACACTTTACTTCAAGCAGCTACAGAGGCTGGTTTTAAATGAATCAGCCATATCACTCAATCAAATGCAGGGGCGGACTGACCATTGGGGAACTTGGGCACTGCCCGAGGGCCCGGGGTCAGTAGGGGCCCCATGAGATGTCCCTAGTACCTTTCATAGGCTTTTTTGGGTGTGATTTGAGTGTGGGCGAGGACACAGGGGCCCCATGATCCCCTATTGCCCGGGGGCCCCATGAGTTGTCAGTCCGCCCCTGATCAAATGACATTTGTTCCAGACCTCATGGCCTTGTGGTGTTTGGATCATGTCAATGGAATAGAGGTCGGTTTTACAGCTTGTCACAGCTCAGATCATGTTCTCAGATAACACTGTTCAACAGGTAAAAAGTTTTGGGCATAAAATTAGCTAATCTTACATAATTTTGGGGTGCTGAAAACGAAAATGACCCTAAAAAATGTTGATTGGCTCTAGTTTCCATGATATAGTCACCCATCTAATGACGTAAGCCATTCAAAATTATGATGCAACTTCAGGTGCATATTGCGCAATTGATACTGGTGACCAATAGAAAATTGCATGTATACTGAGATGATGCAATATTAGCCTTTAATTGCATCACTTCACTGCATAAAAGCTGCAGTATCTGTAGATGATTGTAGTTCGACAGCGTCTTTACATTTCGTTTTATGCTTATATAGGCTACTCAGTAATGCCTCGAACTTGTGTGAATAAAGCAGATAATTTCTGCTATATCTGCGGTGAAATAACTTTTATCTCACAAAAAAGGAGGATAACAGGAATGATTAAGAAAGCCTACAACTTGTATTTTGGCTGCAAGATAGGAGACCAGGACAAGAGCTGGGCACCACATATATGCTGCAATTCTTGTGGGACGGCACTGGAGCAATGGTTGAATGGAAAAAAGGCATCTATGCCTTTCGCTGTGCCAATGATTTGGAGAGAGCCAACAGATCATGTTAGTAATTGTTACTTTTGTATGGTGCCTCCAATTGTAAAAGGGCTAAATAAGAAGAAAAAGTTATCTGTGCACTATCCAAATATTCCATCGGCAATACGTCCAGTTCCTCATGGAGAGGGGCTACCAATTCCTAAAGCACCAGAATCCTTCGTGGTTGAGTCAAGTGAGGAAGAACCTGAAGCGTGTAGTCACGTGCAGTTGTAAGAGATAGCCCTTTCCTCGAATACAAGAGAAAAGCCAAGAGAAGCAAAACCGACACAAACTGAAGACAAAACTAGTGAGAATCCTAAGTATTAAAATGATTCAACTTAGCTTATGGCTATAATTTTTCTTGGTAATCCTATGCAATATATTATGCCATTTAGGCTTTGTTATGTAGTCAATATCACTTGCTTTATATTTGTGGAAAGACATCTATCTATATAATTATTGTGCATTATGTAGTCATTACGCCTATAGTAGAAAACTTTCCGTTTACAGAAAAACTAGAGCCAATTGACAAATTTCATTGTTATATTTGAACTCAGAATGTGAAATTCATTAAGAAATGGATCCTTTTGTTTCCAAAACTGGCAAAAAATAAAAATTTGTTGAACAGTGTAATCAACATCTGCTTGGATACATTTCATTACATTTCATGACATTATGGTGAACGGATTGAGGTGGACTGACTAGCTGATGTAGGCATACATGTTGGGGGATAGTCCCAACACTCAATAGGCCACAGAAAAGTGGTGAAATATTTTGGGCTATTTTTTTCTATTAGGTTTTATGCTCTATCCAGTGTATCTTCGTTTCTCTTTTGTAATGCATTATATATCCCTGTAAGATAATGTGGAATATACCCTTTACATAGTAGTAGTTGTAATGCTCAATGGCAAACTGGTTTATCCACTTACATTTTCCCTTTGCCTTGTTAGAACATGAACCTGTGGGTTGCCACCATTGTGATTCATGGTAAAATCCACTGTCACGTAGAGTTGGTTTTCTACAGACCGGTTCAGCCTAGTGCTCAGTACATTCTGGTTTAAACTAGTTCAGCTTCAAATCCAGGTTCATTGAAAATTCTATTTCCTTTAGTCGTCTGACATGTTAGGCAAATTTCTCTTGCGTATATATATATATATATATATATATATATATATATATACAGTATATACACTATAATCCAAAAAGTATTCAGACACCCCTCCAAATCATTGGATTAAGGTGTTCCAATCACCTCCATGGCCACAGGTGTATAAAATCAAGCACCTAGGCATGCAGACTGCTTCTACAAACATTTGTGAAAGAATGGGTCGCTTTCAGGAGCTCAGCGAATTCAAGTGTGGTACCGTGATAGGTTGCCTCCTGTGCAATAAGTACATCTGTGAAATTTCCTTGCTACTAAATATTCCACGGTCAGCTGTTAGTGGTATTATAACAAAGTGGAAGCAACTGGGAACAAGAGAAACTCAGCCATGAAAAATGACAGAGCGGGGTTAGCGCATGCTGAAGCGCACAGTGCGCAGAAGTAGCCAACTGTCTGCAGAGTCAATAGCTAAAGACCTCCAAACTTCATGTGGCCTTCAGATTAGAACAACAACAGTGCATAGAGAGATTAATGGAATGGATTTTCATGGCTGACCAGCTGCATCCAAGCCTTACATCACCAAGTGCAATGCAAAGCGTTGGATGCAGTGGTATAAAGCACGCCACCACTGGACTCTAGAGCAGTGGAGACGTGTTCTCTGGAGTGATGAATCACGCTTCTCTGTCTGGCAATCCAATGTATGTGTCTGGGTTTGGCGGTTGCCAGGAGAACGGTA
This sequence comes from Staurois parvus, assembly GCF_062004578.1. NCBI lineage: Eukaryota > Metazoa > Chordata > Amphibia > Anura > Ranidae > Staurois > Staurois parvus. The sequence continues at coordinate 2,306,283 of NW_028318360.1, read as the reverse complement.
CATGCTGGACTCTACTGTGCCAAGTGTAAAGTTTGGTGGAGGGAGGATTATGGTGTGGGGTTGTTTTTCAGTAGTTGGGCTTGGCTCCTTAGTTCCAGTGAAGGGAACTCTTAAGGCATACCAAGACATTTTGGACAATTTCATGCTCCCAACTTTTTGGGAACAGTTTGGGAATGGCCCCTTCCTGTTCCAACATGTCTGTGTACCAGTGCACCAAGCAAGGTCCATAAAGACATGGATGAGTGAGTTTGGGGTGGAGGAACTTGATTGGCCTGCACCATAAAAAGGCTAAAAAGTAAAGCTTTGAATCCACGGCATGTGTACAGCCCTGAGTGGCTTAATGTCCTTCTTTAACTGGATGGTTGGTAGGCAATAAAACCACCTGCTTTTACCACCCTTGGGCTCCCATGTGAAGAGCCCTCTGTGCTACAAAATAATTTGTGACACAAACAAAAGAAACAAATGATTACAAAAAAATATAAAACACATATACATTACAGATGTGGAAATACAATTGACAAAAACCATTACAGTTTCCCTTGTGAAACCTGATGAAGGGTCTTTGTGTTTTGAATGAAGAGGTCTGCTATACAGAACCCTTGCTGTTCTGCTTATGCGTGGATGTGACCACATGTGAATTTTTTATTTATTTTTTTAAGGATCCTTTATTTTACTTCAATATTTTGTATTTAAAGCAGACCTGCACTTTTTCTGAGCACCAAGAAGCAAAAACGCTATTGAATTCCTTTGTAGCATTCAAAGCAAACTCACCCATCCATCAATGTGTCCATGCTTTATTTTGCTGAGAAATCTCTTGCATTTTTGGCAGTAGGGGGGAAGAACACCCCTTGCATTTTTGGCAGTAGCCATCTTAAATAAGGGCAGATGATCCTTGTAGCATTTACTTCCTGGAATCCATCTGCCCTTGCTTTAGGCATGTATGCAAGTAGCCCTTCCTCCCTTCCTGAAGACTCCTGGAATGTATGACATAATTTGCCTAAGCTAGAAACCAGGACGAAACTAAAGAAATGTAAAAACAAATGTTTAAAACAAGTAAATATGATATACTTGGGAGAGAGGAAAGGAGGAGCCACTAAGTTCAGTATTTGGTTAAAACTTTATTGACACACTGTAAGAATGCACTGACAGAAGTAGATGAAAGACAGGTACAGTTGCAAGAAAAGGTATGTGAACCCCTTGGGATTACGTGGAGTTTTGCATGAATTGGGCATAAAATGTGCTCTGAACGTCATCTAAGTCACAACAATAGAAGAATACAGTCTGCTGAACATAATACTATACAAACATTATATGTTGTCATGGTTTAATTGCACATAACATGTAAACATTCACAGTGCAGTGAGGAAAAAGTATGTGAGGCCCTAGCTTAATGACTTCTCCCAGAGCTAATTGGAGCCAGGAGTGAGCCAACCTTGACTCCAATCAGTGTGATGATATTGGATGTGTTGCTGACAGCTGTCCTGCCCTTAAAAAACACACACCTATTTTGGGTTTACTGGTTTCAAGAAGCACTGTCTGATGTGAACCATGCCTCGCAGAAAAGAGCTCTCAGAAGACCTACGATCAAGAATTGTTGACTTGCATGAAGCTGAAAAGTGTTACAAAAGTATCTCCAAAAGCCTTGATGTTCATGTGTCCACGGTAAGACAGACTGTCTACAAATGGAGAAAGTTTAGCACTGTTGCTACTCTCCCTAGGCGTGGTCGTCCTGTAAAAATGACTGCAAGAGCACAGCACAGAATGCTGCATGAGGTAAAGAAGAATCCCAGAGTGTCAGCTAAAGACCTACAGAAATCTCTGGCACATGCTAACATTTTTGTTGACACATCTACAATAAGGAAAACATTAAACAAGAATGGAGTACATGGGAGGACACCACGGAGGAAGCCATTGCTGTCCAAAAAGAATATTGCAGCACGTTTGAAGTTTGCAAAAGAGCACCTGGATGTTCCACAGCACTACTGGCAAATTATACTGTGGATAGATGAAACCAAGATTGAGTTGTTTGGGAAGAACACACAACACTATGTGTGGAGAAAAAAAGGCACAGCACACCAACATCAAAACCTCATCCCCACTGTAAAACATGGCGGAGGGAGCATCAAGGTTTGGGGCTGCTTTGCTGCCTCAGGGCCTGGACGGATTGTTGTCATTGATGGGAAAATGAATTCCAGAGTTTATCAAGACATTTTGCAGGAAAACGTACGACCATCTGTCTGCCAACTGAAGCTCCACAGAGGATGGGTGATGCAACAGGACAATGACCCAAAGCATACAAGTAATTCAACAAAACAATGGCTGCAACAGCACAGAATACGCCTTCTGGAGTGGTCCAGTCAGAGTCCTGACCTCAACCCGATTGAAATGCTGTGGCATGACCTTAAGAGAGCGATTCACACCAGACATCCCAAGAATATTGCTACACTGAAACAGTTTTGTGAAGAGGAGTGGTCCAAAATGACTCCAGATCATTGTGCAGGTCTGATCTGCAACTACAGGAAACGTTTGGTTGAGGTTATTGCTGCCAAAGGAGGGTCAACCAGTTATTAAGTCCAAAGGTTCACATACTTTTTCCGCCCTGCACTGTGAATGTTTACATGTTATGTGCAATTAAACCATGGCAACATCTAATGTTTGTGTAGTATTATGTTCAGCAGTCTGTGTTCTTCTATTGTTGTGACTTAGATGACGTTCAGAGCACATTTTATGCCCAATTCATGCAAAACTCCACGTAATCCCAAGGGGTTCACATACTTTTTCTTGCAACTGTATATCTGCATATCCAAGGGGGATGGGGAGGTCTCTCTTCTCCATCCTACAGGAAATGCCAGTGAAAGAAGATCCGATGATAGTGCTGGAAGTGAGGTCCAGGGAGGTAGTCTGAAGTGGAACAAGAAGCTGCCCTGTCGACTAGCATGGATGTGACGTCACCATGATGTGACGTCATCAGAGGAAGACAGATGACCGGAAAGGGATAACAGTGAACACAGGCTATGTACTTAGAGCCTCTAGCTCCTTCCACAGGCCTCCAGTGACGTCACATCTGCCCATGCGCTCCTCGCTGGTTGGCAGGGCGGCTTCTTGTTCCCTCCCTTGTTTCTACTGTACACAACTGGCTCACTCTGCAGGATGGCAGCTGCTTGTTAAACTTCTAGCACACTAAGGACTTAAAAACCCACCATCTATATGGACTTTATAGGCAGTATTTTAATTTTAAGCCATTGTTTGTGTTCGCATGCCTTCACTTCCTTTTGCGCCAGCATTTTATCTCATTGTCCAAATATGATATACTTTCCTATCTAATTACTAATGCTAGCAGCATAGGGCTTAAAAATAGTCATTGAGAGAGTGACATTTCACTTTAAGTGAGGCGGGGTATAACAACTAACAGTTGCAAAATGTTGGAAATTTATTGTTACAAAATGCCTTGAATCAGTGCAGTTTTGTTATGTCTGTTTCTATATCTTCTATGGGTACATTGCCATTTTCACATGGCTAAGTACAATCAGTTTTTTTTTCTCACACTTACGGATATTTATAAACTAATACATGTTACAGTTTGGAAATATGGGAAATAGGCTTAGCAAAATGCACTGGCATGGTTTAGAAATGTCTATTTAAATGCAATTTCTTAGAATAACAACACTGCAGAATTGATTCATTTTTACCAAAATAAAATGTCATTTGTTGCTGATCCTGTTTACATTAGGTATCATTTTCACAATAACCACAAGCTTATGTTCATAGCAATGTGAAATCAGAAAAGGAAGTATACCTGATAAAATCACTGGGTAAAAAAAACTCAATAGAAGATGTCATGGCTAGGGTTTAATTATATCCAATTTTTTAACCCACCCATTTCTAATGAAAAGGCTGTTGCCAACTCTAAGGCTGGTCATACACTATACAATTTTCTGTCAAATTTCTGCCCAATTTCTGTTAGATTTACCTTCGACTATGTAGCGCAAGGGCCTGTCTAATTGGATACAATTGAAAGTGTTGTTTAGGTTTGACCTCATATTATATGTTTTTTGGTAAATCTAAAGAAAATTTCTCAAGAAAATTGTATAATGTATGGCCTGCCTAAGGCCAAAAACCATATAATATGAGGTCAAACCTAAACAACACTTTCAATTGTATCCAATTAGGCAGGTTCTTTCACTACATAGTTGAAGGTAAATCTAAAGGAAATTGGGCAGAAATTGGACAGAAAATTGTATAATGTATGGCCAGTTTAAGGCTGTCATATGTTACAAGTTTATCTAAAAACAAAACGTGTTTTTTTTAATTTTGCAAAGGGTAAAGAATTGTTTACAACCAATGTCAGGTTTTTATTTCTGTCTGTGTCCTTGCTAGGGAGATTTCATCTTTCTAATTGTCCAGGTGATCATTATTGCCAAGACTGAAAGTAGGAAAAATTCAACATTTTGAATTGTCACCAGAAAATGAATAGAGGGGAAGTCTTCCAATGGGGACACCTGTTCTGGTGACAACTAAAGCAGGCCATACATGGGTAGAATTCCGAACGATTTTTAGGTCTAAAATCGAAAACTTTGTTTGTTCTGTAATCCGATGGTGCCACCACTGATTTCGAAAATTGATCGTTTTTCATGAATTTTCCAGCATGCCCGATAAATGAAATGGGGAGGAACAACGAAAATTGGCCGGTGCCATTGCCCCACTAACAGAGCTATTCTTAGGTCTGATTTTCGAATGAAAAATCGTTCGAAAATTGACCCATGTATGGCCAGCCTAAGAGGGGACTCTCCTCACCTTTCTCACTACCAGTAGCGTCTGCAAGGCAAAATGTGAAGGGAACTCTCCTGAATAGGTCACAGGTGGCAAAGATTGAGATTTTGTGTATGAAGGGTTAGATTATCAGTGTATGCTCAATCCTTTTTTTTTTTTCCATACATTTACAAGCATTCACATGACTGCTATGCAGGCTCTGATTCTTGGACTCTGAACACTCAACTGTGCAGGATTGGGCAGGGGGCACTACCAGTCCTGTAGCTCCCAAACAGAAAGCAGGGCAGAGGGGGTATGTCTGCAAAAATTTCAGCCATCCTGTAGCTCCCATGCAGAAGATGTGGCTGGGCAGGGGAATATGTCAGCAGTAGTCTGACCATGAGAGTACAGGAATGCCGTGTGTAGGGTCAGATGTTAGCAGGACGTGTGTAGCATGGTCAGAAGGAAACAGTGTGATGGGAGTCACTTTGGGTGGGGGCCCATGGAACCCAGCTCAATTTGTAGAGGTGCTGAGACCCCTGTCTCAGCTCCCCATATCCCTATTATGTGAAAATCACCCTGTGCCTGTTCGGGGTACAGGGTGATCTGTACTAATATTGGAGTGGGGGGTTGTTGATTGTTTAATGCCATGTGGTTGCATCCCATTGTTCTATTGTGTATCTTGCTTGGGAGCAAACAATTATGGGATGTATGTGTTTATGTGTATTGGCTTGGTGGGGGGTGTCTTCAACAGCCTCCCTCCTGATGGGACTGTCTGCTGGTGTATCTCTTGTTACTAAAGGTAGATTGCCCCTCCCTGTGTCATTAGGCAGGGAGGGAGTGTTGTTCCCTTGAATGTATATATCTTGTATCTGTGTTAACCACTTCCTGTCCGGACACTTTTACCCCCTTCCTGTCCAGGGCAATTTTTAGCTTTCAGCGCTATCACACTTTGAATGACAATTGCGCGGTCATGCAACACTGTACCCATATGAATTGTTTACCATTTTTTTGAGACAGATAAAGCTTTATTTTGGTGGTATTTATTCACCGCTGGGATTTTTATTTTTTTTACTATGTAAATGAAAAAGTTCAAAAATTTTGAAAAAAAGTGTTTTTTTAAATAAAATTTTGCAAATAAATAATATTTCATCATAAATCTTAGCCAAAATTTATTCCGTTATTTTTTTTTAGTAAAAAAAAAATCCAAATTAGTTTATAACGAAAAATTATAATTTTTAAACATTTTCTTTTTACATTTTTTTTTTTTATATTATTATTATTTTATTTAATTTTACATACTGTCACCCTAGCAGTACACTGTCACCATGGTGACACTGTACTACTCGTGGAGGGTGATGAAGATTTTTTTTTTTTTTTTACACTGATTGCTTTTACACCCATATAGGATGTAAAAGCAATCATTTCTCTTTCTCTCTGTCTGCATTCCTGCAGTCATTGAGAATTACTGAGTGAGCTGTGAGTGGTCACAGCTTGTCACATGGTACAAGGCTGTTGTGAATAGCCTTGTACCATGTGACCTCTGTGATCATTCACAGATTTCACACATAGTAAGCAATGATGTCACAAGTGACATCTTGCTTACTACTTTGCATGTGATCACTGATTGGCCAATCACTGATCACATGATCGGGACCTCGTACAGAGGTCCCGTCCGACAATCGGTGTTTCACTGTGTCCGGAGGACACAGTGGGCACCGGATCGCGGTGGTGCGCGCTCCCAGGGAGCGTGCACAGCTAGAAAAGGCGGGTGCCGTTTATGAAGGCAACCCGCCCCTGGACTGCCACCGCCCTGCCGTTTATAAACAGCAGGCGGACGGCAAGAGGTTAAAATAAAGTAGTCTATTTCCTGGTTTGCTTCAAGACTGGAGTCATCTAGTCTTGTATGGTCTGCTGTGGTGTCTGTGGTCGGTGTTCAGCCAGGGAAACGGTATCCTAACGGAAGTACCCAAGCACAGACTGGGTCGGTTCCATTACAAACAGGATGAATGGGACTAGCAGGATGACTTGGTATTTCAATGTAGGGGTGAAACTCGAAAAATTAAACCTGGTTCAATGACCGTGGGATTACTGTGCTTGATTGGCCAGCAAACTCGCCTGACCTGATCCCCATAGAGAATCTATGGGGCATTGCCACGGGAAAGATGAGAGACATGAGACTGAACAATGCAGAAGAGCTGAAAGCCGCTATTGAAGCATCCTGGTCTTCCATAACACCTCAGCAGTGCCACAGGCTGATAGCTTCCATGCCACGCCGCATTGAGGCAGTAATTGCTGCAAAAGGGGCCCAAACCAAGTACTGAGTACATATGCATGCTTATACTTTTCAGAGGTCCGATATTGTTCTGTGTACAATCCTTGTTTTATTGATTGCATGGAATATTCTAATTTTCTGAGATTGTGGATTTGGGGTTTTCATGAGCTGTAAGCCATAATCATCACAATAATGACAAATCACGGCTTGAACTATCTTGCTTTGCATGTAATGAGTCTCTCTCATATATTAGTTTCACCTTTTAAGTTGCATTACTGAAATAAATTAACTTTTGCACGATATTCTAATTTTTCGAGTTTCACCTGTATTTCACTACATTTCAAGAAATAAAAAAGGCTCACCATGTGCATAACTATGAAAAAGAAGGAAATCCCCAAACTGTGTAATTTAAAGGGTAATCCACTTTCATGTAAGAAAAGCTAGGAAATATAAAAATATTAGAACATCTACAATTGCTACACAAGCCATATTGTAACTGAATGTTTTAAAAAATGCAAATGAAGAAAAAAATGACCTTTCCTTTTTAATCCGCATAGCTGTAATTTTCAGCAAAATTTAATGCAATATGGCAATCTGGAGGCATTCTGTATACCATTGGTGTATGGAGTAATCCCAGAAATGTAATTTCCTGCTGATGTGATTGGCTCATTGATTTTCCCAGAAGTCCGCACTAAGATTCAAGTTACATTTTAGGCGTCCTCTGCAACAAAAATTAAATTTTTGATGAGACACTCCCAAAGGGTTTTTTTTTACTTCTGAAGGGATGCACACCCTGAAATTTCCTCATTGGAATACATAAAGTGCATCAGCTGATTACTAATGAAAAGACACTCCCATTCAGATTTACTCTGTACACAACAAACAGCTTTTTCTTTAGTTCAGAAACAAGTATTGCAAAGTTTGTTAAAATCCTTGCAGCGTACATTGATCACCCAGAGAGGACCGTTTTTTTTTTTCAACAAATGTGGAGTTACTCTTTAGGGTTCACAAACACTTTAAGTCATTGAACGTAGTGAGAATTTTCATACAAACTATGAGTGTATAGTCAGCTTTATAGGCAGTTGTAATGGTTGATTTTAAATGCCAGCAAGAATTTTGATAGTAAAAAACATTTTATGATTGGTTCAGTTTGCTGCGCACCTCTGTGATCTACAGTAGCTTCACGACAAATTCACATATCTACTTGCACACTCGACAACCCGTAAACATCAAGGAAACCCATGATGACCATAACAGAAACATGCAAATGCTATGAGAAGTATAGTAACAGCTGTACATAATGAAGTGGTAATTGTTCCGTCACCCAGGTTCATTGTTGACATTTTCGGGCTGATAATAATATAAGGTTTATGTCTCATGGAAGACATTACACAGCTTTCTGATTATGAGTGGATTTCTGGGCACAGTGATTCAGCTGAGTTGCTTAAAAAAGGTAGTGAAACATCTGATATTTCTTATGTAGGAAAGTTGATTGAAAAGGTCAGTAGAGCAGATTTCTGTACACATAACCCGAGGACAGGATGACATCTTGTAATGCCAGTACACAATTGACTAACTGGAACTGGAACATAAAAGACCTTTCAGTTTATAAAATACCATTGCATAATGTATCTTTCCTACTATCATTGCAATTTATAACTGACATAGAATTGAAGGAGTTAGGAAATGGGAAACACATTGTAAATGAAGAAATTGTAAAACATATGCTGTAATTGTGTATTGCCCTATATGCTGTACAGTGTTGGGTGTGCTGTGGGAAAATGGTAGTGAACCTATTTTTATGTAATCACATCTATCATGCTTATTTCATAGGTGGTGGTAAGGTTGAATAAAGACATGGGCCCATCCAGTTTAGGTCTCATGCACATTGGATGTTCAGGCGTGCAAGCAGAAGGCACTGCTGCACCATCCAGCCGCCATCAAAGTTGAATTACAACCTATACTAACTGTTCTGTCTCCAGCATGGGAATATATTATGCCTGTCCTGCCCGGGATATCAAATTTGACCACTAGATGGAGCTGATAATAAATGTACTGTATGAGTCAAAAGTTAAAGTTGAAGTATAATTTCTTTTTTGCTTTTGTACCTACAGGTAAGGCTATAATAATTCTTACCTGTAGGTGCTGTAAATATCTCCTAAATGTGCACCATTTAGCCATTTAGGAGATATTTACCTGCGTAGCCACTGGTGACATCACCAGCACATATGCTCTGCAGGAACAGCATACCCATACCATTCCTTCAGAGCCTTGTGTCGTAAACAGTGACTGCGCGGGAGTGACTTCATCACAGCTCAGCCAATCAAGCGTACGCAGTCAGCGAACCTGGAAGAAGACCAGGTGAAGATGGATTCCCTGTCAGTGGTGACAGGGCTCCACTGGAGGGATCCATTTCACAGGTAAGTCTGTCATAATGTGCTAGTATGTGGTGCATACTAGCACAATATGACTTTACCCTGTGGGGGGGGGGGCAATTTTTTTTTTCAGCAGAGGTTTACTACCGCTTTAATGTCCGAGAGACATGAAAGAAATCATCTTGGGAACTCTGAGTCCATCTTCGACACTGAGTGAGAGTGAGCCAGCTATCAGAGCACATGTTGGGCTAAGACTTTCATCTTTTTGCATCCCATAAAGGCAGCATCACTGGTAGGCTTGAATCTTCTCCCATCTATAGCCTAACTATTCATTGTGTTTTCTGTATGTTCTTACACTGAATATATGTACTTCCTATCTGTATTTTCTTAATAGTCTCACCCCACCCTGTTTTGTTAAAAAGCTTCAAGATTGCATTCACTCTGGCTTATTACCAGAATAGGAGGGTTTAGCTGCATGTTGAGTTACACACAGGGAAAGGTGTAGTGAGGACAGAACACTAACTATGCTTAAAAATGTTCCTTCCCCTGTCCTCCTTCCTATCCTGCCTACCCTGTGTAAAAATGATGGGTATAGTTACCTATTTTTAACCTGCTCTGGTCTGGTCAATAGATCCCACAAGTCCGGCTCCCCTGTGTCAGTGACCAGCACCTGCAAAGGAGAAGAGGGAGAAGTGAAAACTATTGCACTATGGGTGACATCACGGCTCCCGGAATTCCCAGTCATTGTCGAACATTCCCCCCTCTCCCCTGCAGCTGACACTCACTGATACAGGGGAGCCAGAGCTGTGAGACAGCACATATAAATAGCTTTTGTTTTGCTATGTGACAAAAATGATAAAACACACTGTGCAATTCAGACCATTATGTAGGGTAAAGTCCCTTTAGTGTAATAACTCTTGATATGTGTAGTCCAAACGTCCAACCAAAATCTTAAATGAAGACAGACATGGTTTTTATTTTATCCAGCTGTATTTACTCAGTGCAACTTTAACATCCAAGTGAAAGATATAACGCCAACATGTTAGGAAAAAAAACGTAAAGAATCAAAAACAGAATCACTGAGTTGGAAGAAGATCATTCCCTCCAAAAAATGACTTATACGTAAACTCAATCAGGTGTAGCTAATCACTTTCTCAATGGCATACAAAGCCATTTGACTTTCAGCTGTGATCATCTGTGATTTTTGGCGTTAGCTCAATGTGGCATTTGGATTAGCTCAGCATGTAAAAAGCTTTCCTGGAGCATTTCTGTCCCGGTAGTGCAACTGAAGCAAACAATCAACTATATTTGGCGAGGCACTGTCAAAGATCTCTGGGATAAAGTTGTGGACAGTCAGGAGATGGATAAAAAAATGTCAATGCCTAGAAGCACAGTGAAGTCTATTATTAAGCAGTGGGAGGTATTTGGTACAACACACACCCTCCCTGGATCAGGATGTTGCTCCAACCTGGATGAAAGAACCAGGAGGAAACTGGTCAGAGAGGCTAGCAAGAAGCCTACAGCAACTCTGAAGCAGTTGCAGAAATCTATGACAACGATTGGTCATTGTGTGCATGTGACAACAATATCACAAATTCTCCACAAATGTGACTTGTATGGGAGGGTTGCAAGAAAAAAGCCACTCCTCAAGAAACGCCACAACGCCACATGCAGTCATTACTGACCTTTGCCAGAATGCACCTTGAAGATTCTGACGCCACATGGAAAAAGTTCTGATCAGATGAGACGAAAATTTAATTATTTGGCCTCAACACTAAATTATATGTTTGGCAGAAATCCAATACAACTCACCATCCAAATACCACCATTCCTACAGTAAAGCATGGTGGGGGTAATAATATCCTGGTATGGGGGTTTCACTGCAGCAGGGACTGGAGCACTTGTCAGAATAGAAGGAAAAATGGATGGGGCAAAATTCAATCAAATTCTTGAGGAAAAACTGCTGCTCTCTGCCAGAAAGTTGTCAATGGGAAGAAGGCTTACCTTCCAACATGACAATGACCCATAGCACACATCAAAAATGACCACACTGTGGTTGAAGGAGAAAAAGGTGAATTTCCTTGCATGGCCTAGTCAGAGCCCAGATTTAAACCCCACTGAAAATGTGTGGAATGGCTTGACAACTGCAGTCCACAAATAGTCACCATCAAATTTAACTGAACTTGAGAAGTTCTGAAAAGAAGGGTGGGCAAATATTGCAAAGTAAGATGTGCAAAGTTAGTAGGGGGTGATCCTTTTTCCAACTCAGTGATTCTGGGTTGTTTTCTACTTTTCTGACATGTTGGCGTTATATCTTTCACTTGGATGTTGTAAGTTAAATACAGCTGGATAAAACAAAAACTGTGTATGTCTTCATTTCAGAGGGCAAAGCAACAACATGTGATTATTTTAAAGGGGGTGATTCTTTTCTAATATATATATATATATATTTGTGTTAGAGTGTGTCATAGCAGATGCATAAGTAATACAGAACTTACTGAAAATGTGCTATAAATAAAGAATGCAAACAAGAATCCTTATTCACAGGAAAGTATGTTAAGAGTCATATCCTTGTACTAGAATTCTATTCTATTCTAGCACGAGGTTACATTTCTGTGACGTTATGTCTTATATTCTTTAATCCTTGTTAGCCAGTCACAAACTGGAATGGAAATGTTTTAAAAGAATGGTAATAAGCATCAAATCAAAAAAACTACATGTACCAGATTACAAACAATTTAGCAAAATAGACCGTAGGAAGAGTTTCTAAACTGATGCAGTTATCCATAGCCCTAAGTGTGCTTTTAAAAGCAGGCATTTTCAAAGGTGCATGCCATAGGCACTCAGCTGATGTGTATTAATGAACAAATTACAAGTAACACATGGCTCAAAAGATGCTGCTTCTACAGGAGTTTGTGTTTTGCCTGTAGAAGCAGCTGAGTGTTATCCTATGTGTCCGTGCACGTTAGAACAATTAGCGGCTCAATGTTTAGAGGCAGGAAAAAAAAAACGTTCTGGTTTGCGTTTTTGATTGGAGCTTTCTGGCAGAAAAAACGCTAAACTCTCCTAAACTCACCTAAACTTTGTACAAAAAAGCTCTATATCAGCGTTTTTTCTACCAAGGGAATTGGTGTTTTTTTTTTATGCCCAGTGTGCATAGAGCCTAAACCTGTGACAAACCTAGGCCTTTCAAACAGAGCAGTTCATGAAAGAAAATTATATGAGGTTATTTTCTATGAAAACTGCATATCAACAAAATCAGTAGTTCTAGAGAAGCCTGAGCACCTGGCTCTATGGAGAGAGAACTTAGGGATCTATGCATAAAATGTTTGTTGTGTTAATAGAACAAACATCTGTACATTTAGAACAAAAATCACCCCATTTTCTCTAATATACCTTGTTTCCCCGAAAATAAGACCTACTCCCAAAATAAGACCTACTCCCAAAATAAGACCTACTCCAAAAATAAGCCCTAGCATGATTTTCAGACTGCTCTTTAATATAAGCCCTAGCCCAAAAATAAGCCCTAGTCAAGATCAGCTTAAAAGTACTATATTCGTATTTTCGTGATGTATTATGTACGTCACATTTACATCATAAGCTGCAAACTGTGGACAGATGAGTGCAAAAAGGAAGAGCTATTCTGTTGAGTACAAGATAGGGATCGTGGAGGACTTCCAGGGCAAGAATCTGCAAAGAGAAGACGTTGGATCTACGCATGGTCTGAAAATGGGGAGCAGAGTACAAAAACAGGTGGACGAGGTAAATGCTAAGATGCGTAAAATACAGCTCAGGTCGGCAACCATTCTTTCCTGAGCTAGAAGATATCATCTGTGAATGGATTGCTGACCATTTGTTCTACAGGAATTGGAGTCGAGAGAAATTCCGGCTGGAATTTGGGGTTTGAATCTGAAGAGTTATGACGATATGACAGCAGAAAATGACATGACTGTATTTGGATAAATGTAGATTGTTGTACATGAATAAATATAAGACGTTCCCTACAAATAAGCCCTAGTTAGGGGCAGACTGACCATTTGGACTGCCCCATGAGATGCCCCTGGTACCTTTTTCATAGGCTTTTTTGAGTTTGGGCAAGGACACAGGGGCCCCAAGATCCCCTATTGCCTAGGGGCCCCATGAGTTGTCAGTCCGCCCCTGGCCCTAGTGCATCTTTTGGAGCAAAAAGTAATATAAGACCCATTCTTATTTTTGGGGAAACACGGAATGTAGTTTATATTGTCACCGCCACCTACTGTAGTGGCCATAATTCATTTTTTTTCCCATGAGGTATGTTTGGGAGAAAATGAACGCAGTATGGTTATTAAGTGGTGCTAACAATATAGGAACTACATATATTTGAGATAAGATGACAATTTTTGTTCTAAATGTGCAGATGTTTCTCTCATCCGCACAACAAATATTTTATACATAGACCCCTGGATGTAAAGCTGGAATTTTATTAGCACACTCAGGTGTAAACTTTACATGTGAATGTACTAATTTTAATTGTTTCAATAAAATCACATATATCACTGATGGAGATCCCGTGCTGCTGTTTCTTTTGTCTTTTCAAGCTATTTTGGATCTTCCTGGGTCTATTGGTAGCTGCAGGATCCTTTGGCTGTGTCTATCTCCAGATTTCCTTCTCCCATCCTTGCAGTAAATTCGATATTAGATTTGGAAAGCTGGGACTTGTAGTGCGCTAGATGGGTTTGTGAAGTGTTCCTGATTACAGAAGGAGCCAAAAACTAGATTTGCCTAGCAGCCTAACTAGGAGGCTGCTATGTCCCCCCCCCCAAAAAAAAACCAAAACAAAACAGGCCCTGTCCTCATGGGCTGTAACATTAAAATTGCTCTTGAAACAAGAGTGGAGTATCCTCCAATAATAGAGTCTGGGGAAGGGGAAAAAATTGTTGTGGCATTCCACATAGTAAAAAAAAGGTTTTATTAGTCAAGTGTGTGATTGAAGTGTAAGATTTATACAACACAGTGGGAAACTGACTCCAGATCATGTCAGGACCTACTTAGGGGGTCCTCCCCTGCATAGCATAGCTTGTGTGGCCGGTCATCCAACTGGATGCGTTTTGTCCCCTACTATGGACAACAGTTCTGTTTAGTTTGTAATCAGCACAGGTGACAACCACACTGGAGTGACTGCCCTCCTGGGTAAGGACAGCAACTTCGAAAACTGGTTCTAGGAGATCTCAGATAACATCTTATCAGTAAAAGTTTGGGTCAGTGACCTGCTCCATCTTCTCATCAAGTCCACATATTAGCAGACCATTCCTGGTCTATGCATCTAGTTTTCTTTATGACCCATTTTTTTTTTTTTTTAATAAGTTTCCTTCTTGCACCACTCTGTTCTCTTTTCCTCAACATCCTGTATTAGGGTGCCAGTGCTGTTCATTACCCAGTGAAGTTACACAACAGCATTGTCACCTTGTTGACAGGGTAGTCTTAAAAGGATATGGACTTTTAAACAGACTTTAAGAAAAAACAAAATAAAATTCTCGTTTAACCAGGTACAGCAACATTTTTTTTTTCTGTTTAAGAAAAATGGTTTAACCACTTGACAACTGGGACAAATGATGGCTACAGCATGGTCATCTAGTTCTGGGAGGGCACCATACAACATCCTCCAGAACCAGGCCTCCCGGGCACACTCTGGGGTGCTCTCCCGGCGAGTTCTGTGATCGCTATGTCCGTCGAACACAGCTGATCACATGATATGGTAAAGGGCCAATGACAGCGCCCTTTTACCATGTAATTAGCTGTGTCCAATGACACAGCTGATCACAGTGTAAATACAGTTGCCGGTTATCGGCTGAACTTTCCTCAAGCTGTCACAGCGAGGAAAGAGGAGAGCCAGTAATCGGCAAATGTATTTAAAAAATCAGAGGCAGTCCAGTGCAGCCCTCAGCCTCAACAGTTTCTATCAGTGCTGCCAGTGTTCATCAGTGCCACCAGTCAGTGTCTATCAATGCCACCAGTTAGTGTCCAGAAATGCTGCCAGTCAGTGATCATCAATGCCGCCAGTCAGTGCCAACTATCAGTGACCTTCAGTGTCACCTATCGGTGCCCATAAGTGCTGCATATCAGGGCCCATCAGTGTCGTATATCAGTGCCCATCAGTGCAACCTATCAGTGCTGCCTATCAGTGCTGCCTCATCAGTACCCATCAGTGCAGCCTATCAGTGCTGCATTTCAGTGCCCATCAGTGCAGCCTCATCAGCACACATCAGTGAAGGAGAAAAATTACCTGTTTGCAAAATTTTATAACAGAAAAAGGAAAAAACATTAAAAAAAAAAAATGTTGGGTCTTTTTTTGTTTGCTTAGCACGAAATAAAAACCCAGTGGTTTTTAAATACCACCAAAAGAAAGCTCTATATGTTTAAAAAAAATGCTAAAAATGTCATACGTGTACAGTGATGCATGACCACGCGACAGCGCTGAAAGCTGAAAATTGGCCAGGGCAGGAAGGGGGTGAAAGTGCCCGGTAGGCAAGTGGTTAAGACACATGAATAAATGTTGACCTTTCTAAGCACCAATACTAGTGCAATATTGTTCCAAGCCTGTGCAACTGACCCTTTTGCTACCCAGCTTTGCCTGTTACAGGAAGTGGAAAAATAACACATTTACTATGGTATGATCATCAGGAAACAAAACCATGTTCCAGGTAGGACTCAACTGCTGACAGGCTGCAACAATAAAGAATATTTCACAACTGGGATTTTGGAGGAAAATGCAACAATACCATTTTTTGCACAAACTACTCATGCTCCAGTCTATCCTGAACTCTGCGGCCAGACTCATCCACCTCATCAACCGCTCTGTATCCGCCACCTCCCTCTGTCATTCCCTCCACTGGCTTACGATTGCCCAACGTATAAAATTCAAATTACTAACACTGACGTACAAATCTGTTCATAACACTGCCCCAAACTACCTCACCGACCTGATATCCAAATACCACCCAACACGTACTCTTCGCTCCTCACAAGACCTCCTACTCTCTAGCTCCCTGGTCTCCTCCTCCCGTGCCCAACTCCAGGACTTTTCCAGGGCTTCCCCCATCCTCTGGAACTCACTACCCCAATCTATCAGACTGTCACCTACCCTCCTCGCCTTTAGGCGCACCCTGAAAACCCATCTCTTCAGGGAAGCCTACCCCGCCCTCACCTAACTACTGATCTCCTCCACTCCTCCTACCACTCCATCCCCCACAGCCATTTCCTCCTGTACCACTATCCCCTCCCTCCTAGATTGTAAGCTCCAAGGAGCAGGGCCCTCGAACCTCTCATGTATTGTTACTGTATTGTCTCATGTACTGTCCCCCACTATAATTTATAGCGCTGAGCAAACCTTTTGGCGCTATATACATACTGTATAATAATAATAATAATGCTGTGGCTAGTTTGTAAGGAGAGAAACCCCCTGGGTTACTCGTAGCAATTCCTCTTATTGCCTAGATCTCTTTCCATACCGTTTTTTCTTCAAAAATGAGAATGAGAAAAAGATAAGAAATATTCTAAACTTCAGACAGAAACAATCTATTTATGACAAATATCAAGAGATAAACTACAAAATACAAACTAGGTGGTAGAGGATCCCACAATCCTTTCTGAGCTCTTCCGTTTTCCACAATGTACTGTCTAATTGCCCACTACCCAGAGGAGTGTACTCATTCATACATTTTTAAACGGTAAAGAGACCTAGGCTACACGTTCTCAGAGGCACAAAAATATAGAATGTTGCCTTGGATTCATAGAGTGTCCATTTCTAGTAGTATTCAGGAAACAGGTTTCAAAATGTTGACTTGTTTGGTATTAGGTTTCCACAATCCTCCATAAAATGTTCTCGCAATTTCCGCCACTCTGTTGAAGGTGCAACCAACAGATAGATGTGATGTTTCATCTGTTCTGGGATTGTCCAGCACTACAGATTTTCTAGAAACAAGTACAGAAGATCACTTTTAGGCTCATGAATGTGTCTAGGGAATGACCTGGCAGCCCTCCTCCACCTCCTTCACCTAACTCCCCTTTCTGTGACATAATATTGAAAAAAACCTCTTGATTAATCTACTGAATGCAGCAAAATCCTGCATTACATTTTTTTTAAATGATCCTCTCACCTTCCAAATGTTTGTAGCTGCAGATAGCCAAAGAAATTAGAAGCATGGAAGAAGTCATTGTGATCTTGTTTCACAGGGAAGATCAATTCCGAAAAGCATGGTTTTTATGGGCTAGACTTCACCAGATTATGTTCACCTTCTACATCAGTAAAGAACAGCCTGGATGTGGGCTAAATGTCTGGGAATTTTTATCTGCTCACATATAGTTACATAGTTACTCTGGCTGAAAAAAGACAAAAGTCCATCCAGTTCAACCACAGAAGAAAAAAAAGTTATAATCCTACAGCCACAGTTGATCCAGAGGAAGGCAACCCCCCCCCCCAGCAAAGCATGATCCAATTTGCTCCTGCTGAGAAACAAAATTCCTTCCTGATCCCCTGAGAGGCAATCGGATATTCCCTGGATCAACTTTATCTATAAATGTTAGTATCCAGTTATATTCTGTGTATCCAAGAGAGAATCCAGGCCTTTTTTAAAGCAATCCACTGAGCTGGCCAGAACCAACTCTTGAGGAAGTCTAATCCACATTTTCACAGCTCTCACTGTGAAGAAACCTTTCCGTGTTTGGAAATTACATTTTTTTTCCTCCAGATGTAAAGAGTGCCCCCTTGTCCTCTGTGATGACCTCAGAGTGAATAACTCTACACCGAGTTCACTATATGAACCACTGATGTATTTATACATGTTGATCATATCCCCCCTTAATCTCCTCTTCTCAAGAGAGAATAAATTCAGTTCCTCTAATCTTTCCTCATAGCTGATCTCCTCCATGCCTCTTATCAGTTTGGTTGCCCTTCTCTGTACTTTCTCCATTTCCCCAATGTTCTTTTTGTGAATTGGTGCCCAAAACTGAACTGCATATTCCAGATGAGGTCTTACTAATGATTTGTTCCGGGGTAATATGATATCTCTCTCTCTGGAGTCTATACCTCTTTTAATACAAGAGAGATTTTTGCTCGCTTTAGAAACCGCAGCTTGGCATTGCATGCCATTATTAAGCTTGTGATCTACCAGAACTCCCAGATCCTTCTCCACCACTGATTCCCCCAGTTGTACCCCCCCCCAGTATGTATGATGCATGCATATTCTTAGCCCCCCAAATGCAGAACCTTACATTTATCAACATTAAACCTCATTTGCCTCATAGTTGCCCAATTAAACAGAGCATTGAGGTTGGCTTGTAAATTGGAGACATCCTGTAAGGACATTATTCCACTGCAAAGACTGAAATGGGATTTTTAATCTCAGACCCTATATTGTTTATAAATATATTAAAAAGTAAAGGTCAAATGTTCAGATGGATTTTGGAAAATTCACAGAGGGGATCATTCTAAATCTTCCTGTTTCTTTTGTACCCTACTTCCCTCTTTTTACCCTTTCCCTATTCTTTAGAAGCCTCCTTCACTCCCTCACTCCCCATTTGTTTCTTCATTGTTCCCCCTTTCTCTCTTTTTTCCCCCTCAGTTTAATATCTTTTTATTGCTGGGATCTCAGTGGAGAGGAACTGGTGACACTTGAGGGGCTTCTCCTGGAGATGATTTAACCAAAGGTTTTGTTTCACAGTATCCTGTGTATAACAGATTTTGTCTGTATTAGGCATGCATTGGATTAGTCACATGCAACTCAGACTATTGTAGGATACAACCTTAATGGACTGAGTGCCCTTTCATCTTCTGTACTATTGTATAAGTATGGAATTTTCCAAGCTTTTTGCTGTATTTTTTTTCTCAGAATCTCATTTTGTAAAGTACAAAACTTTGAAAATAAAGAATTAAAAAAACACCTAAAGATTCAACGTATCTGGGCAAGGCTGAAAGCTTAGTAAACATGTTTATGAGGGGACTTTTGACCAGACATCAGGAAAGGATGCCAAGAACCAACACCATTATCCTGGAAATCTGCTGAGCATAGACAGTTATGTAACGTGACACTGATTGGATAGATGTGAAGTGATTAGTAATAGTAACCAATAAAGAGATGCCTGCAGCGAAACGGAAGAAAAAGAAAAATAGCACAGGGCAGAAATGACTAAGATGGTTAAGAGGGGGGTAGGAAAGATAGGAAAGGGTTAAAGAAAAAAGGTGGAAGTTAGAATATGGGCAAGTTACCTGATTGGTGAGGGGTGTACAGGGTGGGGTCTTTGACACCTTTGGGTGTGGATGGGAGGGTCGTTCAGTTCAGTGCAGGAGGAGACAGTGATGAACGAGCTTCCCTCCCTTGGGGTGTGTGTAGGTGTTTTTTTTTTTAATCCCAGTTTTTGTTCTGGTTCCGGGGGCGGTTGTTGGTCTTTGGAGGTGGCACATACTTTTAAGTTAAAGCTAATGGTTGGGACCCATCGGTGGTATGGTGCATTCCGGTTAACCGAGGTTTAACTGGAAGGTGGAGGTTCTGCACTGCGGATGGTATTGGGCAGCACAGTGGCTAAATGGTTAGCACTTCTGCCTGGCAGCACTAGGGTCATTGGTTCGAATCCCAGCCATGGCACCTCCTGCCTGGAGTTTGCATGTTCTCCCTGTGCCTGCGTGGGTTTCCTCCGGGTGCTCCGGTTTCCTCCCACACTCCAAAAGACATGCTGGTAGGTTAATTGGCTCCTGTCTAAATTGTCCCTAGTATGTGTATGTATGAATGTAACTTAGGGACCTTAGATTGTACGCCCCTTGAGGGTTACGGACTGACGTGAATGTACAATATATATGTAAAGCGCTGTGTAAATTGACGGCGCTATATAAGTACCTGAAATAAATAATAATGTTTTTTGTCTCTGAGCCGGTGCGTTGCGGCTGGAGGCCTAGTTATAATATAGATTCCGCAGGGGGATATCGGTTTTTGTTTGGTACCTTCGAAGACCGACAACTTCTATATGTTTCTGTTTTAAGGAATGTTTTGTGTATTGAAGTTGAATTGTTAATAAAAGGCCGTGTTGGCCATTTTACTCCAATCGGTGTTATGTTTTCCTTTAATGGTATGTTAAGGGGGTATGTGAGAGAGTGAGACGGCGGTGTAGGGGGTCTTAACTAGCATCTCTCTTATGCACTAGTCATGTTATAGTTTGGTCTTAATCTTGATATGCAGAGTCTATGAAACCCTATACGATGTAGGGGGAGTTTCTAGGTATTCTGGCTTTTACAGTCATGGCCGAAATTGTTGGCACCCTTGATATTTTTCCTGAAAATCAAGTATTTCACACAAAAAAGGTATTGCATTAACACATGTTTTGCTATACACATGTTTATTCCCTTTGTATGTATTGGAACAAATATAAAACAGAGGCAGAAAAGCAAATATGACATAATGTCACACAAAACCCCAAAAATGGGCTGGACAAAAGTATTGGCACCCTTAACTTAATATTTGGTTGCACACCCTTTGGAAAACATAACTGAAATCAGTCGCTTCCTATAACCATCAATAAGCTTCTGACACCTCTCACCCGGAATTTTGGACCACTCTTCCTTTGCAAACAGCTCCAGGTCTCTCTTATTGGAAGGACACCTTTTCCCAACAGCAATTTTAAGATCTCTCCACAGGTGTTCAATGGGATTTAGATCTGGGCTCATTGCTGGCCACTTCAGAACTCTCCAGCGCTTCTTTGCCATCCATTTCTGAGTGCTTTTTGACGTATGTTTGGGGTCATTGTCCTGCTGGAAGACCCAGGATCTTGGACGCAAACCCAGCTTTCTGACACTGGGCCCTACAGTGCGACCCAAAATCCTTTGGTAATCCTCAGATTTCATGATGCCTTGCACACAGTCAAGGCACCCAGTGCCAGAGGCAGCAAAACAACCCCAAAACATCATTGAACCTCCACCATATTTTACCGTAGGTACTGTGTTTTGTTCTTTGTAGGCCTCATTCCGTTTTCGGTAAACAGTAGAATGATGTGCTTTACCGAAAAGCTCTATCTTGGTCTCATCTGTCCACAAGACGTTTTCCCAGAAGGCTTTTGGCTTACTCAAGTACATTTTGGCAAACTGTAGTCTTGCTTTTTTATGTCTCTGTGTCAGCAGTGGGGTCCTCCTGGGTCTCCTGCCATAGCGTTTCATTTCATTTAAATGTCGACGGATAGTTCGCGCTGACACTGATGCTCCCTGAGCCTGCAGGACAGCTTGAATGTCTTTGGAACATGTTTGGGGCTGCTTATCCACCATCCGGACTATTCTGCGTTGCAATCTTTCATCAATTTTCCTCATCCGTCCACGACCAGGGAGATTAGCTACAGTGCCATGGGTTGCAAACTTCTTGATAATGTTGCGCACTGTGGACAAAGGCAAATCTAGTTCTCTGGAGATGGACTTGTAACCTTGAGATTGTTGATATTTTGCCACAATTTTGGTTCTCAGGTCCTCAGACAGTTCTCGTCTCCTCTTTCTGTTGTCCATGCTTAGTGTGGCACAGACAGACACACAATGCAAAGGTTAAGTGAACGTCTCTCCTTTTTATCTGCTTTCAGGTGTGATTTCTATATTGCCCACACCTGTTACTTGCCCCAGGTGAGTTTACAGGAGCATCACATGCTTGTAACATTCTTATTTATCCGCAGTTGTGAAAGGGTGCCAATACTTTTGTCCAGCCCATTTTTGGAGGTTTGTGTGACATTATGTCGAATTTGCTTTCTTTCCTCCCTTTTTTTGTTTTGTCCCAATACACACAAAGGGAATAAACATGTGTATAGCAAAACATGTGTTAATGCAATACGTTTCGTGAGAAATACATGATTTCCTGGAGAAATATCAAGGGTGCCAACAATTTCGGCCATGACTGTAAGCTGACCCCCACATGTGTGTCTCAAAACTTTATTTGATTTGAACCTACTTACAGACTGTTGCCATCAATTGCTGGAAACCCTGATACAATTTCCACACCAGACCCCCCCGATTAGATTGCATCATATACAGTATGTCATTTTTTTTTGCCTAGAATTCCACTTTACCTGTATTTTGTATATCTCACGAGAGTTCAGCTTTTTAAAAGGTTCTCTAGATATCCAAACAGCTCTATCATTTGAACTCCGCAGACCATGATGTAAGCTGTAAAGGAACTCATTTTTCTTTTTTTTAAAGTCCGCAAACGTGCAACTATAACGAAAAACCCGTAAGTGTTCACAAAAAAAGTGCAAGTGCAAAACACCACACAAAAAAGTGCACTTAGGGGTATGCTTTGTCTTACCCCCGAAGGGGTTGGACCACTACCCTGATCCCCCGGGGCACGAAGTTCCTGACAGGGAGAAGGTTCCCATTTGGTCCTCCTGGCCAAAAGGCCTGGTGGACCACTGTTCCTTGTGTCCAGCCGAAGCTGGACACCCAGTACTTGGTCAGGGGGCTCTCCCGAAGAGAAAACCCCCTAGGGACAGGGGAGGAAGGAACCAAAATGCCACACATCCTCCCCCTAGACTTCAGGGCAGGCCCGAGGACCCACACCCTCCATCCTGTGAGAAAAACACACACATAAGTAAAGAAAAAAGTGACAATACGTGGGAGTGTATAAATTAAATAAATAGAAAATAAAAAAGTGGTCGTGCCAAATTGTGCACAGACCAGGCCCTGAGGCCTGTAGCAAAAATTGCCCTGATCCCTGATCCTAGCCATAAGGCCTGGTCCTAAGGGCGCTGTGCAGAAAAAGTTGAAAACAGTGACCATGTGCCATCTTCACACAGTGGGGTCCCACACCCAGGTGTTACTAGTGGCACCCCTGAGGTGACTACTCAGGGGGCACTGGTTTGCGGACTCTCTGCCTTCCCGACCCCTGGCCAGACAAGGTAGATCCGTTCAAATCAGGAGGTACTGGGTCCTTCCAGTCTCCTCGGGGGAATTACTCCCAGGTCCCAGCTATGTGTGGGCATCCCGGTTTCTGTCCCCCCGGTACTAGCCTTCCAGACCCCCATCATACCAGTGAGGGTACTATTCAACAGTCATCCCCGCAAAGCTAGAATGACCTGGAGCACCCCCACTGGACACTGATAAGAACAGATACTACACTTGATCTTAGCCAAAAGGCCGAGAAGCGATAGTTTCTAGGTATTCTGGCTTTTAAGCTGACCCCCACACGTGTGTCTCAAAACTTTATTTGATTTGAACCTACTTACAGACTGTTGCCATCAATTGCTGGAAACCCTGATACAATTTCCACACCAGACCCCCCGATTAGATTGCATCATATACAGTATGTCATTTTTTTTTGCCTAGAATTCCACTTTACCTGTATTTTGTATATCTCACGGGAGTTCAGCTTTTTAAAAGGTTCTCTAGATATCCAAACAGCTCTATCATTTGAACTCAGCAGACCATGATGTAAGCTGTAAAGGAACATGTGTCATCTGACCTACATATGTGACTCACTGTAGAAGGCTGACACATCCTAGGTTCATGATACTCTTAAGGAAAGATTTCCATTACACAGTCGGGGTGTTCCCTGGCTACCTGGCTGTGGGATATATTTGATCTTAGAGTTTTACAATGACAATGCACATTTACACATGTGCTGCCTGCACCCTTTCAGTTCCTACACAGTATCACAATTACAATGTATTTACACTTTCCATTGACAACATGCTGATTCATGTAATAGTCCCTGCTTACGTTTCTATGCAAAAACAACTCATTTTTCCTAAACAGATATAAACCTGATTTTGATATATAATGATTCAGCAGAATTGACACCATGGATTGTACTGCGCTAAATACTATTTTTAATATTTTTATATCTGCTTTTTAGGAAGTGTTGAATTGTTGATTCTGTTAGATATCCAAATAGGACACAGGGGACAATGGAACTGGGATTTGAGCTACTAAAGATGTAAGAACAGATCAAACATACCTTCCAAATTTGGAATTTGAGAGAGTGACACTTCGATATGGAGAAGTAGACTACCCACACCAATGCAAAAAATAGATGTTGCTTCAATGATTGTTTGTATTATTATTATAATACAGGATTTATATAGTGCCAACAGTTTGCGCATCACTTTGCAACAGACTGTACAGTTAAAATACAATTCAATACAGGAGGAATCAGAGGACCCTGTTCATTAGAACTTACAACCTTAAAGGGAGGGTCAAATGATACAAAATCTTGGGGATGAGCTGAGGGATAATATGAAAGAACAGTTGTTAGGTGGAGACAGGATAGGATTCACTGAAGAGAAGGGTTTTCGGGGATCGCCTAAAAATGCACAGAGTAGGACATAATTGGATAGATTGGGGTAGGGCATTCCAGAGGATGGGAGAGGCTCTGGAGAAGTCCTGCAGGCAAGCATGGGAGGAAGTGACAAGAGAGGTAGAGGGCAGGAGGTCTTGGGAAGAACGAAGAGAACAATTTAGTGGGTATCCTGAGACTAGATTAGTGATGTAGCTAGTGGCAGAGTAGTTACAACAGAATGTACTCTACAACGTGTAAACATACCATATGCAGTCAAACAGTCTGCACTATGTGACATACAACATGCCATAAACAAAGGAGGGGTCAGGACTATTTAGCATACAACACTCTATGTATAACGCATGTGTCAGTATGTATTGGTGGTCAATAGGAAACAAAAGTGTCCTGGCATAAGTAGAGGAAAAATACCAGTGTTGTTGGTTAGTGATAAAATAAAATGGCCAGTGTCTTTGGGAGCAAACAATGTCCTAAGGTGTATGTCTGTGGGAGGAAACTTTGCTCCGCTGTTGATAGTGGAAGAATCAGTATCTAAGGTGACTCATAAACATTGGTGGTCAGTGGAGTACAATTCACAACAACCACCCAGCATTGGTGGTAGATGGGAAAGAATCCTTTCAGCATTGGGGATCTGTGGGGTACACCCCCCGCACCATTGGTGTTCATTGAATAACTACTCCTTTAGCACTGGAGGGGTGTGGAGTACAAATTCCCCAGTAACTAGTGGTTAGTAAGAGTTAGAAAACCCTTCCCCAGCTTTGGGGGCCAGTAGTACTCAATAACCAATTTTCCCTGGATTGATGGTCCATGGACATTTTTGTGAACCTGTTGTAAAGTTTCTTAGCCCAACATCCTGCCAGTACAGACTGAGAACGCTAAATTACTGCCTTTCAATAAGCAGCAGCATTGTCAGCCTGCTGTTTGCATGCCTTCAGTTAGCCCCAGAAAGGAGTCATGTGCAGACCTGGTAGGCTGATGTATTATTGTACCAAAGCATGTCATTGTACCACTCATGGAGAGTAGAACATAGTCACAAAGGGCACTGTAAGGCTCCATGCACACTGAGCTTACAAATCGCTGTTTCCACAGCGTGTAGAAGCAGCTCAATGTTATCCTATGTGTCCGTGCACATTAGGACGTTTAGAGGCATATTTTTATCTCAGTGCTTAGAGGCAGAATGAAAAAACCCTTCTGGTTTGCATTTTTGATTTGAGTTTTCTGGCAAAAAAAACACTAAACACCTCTGAACGCTCCTAAACTTGTCTACAAAAATGCTCTATTTTTTTAAGCCCAGTGTGCGTGGAGCCTACATTTTTAGCAGCTTTACTTGCTATATACAGTGGTATAGCCTAAAGGATAAATACGATAGCAGCTATGTAGTGCCCTCCTAGTTTAGCTAGGGGGCGTTAGACTCCAGTGGTTAGACAAGGGCTGAATAGCAGCCTGAGTGTAATAGCTAAAGGGGTCAAATTTCAGTCAGGAGCTGGAAGGCTTTGCAGACTCAGTCCTCCGAGACTTTCCTCTGCCTAGAACTTTGGAGAAGGTTCTAGAAGCAGTGGGTAGATGTAAAGAGTGGCTGATCTGCATATTCAGGGGACTATGACCAATCCCCAACTGGAAGCTTGGCAAGGAGTCAGAATAGCCCTGAAATATGAGTGAGCCTCATATATGAGTGAAGATGTGTGATGCAGTACTATCGGGGGACCCAAAGCTCCTTAGTAACCCCTAAGGGCGTAGTGCTACAGCTAAATACTAGATAGTACAGAATATAAACTCCAGAGATAACAGTCTTTTTTATTTTGAGACAAGCAGCCTGCTTTAAAGCCAAAATTTCACAATCCTTACTTGGAAACAGCTTCTGGGGTAGTTTAGGGCACTCCTTGTAAAGGTTTGGAGCAGTTCCTAGAAGCATAGCAAGTTAGGCTGATAACTAACGCGGTGGCACTCCTTGAACAGGTAATTCCACAGTTTACTCCAGTTTGCACCTCTTCTCCATATTCCATCTGCATTTCTGTGGTACTTTCCAACAGTCCCAGTCCTGTTGGTAGAACCATGCCAATAAGGAACCAGATCTTGACTCTTTTGAAATACAGAACCTAGCAAAATACTAAATTCATTGTGCTCAAGGTTTTACCTGGTAGTTGGAGGATTTCTGGATATTTTGAAAATAGCCAGCAGGAAACTAGAAGACATCAAGGCTGACACATGCCATGTTAATTTATGTTTTTCAAAGTCTCATAGTGGTTGGTATGTTTTCTTAGCAAGGTCCATGTTTTTCTACAATTTTCTACCATTAGGTCGATGTCCCTGAATCGTGAGACGTCATTTTATCATTCTCATCATTTGTTTGTAGCAAAGAATTTTGGATCTTGTCAATGCCACACTGCCGCTTGTCCAATCTGCTTAGCCAGATCCATTCATGTACTCTGCATGGGCCCTACGGCCCTACGGAAAATACCAAAATAATAAACTGTTTTTATCATGTGCTATTATAATTTAAGTTTTTTAGACAATGGGAAAAGAGTACATTTCAATTTACCCCTTATTTTCATGGTGCATGTTACTGTTACATGTTAAGAAACATCAAATAACTATAGTCCATGCAAACAAAAATCCTACCGTTTACAGTATCTTTTTATTTTTGCTAGTAAAATTTTCTTTTATTGATGCATTACAGACAGTATAAGTCCATCGTAACAGACTACATGGAACGAACATGGAAAAGTTTACAGTATCTTTACAATTTTCAAGGTGCTTTTTTTACACTTTTTTCACACATACTGTCTAAAACCCTAAAGTAACAACAAATTGTGCCCAAAACAGACAAAGAAAACTCAGGCTACCCATGCATTTGGATTACAACTAGAAAAGCTACAATTTCTATATCCCATTCCAAAGCTACTAGGTGGTGCTAGCTGCCCAGGGGAAGGGGATCTACAGCGGTTTATGACCAGACCTGGCTGACCCGGTTTTGAAGGAGGTTTCCAGCAGACATCCTTGGAGCTTAATATACACATATGCACATAAAGGTTGCACATCTGGTTAGTGCGCATTTTTAACAATTTCACGGCACGTCACCAGAATGTTGTAAGGTGCATGGATCCGGGACTCCCCCAGATGGATTTTCACCTCCATAAGCACCTTATGAACTATTTATAGAACTGTGTTTGATCATGAACACCTAGCACATTGACAGTGCTCACCAATATCACTTGTATTTTGCATTGTGCACGTTTGTCACTTTATATCCACCATTTGGGCATATATGCTATTATATTGTATTTATATTGGATTTTAGCCATCTTTAGCGCCGCACCTTTTACTTCCACATTCTACTTAGTTGACATTATTGTGGCATCTCTTCAAGACTGCCCACTTTAATAACTCTTGCCTTGGTGATGGCCAAACCCATTAGTCTGTCAGGATATGTTTTAAACTGAGTGTATGTTAGCTTGGCAGTCAAACCACTGCAAATAAAAACACATTGGTGCAGCCTCCACAAGAGGGCAGCTGCAAAATGCTCTCAAACATGTTCTTCTATAGACTAAATATATATAGGCAATGTGTCATTCTATTGGTATGTGCAGATCCTCCACCACAAGCCTCAGTTCCATTCTTGACTTGTCATTTTTAGCACAGCCGGAGAGAAATAGAAAAAAAAAACAAAACAAAACAGGGAAACTTCTTTCTAAAAGAATTATGTTATATGTTGTGTTATGCGTAATTTTCTTTACTGGAATTTTTCTTGGACATACTCAAATTCCTGGAGTCCACTATCAAAATCGATGACCAAAAAAATTCTAGTTTGTGTGTATATTCATCTCTCTATCTATCTATCTATCTATCTATCTATCTATCTATCTATCTATCTATCTATCTATCTATCTATCGTATCTGTCTATAAATATATATACAAGCTTGAAGTGTAAACCCAGGACCCTGCATTCACTATAGACATGCAATTATTCACAACATGGAAATGCAATTATTTTAGTAAATATAAACTGCTAAATACCTTTTCTCATCAGCAGTATATAACAGTCTTGCAACCTCTACCAGTGTCCAGCTGAGCACTGGTTAAAGCATGTAGGAGGAGTTTTCATTCTGCTCTGACTGTCCTATGAGGCTGCCTGACCCTCTGTCTGAACAGTGCTGATTGGCCCTGTGCTGATCACATGCATTCCCCCAAAAAAACAAAACAAAATAAAAACCTCTCTAGCAATACACACTAAACTGAGCATGTGCAGAGTGACTCCTAGAGCTCTGTACTATCAGCAGATGAATTGGGGACAGTTGAAATGAACTATAGAGCCAAAGAATTGACACTGGACACACTCCTATATGGGCTTGTTGTATATCCCATTACAAACCTATGGACATTAATATGGAGTTGGCTCCCAATGAGGGCTAAAACAGCCTTAATTATTATGGGAGGTGTGTCTGTGTGAATTTGCGCCCATTCAGCCAAGAGAACATTAGTCAGGTCAGGTGCTGATGCAGGCTGAGAAGACCTGGGTTAAAATCTGCATTCCAATTGATCCTAAATGTGTTCAAAAGGTGTTTAGTAGGGTTGAAATCAGGGCCCTGTGCATCAAGCCAAGGATGGGCATGGGGGGTCAAGCCAATGGGGTTGCAGCAAGTGGGGTATATTCAAGCGTTCCTTTTTATGTGACCTTTAGATGGCAAGTAGCGAAAACAATCAAATGAAGATGTGCAAAAAAATTATCCTAATTGTGAAAATTTGAATAAAAGAGATTAAAAACACAGATCCAATGTTGCATTCTCTTTCTTTCTTTCTTTCTTTCTTTCTTTCTTTCTTTCTTTCTTTCTTTCCTTTTCTTTCTTTCTTTCCTTTCTTTCCTTTCTTTCTTTCTTTCTTTCCTTTCTCCATCCACACTACAATGAAAATTTGTATCTATCTATCTATCTATCTATCTATCTATCTATAGCAGCTCTAGTCCCTTGTGAAAAAAAAATAAAAGTCAGCAGCAACAAAAACTGTAGCTGCTGACTTTTAAAAAAACATCTGTCCTCTGTCCACGGCACTGGGATCTTAAGTGTGGGCCCTCGGCTGTGACAGCTGCGCATTGTGAATGCTCCCACAGTCTTCTGGGGCCTGTCACATGTCTCAGAAGACTGTGGAGGGGAGGAGACTTTGCGTTTTTGATCGCCTAGGCACCTGTCAAAATCAGGTAACCGATCCCCCAATTCCCTAAGATGCCAATTCCTAACGGAGAGTGGGGAACGAGTCGCTAAAGTGGAACTTCCCTTTTTGGGTGGAGCTCCGCTTTACAGTATGTCCATATTTAACTCAAAGACCCCATGCACATTGGGTGGTGTTAAGCTCCAATGCATAGGGCCAGGTGTTTAGCTGCAGGTGGAGGGCATAGGTGTCCTGTCCAACCCCACTGCCAGCAGCCTCTCTACAAAAGTCTGACAGCTGCTGCGGCTCGATAGTGCATTGAGTAGTATGAACGTTTTATGCAATATGTGCCCAGGGATGCATGCCTGCAATGAAGACGCCTGCCTTCCAGGCCTTTTTCCTTGGGCCCATACTGCCCCTAAACATTATACAGCTACTCAATCCAGCCCCATCCAGCTTCATCCAAAGTGAAGTCCAGATTCAGTTTTGGTCCATACAACTAGTTGCACCAAATGGCCCCATCCAAAGTAAACTCCAGATTAATTTTTAGTTCATACAGCTGGGAGTACCATAAAGCCCCATCCAAAGTGAACTTCGAATTTTTGGTTCTGCAGTACATTACTGAATCCTGACACTAGCGTCTTTCCTTCTCCCCCCCCCCTTTCTTTTTTCTTTCTCATTGTTCATCTTTGAGTCTTTTTTACTGCTCCTTTTTTCTCTTTCTGTCTCTCACTCAGTTTTCTCTCTCCCCTCCCTCCCCTCCTCTCTGTTTCACATTATACACGTATGTTGTCATAGTCGGTACACCTGTATTTTCAGTTTGTGTCCTTGTAGGCTTTCCATACATACAAAGTATTTTCAGTAAGTACAGCTCATGCTCTTGAAACAGAAACATCTTGTCCTCCTGTGCTGCTGATATTAGTAGGACACCTATCTGTCGTGCAGGGCTGTGGGTTTCCCATTGGGTGCTTTTATTACGTGTGACTTCCTCACTCACCACACGTACACTTATGTGACCATTCGAAGATATGTGAAACTCCATCTGTAGACTTGACTAACTAACCAAAAGCTGAGACAGCAGATTCCTGGCCCTCTACTGCTTCTTGTAGATTCAGAGGAAGACATACTATGAAATGAGCTAACACAAAAGTATCTGCTCACATGTGTCTGGAGGCAAGCATTACCCTATGATATGACATATCAAGGAGGAAGTTCTTGAGAGTCTGGAACTCATGGATAGCTTACAATGTTGGCCTGAATCTAGACCGTGCCCTACTCTCAGTTTAATAGGATCCTTGGTGTCTCTTCTAAACCTTGGTCTGGACCCTGCGGAACTCTGTCTCTTCCCCCTCCACCCTCATTTTTTTTGTTTTGTCCTTTCCCTACCTTCCTCCCTCTTTCCCCCTCACTTCCTTTCATTCCTTTTTCTTACCATTCTTTTCTCTGCTCTTAATTTTACCTACAAAGTAGCCTTCTACTCACACCAACATGCTTACTTTGGCTGGTGAGGAGCTGGCCAAGCTGGTCAAGGCCTCAGCCTCGTCTACTGATAATGAGTGCATCGTTGTACCTGGACTAGTGGCTCATTATTCTTATGCATTGTTGCCTGTGGCTTCCAATAGCTGCAGTATGTTATTTCTTGCTTCTGTTACATTTTATTGTATTGTTACATTATGCTGTGCACTAACAATTCCTAGAAAACCTGAACATTAGTTAGTGCAAATAAAAAAAGTATCAGGGACAGTACTCAATTGTTTCTGTAGAAAACCTGAATAAAGTATTTGTAAAAGAAATACCAAGGAAGACTATAGAACTTCCTGGGTAACTGAAAAGGTAACTGAAAGGAACTGCTTGCTTACCTGCAACTTAGTCCTTTGGCTGGATAAGATGCCAGGCAGAGATAAATCGAACAATTTTTAGGTTTGCCCTGCATGTACTACTTCTTTTCTAAGGCTGCACTTTACTTAAAGCAGAACTAAAAATAACATGATAAAATGTATACTGTGTTAAAAGTTAAAATATGAAAACAGCTGTTGCTGCAATATTCTCCTTATAATTCAGAAATTTACCCCGCAGTACTTTTTTCTGCAACTAGATGTCCTCTGTCTGAAGACCAACATCATTCAACCCACGTCCTCTGAGCCCAGTCTGTGACTGGAAAATGAAAAGAGAGCCAGCACTGTGATTAGCTGATTATTTTGTCACTCTGCTTTCTCTTCCTATCATCATGCTTCTTACCAGCTCATCAACTGATTGGGTGCTTGTACTGCTTCTTCCTCTTACACTCCAGCCCTGCTGTACAAGTCAAATTCAGGTTCTTGCACTGCTTATATTAAATGATGAATTAAATTAAATTCTAAAGCCAGAAGGTTTTTTTCATATTAATGCATTACCTGGGGAGGCCCGTCTCAGGCGTGAACCTGCAGGTGCACTACCATAGGAAGCCGAGAGTACCAGAAGAGAGGGTCTGGGGCTGCTCTTTGCAATACCTTTACAATTGCTTTGATGATTACAGAGCTGCATAAAGTTGGTTCTTTTATATCTGCTGAGAAGTCAGCTTTAACCTACCACCACAATGGGGTAAGAGATTTCCAGAGGCCATTTTGTTTTGTGGAAATGAGGGGCTTTTTTGTAGAGAACAGGTATGGCAAAAGGATAGAAGTGAAACATTCTGAAAATAAGTTAAGAAGGTGAATGAAAAGAAATAAAATAGAAATATATGGTGGATCCTTGCAGAATTAGAGCTTTGTGATAAAGCTTGTAGTACATTATAGTACAGAGGAGGGTAGTACCTAGTAGTAACAAAAAGTGGAGTATTCTATAGTAGTAGTATGATGTAGTTCATTCCCATCAGGCACTATCCCCCACAATATGATGTTCTTACCTGCCTCTTAAACATGCTAGGTCCATTTTGGAAGACAAGTTGACCTATCATTATGTTTTTGTTTGTGAGAACAAACTGGAGAACTTGGAGAAAAAAACTGCAAGAAAAGGGAGAACATACAACATACTCAGTGCAGATAGGACCCCTAAGCTGCATGCTTAATTCCATTTCTCACTCCTATTGTCACTATTATTATTATTATACAGGATTTATACAGCGCCAACAGTTTGAGCGGCACTTTAGATGAGATGAGTTTTCAAGATCGGCTAAAGGCAGCCAGAATATGGGGTACCTGGACAGTTTGAGGTAGAGAGTTTCAGAGGATGAGAGAGGCTCCAGCAAAGTCTTGGAGACAAGACTATTAAAGATTGATTACTGTATGTCAAAAGGTGGTGTATGAGGAGTCCATGGAAAGTCTGGACTTGCAATATAGCCTCACACTGCTTGGCTGTTATAGGGTAATACAGAACATTGAACCTAATAAATCCAACAACAAGCTGTTATAGATCCCCCATCATATAACATATGGCATCCTATGACGTTCTTCATACGTAAACCCATCTGGCTGCGCAAAACGTGACATTAGATAAGAGTTCTTTTTTTCATTGCTGAAGGGTTTGAGCCACCAGGGTATATATCTCTGGTATATATCTCTGGATATAAACAGTTTTTAAATGGAAGCTCCCATGTAGCCTGCAGCTTTGTGAAGCTCACATTGTACAGTTTTTCTGATAATGATTAAAATTTATTTCAGTGAGCTTCGAATTTCTCTATAGTTCCATGGTTAGTTGGGTTGAAAAAAGGACATTTATAAGTTGAGTCCTTCCAAAAAAAACAAACAAGTTTTCATTTCTTCATAACACCCTAATCTAATCAGGCAGATGTTGTAACCACCATTTGTCTCTGTAGATGCAGTTTGTCCATGAACGCCATCTTCTGTCTTTCTTTTTGGGACTGTTCCCTTTGTTTTTATTTAAAAATATTCTGTCCACAGGTTTACAATGAAAGGAGTTGTCAACCTGTAACCACCTCCCAGATCATTTTTGTATTTTCTCCATAGTTCTGCTTTAAAGGTTAAACAAGGTATTTTTTGTTCTTTTTGTTTCAATACTTTCTTTTGGTTTTAATAAAATATACATAACATTAAGTAGCACCCTCCTAGTTTAGCTAGACCATAATGGTTAGTCAGGAGCTGGTTAGCAGCTCAGGTGAGATAGCCAGAGGGGTCAAATTCTGGTCAGGCCTGAGATACTCTGCAGGCCAGTCCCTCTGGAATTTTCCCTGGCTCTGAGGATTTCGGAGGAGGGCCTTGGAGGCAGTGGGTGGATATGAGGAGTAGCTGGCCACACTCTTGAGGGACCTCGGCCAATCCCCAACAGGAGGCTTGGCAAGGGGCCGGGACTCCCTAAAAGTGGAAGAGCCTGCTCAGTAGCAGGAGAGTGGTGGAGAGAGAGGAGTGTGAGGCAGAAAGATGTGAGGCTGAAGGAAAAAGGCTGCCAGGAGGCTTAGTGAGATGGGGCCTGCCTGCAAGCCTGGAGCTTGAAAGGAGGACAACTCAGGACTTACTGGCCCCCTGAGAGAGGACCACCTGTATGGCAGGGAAGGAGCAGTCCAGCTGATGGTAGCAGCAGCCATTCCACAAGCAGTACAGGAGAGGATCTGCATGAGTACACCTGCACCCCCTGGGTGGATAGCAGAAGGAGCACTCTGGTGGGAAACCAGATTATCCCCCTACTAGTGACTGTTACCCATTTAGAGGAACAGGAGCCAAATCCTCTGCTCATTAAGAAAGTCTCCAGATTATTGCTGGGAGAAGAGGAGTTCATCTAGGGTCTGGGGTGGTACAGCTGGAGCTGCTGGCTAGCACTCCAACAGAGACTGCATCAGAGAAGGAGAAGCTTGTGAATAGTTCAGGAAGTTGTTGTCCAGATTTTGGTTTCTTGGGCATCCTATATACCCCTTATCCCATCCAAGTTTAATATCCTCAATAAAATAATAAAACCAATGCTCAAGGCCTGATTTCTGTCTACGAATGAAAGCTTGTGTGGAAAATGCTAACTGACTGGCTGTGCAGGGCTATAGGGGGACCCAAATCAATCAGCAGTCCCTAAGGGGGTAGTGCTACAATAACAATGCCATTTACGGCAATGGTGATTTTAGAGAAACAAACATTAGTACAGTATCTACAAAACTTGAATTTCCAGCTCACTATAATTCAAAAATGTTATCAGGATACAGACATCACCAAGCCAAGTAATCCAAGATTTCAAAGCATTTTTGAAAACGTTTTCCTTTTCTCATAGCTAACATTTTTTCCTACACGTATGAAAAATAGGATTTAACCATTTCACCAGTTTCGGATGGATTAGGTGCAAGTGGTTGTTTCTAGTATCTGGTAATAGTCATTCTAACTGCTAACAGAATATGTGTGACTACAGTATGAAAGGGTAGGGGGAAATGATAAATCTCTAAATTTAGTAAAGCGAGAGACAGTTTTGGTGAGGTGATTTCTTCTGTTGTTTGGGAAATATTCTAGAAAGGTTTGCACCTGAAACTGATGAGATTTTGTTCTTTCTTTTTCTTCAATTCATTGCATTTCTCGACAATTGACAAAATCTGCTGTTCAACAGGAAAGGTCGTTACTGTAACATTTATACTTTGTCAGTTTTACTCTCCTTACATACTCAACTGACATTCCCTCAACCTAATTTTTCAAATTTAACCAAATTTGAGGGTTGAATCATAATGCAAGTTGATGAAGAGTGTACCCCCCATTACTATGCAATACTTGTACCAGCCCGCATGCATATCAGCACTGAAGGAACACTCCCCATGGGGGGCAAGTAGGTTTTTGCTTCCTCCCAGATGAACTGCTTCTAGGGGTCCCTCAGACCCCTAACCAGCTCTCTGTGACATCATTGTCCATATTTGGCATTAGTCCAAATCAGGGGCGGACTGACCATTTGGAAACTCGGGCACTGCCCGAGGGCCCGGGGTCAGTAGGGGGCCCCATGAGATGTCCCTGGTACCTTTTTCATAGGCTTTTTTGAGTTTGAGCAAGGATACAGGGGCCCCATGATCCCCTAATGCCCGGGGACCCCCTGAGTTGTCAGTCCGCCCCTGGTCCAAATAGTATTTAACAGCACCATGTAAATTCACCAGAATTCCTTGCAGATCTGCATGCAAATCTAATCCAATTCTTTCTAGATACTATAAAAGTGAAATTCAATGACAACTGCATTTGTCTACTTAGAAAAGTGTAAATATGACTGTGGAATGCAAGACAAATGCCACTGAATCTTACTTAGCTAAACACTTAATAACCACTTGATCTCCGGAAAGGTTTTACCCACTTCATGCCCAGGGCAATTTATGCTATTTGCCATTTTTTTACCCGCCTGCTCAGTCATGCAACACTATACCCAAATAAAATTTATATCATTTTCTCCAGACAATTAGAGCTTTCTTTTTGGTATTATTTAACAGCCATTGGGTTTTTTATTTTTTGCTACATGAACAAAAAAGACCGAACATTTTGAAAAAAAAAACATGTTTTTCATAGTTTCTGTTATAAAATTTTGCAAACAATCTTTCTTTATACATTTAGACCAACATGTATTCTGCTACACTTTTTTGGTAAAAATAACCCAAATCAGTTTATATTATTTAGGCCGTATGAAAGTTATAGAGTCTACAAACTATGGTATATAATATATTTGAAAATTGATCAATCCTGATGTACTGACGGTTGATCTCATTTCTTGAGGCCCTAAAATTCCAGGACAGTAAAATACCCTACAAATGATTCCTTTTGGAAAGTAGAAAGTCTGAGGTATGTAGTAAGAGGCATGGCAAAAATGTTTTACATACTGTCACTGGTGCAGTACTGTGTCATCATATGACTGGTGTGGTGGTGATCAGGAATACATAGTGAAAAAAACCCCAAAATAACTATTTATATATATATTTTTTAATTTGTTTACTTTTTTTTTTTACATACTTTCATTAGAGAAGTTCAGTGTCACCATAGTGACACTGTACTACTTTGGGGAGGTGAGCAGGGATTTTTTTTTACACTGTTATTGCTTACAACAGTGATAACTGCTATCATAAATGGCTTTCCTTTCCTGACAGCTTGCTACTGTTGACATGCTGTGATTGGCTACAGCTAATCACATTGCACAGGTAGCCAGGTACCATGTGATAGCTGCGGGCCAAACACAGCATCACAACAGTAATCAAGCTGTCATGAATGGAAAGCCATTCTTGACAGTTTGCTTACATAAATATCATGTGATCACTATGATTAGTCATATCGATCACATGATACCCTGGCCAGTTATAGCGCCCGGG
Source organism: Staurois parvus (assembly GCF_062004578.1). NCBI lineage: Eukaryota > Metazoa > Chordata > Amphibia > Anura > Ranidae > Staurois > Staurois parvus. The sequence goes on along the minus strand of NW_028318360.1, from coordinate 2,269,217 downwards.
TACTGAACTGTGTGATCCACTGTGTCCACATCAGCCATGGGATCGAATCGCTGCACAATCCAGGGGGCAAGCCAATGGGCATGAGCCAGGCTACGTACTAGTACATCACCTGGCCTGGTTGAGCTGCCCACAGTAGGCGGCAAGCGGTTAATTATTCACTGGGCTAATTACCAAATAACTAATTAATAATCTCTCATTCTTGATCATAAAAATATCCTAGTTAGAAAAATTTAAATAAGATTTTTTTTTTTAATCCAAGCAAAATAAGATTTAAACAAACAGTAAAATGTGTGGCAGGAAGTAAGAAAAATATCTACAAATAAAACTGAAAATTCAGATCAAATGAAAAGGGAAATGTGTGTGTGGCCAGCTTTGCATCAACTTTGCTAATCTGATTTTTCTTGTCTAGTCACCAGATTGTCCAATGTTGCATCATTTTTGGATTGATAAAAATAAAGCTATTTAGAATTACTGTAGCTCTCCAAATATTAAATACATATTTTTTTATTTTCTTTCTAATATTTGTCCAAAATACATTCAAGTTTTGTTGGTGAACATTCATCCTATCTAGCCAAGGCTGAGTATTCAATGGAGTTGCAGCAAGTCTGGTATGTTCAATAGTTATTTTTCATTTGACCATTAGATGGCAAGTAGGGAAAAAATCAAATGAAGATTTGTTAAATGATCCTAAGGCTCCATGCACACTAGCGTTTTTTAAGCTCCTAAAAGCAAAGCTATTATTAGAATATTGTTTTTGCTCCTAGAAGCTAAACAGTGTTATCCTATGTGTCCATGCACACTACTTTTAGCATTTTCTGAGCTTCAGCATCTAGGAGCAGACAAAAAAAAATTTTTTGTAGAGTTTTTTGGAAAGTTCTACCAGCAGAAAAAAACACTAAATGCTCCTAAACACTGCTAAATGATACAAAAATGCTCCTAACAGCTTTTTTTCTAGATTTTTTTTCCTCTACACGTACTGTAAAAACGCTAATAAAACACTAGCGCTCCTAAAGGCATCTGAACTCTACTAAAGCGCTATTACCAGCGTTTTTTATCCAGCATTTTTTCCAGCTTCTTAGAGCTTAAAAAAAAACACACTGGTAGCTTAAAAAAACACACGGGTAGTCTGCATGGAGCATAAATGTAATAATTTAATCTTTTTTCTTTCTTTCTTTCTTTCTTTCTTTCTTTCTTTCTTTCTTTCTTATGAATCTTCACTTGTAAAACAAGGTCCAAAAAAAAAAGTCCATCCAGCTTATCTCCCTCATTCACTTTCTTAATCCATTAACATTTCCATATCACTGCATTTCCTCCTGAACACAATATTTCCATTTCCTTTTTAACCTTCTACTGGGATCCAACATTTGCATATTGAAATGCATGTGTTTATTACATTGGTGAAAATGCTGAACACATTCATGTGAAAAAAATCCTGTCACGTTGCTAAACCTGTGTGCAAAAATAACTCATTTAAATGTCATGGCTGAACTTACTTAACATTGTTTTAGCAAGCACATATTCTTTATTGTTCTTTAGATATATATTTTTTTCCATGTTTGAGTAGTTTACAAGCTTCATATTAGGTATGCAGGGGTTAGTGTACATAATAGGTCATTTACTAGTAAACTAATAAAATATTATTATCAGGGCTGTTTAAGGTGATCTGGTAACACTCCAAAATTATGTTGAATAAAAAGCTTTGATGTTAAGTTGACAGATCTTACCACCACCTTTGCAGCAATCTTCAAACTTCATAGGAGATACCAGTGGCGTCCCTAGGTTTGGTGTCACCTGGTGCGGGAACACTTGGTGATACCCCCTCTCTCTCTCTGCCCTCTTTCTCCCCCCTCTCTCCCTCTGCCCTCTTTCTCCCCCCTCTCTCCCTCTGCCCCCCCCCTCTCACTCTCTCCCTCTGCCCTCTTTCTCCCCCCCTCTCTCTCTGCCCTCTTTCTCCCCTCTCTCTCTCTGCCCTCTTTCCCCCCCTCTCTTTCTCTCTCTGCCCTCTTTCGCCCCCCCCCTCTCTCTGCCCTCTTTCCCCCCTCTCTTTCTCTCTCTGCCCTCTTTCGCCCCCCCCTCTCTCTCTCTGCCCTCTTTCGCCCCCCCTCTCTCTCTCTCTGCCCTCTTTCTCCCCCCTCTCTCTCTTCCCTCTTTCCCCCCCCTCTCTCTCTGCCCTCTTTCTCTACCCCCCCCCTGTTTCGTTGTCTTCTTTCTCCCCCCTCTGCCCTCTTTCTCTCCCCCTCTCTGCCCTCTTTCGCCCCCTCATCTCTCTCTCTCTGCCCTCTTTCTCCCCCTCTCTATCTCTGCCCTCTTCCCCCCTCTCTCTCTCTGCCCTCTTCCCCCCTCTCTCTCTCTTCCCTCTTTCCCCCCCTCTCTCTCTGCCCTCTTCCCCCCTCTCTCTCTCTTCCCTCTTTCCCCCCTCTCTCTCTGCCCTCTTTCTCCCCCCCCTCTCGCTGTCTTCTTCCCCCCCTCTGCCCTCTCTGCCCTCTTTCTCTCCCCCTCTCTGCCCTCTTTCGCCCCCTCATCTCTCTCTCTGCCCTCTTTCTCCCCCTCTCTCTCTCTGCCCTCTTCCCCCCCTCTCTCTCTGCCCTCTCCCCCCCCTCTCTCTCTCTCTGTCCTCTTTCTCCCCCCCGCCCTCTCTGCCCTCTTTTCTCTCCCCCTATCCACCCTCTTTCTCCCCCTCTCTCTCTCTGCCCTCTTCCCCTCTCTCTCTCTCTGTCCTCTTTCTCCCCCCGCCCTCTCTGCCCCCTTTCTCCCCCCCTCTCTCTCTCTGCCCTCCCCCCCCCTCTCTCTCTCCCCCCTACCTACTACATGAAGCTGCAGTGCTGTCACCAGGGTCCGGGGATTACACACTGACCTGCTGCATACTCTGCCCACCCCTCCAGCTCTCCGACTTCAGCACCCGTGGCAGGGATGTGGACCCACCGATGAGGAAAGGTGTCCAAAGTGCCTGCTTCACTGTCCATTGCCTCAATGCTTGCTTATTTCAGCAGCGGCACATACAGGGACGGACGAGCCTCTCATGGGGCCCTGTAGTGACCCCGGGCCCTCAGTCAGTCCACCCCTGGTGGAGCAGGTCCGGTGTCACCCACCTGCAAAAGGTGTCACCCGGTGCAGTGCGCACCCCCCGCACCTGCCTAGGGACGCCTCTGGGAGATACTAGAAGTCATAATTTGCATAGACCTTGGCATGTCCCCCACATGGTGCTAATCAGGCCTCAAAGTTTCTTTCTCAGGCAATGCTATGTAAATACTCCCCATTTAATGGGAATACTTCAAAGAACTCCAGTAAGACTTTGAGAATGACTGTAAAGCTGTCAGTAAAATTTAACTTAGATTATATACTATACTCCAGCATCTTCAGTTTGGTTCCTTTTGGGTCAGTACAGTATTGCTTTTTAAAAGGATTCTAGTTGGGTTAAAATTTACCAGTAAACTTAGTATAAAGCCAAAACTTTTTTCCCCATTTTGGTTTTTAGCCATCTGTGTCTCATTAGGGAGATTTCTCTTTACTTCCTGTGCTGTAGACTCAACAGGAAATGAGGGAATATCTTTCTAATGAGAGGGAAATCCCATTTAGACAGCTGTCACACATTTCTCTATTAAAAGAGTTACCCTTTGTTTCTGGTGGCATCTCAAAATTTAGTATTTACCCTCACTTTCATTCCCATTGATCATGGCGATTAGAGGAAAACAGACAGCAATACAAACCTGAAGTCACTACTCTAATTCTACCTAACCTTACAGTTATGTACATTAAGAATTAGGCTCCTTTCACACGACACAGAATCTGCTTGCTCAGTGGGGCGGATGACAGGTCCATTTATACATCATGGACACAGACACAGCCCGCTCTGCTCTATAGGTGGTCAGATGTAAACAAACTGGCTGACCGTTTGCACCCGACTGCCCTCCAATCTGATCTGCCCAGATGGAGGGGAACAGATCCCCTTTTGTTTGTTTTTAGCGGATCGGACTGGAGGTAGACGGGTGTGAATGGACACAAATCTGTTTACATCTGCCGCTCTATAGAGGAGAATGGAGGGTCTGATCGGGTTCACCGTCTGTCTGTTTTTCAGGTGACTGATCATGTGAAAGGGGCCTTGAAGGTAAACTATAATGGCTTTACATGGTTTATTTTAACTTTTATGTTTCAAATTGAAGTTTAATATGTGTTTTATTACTGTTGTGAGAATTGTGGACAGTATGTACGTGTCACCTAGGTTTCTCACATGCACATGGTGAGGGGCTCCAAAGTTTATGGTGATGAGGAGAAAAGAAACTTTTTGTTTTCTCAGATCTTAACCTCTTGCCATCCGCCTGCTGTTTATAAACGGCAGGGCGGTGGCACTCCAGGGGCAGGTTGCCGTTCATAAACGGCACCCGCCTTTTCTAGCTGTGCGCGCTCTCTGGGAGCGCGCAGCACCGCGATCTGGTGCCCACTGTGTTCTCCGGACACAGTGAAACACCAATTGTCGGACGGGACCTCTGTATGAGGTCCCGATCATGTGATCACTGATTGGCCAATCAGTGATCACATGCAAAGTAGTAAGCAAGATATCACCTGTGACATCATTGCTTACTACGTGTGAAATCTGTGACTGATCACAGAGGTCACATGGTACAAGGCTATTCACAACAGCCTTGTACCATGTGACAAGGTGTGACCAATCACAGCTCACTAAGTATTTCTCAATGGCTGCAAGAATGCAGACAGAGAGAAAGAGAAATGATTGCTTTTACATATTATATGGGTGTAAAAGCAATCACTGTAAAAAAAAAAAAAAAAAATCTTCATCACCCCCCACAAGTAGTATGGTGTCACCATGGTGACACTGTACTGCTAGGGTGACAGTATGTAAAAAAAAAACAAAAACCCATAAATAATAATATAAAAAAATAAAATAAAAATTAAAAAAAAAGTTTAAAAATTATAATTTTTGGTTATAAACTAATTTGGCTTATTTTTTTTTTTACTAAAAATATAACGGAATACATTTTGGTCAAGATTTATGATGAAAGATTATTTATTTGCAAAAGTTTATAAGAAAAACACTTTTTTTCAAAATTTTTGGACATTTTCATTTACATAGCAAAAAAAATAAAAATCCCAGCGGTGAATAAATACCACCAAAATAAAGCTTTATCTGTCTAAAAAAAATGGTAAAAAATTAATATGGGTACAGTGTTGCATGACCGCGCAATTGTCATTCAAAGTGTGATAGCGCTGAAAGATGAAAACTGGCCTGGACAGGAAGGGGGTAAAAGTGTCCAGACAGGAAGTGGTTAATATGTCTCCTCTGGGTCCTGCAACCCGGAACCTTTGTAGAGCTTTGAGTGGGATAGAGGCTCCATTCCCAGGTCTGCATCTTACATTTTATCCAGACCACTTTATTAGTTTCAGCCAAAGCCAGGAGAAGATCATCTAGCACCCAGGAATAAGACGCCAAACTGCACCCCCCCAACCAAGGATGTGTGAGCATCATGTGTCAGCGGAAGTCCCCTCCACCAAATAATTTCCAGCACTATTCTGCATGCTCACCTCTTATGCATAAATTCCCTCTCCAAGCCTAACTTCTCCCAAAACAAAAATTCCACCTCCTCCCAGTGCAAATTTCCTCTGCTGAAATCTTCCTCCAGCACAGATCTTCCCCCCTCAACCTCTTTCCCCCAAATCCCCTCTCCTAGCACAAATCACCCCAACCCCCTTCCCTCCCATCACACTTCCTATCATAAATCCTCACTCCTAGCTTCCCTTTTCTCACATGCCCTTTTGTCCTTAGAAGGGGGTTGCTCTTACAAAGTCCAAGACCCTTCTAAGTAGAGGCATTGTATTATAGAGAATTCCGCAAGTTCCCACTCTTCCACATTTATGGAGACTCAGATCTTCTTATTAATCCAGGTGCCTCATTGAGGTAGTGGAAGTGAACTGAAAAAAAAAATTATCTCACATGACCTCCTTACCGAAATCCAGATCAGGGGCGGACTGACCATTTGGAAACTCGGGCACTGCCCGAGGGCCCAGGGTCAGTAGGGGGCCCCATGGGATGCCCCTGGTACCTTTTTCATAGGCTTTTTTGAGTTTGGGCAAGGACACAGGGGCCCCATGATCCCCTATTGCCCGAGGGCCCTATGAATTGTCAGTCCGCCCCTGATCCAGATAACATGTTTAGAGATAAAATTCTGCTCCATTCCATCCAGTGTTAAAGTGGTTGTAGACCCTTACATATACTCAGTGAAGTGACTTGCCTCAGGTGATACACAGAAATGAAACAAATCCTCCTAAATAGGTTTTACCTGTTTATCTACTTCCACTGAATTTCTAAAGCTTGTCTAAGGGTCCAGAAAAAAGTGGGAGGAGAGCTGAAGATCTAGCAAGGAGAGCTATGAGAGCTGAATGGAGGAAAGGGACACCCCCCTCCACACAGCTCACAGGAACAGAGATGAGGCTGTCAATGGCAGACTGTATGCCATGTCACCATTTTTCTCTTGGTGTCAGTAAAACTTGTCAGAAGTGATTCATGCTGATAGCAGAGGAACAAAGCAGCAGACAGAAATGAGACTTAGTACTCTTAATCGAGACAAGTACACACTATAGAGGGATATGCTTTGTTCATATTTCATGTCAAAGCTTTACAACCACTTTAAACCTGTTTTGTATCAAATGGCTCCCTAAAGCCCCGTATACATGATCAGTATATTGTATGAAAAATGCTTCTTTTAAAGCGATCATGCAATAATCTGATCGTTACTACACAGCAATCGTCCAAAAAAAAATAGAAGGGATAAACACGACCATTTTTATTGATTGTCCAGTATTTTCATTTAACCAGTACAGTAGTCCTCCAAAAATACAATACAAATACATTACGTTCTTCAGAATGTTTATTCTGTCGTCAAAGAATTTTAGGAACTTTAGTAACCTCTTCACTTTTGCTATGAGACTAGCATGCAGAAAAAAACTGACGATCACTCGTCCAATATTCTAGAAGTGTATACTTTACGTTCTCTTCAAACAAAAAAAAGCTATGTTCTATAAAAGGCACTATATCATAAAATGTATCTAAATGCATACAAATCAATTAATCAATAAAACAAATTATCTTGGTTATCAGTGGAAGCTTTGTTCAAACCATACCATATCTCAGGAAACCACCTAGACTATCTCCAGTTTAAGTTCCTGTTAGAAACGTTAGGGTTCTTTTTTTTGTGTACAGGTCAGTTCAGGTCATTTTCTGAACAATTATTTCAAATATGAAGAGTTTTCTGTAATTGTTTATTTAAGCAGACAGTTTTGTCAGTATATCTGGTGAACTTCACTCACTCGGGATAACCCAGCAATTCAAGAAGCTCTTTACAATCCTATGTAAACAATCAATAGACTGCATGCTAGGAATGCTTGTTGGGCCACATGGCAAAGATGCACACACTTCTTGGGGATTTACACAGCATACCTTCCTGTAGTTAACCTAAACGTTACAGTGTTACTAAACCCACAACAGTAAAATCAGTCTGTATATGCAGTAAAGCATGCTTGTTATACTCACTGTGGAGCCTAAGGGTTTAATCTGCATTGTGTAAAAAGGCTGCTTGGTCCTGTTTTCTCTGCCCCTCCTTTTGTTCAAATGTCCACCTGATAAGACAGACTGAGCCCCTAGTCACATGCACATGCTCAGTTTGGTGTGTATTGCTAGAGAGGTTTTTTTTTTTTTCTTGGGGGAGTGCATGTGATCAGCACAGGGCTAATCAGCACTGTCCAGACAGAGGTCAGGGGTTTTGCATCCTCCTAGAGCAGAAAGAAAACTCCTACTACAAGCTTTAACCAGTGCTCTGCTGAAGTCACAAGACTGCTGTAACTGCTGATGAGAAAAGGTATTTAGCAGTTTATATTTACTAAAATAATTGTATTTCCATGTTGTGTCTACTGTGGGAGACCAGATATAGTGAATGCAGGGTCTGGGGAGACCGGATATAGTGAATTCAGGGTCCGGGGAGACCAGATATAGTGAATGCAGGGTCTGGGGTGACCGGATATAGTGAATTCAGGGTCCGGGGAGACCAGATATAGTGAATACAGGGTCTGGGTAGACCAGATATAATGAATGCAGAGTCCGGGGAGACCAGATATAGTGAATGCAGGGTCCGGGGGGACCAGATATAGTGAATGCGAGGTCTGGGGAGAGTGGATATAGTGAATTCATGGTCTGAAGAGAGTGGATATAGTGAATGCAGGGTCCGGGGAGACCGGATATAGTGAATGCAGGGTCCGGGGAGACCGGATATAGTGAATGCAGGGTCCGGGGGGACCAGATATAGTGAATGCGAGGTCTGGGGAGAGTGGATATAGTGAATTCATGGTCTGAAGAGAGTGGATATTGTGAATGCAGGGTCCGGGGAGACCGGATATAGTGAATGCAGGGTCCGGGGAGACCAGATATAGTGAATGCAGGGTCCGGGGAGAGTGGATATAGTGAATGCGGGGTCCGGGGAGAGCGGATATAGTGAATGCAGGGTCTGGGGAGACCAGATATAGTGAATTCATGGGTTTAGTAGCACTTTTAATAATGAAGTCTTCTGTCTTGTTTCTGTTTGTTTTTTTTACACCCACACTCCACATATATGTCTCCATGGACAGCTGAGGTTTTTGTGCTGAAAGCTTGCTTGCTGAGCGCTCCCATCACAGTGACCAAGCTGTCATAAACAGCTTCTGGTCTGTAATAATGATCTAGAGCTGGTAGGATGGACTACCAATCATGTGACCATGTATCAGCCAGTCACAGTGGTTCCATGATCAGGCACACAGTTCTACCCCCTAGGCATAAAGACCCAGTTAAAAGGACTCCGGGCCAATAAGAGGTTAAATATACCAAAATAATTTTTTAAGTATCTGTTCAAGAAGTGTACAAAAACTGTTAATCTTGTTAAAAATCCAGTGCTGTCCTGTATTCTATGCATTATGCAGTTATCTCAAGTAGTATAAACAGCCTGTCTAGTTCTCTGTGTGGATTACAAAACACCACCCACTTGTGTTATGGAGATGAGGAGAGGAGGTTTTCTATAGTCCTAACACACATCTGGTCCATAGGTGACAACATCACTCCTCCATCAGTACAGTAAATGAATGTTGTCACCCTAGGGCAGGGGTGTCAAACTGGCGGCCCTACAGCTGTTGCCAAACTACAATTTCCATGAGGCATTGCAAGATTGACTGTTACAAGCATGACTCTTAAAGGCAGAGGCATGATGGGACTTGTGGTTTCACAACAGCTGGAGGGCCACCAGTTTGACATCCTTGCCCTAAAGCAGAAATTATGTTACTTGAAGGATCACTGGGAGAAAGAAAAGGAGATAAAGCATGAAAATAGAAAATGAATTATATAGATATAATAAATATAATTTAATTACACCTTTTAATCAATGACAGTTCATTTTTCTGGTTTTTCAGGTTTGAGCTTTCAGGGCTTTACCTCCTTCTTCTAGGTCCAAGCAGTACTGAGAACTCACAATCTAATAGGAGCACTAGAAGTGAGACTGTAGCTTCCACCATTCACATGAACAGAAAGCAGCAAGGCGACTTCCAATCATGAAACACTGTGACCAGAACTCAAATAATCAATTTGAAGGGAGGAGTCCACCGCCACCAAACCCGCCAGGTGAAAACTTACCATATAGAACCTCACAGCATAAAAAAGTCAATATGCATTCAGAAGATCCTCATGACTGAAATACGGGAATCCTGGATCCTCAATTCTCCTCCATTTCAGAGTGATGGATGTTGTAGAAAACACTCTCAGTCACAACAGAACATAAAACAGAGGAAGCCTGAATGGTGTATTATCCTTTCAATAAAAACCATAGATTATAAAAACATTCATAAAAAACCAGATTAACTCACATGGAAAGCTTTCATTTTTAACTGGCCAACAACATGCGGCGTCAATAGGCTAAACTCTTCCCAATGCATTTTGTCTTATGGGACGTCATCATGGGCTGTTTTCAGCTGGAGGTTTTGGTGGAAATGGTGTCCTCCTTTCACTTATAACTGTATGAGTTCTAGTCACAGTCTTACATATTTGGAGGTTGCTTTGTTCCTTTCTCTGAGTGTGAACAGTGAAAGCTACAGTGCGACTTCCATCACCGAAATTTACATTGTGATTTGAATGAGAACTACTTGAATTGTTGTTTTTGTGAACTGCTTTAGTGGAAGAGACTTAGGCTCCATGTACACTGCAGCTGATAAACTCAAATTTAGGAGCTTTTCTGCATTTATTTCAGCAGCCCCTGAACTCTCCCTAATGTTTTCCTATGTGTCCATGTACACATCGTCGTTTACAGGCAGTTGAGGTTACAGTCGTTTTTTTGAACGCACCAAACTTGCATTCAGGAGTAGATTTTATCAGCGTATCAAACACCAAATGCTTGTAAACGTGGCTAACTGTGTTTATAAGCGTTTGCGTTTGGAAAATTTTTTCAACTCTTCCATTTCTAGATGCTGTCCAGAGCCTTTTTTCATCATGAAAAATGCATGCAAAGCGTTTTCCCGGTACTCAAATGGACCCGGTACACCATACTTTGAGGTTTTGCATGAAAGAAAATATGTTAGACACTGCTGCAATAATTTGTGCACAGAGATGAGCTGGAACACATCCAAACACCACAAAAAAACACAGCTAATCTCAACAAATATTGCTCTCTCTGCTTCTGCTCTCTCTATTTCTCTCAAAATGTCTGAAATAATTTTTACTGTTTTTCAGTGCATTCTGGGCATTTTGAAAGGTCTCCTGAGGTTATCTTTAACCTCCCTGGCGGTATTCCCGAGTGTAGCTCAGGGTAAAATTTCAGTACCAAAAGCGGTACCCCCAAGCTACACTCGGGCTTACCATGCGGCGTTGCTCAGGGATTCCCTGCAGCGCTTACCTTGTCCTTCGCTCCCGCAATGCGTCCCCTGCAGCGTCCCCGGCCATCTCCTCCGGCTGATGCTGGCATCTGGCTTCCGTGTTCCGGTCCCTGCGAGCGTCGGAACGTACGGGGGCCGGAACCGGCGGCAAATTTAAAAATTTTAGAAACTGTCATTTTCTAATAAACGAATATGACATAGTAAAACATTACTGTTTCAAAGCATTTCACATACATTTTGTCCCTACTGCTTTGTCCTGTGCCCTGCCTGCATTTTTACTGTTCTTTCTGCCTGGAAACTTAGAAATGTCCATGGCGTCCAAAAAGCGTCGCTTTAGGTCAAAAGTGGTTTTAGACGAGCTAGAGAACAGCGATAGTAAATCAGAACCACTTGCAGAATTGAGTGATAATGATTCATGGGGAAATTCGTCATCAGACACTGAAAACGATTTTGCAACTTGGCGCTCTATTTCAAATTTCAGTGTTTTTGGTTTGATTATATTATTGAATTAAAATTATTATTATATTATTATTTTTTATAATTATTTATTAAATTATAATTTATGATTTTGTGTTTCAAGTTTTATCATACCCAGGATGTTTACTAGACTCTTGTTCGGACAGATTTCAGTGAGTTATTACAGCCTACAATATAAAACGCCAAATTTCCATGCATAATAATGGTACTGCTTTCAGCACCAAAAATCTGAAATAATCATACCGCTAGGGAGGTTAAAAAACACTTCTAAACTCAAACACTCATAAACGCGGTATGCAAACGCGGCTAAACAGACGTTTTGTAACCTACGTTTTCCAGCAGTCAGTTTCCATCGTTCAGAAGTGTTCCGTGTACGTGGAGCCGTAGAAGAGACTGCATACTAGCACAGACTGTTTTGTTTAAATTTATAGTACTCAGACTTAGATAGTGCAAATAAAAAAAAAAATCACATACAGTACTCAACTGTGTTGTTGCAAGTGCACTAATAATGCTACAACCACCCTCAGCAAAGAACAAACAGACCCTCAAACAGTCATATCATCCATATATTATATCAATGATTTACTATATGGCCAAATGTACTGTAAGTAGACACTCCTCCATGTTATTATGTTCAACTTTTTCTAGTGAAGGGTACTGTAAAGACTACAGTGCATAAGCATATTTTAGATGATTGTGCACCTTGTGGTAACAGTTTGGGGAGGGTCCTTTTCTGTTTCAGCATGACTATGCCCCTGTGCACAAAGCCAACTGCATAAAGTCATGGTTTGGTCATTTTGGAGTGGAGGAACTTCAGTGGTTTGCACACAACCCTGACCTCATAACCAATGAACTCCTTTGAGATGAATTGGACTCCAGACACTCAAGAGAGGGGGGTCACACCAGGTGGGTACTGTTTCCATAAAAAAAAGCTAGTGTACAGAATAGTCCACCTGGTTTCATGATTTGTACAACATTAGCTGACGCAATAAAAACTAGGGCACTTTGCAAGTAAAACCATTACAGTATGACTGTGAAGGTTCTCATTTATCCAGGTCATGGTCTAGCCAGTAGTGGTTAGTCACATTCCCCTGGACTTGTTCTGAAATGTTGAAGATTTGAGTCTCATCAAGCCACTTCTTTGGTTCCCATGAGTATCAGAAGATACCTCAGCATTTATATCCACACAGATAGCACAGACACCTTAATCCAATCACTATGGAATGTGTAGAAGTTGATTGACCAAAAAAAGGATGTGAGGTGGAAAAGTGGTGGAACCACTCTGTTCTAGTCACACAATCCCATCCTTGATCCCATCCTTGGTCTCTGCATAGTTGTTATTTCTGTGAGTTACCTTGCTAAAGGCATGAATTGTTATGTAGTCTGAGAGAACTTGACAGGCCTGACAACACTGCTAGGGATTTCAGTACAGCACAGGCACTTTGTCATCAGCTCAAACAGGAAATTAGGAGCACATATTGGGTCTCTACCAGATGAACAGGTATTTCTCTGTATTTACTGTATTTTTTCTGTGGTTGTAAAGGATAAAACATGGATAAATGTACAGTATATATATTACATAGATATACTACCTATGTTTTTGTTTATGTCGCCCTGTATGGGACGTCTGTGTGATGAGGCCTAAGAGTGGGAGAGTGAAGGGCAGCACTCTGAGCCAATCAGGATCTATTGCTTTCCATGTAACCCACATGGAAGAAAAATATATTTTAAATGTATTTGAAAAATATTCTTCCCAAATATATTGACATATATTCGAAATACTACAATTTTGGCCATATTCAATATATTTCAATATATATATATCTATATATATATATATATATATATATATATATATATATATACTGCATGTTGAAATGTGTTTTTTATATATTACAATATATCTGAAAAATATTTTTATAAAAATGTATATTTTTTTAAATATATTCTTCAGATTTTTTTTAACATATATTTTTTACATATATTTGTAAATGCATACCAAAAATGTAGATTAAATGTATTTTTAAAGACATACAGTATATTTGAAAATTTATTTTTTTAAATATTTTTCATATCATTTGTAATAAAAACTCATTTCAACATACAGTGTGTATATATATATATATATATATATATATACATATATATAGATATTGAAATATATTTTTAAATATATTGAATACGGCCAAAATTGTAGTATTTCAAATATACGTCAATATATACAGTATGGGAAGAATATTTTTCAAATATATTTAAAATATATTTTTCTTCCATGTGGGTATTATTATTATATATATATTATGCACATTTATGATTAATTCATAGCCTAGGGTGAGTTCTGGGCCAGGTTGTGTTTGTAGTGTAGTCTGCAGAAAGGTCCTAGACCTGGCAGTGGTACCAGGATCACAAGATTGGCTAAACAACCTCAAAAGACATCACATATATGTATTCTAACTATTTATTTAGCGTGCCAGGAGTCCAGGTATTATTAGCTACTGTATATACAACAGTTCTGGAATTCGGATGACTGTTCTGTTGACTCCAAATGAAGACTTGTGAAGGAATCTACGGGTAAACTGAAAAAAATTCTTTGAAATGCGTCCTAACCTTGTATGTTCTAAGGTGAGGCCATCAGAAGGGCTGGCTCATGATCGGTTCCTTGGACGCCGGAGGACTTTGACAGCTTCAGACCAGGCGGCACATCCTCCCAGTGGTCAGGGCGCTGGGTTTGAATACACAAACACAATTGATTCTGTTGGCTTCCCCTAAGCGATCTTGGGTCCTTATGTTATCACAGCCCATAGAGGCTCGATTTTTTGAGCATACTCATTTATTTTATTGAATAAAGTAATCATTCTTTACTACACCATGAATGCTGAGCTGTTTTCTCTCTGACCCTTTACAGGGAAATTGAATACTGACCCAAAGGCTCTATTTCACAAGCCTTTAATTGGTTATCTTTAGTGAGCAGGAAATATGAAGAGGGAAAACACCATAATCAGGAAGCAACAGTATGCAAACATGTCTATTTGTAGCTGCAGCCTCACAATGTGCTTTCTGATTGCATATTATGGACTTTCTTGTTATATTACTGAAAGATAAATATAAAGATAAAAACATTTATGGGTAAAATAAAAGATATGTCACCCAATACTTTATGAACGCTGACATGAAATGCAACTAAATGTACTAAGCAAAACATCCAAATAAACAAAAGCAATCTGATGTACTGTATATACCCAGTATTATAAACCTCAGTTCAGCTGGTGCCTTCCTGCACCAGACGCAGCCTATGCTGACCGTAGGGGTCCTGGAATTCTTTCAGCGAGTTGTACTGCAGATATGCATTTTCCACCTATACAACCTAATAGAGAAACTGTCTCTCTGCTGGTTTCCAAGTTGATAGTTTCTCCATTATCCCCTATAAAACATGCCACACCAGCACAGTATGCCACAGCCCACCAAAGACCATGGAACCACTGGAGTTGATTTAGTCAGAAACTTATGCAGGAGGTCATGGGGGATCTTATTCTGAAAGAATTTTCTTTTGAAAATCTTTCCTAAGAATTTGCGTTCGAATTTCGCTCCACTAGTGGGCCACAGCATCGGCCAATTTTTGTGCAACCATCGAATTTGAGTGATTGGACATGTTGGAAATTTTCTGAAAAACAAACAAATTTCTAATCAATGATGGGAGAATCATGCGAGAAATGTCATCGAAAAATAAAATGAGCATGAGCTGGGACCTGGAAAGAAAAGAAAATTCTTGGCCACGAAAATTCTTTTCTGTAGCAACATAAGGTGAAATTAAAGGCTTGGTTGGTTGAATTTCAAAATCAATGGTTGCACCATTGGATTACAAAACACAAAATTTCTGATTTTCTAAAGAAAATTAATTTGGAATTCTACCCATGTATGGCCTGCATAAGGCTGGCCATACACTATACACTTTTCTTGAGAATTTTGATTTAGATTTACCAAAAGCCATATAATATGAGGTCTTTCCCATAATTGTGATTCCTACTGAACCAGACTGAGAGACCATTTAAAGGCTCAGGAACCCTTTGCAGGTGTTAGGGCTTAATTAGCTGATTAGAGTGGGACACTTTGAGCCTAGAATATTGCACCTTTTCACAATATTCTCATTTTCTGAGATTGTGGATTTGGGGTTTTCATGAGCTGTAAGCCATAATCATCACAATTATGACAAATCACGGCTTGAACTATCTTGCTTTGCATGTAATGAGTCTCTCTCATATATTAGTTTCACCTTTTAAGTTGCATTACTGAAATAAATTAACTTTTGCACGATATTCAAATTTTTTGAGTTTCACCTGTATGTAGGAACCACATTATTTTTACAATTGTACTTTTATAGTAACAAGTGGTGTTACATAAGCAGGCTCATTTCTTATCAGGAATCTAAAGAATGCAAATACGTAATCAAAACATTATAAGTGCCGTGTGCACAATGAGTGAAGTGCACAATACATACGCAAAGCATACTAAATGGAATATAGTTATATACAGAATTTTCCATATAGTTATATACAGAATTTTCCATTTCTTTCACAGTTTAGTTGGCACGTCAGGAGGTCAGAGAGAAGTCTGACAGGGCTGTCTGTCTTCACCTCCTTAATACAGATTAAAGGATAAGTTCACCTTTTGGACAAAAAAAAATGCACATTTTTTTGCAGGTAAAAAAAAGTGCATTAATTAATTTTGCCCAAAGGAGCCTGGAAAGCTTTGCACCAGCGATCAATAGATAGCTCCAACCATGCAGGTCTCCTGCAGACTTGTCAGAATATCTGTTTACCATACGAGATATACGGGATGTACGAGCGAGCAGATATTCTGACGGGAAGCTTCAATAAGCTGTGGAGCGCTGTGGTAGTTCATTGAAAACTACAAGCTCACAGCTGCTAAGGCTGTCGAGACGGCGCGGCTGCGGCTATGGGAACATGTTACATGTTCCACCCTAAAAACGGGTGGAATATGTAACATGTTCCCAAAGGTGAACTTGTCCTTTAAATTATAATCCTCTGCACACCAGCTGAAATTTGCAATTCAGCTGGAATGACAGGATCCCCTCTACAAATAGTAGAAGACTACAATCTTGTCTATCCCTTGTTGGGGACTCACGTAATTTCACAGAACAAAGTCCTGACAATCTCACCTTAAATCCTCATGCGCACTGGACATTTTTACAGCGGCTGTTTTTGGCTTTTGATGTTTTTTTCTACATCCAGTAAACCCCCCCAGCATGTTATCTTATGTGTCCATGCACACACAGACTGTAATCAACGTTTTGTTGGCTGGGACGTTTTTTGGATGGAAAAAAACTCAGAACTAGTGAGTTTCTAGAGGAGTTTTTTAGCTGAAAAAATGCTCTAATGCTGAAAAATGCTGAAAAACACAACAAAACGCGGTAAAACGCTGCAAATAGGCGTTTTTGGACCTTTTTTGACCAAAAAAAAAGCTAAAAATGCAAACATGGAAAAACGCAGGAAAACACCACTGAACGCGGCAACATGCCGCTAAATGCCAATGCAAAAATGCTTGAAAAAAGTTGAAAAACTCACATTTTTAACATGACTTTACACAGCTAACGTTACCAGTGTTATCAAAATGTCCCGTGTGCATGAGGGCTTAACCACAGGGGGGAGATGAGTGAGGGATTTGTACTGGTGGCACACAGAGTTCAGGTAAGTATCAGGAGGTTGAATAAAGACTATACAATGAAAGAATTCAGTAAATAGATATGTGATCACTTTTTTTTGGAATAAAAGCTTAAAATGGGCTGGGCACCAAATGTCATAATTGTCTGCAAGGATAAATAAAATATTACATTAGTAATTCATTTTCATATAATTAAAAACAAATGCTATTACTCTGTTCAAGTGGAGTTGCAATTTACAAAGCATGCCACTCAGAATCATTTTTTGGTGGAATTAACCTCCTCTTCCAGGTCTTTGCCAAAGGATATGTTATGTTAAGTCCTCATGCACACGGGACGTTTTTACAGCGGCTGTTTTTGTCTTTTGACGGTTTTTTTCTACAGCCAGTAAACTCTCCAGCATGTTATCCTATATGTCCATGCACACATAGACTGGAATCAACGTTTTTTGGCTGGGACATTTTTTTGGCTGGAAAAAAACCCAGGACTAGTGGGTTTCTAGAGGAGTTTTTTAGCTGTAAAAATGCTCTAATGTTGAAAAACGCTTTAAACGTGGCAAAATGTGGTAAAACGCTGCAAACCAGCGTTTTAGTACTTTTTTTACAAAAAAAAAATATTTTTTTTGTAAAAAAAACGCTAAAAAAGGCAAACACGGAAAAACGCAGGAAAACCCCTCTAATCACGGCAAAATGCAGCTAAATGCTAATGCAAAACCACTAAAAAAAGCTGAAAAACTCATGTTTGTAACGTGACTTTACACAGCTAACGTTACCAGCGTTATCAAAACGTCCTGTGTGCATGAGGGCTAATACTTGCCTGACTGAGAAGCCTCCAATGGATGCTGCCATTCTCAGACCCACAACTCCAGCATGCTAGTTCAGGGTCACCTTTGTATATCATCTGCCTTGAAATAGTGAGAGATGTTGCAGTCAGAGGCCTTGTATCATGATGACCTATTGCTGCTTACCAATGCTTAGATGTGATGGCTGCATTCGTTTTTTTTTAGCCTTTCTTTACTTTTCGTTTTAATTGGCAATTCGGCCAGTAGGCCTGCTGTTTTTCAACAGAACAAGCCACCTAGTAAATGTAGTAGTTAGAGGGCTGAAACAAACCATTTACCTCTGACAGGGGTGCTTATTTATTCAAGTATAACCCTTATTCCCCCCCCCCCCCCAAAAAAAATGTTTCTTATAAAGTATGAGCTAGGGGTTGGCTTCAATTTGTTATTGTATTTAAATCTACTAGTCTATTGAATACTCTCCTCCCCACAGACTGACAATGCTGTTATTCAAAGGTGTCTCGGTTGCTCCTTCATCCAGAGTGGAGGCACTCTAATACAGGAGTTGTTTTACTGGCCAGATCACCAGGTGAAAACAGAGGGGAAAAAGCCTAAAAAAAGAAAACTAGCGCAGCCACCACATCTAATGACTGGTAAGCTGCAATATAGTGTATCATATTTTTGGTTTTGGATTTAAAGTGGTTGTAAAGGCTGAAGGTTTTTTACCTTCATGCATTCTATGCTATGCTATGCTATGATCCAGCGATGCGAATGACAGCAACTGCTGTCCCGGCTGTCTGCCTCCTCAGTGACTGAGAGAGCAAGAGGTCAATCACAGCCATTGTCAATCACAGCCAGTCAACCAAGAGAGGGGGTGAGGCCAAGCTGCAGCTCCATGTGTGAATGGACACACAGAGCAGCAGGTGCCCCCATAGCCAGCTGCTTGCTGTGGGGGCACCTGACAGGAGGGAGGAGCCAGGAGAGCCTGCGGGGGACCCGAGAAGAGGAGGATCCGGGTTGTTCTAAGCAAAACCACTGCACACAGCCAGTAAGTAAAGACATGTTTGTTATTTTACAAAAAAAAAAGACCCTTTAAAATTGCTTTAAAACAGCTTTTAGGCTCCCTACCATCCATCTGGACCGATGGGCTGTGCATGGCTTTTCAGCCAAGTTTGCAGTTTCGCGCAGACTGGGTGAATTTCCACATTAGGAATCTACTGACAGCTATTGCAACAGCAAAAACCCTGCCAGGTCCCTGAAATGGAAACCCCATTTTGACTGGAGGTCATTAAATATCACTGACAACATGCTTTCCTCTTTAATCCAGCTGCCGACTTTCATATCTATCATATAACTGACAGCATACTTGGCAGGAGAAAAGACAAGAAAGTTCAAATACAATTGCATGTAAATATAGGTGACTCTCTTCCTCATACTTCATGTTAATACTACCTTTGGCCAAAAGAAAACATTTTTGAAACATGGGAATATTATACATGTATTAGTTTAAATTTAGCCAGAAAAGTTATGTCCTCTGTACTTTTTCTTGACAAACAAAAGGCACGTTAAACTCAAATGAGTGGATTAAAAAAAAATCTGCATGGTATTAAAGTGATATTAAAGGCAATTTTTTTAAAATAGCAAACATGTCATACTTACCTGCTTTGTGCAGTGGTTTTACACAGAACAGCCTGGATCCTCTACTTCTCGGGTCCCCCACTGGCATTCCTGGCCCCTCCCTCCTGCTGAGTGCCCCCAGAGCAAGCAGCTTGCTATGGGAGACACCCAAGCAGGTTCGCTCCGAGCCATTGCTCTGCATGTCCATTCATATGCAGACTTGGCCCTGCCCCCTCCCTCTCCTCATTGGCTCACTGGCTGTGATCAAGGAGGGAGAGTCCCTAGAGAGCCAAGGCTCTCATGCATATCGTTGGACTGTGAAGGGGCTCAGGAAAGTATTAAATCCTCTGCTGTGTTATTTGGTGCTGTATATGTACCATTAGGGAAATTTCCCTGTACATCCTGTTCCAGAGGTGCAACAGGAAGTTAGAGGAAATCTCCCAGAGTGAGGGGAATTCCCATCATAGACAGTTGTCTCTGGAACAGGTGTTCCCAATGGAAGATTTCCCCTCTTGATTTGGTGGATGATCGCAGGATCCTCTCTATGGTAAAGAAAAACCCATTCACAACATCCAGACAAGTGAAGGACACTCTCCAGGAGGTGGGTGTATCATTGTCAAAGTCTACAATCAAGAGAAGACTTCACGAGAGCAAATACAGAGGGTTCACCACAAGGTGCAAACCATTCATAAGCCTGAAGAATAGAAAAGCCAGATTAGACTTTGCCAAAAAACATCTAAAAAAGCCAGACCTGTTCCGGAAAATCATTCTTTGTACGGATGAAACTAAGATTACACTGTACCAGAATGACGGGAAGAAAAAAGTGTGGAGAAGGCTTGGAACAGCTCATGATCCAAAGCACACAGTGTCATCTGTAAAACATGGTGGAGGCAGTGTGATGGCATGGGCATGCATGGCTTCCAGTGGCACTGGGTCATTGGTGTTTATTGATGATGTGACAGAAGACAGAAGAAGCCGGATGAATTCTGCAGTGTTTAGAGATATACTGTCAGCCCAGATTCAGCCAAATGCAGCAAAGTTGATTGGACAGTACAGATGGAAATGATCCAAAATACATTGCAAAGGAAACCCAGGAGCTTTTGAAGGAAAAGAAGTGGAATACTCTGCAATGGCCGAGTCAATCACCTGATCTCAACCCAATTGAGCACGCATTTCACTTGCTGAAAGCAAAACTAAAGGCAGAAAGACCCACAAACAAAGAATAACTGAAGACAGCTGCAGTTAGAGCCTGGCAAAGCATCAGAAAGGAGGAAACCCAGTCTTTGGTAACATCCATGGGTTCCAGACTTCAGGCAGTCATTGCCAGTAAAGGATTTTCAACAAAATATTAAAAATTAACATTTTATTTATGATTATATTTATTTGTTCAATTACATTTGAGCCCCTGAAAACGGGGGGACTGTGTATAAAAATGGTTATATATATATGCTGAAGAGATAACTAGTCGAAAACATATGTATAAGATTCAGGGTTTATTTACAAGATTGTCTCCTGTCTTTCAGAGAACAAAGTCTTTTCTGTTGGTGCCTTCATTAGTATGCTAAAGTCATATGTTATGCATTGTAATTATTATTGCCTTCTTTATTATCAGAGGGCCAGCGAATAGGTAGAAGCCAGTTAATAGACCTCTATGGGCCATAAGGCTTTGGTATGCTAAACTGTTCCTCCTGTGAGGATTACTTATGTTTTTGATAGGTAAATCTAGTTGTCACTCTGTAGGCAGAGTGGCTGTAATTATTGCTAGGTAAAAGTATAGCTAGCTCAATATACTGAGTGAGCTGTGATCATTTAATGAGGGCTGCTCTGTGTGCTCAGGTGCTGCTAGTCTGCCTAGCTTCCTTTGTATCAAGGAGACTGCAGAAGTTTCTGGATGACAGGTCTGGAGCTATGCAGATAGCAGCATGAAAATTGATACTGCCTCAGCCTATCCCAGAGAGATGGGGCCCCAAGGCATGCTGGGTAACTGTATATATTCTTTGACCACACACTGCTCTTGGTCTTTCCTGGCTAGAATTGGCCAAGCCTGGGAGAGGGCACGTTGCCATCCCAGGCAGCTGCTGCCATAGGTCTCAGCTGGGCTACCTGAAGGCCTAAATTGTTGGAACCCAGGTTCTGCTATGCTGACTGTGTCAGAGCCTGGGACCTAATCCAGGCCTTCTGTGGTGAGTGGCAATGTTTCTTCTTGCTCAGCCACCTGGAATGCTGGACAGCTTCCTTGACAATTATTTGGATGATCCTACCTTGACCTTGTTTGTCATGAACCTTGAACCCCTTGCTCCTCCCATGAACTTCCTGATATAAGCCATATCTCTGCACTTCCTGTTTGCCAGATTATTGTTCTCTCTAGCCAGTATCATGCTCCTTGTCTTCTCTGTTATTATCCATATTTTGCTACCACTCGTTATTGACCCTTGGCTCGTTCTCGACTATGCTTCTGCCTGATCCCAACCTGCGACTACTCGTTACCGACCTTGGCTTGTTTACTGACCATGCTTCAGTTTGATCCTCACCTGCTTATACACTACTGGACCTCCGCTTGCTCACCTCCTTATGGGGTGATCCTGAGGACCTCTACTTGGTGTTAACATGCAGCAAAATCCATCTCCACCATCAGGAGCTCTGATGAACACTGGTTGGTACTTAGACTCCGCACATCAGGTGATCCCACTCCTCCACCATGATGACCTGCCTGTGTACCCATCCTGCTGGTTTTAGGTGAGCCTTTCCACTGCTATAGCAACTGGTCTTCAACCCGGACCCCTGATCGTGACAGGCTGTCTCCTGGAGATCTGGTCTGGTATCACGGAGGAAGGCATCCAGATATTCTTGGTCCTTCTGAGTACAGACATTCCTAAAGGATCTTAGAGACTGTGTGCTGTTAACCCCCTCTCGTGCTAGGTAATCATCTGAGGGTCTAGCAAAGGGAATACCGGGTGGTGTTCTGAAGAGCTTTATCCATGTGTCCACTACTACTTAAAGGGACACTGTTCTGGAGCTCTAAAGAAGTTATTACTTGTTGAATCAAGCTCGGACTCAGATATAGCTTGTTCTGAAGATTAGACAAAGTCCTCAATGTACACAATTCCTGTTCTGGAGTATCCCACTCATCTCCTTCATCCCTATCCCTAATCTTCAAAAAAATAAAAACAACAAAAGCAACACCCCTAGACTCATTGGAGAAACAAGTGAATGAGTGTATATGCCTGGTTGTGGGGCAAAATATTTGGGGATGACCTAGACAGTATTCCTGTGGCTCATACAGTGAGTAGCTCCACAAACATATACTTACAAGAGACACCATAATTCCATATAGTAAGAGATCTTAATTATAATTGAGTCATCATGTTAAAGGGAGTTTGAGTTCCATTCATTCACTTTCATTGTAAAGAAATGATTGTGCAGTTTTGGCCAGTCAGAGATTCACCAATGACAGCAAATGGAATGAGTTAGCACAAAAATGGTATAGGGAGACCTGACTGGGGGGAAAGAGACCTGAGGGGGAGACCTTACAGACAGACACCTGGGGGGACAGGCACAGAGAGGGGGCTTGAGTCATCTGCTTTTGGAAATCCCTGGGAGTGGTAACATTGGATGAGTATTTTTGTTCGTAATGTACCGAGTTTATGATGGTTTGAATGAATCGTCTTTGGTTCTATAGGTATTTGTCTTCTATGGTTTCAATATTTGATTGTATCAAATAGATAGAGTGGTAATCTCTGTCTGTGATTTTTATGCCTCCAAAGGATTGTTTTTATGTGATATTTGTATACCAGTAACTAAACCGTCTATATTTAATTCTTTAGACAATATACTATTTTCCACCCACAGTTTTTGATGTACATTGCTGACCTACCCCTACTGAATGGTGAGAAGTGGGTGTGATTATTAATATTTTTATTATTTAGTAATGCCTATATTATTATTTGTTTAATCACCCCTCCCCCTTTTTTTCTTACACTCCCAATACCTGAATCGCATCAGCCACGTGTCTCCTATGTATTTATTAAATATTTTGTAAATACTCATATGCATTCTGATGTATTTTTTAAACATTAATTTAGGGCAAAGGGACAGTCTGATGAAGACTTTCCCCCCCGACAATCTATATTCACCAATTCGCCCTTCTTTGCTGCGTTCCAGTTGTATTGAAGCCTTGCCTTCTGGGTACGTGGGAGCATGTGATCACCCCCATGTGACAGTGCGTCTGAGCAGCGAATCACTGGGCCCAAACACAAATGGGTAAGGCCAATTATGTTATTCACCTGGATAAGATCTGACACCAGTGCTTACCTAAGATGGACTTCTGCAGTGGGGAAAAAATGAGAAAGCATAGATAGGCGAGTTTATAATGTTGGGGTAAGCAGGGGGGCTATCAGAAGATACTGTCCCTTTACTCAGTCATGCCATTCAAGTGACAGCTTACCATTCCTTTGATGTAGTGGTTGCATTATTTTTTATTTTTAGTCTTTTTTTTTCTATTATCTTCATTTTGTGAACCTGCCAGTAATGCACTTCCTGTCCTAGAGTGACAATGTTCACTCATCTTAAGACATGAAGGGGTTTATTTTTCTAAAACTGGAGCACTCAGAATCTGGTGCAGCTGTCCATGGTAGCCAATCAGCTTTTAACTTCAGGTTATTTAATTAAGCTTTGACAATAAAACCTGGAAGCTGATTGGCTTTTATTCAGAGCGGCACCAAAGTTTGCACTCTCCAACTTTAGTAAATTAACCCCAAAGAGTGTTTGTAATAAAAAACACATCCCCCTTTCCTCATCTTCATAACATAGAGGGGATGTGTTTTGGTGTTTACAGAAGGGAGCTAGGCAGGGATGACCATAATGTTTAAAAAATAAATATGGCCAAAGCTTTTTAGTAATACTCACAGAAGTGCACCTATTTTGCTCTCCTGTGACCTAGAAGTGATCCCCGGAGGGGCAAAACCCCTCACGGTGGACCGAGAACTGAGTGATCAGCGGTTAGGTGATCATTCATTTCTTGGACTTAGAGCTGAATATCTATGCTTTTTTTTTATTCCCCCATTTCTTTAAAGTGTAACTAAAGGCAATTTTTTTTAAAATTTTGGATAGAGTAGGGGAGGGTTATAATTCCCGTCAGATTTGTTTTTGCCAGCTGTGTCTCATAGGGGAGACTTCCCTTCACTTCCTGTCCCATAGCAAAAACAGGAAGTGAGAGGAGATCCCTCCAAATTGAGGGAATCCCGGGGTGTCACCGGGGTCACCAGAACTAGTGTCCATTAAAAGATTTCCGCTCTATTACTGTTCAGGTAACAACCCAAAATTGGGGATTTTTTTAACTTTCATGCTCGGTGATAACAGTAAACAGGACAAATAGTGAGGGTGAATCTCCCTAATGGGGGCACAAGAAGCAATAAAAACTAACAGGAATTCTAATCCCTCTCCACTCTATCCAAAACTAAAAAAAAAAGTATTGCCTATATGTACACTTTAAGCTAACAATGCAATATTTGGTATACAGTGTGTTAATGTATAGTGCATTGCGGTGTCCAGTGCGTTACAGAGTACAGTGCATTGCGGTGTCCAGTGCGTTACAGAGTACAGTGCATTGCGGTGCCGAGTGTGTTACAGAGTACAGTGCATTGCGGTGCAGAGTGCGTTACAGAGTACAGTGCATTGCGGTGTCCAGTGCATTACAGAGTACAGTGCATTTGATGTCCAGTGCATTACAGAGTACAGTGCATTGCGGTGTCCAGTGCATTACAGAGTACAGTGCATTTGATGTCCAGTGCGTTACAGTGTACAGTGCATCGCGGTGTCCAGTGCTTTACAGAGTACAGTGCATTGTGGTGTTCAGTGCGTTACAGAGTACAGTGCACTGCAGTGTCCAGTGCATTACAGTGTACAGTGCATGGCGGTGCCAAGTGCATTACAGTGTGCAGTGCATTTTAAATATTGCATTGTTTTTTACTGTTTTTTGCACTACAAATAAGATATGTGCAGTGTGCATAGGAATTTGTTCATATTTTTTTCAAACTATAGTCCAGCCCCCTAACAGTGTGATGGTCCGTGAACCGGCCCCCTGTTTAAAAAGTTTGAGAATCCCTGGTTTAGATCAATGCATTTTCATGTGTTAGAATGGCCCAGTCAAAGTCCAGACCTAAATCCAATTGAGAATCTGTGGCAAGACTTCAAAATTGCTGTTCACAGATGTTCTCCATCCAATCTGACAGAGCTTGAGCTATTTTGCAAAGTAGAATGGGCAAAAATGTCCCTCTCTAGATGTGCAAAGCTGGTAGAGACATCCCCAAAAAGATTTGCAGCTATAATTGCAGGAAGGGATAAAAAAAAAGAAAAAAAGGGGGGCAGACAACATAGCTGAAAGCCAAGGAAAAAATAAATACACTTAGAGAAAAGAGTAGAGAAGGAAGAGTTAGAGAAAAGTGAACCTGTAGGCAAGAACCCCCCTTAATAGTGGAAAGTACCCAATCTTGATTCGGGAAGTGAGGGGTGAGCATAAGACCACCAAGGATTCCACATTTTCAGGAACCTAGGGTGAGAATCACTGAGAACACTCAACATTTTCTCATGAACCATGAGGGTGGTCATAATATTCCTCACTTCTGCAATTTGAACAGTTGGTTTCTTCCATGCCCTAGCAATGGCCCTTTTAGCCACTATGAAAAGATAGGTAGCTAATTTCTGCTGATGGGACAGCAGGCCAGGAAGCGGGCAATGAAGGAGTGCATGAAGGGGATCTCTATGGAAAGTAGAGTGAAAAAGGGACAATAAAAGGCTGTAGACTCTGGACCAAAAGCCCACTAATCGCGGACACGTCCACCATACGTGTAACTCATCTCCAAAGGTTCCACAGCCTCTAAAACATTGATCGTCACAGGATGGGTTCGCATGGGCTATACATGCTGGGACCCAGTACCATCGGAGAAGAACCCTCCTAGATTGTAAGCTCTAACGAGCAGGGCTCTCTGTTTCCTCTTGTACCAAATTGTATTGTAACTGTAATGTTTACCTTCATTTTGTACAGCGCTGCGCAAACTGTTGGATCTATATAAATCCTGTATAATAATAATATGTCGCCTCCAATGGTGGTGGTGTTAAATGAACATTTGGCCACAGCCAACCAGGCTCTACTCCAGACCTCCGGGGCCAAGCCAACAGCGAGATCCTGTTCCCATTTTAGAACATAGGAATGGGAGCCGGGAGAAAGTTCCATGTGAAGGTGTGAATGGAGTAAAGAGATGTTGCCACGGGCACCTGGGGAGTGCTGACAAACATGCTCAAATGGTGTTTTCCAAAATGGAAATATGGATTCCCGGTGAAGTGAGGAGATCCAGTGTCTGAGCTGCAGATATCGATACCATTCCACCAGTGGGGCTCCATGGGTTTTGCGAATAGAGAACCAAGAAGGAAACGATCGATAATTCAAAAAGTGATGTATTTGAGAGTAGCCATGAGTGGGCCAAGTGAGCAAAGGCATGGGGTTGTGCAATAGGGGCAGAAGAGGGGAAAGGGGGACATCAGTTTGGCGAATTGAATCCCAAATTCGTAAGCTATGAGTCATGAGGGGGCTAATAGGAGAAGGGCGGGAAAAAGTAGGGAGCCACAGGAGGGCCGAAACTGGGACTGGAGTACAGTCAGGGATTTCCAATAAAACCCATAGAGGGATGTCAGATGTAGCGTGTAATAATGTTAATTGGGAAATTTGGGCTGCTAAGTAATATTTCGTTACATTGGGGACCCCAAGGCACAGCACTCTGAGGCATTTGTTGGCCCAAATGAAAGTCAAAATCTTATTTTGGAGAGATCGCAGAAAGAAGGATGGAATATGGACCGGGAGGGTCCTGAAAAATTAAAGAAATTTGGGAAGGACCGTCATCTTGACTGCGTTGATCCACCCTATTCAGGAGAGAGAGGGAAAATGCCAAGAGTTCAGGAGAGAAGTTACCGTACGCAAAAGGGGATAGTAGTTAGCAGCAAAGAGAGAATAGGAAGGGGTCAATTGCACCCCGAGGTAAGTGAGAGAAGACGCTCCCTGTCGGTACAGGAAGGAAGATTGAATGAGGGAAATCGTGGAGTCCGGGAGGGAAACATTTAAGGCTGTCGTTTTGTGATGATTGACTTGAAGGCCCGAGATTTCCGCAAATCTGGATAGCAGGTAGTGGAGGTTAGGGAGCATAGTAATCGGGTTGGTCAGAGTCAATAAAGCATCATCTGCAAATAGGTTTACTTTGTACGAATTTCCAGTGTAGGAAATTCCCATGATATTTTGCTCCATGCGGATCGCAATTGCCAGGGATTTGAGAGCCAGGATGAATAGGGTCGGGGAAAGGGGGCACCCCTGGTGGGTTCCCCTGGCAATAGGAAAGGAGTCGGAGGAAAAACCCGCATAATGGACTGAAGCATCTGGGGTAGAGTATAACGCTGAAAGCCAGGATAAAAAGGAGTACCTGAAGCCCCAGCGATTTAGTACATAATGCAGGTAGTCTCAGGAGAGGGTGTTGAACACTTTGAAAATATCTAACAAGAGGAGAAACCCGGGAATGTTGCGGAGATTCATAAGAGAGATAAGGTGTACCACCTTCCAAACATTATCTGCTGCTTGACGGCTCTCTCTGAGTGTCATCCCTGCAAGGAGAGGTATGTGGATTTGAAATCTCCACATCTTTCTCTCCTCTCCTAGCAGGAATGACAGTACAGGCTAGACGGCTTTTGAATGGTCAGCACCGTGACTGTGTTGACCAATCATAAGCCATCTAGCCCATACTGTCATCCCTACATTGAGAGGAGATGCAGGGTGCAGGGAGGCTTCCCCCACTGCTCATGTGTGGCTATGACAAGCCTGGGTTCACACAGGAGCAGTGAGGAAACCGCATGCCATTTGAACAGTAATTGTACCTCATCCCTGTTCGTATTGCATGCTGTTCTTTCCAGTACAATTTCAATTCCATTTATGCAAATCACACTGCAAAGTATTGGTTTCAGGTATCAGGAGCGTTTTCACGAGTACGGGTCTGTATGGAATGCTTCCTGTTCATTCACCTGCAGGAATCTATGTCCTCAGTCCCTTTCTCCATCTCAAAAGTAAGACATTAGGGGTCTGTTTAGATGCCTGATATTTTACCAAAGTTCCAGGTAGGGGCTCTGGTAGGCTGTACGGGGCCCCTTGATTTCTAACAGTACCCCTGCTTCCAACAGTTTTAAAAGGTCCAGGGACACCCTCTTTGACTTACTGGTCGTGTTGTAGCGCCCTCTGGTGTACAAAGTTTGTAGTGTAGTTAGAGGCTTTTTAGAAGCCTGGGTTTGAGTCAGTGAGTTTACATTAGGTCAAGCTGGAGGGCTCTACAGGTCAGGCCTCTGGTACCTCCCCCTGGTTCTAGAAGCTTGGAGAAGTTTCTAGAAGCTAGTGGGTGGAGGCCAAAAAGGTGCTGATCTGCATAATATGGGAATCTGGATAATCCCCAGGCAGGAGGCCTGACAAGTTGGCCTAATCAGCTTATAAATATGAGAGAGCCTGGCCAGAAGTTGAGTCGGGTGGAAGATGGAGTGCTGAGGTGTGCTGCTGTGTAGCCTGGGAGGGCACCCCGGAGAAGAGGGGCTCTGCCTTCAGGCTGGAGGTTGGAAGAATGGGTAGAAGGAAATTGACAGAGGGAGCTCCAATCTGCCTTGCAGTCCACTGAGGAAGGAAAGCCTGCTAGCCTGAAAGGAAGCTAGACCAGGAAGAAGTTTGAAAGCAGTTTTTTCAAAGTTACAGGACACAAGGACAGTGTGAGTATTTTTACACCACCGGGGCCTACAAGAGAGAGGACTGCTAGGTGGTATACCTAAAAAGTTCTCCTTGGGACAGTGCAGCAAGTCTGTTCTAGAATCTCTTGCTCTGAGATACCCTTCAAGGACAGCCAGGTGGATGGGCAGTTTGAAGGGTTTCACTTAGAGGGGCTCCTTACAGAGACTGTGTTACTGATCCATTAAGAGACTGATGCCACTCTGCAGGGAGTAGAAAGCCCAGGATGCTTCATTTTTTTACAGAATTAGGAAGTTTGTCCTCAAGTCAAGTTGGGCAACCCAAATACCCCTAGACTTTATTCAAGCTGTTTCCTCTAAATAAAACAACAAAAACAAGCCCATGGACTGGTTACTGACTCTGAGTGGAAGTTAGAAAATGCGTATTACCTGGTTGTGCAGGAAATAAGGGGGACCCAAAACCAACAGCTCTCAAGGGGGTAGCGCTACACTAATAAGGAATTAATGGCCAATAAGGAAATATATTGCCTCCTTATTAGATAAATTACATAACTGGGGGCATGGAACCTCACTCAATAACACCCTATTGCATTAACTATTGGTTGCTTTTGGCCAGCAATCTCTCTGGCCAATTGCTCCCTCTTTTTCACCTGTCCAGTCATAATAACTAACCAAATAAATGAAATGTATAGTCATAGTCACAGCATACACTTTTATAATATCAGCATTGTATTAGAAATACAATATTTGCACAGAGCAGCCCTTATCCTCCTCTTCTGAGATCCTCACCAGCGCTCCTAGTTCCTCTCCTCTGTTGAGAGCCCCCATAGCAAGTCGCTTGCTAGGGGGGCACTCATGCGGGCTCGCTCCCGAGCCAGCTCTGTGTGTCCTTCCATTGACACTAGGCTGTCGAGCAGCAACTATGCACATCCCTGCAAACAGCCAAGAGCTTGTGCAAGAACTCTCATCCCTAAGAGGCTGTGCTATCCATTGGACTGGAGCGCAGGCGGATGCCCAACCTCTTTCTGTCATCACTCTAGAGACACTGCATGCAGACACTTTTGCACCTCAGTATCAGGAGATCCTTGGTTTGAACAGTATCACAGCCTACCTGTTTAACTTCATTGAATTACCAGTATTCACTACTGTTTGTGGGCCCCACCACTGCTAGCAGAAGACAATGGATACTACCATATCAGGAGCTTTAAACATCACAGGTCTCAAGTTGCAATCTCTAGTTAAAGGGATGCCCTCTCTTCTAAGGTCACTGTTATTCAAATTAGGATTCTTATATCTGCTTATGTCATCCACCATTATGGCACCGGTGGCCTAAGGGGATCTGATAAGTCAACAAGACTTTTCTTCCCCCTCTATTGTGTTCTATTGTTATGCATTAACTGGGGTTGTATATCCTAAACCATTTATCCTCCTGGTCTTCTGAACAAGACTAATATAGAAATGTTAATAAGAATTTTGTCTCCTGCATTATTATTATCCTTTACTGATGAAATATGTCTGAACACAACGTATCAGAGTTGTCAGGAGGCTTGCAAGGTCAGGACAACCACTGGGGACAAGCGTTACCAAGCAGCCCCTGCAGGCACTGATGTTGAAAAACATTGATGTTTTTTTCCTCTCTATAGAGAGTTCACAACCTCTCTGGGATTATCCTGAAAAGTACTAACTTCTAGCCTGGCCGAGCCTTTCTTATTCTTAGTGGTCACAGCTTTGCATACCGTGTATTTAGCTTGAGCGTTTATTGCAGGTAACACTTGACGCTTTAAAACAGAAGCAATTAAAGGCTTGTATTCACTTTTGCTTTATTTGATCCTGCTTTCTGCTAAACCTGCTTTATTTGTTTGGAATTTTAGATTAATTAATGCCAGTTCTCTCTGAAGAAGCAAGCTTTGGCCCACGAAACCCATTGGAGAAGCTACTATGCAATTCCTTTCTATGGATATCTGGGGTTGCTGCTATCTGTAAACACTGGCTTTATATGCAACAGCAGTTCTATTATTCTGTTTTGTTTGTTATGTCTAGTTCTATGATTTTAACAGATTTTTAACATTTGTATAAATAAAATGTAACATTTTTTTTTTTAATAAAATTTTGGTGTGGTACCTTAAAAATCCTTCAGTTTTTTTTCTGTTAGGCATCTGTGTTTTTATTGTGTTGACCACTGTGATTGGTCACATTGATCACATGGTACAGAAAGGTCAAATCACAGCCCATGTGTACCATGTGATTACCTGTGGCCGATCACAGCTAATCACAATAGTACACCTAAAAATGGTTGCCTTTAACAGTGATTATCACTGGTATAAGCAATCATAGTGTGTAAAAAAAATTAATTTCTTCAGCTTCCAAAATAATTGTGACCAAAAATTTACAACTTCGATATATATCTATATATATATATACAGTATATCTATATATAAATCGAAGTTGTAAATTTTTGGTCACAATTATTTTGGAAGCTGAAGAAATTAGATTTTTTATATACATACTATAGTTTGTGGACTAAATAATATACACTGATTTGGGTTATTTTCACCAAAGAAATGTAACAGTATACATTTTGGCCTACATTTATAAAGAAATATTCTTTATGTGCAACATTTTATAACAGAAATGAAGAAAAATAGGAATTTGTTGGTTTTTTTAGCTTATTTAGCAAAACATAAAAAACCTAGTGGTGAATAAATGCCACTAAAAGAAAGCTCTATTTGTGTGAAAAAAAATGATAAAAATGTCCTTTGGGCACAGTGTTGCATGACCGTGCAATTGTCTTTCAAAGTGTGACAGTGTAGAAAGCTGTAGTAAAGGGTATTTAGTGAGCGCTACCTTAAAACAGAAATTAAAGTGTATATATATATATATATATATATATATATATATATATATATACACAACAATGTTAATAAGCTGCTGATACACCGAAAAAGGTAACCAAAAAAACCTCCAATAATACATGTATATCCAGATAAAGTGGTGCAGCGCTAAATGATAGTACACGATTAATACACACAATATATGCTAATTCAAACTTATGCGAATACGTGATGTCACTCTGAAGGTGATCATTGAATATTTAAAATAGTTCAATGTGATGGTGTGGATCATAGAGAGAGCACAATTCCAGGTGAGTGGATGTCCTGATCCGGGAGTGATAATTGGTGCAAACCACACAAATGGGTGAAAAACGCACTCACCAGATGTGCGTTTAAGATACGCAATATATAATCCTGCGTCACCAGGCCATAGATCGGTCATCAGAGCTCGGATCGGGTTACCCACGGATCACCATCCAGGTTCCACAGAAACAAGGTCACCAGAAACCGCTACCAGGTATCACCACCAGGGTCATGGTTCCTCCAGATGGGCACTGCGAATGATAGCACTCACACAGAGTGCCCAATAAGAATCCCCTTTGTTGCTTGTGTAGATTTGGGTGGTTCAGGTTTTGGTGATGGTGTTGGTTTTGACTTTGGATCTGCTGGTTTCATAGTCCTTTCTTGTGATGCTGGCACCTTACTGCTCCCAGCTGAAGCTGCTGTCGGGGGTGCACTAGCAGTGGCACTGGCACTTGTACTTCCTTGCTTCTTCTCCAACAAATCCACTACACATCTACTCTGACCCTAGGAGATTTCCTCTTACTTCCTGTCTTTTCACCTTTTCCTGTTCAGGTGAAAAGGAGGAACCATGACCCTGGTGGTGATACCTGGTAGCGGTTTCTGGTGACCTTGTTTCTGTGGAACCTGGATGGTGATCCATGGGTAACCCGATCCGAGATCTGATGACCGATCTATGGCCTGGTGACGCAGGATTATATATTGCGTATCTTAAACTCACATCTGGTGAGTGCGTTTTTCACCCATTTGTGTGGTTTGCACCAATTATCACTCCCGGATCAGGACGTCCACTCACCTGGAATTGTGATCTCTCTATGATCCATACCATCACATTGAACTATTTTAAATATTCAATGATCACCTTCAGAGTGACATCACGTATTCGCATAAGTTTGAATTAGCATATATTGTGTGTATTAATCGTGTACTATCATTTAGCGCTGCACCACTTTATCTGGATATACAAGTGTAGAAAGCTGAAAATCGGCCTGGGCAGGAAGGGGGTAAAAGTGTCTTGTATTGAAGTGGTTAAAAAAAAAGCTAAATTAACCTTATCTCTAATGAGTTAACTTCTAGTCCCATCAATCCACCATGTAATGCAGATACATAAAGGCAGAAATTTTTCTTTCCAGTAAACATAATCCAATTTAGTAAGTATTCTTTGACAAATGTAAATCAAGGCTACAGTTGTGCTCAAAAGTTTGCATACCCTGGCAGTAATGGTGACATTGCAGCATTGATATTGAAAATATGACTCATCCTGCCAAAAAATGTCTTTTGTTTAAATTAAGGATGATGATCATATCAAGTAATTTATTATCACATTGTTGGTTGGCTCCTTTTTAAATCATAATGATTACAGAAATCACCAAAATGACCCTGATCAAAAGTTTACATTCATTAGAATGTTTGGCCTTGGTACAGACACACAAGGTGACACACAGGTTAAAATTGCAATTAAAGGTTAATTTCCCACATCTGTGGCTTTTTAAATTGCAATTAGTGTCTGTGTATATATTGTCACTGAGTTTGTTAGCTCTCACGTAGTCATGGAAAGCAAAAAAGAACTGTCAAAAGACTTCTGTAACAAGGTAATGGAGCTTTCTAAAGAAAGAAAAAGGATAGAAAATATAGCCAAAGCATTGAATATGCCAGTCAGTACTGTTCCATCACTTATTAAGAAGTGGAGAATTTGGGGATCTCTCAATACCAAGCCAAGGTCAGGTAGACCAAGAATGACTGCAGCCACAACTGCCTGAAGAATTGTTTGGAATACAAAGAAAAAGAAGCCTTTACTGTACCAATGCCACAAAAAGCCTGGTTACAATATACCCAACAACAAAAGAATTTCACAACTGCCAGAAGAATTGTTTGGGATACAAAGAAAAAGAAGTCTTTACTGCACCAATGCCACAAAAAAGCCTGGTTACAATGCTCAACAACACCTTGACACACCTCACAGCTTCTAACACACTGTAATCTGGAGTGATGAGGCCAAAATAGAGCTTTAGGGTCACAACCATAAGCACTATGTTTAAAGAGGGGTCAACAAGGCCTATAGCGACAAGAATACCATCCCCACTGTGAAGCATGGTGAGGCTCACTGATGTTTTGGGGTGAGTGAGCTTTAAATGCACGGGGAATCTTGTGAAAATTGATGGCAAGATGAATGCAGTACATTATCAGAAAATACCGACAGACAATTTGCATTCTTCCTTATGAAAGTTGCGCATGGGATGCTCTTCCAGCACGACAATGACCCTAAGCGCAAGGCCAAGTTGACACTCCAGTGGTCACAGTAGGAAAGGTGAAGGTTCTGGAGTGGTCATCACTGTCTCCTGACCTTAATATCATTGAGCCACTCTGGGGAGATCTCAAACGTGTGATTCATGCAAGATGACCAAAGCCTTTGCATGACCTGGAAGCATTTTGTCAAGATGAATGGGCAGCTATACCACCTGTAAGAATTTGGGGCCCCATAGACAACTATCACAAAACACTGCACGCTGTCATTGATGCTAAAGGGAGCAATACACAGTATTAACTTCTTCCTGCTCAGCCTATTGTACGATGATGGCCGAGCGGGAACCCTATTATCCTGGGAGGATGTCATATGACGTCCTCCCAGCATCACACCTTGTGCATGCCCCACGGGCCACACTGCAGCACGATCTGCCACCAGATGCTAAAGGGGGCAATACACAGTATTAACTCCTTCCTGCTCGGTCTATTGTACAATGACGGCCGAGCGGGAACCCTATTATCCTGGGAGGATGTCATATGACGTGCTCCCTGGATTGCGCCTTGTGCATGCCCCACGGGCCACACTGCCGTTTGATCTGTCACCAGCTGTGTCCATGGGACATGGCCAATGACAGATAACTACACCAGCCCGCTGCCAGTGTCATGTGAGCGCTGTGACTAATCACAGCAGATCACATGATAGTTGTAAACATGGAATGACTTCCTTTCATGCTATTCACTGCTTACAATAGTGCTGAGAGCTGTGATTGGTCACAGTGATCACATGTACAGACTGGGCCAATCACAGCCCATCTGTAGCATTTGATCAGCTATGGCCAATCACAGCTGATCACAACACTTAATGAATCAGTTTATTTCAGTAAAAATGCTTGCTTATACCAATGTAATTTGTAGGTAAAAGCAATCATAATGTATAAAAAAAAAAACCCTGATCACTTTCCCAGAGTAGTAAAATGTTATTCTGGTCACAGGAGTAGAAAAAAAATTATGAAAAAAACTTTTTATACATTTTTTTTAAAAATAAATAAAAACATTTTAAAAAAATTTTATACTGTCGCCGGTCAATGTCCCTGATCACCGCTGCACCAGTTATATGATGACACTGTACTCCATTGGTGACAGTATGTAAAGAGAAAAAAAGAGTGGTTTTTTTTTTTTCATGTCTTCATTTTCCACAAAATTATGACAAAAAATGACGACTTCAAAAAACTCGCCATGCCTCTTACTAAATACCTCAGACTGTCTACTTTCCGAAAAGTGGTCATTTCAGGGATATTTGTACTATCCTGGTGTTTTTGGGCCTCAAGAAATGAGATCAGCTGTCAGCACATCCAGATTTATCAATTTTTAAATATATACCATAGTAATAAATAAATAATAAACACTGATTCGGGTTATTTTTACCAAAGACATGTAGCAGAATACATTTTAGCCTAAATTTGTGTAGAAAGATTTTTTATTTGCAAAATGTTATAATGGAAACGAAGAACATGCATTTTTTTCATAATTTTCGGTCTTTTTTCATTTATAGTGCAAAAATTAAAAAACACAGTGAAAGCCAAAAGAAATCTCCATTTGTATGAAAATAATGATAAAAATGTCATTTGGGTGCAGTGTTGGATGACTGCACAATTGTCATTTAAAGTGAAACAGTGCTGAAACGTGAAAATTGGCAAAAGTGCCCTGTATGGAAGTGATTAAGAACTAAGGGTATGCAGACGTCTGAACATTTCATTTGTGTACTTGTTGCCATGTTTGGTTTTATGATTGTGCCATTCTGGTATTATTATTATTATACAGGATTTATATAGCGGCAACAGTTTGCTCAGTGCTTTACAATATAACGGGAGACAATACAGCAACAATACAGTTCAATACAAGAGGGAAAGGAGGGCCCTGCTCCTTGGAGCTTACAATTTAGGAGGGAGGGGCTAGTGGTACAAAAGGTAATAACTGTGGGGGATGGACTGGTTGGAAGAGTAGAAGATTCCAGTATTAGCTGAGGGCAGGATAGGCTTCCCTGAAGAGATAGGTTTTCAGAGATCTCCTAAAAGTGAGCAGAGTAGGCGATAGTCTGATACATTGGGGTAGAGAGTTCCAGAGGATGGGGGAAGCTCTGGAAAAGTCCTGGAGACGAGCATGGGAGGAGGAGACAAGGGAGCTAGAGAGCAGAAGGTCTTGCGAGGAGCGGAGAGTATGGTTTGGGTGATATTTGGAGACAAGATCGGTGATGTAATTTGGGGCAGAGTTATAAATGGCTTTATACGTTATTGTTAATGTTTTGAATTTTATCCATTGGGCAATGGGAAGCCAGTGGAGGGATTGGCAGAGATGGGTGGCGAATACAGAACGGTTAGTAAGGTGGATAAGTCTGGCAGATGCATTCATGATAGACTGAAGAGGGGATAGCCTGTGATTCAGTAGGCCAATGAGGAGGGAGTTGCAATAGTCAAGGCGAGAGATAACAAGGGAGTGATTAAGTTGCTTAGTGGTTTCCGTGGTAAGGAACGGGCGTATCCTGGAGATGTTGCGGAGGTGAAGTCTACAAGATTTGGACAGTGATTGGATTTGGGGGTGAAAGGACAGATGGGAGTCTAGGATTACACCTAGTACCCTGGCATGGGGGGAGGGACTGATGGTTGTATTATTGGTCTTGATGGAGAAGTCAGGGGAGGGGGCACGGACTGGGGGGAATACTAAGAGCTCAGTTTTGGAAAGATTGAGCTTGAGGAAGTGGAGTGACATCCATGCTGATATGTTGCTTAGTAGGTTAGTAATGCGAGAGGAGACTGAAGGGGTGAGGTGAGGGGTAGAAAGATAGATTTGTGTGTCATCAGCATAGAGATGGTACTTAAAGCCATGGGAGTTTATTAAGTGACCAAGGGAGGAGGTGTAGATGGAGAAGAGAAGGGGTCCAAGGACAGAACCTTGAGGGACCCCTACAGAAAGAGGGAGTGAAGAGGCAGAGGCAGTGTTATAGGTAACACTGAAGGAGTGCTGCGATAGGTAGGAGGAGAACCAGGAGAGAGCAGAGTCTCTGAGACCAAGAGAGTGGAGTTTTTTGAGGAGGAGGGGATGGTCAACCGTATCAAAAGCCGCAGAGAGGTCAAGTAGTAAGAGTATGGAGTAGTGGCC
Organism: Staurois parvus; assembly: GCF_062004578.1. NCBI lineage: Eukaryota > Metazoa > Chordata > Amphibia > Anura > Ranidae > Staurois > Staurois parvus. The sequence goes on along the minus strand of NW_028318360.1, from coordinate 2,231,485 downwards.
ATTGGTTTTAGCAGTTAGTAGATTAGTGAGTTTTAGTAGGGCAGTTTCAGTGGAGTGTAGTGAACGAAAGCCAGACTGTAAAGGGTCAAGAAGGTTGTTGTCAGTGAGGTAGGAGCTCAGGCGATTGTAGACTAAGCGTTCTAGGAGTTTAGAGGTAAATGGCAGCAGGGAGATGGGTCTTAAGTTGTTCATGTTGGTGGGATCCAGGGAGAGCTTTTTAAGTATGGGAGTGATGTGCGCATGCTTTAGAGGGGAAGGCACCATTAGAGAGGGAGAGATTGAAGATGTGAGTGCGGGAGCAGAGGATGGAAGAAGGGGGTGACCGTAGTAGTTGTGAGGGGACAGGATCCAGGGGGCAGGTAGTGAGACGGCCTTCTGAGAAAACCTTAGTGACCTCTTGGGTAGTAGCAAGGTCAAAAGAGGAAAGTGTTGAGGGATGTTTAGTATAAGGTATGCTAAGTGGGATGGATGTCTGTGCAGTGGCGATGCCCCTACGAATTGCATCAATCTTGTTTTTTAAATGATTTGCAATCTCGTGAGCAGTGAGTGAGGTACTGGTGGAGGTGGAGAAAATAGAGAGTTAAAAGTAGAGAAGAGACGACGAGGACTGGATGACAAGCTATTAATAAGAGTGACAAAATAGGCTTGTTTGGCAGCATGAAGGGAGGAATTGTATGTTAAGAAAGCAGATTTATATAGGGTGAATGCTTGCTGGGATTTGGTTTTACGCCACAATCGCTCCAGCGCACGATTATGTCGTTTAAGATTTCTGGTGTCGTCAGTCTGCCACGGTTATAACGGTCAGGGCCTGATACTTCGTGTTGTTAGAGGAGCAAGTGAGTCTAATGCAGATGAAAGTGAACTGTTGTAGACAGCAGGGCCAGGACAGGGGAGAGATTCTGCCATAGAGTTGGTCAGTTGCAAAGTGGAAAGGAGCAGGGTTCAGGTTGTGAAGGTTTCTGCAGGTAATTGTTTGCTGCTTGGAGGGATAGGTGCTTGAAGACGAGGACTTTGTGAAGGTGATGAGATTGTGATCAGAGAGAGGAAAGGAGGTGTTTGTGAGGTTGTAGGGAGTGCAAAGACGGGAGAAAACAAGGTCTAATGTATTCCCATCAGTGTGAGTGGAGGACTGTATACACTGCGCTAATGCAAAAGATGAGGTTAGGTTGAAGAGTTGGGATGTAGCCGGGTTGTTGACACAATTAGGGGTGTTAAAATCTCCGAGAATGATAGTGGGTAGTTCAGAGGAGAGAAAGTAGGGTAGCCAGGCAGAGAAGTCATCAAGAAAGCGGGACACCGGTCCAGGAGGCAGATAGATCACTGCAATCCTCAGAGAAATGGGAGAAAACAGCCAGATGCAGTGAGTCTCGAAAGAAGAGAAGGATAGAGAGAGAGGGTTAGGGAGGGCTTGAAAGGTGCTCAGTGAGGATAGAAGCAAACCAACCCCACCACCTTTCTGACCACTGGGTCTGGGTGAGTGGGTCCAGATGAGGCCTCCATAGGAAAGTGCTGGGGGGAAGCAGAATCTGCAGCTTGGAGCAAGATTTCTGTAATTGCTAGTAGGTTAAGGGAGCGGGAGACAAAAAGGTGATGGACAGAGGTGAGCTTATGACAGACAGAGTGGGCATTCCATAGCGCACATGAAAAAGGGAGGGTGTTTTTTGGAAGCATGGGGACTGATGTAGGAGGAGGGAAAAATGCACTGACATTGGTGTCAGGGTAAGGCTCAGTAGACACTGGCTTTGAAAGCAGGTGTCTGAGGGGCGTTTTTAACGCTCTTCAAACACCTATGCAAATGATACTATGGGCAGCACATAGTGCTGTTCACATTGTCAAAGCATGAAGCGTTAGTGTCGTGTTATCCAGAATTGAAGCCTCATATTGAGTCAGGGGGAGTTTGCAGCCTTTCAAAGCCTCCCATTCAAGTCTATGGTGATGCTCCTCAAACACACTGGCAGGTGCTTGGGAGGCATTTGCAGTGCAGTTGCGGAGCATTAATAACATTACAGTTTATTTAGTTTGTGGTGTGGTTTTAACACTTGTCAAATGCCCGTCTAAAGCCCATACTAAAGCTCACTAATACCTGTCTAAAGCCCATACTAAAGCTCACTAATGCCTGTCTAAAGCCCATACTAAAGCTCATTAACGCCTGTCTAATGCCCATAGTAAAGCTCATTAACACCTGTCTAATGCCCATACTAAAGCTCATTAACGCCTGTCTAATGTCTATACTAAAGCTCATTACCGCTTGTCTAATGTCTATACTAAAGCTCATTAATGCCTGCCTAATACCTATACTAAAGCTCATTAACGCCTCTCTAATGCCTATACTAAAGCTCATTAACGCCTGTCTAATGCCTATACTAAAGCCCATTAAAGTCTGCCTAATGCCAATACTAAAGCTCATTAACCCCTGAACGCCCATACTAAAGCTCATTAACGCCTGTCTAACGCCAATACTGAAGCTCATTAACGCCTGTCTAATGCCCATACTAAAGCTTATTAACGCCTGTCTATAGCCCATACTGAAGCTCATTAACGCCTGTCTAAAGCCCATACTGAAGCTCATTAACGCCTGTCTATAGCCCATACTGAAGCTCATTAACGCCTGTCTAAAGCCTATACTGAAGCTCATTAACGCCTGTCTATAGCCCATACTGAACCTCATTAACACCTGTCTAACGCCCATACTAAAGCTCATTAACGCCTGTGTAATGCCCATACTAAAGCTCATTAACGCCTGTCTAAAGCCCATACTACAGCTCATTAACGCCTGTGTAATGCCCATACTAAAGCTCATTAACGCCTGTCTAAAGCCCATACTAAAGCTCATTAACGCCTGTTAATGATCTGGGTCAGTGCCAGGTTTAGTGTTTGGATCAAGGTAAGGGTCAAGGGTCAGGATCTGTATTTTTTATTGTCAGGATTTTTGTTTTTTTTTAATTTTTAAATTAATATCAGTGTCAGTTAGTGGCAGGATAAAAAAAAGTAAAATGCCGTGCTACGGGTACAGACAAAAATTAATGAACACATATCTGGTATCGCTGCAATCGTCAGGAGCAGGAGAAATTATTTTGGGTTGTTTGGCAGTTGGTTGTAGTAGTAGCAAAAAATATACAACTAATCTTAAAAATTTTTTTTTTTTTAACTATTTTGGTTGGGTCAGGTTGTCTTTGATAAAACAATAAAAAAAACATGAGATATCCATTACCATTTACCACCAAATGAAAGCCTAATTTGTCCTGAAAAAAACAAGGAATAATCCACCTGGATGCACAAAGTAGTTGTGATGATATGTACAGTTTTGCTATCACGTGTCAAAGTTGCAAAATTGTGCTTAGGCTTTAAGATTTGTTTTACCCTTAGGCGTGAAGGGGTTAAGTTGAGCTAAATCAGGACACTATGAACAATCTCTCTCATGCCAGTCTCTACTCACTAATGTCCTTGGATAATTGGATGCTTCCTTCCAATATCTTCCAGAAACCTCTCCTGTGATACCAAATCAGATCTTCCGCCGAAAGTCCCTCAGGCAGCTCCAGTGAACTTTAGCAGAATAGCCCCCCAAACTAGCATAGCTGGGCCTTGATAAACAGCAAACACATAGCAGGCCTACCCAGAAGGGCAGCAGCCCTCCAGGCTGAGATCTTCTCCTTCCAAGACAAGACTCTTCTTTTCCAAGCCCCAGGTTATTTATGCTCCCTCCCAGCCACCATCTGGGCACCTCTCCCCAGGGATTGTCCAGGATTGTCCAGGGCTATATAAATATTAAAGTGTTGTTCCAGTTGAATAAAAAAAATAAAAGTCAGCAGCTACAAAAACTGTACCTGCTGACTTTTAAAATACAGACACTTACCTGTCCCATGGTCCAGCGGTGTCCTCACCCGTCCTCTCTCCGGTGCCGTCATCTTCAGTGTGGGCACCTGGCTGTGAAAGTTTGCGGCTTCACAGCCGGGTGCCCACTCTGCATGTACAAATACCGCTGCACTTTGTGAATGGCCCCGTAGTCTTCTGGGACCTGTCACGTTTCCCATAAGACTACGGGGAGGGAGGGGGAGAGGACAACTTCCGCTTCCAATCGCCTTAGGTGATCGCAGTGGAAGTGGGAGCGGGTACCTGTCAAATTCGGGTACCCGCTCCTCAAAGGTGCCAATCTTTAATGGGGAGTGGGGGACAAAGGCTTAAAGCAGAACTTCCCCTTTTGGGTGGAGCTCCGCTTTAAGCTGCTAATTTGACAATCCCAGCCCACTATCTTCTAGAACTCTTCCAGACAGACAGGGGGAGGCAGTCAACCCTGAAGCCAGTGAAACACAGAACAGATCAAAATTTATCACATGCAGACGAACTGATTATAGCGAGCCAGTAACTAAATTTACTTAACCTAGCACCTAATAAGGAGGGTTCTACATTACAACTCCTATTATTATGGTCCCCCTAAGAAAGAACTACATGGCATGAAGTTGGTACAGAATTCAGCAGCCAGGCTACTTGCCCACCAACTCAGGCACTGCTACATCACCCCAAATCCTCACTACCTCTACTGGTTCCCAATAAAACGAAGGATATCTTTTGAGATTGGCCTGCTTACTTATAAACCTTAAATAACTCAGGCCCGGCTTATCAAACAGAACTTCTGGTTACCCATTTTCCTTCACACTCCCTTTGCTCCTCATAAAAAGGGAAATTACAGAATCATCTTAAAATCATTAAAATCTTGTGTCCTGTCCTGTTCCACAATATGGAACTCACTGCCATCCATTGTGCAAGAAGCACCCTCTCTGGATGTTTTCAAAAGCAGACTCAAGGCTCATCTGTTGTGTTCACCCCGGACTATAGCAACACCTAACAAATCCCTCTGTTCAAAGACCCTAATGCCAATTTGAGGTGAGCTTTGAGTCCCCAGGGAGAAAAGCGCTATAGAAATATTATTATTGCTATTGGTAAATTTTGTGAAATTTTGCTGTCCAGGCAAACTCGTCGGGTCTTGTTGCCCAGGGAATTACTAGCAGATTATCACAGGTTTGTATGTACTTACAGTAATTTTTACATTGTCCTCTTTTGTCAAAGAACAGCAGAAGTTTGTTTCCTGCACTGTACATTCCCAGGACTTGCAGACATTTGGTAATAGAAATCAGTACAACACAGACACTTCCTTGTGGTCAATGCAATAGAAAAACATGCTGTAAGAAAAATTACAGGGCAACAAAAGGAAAACGTACACATGCAACAGCCCGGTCTGTTCCTTTGATAACTATACTAATGATCTACTATGATAACTTCACTATTATACAACCCTGCATCTAAGGGTGGTAGATGAAATCAGCAATCAATTCAATTTTGTCTTGTATGAAAAAAATGTATTTGACAAGGAAGAAGTGTTGAGACCACCTGGCCATAGGCACCTAAAGGACTTATGCAGGGCAAAGCAGACGGTCCACTTTAATGATGGCCGCTACAGCAGCACAACCTCACCTTCCATTCCCTGCCATTCTGTTTGGACAAAGAAAAATACCTGGTGCTTCTAGGTAAGGAGGGATCATGTGACTCACTACCCTTCCTCATGGTAGCAGCAAGAATAAGCAGCTAGTGAGGCCCCCATTAGGATACCTTGTCACCAGCCCATTCATTATGATAACAAACCTACCATAAGATTTGCTCTGTATATAATCCTTGTGTTAAGTAGGGAGCCATCATTTGTACATCTGCACCTGTTTTTTTTTTATTGCACCCTTATTAATAAAGAACAGGAAGTGTTTCATGTTTTTAAGAATAAAGATTTCCCATAAACCACTGCAGCCTTTAGCTTCTAGAAACGGGGTCTCCAAACTTTCTAAACAAAGGGCCAGTTTACTGGCTTTCAGACTTTAGGAGGGCCAGACTGTGGCCATTGGGAGTAGAAATTGTCCTGCTTAATTGAGAGTAAACAATGCATCTGTCACGATCCGCCTGGCGGCGTCTCTATCGGTCCACAGCACGGATTTCCTCAGGGCGCGGGGTCTAAGTCCCAATCTGCTTATTCACCAGGGCCCCTGATGGTGGGGATGGACTTAGAGCAGACTGAGACCAGGTCGCGACCCCTGAGTACGTCCGACAATGGTAGAGAGCACCGTCAGAGGAGTGCGGGGTAAGGAGTTTGCTGTGAAGAGGCCGGCAGACCTGGTAACCAGGAACGATCCCTGCAGGATGGATGGATCGTCTGGGTGGCTGGAAGCGTAGTCAGGCGGGCCAGGTCAGCAACGTGCAGGCAGCGAGGTACCGGAGGAGAAGGCAGAGAGTGGTCGGGGTCACAAGCCGGGTTCAGTAACTAGCGGACAGCCCGGTACCAAGGGGTCAGGCAGAAGGATGGTCAGGCAAGCCAAGGGTTAAGCAGGATACAATCAGCAGGGTCAGGTACAAAGCAGAGGTCAGCAACGGAGTGACACAGGATCAGGTATCAGGAACAGAGCACAAAAGACCAAATGGCAATTTGACATACCTCCATTCCTGTTTAAATAGCCCGCCCTGCGCTGTCATTGGTGCCAGGCGCGTCCGCGATCGCGAGTGCGCATGCGCGTCCATCCCGATCGCCCAGGTCCCGCTGCCCGCTGATTAGAATGCATCGGTGTCCTGCGCATGCGCCGCCCGGTGCATCGCGGCAGGGACACCAATCCCTGTCAGCATCTTTGCCATTAGGGGAGGATAGCGCCCTATTCTTGGCGCAAGTTGGAGAAAATGGTGCCCCTTAGTTGATGTCAGTGGGTAGAATAGTGCCCCGTTGGTGGTGTCAGTGGGGGGAACAGTGCCCCATCATTGGTGTCAATGGGAGGAATAATGACTGTTGTTGATGTCAGTAGCAGGAATTATGCCCCCTTGTTGGTATCAGTGGAATCAATAGTGTCTTGTATCATTGGCAGAAAAAGTGCCCCAAGGGCTGGATAAGGGCAAGCCAAGGGCCGCACCCTTCCCCTGGGTCGTAGTTTGGAGACCACTGTTCTAGAAGAGCACCCGCAAATGTCTCCTCCATTCTCCCTTTGATACACATATTCCCGTAAGTTCTTTCATTGTGTTTGTTAAGGTCACATGCATAGCTAGATTGCATTTAAATGTATTCAATGTGATTTGTAGGTAGCTGTTTGCAAGAAATGTATTCATTGTATGTATTTGTGGTAGACGTGTACAAACATATTGTAATTTCAGTTTATGTGATTGTATTGCAGTTTTACAGTACTCTTAACAGAAGTAAATTCAGTTTTGGACTGAAACATAATGCCTCTTCTGTCAGTTTTGTCAGCTAGCTGTTAGCTAACTGTTAGTAGAACAGCATAGATTATATGTGCATTTATCACATTTTGAGCATGATATTTACCTGATAAAGCCTCCCTTGCAAAACCGATGAAACTTCTGCTAGTCTCCACCATCTTGGGTGTGATATCAGCAGTCCCAGCAGACTCAGAATTGTCCCTCAAAGGACACTGTACAGTATTTCCTTTTGCTTCTCCCCTTGCTGCCACATAAAAGGTGTAGGAAGGTGAGGGATGGAGTAGCTGGGCCAGCATTGACAGTAATGAGATTCTGCTAGAAGTGGAGGGAACTATGATGTGCAAGGAGGGAGGTTCTGTGCAAGGAAATTTACACTTTCTGGAGTGTTAATTCCTTAGGAATTTCAAAAGCACATTGCAAGTAAAAAAATGTTTATGGAAAGGAAAAAACTGCAAATAAGCATTTAAATACTTGATTTATCTTTGCTTTTACGTACAATTTTTTGAGTTGGTTACATTAAATTGAAGCATGGCCTGCATGGCCAAAAGGATGGGCTTTCTTTAAAGCAGACATAAACCCAAAAAAAGAGAAGATTTGTCATGTCTTAGTGAAAAATGGCAAGTGTTAATTCTGCTTTAAACAGTATCCTGAAAAATGTGCCATTATGCCCGCTCACCTACCCTCTTGTCCTTCCAAGCAGAACCGCCAGCTGCAGCCGGTATGATTTTAAACCCCCACATAATGTATCATTATAATCTATTACTATTACTTGAATTAACCACATAGATAAAAGAGTTCATTATACATGGACACTACATAGAAAAAAAGGGGATGTACCAACATCCCTATTATAGACAATAGCAAAGAAAGGAGAAAAATGTGGGACTTTCTCGGTACAAATAATGTTTACAAAAAAAATCACAGGTAACATTTAATAATAATAATTTTATCATTGAATCAAGGGAAAAAACATAAAAATGCCGGTGATTATTCACATAAATAGGCATTGTAATATTCACACACCCTCTCAGAATCAAAGCATGGCAATGGCAATCATGATCAATTCACATTAGAATTCAAAGCACAATGGATGAATAGTGGATTCTCAACGTGTTTTCAAAAATGCGTACTGGAACAAAAAAAATCCCCCTATCAATTCATAAAAGACTTTTATTCAGGTATGCCGATTTTATGATCTGAGTGGTCAGAACAGGTAGGGCAGAAAATCTGTGGCTGTCCCTCTTGAACCTAACCAGGATGCATGCCTTCCACATTGGGTTGATATCTTGTAAGGGGAAACGGCAAACATTTCCCCACCTCTTGCAAGGCACCTTGTCTTCATGCTGAAGGGGCAATGGCCTTATCTCCACATCTTGCCCCCAAAAGGAATTAAGGGGGTTGTGGGAGAGGGGCTTATGAGAATCTTGACGCCCCCTTTAATTCAGGTATGCAGCTTGATTGATCTGAGTGGTCAGAACAGGTACGGCAGCAATTCTGTGGCCTTCCCTCTTGAACCCAACCAGGCTGCATGCCTTCCACATTGGGTTGATATCTTGTAAGGGGAAACGGCAAACATTTCCCCACCTCTTGCAAGGCACCTTGTCTTCATGCTGAAGGGGCAATGGCCTTATCCCCACATCTTGCCCCCAAAAGGAATGAAGGGGGGTTGTAGGAGAGGGGCTTGTGAGAAACTTAAAGCCCCCTTTAAAATAAGGGGGGTCACCAGATATCCGGCCCCTTTCAAGTGAACAATACGGGGTACATAGTACCTCTTCTCACCGATTTACAGAACAAAACGTAAAAAAAGTAAAAAAAAAAAAGGAAATGAAAACACCCACATCTTGAAAACGTATTTTAAAAAAAAATAAATAAAAAAAATAAACAAAGTCCCTTGATGCATATGCAACATCAATCACATCATCCAGCAATGTACTGTACAGTGGGGCAAAAAAGTATTTAGTCAGCCACCAATTGTGCAAGTTCTCCCACTTAAAAAGATGAGAGAGGCCTGTAATTGGCATCATAGGTAGACCTCAACTATGAGAGACAAAATGAGAAAAAAAATCCAGACAATCACATTGGCTGATTTGGAAAGAATTTATTTGCAAATTATGGTGGAAAGTAAGTATTTGGCCAATATGAAAAGTTCATCTCAATACTTTGTTATATATCCTTTGTTGGCAATGACAGAGGTCAAACGTTTCCTGTAAGTCTTCACAAGGTTGGCACACACTGTTGCTGGTATGTTGGCCCATTCCTCCATGCAGATCTCCTCTAGAGCAGTGATGTTTTGGGGCTGTCGCTGGGCAACACGGACTTTCAACTCCCTCCAAAGGTTTTCTATGGGGTTGAGATCTGGAGACTGGCTAGGCCACTCCAGGACCTTGAAATGCTTCTTACGAAGCCACTCCTTCGTTGCCCGGGCGGTATGTTTGGGATCATTGTCATGTTGGAAGACCCAGCCACATTTTATCTTCAATGCCCTTGCTGATGGAAGGAGGTTTGGACTCAAAATCTCACGATACATGGCCCCATTCATTCTGTCCTGTACATGGATCAGTCGTCCTGGTCCCTTTGCGGAGAAACAGCCCCAAAGCATGATGTTGCCACCCCCATGCTTCAACTCAACTGGAACTTCAACTGGATGCAACTCAGCATTCTCTCTCCTCCAAACATGACGAGTTGTGTTTCTACCAAACAGTTCTATGTTGGTTTCATCTGACCATATGACATTCTCCCAATCCTCTTCTGGATCATCCAAATGCTCTCTAGCAAACTAGCTTTACTGTGGCAGGGTGGCACATGCAGATTCAGTCAGGTATATATATACGTGAATGAGCCTGCCCCCCCCCCCCCCCTGTGATCGCTGTGTCCGGTGATTCCCTGATACCGGTAACTGGGTATCATGTGATCGCTATGATTGGTTATAGCAATCACATGACTACAATGTAAACAACCTGTGATGAATGGCTTTCTATTCACTAACTGCTTTCTTGCTATTCTGATCTGTGATTGTCCCACAGCAATCACATGGTGTCTGCCTACCTGTACCATGCGATTAGCTTAGCCAATGGTTAACTGAATGGTTAAGCCATTTATGACATCTAAAGCTATTGCTTATACAGTGATCTTCACTGTATAAGCAGTAACCATGTAAAGAAAAAAAATCCCTGATCACTCCCGCAGAGTAGTACAGAGATACTATGGTGACAAAGTGTAAACAAATTTTTTTTTTTGTAAATGTCTTCATTTAAAAAAAAATTACAACTTCAAAAAATTCGCCATACCTCTTAATAAATATCTCAGACTGTCTACTTTCCAAAAAGGGGTCATTTGTACTGTCCTGACAATTTATGGCCTCAAAAAAGGTTGTAAGTACATCAGGACTGATCGATTTTACAAATATATTTACCATAGTTTGTAGACGCCATAACTTTCACACAAACCAATTAATATACCCTTAGTGGGATTTTTTATTACCAAAGATATGTAGCAGAATACATTTTGGCCTAAATTTATGAAGAAATTAGATTTTTTTTTTTTTATTGGATATGTTTTAGAAAGTGGGAAAAAATGTTTCTTTTTTTAATTTTCTTTCTTTTTACATTTACATAATAATAAAAAAAACAGTGGTGATCAAATACCACCAAACAAAAGCCCTATTTGTGTGAAAAAAATATATACATTTAATTTGGGGAATTTAAGGAAATTTAAGGAAAGCCTAACTATAACTATTCTTATAGTGGTTATGCACTAAAGGTAAAAAACCTCAGCTCTCCCAGCCCCACCAATGTTCACCTAAGCCCCCTCTCATTCCAGTGATATGCACTGGAGTCTCAGCAATCCCGGGACTCCCTCTCCTCATTGGCTGAGGCAGCAGCTGGAGCCATTGGCTCCTGCTGCTGTCAATCACAGTCAGTAAGGCAATAAGAAGAGAGAGGGGGGTGGAGCCAAGCTGAAGCTCTGTGTGTGAATAAAGCAGCTTGCTGTCGGGGCACCCAACTAGAGGGAGGGGCCAGGAGTGCTTGCGCGGGACCCGAGAAGAGGAGGATCCGGGATGCTGTTTCCAAAACCACTGCAGAGAGTAAGTAAATGTGATGTTTTTTATTTATTTAAACCTTTAATATCACTTTAAAACTATTTTATCCCAGTCCTCCTAACTATCCTGTCTAAACTGTATAAAAAAAGATGTTTATGATTACCTATTTTTAATCCCTCCTCTCCCCTGCAGCAGTTGCCCTTTAATGTTGCCTTTTAAACTGCATTAAAAAACCCTCCCCAATGTACGATATTTAAAAAAAATTTGCATTGACACATGTCCCGCATGGTAGTGCACAGCTACCAATGCCCTTTCTATTAACTAAAGCTTGCAAACTAGCCTTGAGAAAGGCCAAGCAAGGAGATTGTGAACTTCCCTCTAGATTTGTCGAATGTCCAATGAACCAAACTTGGCCCAGTTTGCTCATTACTAGTGACATCAAACACAGTCCCTCCATTGGCTCCAATTCACTATCAATTTAAAATGAGAAACATTTAAATGAATTTGACCTCTGGGAATTTGGGTGTAATTTGAGTTTGAATATTGCATATGGACTTCAGGTGCATCTAGCAAGCATTCTGGGCACTTATGTTTCTATTATAGGTAAGAGAAGGTACCCAATGGTGTATAGTGTTGTAGCACTACCCCCTTGGGGGTTGCTAAGGATTTGGGACACTCTACAGTCCTGCACAGTCAGGCAATCTGCATTCTCCACACAAGCTTGCATCCAGAGTCAGAAATACGTCCTTGAGCTTTGTTTTTAAGGTTTATTAAGGGAATTTAAAATGGGGTAACGGGGGTATAGGATGCCCGAGAGAACCGACCACTTCTTGGAACTATTCACAAGCTTCTCTTCTGCAACACAGTCTCTGTTGGAGAGCTAGCCAGCATCTCCTTGATGTATCACCCCAGACCCTAGATGAAATTCTCTTCTTCACCCAGAAATCTAAAGGTTCTCCTGAGCAGGGGATCTGGCTCCTGTCCCTTTAAATAGATGAACAGTCACTAGTAGGAGCTAAACTGGTTTCCCACCAGAGTGCTCCTTCCCATATCTGTCCAGGGGGGTGTACATGTACTCACTCAGATCCTCTCCTGTACTGCTTGTGGGTTGGCTGCTTCTACCAGGCCTATCAGCCGGGCTGCTCTTTCCCTGCTATACAGGTGGTCCTCTCCCAGTAGCCAATAAGCTTCAAGCTTTCTTAACTTCACGGTCCCTCTGTCTGGAGGTGAGCCCCTTCCAATCTGGGCTCCCTCCCAGGCTCCTGCACCTCAGTTTCACTTCTCCATCTTCTGCCCTAACTCTCCTTCACCTCTCCTGCTACTGAGCAAGCTCTAACACTTTTAAGGGAGCAACAGCCCATTGCCAAGCCTTCTGTTGGGGATTGAGTGCAGCCAAACACTTCTCAGATCCACTCATTGTCTCTAAGGCCTTCCTCCAAAAGACCTAGAGCAGGGGGAAATTCAAGAGAGGCTGGCCTGCAGAGCCTCTCAGCCCTGACTATAATTTGACCCCATCTGGCTATTACACCTGAGCTGCTATTCAGCTCCTGTCTAACCATTAGGATCTAGCTACCCATAGCTAAACTAGGAGAGTCCTACAAGGGCTATTAGTTTGCTAAACATGTAAACAAAATGAATGGCTGTTTTACAACTAGAGAGAGATGAACTATAATTATTTCAAGATTATTTTACTGTAATGTATTTGCAGGTAATTGATGTCTATGTAGGTGTTACTGCTTTTAAAGGGGGTGACTATTAAACACATTGTAATCTGAAGTGTTTTACCCCAAGCTAGCTATGGATATAACGTGAACATTTAATGGGTATACTTTAACCTAAAACTCCTGATATTTTTCACCCTGACCCTCAGTCAGGTGATTGGTTTCCCTCTTCCCCAATTACTCATTGGTTGTGTAGTATACCCATAATTATTCTTGCAAGTGCTTTTGTGGCATGGGGCAATCAGGAACAGATTGTGTTACAGAACATTCTGTTCCTCACATTCATTTCATCTGACAATGTACAAGGAAGTAGAGGGATCAGACTTCAAAACTCCAAGATTGTTTCAGTAACAGAGCAATTTGTGTTTTCTGAAAACACACCAAGCCCAAGGGACATAAAGTCCTTTATGGTGTAAATTTCATAACAGGACACAAGCATGACATACTGGAACATAAAGCCCACAGTAAAAGTATAAATCTTTGTTACTGAATTGCTCAGGTCATAAGTTGTAGGATAGATCACAATAAGTGAGTAAATTGTACATTACAGTAAAACGTGACATTTTTTCATTTAAAATGACCCAAGAATGTCTGTTAGGTGTTTCTAATTTTGGCATTCTTCTTTTGCACCTGTCCACCCTCCTCATGAAATCAATATAATTGCCTGTATTCTCAAATGATTGGGCCTCAAACTGTGAAATTCGGAACAATGGATGACTGCATCCAGGGCTGTTTTCTCCTTTTTTCACTTTCTAACTACTGCAGTCTCTATTAACATACAAGCAGGCTGTACGGCAAAGAATCTTGGGACAGGAAAATGAACACCCAGACATACTTTGCTATGTCAGCATCCTTTACTTCTATTAAACCGACCAAAATGTAATGTTTTCTTGCCAATTAGACTTTTATGAATTTTAGATTGGTTTACCGACTTGCTTTACAATTTTTTTTTAAATACTTCCAAAATGTTTTAGTAAGGCTTCCACAAACTATGATGCCACAACATGCTTCACAGTAGGGATGATGTTTTGGTTTTGGAGTGCAGTGCTTTTCTTGTAAAGTGTGTTATTTATAAAACCCATAGGGATGTACAAAAACTCAGAACACAGTGAGGTGCATATTGCACCCTTAGATTGCAAACTGACATTGGTTTCCTGTAGTTTGTCAAAAAGGTAAATGCTAGGGATGGGGGGGGGTTGACATATCTGGGCTGCTTTCTTAATTTGTATGGTGGGAAAGGTGTAGAAGGGGGTGCTACAATGGGAATTCAGATGGGGGGAAGTGTAGGGAGGCAGGACCTACAAGACAAAAAGTCCCAAAGAGAACAATCTGCGGCTTAGAAAATTTTTTATTGAACACTACCAATATTACATTGACAAATATCCCTCCACCCTACACAAAAATAAAACACAATGACAATGTCAAATCATAAAAACACCCACCCTGGGCACTCAGACATACCTACCATTCACACTGGAATATGCATGACATGGAGATGGGGCTATGAAGGCTCCAGGCCTCATAGATATATGCTGAATACAATATCATGTGCAGCGACACTGCAAATGGATGAAAATATAAAAATACAAAAATACAAGAGCCCCTGAATGGACACAGGAAGATCATATATCAGCATGTGCGTTCTGAAAAATCATAATGTGGCAGTCCATCAATCTTAGGATGTAGAAACTCAATGCTGACATATATAGTCCTGTCTGGATTGTCTCCACTTGCAGTCAAAGCATGTAGAGTACAATGGTAATGTCACTGACAGCAGCAGATGACTATATCACTGTAGACTTGACAGTAATTCCAGCACTGGTAAACAGCAGTCACAGATAGCAGTGACCTATGGGTGGGAATGGTAGTGAAGCACAGCCTCTCGCTGCTTGCAAGTAAAGAGAGTCACCAAGTGTGCAGCGCTCAACCGAGCAAACTCAATCCAAGAGATGAATGCCAATATAGAAACAACCTGGTCCAATTGTATGAGCTCACCACTCAGAATGCGGTTACTGGTTCCGATAAATCCTGATCTGCTGTATAATGCCGCTGACCTCGCACTCCATGCAGAGAAGAATATATATATGACTGCAGTAGCAGGTCCAGTATGGCACGTCTGGTTGGTAAAGCCGCGTGGAGGTGTCTGGATGTCCGGGCCGCAGCCTTAAATTGTCACTTAAGACATTGTATGCTATTACAATGTCAATTACATAAAATTAGAAAATGAGTCAGTATTAATTATGTATATAGTCATACAGCACAAATCCAAGCATACTCTGCTGATTCTGATAATGTAACCTCTGTCAATGAACCTACACATTTGACATCGTCCACAGGGGTACATGCCCCTAAGTGGGGGTAGGTCCGTTAACCAATTTGTAACAGGTTTACGTCTATATTCTGACTTCAACAATCCCAGATAACTCTGGAGACTGTGTCAATATATGGCAATGCTTGGCCAAAGCAGCCCGTACCTCTTCCCACTGGGTGCCATACCGGGTGATAATACCTACAGGTGGGTTATCCTGAGGGGACATATCCTCAGTATTTGCCAATGTGATATTTTGATAGTGTTCAATAAACATTTTTCTAAGCCGCTGATTTTTCTCTTTGGGACTTCTTTTCTTGTGGGTCCTTCACCCACCAGCTGGTGTTTGTGCTGCATATCTCATTGGTCCCGAGGACACCACCTCTAATTTTGGTGAGTCAGCCTAATTATTCACATGATACTTTGGCAGTGGTTCTGGTTTTATTATTTTTATAGGATTGGGAGGCAGGCCTGGGGGACTGGGGTGGGGTTTTGGGATAAGAAATGGCAGGATGGTGAGAAGGATGGAGAAAGGGGATGAAAGGGAGAAATAAAAAAAGAAGAGGAGAGGGCAAGCGGGAAGGAGAGGGAAAATGGGTGGGGTAGGGAGGAGGAAGGAAATGAGGGATCACCAAGGAGTGAGCAAAGTTCAGGGGACTACATGTAGAAGGCCAAAGTCAATCCAGTAAAATCACTCTGTTCGGTAGGTGTCTTGTTGTTTTGAAGAGAGAGAATGAGGCCTTCCATCTGCCTGATATCCTTCACCCTACGCAACAACATTGTTATTAAAGGAGAGGAAGGAGTCTCTCCATGTTAGGGGAATGCAAGATTTGGCTATATTTGGGAGGTGATAGAGGATGGATTTCTTGAAGGTTTTTATGGGGATGCTTGAGTGGTGTAACTGGAATTTTCTCTGAACTTTGTCTAATAGGGTCTAAGTTTTGGACAGGACCAGAACACATAAAGAATTGAGCCTTTGTCAGTGTTGACATGCCAATGTTGGGGAGTAACCTCTGGGTAGAATTTGTGGATAAGAGTTGGAGCTCTTGAAATCTAGTGCAGATAGAAGATTTCAGTGATTGACTATTGGCAATTTTCTGGTATAAAAGTTATTTGTAGGTCTATATTTCATTGTTTGTTGTAAGGGACCATTTGGAAAGAGAGTTTTACAATGGGCCTGGGTCTGTGCATAATGTTCTAAAGCTATTGAGGGGTCTTGAGAGTGTTGCAGGAGATGGTAGGGAAGAGAGAAGGTGTCTGAGTTGCAGAGCTTTCCATAAGTCTAGGTTGAAGGGGGCATAGGGCTTCCTATCCTCAAAGCAGACAATTTTAAGTCTTTACTAAACTTTTATTCCATCTTATCACAAAACATTGTACTAGTAGTATTGTAAAACATACAAGTGGTCTTATGCAAGCTTAACTAATTTATACATTTCTTTGGAGTGCAGTCATTTTATCTCTGTGGGGTCTTTTTCTTAAAAATCATTCTATGTTTGGCCTTTCTGTTAAAATAGATACATAAACAGAGACTTCCTACGTTCAAATGTTATCGGCTATTTCAATGCTGTTACTCTTTTCACATTCTTCAGCATTGTTCGCAAAACACCCACTCCTAGTTAGCGTTGCAACAGTACTGTATTTCCCCCATTTGTAATTCGTTTGTCTTATTGTGGAGTAATAATCACCCAGTTATGAAAAAATGCTTTGCAAAGTTTTGTATCTCTACGATTCCGCTGCTCAGTTCCTCTGAAATCTGTGATGATTGGCAGATGACTCATAAGAACAGATCTTTCTTTGGAAGAGTAGAGTCAATAACCATACTTTAACCCCTTCACGCCTAAGAGTAAAACAAATCTTAATGCCTAAGCACAATTTTGCAACGTTGACATGTGTTAGTAAACCCGTACATATCATTACAACTACATTGCACATCCAGGTGAATTATACCTTGTTTTTTCTTCAGGACAAATTGGGCTTTCATTTGGTGGTAAATGGTAATGGACATCTCCTGATTTTTTTTTATTATCAAAGGAAAACTGGCCCAAAATAGTAAAAAAAAAAATCATTTTTTAAATTTAGCCGTATGTTTCTTGTTACTACTATAACCTACCACCAAAGAACAACCCAAAATAATTTTCCAGCTCTTGACGATCGCAGTGATACCATATATGTGTATGTTATTTGTTGTTTGTACCTGTAGTACAGTCCAGAAACAATAGAGCGCATTTTGTTTTTTTGGGTTTTTTTTTTTTACCTAAAACACACTGACACTAACTGACACTGATACCAATTTTTCCTTTTTTAATCCTGACCTTTGACCCTGACTTCTGACCTTGACCTTTGACTCTGACCCTGACGCAAACACTTACCCTGGCACTAGATCAAACCTTGATCTAGTAATTTTTTCTTTATTTTTGTTTTACTTTTTAATATTTATTCATTTATCTTTCTTTTTTTTTAGCAAACATTTTTTCCCTCTTTGCCAGGAATTAGATAGATACAATGTATCTCTCTCCTCCATTCATAGAGAGATAAAAAACCCCAAGGGGGCCGGGCTGTACTGTGACTGATCACTGTGATAGCCAATCAGAGGCTATCACAGCGATCATGTGACCCGGAATCGGGAGTCCCAGGTCCCGATCGTTAGAACGGGAGCTGGAGCTCTCAGTGACACTCCAATCTTTGCGCTGGGAGTGCGCCGTGCAGTGCGCTCCCAGAAGAAAGACAGGTACGCAAATATGCGGCCCCACAGAAAAAAGCCCAGTTCTATGAGGCCGCATATTTGTGTGATGTCGGCGCAAAGGGGTTAAGCACCTTTGTTGTATGTCAGGACCAGGGCTTTTTTTCTCAGAAAATAGGTGCTGGTACTCCCCCCTTCTGAATCACTTCTTGTCTCCACTCTGCTACCCACCTCTGAGCACCAACACTTGGTTCCACCCTCTACCTACCTCTCAGTGCCGCCCCTTTTAGAATCAAGTATCATTTGTATGTGTTAATGATAACAAGAAAAGCATTAAAACCAATATCCTGCAGCCAGAAACAATAGCCCTCACCCTAGCAAAAATAGAACCACTCAATAACAATAGATTCCCCCAGCAACATTAGATGTCCCAGAAACAATAGCCCTCCATCCAGCAACTATAGACCCCCTGTAACAAAATACTTCCCAATAACAATAGATCCCCCTGCATCAACAAACAAGCAGCTATGAAAAAGGAAGAAACTCACATGATCACCATACCTAGTGGTACCTGGTTTTATGTTGCTTGGAAGATGTCCTGTTTGTTTTGGGAGGAGAGAATGAGGTCTTCCATCTGCCTGACATCCTCCACCCTACAAAACCATATCGAGGAAGGGGGAAGTATTCTTTCCATTTTTGGGGAACGAAACATTGGGCAGCATTTGGAAAGTGACGGAGAAGAAATATTTTGTAGGTTTTTTTGAGGATGGTTGAGTGGCGTAACTGGAATTATTGGAGATTTCTCTTACCTTGTCCAGAAGTGTTCAGGTTTTGGACAGTAGAACACATAGATTGTAAGCTCGAAAGAGCAGGGCCCTCGAACCCCTCATGTATTGTTACTGTCTTGTCTCATGTTCTGTCCCCCACTATAATGTACAGCGCTGAGCAAACCTGTTGGCGCTATATAAATACTGTATAATAATAATAATTGAGACCTCGTCAGTGTTGAAATGCCAGCATTGGTTAGTTACATTTGTATAGAATTTGTGGATAACTTTTGGAGCTCTGTACCATCCAGAAAATATTTTGAAGTTGGTTTCTTGAAATTTGGAGCAAATAGAGGATTTCAGTGCAAAATGATGTATATTTAAGGCAATGTTCTAGCTTAAAAAGATATTTGTAAGACCTTCCATTGAGACCTCATCAGTGTTGAGAATTGAGACCTCGTCAGTGTTGAAATGCCAGCATTGGTTAGTTACATTTGTTCTAGCTTAAAAGATATTTGTAAGACCTTCCTTTTTTTTAAATGAAGGATCATTGACCTTTGTTTGAGAAATACATGTGTAGAGGATGTGCCTGAATCTGTGCATAATGTTTCAAAGCTAGAAAGGGGTCTTAAGGGTGATGCAGGAGATGGTAGGAAGAGAAAAAGTGCGTGAGTTGCAGAGCTGTTCATCAGGCTAGATCAAAGGGGGCGTAGTGCTTTTTATTCTGTAAACATGCAGTTTTAAGTCTTTACCAAACTTTCATCTTGTCTAATCCCAGAACATTGTACCAGTAGTATTGTAGACATCCAGGTGGTCTTATGAAGGCTTGAGAAACGCAGCAATTTCTTTGGAGTGCAGTAATTTTTTTCTGTTGTGTCCTTTCATAATTCTATGTTGACATTTCATTTTAAATGGATACACAAGCGGAGGCTTTGATAAGTACATATGATTTCTGCAGTTCCTATGATGTTACCCTTTTAACCTCTTTCAGCATTGCACAGTAACTCTTACCATAATGTTTGCAGAACACCCACTCCTAAGGAGAGTTACAACAGGACTGTATTTCCCCAATAGCGTATCTTATTAATGAACATCCAAACCTGAAAAAAAGCTTTGCAGCTTTATGCATCTACAGTCCTTTTGCTCAGTTCCTCTGAAATCTCTGGTGAATTAGGGATGATTCATAAAATCAGACTTTCTTTGGAAGAGCAAACTCAGTGACCATGCATTAAAAGGCTTTGTTATAGAGCAGAACCCAACTACACATTTAATCACGTCTCATTTATTTGCAAACTTCAATCGAATTACTTCTTTTCATGATATCATTATCCTAGATGTTTGACCTATCAATGACAACAAATTGGACAACAGGCAACCAGTTACTTTAAAGCCATCTCCCATTGCATATAAAACTCACTTTCACTTTCCCTGGTTTAGTCAAATGTGGGCTGTAAGCAAGAGAAATAAGTCCTCTATAAGCACCATATCTGTCCCAACCAGGGGCGGACTGACAACTCATGGGGCCCCCGGGCAATAGGGGATCATGGGGCCCCTGTGTCCTTGCCCAAACTCAAAAAAGCCTATGAAAAATGTACCAGGGGCATCTCATGGGGCCCCCTACTGACCCCGGGCCCTCGGGCAGTGCCCGAGTTTCCAAATGGTCAGTCTGCCCTTGGTCCCAACTGAAGCTGAGGATTGTCCCCCTGCAACCAAATGACTAGGCCAGTCACTATGCTCTTGCATTCTATATTTCTCAGGCCCCCCACACTTTTCTGATATAACCAGGGCCTTTTTTCAGTAGGAATGGGAGGAAAGCAGTACTGGCACCTCCAGCACTGAATGTATGTAATGGCAAGGGGTGCTGGGCTTTGCTGAAGGGTCTATTGATACTGGCTCCTGGGGAATCTATGGTTGTTGGAGGGGATCTTTTGCTATATGGAGGATCTATAGTTGCTGATAGGGGATCTATTGATGCTGGGGGGATCTATTGTTACTGGCTGCTAGAGGGTCTAATGATGTTGGCTGCTGGGAGATCTGTTGTTGCTGCCGTGGGTCTATTGTTGCTGGGGTGGACCCAGGGGCGGACTGACCATTTGAAAACTCGGGCACTGCCTGAGGGCCCGGGGTCAGTAGGGGGCCCCATGAGATGCCCCTGGTACCTTTTTCATAGGCTTTTTTGAGTTTGGGCAAGGACACAGGGGCCCCATGATCCCCTATTGCCCGGGGCCCCATGAGTTGTCAGTCCGCCCCTGCGTGGATCTGGTGTTGCTGGGGAGGTGAAATCTGTTTTGGAAGGGGTCTAGTGTTGCTGGCTGCAGGAGGATATATTTTACTGTATTTTGTTATCGTTAACAAATTCCATACAACATTTGTTAATGATAAAGCACCACAATAAAATTCTTGGTTCTGTATTCTCTAAAAGGGGCGGTATTGGGGGGTGGTTAAAGGGCAAAGACTCGGAAGAAAAGGGGGTGACTAGGAAGAAACGAGTACCTGCACCTATTCTATGAGGAAAAAAAGGATATAACTTTTATATCCTTAACAATGTGCTAGCAACCAATACATAGCAGAAAGATGGGTGATATAATCTTGGTTGTTCAGAAGCTTTTAATCCCTCTGATTCCAGAGGTTTCTAAGAGAGTCGATAAGATGAATCACTAAATCACTAGTATTTGTAATTTATCGATGGCAATGAATGTTTTAAACGTAGAACATCTAATGCGATAGGAAGAGCAGGTGCCCTGGAGCAGATCTTGACACGCACAAAGCGGGAGACCTAAGGCAGCAGATAAAAATACAAACGAGTCCCGGAGTTAAATTCAGCTTATGTCTTGTTGCAATTTAATTTGGTAAAGTGATTTGTATTGTAATGTAATAATGATGGATCAAAACACTCGCCGATCTGCAGATACCTTTCAGGACATTTAAACTAGAACAATGACAGATCCCAGCAACAATCAGCCTTAGTGAAAAACTTAGTGAAACAGAAAAAAACAGGACACTTTTTAGCAAGGTAAGCATTCCCTTTTGATAGATTGCTCTTTTCTGACAATTGACAATCTTCCTCAGCTCCTGCCACTCCATTATTCTGATTAAAGCTATTTTGGGGGCAAAGTAGATCATCAGGCTTGAGTATCTTTGGAGGTTCTCAGGTAAATGAGTGTTCAGTCAATTGGACTATGCATGTGTCTGACTTCTTAAAACCTTTTTTTTAAGAGCTGATTCAGAGCTGATTCACACATGTGCAGTGAGGATTGAAGCTCAAGTTTCACAGCTAATTGATACAGTAGTTGTTCACAGGTTCATGTCAGGTTTACATCAGGTTCTGGACAGGATTAGCTCAGGATCTTATCCTGTTCACACATATGCAGTTGAGAAACGGTTCCCATAGAAGTCAATAGCCTGTAATCTGCACTTAAACCAGACTGCACTGCTCAGAAATCAGACATGACTCTTTTTAAAACAGCACTGAATCTGCACAGGGCATGCACCGAACATATATAAACAGGACATATATCAACAGGCACCATAGGAAGCAATGGTATTTTACATGTCATGAGGATTGAATGCGGTTCAAAAAGATCTTTTTTCTACATGTTTAATCGCCATGACCTCCAGGCAACCAAAGTCCTTGGTGTGGGTGTGTAGGAATGTGTTTGTCACAACCGTCCTTAACCCCTTGGCACTGGCACCTCCCGGCCCTTTAACCTCCCTAGCGGTCTGATTATGTCAGTATTTCTGTGCTCAAAGCAGTACATTGTTTTCAATGGAAATATGTTGTTTTTTTTTATTGTAGGCCTGTAATTCGTAGGAATAACTCACTGAACTCTGTCAGAACAAGAGTCTAGTAAACATCCCGGGTAAAATTTGAATCATAAATTATAATATAATAAATAATCATAAAAAATAATAATATAATAATAAATTTAATTCAATAATGTAGTCAAACCAAAAACACTGAAATTTGAAATAGAGAGCTAAGTTCGCACATCGCTGAGCAAAGTCGCAAAATCGTTTTCAGTGTCTGATGACGAATTTCCCCACGAATCATTATCACTCAATTCTGCAAGTGGTTCTGATTTACTATCGCTGTTCTCTAGCTGGTCTAAAACCGCTTTTGATCTAAAGAGACGCTTTTTGGATGTCATGGACATTCTCAAGTTTCTAGGCAGAAAGAACAGTAAAAATGCAGGCAGGGCGCAGGACAAAGCACTCGGGACAAAATGTATGTGAAATATTTTGATACAGTAATGTAATACTATCAGATTTTAATGTATTGAGTGAATGTCAAATTTTTACATTTTTTAAATTCCTGCCAGTTCCTTCCACCGTACGTCTCAACACTCGCAGGGAATGGAACCCGGAAGACGGATGCCGGCATCGGCCAGGGAGCATGGCCAGAGACGCTGCAGGGGGGAAATCGCGGGAGCGCAGGACAAGGTAAGTGCTCGAGGGATTCCAAACCAACGCTGCAGGGTAATCCCGAGTGTAGCTCGGGGTTACCGCTTCTGGTACTGAAACTTTACCCCGAGCTACACTTGGGAATACCGCCAGGGAGGTTAAGGGTTTTAGAAGCCGGGAGGTGGGCGGGGTTTTAGGGTTATGTGTGGTCACATGATTGGGAAGGGCCCCGATAGAAAGAGGAGATCGTGACCTTTCCGTGAGTATCGTGAGCGCTCTCGGCACATATGTTTTTCTTAATAGCATGCAAGTGTGCGGCCGCTTGGCGTCAAGGCCCAGATGCCGGGAGGCCGCAGATTTGCGTGCGGTTGGCACCAAGAAGTTAATCAACCTGCGGTGTTCTCCTATAGGTTCGCGTAGACGGCATATAGTGCGACCCACATATAATAGCTTGCAGGGACATGAAAGCATGTAAATGACGTGATCAGAGGCACAAGTGATGAACTGTTTAATCTGAAAAACATTGCTTCTGTGGTCTGTGACATTAGAAGGGCCGTGTGTGATAGATTGGCAAGTGAGGCAACCTCTTTTTTTGCACTTAAATATGCCAGTTCTGTCATCAAAATATGAACGAATGTTCATATCTCTTTTTGTTGTAGTAGTTAACTTACTTGGGGCCAAAATATTTTTTAGTGTACGAGCCCTTCTGAAGGTGACTTGGGGGGCTGAGGTGAGAGCCGGAGCTAATTTAGGTTCAAGTTGGAGAATATTCCAATGTTTGCGGATGATTTTGGAAATACTCCGATGAGCCACATTATAACCTGTGACAAATCTAAGTGCATTCGCTGTTGCTGGGACTTGGATTTTTTGTTTTTTACACTAGTGGGACTACCATGTTTTAAAAAGGCCTCATTTATTAGAGAGGGGGGATAACCCTCCTCCAAGAATTTGGAAGACAAAATTTCCCCTCGCCTATTATATTCCTGAAGCTTGGAACAGTGTCTCCTAAGTCTATTGAATTGGCTGCTGGGGATATTGTTCTTCCAGGCGGGGTGATGGTAACTCGAATAGTGGAGGTAGGAATTTCCTCCCATTTGCTTAATGTGGTAAGACAAAATTATGTGCATTAAACACGTGAGTAAAAGAAAAACCAAACGGATTTTAAATACAATGCATTACATATGATAAAAAAAGGCACCATAGGAAGCAATGCTTTTTCATATCATGCAGATTGGATGCAGTTCAAACCGCATCCAATCCGCATATGTGTGAACGGGCACTTTGACGTGTGAAAAAAGAAATAAACATAGAACTATAAAACAGTGCAGGAAAACATCTGCATATGTAAATTTCAAACAAGTGTAAACCTACACAGGTTATATTAGTAATACACTTTCCATCACCCAGATATATTAATGTCAAGAAATCAGAACAATCGTAAACTGGGTCAGAGATCAAAGCCAACACAGAATCGCTTGTGTCTTGAGTGTCTAGTCATGGGCCCCAGATATTAGTAAACTTTCGAGGGCACCCCCTTGTCTAATATGTCAATTGATAGAGTGGCAGTGCTTGGTTAATAAGCCTTGACTACTGCACCATAGATAGGCTTGTCCACTCCTACTTCCACCATTGCCTATCCTTACCACCCCAAACCCCCCCCCCCCCTTAACCAAATAAACGTTACAAAAAACATGACACCATTTTTGGAGTAAATGGCCAACATGGCCTTTTATTAACAACTTCACAATTTACATACATCAACCGTTCCTTAACGAAACCAAAGAATTGTTGTTGGTCTTCAAAGGCACCCACAAACGATCCAAAATGCACCTGCGGACAACCCTATACACTAGGCCTCCAGCCGCAACCAACCAGCTCGGAGACAACCATACCGTCCGCAGTGCAGCACCACCACCTTCCAGCTAAACCTTGGTTAACTGGGAATATCCACCGGGCCCCCCATACCTCGGATGGGGTCCCACACCATTGTTTTCCTTCCAAGATGAGAACCGCCTCCAAAGACCAACAACCGCACCTGCCCCCGGACAAGACCCGATACCCAACCTAACAGGGAGGGCGGGAGGGAAGCTCTGGTCCTTGCACTCATCCAGCTGCAATGACGCCCCTTCCGCAGCAACCCCCACCCTACGGTGCCACAGACACCTCCTACACTCCACGTCTGCCAATCCAATTATTCCCAATCCCATTCCCCACCCCTTGGAGCTAAATTTTTTAACCCTTTCCGTTCCCAACCACTCTGGGCCTAGTCATGTATGCCCTGCGCTATTTCCATTCTTCCCTATTCGCTACGGGCATTTCTTTTCCATGACCCAAGATGTAGGACTTTAGTACGAGTCCAGTGCAGTACAAACATTTTCCTAGCATAGTATAACAACAAGCAAAGGAAGTGTTTGGTCACCGCAGAGACCTCCAGTTCCTCCTATATACCTAGAAGGCACCATTTGGGGCAACATACATTGGGTAGGTCAAATGTTTCTGCAATAAGTGCTGTAACTTCTGCCCATAAAGGACAGATCCTATTACAGCTCCAAACCATATGCAAGAAATCCCCCATCTCGCATTCAGATTTATGACAAGTTGGAGTGGGTTTCAGGTGATCAGCTTGGAGAAGGGAGCATTCGAACCGGGTATTACTAAGAGAAAGACTTCTTGCAACCTTGGCTAGCACCATGGTCCCTGCCTTTAGCAACAGAATCTCAGCAGAGATTCTAACTCTTCCTTAAGCTATCCAAAACTAAAAACAAAGGTTTTGACTGGAGATGCACTTTAAAACTGGTCCTATCACATGTGCCATTATGTCATGGTGCTGGTTGGCAGAAAAGGATTCTGCCAAACACCCTTCTGAATGCCAAGGAGCCCACTGGCCACCAATGAGATATAACAATAGAAATGCCCTCATGGGAGTTCCCTGTACATCTTACAGGTAAATTGCCCAAAACAGCATAAAATCCACAAAGATTCTGCAAGGATATAGAGAGCTTTCATGTATAAACTAAGTCACATCTTTCTCAAAACACACCCTTTACTTCTAATTTGACAAGTCTTTATCAGTAAAAACACATCAAGCATGTACAGGAAACAACAATGAAGGAACTTCTGACATTGTTATCTATCTGTATTGGATTTCTTAAATAAGCATAGTTAATGGCCACTGAAAATATTTCGTTTTACCTTTGTGCAGGCATGGAGAAAATAAAATAAAAGTGTATTTCACTACGCGGTAAACACAGTAGCCCACAATTATGGAGTAAGGCAAGCAATGTGTGTCTCACACAATACACCAAACAAACTGAAAGATTATAAATAAAAAGTGCACAGCTCCTAATTAAAACATAAAAATTATTTAATCCACATATGTGCATAATACACATAATTATATTGCTCTTAATTAAAAATCAACTCATCCAGAATTTCCCACATGTGCATAGTAAACGGTGACTTTCATCACCAGTGCGATACCATCAGTTAGGTTTGAAAATATGTGCTAATGATATCCTACTCAATTTAACACCCACTTACAAAATTAATCCCCCCAAATCCAAAGACAATATAACATGAATCAAACAGCTTAAATAAATAGATCCTAGCAGGGGCGGACTGACAACTCATGGGGCCCCCGGGCAATAGGGAATCATGGGGCCCTTGTTTCCTTGCCCACACTCAAAGCACACCCAATAAAAGCCTATAAAAGGTACCAGGGTCCTTTCATGGGGTCTCCTACTGACCCCGGGCCCTCGGGCAGTGCCTGAATGCTCGAATGGTCAGTCCGCCACTGGATCCTAGGCATACTGGGAATACTAACTAACTTTCCAATAGACAAAAGTAGAATGTGAAAATATGTGCTAATAATATCCTAATCAATTTAACACCCACTTACAAAATTAATCCCCCCAAATCCATTTATGCCAATGTACAGTAACATTAATCAAACAGCTTACATAAATCGATGCTCAGTATACTGTGAATACTAACACCCTAGCAAACGTGCTAATAGACCATCTAACAATTAAGACATCCATAAAAACTCAAAATTGCTTGTCCGTTTCAACAACCACTGAATGGTTCCTCTACCAACACCCATGGAGTTCACTTCCCCTTATCAATGGACCTCTGGGGCTATACAACATCAATAATAGCTTTTATGAGGGTAACCTTGAAATCCCAGCTTTTGTGTTACTTTAAATGGAGGATCGTTCAGGTAATTATGCCGACTCCACTCAACTCACTCAACCCTCTGCTACCAACAGAGGGCAATATTCCTCATAAAAGAATACAAAGGGACATCTAATGCTCTCTGTATGAGATCACCATTTATTGCTCAAACAAATTGTTGCACTCACAAAAGATAAGTAGTGTGCAGGCACATCTCTTATTTTCACAATGGCATATATATATGTGCACTATATATATATAGTGCACAATAAATATAAAGTGCTATTAGTGCAAACCGTGCAATGTGCAATCAATAATCTCCATATGCTATTGATCAACAAATATATGATAATTCAAGTAAAATTGTTCATATTGCGTACACTATCTGATAATAAAGTGCTATTGTGCAATCTGTGCAATAAGTGGAGATAAAAAGTCCATAATAATCATATGCTTTCAAAGGGTATAAACTGAGAATTCAACAGGAATCTTTCTTCAAACGATAAAATCCTGTGCCAAAAGTGCAATGGTGCATGTGTCTTTAAAAATCATCCAGCACTTCTTTTTGGTGCGCACTCACCAGAACTTTGATGTATACAGGCATTGGTTACAATCTGTCACATCTGGGTGCAGAGGTAGTAGGACAGCTGAGGGGTTAATTCAGCATCCTCACAGTACCGGTGGTGCGTGCCTCCTTTAATCTGGGGAAGATTGCTCAACTACTTTAGAAACAACAGCAAAATATTATAAAATAAGTGCAGAGCTAAGAAATATATATATGAGTAAAACAAATAAATATATAAATATAAAAGTCAATATGAATATTTCGCTTCCTAGATGTTCCACAAATATAGAGGTGCTCTATTAAAGTGCTTGCTTCCTGGAATCGGTGACTGTGCAGGTGATATAAAACGCGCACTCACCGAACATGCATATAAAATGCGCCTGTATCAAATTCAATCGGTCCTCACAGCAAGCCAGGAATAGGGGGTATCCTCCCTCTAAGAGTTGGGTTGTCATCAACAGGTTCCCAGGAGATGAGAAAAGGGGGGTAGTTCACATCCACCAGAGTGTCCCCCAAGGGGTTACATTATTTCTTTGAGCGCTCACATTTCTTGTACATTTTTTCAACAGCAAAATATTGCTCTGGCAGTTAAGGAAGCTTCCAAAGGCAAAAAATGACAGCAATGCATACAAGGTCAAGTCACTTCTTCAAAGCGGTTGTACAAGATCAAGATGCTCCTGGCAAGATCTTTTAACCAACCCTTGCACAGTGCAACCGCACTTTCCAGTTGAAAGCGCTGCACTTTTCAGATTTGTGAATACTTTGACAGGGATTGTTACCCATACCCTTCAGTGCTAGCGGCTACCTGGTATAATTATTATCTAAATATCCTATGTGTATGTGCTCGCTTATATTTCTTTAAATATTTACTTACTGGTTAATTACCAGCCACTCGTCTCCACAGTGACTCACATAGATACCATTACCAGCCTCACTAGTCCAGCCTACAGCCAGCCCTTTTTGCTATTTTAGCAGCTTAGCTAATTTTCTCCTTGCCCTTGCATGGTCTATGTCCTCCAGTGTGTTCCTGCCTGTGTTCCTGTGTACAACTTGGTCTGGATGACTTTACTTCGGATTCTTGTTCCTGATATTTGGCTCCTGACTATGCTGACTTCAGGTTTCCTGACCCTGGCATGTCTGATTAACCGCTCTGGCATCCAAACCCTGGCTCTGTTTTGACTATGTTCCTGAACTGTTATTTTTGCTATTTCATTAAAGTTATGATTGTAATGGCACATTCTGTCCCTGCCTAGTTTATGGTTCCTCACACAGAGAAGAGAACCCAAGTTACCAAGCAGCTCTTTCGGGGGTGGCGCTACATTGGCATAAATGGAATTAGGGGGATTCATTTTGTAAGTGGATGTTAAATTGAGTACAATATTATTAGCACATACTTTCACACTTAACTGATGGTATCACACTAGTGATGCAAGTCACCATGTACTGTACTATGTGCATGGGGGAAATTCTGGATGAGTTGATTTTTAATTAGGAGTGATATAACTGTGTTTATTATGCACATAGGTGGAGGAAATAATGTTTTATGTTTTAATTAGAAGAAATGCATTTTTTATTTATATTCTTTATACAGCCTTAGTCTCTACAATCAATCTATCTCTAAAATCTACTATTACTTCCTAGATTTCCTAGATCCTAATTCTAATGTCACACATGCCGCACTCGAAATTGCATCCGTGCCAGGATCCTCGGTTCCCATGTGGGCTGTGATTTCAAAAGAAATGCAGGGACTTCTTCCCTGTATGTTCCAGGGCACGGGAGTCCATTCAAATGAATGGGCTCTTGTGCCTGTGCAAATCGCGGCCCGCACGACCGCACATATGTGAACCTGGTCTTAGACACGATGCACTCCCTTGAAATGTTGAGTGCTTTCAGTGATCTGTGACATCATCACAATTCCAGCATTTAAATGACGCCAAACTTTGTATACCGTATGTAAGATTACCCTTATCTGTGGGTGAAAAGACCACGCTCATGTTGACAATGTATTAAAGAGTAATCGTGAATAAAACATATGTTTCTGTAAACATACAAAATAAACTGTCAGCTGTTTTCAATATTACACATGATATTTAACTTCCTCTTGAGTTACTGAAAGCCTGTCCCTCTGTGACATCAAGCAGTGGTTAGAAAACGGATGATTGTACATTGTTAAAGAAGAACTCCAGTCTAATGGAAGTCCGCAGGATGTTATTTTAAAGAAGATGCATGGCGTTTTCATTTTTTTTTTTTTTAGAAAATGTAAAAGATGCCATTTTTATAAAATTAATCTTAATGTGTAAAATTAATGTGTAATTATACTGCATACATAGATAAGGACAGGTATATTTTCCCATTAAGTCCTTTTCAGAACTAGCGGACTCCGATCAGAGCAGAGCGAGCGGATGGCAGGTCCGTGTCCGTTCAGTTTCTTCAGAGTGGACAAGGACAGAGCCCGCTCTGCTTTATGGGCGGCCAGGAGTAAATGGATTCTGTTGTCCATTTACACCCGACTATCCTCCAATCTGATCTGCCTAAACAAAAGAGGACAGATCCCCTTCTGTTTTTATTTTGTTTTTTTTTTTAAACTGGATCGAACACAGAGGTAGAGTGTGTAAACAGACACAAGTCCATTTACACCCACCTGTCTATAGGGGTGAATGGACCATCCAATCAGGTCTGCCTGAAAAAATGACAGGCAGACCTGATTGGACACTCAGCTTGAAAGGGGCCTTACATATGCAGCTACTAATTCTTACTTTGCAGTGCTACACAATGCTTTTATTCCTGTCAAAATGCCCAAAAAATAATATACTCTCTACCTGACTGGTATCTTATTTCTGAAGTTGCTAAAGCTGAGCTATACATAAATGTAAAATACGCTAATGTAGCTCTTTAATTATTATTGCATAATCAAAAATGATCCCCCCTGCAAGAAAATGTCAACAATATCTATCTATCCATTCAGTCGTATCCGACCCTTGGCGATTGCATGGACCGTCACTCGTAAGCGACTTTTTCCATGAATTCTCTTAGCAATTATTTTTACAGGGTAGGTCAACAATATATAATATATTATACATAAACAAGTACACTTTCTTATGTTCTTCCGTGCAGGCGATGTCCCTCCTCCTGCGCATGCATGACATGGTGTGCATGACATTATGCACCACGTCTCATGCATGCGCCGTATGGTGTTACAGTTCTAGGCAGGTGCAGTCTGTTTTCTCCACTGCAGGTGGCGCTCAACCATAGCGGCTCTGCAGCTGGAGAGGAAGTCATGGGGAACAGGGGTCACTGGGGAAGCAATCTGATTGAATGCTGTCACCACATGTGAATCTGGTGGTCATCTTGTTTCAGACTGAGCCTATTCAAGGCCCTGGCTCCTGGGTTTGGCACGCTATATGCAAGCGGGTAGCATAGGGAAAAGTACCCTATTTACTAGGGATTTCACTAAAGGTAGGGAAAGGTTCCCGACGAGGAGGAAAAGTGTAGAGTCACGACTCTTCTGGATACCTTCCCAATTGGGCATGAGATGGCCAGGCCACATTCTGAAGAAGTCACGAGGTACGTGACACAACGTGTCGGTACGTCATTTCCGGAGCGAGTTGATGCATTTCCGGTTGCAGCGGCCATCTTGGTATACCCAGTTACCATGCAGTACACCCATAGGAAGTGGTAACAGGTGTTTTTGAACTGGATACACATGTGAGTGCAATGTGAATTGTTTTTGTTCGGTTTTATTTAATAAAATACTGCACAATGGAAGGCTTTTTGCTTTGTATCTCATACATATTACCCTGAGCGGAGGTGGAGTGGATAAGGTGCGGCTTATAGAGGAGGAATTGTTTATTATATCCTATGGTCCCTGTGATGAGAAGTGGAATCCAGAGGACCTGACACTGTCAATTATAGCCTTTTGGCCCTGTGTGGGTCAGGGTGTTGAGGTGAGCAGGCATTGCTACCATTTGAGGATTGGTGTTTGTTTCTCCACTAGAGTGAAGATCACGTGGGCACCATCACGTTTTGCATAGACTTTATATTTTGATATTTCACTAATGAATTTTGTTTGGTTTATATTTTATGGATTATAAATTATATTATTGAAGTATAATCACCATTCCCCAATGAATTTTGTTTGTTTATGGATTACAACTATCAATACTGAGTATAACCACCATCACATTTGAGTGTTCACTTTATTTAGAGATTGGTTCACTATATATTATTAATAATTTATATTTTTTTCACTGAGCACTAATACGTTGTTTATATTTAGTTATTTATTTATATGCACTAGGATTATATATTGATATAGTGCTTCACTATTTATAATAATCAGGCCACATTCTGCCACTCTCAACAGACACTGTCAGTCCGGCTGAAATCTGCACCTGCCATATTGCTGGAAACCATGAATGTACCTGGTTGGGTAATCTGCCCCTGGGTTTGTTGTGAACTGTTGCTGCAATTCTTCCATACAAGTTTTATACTGCACCTGACTGTCACTCATTGCCGCCGCACCATGCTGCAAATTTATTGCACAAATTGCACAATAGCACTTTAATATTGAATTATATATGCAATATTTATTACCATATACTGATTGATTGATTGACATCATACGCAGATTATTGTTTATTTATTTATTATTTGCATATTGCACAGTTTTGCACGTATAGCACTTTATACCTATTGTACACCGTTTATATACATATATAGATAAGTATATAATTTGAGAAAGTGCTTCACTCTCCAATTTTGTGATTACATTACCAGGGATTGTTACCCGTACCCTTTTAGTGCTAGCGGCTATCTGGTATAACTATTACTCTTTAAATATCCTATGTGTATGCACTCGCTTATACTTTCTTGAAACAATCACTTCTCCTTGCAATGTCCAATCATAGGTTCGGGCAGGCCCAGATGACCTGAGCTCAAAGGAAAAGGGATGAATGATGCTGGCCACCAAACTGGAGACATCTAGTGGGAGAAAAGAGTACTGCTAAGAAAATCTATGCAATGAAGATAAGTATTGCAGCAAATCTGGGTTTATTTCATTTTCTTCAATAAACTATTCATTTTAGTCTTGTTATTTTTGTCTGGAGTTCTGCTTTAAAGCCTGATTCAAGGCATTTTTTGTAGGTTTGAACAAAGTATAGAAGAGGTATAACCTTTGTTGGGTATCATTTACTGTCTTTGAACTCACTGGAACAATTTCCCCTCACTTCTTGTCCTGATAGCAGCATATTGCAGAACAAGGAAGTGATGGGAAATCTCTCCAATGGGGAGAGGAACAACAAAACAAGAAGTTGGGGAGTTGGAACCTCTTTAGGTCTTTATTGCTATCTGTGTTTTACTGATCTCAAGATACCCATTCCTCATATTTACTGTCCATGTGTCACAGTGATACAGGGATAAGTGAGGGTCACAGACAGCACTAAAAACTTGATAGGGGGTTCTAATTCTTACCCACTTCATCCAAATTAAAATAAAATCTTTGACTAGCATTCATATTGCAAAGAAAGACAGAGTAAGTGTTTTGGCAGCTTCATCTAATGGCTACTTCTCCAAATTGTATGTTTAGTACAGTAACTAAAATATGGAAGAGGAAGCTTGTAAAAGTGGTGCTAGACATTTAAAAATCCCAGTCTGTAAATAAAGGGCTTCATATTTACCCGTGAATGGAAATATTGATGCTGCGCTACCCAATGACTGGGGAATAAACAGACCCCTATACAATGATGAACCAAAAAAAAATATATAAATACTAGACAATAATGAATGACAGAGATAGGTGCAAATGAAATACAGGCGTATCCAGGGGCAGACTGACCATTTGGAAACTTGGGCACTGCCCGAGGGCCCGGGGTCCGTAGGGGGCCCCATGAGATGCCCAGTACCTTTTTCATAGGCTTTTTTGAGTTTGGGCAAGGACACAGGGGCCCCATGATCCCCTATTTCCCTGGGCTCCATGAGTTGTCAGTCCGCCCCTGGGCGTATCTCGGTTTACGAATTTAATGAGTTTTGCGGGACTTTTTGTAGTGCGAAAATTAGTAAACCAAATTGTGGTTTCCCATAGTAATGCACTGAAAACCAATTAATCTGTTCCGGAGGTCAGAAAAAAGCATTTTCAAAACTCTTTATAAAGTGCACTTTAACCTCCCTAGCAGTCTGATTATGTCAGTATTTATGTGCTCAAAGCAGTAAATTTTTTTACATGGAAATATGTTGTTTTTTTATTGTAGGCCTGTATTTCTTAGGAATAACTCACTGAAATCTGTCCGAACAAGAGTCTAGTAAACATCCCGGGTATGATAAAATTTTAAACACCAAATCATAAATTATAATATAATAAATAATCATAAAAAATAATAATATAATAATACATTTAATTCAATAATGTAATCAAACCAAAAACACTGAAATTTGATATAGAGCGCCAAGTTCGCACATCACTGAGCTTAGTTGCAAAATCGTTTTCAGTGTCTGATGACAAATTTCCCCACAAATCGTTATCACTCAGTTTTGCAAGTGGTTTACTATCGCTGTTCTCTAGCTGGTCTAAAACCGATTTTGACCTAAAGGGACGTTTTTTGGACGCCATGGACGTTTCTCAGTTTCCAGGCAGAGAGAACAGTAAAAATGCAGGCAGGGCACAGGACAAAGCACTCGGGACAAAATGTATGTGAAATACTTTGATACAGGAATGTAATACTATGTGATTTTAGTGTATTGAGTGAATGTCACTTTTAAAATTTTTTAATTTCACGCCGGTTCCATCCCCCGTATGTTTCGTACGCCCTGACGCTCTCAGGGAACGGAACCCAGAAGACGGATGCCGGCATCGGCCGCAGGAGATGGCCAGGGACACTGCAGGGGGGACATTGCGGGAGCGCAGGACAAGGTAAGTGCTGGAGGGAATCCCTGAACAACACTGCAGGGTAATCTCGAGTGTAGCTCGGGGTTACCGCTTGTAGTGCTGAAAGTTATCCCCGAGCTACACTCGGGAATACCGCCAGGGAGGTCAAAGGCATAAATACTGTACAGGGACATGATTAAAAATGAATTTGTAAATGCATTGATAACTAATTAATCCGTTCAGAAGGTCATAAAATAGTCAACAACAGTCTTATCTGTTCAAAACTCTTTACAAAGTGCACTTTAAAGGCATAGTACTGTACAGGGACATGATTAAAAAAAATTCGTAAATGCATTAAAAACCAATTAATCCGTTCATATTGCGAAAAAAAATCCGGAAACCTAGGCATTATTTTCAATGGGTTTTCATTCGTAAACTGAAAATTACGTTAACCGAGGCGTTCGTAAACTGAGGTACTCCTGTATATAAAAGCACAAATAAACTCGTGATACAATGAGTGAGCAATAAAAAATATAAAAATATGAATGGAGTGAGCATAGGATGATAGATAAATTACATGACACATAAAAACTGTCTGTGATCTAGTGTGTAAAAAATATATATATATAATGGTAAACAAATAATAAATATGGATCACTCAGAGAGCAAAAACACCCAGTGTGAACAAAGTGACATTAATGATACGTGAGCAACAATAAGTGAATGAGTACCATAAAAATCATAAATGCATGAAGAATGTATGAATAAATGTGAAAAATACCACAATAAATTGCACAGTCCCAATGAATCTGTGTATTTTCAATAGAAGCCATGACACCAATGTGTGTTCCAGATTTAAGCTTTGTCTGATTTAACCATTTGCCAACCGCAGATAGCCAAATGATGGCTTCAATGTGGCCGGCCAATTCTGGGAGGGTGTCATATGACGTCCTCCCAGAACGAGCCCTCCCGCGCAGCCCCGGGGCCGCGCACCCGGCGATCTCCAATATCGCTGTGTCCTACGGACACAGCTGATCACATGATGTGGTAAAAGGCCAATCACAGCAGCCTTTTACCATGTGATCAGCCATGTCCGATGACACAGCAGATCACCGGTAAATGCAGTTGCTGGTTATCGGCTGCACTTTCCTCACGCTGAGGAAAGTACTGCCGATAACTGGCAATTGTCAGAGGATGGATCGGCACTGATCATCAGGGCACTGAGTGCCATCCACCAGTGCCGCCCACCTGTGCCCAGTAGTGCCACCCACCTGTGCCCAGCAGTGCCCAGTAGTGCCACCCACCAGTGTCGAGCAGTGCCACCCATCAGTGCTGCCCAGCAGTGCCACCCATCAGTGCCCATCAGTGCTGCTCAACAGTGCCGCCTATCAGTTCCCATCAGTGCCACCTATCAGGGCCCATCATTGTTGCATATCAGTGCAGCATCATCAGTGCTGCCTCATCAGTGCCAGCTCATCAGTGCCACCTATCAGTGCTGCCTATTAGTGCCCATCTGTGTTGCCTATCCGTGCCACCTCATCAGTGCCACCTATCAGTGCCCATCAGTGCTGCCTATCAGTGCAGAATCATCAAAGCACATCAGTGAAGGATAAAAATTACCTGTTTGCAAAATGTTATTGTAGAAACAAAGAAAAACTTTTGTTTTCAAATTTTTTGCTCTTTTTTTGTTTATAGCACAAAAAATAAAATATTCAGTGACAATTAAATACCACAAAAAAAAAGCTGTATTTGTGTAAAAAAATTATAAAAATGTCATATGGTTACAGTGTTGCATGACCATTCAAAGTGCAACAGCACTGAAAGCTGAAAATTGGCCTGGGCAGGAAGGGGGTATAAGTGCCCAGTAGGCAAGTGGTTAAGGTTTGTTGTGTGTCTAGTACTCCCCTAAGCACTGTGGTTGCTTTCTACAGTCCCTATGTCGTTAGTGTGTTCTGCAGTGACGTAGAGGCTGGCATTAGGGACTACAGTTTAGGAAGGGGGACCAGACATTTGCCACCCCCTTTTTCAGATGATAACAATTATTCAGCAAGCTTAGCTTGACAGCGCAATTGGGGGCATGGGCAGCAGGAAAGGAAAGTATTAAAAGCTAACTCCACCATGTTACACCCGTATTCGGGGTATGTCATGTAACATGGTGCCAAGCCCCTACCTTTAAACCACCTTGCCTCCAGCAGTGTGTGGGGGCACATTGATATATAGCCCCTTGACTTCATAGGCGATTTTCTTGAAAAGGCAAACTTAGCCTCTAAGATAAACTCTGCAATAATAACTCTAAATATACGCTCATTGATATTGCACTCTAATAAGAAGCTGTTTATATACATAGAATTAATCTAGAACAGAATAACCAGTTCACAACTCCGCTAAAAATATTTCAATTATGATTGGAAGATGGTGGCTAAAATCAACTTCAAGCACCTTGCATCCCTGAGATGCTGCAAGAGTTTCCAGTCAAGGCCTGGACTGAGCGAAGCTATAAGGGAGGGCCAGCATGACTGGGGCGTGCAGACGAGGCGGAGAGTGTAATTTGGGTGGGAGTCTAAGCAAAAGATTAGGGGGGTGGGGGTGGTTACTTACTTGATTGGAGTACGCATCAGTGTAGGGTGGTCTTGCAGGATTTGAAAAGGGGGGTGGGGTCTTGTGCCAGGTGGTTTCTCCCGCCCTCCAGCCCTGGAGTTGGTTTTGTATTCTGTTTGTTGTGTTGGTTATGGTTTTGTCCTTGTGTTTGTCCTGGTGTTGGTTTGCTGTTTGGTTTGTTGTTCATGGTGTTTGTTTTATGTGGGTTCATTGTGTTTGTTCAGTGTTCAGGACAGCTGTTGTGTCCCGAAGTGTTTGTTCGTTTTGTCATGGCAGCCGGCAGGGGTCGATGGGTCTTTGAAGGCGGTGTTGGAGTGACAAGTTGGTGAATTATGGGTTGGGCCCATCGTAGGTATGGGTGTCCCTTCCCAATAAAAGGTCATGTTGGTAATGTGGGAGTTCATTGGCTGTATCTGGGCTAAGTAACGGTAGTATTGTCCCCGAGGCGGTGTAGTAGCGGCTGGGGGCCTTTCATTGGGTGTCAGATACAGCCGAGTTTGTGATGGGAGTAATGGTGCCTTCGAAGACCTTGGACCCGGTTTGGACCCGGTTTGGGATCTTACTGTCAGGTATCAATTACTGTAAGAAATTTATGTTTGAGTTATGGTAAATAAATGGCTGCTATGGCCGGTTTTACACCAGAAAGAGAGTTGCGTGTTTATTTGGGTGGGGAAGGTTTTTGAAGGGGGGTGATGATTTTATGGAATAGGTAAGTATTAGCCTCGGGGATTCTGCAAGTCCAACAGTCATGTAGTAGTCAGCGTTTGTGGTCTTTTTACAGATCCAAAATGTACCGATATAGCATATAATTTCATCTAGCAAAGACAGTGATGCTCTTCTACAATTAATACGGGAAAAACATCTGCATTTTTCTGCAGAATTCTTAAGCAATAAACAAAAGGAAGTTTCACTCATTTACGTAACAAGTAAGAGTGTTTGTCTTACAACATGAGAGTTTTATATAAGAAGAAAAGAGGATTTATTGATTACAAATGGTATATTCATTATACATGCAATTGTATTGGCCACAGTCCATAATAAAGTGGACTGAATCCTGTCACACACCTGGGGCATTAGAAATTATCCTATAACAAAAAAATGCACAAAAATATTTTTTAACGGAACTTCAGTTTTAACCACTTGCCGCCCACCCATAGTACATTTACTGCAGGCAGGCGGCAGCTACAGGCTATATGCCAATTAGCACATGTGCACTGGCGTGTCCCCTGGGGCTTGCAATGGCGCAATCCTATGACTGCCATGTCTGCTGGTACCTGGCTACTGTGATCTGCCGGGGTATCATGTGATCACTATGACCAATCATAGCGATCACATGATTACATGTAAGCAAAACTGTCATGAATGGCTTCCATTAATGACAACTTGTTTACTGTTGTGATGCTGTAATTGGCCCACAGCTATCACATGGTACCTGGCACCCTATACCATCTGATTAGCTGCAGCCAGTCACAGCATCACAATAGTAAGCAAGCTGTCATGAATGAAAGCTATTAATGACAGTTAAAACTATTGCTCATCACTGGTATAAGTAATAACAGTGTAAAAAAAAATTCCCTGATCACGCCCCCCCCTCCCCAAGTAGTACAGTGTTACTGCTCTGAACTATTCTGATGACCGTATGTAAAAAATAAAATAGTAAAAAGCAGAATAAAAATTAAAAAAAAGAAAAAAAAGTTTAATATAATGTATTAATTTTTTTTAAAATGTTTTTTATATATACTTTCACCAGTCAGTATCTCTGATCACCACGACACCATTCATATAATCATGTTGTACTGCACTGGTAGCAGTTTGTTAAAAAAATTGTGAAAAAAAAACTAATTTTATTTAATTTCTTCATTTTCCAAAATATTGTGACAAAAAAATTACAACTTCAAAAAACTTGCCATGCCTCTTATTAATTTCCTTGCACTGTTTACTTTCCAAAAAGGGATCTTTTGCAGGATGTTTGTACTGTCCTGACTTTTTGGGCCTCAGGAAATGAGATAGACCATCAGCTCATCAGAACTGACCGATTTTCAGATATACACTGTATTGCCAAAAGTATTGGGATACCCCTCCAAATCATTGAATTGATGTGTTCCAATCACCTCCATGGACACAGGTGTATACAATCAAGCACCCAGGCATGCAGACTGCTTCTACAAACATTTGTGAAAGAATGGGTCGCTCTCAGGAGCTCAGTGAATTCAAGTGTCATACTGTGATAGGTTGTCACCTGTGCAATAAGTCCGTCTGTGAAACTTCCTTGCTACTAAATATTCCACTGTCAACTGTTAGTGGTGTTATAACAAAGTGGAAGCAACTGGGAACAACAGCAACTCAGCCACCAAGTGGTAGGCCACGAAAAATGGCAGAGCGGGGTCAGAGCATTTAGAAGTCGCCAACTGTCTGCAGAGTCAATAGCTAAAGACCTCCAAACTTTGTGTGGCCTTCAGATTAGCACAACAACAGTGCGTAGAGAGCTTCATGGAATGGGTTTCTATGGCCGAGCAGCTGCATCCAAGCCTTACATCACCAAGTGCAATGCAAAGCGTTGGATGCAGTGGTGTAAAGCAGGTCGCCACTGGACTCTAGAACAGTGGAGACGTGTTCTCTGTACTGACAAATCACGCTTCTCTGTCTGGCAATCCAATGGGCGTGTCTGGGTTTGGGGGTTGCCAGGAGAATGGTACTTACCTGACTGCATTGTGTCAACTGTAAAGTTTGGTGGAGGGGGATCATGGTGTGGGGTTGTTTTTCAGGGGTTGGGCTTGGCCCCCTAGTTCCAGTGAAGGGAACTCTTAAAGCATCAACATACCAAGACATTTTGAATTATTTAATGCTCCCAACATTGTGGGAAAAGTTTGGGGATGGCCCCTTCCTGTTCCAACATGACTGCGCACCAGTGTACAAAGCAAGGGCCATAAAGACATGGATGAACAAGTTTGGGGTGGAGTAATTTGACTGGCCTACACAGGGTCCTAACCTCAACCTGATAGAACACCTTTGGGATGAATTAGAGCAGAGTCTGCGAGCCAGGCCTTCTCGTCCGACATCAGTGCTTGACCTCACAAATGTGCTTCTGGAAGAATGGTCAAACCTTCCCATAGACACTCCTAAACCTTGTGGACAGCCTTCCCAGAAGAGTTGAAGCTGTTATAGCTGCAAAGGGCGGGGCCAACTCTATACTAAATCCTACGGACTAAGACTGGGATGCCATTAAAGTTCATGTGCTTGTTAAGGCAGGCGTCTCAATATTTTTGGCAATATAGTGTATATACACACCTACAGACTAAATAATATACACTTTGGGGTACTTTTACCAAAGAAATGTAGAAGTATATATTTTGACCTAAATTTATGAAGATTTATTTATTCGCAAACATTTTTGTTTTAATTTTCGTCTTTTTTCATTTATTTAGCAAAACATTTTTAAAAAGTGGTGATTAAATACCACCAATAGAAAGCTCTATTTGTGTGAAAATATTATAGAAATTGCATATGGGTACAGTGTTGCATGACTGCACAATTGTCATTCAAAGTGTGACAGTGCTGAAAGCTGAAAAATGGCCTGGGCAAGAAGGGGGTAAAAGTGTCCAGTATTTAAGTGGTTAAATACCACCAAAAGAAAGCTCTATTTGTGTAAAAAAAATGATAGAAATTGTGTTTGGGTACAGTATTGCATGATCGAGCAATTGCCAGTTAAAGTAGCACAGTGCTGAATAGCAAAAAAAATATCACTTCATGACGGGGGTAAAACCTTCCGGATATCAAGTGGTTAAGGGAAACTGCGTGTCCAAATAATCAGAAGGTCTAGAATTATAGACAGCTAAAATTATATCTAGACAAAGATGTAATATATTGCAGCTTATTAGTCCATAGATGTATTGGATGCATTATTCTTTTGCAGACAGTACAGAAAAATGCATTTTGATCCAGCCAGAAATATTGTGTCCTTATAGCTTAGTAAATACATATTTAAATGCAATGGTAATGACAACCTTTCTACCTTTTTTTACTAAAATTCACATTAGCATTCATCTCTACATCCTCCTAGATTGTTAGCTCCAATGAGCCGGGCCCTCTGTTTCCTGTTGTACCAAATTGTATTGTAACTGTAATGCCTACCTTCATTTTGTAAAGCACTGCACAAATGCTTGGTGCTATATAAATCCTTTATAATAATAATAATAATACATGCTAACATGAAACCATCTATCCAGGGGCGGACTGACAACTCATGGGGCCCCCGGGCAATAGGGGATCATGGGGCCCCTGTGCCCTCGCCCACACCCAAAAAAGCCTCTGAAAAATCCAATGAAGGTACCAAGGGCATCTCATGGGGCCCCCTACTGACCCTGGGCCCTCGGGCAGTGCCCAAGTGCATGAATGGTCAGTCCGCCCCTGCGTCTAACATTAAATTCTTTAAAAACCAAAAAAAAAAAAATATTTACTTACCTTTTTTGTGTCCACTGCCTGGTTTTCCTCATTTTCCCTTGCCTTCTGGGAAGGCAATATCACCAAGGGGGTAGCACCTTGATAGAAGCCTTGTGACTACATCCTGAACCTTGATGATTCAATCCCCAGGGAATACAGGAGACCATTTCCCCCAGTAATGACTACAACTCTTGGTTTCCCGCCTAGTAAAATATCTTTCACCATTATCTCATGGTGCCCCTCTCCTAGGGGCAGGACTGGCACTTAACCTCAGTGACTCCTAAAGTCATAGCTCCTCTATAGGGACATCCAATGGCCAGCTGGGGGAACTACCACAGGCCACATCTGTGCCCTACCCTAACAAGCAACAATGTTAAAGAGAAACTTCAGTCCTCTTTGTAGTCACTCATGTCCCCCCACCCTTCAGTGCCGCCATTATGACTCCTGTCCTGGCAGAGCCCTTCAACACATCTGTGTGCATGAAGGAGATTTCCTATGCATGAGCAAAATGGCGAAAGGTTTGGGACCTCACAATACTCCTCTCTTTGCACATGCACAGAGAAACCCATGCATGCACAAATATTGGAGGAAACCTGCGCATGCGCAGATGTGCTGCAGTGCTCACTCGGGACCAAAAGCCCTGCAACACATCTACAATTATGAAAGGGGGGAGGCAGGGCAATGTGACATTTACAAAAGGGTGAAGGTCCACTGGAATGATTCAGTTTTTAACATATGATGATATCTTTGTAGGGAGAATGGAGAGTAGTTTCTTAAACCAGAACTATAAAACTAGTAACAGGAAAACTCTGTATGTCTCTTCTGCCATAAAGCCACTTTCCCTTCTCCCTTTTTTCCCCCTAACATTTTCTTTTTATAAGTGCAGTTCATGCCCTATGCATGGGCATTATATCATCATTGGCCACCCAATGCCTGAAGACAAAAGAACCTGAAC
Source organism: Staurois parvus (assembly GCF_062004578.1). Taxonomy (NCBI): domain Eukaryota; kingdom Metazoa; phylum Chordata; class Amphibia; order Anura; family Ranidae; genus Staurois; species Staurois parvus. Next base: position 2,188,743 of record NW_028318360.1, on the reverse strand, counting down.
CTGGAAGAAAATCGGGAGTAGAGATGTGCACGATGAAAACATTTGTTTAGTTTTGGATTCATTTAGAATGAGTTTTGGATTCATTTGTTAAGTTAAAGCGGAGTTCCACCTGAAAAAAAAAAATAAAAATCAGCAGCTACAAAAACTGCTGACTTTTAAAATACAGCCACTTACCTGTCCCTCGGTCCAACAGTGTCCTCACCACCGCTGGTTTCACCAGCCATCTTCTCTCCCTGGCACCGGCATCTTCAGTGTGGGTCTTGCGGCTTCACAGCCGGGTGCCCACTGCGCATTCGCGAGAAGCACTGCGCTTTGTGAATGGTGGCCCCGTAGTTTTCTGGGACCTGTAACGTGTCCCAGAAGACTACGGGGAGGGGGACGACAACTTCCGCTTCCGATCCCCTAGGCCATCACAGCGGAAGTGGGAGCGTGTACCTGTCAAATTCGGGTACCCGCTCCCCAAAGGTGCCATTCTTTAATGGAGAGCGGGGGACAAGGGCTAAAAGTGGAACTTCCCCTTTTGGGTGGAGCTTCGCTTTAATCATTTTGTTTTGCCATATTGGTTATGTTCAAATTATTCATTTTTGGAATTTGTTTTGTATATTCTGATTAGTTTTGCATATTCAGATTTGTTTCGTATATTAGTTTTTCCGACTCTATTCTATTTTTAGAAGTTATTTCGGAAGATTATCTATATTCTTTTTAATGTGTTAATTTATTATTTTGCGTGATTACTGGTGCACTCATCCCTGCTAGTCCGACCCACAAAGAGAAAATGGAATGAGCTGATTGGATGATATCGGAAAAAATGAATGGAGCAAAATTAATTTTGGATTCATTTGTTATGTTAGAGATTCTGATGGATCCACTTCCATCCAACCCAAGCACAATAAGTAGGAATCATCTTATTTCACTTTTATACCTTACTGTATTTTTTGCAATATGTTTCCTTTTTATATGTAGTGCATTTTTTATGATATTAAAAAATGTTGCTGCAAAATAAAAACAAAATGGAATCAATTTGGATCATTTGTTATGTGGGTACATTATTTCAGATGTTTTAAAAAGGCCCACATTATCGTATCATGTCATCTGAATTAATACAAATTATTATTATTATTATACAGGATTTATATAGCGCCAACAGATTGCTCAGCGCTTTACAATATAACGGAAAATAATACAGCAACAATACAGTTCAATACAAGAGGGTTAGGAGGGCCCTGCTCCTTGGAGCTTACAATCTAAGAGGGAGGGGCTGGTGGTACAAAAGGTAATAACTGTGGGGGATGGACTGGTAGGAGGAATAGAAGATTCCGTTATTAGCTGAGGGCGGGATAGGCTTCCCTGAAGAGATAGGTTTTCAGAGATCGCCTAAAAGTGAGCAGATTAGGCGATAGTCTGATAAATTGGGGTAGAGAGTTCCAGAGGATGGGGGAGGCTCTGGAGAAGTCCTGGAGACGAGCATGGGAGGAGGAGACAAGGGAGCTAGAGAGCAGGAGGTCGTGGGAGGAGCAGAGAGGACTGTTTGGGTGATATTTGGAGACAAGATCGGTGATGTAATTTGGGGCAGAGTTATAAATGGCTTTATATGTTATTGTTAATGTTTTGAATTTTATTCGTTGGGCAATGGAAAGCCAGTGGAGAGATTGGCAGAGAGGGATGGCAGATATGGAACGGTTAGTAAGGCGGATGAGTCTGGCAGCAGCATTCATGATAGACTGAAGAGGGGATAGCCTGCGATTAGGTAGGCCAATGAGGAGGGAGTTACAATAGTCAAGGCGAGAGATACAAATGGATTTGTTGTTTTATTATACTTTATTTCAGATTTGTTTAAATTCGCTACTGTTGTGATTTGGAGATTTGTATAGATCCGAATCTCCAAATAATAAAAATTTTGCCCGAATATTAATTCAGAACTAAACCGGAGAAGATGGCACCAATGGATCAACGAGGAGGGTGGGGGGCTTGGATTTCGCATCACATGATACTACCACATTATGGTGAGAGCTGCAAATATAGGAGGAGGAGAACCATGAAGAAAGGGAAAGAGAGAGAGAGAAAAGGTAGGTGTATGTGTGTGAGTGCATGTGGGTATGCGTGCCTACAAAAAGCTTTAACCATTTTTTTCTGTGAATGCACACTCATAATACAGCTAATCACATACTGGAAATGAATGTTGACTGATAAACAGAAAATGATACTGTGCAAAGGGTTTCTTGAACTGGTAATGGGGTTTACGTTTAGTGATAAGTCGAGGTCCCTCATTCATGGTGAGAATCTAGTTTCTTTTTCCATTTCTTCAGACAACGTTGGCCACTGGACCTATAAAACAGAACAAAAGGCAGTTTCTATTCACAGTAAGCTTACATTACTGGAAAGGTGAGGAATCAGAGTGGTTACGAGGTTTCAAAGTTTTTATTTTTCTTAAAGGATCCCGAAATACATTGTATTCTCATAACAGTACATAGTTGATGTGTATAATGACAGTATTCAGTATATTTGTTCCCCTTTTACTCTGTTAATTTTTTTTTTTTTCTCCGAATTTACATGTAGAGTGTTCTGCTTAGTAAAAGTGACAGTGATGGGTTAGGACAAACTATAGTACTGCTGGGAGCACTTATAGCTCTCAACTTTTCTTCACATGGTTCAGATCCTCTGTAAAGGGTAACTCTACTTTTGTGGGAAAAAAATAGCTATAAAAAAAGTATATAATTTACACAATGGAGACACAAGTCACATTGTAATTGAATGTTATTTCAAATTGCCTTTCCTTTTCAATCTGCATCCTTTTCTATAAAATGAAATGCAATATGGCAGCCTGGAGGCATTCTGTACACAGATGGTGTACACAACACCCCCCATGGAGACACATCAATCAGTGGCGTCCCTAGGCAGGTGCGGGGGGTGTGCGCCGCACCGGGTGACACCTATTGCACAGGGTGATACCAGTCCCGCTCCACAAAAAGGTAAGTTTTAAAGCAAGTCGACGATCCCCGCATGATGGATCGGATCTGCGGATTGAGCATAATGGATTGGTGTCCGATCCATTATGCTCCTCAATCCGCAGGTCCAATCCAATCCAATTAAAACTTACCTTTTCGCGGAGCTCGTGGAAAGATCAGTTAACCCCAAATAGGTTGCAAGCCGACGATCCCCTCACAATAGATCAGATCTGTGGATTGGGTAGAATAATGGATTGGACTCTGATCCATTATGCACAATCCGCAGATCTGATCCATCCTGCGGGGATCGTCGGTGGGGTGACACCAAGTGTTACCGCACCAGGTGACACCAACCCTAGGAACGCCCCTGACATCAATCATGTGATTCTATCCATGACAGCTATACTATATTGCCTTTGTCACATGTTGTTTTGTAAGCCGTATGTATGTTTTTATCAAGTGTTTGTACTTTAATAAAATGAGCACTGCACAGAGCAGGTCAATATAACATGTTTGTGTTTTGTTTTTTTTAAACAGCTTGCCGACCGCATCACTTACATGACCTGGTCTGTTGCTCAGTGGTCCAAAGTCCTCTTTTCTGATGAGAGCAACTTTTGCATCTCATTTGGAAACCAAGGACCCAGAGTATGGAGGAAGAATGGAGAGGCACACACGGCAAGATGCTTGAAGTCCAGTGTGAAGTTTCCACAGTCTGTGTTGATTTGGGGAGCCATGTCATCTGCTGGTGTTGGTCCACTGTGCTTCATTAAGTCCAGGGTCAACGCAGCCGTCTACCAGGAGATATTGGAGCACTTCATGCTTCCTTCCGCAGACAAGCTTTATGGGGATGCTGACTTCATTTTCCAGCAGGACCTGGCACCTGCCCACACTGCCAAAAGCACCAAAACCTGGTTCAATGACCGTGGGATTACTGTGTTTGATTGGCCAGCAAACTCGCCTGACCTGAACCCCATAGAGAATCTATGGGGCATTGCCAAGAGAAAAATGAGAGACATGAGACCGAACAATGCAGAAGAGCTGAAGGCTGCTATTGGAGCATCCTGGTCTTCCATAACACCTCAGCAGTGCCACAGGCTGATAGCTTCCATGCCACGCCGCATTGAGGCAGTAATTGCTGCAAAAGGGGCCCAAACCAAGTACTGAGTACATATGCATGCTTATACTTTTCAGAGGTCCGATATTGTTCTATGTACAATCCTTGTTTTATTGATTGCATGTAATATTCTAATTTTCTGAGATTGTGGATTTGGGGTTTTCATGAGCTGTAAGCCATAATCATCACAATTATGACAAATCACGGCTTGAACTATCTTCCTTTGCATGTAATGAGTCTATCTCATATATTAATTTCACCTTTTAAGTTGCATTACTGAAATAAATGAACTTTTGCATGATATTCTAATTTTTTGAGTTTCACCTGTATTTGTAAATGCATTCCAAAAATGTAGATTTGTATTTTTAAAGACACAATATATTTGAAACGCTTTTTTTTTTTAAATTTTCATATACTTTGCAATAAAAACACATTTCAACATGCAGTATATATATATATATTGAATATGGCCAAAATTGTAGCATTCCAAATATATGTCAATATATTTGGGAAGAATATTTTTAAAATATATTTCAAATATAGTTTCTTCCATGTGGGTAGTACAGTGTCAGTTTATAGTATTAGCACTGATCACTCTATTAGTGTCACTGGTTCCCACAAAGTGTCGGTTAGTGTAAGATTGACAGCCATACTATTACAGTCCAGCTATAAGTCTCTGATTACCCCCATACTAGTATAAAATAAATAAATAATAAAAATAAAAATTCCTGTATATATCCCATAGTTTGTAGGAGCTATAACATTCGTGCAAATCAATCAATATATGACTGTCATTTTTTTTTTTTACCAAATATATGTAGCAGAATACATTTCAGCCTAAATTTATGAAGAAATTAGATTTTTTTATTGGATATGTTTTATAGCAGAAAGTAGAAAATACTATTGTAATTTTTTTCAATATTGTCATCTTTTTTTTTTAATTTATAGCACAAAAAAAACCCTCCAGTGGTGACTAAATACCACCAAAAGAAAGCTCTATTCGTGTGAAAAAAATGTGGGTACAATGTTGTATCAGTTATCAGGTAAAGTAATGCAGTGCGGTATCACAAAAAATGGCCTGGTCAGTTAGGAGGGGTAAATCTTCCAGAGGGCAGGTGGTTAATACCACTGTAAATAATAAAAAAAAATATACTGAGTGTCCAAAGTCCCTTGGCATCTCTATTTACTCTTAGACCTATAATTCTTTGTCCATGTGTACAGTTTACCCATTTTTCCCAATCATGGTTATGGTACTCACCTATCTTACTATTGGTTTTGGGAAAACAAAAATACTATCAAAGTTCAGTTTCCTTTGTTGCCTTTCCTTCTGTAGTCTGTTATTGGACAATCAACGAGCACCTTCCCTCTGCTCTCTCCCTCTGACAGCAGTGTGCAAAGTCACATAGTCCTGACTGACACAGATCACTGCCCCTTACCCTTCCAACCTGACTACTGCTGTACAAGGGATTACAATAAGCTAGTATACGTAGTTACATAGTTAGTCTGGCTGAAAAAAAGACAAAAGTCCAGCCAGTTCAACCATTAAAAAAAAAAAAGTTATAATCGTATACCCACAGTTGATCCAGAGGAAGGCAAAAAAACCCGCCAAAGCATAATCTAATTTGCTCCTGCAGGGAAACGAATTCCTTCCTGATCCCCCGAGAGGCAATCGGATATTCCCTGGATCAACTTTACCTATAAATGTTAGTATCCAGTTCTTATAACTAAATTATAATTACTTTTTTGTAAATAAATACTGTATACAGGTGAATTAAAGTGGTTGTAAACTCTGTTTTTAAATTTTGCCTACAGGTAAGCCTATAATAAAACTTACCTGTAGGTAAAATGAATATCTCCTAAACGTGCACCATTTAGGAGATATTCTCTCTTCATTTAATCCGGCGCATGCGCTCTGAAGGAATGGCATGCAGCGCCATTCCTTCAGAGCTCTGTGCCGTGGACAGGACTGCCTCACGCATGAGTGACGTCATCGCAGTTTGGCCTGTCATGGGGCCAGAGCTCGTGAACCCGGAAGGAAGACCGGGAGAAGATGGAAGCCTCTGAAGCATAGTGTGCCGCTTGAGAGCTTCGTTTAGGCCTACATCACACTAGATGCAGTTCAGTGCGCTTTTTTCTGCATAAAAAATGCATGCAGAGTTTTCCATGTATTCCAATGGCCCTGGTTCACACCAGTGCAGTCAGTTCCAGTCAGTTTCCAGTGCAGAAAAAAAAGGTAGAACATGCTGCATTTCTTCTGCGCAGAACCATACTGGAATATAGCAAACTGCATCAAAACTGCATCGGAACTGTGTGTGGTGTGAACTGTAAGCAAAAACGTATCTGGAATGCATCCAGAGTGCATTTTTGTAGTGCGAACTGGCCCTTAAGGTAAGTTTTACATGCAATGCATACTAGCACATTTTGTCTTTACCTTGCAGGGGACTTTTCTTTTTTATACAATTACTACTGCTTTAAAGTCTATCTACAGACATTTTTTAGTTTTGAATAGAGTGGGGAAGGACTGAAACCCTTATCAGGTTTTATTTTTGTCTGGGGCTCCATTAGAGAGATTTCACCTGATTCACTATGCTGAAGACAACCTTTTCACCAGATAGGAAATCTATACAGCAGCTATGAGAGGTTTTTGGTTTACTGTTTTTAGCTATTTAGTTATTATTATCACTATTATTGTATATTTTTTGGTTTATATACTCTTTACAATCCTAGCGCTGGTATAAGTAGCATACCATTGCACTACACGGTTGTTGGTAGATCTAATAGAGATTGTTCAGTCAGACTGTATAGTTTGACCTTTCTCACCTGGGGTACAGTGGAACCATGGGGTTCTTCTCTAGCAGCCTGTAAGCAGGTGCAGTCTATATTCTCCACTGCAGGAAGTCAAGAGAAGCTAGGTTTCTCTATGATTCCTTTGGTTCTCTAGGGCAGCCATATAATTGGCTACGCTGACCTCAGGTGACCTTGGTGGCCATCTTGAGTCATGGAAGTCTCTATCCCCGGGATTCGGTGAGCAGTTTATGAGTTGGCTAGTTTAGGGACAGAGCACCTGTCTGTCACAGACAGCACTAGCATTATGGAGAGGTTCGTAGTACCTGTTTTTGACTAAATGAAATTATATAAGTTAGACATCTCTGTTTGGTTTAATGAGTACATATCATGTCTTCTGTATTGTGGCCTCTGTATGGTGGCAAGTGTTCAAGACCTGGGAAATGGAAGCTGTTCTACAGTTAGAGAGAAGCCGCATACAGGCTCTGATCCCTTAGCTGGAAAGCACTAAAGCACTGAGATACGAGAACTGGCATTACTTCCCTCTCTTGGTTGGAATGACAATCTCTACACTGTTGTAGTAAGGGGTGCTCCAAATCAGTCAAAGGAAAAAAGGACCAGTGTCTGTCTGTAAGGGGCTGAGGTTAATTGCACAAAGATTTCAGAACATAAGAAAAGCCAAATGGCATTTTGGAAATGTAAACAGTTAATGTTGGCAGCCCTTGGATGCCATATTGGTGCACCATAGAATTAAAGCTGAATAAAATGTCTACCAATTCTGGAATAAAAAAAGAGTTTACCAATGAGTCAAATGACTAGAAGAGAGAAAGAGACTCGTGAAGGTGCTGGAGCAGCTTTCAATAAAGAACAGTGTTCAAATGTGGAAGATAATACAACATAAGTTACAAGCATTCTGATGCTGGAATGTCAAATTGTAACATTATCCTATAGTTATATACTATATAGACATTACCAACATTTAAGTCCCTGCAGACAATACAGAATGTTCAGTAGAAGTTTAAAGCCAAATTGTGGATTTTTTGTATGTCTCTAAGCACCTCCATGACCCCAGCTAAAACTAGTGTTCAGGTCAAAGTTTTGTTTGAAATTCTGAAAAATCACTTACAAGAGTATTCAACCTTGCCATCATTGAGTCAACTAATTTTGTTTGAAATCCCCTAAAATTTTGTCCAGACAGGTTACTTGAATGGAATCCCAGTTTTATTTTGTGGTTAGCATATATTATTATTATTATACAGTATTTATATAGCGCCAAAGGGTTTGCTCAGCGCTGTACAGTAGCAAGGGGGACAGAACATGAGACAAGACAGTAACAATACAATACAGAAGGGGTTCGAGGGCCCTGCTCTTTCGAGCTTACAATCTAGGAGGGAGGGGAAGGTGGTACAGGAGGAAATGGCTGTGGGGGATGGAGTGGTGGGAGGAGTGGAGGAGGTTAGTTGTTGGTGAGGTCAGGTGTTAGGTGAGGTTGGGGTAGGCTTCCCTGAAGAGGAGGGTTTTTAGGGTGCGCCGGAAGGTGAGGAGGGTAGGTGACAGTCTGATGGATTGGGGTAGGGAGTTCCAGAGGATGGGGGAAGTCCTGGAGAAGTCCTGCAATCGGGCGTGGGAGGAGGAGAACAGGGAGCTAGAGAGTTGGAGGTCCTGTGAGGAGCGGAGGGCACGGGTAGGGTAGTATTTGGGTATCAGGTCAGTTATGTAGTTTGGGGCGGCATTGTGAATGGCTTTGTAGGTCAGAGTTAGCAGTTTGAATTTGATGCGCTGGGCAATTGGGAGCCAGTGAAGGGATTGGCAGAGGGGGGTGGCAGATGTGGAGGTGGATGAGTCTAGCCGCGGAGTTCAGGATCGACTGGAGTGGGGATAGCGTTCGTTTGGGTAGGCCAGTGAGAAGGGAATTGCAATAGTCCAGACGTGAGATGATGAGGGAGTGTACGAGTTGTTTGGTGGTGTCTGGGGTGAGGAATGTACGTATCTTGGAGATGTTGCGGAGGTGGAGCCTGCAAGATCTAGATAGCAGTTGGATGTGGGGTAGGAAGGAGAGGTGGGAGTCCAGGGTGACACCCAGGACTTTGGCGTGTGGGGTGGGAGAGATGGTGGCGAATGTGTATATACTGTACATTATAATATGTATGATGTTTCCCAAACAGAAATCACAGTATATATTTTTCAGCTCAAAGTGTGTATAAGCACATTAAGGTACAAAAATAGTAGGTTCTGTAGTGTCAAACAACATAGTTATTGCCTTGGGTGTTACATTATTCAGTAATCATCCAGACACATGACATAAGGAATTATAGTTTAACAGCGTCCCAAGCATTATGTATATTTATTTTATATTTGGATCAGATCAGGAGAATTGCAAAAGTGCATTAAGGCAGATGTGGAGGTATAATAAGTACAGAAAGTATAGAAGTGGGAATAGGTAGGTAGTAAAATAGGGGTAGTGAGGGATGAATGGGTTCTCAGGGATCATCCATATGCAGAGCACCAAGTATGAGTGACTGTAAATATGCTTGGAGCAGGTCAGATTAGAGTAGCAATAAGGGTGAATCAAAATGTGAGGATAGGAAATAGTCCATCCATGGCTGCCACATTTTTGTGTATTTCACAATCTTTTTTGTCAGAATAGCCTTGATTTTGTTGCACATGTCCTGGGTAATCCTATTTTTATTTTCTATGATGCTTAATAATTTTGACTTCTAAGCTTTCTCAATCATCTATTTAGAGGCTGTGGTAACCTGTAATAGTAATCTGAATTGCACTGATGTGAGATCTGGAGGACATATGTTTAGGAGAGCTATCTGTGGATCAGGGCTGATGATGGTCAAGAAAAGTGTAGACAAGATCTGAAACACGTCTAATCAAAAGCCATTTGCAATTGAACATGAGCATTACATATGCAGATGAGTGCCCAGTTCTTTACATCTTTGAAAGCATGTAGCTGGGTGATTTGGGACATAATTGGAGATTCTTGCAGCAGTCATGTACCAATGAGTTAGAACCTTATAGTTCATTTCAAGCACTACTATAAGTATTCAGGAGAATTTTGCCACCATCCAAATTTCATTTCAATCATCAATATCAATAATGACTCTGAGGTTTGTATACTTTGAGGGTGCAGGAGGGCATATTGATCAAATGTGAGTATAATTGTGTGATAAGTCCTACAATATGCCATATGATGACATTTGATGTAGGGCTGTTGCAGAGTGGGTATATGTAGTATATAAGTATATGATTTGTACGTATCAAAATATCTCTGTGCCATATAGACCATGCTGCTCTTGTAATGCTGAAAAAGACTTGAGGGTGGTCAAAGCTGTTGGTTGGTGTAACCTGGTGAGATTTGAGTTGGTCTAGACTTGAAATGATGTGGGAGACAGTGGTGTATTTAGGTTTTGTGCTGCCCTAGGCAACACAAAAATCATCTGCCCCCCACGGACACTGACCAACACCCCCCCTTCACCCCTCCCACAGAGTGAGCCTGACATTGACCAACAACACCCCTGCCCCCCACCTGTGAGAGCCTTCCATTATTCCCCCCCCCTTGGTGATAGAGAGAAATACACCCATCTTCACAGCTCCGGACATCCCAGGGAATGAGAGTCAGGCTCTACATTCACCATCAAGCAGCCCTCAGCCTCTCTTGGATACCACCTGGTTCCCATGGCGTGCGTGTCCCTTCTTCCATCCCTTCTTCTGGGGGGAGGTGCTGCCCCCCCTGAAAAATGCCGCCCTAGGTAAATGCCTTGTTGCCTTGTGGTAAATACACTCCTGGTGGGAGAGACAAAGGCATGTTAAGAAGATTCTTTAAGAAAGAGAGTAAAGGAACATGAGGACAAGCGACTGTTGTGTGATTAAGTTACATTATGGCATACACTCAGATGGTTGTAACCAGAGGATACTGTTGATCTATAATGGGTCACAATCAGCTGCTTTTAAGCTCACTCAAATTAGGGTTTCTTGGACTGAATTATATTATGTCAATTGGGACAGTTGGGCAGCTTAGTAGTATTTTGTAAAGTTGGGTAAATCTAAACCACCATCTAATTTTGGGGTTATTAGAGTAGTATTTGGGAGTCTAGGTTTGAAGGGGCCTCAAATATATTTGGACACTCGCCATTGAAAAATTTGCAGGTAGCACTGTATGGACATTTTCAATGCAGTTACTTCACTTAACCAGGAGACAAAACCCTATATAATCAAGCAATCATCGATTTGACCCAACTAATAATTGGAAAATACAACAAAATAAATTTCAAATAAAATTCTACTGGTGTATAGCCAACTTGAACCTCCTTGTCACAGCCTTCTCAGGTGAGGTTTGAATGGCTGGAATGAATTTTCCTGGCCAATGACTATTGTTTCCAACAAGACCTGCTGGGGTCCAAATGATTTTTACTGCTTCCTATATAAAAACAAAAATGCAGGTATACTCAATGCATACTTGTATGTTTGTATAAAAAAAAAAGATCCCTTAGAGCCTGTGTTTGTGCAGGCTTTGTGCTGTTGTTGATGGCATCAATCTGACATCTGTTGGAAACACTTCTGAGATCATTTAGGCTCCATGCACATGGGGTGTTTTGATAACCTGATAACGTTAGCTGTGTAAAGTCAATGTGAGTTTTTCAGCTTTTTTAACGTTTTTGCATTAGTGTATAGCGGTGTTTTGCCACGTTTAGCGGCGTTTTCCAGTGTTTTTCTGCATTTGTGTTTTTTAGCATTTTTTAGCTTTTTTTTACCAAGAAAAAATATTTTTTGGGGTCAAAAAGTCCAAAAACGCCGGTTTGTGGCGGTTTACCGCATTTTACTGTGTTTTTCAGTGTTAGAGAGTTTTTACAGCTAAAAAAACTCCAGGAACCCACTAGTTCTGGGGTTTTTTTCCAGCCAAAAAAAGTCCCTGACAAAAAAACTTTGATTACAGTCTATGTGTGCATGGACACATAGGATGACATGCTGGGGGGTTTACTGGCTGTAGAAAGAAACATCAAAAGCCAAAAACAGCCGCTGTAAAAACGTCCCGTGTGCATAAGAAAGATGCATTTGACCTTCAGTTGACATTCTTCTGTCTTTCATTCCACCTGCTTTACCCTCGGTTCACACCTAAACATTTTCCGCAGCATTTTGCAGAAACGCAATACAATCCATTTAACATGATTTCCTATGGAACACGTTCACATCTCAGCGTTTTCACCCGGTGTGTTTTTTGGAAAGGGTCAGGGACTTTTTGAATGCAAAAAGTTGCGTTTTTGTTTCTGTAGACTTCAATGGAAACGCTGCATAAAAGCATGTGGTGCTTTGTGCTGCATTTTTGCTGAGTTTTTGATGCGTTTTGCATTTTAAATCTGCCTAGCAACAAGCAACAGTTTTTTAAAAACGCAAAACACATCAAAAACGTGGCAAAAACGCAATGCAGAAACGGATCAAATGCATAGGTGTGAACCTAGCCTAAAGCATGTTTTGCTTACCCCTAAGCATGTGTGGGAATAAAAAACCCATTTGAAGCAAACAAAATCCTGCTGACACAGGCCCTTAAAAAGAGCTTTTTTCAGTCTTGTTTATAATCAGCTTTAGTATGCATAGGGCTGATGATTTCTTGATAGCAGCACAGTGGATTAGTGGTTAGTACCCATGATTTCAGCACCAAGGTCCTTGGTTTAAATCTCGGCCAGGACACTCTATATATTCAGTTTGCCTGTTCTCCCTATGTCCGCACAGGTTTCCTCCCACCAGGGGCAGACTGACCATTTAGAAACTCGGGCCCGGGGTCAATAGGGGGCCCCATGAGATGCCCCTGGTACCTTTTTCATAGGCTTTTTTGAGTTTGGGCAAGGACACAGGGGCCCCATGATCCCCTATTGCTCGGGGGCCCCATCAGTTGTCAGTCCACCCCTGCCTCCCACACTCCAAAAACATGCTGGTGTGTTAATTGGCTCCTGTCAAAATAGGCCCTAGTATGTTTCACCAAATTGGTTCGGCATACAGGTCTCTAGACCAAGCTCATAAAAACATTTGGCCAAAAAATTCAGTGGAAAAAGGCTTTCAAGTGTATCAGTCATAGTGCCAGAAAGCTGACCTATAGAGTCACCAAGAGTTGGCTATGATTGAACCAGTATATCCATACATAATTATGTCTCATATACAGGGGCGGACTAACAACTCATGGGGCCCCCGGGCAATAGGGGATCATGGGACCCCTGTGTCCTTGCCCAAAACTCAAAAAAGCCTATGAAAAAGGTACCAGGGGCATCTCATGGGGCCCCCTACTGACCCCGGGCCCCCGGGCAGTGCCGAGTTTCCAAATGGTCAGTCCGCCCCTGCTCATATATTACACACATACTTAATCTCCTCCAATGAGCCACACTTTGTGGAACTGCTTTTTCAACAGTATGGTTCAATTTCCTGAATCTCTATATTAATACCTTCTAATTGTTTACCAGTGGATATTGGTGTCAGCGTGATTCATTGTTCAATCTGACAGTTGGGAAATTTTCAGGCCAGTTTATCTAGTGTATTGTTGGGCCTTTCATCAGTTACAGATGTTGGTGTGGCTGTTGCTATGAATAGGCGTATTTTCACTACACGTGTGTAAATTTGTGTGTTTCCATGTGCCCGTTAGCATTACAAATTGAGATCTGGGTGGACAATCTGCTATGCTGTCTGAACACAATGTTCAAATTCTTTAACTGTTTTTACAGAATGCAAAATATTCCATAAACAACTGTGCAACTTGTTTTTCTTGAAGCATTCCTTTTTAATTTAAATTTGTTTTTTTTTTAATGGGAAAAGCCATTCTTCATAATAATCATACATGGAGGCGCTACGTTGTGTTGAGTTTACATAAAGCCCAGCTGTGGGTTTTGACAAACCATATCCCTTCATTAATTAAAGGGAATCGAAATTTGAAAAGTGAAGATTTAGGCCCCATGTACACAGGACACTTCTGAACTATGGAAACTGACTGCTGGAAAACGTAGGTTAAAAACTTCTGTTTAGCCGCATTTGCATAACGTGTTTATGCGCATTTATGTGTGTTTGCATTTAGAAGCGTTTTTAAAGGTAAGCACAGGAGAACCTTCAAAATGCCCAGAATGCACTAAAAAGTGGTAAATTATTAACTCTTTCAGACTGTTCCAGAGAAATACAGAGAGTAGAAGCAGAGACAGCAGTATGTGTTGAAATTAGCTTAGGTGTGAGTTGCTCATTAAAATTTCTTTTGTTTCCAAGGGTGGGAAAGGTGTCTGGTGGAGTGAGTAAATAAGGCTCTTTAAGGCCAGGTGGGCAGGGGGTCTTCATGAGGAATTTGAGGTGTGAATGGTCATTAACATATCTTTTGTTTCCAAAGGTGGGAGAGGTCTGAGGTGTGAATTGGTCCTTACAATGTGTGACAAGCTTGGTAGGAATTTCCTGTGTTCAGTGTTTTGTCTATCTGAGTATCTTGAAAATGCTTTGCATGCATTTTTCATGATGAAAAAGGGCTCTGGGCAGCATCGGGAACTGGAAGAGTTAAAAAAAATGTCAGACGCAAACGCTTACAACGCAATTTATCTGTGTTTAGCCGCGTTTTGCATTTGAAATGCTGATCAAATCGACTGCTGAACGAAAGTTTTCTGCGTTCAGAAAAACGACTGTAAACTCAAATGCCTGTAAACGACTGTAAATGAAGATGTGTACATGGAACATTACGGTGAGTTCAGGGCTGCTGAAAAAAATGCAGAAAAGCTCCTAAACGTGAGTTTATCAGCTGCAGTGTACATGAGCCCTAACTCTGTTAAAGGGAATATCTAGAAATGTTAATTGTGCCTAGAGAATACCCTGGAAAATCCACTTTATATCTAGAATGTGAAACTTCTGGTAAATGATGGTGTGTAGGCACTCCTGTTCCTACAGCCTCATAGCTGTGTATCAGCAGTGCAAGATCCAAGGCACTACTGCCCAGCCTAGCTAGTTATGAGATCTGCTCATGTCTCTCCTTCCTGGATGCTCTCACCTGAAGAAATATAATCCTGCTCCTACCGAGATGGGTGACTCCACACAGAGACATAGTGCAGAACAAGTCACTAAGAACAGTGCTGAATATTACGGTAATATGGGAAGGATCAGCTGTAAGGAGACCACTGACAATAGTGGTGACTACTGTAGTCCAGTGTCCTCTCCCTGGCTTCTTTGGTATAGCTTCCATAGTTCTGTTCTTCTACAACCATGGAGGGCAAAGTGGCAAGTTTGCTTTGCTGTCCCTTCCCTACCAATCATTTGAGCCACCAGGAGCAAAGAAAGTATTCTGTACTTCCAAGTATGGAGTATGGAGGAGTATGCTTCTTCTTCCATGTGACAGCTCTAAGCTGACCATCAAGCAAAAGTGCTGACACATGTCTACAGTACAGTTATGACCAGGGGCGGACTGACCATTTGGAAACTCAGGCACTGCCCGAGGGCCCGGGGTCAGTAGGGGGCCCCATGAGATGCCCCTGGTACCTTTTTCATAGGCTTTTTTGAGTTTGGGCAAGGACACAGGGGCAACATGATCCCCTATTGCCCGGGGGCCCCATGAGTTGTCAGTCCGCCCCTGGTTATGACTTGACTTGTTCAGAGTGTAGGCTTAGAGTCATTAGAGAACACATCGCTGCCAGCCCTGCACCTACCTACATGACAGCTGCCATGGCCTGGCAGAGACTTTTACTCAGGCTAGGTTCACACCTATGCAGGTTGCGTTTGAGCAGTTTCTGCATTGCCTTTTGTGTTTTTGCACTTGCGTTTTTGCTACGGTTTTTTTTTTTCATTTTTTTTTCTTGTTGCTAGGCAGATTTAAAATGCAAAACACATCAAAAACACAGCAAAAAAGCAATACATGCTTTTCTGCAGCGTTTCCATTGAAGTCTACAGAAACAAAAACGCAACTTTTTGCATTCAAAAAGTCTCTGACCCTTTCCAAAAAAACACATCGGGTGAAAACGCACAGGCGTGAACATGTCCCATAGGAAATCATGTTAAATGGACTCTACTGCGTTTCTGAAAAAAACTGCAGAAAACACTTAGGTGTGAACCTAGGGTCAGGGACCTTGAGCCTGCATCTGTTATAGGCTGCTGGTCACTGAGCTGACTGCCTGTATGTGCTAGCTAAGAAGGCCATCTTTATTAGGCGGGGCGGGAGGTTGAAAATGACCAGCGCAACCCTTTTTCCAACTGTATTCCTGCTAGACAGGTCTTCTCTTTTAACCTTTGTGGCTACTAGGACAGGAAGCAGGGAGACATCTCCACAATAGGGTCACAATTTAAAACCGGAAGCGGTTATATCTCTTCCGGCACCGACTGAAATCATAAACTAGGTTTTGACTGGAGACGCTCATTAAAGCTGAACTCCAGGCAGATAAAAATACATAATTTCCTGCAGTTATGTGTATTCAGTATCATGACATCACTACAAAGGCAAGCTGCATAAGTACCTGCATTTGACTTGGTATCAGCCTCTTGCAACCCCTCTACAACAGGTACAGCTTAGACTGGGGAGGGAGAAGCAGCACAAGAAGTCAATCAGTTGTGCTTCTGTACAAAAAGCATGCTGTTAAAAAAGGAGAGTAAAGTGACAGAGAGATGAGCTCATCAGTCTGCTGCTTCTCTGTTCACTGTCCAGTCACAAGCTGAGGGAGGGATAAGACCTGTAAGTATTACTTAAAGTGTTACTAAACCCACAACAGTACAATCAGTCTGTATATGCAGTAAAGCATGCTTGTTATACTCACTGTGGAGCCTAAGGGGTTAGTCCTGTACATTGTGTAAAAAGGCTGTTTGATCCTGACTTCTTATTCTCCCCTTCTTCCAGTGTACCCTGTTACCTCCTGATAAGACATATGGTGTGGAGTCACTCTGCACATGCTCAGTTTGGTGTGTTTTGCTAGAGAGGGTTTTTTTTTCTTGGGAGAGTGCATGTGATCAGCACAGGGCCAATCAGCACTGTCCAGACAGAGATCAGGGGTTCTGCATCCTCCTAGAGCAGAAAGAAAACTTCTCCTACAAGCTTTAACCAGTGCTCTGCTGGACACTGACAGAAGTCACAAGACTGCTTTAACTGCTAACGGAAAAAGGTATGTAGCAGTTTATATTTACTAAAATAATTGCATTTCTATGTTGTGTGTACTGTGGGAGACCAGATATAGTGAATGCAGGGTCCTGGGTTTAGTAACACTTTAACGGCAGCAGAGAAAATACAAGTCTTCTGCCCTGCCAGATAGAGCTGTGCTTCAGAACTGTATAAATCTCAGAGCTGGATGCACAGAGATTCAAATTCTTTGGACAGTAAAACAGCCACCATATATGTATTTCATCCTCATATTTAGCAGTTTTACCTAGTGTTTAGCTTTAAGTTACATTAGGGGGTGTTGTACCATATGCCTGTATTGACATACATACACTGATCACCCACCGATCAACCATACCATTATGATCACTCATCATTGGGGCATGGAATCCATTAGACCTCTGAAGGTATGCTGTGGTATCTGGCACCAAGTCGTCAGTAGAAAATCTTTTAAGTTCTGTAAGTTGTTAGGTGGGACCTCCATGGATCAGACTTTTTTTCCAGCACAGATCCCACAGATGTTTGATTGGATTGAGATTTGGAAAATTTGTAGGCCAAGTCAACACCTCAAACTCATTGTTGTGTTCCTTAACCTCCTTGGCGGTATGATTCTTTCCGATTTTTTGTGCTGAAAGTGGTACCATTTTTTTGCATGGAAATATGTAGTTTTTTATTGTAGGCTGTAATTTTTGGGAATAACTCACTGAAATCTGTCCGAACAAGAGTCTAGTAAACATTCCGGATATGATAAAATTTGAAACACAAAATCATAAATTATAATTTAATAAATAATCATAAAAAATAATAATATAACAATAATAAATTTAATTCAATAATATAATCAAACCAAAAACACTGAAATTTGAAGTACAGAGGCAAATTCGCACATCGCTGAGCAAAGTCGCAAAATCGTTTTCAGTGTCTGATGACGAATTTCCCCACGAATCATTATCACTCAATTCTGCAAGTGGTTCTGATTTACTGTCGCAGTTCTAAAACCACTTTTGATGTAAAGGGACGCTTTTTGGACGCCATGGACTTTTCTAAGTTTCCAGGCAGAAAGAACATTCAAAATGCAGGCAGGGCACAGGGCAAAGCAGTAGGGACAAAATATATGTGAAATGCATTGAAATAGCAATGACAGCAAAAATTACATTTTTTAAAAAATTCAAATTTCCCGCCGATTCCGGCGCCCGTAGTCCCGACGTCGCAGGGACCGGAACACAGAAGCCGGATGCAGGCATCAGCCGGAGGAGATGGCTGGGGACACTGCAGGGGACACATCGTGGGAGCGAAGGACAAGGTAAGTGCTGCAGGGACCCCCAGAGCAGCGCCGCATGGTAAGCCCGAGTGTAGCTCGGGGTTACCGCTTTTGGTATAGAAATTTTACCCCGAGCTACACTCGGGATTACCGCTAAGGAGGTTAAACCATTCTTGAATTCATCAAAGCAGGCCTCCTTCTTCCATTGTCCAGTTCTGATGCTCTTGTGCCCATTGTAGGTGCTTTTGGTACGGGTCAGCATGGGCATTCTGACCAGTCTGTGCCTACATAGCTGACACCTTTCTATTGGAACTGGCATTACATTTTTCAGTAATTTGAGCTACAGTAGCTCTTCTATTGAATCAGACTACACAGGTCAGCCTTCACTCCCCATGTGCATCTCTGAGCTTTGGCCACCCATGACCTTGTTAGCAGTTCACCATTTTTACTTCCTTGGACCACTTATGGTAGGTCTTGACTATTGCAGACTGTGAACATCCCAAAAGAACTGCAGTTTTGTAGTTGCTCTGACCCAGTCATCTAGCAATTACAATTTGGTCCTTGTCAGAGTCACTCAAATCCTTACACGTGCCCATTTTTTCTGCTTCCAACACATCGACTACAGGAACAACATATTCATATGCTGCCTATTATATCCAACCCACTATCAGATGTAACATGATAATCAATATTATTCACTTTACCTGTCATACATACACATACTAGGGCCAATTTAGACAGGATCCAATTAACCTACCAGCATGTCTTTGGAGTGTGGCAGAGAACTGGAGTACCTGGAGGAAACCCATGCAGGCACAGGGAGAACATGCAAACTCCATGCAGGTAGTGCCATTGTTAGGATTTTGAACCAACAACTCTAATACAGGCAAAAGTGCTAACCATTTAGCCACTGTGCTGCCCATTATGATAATATTCTACAGTCTGGGGGCTGTAAAAATCAATGTATATGTAGACCGTAATAGAATTGTATTTCAATCAAATCCATAGCAAAAGTCCTGTTGGGAAGTGCAGTGTTCTATGTCCACATGAAATGTAATTAATTATTTTATGATCATGGTTACATAGTTAGTCTGGCTGAAAAAAAAAGACAAAAGTCCATCCAGCTCAACCATTAAAAAAAAAAGTTATAATCCTATACCCACAGTTGATCCAGAGGAAGGCAAAAAACAGCAAAACATGATCCAATTTGCTCCTGCTGGGAAACAATTCCTTCCTGATCCCCCGAAAGGCAATTGGATATTCCCTGGATCAACTTTACCTATAAATATTAGTAACCAGTTATATTCTGTGTATCTAAGAATGAATCCAGGACTTTTTTAAAGCAATCCACTGAGCTGGCCAGAACCAACTCTTGAGGGAGTCTATTCCACATTTTCACAGATCTCACTGTGAAGAAACCTTTCTGTGTTTGGAGATTAAATTTCTTTTCCTCCAGTAAAGCGTGCCCCCTTGTCCTCTGTGATGACCTCAGGGTGAATAACTCTACACCGAGTTCACTATATGAACCACTAATGTATTTATACATGGAGATCATATCCCCCCTTAATCTCCTCTTCTCAAGAGAGAATAAATTCAGTTCCTCTAATCTTTCCTCATAGCTGAGCTCCTCCATGCCTCTTATCAGTTTGGTTGCCCTTCTCTGTATTTTCTCCAGTTCCCCAATGTTCTTTTTGTGAATTGGTGCCCAAAATTGAACTGCATATTCTAGATGAGGTGTTACTAATGATTTGTACCGGGGTAATATGATATCTCTCTCTGGAGTCTATACCTCTTATAATACAAGAGAGGATTTTGCTCGCTTTAGAAACCGCAGCTTGGCATTGCATGCCATTATTAAGCTTGTGATCTACCAGAACTCCCAGATCCTTTTCCACCATTGATTCCCCCAGTTGTACCCCCCCTAGTATGTATGATGCATGCATATTCTTAGCCCCCGAGTGCACAACCTTACATTTATCAACATTAAACCTCATTTGCCACATAGTTGCCCAATCACACAGTGCATTGAGGTCGGCTTGTAAGTTAAAGACATCCTGTAAGGACGTTATTCCACTGCACAGCTTGGTGTCATCTGCAAAGACTGAAATGGGATTTTTTATCCCAGACCCTATATTGTTTATAAATATATTAAAAATTAAGGATCCCAACACTGAACCTTGGGGTACACCACTGACAACCCTAGACCATTCAGAGTATGAATCAATAACCTCTTTGAATACGATCTTTTAGCCAGTTTTCTATCTATTTACATACAGATTTTTCCAGGCCTGTAGACTTTACCTTACACATTATCCGTGTGTGGGGAACTGTGTCAAACACTTTTGCAAAATCCAAGTATACCACGTCCATCGCCACCCCTCTGTCCAAGTATAACACGTCCACCACCACCCCTCTGTCCAAGTATACCACGTCCACCGCCACCGCTCTGTCCAAGTATACCACGTCCACCGCCACCCCTCTGTCCAAGTATACCACGTCCACCGCCACCCCTCTGTCCAAGTATACCACGTCCACCGCCACCCCTCTGTCCAAGTATACCACGTCCACCGCTACCCCTGTGTCCAAGTATACTACGTCCACCGACACCCCTCTGTCCAAGTATACCACGTCCACCGCCACCCCTCTGTCCAAGTATACCACGTCCACCGCCACCCCTCTGTCCAAGTATACCACGTCCACCGCCACCCCTCTGTCCAAGTATACCACGTCCACCGCCACCCCTCTGTCCAAGTATACCACGTCCACTACCACCCCTCTGTCCAAGTATACCATGTCCACAGCCACCCCTCTGTCCAAGTATACCACGTCCACCGCCACCCCTCTGTCCAAGTATACCACGTCCACCGCAACCCCTCTGTCTAAGGTTTTGCTCACCTTCTCATAAAAAGAAATCACATTTGTTTGACAAATTCTGTCTTTCATGAATCCAGGCTGTCTGTTGCTTAAAATATGTTTTTTTCCAGCAAGTACTCATCTATGTGGTCTTTTATTAAACTCTCCAGTATCTTCCCAACAATAGAAGTTAAACTAACAGGTCTATAATTACTTGGTAAAGATTTTGACCCCTTTTTAAATATTGGCACCACATTAGCCATACATTGGCATGTAGAGTGGTCATTAGTTATGACCTTGTAATACTAAGCATATGGTATATTGCTTTACTTGTACATTGAATGCTTCTTACACTTCAAACAAGTCCAACAACAGAAATCCCACAATTGTTTGTCCATATGATCATAAATATTTCAGATTTTTATATCATTCTGAATATAGCAGGTTCCTTACTCCAGTGAAACCTTGTGTTCCCTGAGGCACTATGTGCTGTGCGTTGTGTACAAGGTATGCCCTCCCCATTCACGCCTCTGTCACGGGCTGTGCTGACATACAATGACACGTGGTGAGTCAGAACGTCTCCTATGACTCACCTGTACAAAATGTTTATTGTGCCCTTTCAGCATTTTCCTTTTATGGTTGGACAGTTCCAGTACTTATGTAAATGTTATGTCTTTATCTTATCATACAGTTATCGATACTGTAAAGATGGAACCCTATACAAAGTACAGGATGGCAAAGTATGCTTCATTTACAGTAACACAAATGTGTGAAGGTCTAACGCCAATCATTTTCTTTTTATTTCAGTCTGAGAATCCATTGAGAAGAATTTTCCTACCTAGCTGTCTATGTGTCACTGGGACAAGAAATGGTGGTGGTTGGAGTGGGGGTGGAAATGTGAATGTCACCGGGACAGGAAAGCACAGATAGTAGCCTATGTTCAAGGGGTCTTTTGATGTAAAATGTGGTATACTTCCCCACCCAAGAGTCACAAGTGCTGCATACAGCCGCCCCAAGAAACCAATTACAGGATGCAGCTGTAGGCTGTGTGACAGTCCTTGTCACGGTGTTAAAAGGCACTCTGGGCCAGGCTTTGGAGAGAACAGGCACACTGATGGGGCAGCTGTTTGTCGTGTTTGAATGCTTGCCATGCATTATACAATTTTCTTGAGAATCTTTCTTTAGATTTACCAAAAACCATATAATATGAGGTCAAACCTAAACAATATTTTCAATTGTATGCAATTAGGCAAGCCCTTGCACTACATATTTAAAGGTAAATCTAAAGGAAATTGGGCAGAAATTGGACACAAAATTGTAAGAAAATTGTATAGTGTATGGCCAGCCTTAGGAGAGCTAGGATTAGAGTTCAGGGCCTCAGTATGTGTACAAGGGAGCAATGAGGTGCATGCTTGCACCGTGCTGTCCAGGACAGGACAGACAGAGGCCCAAACATGAGAGATGGAGCAGCAGGGGAAAAAAAATTATAAAAACAGATACAGGAGTACAGGTTACCAACCACAAATCCTTTAGCAGAAGTCTTTGCATATTGCCAGAGGTAATCTGAGACTCTGTATGAGCAGCCCCAGTCTGGCATTAACCTCCAAATCACAAGACCACCTGGAGTCTTAGGCCAAGGTCCTACTCACAATGTCCAAGGACAGCTGCCATTCGTACAGATTCCATGTGACACTCTTCAGTGAGAGCCCAGCTTCCACAGGTGATGCCCTGCAGCAAATATCTTTCAGTCCAAGTTTCTTCTGGCCCTCAGCCAAGCACATGCTGAGGCCTAACAACAGTTCTTCAGTACACTGGGTGCCTCCTCAGAAGAATAACACTTTCTGAACAGCCCCCAAAACATTTATCTTCTCCTCAGCCACCTTCTGGGCACCCCCACTCCCCAGGGATTGGCTGAGGTCTAAGGCTGGGGGTAACAACTATACCAAAGCAATTAAAATGTAAGTCTGAATAGGTGTATGCAGTATTTCTCTGCAATGCATTCAAATCTCTTGCTTTGTCTGAATAAAATACTACGAGTACAGAAAATACTTATTGATTCCACCAAAAACCAGTGAGCACCTAACTTTCTGTAGGAGGTTAAAAACGCTGCCTCTGCTGCACTGCAATTCCAAGAAGTGCTATCAGCCCTACTTACCCCAATGCCTCCCCTTTATGTTATGTAGATGAAGAGATAAGGGATGTGTTGTATAGTCCAACAGAGGAGAACGTGGGTAGGGCTGAGAACATTTACAGATTTACAGTGCAGCAGAGGCTGCATTTTGCAGCTCAAACAGGACTCTAACTAACTAACTGGATTTCTGCTAAATACAAGAGCCATGTGCATTCTTTCTTGAATCTTGGTGTATTTTGTGTATTTATTCTAGATCTGTGCAGTAATCCAATGAAAACTTTACCTGTGCAGGTAATACAGACCGGTCATTGCTGCTGTCTCTCCTTGTGCAGGGTGACTAGTCTTGTATTTGCCCCCTCCCGCAAGGAGCCTGTAGTGGGTGGAGCCTGCTAGGCTCCTCCCAAAGCTCTGCTTTTTGCACAGGCTATGGCCAGCACAGTGATTATATAATCAATACTTTTACAAAGTCATATCTGGATTCACAAAGACATTTGGTGCACACAGGGCGGATTTACATTCTTTGAAGCTAAAGCCGGCCATACACGGTTCGAATTCCAAAAGAATATTCTTTCGAAAATCTTTTCTAAGAATTTTCGTTTGAATTTCGCACCATTAGTGGGTCATAGAAATGGCGACCATCGAATCTGAGTGATCGGGCATGTTGGAAATTTTCTGAAAAACGAATTAATTTCGAATCAATGATGGGAGAATCGTGCAAGAAATGAAAAAAAAGAAAAAGAAATGAGTCTGAGCTGTGACCTGGAAAGAAAAGAAAATTCTTGGCCACGAAAATTCTTTTCTGTAGCAACACGAGGTGAAACTTAAGGCTTGGTTGGTCGAATTTCGAGATCAATGGTGGCACCATCGGATTACAAAACGCACAAAATTTCCGGTTTTCTAAAGAAAATTAGTTCAGAATTCAGTACGGCCTGCATAATGAAGAATATATTTAAATTAAATTTCTTGTGCTCGGAGTTCAGCTTTAAGGAGACAAAATATGGGGGGATGTACTGAATTTGATTTTTCACGCCTTAGATATTATCTGTTGGTTTGTTTAGTATAACTGTAACCATGTTTCTGCTGAAGTGATGCAACCTGGAATCTCAAGACACAGAACGTAGTCGTATTATGCAGAGGTGATTATAGTAGCTTAGAAGTAAATAAACAGCCTGTCTCTGGGTAACAATTATTGTAGTTTACGTTGGCGGATTAAATGCTTCCATGTATAATTAAAGTCTTCCATTTATATCTCTTCCTGAAATGGAACATGTATAAGGACCCAGCCTTTAGTCAGCTTGTTCAGGACTGTACAATGTCAGCACAAGTGGCCACTTACTACTGACTTTAAATAAATAGATCACGTCATCAGACGTACAACGAACAATTGGATTTATGTTTGCCTCTCCTTAATCTGACGGGTATCAACTATTTTCAGTGTTCCCTTTTCATCTGTAATGTTTGGACCAGGAGAGAAATAACTAGAAAGGTTGCCCCATGGGATTGTCACCCCTAGTACCTCTTTTTTAAAATAAATTAATTATATTCAGTAGGGAAAGAAAGTCCTAAAAGTCACAGGGCCTCAGCCCAGGCTCCAATCAGGCCACACACAGTATTTATTTATTTCAGGTACTTATATAGCACCATCAATTTACGCAGCACTTTTACATATATATTGTACATTCACATCAGTCCCTAACCCTCAAGGGGCGTACAATCTAACTCACATTCATACATACACACACTAGGGCCAATTTAGACAGGATCCAATTAGCCTACCAGCATGTCTTTTGGAGTGTGGGAGGAAACCCACGCAGGCACAGGGAGAACATGCAAACTCTAGACAGGAGGTGCCGTGGCTGGGATTCGAACCAA
This sequence comes from Staurois parvus, assembly GCF_062004578.1. Lineage (NCBI taxonomy): Eukaryota > Metazoa > Chordata > Amphibia > Anura > Ranidae > Staurois > Staurois parvus. The sequence goes on along the minus strand of NW_028318360.1, from coordinate 2,163,690 downwards.
CGACCCTAGTACTGCCAGGCAGAAGTGCTAACCATTTAGCCACTGTGCTGCCCATTCGTACCATCTTTTACTCCCTAATCTATAGGTGACACTCCACTGGGCAGGACCACCATATGTAGAGCATGTCACCGTCAACCCCACAGACGCGAAAACAAGACGGCCTATAAGTAGGGACACATTTAGCGATACGTGTTGATGTAAAATACTTTCGGGAGAGAACTTTTGGCTTTGGCTTGGCTTGGACATTGCAAGAGTATGATGAAGCAGCTTGCCAAATCGACAGCCAATCTTCCAGGGTCTTGTTTAGATCCTGCTCCCAACAGGTCCAGTAAGACAGCATGGCATTGAAAGCGTGTTATTGAACTGCCATATAAATTAGGGATTAAGCACTTTTAGACGTCACTGAAGATTTATAGCAGAACTCAAAGCTGCGAGAGTTCTCTGGGGAGTGTGATTCTGGGTTAGCGACTCGACAAAGTGGCACAGCTGAAGGAAAGCTCGTAGGAAGCTGGTGGGTCTCCCGTAGCTAATTAAAAGTGCGCATACCCTTAAGCGTGAACATGGAGTGCACTGTTATCTGTCCATGGGAAATCCACCAATTAAATGCAACTCTATTGCTCATACCCGGAGGAAATAGGATAGACAAAGAGGCGAAGGAACTGTGAGTGGGCATCTTTTTTTCACATACTGTCACCAGTCAGTATCCCTGATCACCGCCACACCAGTCATATGATGACGCTGTACTGCACTTGTGACAGTATGTAAAAAAAGAAAAACCCCAAACTTTATTTAATTTTTTTCATTTTACAAAAAATTGTGACAACAAATTACAACTTTGAAAAACTCACCATACCTTGGACTGTCTACTTTCCAACAAAGGGTCTTTGGGGGGGGGTATTTGTACTGTCCTGGCATTTTAGAGCCTCAAGAATTGATATACAATAGTTTTGTCCAATCAGACATATCACGCCTTGATAATGTCCGATTGGATGAAACGTGTTGGGATGTGCTTTCTAGTACTGACGTCATGCCGCTGCACGATCCCGAGTCAGCAGCAGCTTTCATTGTGAGCTCTTTCGTTTGATTAGTTTATGTACTGCTTTTAAACAATAATTTAATGAATACTGCACTATTAGAGTTTGTGAAAAGAAGAATAAAGCAACTGAATGCATGTACTCCTGCGCTGGACAGTGGTCTCCACAATGTCAAAATCCCCACATGAGTATGAAAGGAATGCAAGCCTTGCTGTCCTCAACAGACCAGGGAAATCCAAAGAGAACTGTATAGAACAAACAAAGAGAGGGTGCACAGGCTTAGTGCATTACCTTTAAAAATGAGATTTATGATAAATAATAAAATACTCACAGGAGAAATAAAACCAAATGGAAAGCATGTCACAAAGGATGCAATGGGGTCCAAAACCCCTGGAAGTGGTCTGGTGGGGGACTGTGGACCTCTAGATAGCTGGTTGCTGACACATTTCAAGGTTGTACCTCTTCCTCAGAGCCAGTGTGTGTGCAGCCTATGTCCAGTCCTCCACCAGACCACTTCCAGGGGTTTTGGACCACACTGCATCCTTTGTGACATGCTTTTCATTTGATTTTATTTCTCTTGTGAGTATTTTACTATTTATAATAAATCTCATTTTTAAAGGTAGTGCACTAGGCCCGGGCACCCTCTCTTTGTTTCTCATATACACCACTATTGGAGTTTGTGCCTGGCTCTTGGCGAGTTTTATTTGTCCTAGTTTGAATCTATATGGAGGAGCCATTGAACGCAGAGCATTGACAACTGTTGCACACACTACGGCAGCGGTTCTCAACCTGTGGGTCGCAATCCCTTTGGGGGTCGAACAACCCTTTCACAAGGGTCTCCTAAGACCATCGGAAAACACATATTTCCGATGGTCTTAGGAACCGAGACACCGCTCCTCTATCAGTCTCCAGGTGGGTTCGCCCACATGCAGATACGTCCACATTTCCCTGGACGCGATGTGTGCGTGGGATGACATGCCGCCCCTGTCATCTGGCCACATCCCTGGGATCACTCAACAGCTCCGCCTCCTCGCCAGTGATTGGCCGCCGGAACTGTAGCTCAGGAGAGCCACACAGGCAGCCAATCACCGGCGAGGAGGTGGAGCTTGGAGAGGTGGAGCTGAGCAGCAGCGCGAAGATCAAAGAAGATCAAGCGAGGGAGCGGCCGGAGAAGGAAGACAGGTAAGTGTCTGTAGCGTGCAGATGGTGCTGCTGCAGCCAGGTATTCTGGCTGTAGATGGGAGAGGGAGGGAGCGAGCCCAGGCTGGAGCAGGAGTCAGCAAGGTAAGTATCATTGTTGTCAGTAGGAGGAATAGTGCCCCATCATTGGTGTCACTAATACCAGTGATGGGGCACTATTTCTCCCACTGACACCAATGATGGGGCACTATTTCCCCCCCCCTCCACTGACACCAACGATGGGGAACTATTCCTCCCCCCACTGACACCAACGATGGGGCACTATTCCTCCCCCCACTGACACCAACAATGGGGCACTATTCCTTCCACACTGACACCAACGATGGGGCACTACCCCCCCCCCACTGACACCAATGATGGGGCACTATTCCCCCCCACACTAGTATCAATGATGGGGCACTATTCCCCCCCCCCCCCACTGACACCAGTGATGGGGCATTATTCCTCCCACACTGACACCAACAATGTGGCACTATTCCTCCCACTGATACCAATGATGGGACATTATTCCTCCCACTGACATCAGAGATGTGGCACTACTCCTCCCACTGCAAAATTACAGTTATGAAGTAGCAATGAAAATAATTTTATGGTTGGGGGTCACCACAACATGAGGAACTGTATTGAAGGGTCGCGGCATTAGGAAGGTTGAGAACCACTGCACTATGGGGAGATCTGACGTGTCACAGGTGTTTTTGCTATTGTAATGGTAGCCCTTTTTTCTGGTGATTTTTGATTTCACATGGAAATGTTGCTGGTTCTTTAAGCACCTTAGAAGAGTGAATTCACACTGGAACGTGGTGGAGGCTTTTTCCCTTTTGATTCACTGTGAACACTGTTTATTGGTACATTTTTACCTTTTTATGGACTTGTAACTATGTCATTTGCACATTATTATAGAGTGGCACTACACATTATTTATTTTATGTTGATTTGGGTTTGTCATAGCTGCTGCACACTATTTGTTTTTCACATTGCAGATTTTATTTATATATTTCATAGTAAACAGACATTGGAGAGGCTTGGCACAAAAGATTGTATAAATGTCTTTCTGCGTGTTATTTTTTTTGTCAGGGTAAATCCAAATGCACTCCAGGGCAGGAGATGAGTTATACCGGGAGCTAGATTCTAATATAGTCCCTTCTGTGTGAATTTCCTTACACATGCCCATTCCAGGAATATTTCTTCATTCCGCTCCACTCTTCAATGACTCTTAGTTTCAATTTTGTTTAGAACACAGACTAAAACTTAAGTAACATCTCATCGCTACTCATAATGTGATGTACTCAGTTTCACAATCATTTGTTCACTGTAATGTATCCCTATCCTCGCCCCACCATTTCCCCCTCTGCCTGTTCAGTTTCTGGCTGCAAACCCAAATGCACATACAAACTAGGATGGGCTACAAACAGAAGCACAAAAGTCACCAAAAATTTGAAGCTTGAAAAGGTCACCAAAAAGGTGGTTCCCATTCCAGGATCATAATTATTATTATTATTATTATACAGTATTTATATAGCGCCAAAGGGTTTGCTCAGCGCTGTACAAAGGCAGGGGGACAAGACATGACACAAGACAGAGACAGTGCGATACACGAGGGGTTCGAGGGCCCTGCTCTTTCGAGCTTACAATCTAGGAGGGAGGGGAAAGTGGTACAGGAGGAAGTGGCTGTGGGGGAGGAGTGGAGGTCAGATGTTAGGTGAGGGTGGGGTAGGCCTCCCTGAAGAGGTGGGTCTTCAGGGTGCGCCTGAAGGTGGTGAGGGTGGGTGACAGTCTGATGGATTGGGGTAGGGAATTCCAGAGGATGGGGGAGGTCCTGGAGAAGTCTTGCAGTCGGACGTGGGAGGAGGAGATCAGGGAGCTAGAGAGTAGGAGGTCCTGAGAGGAGCGAAGGGCACGGGTAGGGTAGTATTTGGGGATCAGGTCGGTTAAGTAGGTTGGGGCAGCATTGTGAATGGCTTTGTAGGTCAGGGTTAGTAGTTTGAATTTGATGCGTTGGGCAATCGGGAGCCAGTGAAGTGATTGGCAGAGGGGGGTTGCGGATGTGGAGCGGTTAGTGAGGTGGATGAGTCTCGCCGCCGAGTTCATGATCGACTGGAGTGGGGTTAGCGTTCGTTTGGGTAGGCCGGTGAGGAGGGAGTTGCAGTAGTCCAGGCGTGAGATGACGAGGGAGTGCACGAGTAGTTTGGTAGTGTCTGGGGTGAGGAATGTACGTATCCTGGAGATGTTGCGGAGGTGGAGCCTGCATGATCTTGAGAGCGCTTGGACGTGGGGTAGGAAGGAGAGGTGGGAGTCCAGGGCAATAATGGCAATAATAATAATAATAATAATAATAATGGCAATAAGACAAGTCTGGAATCTCCCAGAAAAGATGAACTGTAACAGGATGATCTGGACAAGCGTGGGTTGCACAATGTTTACCTGTCTACCAGTCTTTCTGTTGGTACTGTTACAAAGTTAGATAGTTAGCCCAGATTAAAAAAAGACAAAACGTCAATCTAGTATAACCAATAGAAAAAATTACCAGAGCAAAACAAAAAAAAATGGAATAAAAGCATGTACCTAAATCCTTCTTAGCACATGCAGGGTGAAAGGTCACAGGCACCCAATGCAAAGTACACTGGTAAATGGGGCTAGTATTAACACATATCTAACAGAGGCAACCCAAGGCCACTCGAGTTGGTGGATAACCATCCAATCCTAGATTGTAAGCTCCAAGGAGCAGGGCCCTCCTATCCAGGGGCGGACTGACCATTTGGAAACTCGGGCACTGCCCGAGGGCCAGGGGTCAGTAGGGGGCCCCATGAGATGCCCCTGGTACCTTTTTCATAGGCTTTTTTGAGTTTGGGCAAGGACACAGGGGCCCCATGAGTTGTCTGTCCACCCCTGTTCACATCTCAGCGTTTTCACCTGGTTCGTTTTTTGGAAAGGGTCAGGGACTTTTTAACGCAAAAAGTTGCATTTTTGGTTCTATAGACTTCAACGGAAACACTGCAGAAACGCATGTGGTGCTTTGTGCTGCATTTTTGCTGAGTTTTTGATGCGTTTTGCATTTTAAATCTGCCTAGCAACAAGCAACATTTTTAAAAAAATGCAAAACGCATCAAAAACGTGGCAAAAACGCAATGCAGAAACGGATCAAATACAAATTTTTGCTGAGTTTTTGATGCGTTTTTGAGTGCATTTTTGCTGAGTTTTTTATGCGTTTTGCATTTTAAATCTGCCTAGCAACAAGCAACATTTTTTAAAAAATGCAAAACGCATCAAAAACGTGGCAAAAACGCAATGCAGAAACGGATCAAATACAAAGGTGTGAACCTAGCCTAAAGTATGTTTTGCTTACCCCTAAGCATGTGTGGGAATAAAAAACCCATTTGAAGCAAACAAAATCCTGCTAAAACAGGCCCTGAGAAAGAGCTTTTTTCAGTCTTGTTTATAATCAGCTTTAGTATGCATAGGGCTGATGATTTCTTGATAGCAGCACAGTGGATTAGTGGTTAGTACCCATGATTTCAGCACCAAGGTCCTTGGTTTAAATCTCGGCCAGGACACTCTATATATTCAGTTTGCCTGTTCTCCCTATGTCCGCACAGGTCTGCTCCCACCAGGGGCGGACTGACCATTTGGAAACTAGAGCCCGGGGTCAGTAGGGGGCCCCATGAGATGCCCCTGGTACCTTTTCCATAGGCTTTTTTGAGTTTGGGCAAGGACACAGGGGCCCCATGATCCCCTATTGCCCGGGGGCCCCACGAGTTGTCAGTCCACCCCTGCTCCTATCCCTCTTGTATTGAACTGTATTGTTGCTGTATTGCCTCCCTTTATATTGTAAAGCGCTGAGCAAACTGTTGGCGCTATATAAATCCTGTATAATAATCTTGTCCAACACTAACAGCTAACACCGTCTCACTGCTAGCCACCTCACCTTCTGGGAATGATGTGGAGACCTCAGATACATTCACTGATCTTCCATCATTTAGTGATTACCTATTGACCTCCAGAATTTTATCGACCCTTTGGATAGACCCGTCAACCTTTGCGGTCAATGTTGACCACTTTTGGAGCAGCCATGTGACTGCTTTTAACAACCCCCAATAAAAATAATTTTACTTGATGAGAGATAAAGTGCTAGAATATCTGTCCTTATTTGCATCTTACAAAAGCTACAAAAACATCCAGCTTTTTAAATACATCCATATCATGTTTGAGAAAGAGACAGATGTATACCAAAAATGCTATTTAATTCATTTTTAACCACTTGCCCTCCAGAGAATTTCCCCCCCTTCCTGACCAGGCCATTTTTCACGATACTGCGCTGCTTTACTTTAACTGACAATTGTGCGGTCATGCAACACTGCACCCAAATGATATTTATGTCCCTTTTTCCCACTATTAGAGCTTTCTTTTGGTGGTATTTGATTGCCTGTGCATGTTTTATTTTTTGCAAAAAAAATTTTAACAAAAAAGTCTGCCAATTTTGAGAAAAAAACAATATTTTTGACTTTTTGCTATTAAATATATCCAGTAAAAATTTATAAAAATCTAATTTTGTCATAAATATAGGCCAAAATGTATTCTGCTATATGTCTTTGCTGAAAAAAATCCCAATATGTGTAAATTAATTGGTTTACGTGAAAGTTATAGCATTTACAAATGGTGGTATATATATATACTGGGGTTTTGTTTGCTTCTGAGAAATGTAAAACTGGGATTATGTAAAGTGGAACTGCACTGCATCTGAGCACCACAGACCAAAAATGATATTTAACTAATTTTTAATATTCAAAGCAAACTCCCCCACCCATCCATACCTACCTGCTTTATTTTGCTGAGAAATCATTTTGAAAAACACCTCTTGGCATTTCTGCCAGTGGCCATCTTGAGTAAGGGCAGATGTTTCATGTATCATTTACTTCCTGGAATCCATCTGCCCTTATCAGGCATATGCTGAGCTGAGAATCCTCCCTCCCCTCCTAAAGACTCCTGGGATCTATAACATCATTTTCCTATGCATGAAAACCAGGAAGTAACTGAAGAAATGTAAAAAAAAAGTTTAAAGGCCAGTTCACACTACATGCGTTTCGGTTGCTTTTGTTCTGCATCAAAAATACACAGAAAGTATGTCATATGGTTGTCAATGTCATAGTTCACATCAGTGCTTGCAGTTCCAGTGCGTTCCAGTTGCAGAAAAAAAATATAGAACAGGATGCATTTTTTCTGCACAGAACTGTACTGGAATGCGGTAAAATGCATAAAAAATGCACTGGAATGCACCAAAACGCATCAAAAATGCACATGTCCCTATTTAAATTGAAGAAAGAGAGGGGGAAAAAATTAACTGGAATGCATAAAAAACACACTGGAATGCGTCAACAACGCATTAAAAACGCACTGGAACATGTAAAAAATGCGCAAGCGGAAACGCATCCGGAATGCATCCAGATTGCGTTTCTATATTGTAAACCGCCCTTTTCTGCATCCAAAATGCACAAAAAGTAGGTTATATGTTTGTCAATGTCATAGTTCACATCAGCGCTTGCAGTTCCAGTGCGTTCCGGTTGCAGAAAAAAAAAATAGAACAGGCTGCATTTTTTCTGCTCAGAATTGTACTGGAATGCGGTTAAAAGCATCAAAAACGCACCGGAACACACCAAAATGCTTCAACAACTCACTGGAACACACATGTCCTTATTTACATTGAAGAAAAAGAGGGGGGGAAATGAACTGGAACAAATAAAAAACACATTAGAAACACATTAGAAACGCATTGGAACGCGTCAAGAACGCGCATGCGGAAACGCATCTGGAACGCATCTGGACTGTGTGAACTGACCCTAAAGCAAGTAAATATGTTATACTTTCCTATCCAGGGGCGGACTGACCATTTGGAAACTCGGGCACTGCCTGAGGGCCCGGGGTCAGTAGGGGGCCCCATGTGATGCCCCTGGTACCTTTTTCATAGGCTTTTTTGAGTTTGGGCAAGTATACAGGGGCCCCATGATCCCCTATTGCCCGGGGGCCCCATGAGTTGTCAGTCCGCCCCTGTTCCTATCCATTTACTAATGCAAGCAGCATAAGGATTAAAAATAATCCATGTTAATTGAGACAGTGAAGTTCCACTTTAAAGAATGAGAATTTGTGAAGAGAATGAAAGAATGAAACTATGAAGATCCAGAAGATTTGGGACCTGTGTCATGCTACCCCTACGTCAGTGGCATGCAGAACAAAACTGGCATCATCGTTACCTAGTAAACAAAAATATTTTCAAGGGATAAAACTATGACACCATTATGCAGAACAAAGCCTAAGGCACTTACAAATCACTGCAGATGATTCAGCCTGTTGGCTTCTGTCCCAATCACCAAGGAACATTCTGTCATTCCAAAGGAGTTACAACCTACAACAAAGGTAAAACAGGATTAAAAGAATTAGTGTACACAAAATGTAAGTTAAAAAATGTAATTGTAAGAAAAATGTTGCTCTGGCAAATTAAATGCCATCCAGTTAGAGTTTACAGCTAATATAAATGAAACTGATATCCACTCACTCTGCCAACAATTGCCAGCTACCTCTTTTGTGCAAAGATTTAATGTGCAAAGTACCAGATTTTTTTTTTACACCAATACATAATTGTTTATTCAGCATCAGTAAACTGTCCAGTTCTCTCAATTTTCCTTGAGCATGTGTGGCCTTTACCAAAAAAAAAAGGATCAGCCCAAAATACAGCATTAGTATCTTTCCAATTGTATTGCTTGATCTTTAATGAATTTTGTCCTTCATGGAATAACAAACAAAATGTAAAAATTGAGGTTGGCAACCCATTACCAACACACCTTCCTCTAGTGCAGTGATCTCCAAACTGCGGCCGGGGGCCAGATGAGGCCCTTTGCTTGCATTAATCCGGCCCTTGGGGCACTATTTCTCTCACTGACACCAACAAGGGGGCAAAATTCCTGCTACTCAATGATAAACAATAAATTGGTGCAGCGCTACAATAAATAAGTGAAATTGCATATAAGTATATTCAATAAGACCATATATACATATAAATAAGTGGTGGATCCTTCAGGGATCTGAATGAAGTCAAACAACAAGTGGTAAAGTGTATATATATATCTGGTCCCAAAATGGACCCAAAATAAAATGCAAAACCACACAATCCCAAATTGGGATAAATATACTATAAACAAAGTGACACAGTGAATCCCAAATGGTGGGATAACCTTAAATCAAAGTGACTGGTGCTGAGACCCCAAATAAATACACATGTATATCAAATACACAATGCAAAATAATAAACACAGTGATCAATATAAATGAAAAACCATGTTTAAAATATTAATATATAAAAGAGTCCAATAAAAGTGCACAAATTGTGCAAAAAAACACAAAAAATTTGCTACTTTTATCATTCCTGCTTCTGAGATAAATAGCAGGACATCATTTCTCCCATTGACACCACCAATGGGGCACTATTCCTCCCACTGACACCAACGATGGGGCACTATTCCTTTCATTAAAACCAATACTGAGGCAATATTTCTCCCACTGACAACAACGTTGGGGCACTATTCCTCCCACTGACATGAATGATGGGGCACTATCCCTCAAACTGACACCAACAATGGAGCATAACTCCTGTTACTGACATCAATAACAGGACATGATTTCTCCCATTAACACCAACGATGGGGCACTATTTCTCCCACTGACACCAACAATGGGGCACTATTCCTCCCACTGACACCAACAATGGGGCACTAGTTCTCCTACTGTCACCAATGATGGGGCACTATTCCTCCCCACTGACACCAACAATGGGGCACTATACCTCCCACTGACAGCAACAATGGAGCACTATTCATCCCATTGACACGAACGATGGGGCACTATTCCTCCAACTGTCACCAATGATGGGGCACTATTTCTCCCACTGACACCAACAATGGGGCACTATTCCTACCATTGACACGAACGATGGGGCACTATTCCTCCCATTGACATCAACGATGGAACGCTATTCCTCCCACTGACAGCAACGATGGGGCATTATTCCTCCATATGACAACAATTATGGGGCACTGTTCCTCTCACTGACACCAACGATGGGGCACTATTCCTCCCACTGACACCATCGATGGGGGCACTATTCCTCGCACTGACAACAGCGATGGGGCACTATTCCTTCAACTGACAACAGCAATGTGGCACTATTCCTTCCACTAACACCAACACTGGGGCTCTATTCCTTCAACGGACACCAACACTGGGGGACTATTCCTCCCACTGACACCAAATATGGGGCACTATTCCTTGCCCAATACCAAAGATGCATTGTTTACTCCCACTGATGCCAAGACAATTTCTCTCCCAACGGCCACAGTTCAGCCCCCCTAAAGTCTGAAGGACAGTAAACTGGACCTTTGTTTAGAAAGTTTGGAGACCTCTGCTCTAGTGGACAATAAAAATTAAATTGATTAAAACAAAAACAAAAATAATAAGGGTTATGTTTTATTGTCTGGTCAGGGAAGATGAGTGGATGCTGATAATGCATTCCCAACCTCAAGTTTTACATTTGTATTTCCAATTAGATACCCAAATTGGTATAAAAACAATTATAGGATCTGTCTGAACAATTACAGTCCCCGAGCAGAATCCTTTGAAATAAGTCATATTTCCTCTCACTCTGGGTTCACACTAATGCGGTGCAGGAACAACGCATGTTATTTCGCACAGGAATCGCACTGCATTCCTGTGCAAATTACATGCAATGTCCGCACAATGTGATTTGAGCCATACATTTTGTATGGCTCAAATCAAATCGCATGCGCACCAAAAAGGTATGGGACCCTTTTTTCCCCACACTTGAATTGCATCACATTTTGTGATCTGTTTCCGTGTGTCATTAATTTAACATTGAAATCCGCACCAGATCGGATGAACTCGATGCAATTGTAATGCGGTGAAGTAAACGCACAGGATTCACAGTGTTTCCCGCACCACATTAGTGTAAACCTGGGCTCAATCTATCTTGATACATACACTATATTGCCAAAAGTATTGAGACACCCCTCCAAATCATTGGATTCAGGTGTTCCAATCACCTCCATGGCCACAGGTATATAAAATGAAGCCCCTAGGCATGCAGACTGCTTCTACAAACATCTGTGAAAGAATGGGTCGCTCTCAGGAGCTCAGTGAATTCAAGCATGGTACCGTGATCAGTTGCCACCTGTGCAATAATTCCATCCGTGAAATTTCCTGGCTACTAAATATTCCACGGTCAACTGTTAGTGGAATTTTAACAAAGTGGAAGCAACTGGGAACAACAGCAACTCAGCCAAAAGGTTTGCAGAGTCAATAGCTAAACACCTCCAAACTTCGTGTCGCCTTCAGATTAGCACAACAGTGCATATAGAGCTTCATGGAATGGGTTTCCATGGCTGAGCAGCTGCATCCAAGGCTTACATCACCAAGTGCAATGCAAAGCGTTGGATGCAGTGGTGTACAGCACGCCGCCACTGGACTCTACAGCAGTGGAGATGTGTTCTCTGGAGTGATGAATCACGCTTCTTTGTCTGGCAATTCGATGGACTTGTCTGGGTTTGGTGGTTGCCAGGAGAATGGTACTTGCCTGACTGCATTGTGCAAAGTTTAACGTTTGGTGGAGGGGGGATTATGGTGTGGGGATGTTTTTCAGGGGTTGGCCTTGGCCCCTTAGTTCCACTGACAAGAAATCTTAAGCCATCAGCATACCAAGACATTTTGGACAATTTCATGCTCCCAACTTTGTGGGAAGAGTTTGGGGATGGCCCCTTCCTGTTCCAACATGACTGCACACCAGTGCACAAAGCAAGGTCCATAAAGACATGGATGAGCAAGTTTGGGGTGGAGGAACTTGACTGACCTGCACAGAGTCCTGACCTCGACCCAATAGAACACTCTTGGGATAAATTAGAGCGGAGACTGCAAGCCAGGCCTTCTCCCCCGACATCAGTGCCTGACCTCACAAATGAGCTTCTAGAAGAATGGTCCAACATTCCCATAGACACTCCTAAACCTTGTAGACAGCCATCCAGAAGCGTTGAAGCTGTTATAGCTGCAAAGGGCGGGGCCAACTCAATATTGAACTAGGATGGCATTAAAGTGATTCTAAAGGGTTTATTTTTTTAAAGAAAAAATAACAATCATGTTTGTACTTGCCTGCTGTGCAGTGGTTTTGTACAGATCAGCCAGGATCCTCCTCTTGTCGGGTCCCTGGCGGATGCTCCTGGCCACTCCCTCCTCTTGGGGGGCACCCGCTGCTCTGTGTGTCTATTCACATGTAGAGCCGAGTCTTTGCTCCGCCAGTGGCTCACTGGCTGTGATTGACAGCAGTTGGAGCCAATGGCTCCCACTTCTGTCTCAGCCAATGAGAATAGGGAGTCCTGGGATAGCCGAGACTCTAGTGCACATCGCTGGATCAAGACAGAGCCAAGGTGAGTATTGGGGGGCTGGGGGGGATGCTGCACACAGGTTTTTTTTATCTTCATGCATAGAATGCATGATGGTAAAAAACCTTATGCTTTTAGAACCACTTTAACCGTTTCAATACCGTGCAATTTTACACCTTCCAGCCCAGGCCAGTTTTCAGGTTTCAGCGCTCTCACACTTTGAATGACAATTGCGCGGTCATACAACATTGTACCCAAACTAAAATTTGATTATTTTCTTCACACAACTAGAGCTTTCTTTTGCTGGTATTTAATCACCGCTGGGGTTTTTATTTTTTGCTAAATTAACAAAAAAAGACCAAACATTTTGAAAAAAAAACACATTTTTCTTTGTTTCTGTTATAAAAGTTTACAAATAAGTAATTGTTCTTCATAAATTTAGGCCGAGATGTATTCTGCTACATGTCTTTGGTGAAAATAACCCAAATTAGGATGTATTTTTTAGTTTGTAGGAAAGTTATAGAGATCACAAACTATGGTATAGATCTGAATATTGATCAATCCTGAAGTACTGACAGCCAATCTAATATCTTGAGGTCCAAGAATGTCAGAACAGTACAGATATCCCCCAAATGACCCCTTTTTGCAGAGTAGACAGTCCGACGTACTTCATAAGAGGCATGGCGAGTTTTTTGAAGTTGTATTTTTTTGTCATAATTTTTCGGAAAATGAAAAAATTAAAAAAATTATTTTCACTATTTTTTTTTTTACATACTGTCACCAGTGCAGTACAGCGTCATCATATAACTGGCATGGCGGTGAACAGCGACACTGACTGGTGACAGTATGAAAAAAAAAAAAAAATTTTTAAATTTTTTTATTATATTTAATTTTTTATTACATTTTTTTTTATTTTTTTAAAGATTTTTTTTCATATTTTACTATGACCAAAATAGTACAATGTTACCATAGTAACATTGTACTACTTTGGGGAAGTGATCAGTATTTTTTTTTTTTTTTTTTTTACACAATTTGCTTATAGCAAAGAATTACTTTGCTATAAGCAAGCATTTACCTGAATGAAATCGATTCATTCAGCTTTTTTTTTTTTTTTTTTTTTTTTTTTTTGTGCTTAGCTGTGATTTGGTCACAGCTAATCACATGACATGTGCATGTGATTAGCTGTGACCATTCACAGCTAGGCACTAGTATACAATGGATGGCATCATGAATGAAGCCATCTATTGTATACAACTGTCATGTGACCTGCTGTGATTGGTCACAGCAGGTCACATGGTACCGGCAATGGGAGTCGGTACTCGGATCTGTCATCGGCCGTGTCCGAGGTGCACGGGCGGTGACAGATCGCACTGCTGCGTCGCTCTGCAACCGCGCAAGCCGCGCATGTGCGGGAGCACGCCAAATGGCGTGCACCCGGAAAGCTGCAGCGCTTTTCAAGCCGCCAAACGGCCATTGGCCGGGCGGCTAATGGTTAAAGTTCATGTGCGTGTAAAGCCAGCCATCCCAATACCTTTGGCAATATAGTTGAATTAGTTGGTTATTTTACCCCTTTGGTCAGTTTGCAGAGAGGAAGCCACTCGGTACAGAACCTGGAAGATAGCGGGTATCAACGTAGTAATGCTGCCTACTATAGTAATTGCCAGCTTCCCCAGTGGCCCATCTGATATGAAATATTTATACGCCAAGCTTGACCAGTGTCAGTAATGCAATAGATCATACCTGGAGTTCAACTTTAGGGTGGGAATACATGTTTAGAAAATTGACCGATCGGTCATCCGACGACCGAGAGACGTTTGTTCATTGGTTGAAATCGTGGCCCACATTAACCAATTAAAAAAAAACTTTGTTGGGCAATATGTAGTGTTGACGTCTTCCGTACAAGTGGAAGTAATGCAGTGAGCATGTGACCTTGTAGCCACGCCCTTCCGGCCAGAAAGAGTGATATACACAGCAATTACCAGCAATGAGTATAATATAGTTTATTACATCATCTATATACATAAATAGTGATACATAAAATATAATCTGCAGAATTCTGGTTTCATTATCTCATTGGGCCAATCTACTTTTAACATTAGGATTTTTCGTTCGCGTTTACGAAGATTCCTTGGATATAGACATCCGAGCCATCTTCTGTTTTCGCTAATGCGTGATAGCGCTTGATAGATTTTTTTGTACGACCGTCATACCACCGCATAGAAAACCGGTCGTTCGTATGCGAAACAACATTTTTCACCCAGATTTTTTCATTCACAATATCATTATCGGTTAATTCATCCTACTTATCAATGAAGAGAAAATCGTTTGATCAGTGGTTCTGTGAAATTTTTCATATGATTTTCTTATCGTGTGTACTGGGCATTAACCCCCCTGGCGGTATTGCCGAGTGTAGCACAGGGTAAAGTTTCAGCACCACAAGCGGTAACCCCGAGCTACACTCGGGAATACCTTGCAGCGCTGCTCCGGGATCTCTTCTTCACTTACCTTGTTCTGCGCTCCCGCGATGTCCCTCCTGCAGTGTCCCCGGCAATGTCTTCCGGCAGATGCCGGCATCTGTCTTCCGGTTCCGTTCCCTGCAAGCGTCGGGACGTACGGGGATGGAACGGCGGGAAATTAAAAAATTTTTAAAAAGTGACATTCACTAAATTCACTAAAATCACATAGTAAAACATTACTGTATCAAACCATTTCACATACATTTTGTCCCGAGTGCTTTGTCCTGTGCCCTGCCTGCATTTTTACCGTTCTTTCTGCCTGGAAACTGAGAAATGTCCATGGCGTCCAAAAAGCGACCCTTTAGGTCAAAAGCAGTTATAGACCAGCTATAGAACAGTGATAGTAAATCAGAACCACTTGCAGAATTGAGTGATAATGATTCGTGGGGGAAATTCGTCATCAGGCACTGAAAATGATTCTGCGACTTTGCTCAGTGATGTGCGAATTTGGCGCTATATTTCAAATTTCAGTGTTTTTGTTTTTTTTTTTTTTTAATTCAAATATTTATTAAATTTTCATACTTATAATTAAATATAAAAAGAAAAAAAAGAGGAACATGAAAGAAGAACATAATACATTTCATCTACATTCTCATATAAAATTCTTACTCTTATTCTCTTTCTATTACCTCCTTTTTCTTCTTTTCCCTTCCCTCTACCCCTATACCCTACCACATCCCTCCACCCTCCCACTCTGCATTTTTCTTCTCCTTCTCCTTCTCTATAAAATTAAGAATCTTCTCTTAGCATTACTTCATATATACTCCTTTGGTGTACAAAATCTTCCCATTTCTCCCATCTCTTATTATATATCTCCATCTTATCTTCCTGGATATAGTATAGTTTCTCCATCCTACTAATCTGATTTACTCTCTCTACCCAGTCCTTCTCTCTCGGAACCTCTAAGCTATGCCAGAATTTAGGTATCAAACCCTTCGCTGCATTCACAAAGTACCATATACCCGAGTTTTTATATTTATTCACTGGTAAATCTGTTTTATGTAATAAACACACTTGTGGGTCTAATCCTATCTTTATTCCTGAGATTTTTAAATTAAGTTGACCGTTGTCTCCCAAAAGTTTTGTATCCTTGGGCACTCCCACCAAATATGAAACCATGTACCAATCTCTCCACACCCACGCCAACACTCTTGTGTTCTCTCTATACCCATTTTGTGTTCCACAATTGGTGTAATGTGCCATCTTACTAAACTCTTATAATTTACCTCCACCTCTCTCATGCTAATGTTCTCGTGCGTGAGTCTATATATCTTCCTCTGTTTATCCTCATCTATCTCCACTCCCAAATCCCTTTCCCATTTTTCTATATAGCTTGGTTTTAGTTCCGTGACTAACTCGGTGAGAATTTTATAAATTTTTGCCGTGCCCCGTTTTCCATCTCCCCGTGATTCCAACAACCTCTCAAACAAGTTCCACTCCTTTCTCCCTCTTATGGGTTTCGGAAGACCCTCAACAAAGTGATTTAATTGGTGATATTTCCACTCATCAATCTTAATAAAAAGTTCCCTTCCACCTTTTTTTAAATCTTTCAATGTTTTCAATTTCTTTCCGTCCATAATATCCCTTAGTTGAATGTCTTCCTTTTTGATCCATTTTCCCATACTCCCCTCAATACCTGGTGGAAAATACTCCATATTCCTTAGTGACATTAATTGTGAATTAAAATCCCAAATGCATATACTTGTGTAAATTATCCCAAACCTTTAAGACATTCAATGTAAACACACTCGTGGTTTCTTTTAAGCCTCTATATTGTGCTGGTGCCCATATATTTCTACTCAGGTCAACTCCACTCAGATCATTCTCTATCTTCACCCATCTTTTCCCCCTTATATTGTATGTCCAATCATAAATTCTTGTTAAAATTACAGCATTATAGTATCTCCTAAAATCTGGCACTCCCAGTCCCCCTCTCTCTTTACCTCTACTCATCAAATCATACGATATTCTAGATTTTTTATTTTTCCATATAAATTTTGTTATCATCTTTTTAATTTCTTTAAAAAATGCTTCTGGGAGTTTTATTGGGATCATTTGATATTTATACAAAACTTTGGGTACAATTATCATTTTTATCAGATTTATTCGTCCTAACCAGGAAGGGATTCCTCCTCCCAATTTCTTCAATTCCTCCTTAATCTCGTTTAAAAGGGAAATATAATTTAATTTATACAATTTTGAATATGAAGCAGTAAGTTTAACTCCTAAATATTTTATCTCTCTATCTCTCCATGTAAAAGGGAATTCTTTTTTTTTATCTTTTCTTTCTCACTATTCGGGAGATTTATATTCAAGATCTCGGTTTTTGTCGGGTTGATTTTTAAATTTGATATTTCTCCATATTCTTTTAAGCTTTTTATTAAGTTCGGGAGTGTTACCCTAGGATTACCCACATAAAACAACAGATCGTCTGCAAAAGCTGCCACCTTATGTTCCGTTTCCCCTATTTGTATTCCCTTTATATCTACGTTCTTCCTAATTGTTTCTAGTAAAGGTTCCAATGTTAACACATACAATAATGGGGACAGTGGGCATCCCTGTCTAGTCCCATTTGACATCCTTATAGGTGCAGATTTTTCACCATTGACCAAAATAACCGCGGATGGCGTTTTGTACAATTTTCCTATCCATTCCCTCATTCTACTACCTACCCCCATGATCTCTAGGGTGTCCATCATAAAGCTCCAGTTCACTCTATCAAAAGCTTTTTCAGCATCGATCGAGAGAACCACTGCCAGGGTTTTCCCTTTCTTAGCTTTCTGGATCAACAACAGAGTTCTAATTCCGTTATCTCTACCCTCCCTCCCTGATACAAAACCAACCTGATCTCCCTGGATCCATTCTGGCATTAAGTCTTTGATCCTATTTGCTAAGACCTTTGCATATAACTTTGTATCTACATTTAGGAGTGCAATTGGCCTATAACTTGAACATTGAGTAGCATCCTTCCCTTCCTTGTGTATAAGTGTTACATGGGCTTGTAGGTATTCCTGTCTAATCTCCATTTCTCCCCCCAGGGCATTCATATATTCCTTCAACTTTGGTATTAATAGTTCGCTATATTTTTTATAATACCTCACGGTGTATCCGTCTGGGCCAGGACTTTTCCCCACCTTAGTATCTTTTAGTGCTATTTTTATTTCCTCCTGTGTGATTTCTAATTCCAGGGATTTCAATAGATCTTCATCTATCTTTGGTAGTCCTGCATTTTTTAAATATGCCTTTCTTTTTTCTCTGTTCTCATTTTCACTATTATTTACTAAGTTTTGAGACTTAATATTATACAGCTTATTGTAATACTCCTTAAATACCTTCCCAATCTCTTTAGTAGAGTGAGCCATTTTTCCCTTGGGGTTTCTTATTTTTTCTATGTAATTTCTATTTTTCTTTTTTCTCAGGGCTTTCATTAAATATTTTCCTGGACGATCTCCCCATCTATACCTCTCCGCTGCAACTTTATTGAGTACTCTCCTCCTCTCTTCTTCCATTAATATCTCCAATTCTTTCTTCTTTCCTATTATCTTCTGTCTTATCTCACATGTTATTCTATTTTTATGGATCTGTTCCAGGTCATTTATATCTTTTAAGAGCCCTGTCATTTTCTTACTCCTTTCTCTTTTCTTTTTTGCCCCTAACGCAATCAATATACCCCTAATATATACCTTATGGGACTCCCAGACAGTGGCCATTGAGACATCTCCTGTTTCGTTCTCCTGAAAATATCTTTCCATTTCCCGTCTGATCTGCTGATCAGTCTCTTCATCTAATAGAAGGGCCTCATTTAACCTCCATCCTACCCCTCTTGTCAGTTGTCTCCCCCATCTTACTTTCATTATAACTGGGGCATGGTCTGAGAGAGTCATTGTCTCTATTTCTACTTTAGCCACCCTCTCAATAAGTTGATGTTCTACCATTATATAGTCCAATCTTGAATAAATCTCGTGTGCATTAGAGAAGAAGGTATAGTCTTTTTCCTTTCCGTGCATTATCCTCCATATATCCACTAGTTGACCCTCATATATCTCCTTCTTCAAGATCCTCATAGACCTACCTCCCTCTCGTTGCACACGAGAAGTTGTATCCATCTGTGGATCCAGACATAAATTCAAGTCTCCCGCCATTATCAGTCTTCCTTTTTTAAAGTCCCTCAATTTTCTTAATATCCCTTTCAGGTATACCTCTGGTCTCTTATTTGGGCAATAAATATTCGCTATTGTACACTCTATTTCCTGCAATCTACCTTTCAAAAACAAGAATCTCCCCTCAGGATCTGTCTCTCTCTCCTCCACCTCCCACCTTACATTTTTAGCGAACCCAATTGCCACCCCTTTGGCTCTCTTAATTGGGGAATCTGCATAGAACCATGTTGGATAATTTCTAGTATTTAATTTGATATTTGACTTAATCTCAAAATGCGTCTCCTGTAAAAAAACTACCGAGGCTTCTCTATGTTGCAACTCCTTAAATAGCTTAAATCTCTTCCCAGGACTATTCAACCCTTTTACATTATATGTTATAAATTTTATATCTTCCATAATTCTTGAATACATCTCGTCCCTATGCAGAGTATTTTTAAAACCTTCCCCCTATACCATCTTTCACACCCTCCCTCTTCTCCTCCCCCCTCTCCAGCATCCCCCTCCCCCCTCGGCAACCCTCTTATTCCTCCCCTCTCCCCCCCAACCCCCCCCCCCAACAGGCCTATTTTTTGCCATCTAATCCTTTGTGAGCTTACTGTCACATTTGGATCTTAGCCCTGAGGTAGAACTCTAACCTTGTACGGTTCACCGTCCCTCCATTTCCCTCAATGTTCCCCTTTCCATCCCTTC
Organism: Staurois parvus; assembly: GCF_062004578.1. Taxonomy (NCBI): domain Eukaryota; kingdom Metazoa; phylum Chordata; class Amphibia; order Anura; family Ranidae; genus Staurois; species Staurois parvus. The sequence continues at coordinate 2,143,660 of NW_028318360.1, read as the reverse complement.
TTTATTCTTTCTTCTAACTTGCTGCCATTGCTCTTTTCCCTCGGCGTTTTCCCCTCCCTCTACCTCCCAACCTGGAACCCCTACTCTTTGAATGTTAAGTTTGTCAAAAAAATCTCTCAAATCCTCAGGAAATCTCAGGTATGCAGTAACTCCATTCTTCCATCCGATTAGACACATTGAGCTGCTCCATCTATACTGTATATTTTGTTTTTTCATCTGTTCTATTAAAGGTCTCAATGATCTCTTTCTCCATAATGTCTCGGGTGTCAAGTCTGCAAAGATTTGTATATTTTTTCCTTCATACTCAATATTATATCTTCCTTTTATCTTCTTCCATATTTCTTCTCTCTCTCCAATTTTATTAAATTGAACCACTACATCTCTCGGTCTCTCTTCCGCCCGATCTCGTTGGGCCTTTCCTGATCTATATATATTGTCTAATAGGAATGTCTCTGTTCTAGATCTACCCATAATGGAGTTTAAGATTTTTTGTATCGTCTCTCTTAAATCTTTATCTTGTGTAAGCTCCGGAATTCCTTTTATCCTGAGATTATTTTTCCTGTGTATGTTACCTTGTATCTCCAATTTATATCCCAGTTTTTTCTGTTCTTGCCTAATCTCCAATATCTGATTTTTCAGTTCAGAAAGAATTTGAGCATGTTTATTGATTTTTTCTTCTGTTTCTTCTACTCTAGTCAAGAGATGTCCCAGATCTTTCCGAATAATTCCCATTTCCTGTTTAATTGATTTTTCCAGATTTCTAAACATTTCTGCCATCTCCTTTTTATTTGGGATTTGTAGTTCTCCTTCATTTTCTTTTAACTCTATTTCCCCTGATATTTGTTGGTTATTATCCATTTCCACTGGAGATCTGGCGCTTTTATCCATACTGTTCTCCGTTATACTTTTTTCACCTGCTCCCTGAGTTCTTTCTGGGGTCACATTACCTTGAGATGTAAATTTTCTAATTGTTCCTGATTGGGCGTGTTTGGGGGCATTCCCTTTACTATTTTTGCTCTTCATATTTTTAAATGTATCCAGGTTCTTCTTTTAAACTTTAAGATATATGCTGAGAATAAGTCCTTTAGGTGAGTTCTAATTTCTTCAACCTATTTGGTGGTTCCCCCTTTTTCTCTATATATATTTCTTCTGCCACGCCAAGAAGCTATCCATGAACAAGCTTAATACATAGTCCAGATACTCTCACTCACCCTCCTTCCAGCTGCTTCACTCCAGTGAGGCTGTCAGCATTTTGGTGTGGCTCTGCTCCTTTTCCCTTCGACTGAGGGGGGAGAGGGGGGGAGAGGGGGTAGAAGAGGTGGGGGGGGGCTTCTCCGAGTCCCTTTTCTTCTCTCTCTCTCCGTTTCACTCCTGGATACCGACAATCATGTGGACCTCTCTACCACAGCGACTTCGATTTAAAAAAAAAGCCAGCCGTTTTTCTCTCCTTCCTCTCCTGCTGAGTCGGAAAGCTGGCGTCTCCCCCTGATTCAGGAAGCCAGCCGGCTTCTCTGTCTCCCAGTACTGCCCTTCGGCGGGTCACGTGACTGCCTCCCGTCACCCGCACTCCCAGCAATCACAAGCGAGAGGTTCCCAGCCGTCTCGCCGTCCAGGACTCCCGCAGTTCCGTCTCCTCCGCTCCACTCTCGAGACCCCCCCTCATCCGTAAGTTCTTAGCCGGGGACTTTAGCAGCTTCCATGGGGAACATCAAGGGAAGGAGGGCGGTTATCCTGCGGAGAGTGCTCACATCGCCCTCTCTCACACCGCCATGATTAGGCTCCTCCTCCAGTATTTTTGGTTTGATTATATTATTGAATTAAATGTATTATTATATTATTATTTTTTATGATTATTTATTAAATTATAATTTATGATTTCATGTTTCATATTTTATCATACCCGGGATGTTTAAAAGACTCTTGTTCCGACAGATTTCAGTGAGTTATTCCTAAAAATGATACGCCTACAATAAAAAAAACTACATATTTCCATGCAAAAAAATTTACCACTTTGAGCACAGAAATACTGACATAATCAGACCGTTAGGGAGGCTGCAGTGAACTTCTACCTTTTGTTTTTTCCTGTTTTTGTATAAAATGTGAAAGGGTAAAACCTCCTTGGAACTATATTGTATTTATTGCAGTATTTTGGGGAGATTTCCTGTGTAGTCACAGGCTCAGATAGTAAGGTGAATTTCTCCAACTAAGGCACCTATATATTTTTTTTTAAGTAGTAACAGGTAAGAACCTCTGTGAATTTTTATTGATCTCTCTCCCATTGGGGGGATTCCCCCTCCTTTCATGCGTGAACACTGAGACAGCAAGTGACAGTAACCCATTGCTTTCACTGAGGATCTGCCAGATACATAGAAAATCAAGATAGTTTATATTATCTGCTTCCGAAGATTGCAAAATAGCTGTGTCTAAAATATGTGGAATTTTGGAGCAGCTTCCATTATATGTAATGGCTGTGAGAGCTAACGAGTGGGCAGGAAAAGCACAGTATTGCAAACACATTCTGTTTATTCTAGACTAGGAAGTCTTTCATGAACCCATTAGAACACACAGTGGTGACGCCAGCAAAAGAAGGATAAATCTCTATTATATTGGTGCAATACTGCTGCCAAAAAACTCTCTTGTGGAATTTTAAAGGAAAACTTGAATTATAACTAGAAATGTTAAAATAAAACCTGTAAAGGTACAAAGTACAACAAATGAAACCTGAACTCTAGGCAGATATAATAAAATACAGACATTTAGGGCTTGTTCACACCAAGTGTTGTGGCACTGCGTTGGGTGGCTATAACAGCGCAGTCCCACCGCTTCCTATGTGGCCGGTTCACACCAATGAGTTGCATTAGTGTGTGGCTGATATGCACAGATAAAAAGGACAACTGTGTCACTGTGTGACATTTCAACAAAGTTAATAAAAAAAGAAAAAAAAGGAACTGGTACATTGGCACTACACTCATTTCACTTCCTCACATCGCACACCAGCTGCTGCGTTGGAACACAGCGGCTGTTGTGAACAAGCCCTAATGCATCTTTGTAATCATTAATACAAATCATTAATACTTTTTGATATTCATTTATATATTTTTTATATGCAAGTAGTGTATATACCTGAATTTGACCTGTTATCAGCTTTTTGCACTCGCTTTACAGCAGGACTGGAGCGTCAGATGTAATAGAACAAGTAAGTCAGTTCACGTGCTGACAAGATGGATGCTGACAGGAGAAGAAAACAAATTGTCAGATGAGCTCATCACTGTGCTACTTCTCTTTCACTCTCCAGTCACAGGCTGGGGTGGATGCAGGATGACCTGGGATCAGAGGAAGTGGGTTGAATGATGCTGTCATCTAGTTGCAGAAAAGAAAGCACCTCTGAATTGAAGGTGAATATTGCAGAAAAGCTGTCTGTTATTTTATGTTCTAATGGGCTATTACGATTTTATCTTTTTTTTTGGGTGGAGTTTTGCTTTAACAGTTTCACCTCCTCTATTCATAGTTACATAGTTAGTCTGGCTGAAAAAAGAATAAAAGTCCATCCAGTTCAACCATAAAAAAGAAAAAAGTTATAATACTATACTTACAGTTGATCCAGAGGAAGGCAAAAAACCCAGCAAAGCATAATCTAATTTGCTCCTGCAGGGGAAACAATTCCTTCCTGATCCCTCGAGAAGCAATTGAATATTCCCTGGATCAACTTTACTAGAGATGAGCGAATCGAAGTAGGCGAAGTGGAATTCGTTTCGAATATTAGGAAAATTTCGATTCGCGTCGAATCCGAAAATAAGCAGACTTCGGATGCGCGAATCGAAATTTTTCCTAAAATGGCGGCGACGGAGCGGGGATGTCTGGGAAGGCGCGCAGACAAGGCGCGCTGACCCATAATGCATTCATTCATGACATGTGATCGCATTAGCCAATCAGCAGCCAGCCAGCCAGCACAGTGTAATGGTCGAGCTATAAATGGCGGCCATTTTAGAATTCTCCATTTGCCTCCAGTCATTCAACAGAGGCAGACCTGGCTGTATTCAGGGAGAGAGTTAGGGACAGAGAAACGTTACTTAGGGACACAGAAACGTTACTTAGGGCCAAAGAAACGTTACTTAGGGCCACAGAAACGTTACTTAGGGCCACAGAATCGTTAGTTAGGGCCACAGAAACGTTACTTAGGGACACAGAATTGTTACTCAGGGACAGACAGAATTGTTACTGAGGGATACAGAATTGTTACTGAGGGCCACAGAATCGTTACTTAGGGCCACAGAAACGTTACTTAGGGCCACAGAATTGTTACTTAGGGACAGACACAGAATTGTTACTGAGGGACACAGATTTGTTACTGAGGGCAACAGAATCGTTACTTAGGGCCACAGAATTGTTACTTAGGGACAGACACAGAATTGTTACTGAGGGACACAGATTTGTTACTGAAGGCTACAGAATCATTACTTAGGGCCACAGAAACGTTACTTAGGGCCACAGAAACGTTACTTAGGGCCACAGAATTGTTACTTAGGGACAGACACAGAATTGTTATTGAGGGACACAGAATTGTTACTGAGGGCAACAGAACCGTTACTTAAGGCCACAGAAACGTTACTTAGGGCCACAGAATTGTTACTTAGGGACAGACACAGAATTGTTACTGAGGGACACAGATTTGTTACTGAGGGCCACAGAAACGTTACTTAGGGCCACAGAAACGTTACTTAGGGCCACAGAATCGTTAGTTAGGGCCACAGAAACGTTACTTAGGGACACAGAATTGTTACTCAGGGACAGACACAGAATTTTTACTGAGGGATACAGAATTGTTACTGAGGGCCACAGAATCGTTACTTAGGGCCACAGAAACGTTACTTAGGGCCACAGAATTGTTACTTAGGGACAGACACAGAATTGTTACTGAGGGACACAGAATTGTTACTGAGGGCCACAGAACCGTTACTTAGGGCCACAGAAACATTACTTAGGGCCACAGAATTGTTACTTAGGGACAGACACAGAATTGTTACTGAGGGACACAGATTTGTTACTGAGGGCCACAGAAACGTTACTTAGGGCCACAGAAACGTTACTTAGGGCCACAGAATCGTTACTTAGGGCCACAGAAACGTTACTTAGGGCCACAGAAACTTTACTTAGGGCCACAGAATTGTTACTTAGGGACAGACACAGAATTGTTACTGAGGGACACAGAATTGTTACTGAAGGCCACAGAACCGTTACTTAGGGCCACAGAAACGTTACTTAGGGACACAGAATTGTTACTCAGGGACAGACACAGAATTGTTACTGAGGGATACAGAATTGTTACTGAGGGACACAGAAACGTTACTTAGGGCCACAGAAACGTTACTTAGGGCCACAGAAACGTTACTTAGGGCCACAGAATTGTTACTTAGGAACAGACACAGAATTGTTACTGAGGGACACAGAATTGTTACTGAGGGCCACAGAACCGTTACTTAGGGCCACAGAAACGTTACTTAGGGACACAGAAACGTTACTTAGGGCCACAGAATCGTTACTTAGGGCCACAGAAACGTTACTTAGGGCCACAGAAACTTTACTTAGGGCCACAGAATTGTTACTTAGGGACACAGAATTGTTACTCAGGGACAGACACAGAATTGTTACTGAGGGATACAGAATTGTTACTGAGGGACACAGAAACATTACTTAGGGCAACAGAAACGTTACTTAGGGCCACAGAATTGTTACTTAGGGACAGACACAGAATTGTTACTGAGGGACACAGAATTGTTACTGAGGGCCACAGAACCGTTACTTAGGGCCACAGAAACGTTACTTAGGGACACAGAATTGTTCCTCAGGGACAGACACAGAATTGTTACTGAGGGATACAGAATTGTTACTGAGGGCAACAGAACCGTTACTTAGGGCCACAGAAACGTTACTTAGGGACACAGAATTGTTACTCAGGGACAGACACAGAATTGTTACTGAGGGACACAGAATTGTTACTGAGGGCCACAGAACTGTTACTGAGGGCCACAGAACTGTTACTTAGGGCCACAGAAACGTTACTTAGGGCCACAGAAACGTTACTTAGGGCCACAGAAACGTTACTTAGGGCTACAGAAACGTTACTTAGGGCCACAGAATCGTTACTTAGGGCCACAGAAACGTTACTTAGGGCCACAGAAACGTTACTTAGGGACACAGAATTGTTACTCAGGGACAGACACAGAATTGTTACTGAGGGACACAGATTTGTTACTGAGGGCCACAGAACCGTTACTTAGGGCCACAGAAATGTTACTTAGGGACACAGAATTGTTACTCAGGGACAGACACAGAATTGTTACTCAGGGACACAGAATTGTTACTGAGGGACACAGAATTGTTACTCAGGGACACAGAATTATTACTGAGGGACACAGAATTGTTACTCAGGGACACAGAATTGTTACTGAGGGACACAGAATTGTTACTGAGGGACACAGAATTGTTACTCAGGGACAGACACAGAATTGTTACTCAGGGACAGACACAGAATTGTTACTGAGGGACACAGAATTGTTACTGAGGGACACAGAATTGTTACTCAGGGACACAGAATTGTTACTCAGGGACAGACACAGAATTGTTACTGAGGGACACAGAATTGTTACTGAGGGCCACAGAACTGTTACTTAGGGCCACAGAAACGTTACTCAGGGACACAGAATTGTTACTCAGGGACAGACACAGAATTGTTACACAGGGACACAGAATCGTTTAATTAAAGAGTATGTCAGACAACATGCAGAGGAGTGGCAGAGGAGGCAATGTTTTAGGAGCGAGCAGACGTGGCAGCAGAGGAAGGGGTCGAGGCAGCACTATTCGCAGCCAAAGGCCAGTGCTCCCGGTGTCATCCAGCGGTCGTGTCTCCACCGACAACCCTGCCGTCATCGATTGGTTGGCTCGGTCGTCTTCCTCTTCCCAGGTCACCTCTGACACCTACAGCCAACGGTCGGTGGGTACGTCAGACACAACCGTTAGTTGGCATGGCCCGGGAGCAAGCCCACTGAAATCACGTGTCCTCTACCTGCCCCTGTCCTTTGGTGTTCCCTCACCAAGCAAAGTATCGCATGCTGTGGGCTCAGCCCCACTGTACAGTGAGGAAGAGCTAACAGAGGGCGGTCAGGAACGGGGGGAGACATCCGCCTCTTCAGCAGCCAGGCGAAGAAGTAGTGGCGAGGAGAGTGGCTCGGTAGCCGGTCTAGAGACAGGTCTGTCTCCTGACCCACAAGCAGCCGAGGGGGCTAGTAGTGAGGCGGAGACCCTAATTGATGATGATGAGGCTGATCGCACTTGGCAGCCTCGTCGTCATCAGGCTATTGCTTCCGCATCATCAGGAGAAGAGGGTGGCAGCTTGGCAGCGAGCAAAACAGTCGGTGGGTTGCCCAGGAGGCAGCAGGGTCGCAGCAGTGTGAGTGGAGGCAAACGGCCACGGAGTACAGCACCAGCTCCACTGCAGCCTACCACCACGGCCAGTAGTGGTGCCGGTGTGCACGGAGGAAGCAGCAGTCAGCCAGTGAGGAGTATCGGGGGCAAAGTTTCCTACTCGGCGGTGTGGCAATTTTTTGTCAAGCCGCCCGAGGAAGTAAACGTAGCCGTATGTCGACTATGTGGCCAGAAAGTCAAGCGTGGCCAGGGGGCCCATGTTGGGACTACAGCGTTGCGGCAGCATATGCAGCGTCGCCATTTGGTGGCCTGGGAAAACCGTGATAAAGATACGGCGGTTCTGCCCGCCCCAGCCCCCGCTCCATCACCCGCTCCGTTACTTGCTCCGTCACCCGACGTCAATCGCCCTCTATCAGCCAGTCAAGGCTCCAACACCTCTGCTGAGGGGAGTTGTCGCTCGTTGCCATCTTCCGCTCGTTCAGATGCTCCTTCTCCTGCTACTCCTCTTCACGGATTCCGTCAGCAGTCTTTCTTGGAATCCGTTTCCAAGAGACAACAGTTTGCGAGCACGCACCCGACGGTGCAAAAGCTGAACGTCCTCCTGTCCAAGTTGCTGGTGCTGCAATCCCTCCCTTTCCAAGTGGTGGACTCAGCACCTTTCCGACAAATGATGGCTTGTGCCGCGCCGTGGTGGAGAGTGCCAAGCCGTCATTTCTTCGCCAAAAAGGCAGTGCCAGCCCTGCATTCACATGTAGAAGAGATGGTGGGCCAGTCTTTGAGCATGTCGGTCTCTGCCAAAGTGCACGGCAGCGCCGACGTGTGGAGCTGTAACTACGGTCAGGGACAGTACATGTCATTTACGGCCCACTGGGTGAACGTGGTGCCGTCACAGCCGCACCAGCAACTTGGACAGGTCACGCCGCTTTTGCCTCCATGTTTGCACTCCTTGGTCCGGCAAAGATGTCCGCCTCTACCACCTCTTCTTCCGCCGTGTCCTCAGCCGCCACCCCCGTGCCAAGTCCCATTACCCGACCGGCATATCACATGTGCAGGGCGCAACGGTGTCACGCTGTGCTGCACCTGGTATGCCTTGGCGAACGTAGTCACACAGGGGAGGAACTTCTCAGTGTAATGAACAGAGAAATCGACAGATGGCTGTCTCCGCGCAAACTGAAAATCGGAACCATGTTGACCGACAACGGAAAGAATATGGTGTCTGCTCTGCGTCAAGGAAGGTTGTGCCATGCGCCATACATGGCTCACGTGTTCAATCTGGTTGTCAAGCGGTTCCTAAAATCCACCATCCCACTGCAAGACATCCTTAAAATGTCACGTAAACTTTGCATGCATTTCAGCCATTCCTACACCGCAAAGCACACCCTCCTTGAGCTGCAGCGGCAGAACGGAATTCCACAGCATCGCCTGATCTGCGACGTTGCAACAAGGTGGAATTCAACCCTACACATGTTAGACCGCCTTTACGAACAGCGAAAGGCCATCACCGATTTCCTGATGTTACAAGCGGATAAAGGTACTCCCCTGTGTAACTTTGATGTCAGCCATTGGCAGCTCATGTGTGACACCTGCCGCTTGCTCAGGCCCTTTGAGGAGGCCACGCTATTCGTGAGTCGGCAGGACTATGGGATGAACGACGTTATTCCTCTGTTGCACGTCCTGGAACAAATGCTGTTAACAATGGCTGGTCAGGGTGCGGTAGACGTGGCGCACAGATCTCAACGCCACATGACCCCTGTGGGGGCAGGACAGGAAGAAGAAGAGGAGGTAGAGGAGGACATTTGTGCTCAGGAATTATTGAGTGAAATGGGTGGTTTTTCCACTCAGCGGACAGGAGTGGAGGAGCAGGAGCATCTGGTAGAGGAGGAGGAGGAGGAGACAGAGGACCCAGACGCACCGTGGCAGTATGCTATGGAGATGGAGGCAGGGAGTCCCTCGCATTCCTTGGCACAAATGGCCCATAGCATGCTCGGTTGCTTGCGTAGCGACAGCCGAATAATAACCATCAGACAGAGGGATGACTTTTGGCTGTCCACCTTGTTGGACCCTCGCTACCGTTCAAAAATGGTGGCCTTTTTCACACCTGCTGAGACGGAGGCCAAAATAACGTACTATAAAAACCACCTATGTAGTCAGTTGGTCTCTGCCTTTGTGCGCCAACGTCCATCCTCAGACACTGTGGGCCCTGTGCGCTCGCGTTCCGCTGCCATGGCAGCAGGGGAGGGGTGGGGTGGTAGGAGCAGTGGTAGCTCCACCAGCAGCGGCTGCCTCAGTCTGCAGTCGATGATGAGTAGCTTTCTTCACCAGCGCAGTGAGGAAACTACTAACCAGCCGCAGCAGCAGCAGCATCAGGTGGACCTGGAGCAGGACCTCAAACAACAGGCTTGGGCCTACTTGGACAGCACCCTGCCAACCGAGGTAGACAATCCCCTTGACTACTGGGCAATGAAACTTGACCTTTGGCCCCAACTAGCTGAATTTGCCCTTGAAAGGCTGTCATGCCCGGCCAGTAGCGTGGCATCGGAGCGCGTGTTTAGTGCGGCAGGAGGTATTGTAACTCCGCGGAGGACACGACTGTCCACCCAAAGTGTGGAGAGACTCACGTTTGTGAAAATGAATCAGGCGTGGATTAGTCTGGATTTCAAACCACCAGTTCCTGACACAACTGGCTAAATCGGCCATGAATCATGCCCCTGCCATGTGCCACTTTCACGTCTCCTCACACTGCTGGTGTGTTCCATTTTTTGTCATAGGGTGCTGGCAGATTACGGGCCTCCCATAGCTGCTGCCAGGCCCCTAATCTGCCATGGGCCCCTATACCGCCTCCTCATGCTGCTGCCAAGTCCAGAGTCTCTCATGGGTCCCTGTACGGCCTCCCATTGCTGCTGTCTCCATCGCCACACTCTGCCATGTGCCACTTTCAGGTCTCCTCACACACTGCTGGTGTGTTCAATTTTTTGTCATAGGGTGCTGGCAGATTACGGGCCTCCCATAGCTGCTGCCAGGATCATAATCTGCCATGGGCCCCTATACCGCCTCCTCATGCTGCTGACAGGTCCAGAGTCTCTCATGGGTCCCTGTACAGCGTCCCATTGCTGCTGTCTCCATCGCCACACTCTGCCATGTGCCACTTTCAGGTCTCCTCACACTGCTGGTGTGTTCAATTTTTTGTCATAGGGTGCTGGCAGATTACGGGCCTCCCATAGCTGCTGCCAGGACCATAATCTGCCATGGGCCCCTATACCGCCTCCTCATGCTGCTGCCAGGTCCAGAGTCTCTCATGGGTCCCTGTACGGCCTCCCATTGCTGCTGTCTCCATCGCCACACTCTGCCATGTGCCACTTTCAGGTCTCCTCACACACTGCTGGTGTGTTCAATTTTTTGTCATAGGGTGCTGGCAGATTACGGGCCTCCCATAGCTGCTGCCAGGCCCCTAATCTGCCATGGGCCCCTGTACCGCCTCCTCATGCTGCTGCCAGGTCCACAGTGTCTCTTGCCATGTGCCACTTTCAGGTCTCCTCACACTGCTGGTGTGTTCAATTTTTTGTCATAGGGTGCTGGCAGATTACGGGCCTCCCATAGCTGCTGCCAGGACCATAATCTGCCATGGGCCCCTGTACCGCCTCCTCATGCTGCTGCCAGGTCCACAGTGTCTCATGCCATGTGCCACTTTCAGGTCTCCTCACACTGCTGGTGTGTTCCATTTTTTGTCATAGGGTGCTGGCAGATTACGGGCCTCCTATAGCTGCTGCCAGGCCCCTAATCTGCCATGGGCCCCTATACCGCCTCCTCATGCTGCTGCCAAGTCCAGAGTCTCTCATGGGTCCCTGTACGGCGTCCCATTGCTGCTGTCTCCATCGCCACACTCTGCCATGTGCCACTTTCAGGTCTCCTCACACTGCTGGTGTGTTACAATTTTTTGTCATAGGGTGCTGGCAGATTACGGGCCTCCCATAGCTGCTGCCAGGCCCCTAATCTGCCATGGGCCCCTGTACCGCCTCCTCGTGCTGCTGCCAAGTCCAGAGTCTCTCATGGGTCCCTGTACGGCGTCCCATTGCTGCTGTCTCCATCGCCACACTCTGCCATGTGCCACTTTCAGGTCTCCTCACACTGCTGGTGTGTTCAATTTTTTGTCATAGGGTGCTGGCAGATTACGGGCCTCCCATAGCTGCTGCCAGGACCATAATCTGCCATGGGCCCCTGTACCGCCTCCTCATGCTGCTGCCAGGTCCACAGTGTCTCATGCCATGTGCCACTTTTAGGTCTCCTCACACTGCTGGTGTGTTCAATTTTTTGACATAGGGTGCTGGCAGATTACGGACCTCCCATAGCTGCTGCCAGGCCCCTAATCTGCCATGGGCCCCTGTACCGCCTCCTCATGCTGCTGCCAGGTCCACAGTGTCTCATGCCATGTGCCACTTTCAGGTCTCCTCACACTGCTGGTGTGTTCAATTTTTTGACATAGGGTGCTGGCAGATTACGGACCTCCCATAGCTGCTGCCAGGCCCCTAATCTGCCATGGGCCCCTATACCGCCTCCTCATGCTGCTGCCAAGTCCAGAGTCTCTCATGGGTCCCTGTACGGCGTCCCATTGCTGCTGTCTCCATCGCCACACTCTGCCATGTGCCACTTTCAGGTCTCCTCACACTGCTGGTGTGTTCAATTTTTTGTCATAGGGTGCTGGCAGATTACGGGCCTCCCATAGCTGCTGCCAGGACCATAATCTGCCATGGGCCCCTGTACCGCCTCCTCATGCTGCTGCCAGGTCCACAGTGTCTCATGCCATGTGCCACTTTCAGGTCTCCTCACACTGCTGGTGTGTTCAATTTTTTGACATAGGGTGCTGGCAGATTACGGACCTCCCATAGCTGCTGCCAGGCCCCTAATCTGCCATGGGCCCCTATACCGCCTCCTCATGCTGCTGCCAAGTCCAGAGTCTCTCATGGGTCCCTGTACGGCGTCCCATTGCTGCTGTTTCCATCGCCACACTCTGCCATGTGCCACTTTCAGGTCTCCTCACACTGCTGGTGTGTTCCATTTTTTGTCATAGGGTGCTGGCAGATTACGGGCCTCCCATAGCTGCTGCCAGGCCCCTAATCTGCCATGGGCCCCTGTACCGCCTCCTCGTGCTGCTGCCAAGTCCAGAGTCTCTCATGGGTCCCTGTACGGCGTCCCATTGCTGCTGTCTCCATCGCCACACTCTGCCATGTGCCACTTTCAGGTCTCCTCACACTGCTGGTGTGTTCAATTTTTTGTCATAGGGTGCTGGCAGATTACGGGCCTCCCATAGCTGCTGCCAGGACCATAATCTGCCATGGGCCCCTGTACCGCCTCCTCATGCTGCTGCCAGGTCCACAGTGTCTCATGCCATGTGCCACTTTTAGGTCTCCTCACACTGCTGGTGTGTTCAATTTTTTGACATAGGGTGCTGGCAGATTACGGACCTCCCATAGCTGCTGCCAGGCCCCTAATCTGCCATGGGCCCCTGTACCGCCTCCTCATGCTGCTGCCAGGTCCACAGTGTCTCATGCCATGTGCCACTTTCAGGTCTCCTCACACTGCTGGTGTGTTCAATTTTTTGACATAGGGTGCTGGCAGATTACGGACCTCCCATAGCTGCTGCCAGGCCCCTAATCTGCCATGGGGCCCTATACCGCCTCCTCATGCTGCTGCCAAGTCCAGAGTCTCTCATGGGTCCCTGTACGGCGTCCCATTGCTGCTGTCTCCATCGCCACACTCTGCCATGTGCCACTTTCAGGTCTCCTCACACTGCTGGTGTGTTCAATTTTTTGTCATAGGGTGCTGGCAGATTACGGGCCTCCCATAGCTGCTGCCAGGACCATAATCTGCCATGGGCCCCTGTACCGCCTCCTCATGCTGCTGCCAGGTCCACAGTGTCTCATGCCATGTGCCACTTTCAGGTCTCCTCACACTGCTGGTGTGTTCAATTTTTTGACATAGGGTGCTGGCAGATTACGGACCTCCCATAGCTGCTGCCAGGCCCCTAATCTGCCATGGGCCCCTATACCGCCTCCTCATGCTGCTGCCAAGTCCAGAGTCTCTCATGGGTCCCTGTACGGCGTCCCATTGCTGCTGTTTCCATCGCCACACTCTGCCATGTGCCACTTTCAGGTCTCCTCACACTGCTGGTGTGTTCCATTTTTTGTCATAGGGTGCTGGCAGATTACGGGCCTCCTATAGCTGCTGCCAGGCCCCTAATCTGCCATGGGCCCCTATACCGCCTCCTCATGCTGCTGCCAAGTCCAGAGTCTCTCATGGGTCCCTGTACGGCCTCCCATTGCTGCTGTCTCCATCGCCACACTCTGCCATGTGCCACTTTCAGGTCTCCTCACACTGCTGGTGTGTTCCATTTTTTGTCATAGGGTGCTGGCAGATTACGGGCCTCCTATAGCTGCTGCCAGGCCCCTAATCTGCCATGGGCCCCTGTACCGCCTCCTCATGCTGCTGCCAGGTCCACAGTGTCTCATGCCATGTGCCACTTTCAGGTCTCCTCACACTGCTGGTGTGTTCAATTTTTTGACATAGGGTGCTGGCAGATTACGGACCTCCCATAGCTGCTGCCAGGCCCCTAATCTGCCATGGGCCCCTGTACCGCCTCCTCATGCTGCTGCCAGGTCCACAGTGTCTCATGCCATGTGCCACTTTCAGGTCTCCTCACACTGCTGGTGTGTTCAATTTTTTGTCATAGGGTGCTGGCAGATTACGGGCCTCCCATAGCTGCTGCCAGGCCCCTAATCTGCCATGGGCCCCTATACCGCCTCCTCATGCTGCTGCCAAGTCCAGAGTCTCTCATGGGTCCCTGTACGGCGTCCCATTGCTGCTGTCTCCATCGCCACACTCTGCCATGTGCCACTTTCAGGTCTCCTCACACTGCTGGTGTGTTCAATTTTTTGTCATAGGGTGCTGGCAGATTACGGGCCTCCCATAGCTGCTGCCAGGCCCCTAATCTGCCATGGGCCCCTGTACCGCCTCCTCATGCTGCTGCCAAGTCCAGAGTCTCTCATGGGTCCCTGTACGGCGTCCCATTGCTGCTGTCTCCATCGCCACACTCTGCCATGTGCCACTTTCAGGTCTCCTCACACTGCTGGTGTGTTCAATTTTTTGTCATAGGGTGCTGGCAGATTACGGACCTCCCATAGCTGCTGCCAGGCCCCTAATCTGCCATGGGCCCCTGTACCGCCTCCTCATGCTGCTGCCAGGTCCACAGTGTCTCATGCCATGTGCATCTTTCAGGTCTCCTCACACTGCTGGTGTGTTCCATTTTTTGTCATAGGGTGCTGGCAGATTACGGGCCTCCTATAGCTGCTGCCAGGCCCCTAATCTGCCATGGGCCCCTATACCGCCTCCTCATGCTGCTGCCAAGTGCAGAGTCTCTCATGGGTCCCTGTACGGCCTCCCATTGCTGCTGTCTCCATCACCACACTCTGCCATGTGCCACTTTCATGTCTCCTCACACTGCTGGTGTGTTCCATTTTTTGTCATAGGGTGCTGGCAGATTACGGGCCTCCCATAGCTGCTGCCAGGCCCCTAATCTGCCATGGGCCCCTATACCGCCTCCTCATGCTGCTGCCAGGTCCAGAGTCTCTCATGGGTCCCTGTACGGCCTCCCATTGCTGCTGTCTCCATCGCCACACTCTGCCATGTGCCACTTTCAGGTCTCCTCACACTGCTGGTGTGTTCCATTTTTTGTCATAGGGTGCTGGCAGATTACGGGCCTCCCATAGCTGCTGCCAGGACCCTAATCTGCCATGGGCCCCTTTACCGCCTCCTCATGCTGCTGCCAGGTCCACAGTGTCTCATGCCATGTGCCACTTTCAGGTCTCCTCACACTGCTGGTGTGTTCCATTTTTTGTCATAGGGTGCTGGCAGATTACGGGCCTCCTATAGCTGCTGCCAGGCCCCTAATCTGCCATGGGCCCCTATACCGCCTCCTCATGCTGCTGCCAAGTCCAGAGTCTCTCATGGGTCCCTGTACGGCCTCCCATTGCTGCTGTCTCCATCACCACACTCTGCCATGTGCCACTTTCATGTCTCCTCACACTGCTGGTGTGTTCCATTTTTTGTCATAGGGTGCTGGCAGATTACGGGCCTCCCATAGCTGCTGCCAGGCCCCTAATCTGCCATGGGCCCCTATACCGCCTCCTCATGCTGCTGCCAGGTCCAGAGTCTCTCATGGGTCCCTGTACGGCCTCCCATTGCTGCTGTCTCCATCGCCACACTCTGCCATGTGCCACTTTCAGATCTCCTCACACTGCTGGTGTGTTACAATTTTTGTCATAGGGTGCTGGCAGATTACGGGCCTCCCATAGCTGCTGCCAGGCCCCTAATCTGCCATGGGCCCCTATACCGCCTCCTCATGCTGCTGCCAAGTCCAGAGTCTCTCATGGGTCCCTGTACGGCGTCCCATTGCTGCTGTCTCCATCGCCACACTCTGCCATGTGCCACTTTCAGGTCTCCTCACACTGCTGGTGGTTTCCATTTTTTTCATAGGGTGCTGTATGGCCTCCCATTGCTGCTGCCTCCACCGCCACACTGTGGCTCCACACTCTGGTTTTGGCCCCGTGACTGCCCAAATGAGTGAAGTGTGCGGTGATTCTAAGATCGACGGCACTCATCTGCATGTCATACTGACTGTCAGTATTATTTCTCTTCCCCAGCAGACTCCAAGGGCATTTAAATTAAAGGTACAGTGTTCTGCACTAATATAAAGGCTCTCTGAAGCCTAGAAACACCCTTTTATAAGTTAAATTCGCAGCGAATATATTCAACTCGAATCAAAATTTTTCCACGAATTCGCCGAATCAGTCGAATCGAATTTTTGAATACTTCGCTCATCTCTAAACTTTACCTATAAATGTTAGTAACCAGTTATATTCTGTGTATCTAAGAAAAAATCCAGGACTTTTTCCAAGCAATCCACTGAGCTGGCGAGAAACAACTCTTGAGTGAGTCTATTCCACATTTTCACAGCTTTTACTGTGAAGAAACCTTTCCGTGTTTGGAGAGTGAATTGCATTTTCCTCCAGACATAGAGTGCCCCCTTGTCCACTGTGATGACCTCAGGGTGAATAACTCTACACCGAGTTCACTATATGAACCACTGAAGTATTTATACATGGTGATCATATCCCCCCTTAAAAATCATGCATGTGTATATAAGAATATACATGGCAGAGTGAAGTCACAAATCCCTATGTATATACATATTCTGGGTAATTCTGTAGGCAGGTGTTTGGCCTCCCTGCAAGGGTGGCGCTATTCAGCGACTGCTGTGCAGAAGGAGCAAAGAAGAAGGAAGAATCCATGTTCCTCTGAGATCTCCATAGGTGTCATCAGGGGAGCAGCTGTCTGATTGGACGCTGCTACTCTGGCTGACCTCCACAGCCATCTTTAGGGTGGGCAGTGCTATAAAGTAACACTGCCCCCCCCTGTGGTTGGCGTGCATTTTGTATGTGGTCAGGTCAGAGAACCCCTTCTGGTTAGGGACAGATCATTTAGCATACAGTGAGGAACAGAAGTACTTGAACACCCTGCGCTTTTGCAAGTTCTCCCACTTAGAAATCATGGAGGGGTCTGAAATTCACATTGTAGGTGAATTCCCACTCTGAGAGACAGGATGTTAAAAAAATTCAGGAAATCACATTGTATGATTTTTAAAGAATGTATTTGTCTTGCACTGCTGAACATAAGTAATACCAATATGGGGCATAATAATACCAATGATGGGGCACTATTCCTCCCACTAATACCAATGATGGAGCACTATTCATCCCACTGCCACCAGTGATGGGGCACTGTTCCTCCAACTAATACCAATGATGGGGCACTGTTCATCCCACTGCCACCAGTGATGGGGCACTGTTCCTCCAACTAATACCAATGATGGGGCATTTATCTCCCACTAATACCAATGATGGTGCAATATTCCTCCCACTAATACCAATGATGGGGCACTGTTCCTCCAACTAATACCAATGATGGGGCACTATTCCTCCCACTAATACCAATGATGGGGCACTATTCCTCCCACTAATATCAATGATGGGGCACTATTCCTCCCACTAATACCAATGATGGGGCACTATTCCTCCCACTAATATCAATGATGGGGCACTATTCCTCCCACTAATACCAATGATGGTGCAATATTCCTCTCACTAATACCAATGATGGTGCAATATTCCTCCCACTAATACCAATGATGGGGCAATATTCCTCCGACTAATACCAATGATGGGGCAATATTCCTCCCACTAATACCAATGATGGGGAAATATTCCTCCCGCTAATACCAATGATGGGGCAAAATTCCTCCCGCTAATACCAATGATGGAGCAATATTCCCCCCGCTAATACCAATGATGGGGCAATATTCCTCCCACTAATACCAATGATGGGGCAATATTCCCCCCACTAATACCAATGATGGAGCAATATTCCTCCCACTAATACCAATGATGGGGCACTATTCCTCCCACTAATACCAATGATGGGGCAATATTCCTCCCACTAATACCAATGATGGGGCAATATTCCTCCCACTAATACCAATGATGGGGAAATATTCATCCCACTAATATCAATGATGGGGAAATATTCCTCCCACTAACACCAATGATGGGGCACTGTTCCTTCCACTGATACCAATGATGGGGCACTATTCCTCCCACTAATACCAATGATGGGGCAATATTCCTCCCACTAATACCAATGATGGGGCACTGTTCCTCCAACTAATACCAATGATGGGGCACTATTCCTCCAACTAATACCAATGATGGGGCAATATTCCTCCCACTAATACCAATGATGGGGCACTATTCCTCCCACTGACACCAATGATGGGGCACTATTCCTCTCACTAATACCAATGATGAGGCACTGTTCCTTCCACTAATACAGTCATGGCCGAAATTGTTGGCACCCTTGATATTTCTCCAGGAAATCATGTATTTCTCACGAAACGTATTGCATTAACACATGTTTTGCTATACACATGTTTATTCCCTTTGTGTGTATTGGGACAAAACAAAAAAAGGGAGGAAAGAAAGCAAATTCGACATAATGTCACACAAACCTCCAAAAATGGGCTGGACAAAAGTATTGGCACCCTTTCACAACTGCGGATAAATAAGAATGTTACAAGCATGTGATGCTCCTGTAAACTCACCTGGGGCAAGTAACAGGTGTGGGCAATATAGAAATCACACCTGAAAGCAGATAAAAAGGAGAGACGTTCACTTAACCTTTGCATTGTGTGTCTGTCTGTGCCACACTAAGCATGGACAACAGAAAGAGGAGACGAGAACTGTCTGAGGACCTGAGAACCAAAATTGTGGCAAAATATCAACAATCTCAAGGTTACAAGTCCATCTCCAGAGAACTAGATTTGCCTTTGTCCACAGTGCGCAACATTATCAAGAAGTTTGCAACCCATGGCACTGTAGCTAATCTCCCTGGTCGTGGACGGATGAGGAAAATTGATGAAAGATTGCAACGCAGAATAGTCCGGATGGTGGATAAGCAGCCCCAAACATGTTCCAAAGACATTCAAGCTGTCCTGCAGGCTCAGGGAGCATCAGTGTCAGCGCGAACTATCCGTCGACATTTAAATGAAATGAAACGCTATGGCAGGAGACCCAGGAGGACCCCACTGCTGACACAGAGACATAAAAAAGCAAGACTACAGTTTGCCAAAATGTACTTGAGTAAGCCAAAAGCCTTCTGGGAAAACGTCTTGTGGACAGATGAGACCAAGATAGAGCTTTTCGGTAAAGCACATCATTCTACTGTTTACCGAAAACGGAATGAGGCCTACAAAGAACAAAACACAGTACCTACGGTAAAATATGGTGGAGGTTCAATGATGTTTTGGGGTTGTTTTGCTGCCTCTGGCACTGGGTGCCTTGACTGTGTGCAAGGCATCATGAAATCTGAGGATTACCAAAGGATTTTGGGTCGCACTGTAGGGCCCAGTGTCAGAAAGCTGGGTTTGCGTCCAAGATCCTGGGTCTTCCAGCAGGACAATGACCCCAAACATACGTCAAAAAGCACTCAGAAATGGATGGCAAAGAAGCGCTGGAGAGTTCTGAAGTGGCCAGCAATGAGCCCAGATCTAAATCCCATTGAACACCTGTGGAGAGATCTTAAAATTGCTGTTGGGAAAAGGTGTCCTTCCAATAAGAGAGACCTGGAGCTGTTTGCAAAGGAAGAGTGGTCCAAAATTCCGGGTGAGAGGTGTCAGAAGCTTATTGATGGTTATAGGAAGCGACTGATTTCAGTTATGTTTTCCAAAGGGTGTGCAACCAAATATTAAGTTAAGGGTGCCAATACTTTTGTCCAGCCCATTTTTGGGGTTTTGTGTGACATTATGTCATATTTGCTTTTCTGCCTCTGTTTTATATTTGTTCCAATACATACAAAGGGAATAAACATGTGTATAGCAAAACATGTGTTAATGCAATACCTTTTTTGTGTGAAATACTTGATTTTCAGGAAAAATATCAAGGGTGCCAACAATTTCGGCCATGACTGTACCAATGATGGGGCACTGTTCCTCCAACTAATACCAATGATGGGGCAATATTCCTCCCACTAATACCAATGATGGGGCACTATTCCTCCCACTGACTCCAATGATGGGGCACTATTCCTCTCACTAATACCAATGATGAGGCACTGTTCCTTCCACTAATACCAATGATGGGGCACTGTTCCTCCAACTAATACCAATGACTGGATACTATTCCTCTTTCCACTGACTACAAGCTCTATGTCATTTTTTTTATTCCTACTGACGCTGGGACATTTTCTACTCCCATTGGGCACTCCGGCCCTCCTAAAGTCTTAAGGACAGCAAACCGCCATTGTTTAGAAAATTTGGAGACCCCTGACTTAAGGTATTGAAACCACCGGATAGGCATAACGGCCAAGCTACTAGATAGATTTTTTTTTTTCAGAAGGAGTTCAGCAATAGCAGCCCCTGTATTGCTCTTGTGTAGAGTCTTCTGTAAGGACACCTCCTGCTGATCTGTGAATCTGCGGCTGCAGATGAGCTGACTTTCCTATAGATCACTATCTCACTGACTTACAGGTCCAGGAATTGCAGTCTGGAACACATTATGTGCATTAGGTGGCTCTGTATTTTCCCATGTTCCAGCAATTCCCATTAATGGTCATTTTTTCCATAACATTATTGGTACTACTGAAATGACCTTGAATAGCCATTTGCCTTTATTGCTTTACAGCTGAACACTGATTAGTGGAATCATGGGAGGATGCAATGAATCATTGTGTTGTTCTACTAAGTGATTTTATAGCATGTAGTGATAAAGCGTTTTCTAGCTTATCAGTAGTTTTTATTTAAGTAATCCAATCTTTCTTTTTTTCTGGTCTCTGGTTTGGGAGGTCCTTCCTGTAGTGTCCATGGCATTTAGTACTGATCTGGAAAACTAGAGTGGAAGTGCTGGGGCCTTAGAACTGATCATTTGTCACAAGAATTAAAATGATAGATTGGTCAGGGCATCTGGATTATGGGCAAACTGCATTTTCCAGCAAAAGGATCTCTACCGTCCTTCTGACTTGTAACTCAAGGGGATCAAGAATGAAGTGCCACACCCAATGTTCAACTTCAATCTTTATTTAAAAATCACTGCTTTACCACCGCTCTCAAGAACCGGAAAAGGTGCCAGGGATCTACATGTGACAGCGAATTTAGGTAAATTAGAGAGGGCCTTTTTTTTTCTTTAATAGATTAAAAAAATGGCTAGGGGCAAGTGTGTGTCTTGGATGCAGTTTTAGTTGAAATCTGAAGTCCTATGATTTCCTCCCACCGTCACAGCCATAGTCTTCCAGTCAGTGTAGTGTCACCTTACATTGGTGGCTTGGTGGTCAGTGTAGTGCCACCTTAAATGATGGATTGGTGGTTAATGTACTGCTACCTTACATTAGTAGTCAGTGTAGTGCCACCTTACATTGGTGGTCAGTGTAATGACACCTTACATTGGGGGTCAGTGTAATGACACCTTACATTGGGGGTCAGTGAAGTCCCCTCCTACATTGGTGATTGGCGAAAACATTCCCCCTTACATTGGTGGTTGTAGAAAAAGTCCCCCTTACACTGGTGATCAGTGGTAAAGGCCCTTTTTACATTTGTGGTCAGTGTGGTGCCCCCATATATTGGTGAAAAAGTTCCCCCTTACATTGGTGGTTGATGGAAAAAGTCCCCCTTACATTGACATACACACTGGCCATAAAACCAACAGAGAGGAGATGGAGTGATTCCAGAGGGAACTGAGCTGAGAATGGTGGACAGAGAGGGTACCAGACACCCAAGAGAATAGGGGCTTGCGGCTACTGCTGCTGATTGCCAGGAGTCTAGAGGAGAGAATTCAGGAGATCTAACCCAACTTCTGTTTGGTGAATGTTGGGTCCAAGTACACGATGGGTCATCACTGGGCAGCACAGAAGAACCCAACTATGAAGTTGCTCCTCCAAGGGGAGTACTACACTTCTCTTTGTTAGTTGTTTGCCTCAAATATTCTGACATATCACATTTACTATTTGCCTAGTAGCTAGTTATCCTTGTTCATCTCTATTTTATTCAGAGGAATTGGCTGCAAACCTAAAAATATCTGTGGTCACCTTCTTTCTACTTACTTCTTTACACCTTACAGTATCTTCACAGATCTAGAAATGTCCAATTATACCACATGTATTTCTTCAATAAGACTCCATATCCCACAGCTTTGTGATTCATCCGCACACTAACAGCTATGCAGGTGACACAAGGGAAGTTTATCATCCTCACTTAAACCAGTTATTTTTGCTACATTTACCAAACATATTTCATTTTCTTAGTTGCTTTGGAGTGTGGGACGAAACCAAAGTACCCGGAGGAAACCCACGCAGGCACAGGGAGAACATGCAAACTCTAGGCAAGTAGTACTGTGGATGAGATTCAAACTGACAACCCTAGCACTGCCAGGCAGAAGTGCTAACCACTTAGCCACTGTGCTGCACAAAGGACAAGAACACCCGAGTCACCCAGATGGACAGAAAGAGAGTTGGGATTATATTCAAGGAGATATCACTGTTGGAGTACTGAAGACATAGAAAACTCTAGGGGCTGAGTTTCAGGTGGATGGACTTTTAAAGTAGTTATACTGTCACAGGAATAATAATTCAAAGCAAAGTAGATGCAGTCATTGTCTGGGTATTCGAACAGCCCTGGGAGCAGCAGCTGTCAGAATATAATAGCTGGCAGTGGAGATTCCTCCATCCATGCTGTTAATGTGGATGGGGGAAACTACTAATGTCTCTCATTCAGGCCCACATGTATGGCTAGCCTTAGATAGCTGTCACTGAAACAGGTTTTCCCATTGAAAAAAATCCCTCAGCTTCTCTACCAGAATAAGGCCTGGAGCTAGATAAGCAGCATACGTGGAAGGCCTGACATGACTAGGTTGGCAGGATTGGTGGAGCAACGTAGGATTATTAGAGGAGTTTTTGTTTAAAAAGGGGAAGTGTTAGCTGATTTGAGGGGGTTTGGGTGTGGCTTAAAAGGGGCCCGGGCGACTCCCGTGCCCTTTCTTTACCCCCCCAAACCACACGGCCAGCTCTGCGAGCCCCCGCCCTTCCTTGAGCGTGGCACGGCATGGGAGTAGTGCAGTTATTGGTGTCAGACAGTGGCCTGGGACGGCCGAGACTACCCAGGGAAGAAGCCGAGGTGTCTCTGTGACCCCCTCCGTGCCTACTTTGTCTAGGGACCAGCATTCGGTGGCTGCCGGCTGTTCCCCGCGGTGGTGCGCTCTGCAGACTCGGAGTAGTGGGAGTGTCGGAGGCTCCGGTCCGGCTCCAGGTGATGACGTCAGCAGAGGCGCCCAACAGTCACAGCTCCGGTGACAGGAGCTGCTTCATCACTCCTGAATGGCGCCAGGGCTCAGGAGGAGGAGCACTCTGAGGGGGAACTGTCCAGCTCGGAAGAGGGCAAAGTGACTCCTGGCTCCATGGAAGCTGGGATCTGGAGGTACGGTTGAGTGGAGTGGATCCCTGGGGCAGCCTGGTAAGACTCATCATGTTATCTCTGTTGCTTCTCCTTTTCCTGTCTGTGTGGGGTCTGTTCCTTCTCCTTTCCTTTCTGGGGTTGTTTCTGGTGTATCTCATGCAATTGCTGTTGGAGTGGATGTACCAAGTGCAGTGGGGGGGGGGATGCCGATGGGGGGGGCTCATTGCCTGGGACGGCTCTGCCTGCAGGTCAGGAGGCGTTGGTGTTGTCAGTGCTTCAAACGCTGTGGTCTGATTTTAGAGATGCGTTATCGCGATTTGAGCCTGGAGTTGCTGTGGCTGTGTCAGTGGGTTGCCTGGTGAATGCGTGGTCAGCTGGGCCAAGTGGCCCTGTTCCTGTGGTCCCTGCACTGATTTCCAGTCCTGTCTCTGTTCAGTTTGAGACCTTGGGGAGCTCGCCTCTGTCCTCGTCGGTGCCTGCGGCGAGGGACGTGGTGGTTTCTGATGCTGTAGCATCAGCGGTTCCAGAGGGGGTTTGCCGCCAGTGGGGACTGGTGGCAACTCAGTGGACACGGATAAGGCAGTTGTGCGGCTGTCTGATGCAGCAAAATGTGAGGTTTATGTCTGCTTTGAGAATCCGCTGGGTACGCACTTGAAACCTGATGTCAGAGAAAAAATATGGAGAGGTGAGTATGTGGTGATTTTCTCATTATTGCTGTTAGAGAAGTTCAACCTCGATAGGGTTAAGCCGTACGAGAGCAAGAAGGAGGAAGAAGAACAGCGACGTTATCTGTTGATCCCTAGGACCTTTTCTAATTGGCTACAAGACTTCAGCATTTTAGCCAGTGTGTTTGGGGAAAAAGCGCTGGAGAATTGTCCCCCCCTCTTTTGCTACCTGGATTCCATTTAGCGAAGCCCAACAATTCCTGCAGCGCAAGGCGGTCAGACCTGCACTGACATTGGACTACAAGGATATTAGCCTGTGGATGAAACTTATGACTCAGGCAAAAGGTGCTAGTTCCCCCTTTCCGGGTGGGGTCGGGTTCACAACCACACCTTCGACCACGAAACATAAGGCGTACTGCTGGCAGTTTAACTATGGGGTCTGTCGATTTGGAGGTTCCTGACATTTTCGGCATGAGTGCTCGGGTTGTGGCGGAGCACACCCATTATCCAGGTGTTTCAAACAGGGTAGGGGGAGAGGTGCAGACGCTGGAAAATGGGAAGATGCCGGTGAGAGTGGAAAAATTGGTCCTGTTCTTAAGCAGGTATCTGGACCATGATGCTGCTAGGCTCTTGTTTGGTTTTTCTGAGGGCTTCCTGATTCCTTGTACTTTAACGGTCATCCCTCCTGAGGCTGATATAATTTGTGGTTGGCCAAGTCTTATTTGAGCGTGGTTTCAGCTAAGCTGCTCAAGGAAGTTTCAGTGGGCAGGATGGCTGACCCCTTTACTTCTCCTTTGGCCGATTTAGTTGTGTCTCCTTTAGGGGTGGTTCCCAAGAAAGAACCCAATCAGTTTCAGCTTATACACCTTCTTTCTCACCCTGCTGGTGGCTCTGTCAATGATGCCATTGACCCTGCATTGTACGCCGTGTCCTATGCTTCTTTCGATCAGGCGGTGGCCTGGGTGCGCAGGTTTGGACAGGGAGCTCTGCTTGCTAAGACGGATATTGGGTCAGCTTTTCGTTTGCTGCTGGTGCACCCGATGAGTCTCTGTTTGCTTGGCTGCCGTTGGGGTGGTGAATACTTTGTGGACTGTTGTTTACCCATGGGTTGTGCAATATTTTATTAGTTGTTTGAAGCTTTTAGTTCTTTTCTGGAATGGGTGGTGAAGGATGTTTTGGCTTCCATTTTACATTACCTGGATGATTGTTTGGTGATTGGCCCGCCTGACGAGTTGATCTGCATGACATTGTTGGCTACGTTGCAGCATGTTTTTTCCCAATTTGGGGTCCCACTGGCTCACAACAAAACAGAGAGCCCTTGCACTGAATTGCATTTTTGGGCATTGTCATTGATATGGTGGCAATGGAATGTCATTTGCTGGTAGACAAGCTGGAGGATTTGTATGTGACGGTGGTTGCGGCCAAGTGTTGCAAGAAAATCCAACTGCGCTCTTTGCATGCTCTTCTTGGCAAATTGAACTTTGTCCACTGCATAATGCCCATGAGGAGGGTTTTCTGATGCCGTCTGGCTGCCGCCACTGTCGGATGTACAGCTTCTCATCATTACATCCGGTTGTCCAGGGCACATCTGTCGGTGTGGGAAATGTTTCTGGCATCTTACAACAGTCGCTCTTTGTGGATGGACTCCACAGTGTCTAATTCTGATTTGGAGTTGTTTACGGACGCGGCTGGTTCCGTGGGTTATGCAGCGTATTTTCATGGTAGGTGGAGTGTGGGTAGTTGGCCGGATTCCTGGAGAGAGTCTGCTTTGCTGAGTAATATGGTGTTGCTGGAATTATTTCCCATTGTGTTGGTGGCAGAATTGCGGGGACAGGAATTTCAGAATAAGCAGGTTAAATTTCATTGTGACAATATGGGAGTGGTGCAAGCCATCAACAGCATCTCTGCTTCTTCCCCTCCCGTTATTAGACTGCTTCTGGTGTTACGATGTTTGCAACTGAATTCTTTTGTCTATGCTGTTCATGTGCCGGGGGTTACCAACACTGTGGCTGACGCTTTGTCTCAATTCCAGTGGGAAAAGTTCCTTTGGCTGGCACCGGAAGCTGAGCGGCTGGGGATTCTTTGCCCCGGGCATTTGTGGACCATCGCCTTGCCACCGTAGTTGGATTGATATGCGACTCTGTGAGTTCTTCAACGTGGACTGCTTATGACAAGGTCTGGCGTGACTGGCATGGGTTGGTAGGTTCGGAAGGGGGATGTTTTCGGGATGAAGAGAGGTTGCGCATTTTGCTTTATTTTATTGGGCAAAAATTTGAGGAAGTGGTGTCTGTATCTTCAATGACTCACCAGATGGTGGGTTTGGCTTTTTTGTTTCAGTTGTTTGGTTTTTCTGATATTACTAAACATTTTCTGGTTTGGAAGGCTATGCAGGGTTTCCGGAAGGGTAGACTGGCTCTTGATTCTAGGCGCCCTGTCTTGTTTGAGTTGCTGGGGCGTATTTTGGACCATTTGCCGCTAGTCTGTTCCTCTTCTTATGAGGCGGTGCTTTTTAAAACTGCATTTGTTCTGGCTTTTTTTGGAGTGTTGCAGATAGGTGAACTGGTTAGTGCCTCTAGGGGCGGTGTGGGGGGTTTGTCATTTCATGATGTGATGGTGTTGGGGGGTAAAATTCGCTTGCGGATCCATACATCGAAGACAGATCCATTGGGGCAAGGGGCCAATGTCGATTTGGGTCAGGTACCTCATTCTTCAGCTTGTCTGGT
Organism: Staurois parvus; assembly: GCF_062004578.1. Lineage (NCBI taxonomy): Eukaryota > Metazoa > Chordata > Amphibia > Anura > Ranidae > Staurois > Staurois parvus. The sequence goes on along the minus strand of NW_028318360.1, from coordinate 2,116,808 downwards.
AGTTACAGTGAAGGTGTGGTTGCAGGTTCAGATTGCGGGAGCGGGACCATTCTTGAGGCATGCGGATTGGCTTTGCTTTATCCAGATACCAGTTCACTTCCGTCTTTCGAATATGCTTACGGTCTGCTGGTTGCCTGACTACTGGTTATTCGGCTCATTCCTTCAGGATAGGTGCAGCTACTGAGGCGGCCAGTTGGGGATTGAGTGCACAAGCTATTCAGGGTATAGGGCGTTGGGAGTTCCAGCGTTTCTAGTTGTATGTTCGTCCTCATCTGTTGTAGAGTTCTTGGTCGTGTGGATCAGGATTTGTTTTTCGTAATGTAATCTGTTTGTTATTTTGTGTTTGTTGGTGGTTGTTGTAGTTTGGGGCAAGCTTAGTGTTTGGCATGCTTTACTCCTTTTTTCTTGCAGGTACATCAGACTGTTTGGTTTGGATCCTCGGCCACTCGTATGTTTTTCCGGGGCCAAGAGGGCAGCTGTTAGGCCTGATGGCTGGCAGTTGGGTTTTAGCTGTCAGGAGGTCAGACTTTGCTGGGTGGGGATCCCGGGCAAGTTATGGTCCAGGGTGCTGCCTGAGGTGCATCGGTACACCAGGCTGGATAGACCCCCTGACATTTTATTGTTACATGTTGGGGGGGAACGACTTAGGGTTAAGCTCGATGCGTGAAATGATCAGGGATATAAAGTGCGACTTTTTGAGCCACACTGTTCTAGTGTGGTCGGACATTGTGGCCAGGACCAGTTGGCGCCTGGCTCGTTCAGTGGTTAGTCTAAATAAGGCTAGGATAAAGGTTAATAAGGAGGTGGCCAGGTTTTTTGTCAGAAATGGGGACTGACGGTTCGACATTTGGAGTTGGAGAAAGATCCCACTTTGTATTTGCGCGGTGATGGAGTTCACCTTAGTGCAGTTGGTATAGATATGTGGTTCTTGAGTTTGCAGGAGGGCATACAATGGGCACTTAGGGTTTGGAGGGCCACCCAAGCATAAGATTTCATGCTTGGGCATTCATGGCAGGGGTCTCAGAGTCTTGGAAGGCAGTGACGGTTTTAAAATTGTGGACAATGGTGGGTTGGGCCCATCACAGGTATGGGTGTACCTACCCTAGCAAATGTATTGCAGTAATGGTTCAGGAGTAAGTTGGCTGTATCAAGGGTAATTTTTTGGAAATTGTCCCCGAGTCGGTGTATTTGCAGCTGGGGGCCTTGAAGTCTATGTTGGTGGTAGATACAGCTGGTTGGTCGATATACAAGTCGCCTTCTAAGACCCTAGACTTTAATGAGGTAATTTGGAATAACAGTAAGGTGATTAACGTTCAGTGAGTTATTATAAAGCATTTGTATTTTTTGGTAACAAAGTTGTAATCTTGTTGTTTAATAAAAATGGCTGTTATGGCCTTTAAACTCCAATGCGGGTCAGTGTTGTTTTTTGGTTTGAGGAGGTCACAGGAGTAGGTGGGGGGTTTAAAGGTTTAGGAGCATCCATAATATCTGCAATACCTTAGTCAAGAATAAGGCCTGGAGCTAGATGAACAGCATAGGCGGAAGGCCTGACATGACTAGGTTGGCAGGATAGGCGAAGCAACGTAGGATTAATAGAGGAGTTTTTGTTTAAAAATGGAAAGTGTTAGCTGATTGGAGGGGGTTTGGGTGTGGCTTAATAGGGGCTAGGTGGCTTGGGGAGAAAGTTGGGCGGTGCCAAATTGGTCATAGTCAGTCGCAGCTGGGACAGCGTAGAACAAGTTTCTCCCACCCACCCTCCCTCCCGAACGACTTGTTTTGCAGCTCCATGTTCGTGGGGATCACCTTGTTTGGTCCTTCCCGACCTTTCGGTGGTTCTTGGGCAGTTTCCTGGATGGGTGACTGCTTGGTCGTGATCCTGTGTTTAGGGGGTTTGCTTGTTTTCTAGGTTTCTTTTGTCATAGCAGTTGCAAGAGGTCTCAGGGTCTTGGGAGGCAGTGACAGTTTTAAAATTTTGGAGAATGGTGGATTGGGCCCATCACAGGTATGGGTGTACCTACCCTAGCAAATGTATTGCAGCAATGATTCAGGAGTAAGGTGGCTGTATCAAGGTTAATTTTTAGGAAATTGTCCCCTAGTTGGTGTATTTGCGGCTGGGGGCCTTAAGGTCTATGTTGGTGGTAGATACAGCTGGTTGGTTGATATACAAGTCGCCTTCTAAGATCCTAGACTTTAATGAGGTATTCCGGAATAACAGTAAGGTGATTAACGTTCGGTGAGTTATTATAAAGAATTTGTATTTTTTGGTAACAAAATTGTAATCTTGTTTAATAAAAAATGGCTGCTATGGCCTTTAAACTCCAATGTGGGTCAGTGTCGTTCTTTGGTTTGGGGAGGTCACAGGGGTAGTTGGGTTGTTTAAAGGTTTAGGAGCAGCCGTAATATCTGCAATACCTTAGTCATTTAAAGACTCCGAATTTTAAGATGACCATTACTTTCTGTTCCACCGAAAATAGTCACCAGGACCAGCAGTGAGGATTAACACGGTTCTAAAGTCTAAACTTTTTTTTACCTTAACCTATTCTTTGTATTAAGGTAAAAAAACACCCCATTGACTATCCTAGCTCCCCCATCTCTAAACACTGATCTGGCTCTCGTCACCGCTCCAGCACTGTCTCTAGCTCCAGCACCTGCTTTCAGAAACCGAGGACAGTGGAACCAATGATTGCTGCTGCTGTCAGTCAAACTCCTTTGAGGGGGCATTGGGGGAGTGGCTTACTGCTGCTATGTGTATGTCTATGGACACACATAGCCTGGCTTGGGAGCATGCATAGGTGCCTCCATAGCACCCGGATAGCTAAAGAGGCATCTGAAGCAAGAAGAAGCTGATAGTGCTGGTGGGGGACTGCCAGAAAAGCAGAAGACGGTGCTTTCTGTGCAATATTGTTGCACAGGGCAGGAAAGTATAACCTCATTTTTATTAAAAAAAAATGACTTCAGTATCACTTTAATCTCCCCATCTGGGACGCAGACTTCTTTAAAAATCTGACATTTGCCAGCTTTTAGCAGGTGAGATAACCATTTATTTTAAACTATACATTGGCATAAGAAGGGCCCAATAAATAATTCTGACCTTGTGTCTGATCTTTATTAGTACAAAATAGAGAGGAAGCATTTGAAAGATATGCCGTCAAAACTCACAAGCTATAGGCTAGATCAGTGGTGGGCAAACTTTTTGACTTGAGGGCCGCAATGGGTTCATATATTGGACCCGGGGGCCGGACCAAGAGTAGATGAATGATGTGTATGTGTCATCCATAGTAAGTATAGTAATATTCCCCCATAGTAAGCATAGTAATAAATCCCCCATATAGTAATTCATCCCCCATAGTAATTCATCCCCCATATAGTAATTCATCCCCCATAGTAATTCATCCCCCATAGTAATTCATCCCCCATATAGTAATTCATCCCCCATAGTAATTCATCCTCCATAGTAATTCATCCTCCATAGTAATTCATCCCCCATATAGTAATTCATCCCCCATAGTAATTCATCCCCCATAGTAATTCATCCCCCAAATAGTAATTCATCCCCCATAGTAATTCATCCCCCATAGTAATTCATCCCCCATATACAGTTGTGTCCAAAATTATTCAACCCCCAATGCTGTAAAGGGGTTTAGGGACTATAGTGTACATTTGGAATTGTATTCAGAATCAAATCCTACAAGGACGTTGTAACTACCCAAATGCAACTAAAATGACATCAATTGTTTATGTAATACAGTAGTAAATGGTTCTTATGTGGTTTCTTCATTGCCACAATTATTCAACCCCTTAAAGACTACCACTCTGAAGAACAGAGGTTCATACAGGTGCTTTCCATCAGGTATTGAAAACACCTGTGGATGTCACCGAGCAGCAATCAAGCATAATAAGCACCAATTAGGCAGCTTTAAAATGACTGTGATACTCAGCTCCTTCTAGACATTTACTGGTGTGGTTACAAACATGGTGAAGGCAAGAGAATGGTCCAGGAAGACAAGAGAAGAGGTGATTTCTCTTCACAGGAAGGGCAATGGCTATAAGAAGATTGCAAAGATGTTAAACATACCAAGAGACACCTTAGGAAGCATCATTCGCAAATTCAAGGCAAAGGGCACTGTTGAAACGCTACCTGGTCGTGGCAGAAAGAAGATGCTGACTTCGACTGCTGTGCGCTACCTGAAGCGTAGAGTGGAGAGAAGTCCCCGTGTGACTGCTGAGGAACTGAGAAAAGATTTGTCAGATGTGGGTACAGAAGTTTCAGCCCAGACAATAAGACGCACACTGCGTAATGAAGGCCTCCGTGCCAGAACTCCCAGGCGTACCCCCTTGCTGTCTCCAAAGAATAAGAAGAGTCGACTGCAGTATGCCAAAAGCCATGTGGACAAACCACAAAAGTTGTGGGATAGTGTTCTGTGGACTGATGAAACAAAATTAGAACTGTTTGGGCCCATGGATCAACGCTATGTTTGGAGGAGGAAGAACAAGGCCTATGATGAAAAGAACACCTTGCCTACTGTGAAGCATGGTGGAGGGTCAATCATGCTTTGGGGCTGTTTTGCTTCTGCAGGTACAGGGAAGCTTCAGCGTGTGCAAGGTACCATGAATTCTCTTCAGTACCAGGAGATATTGGATGGAAACGTGATGCAGTCCGTCACACACCTGAGGCTTGGGAGACGTTGGACCTTTCAACAGGACAATGATCCCAAGCATACCTCCAAGTCCACTAGAGCATGGTTGCAGAGGAAAGGCTGGAACATTTTGGAGTGGCCATCGCAGTCACCAGACTTAAATCCGATTGAGAACCTCTGGTGGGACTTAAAGAAAGCAGTTGCAGTGCGCAAGCCTAAGAATGTGACTGAACTGGAGGCCTTTGCCCATGAAGAATGGGCGAAGATACCCGTAGATCGCTGCAAGACACTTGTGTCAAGCTATGCTTCACGTTTAAAAGCTGTTATAACTGTAAAAGGATGCTGTACTAAGTACTAAGATTGAATGTCACTTGGGGGTTGAATAAAACTGATAATGCTGTGAGCACAGAAAAGACATTTGTGGTTATTTCATTATAACTGTTATGTTATATTTGTCTGACCTACAAGTGCCTCTTTAATGTAAATGTAAGCAAGATGACTGAATGATCAAAAGCAATGTCAAACTGGCCAAAACACTCAATTTCAGTGGGGGTTGAATAATTTTGGACACAACTGTAGTAATTCATCCCCCATAGTAATTCATCCCCCATAGTAATTCATCCCCCATATAGTAATTCATCCCCCATAGTAATTCATCCCCCATAGTAATTCATCCCCCATAGTAATTCATCCCCCATATAGTAATTCATTCCCCCTATAGTAATTCATCCCCCCTATAGTAATTCATTCCCCATATTAATTCATCCCCCATATTAAGTCCCCAAGTCCCCCCTGTGTCAATTTACTTACCTTTGCTCCGCGCGTTCCTCTCGCCGTGTTCCCGCGCCGTTCCGGTCTTCAGGGCGGACTGTGAGAGGAGCCTAGCTCCACTCACGTTCGTCACGCTGCCCCGCCTACACACATCCTGACAGCCATCCTGACAGTATCTCGCTCCGCGGGCCGGATTATAAGGTCCGCCGGGCCGTAGTTTGCCCATTGCTGGGCTAGATCCACCATACATGGACCAAATCTCTTAGGCTAATACAACCATTAAAACAAATCAATATTTTATTTTGTGGTTTTTTTTTTTCAGTGTTCATCACATAGGTATACCGGGTAAGCACGCATGTTTACACACTCATCAGAAATCCCCGACCCCGCTTTTATCTCCATTATTCATCTGAAGCAATCCAATCCGTTTAGCAGATTTGCCCAAGGCCACTGAAGATCTGCTGGCTGAAGTTTTTTGTTATGACCCAAGGAATTGTCTGAAAACATGTGTGGTCACCTTCCTTCCTTTTCTTTTTCATGCTTTACAGTATGAACAGTTCATGAAATGTCTGCGCTACACTCCTGTCTGCTAGAAGACCCCACATCCTGAAGCTATGTGACTCATGAGCAATTGACGGCAATGCAGGTAACACAAGGGAAGTTGATCATCTTTTGTCAAGCCACTTGTTTTTGTAAGATATCTAAGACATAGTTCACTTAGCATATGTGAGGACATTTTTAAATGCACAACATGCAAAATATTATAGAAAAATGTTTTTTTTTTTACTTGACAGGTCTGTTATAGAAATCCAAAATATATATAATAACTTTGCAGCTTGATTTGCAGTAAAGATGAAACACATGTTAAAATGGTATTAAATCCTAAACCGAAAATTTTATATATTGCAGCTTACCAATCCTTAGATGTGTTGGCTGCATTAGTTTTCTTTTTTAAGTCTTTTTCCCCCTGTTTTCAGCCAGGGATCTTGCTAGTAATACACCTCCTGCATTAAGCTGGGTATACATGTATAGAAATTTGGCCTGTTCAGCAGGAACCAGACAAATGATGCGTCAGTAGCCCTGTCTGTTAAAAAGGTATTAAAGGTTCCAATTTTTTTAACCACTTGCCCTCCAGAGGATTTACCCCCCCCCCCTTCCTGACCAGGCCATGTTTTGCGATACAGCGCTGCGTTATTTTAACTGACAATTGCACGGTCATGCAACTCTGCACCCAAATTAAATGTACGTCCTTATTTCCCACAAATAGAGCTTTCTTTTGGTGGTATTTGATTGCCTCTGTGTTTTTTATATTTTGCGCTATAAACAAAAAAACACTGACAATTTTGAAAAGAATAACTATATTTTTTACTTTTTGCTATTAAAATAATTTAAAAAATTATTTTTTTCATAAATTTAGGCCAAAATGTATTCTGCTACATGTCTTTGCTAGAAAAAAAATCCCAATATGTGTAAATTAAATGGTTTCCATGAAAGTTATAGCGTTTACAAATAGTGGTATATAAACAGGAATTTTTTTTTAAATTTTACTAGAAATGGTGGCAATCAGCGACCTATAGTGGGACTGCGGCAGGCATTCTGACACTGGGGGGAACTGGCTTGGCGTTACTGACATCCCCAGTGACACCAACACAGTGATCAGTGCTAATAAAAAGCACTGACACTGTACTAATGACACTGGGCAGGAAGGGGTTAACATGTGGGGTGATCAAAGGGTTAACTGTGCTGTTTCACTATGTGGGCTGTGTGTGTGCTTTACACTGTAAGCACACTGCTTTGTATGGCTCTGCTATGCAGAGCCATACAAAGCAGTGTGCAGGAGCTGACAGGGGAGAGATCTGTGTTGTTTATACACAGGTCTCTCCCTCATGGGTGATACTCGGGGATTGCCGGGTGGCAGCGGGGAATCACCGGCCAGGACCTGGTGGTTGAAGCCAAGGCCACTAATGGCGTCCCCCTACCCTACATATATATTGTGGGAACTCGCTTCAAGTGGTAGAGCTCTTCTTCAAAACACAGCAACTCGCATCTGTTAAAGGCCCTTTTTGGCCAATTTTATTTACAAGAAAGTTCAAATAAACAAGAATTCTTCCCACGCAGGGGTATCCATCATCAAGCAAAACAATATTCAGCCTCCTGGCTTGCAAGCAGTTTTAAGTCTGCCTCCTGCAGACTCTTCCCAAAAGGTTCTTTTGGCACCCAGCGAACCTTTAGCACACAGCTATTCTGTAGCAGCCCCTTGCTGCTTTTGGCTGCCACCTCTCCTAGGTGTAGCCCACCTGACTCCACGGCAGAGACTTGCTGTCTGCCGGGGTGGAGTCCGCCTGACTCCTAACTGCTGGGGTGGAGCCCAGAACTATGGTCAGGACTCTATAAAAAGGCCTGCACACACCTGTGCAATCACTGTGCTGGGGGTTCTCAAAACCCGGACCCCGGATTGGAGATTTCATCCCTCCCAGATCTCTTCGAAATCTCCAGGCTCCAGATCCCAAAACAAACTTAATAAATAAATGAGGAAACCGAAAAGTCAGTTTCCTCTGCAATACATTAACTCTCTGGAGCCCCTCAACCTGCCTGGTTGAGAATCCAGGGTTTTCAACTGGAGTTTGACTGTGGCAGGACACCGCACTGCCACAATATATATGTGTGATTTTGCTCACCCGTGCCATCCTGTAGCAGTATTTCTGCTATAGGGCGGTGCGGAAGCAGTTAATAACAAACACATCATATGTACCTGCTCCATGTGAAGGATTTGCAGAGAGCAGCCCCAATCCTCTTCTTGTCAGCTCCTCCACCAGCGCTCCAGCTGCTTGCTCTGGGGCACTCCTGTATGCTTGATCCCAAGCCACCTCTGTCTATCAGACCCACAGAAAGCGGCTCGCCCCCCTTCCTCCTCACTGGCTGTGATTGGCAGCTGCTGTGTCTCAGCCAATGAGGAGGTAGAGACCCAGGAGAGCTTTGGCTCTCGTGCACACCGCTGGATTGAGATCAGGCTCAGGTGAGTATGGGGGTAGTTGCACTCTGAAGGTTTTTTACCTTCATAGGTAGGATTGTCCTGTTGGAAAGCCAGTATTTATGCAGCTGTGCAGCCAATGTTTGGATCCCTGATCAATGTATTCTGATGGGAGGGAGTCCCTTACCATCAGAGTACAATAGCACAGCGGGGGAGATCCTTACATGCAAATCACATTTGTGGATGCAGGGGTCTGTCAGTTTTTTTTCATTCAACCTGCTGGTTGAAAAAAAAAAAAACTCTACATGTATACCCAGCTTTAGAGTGCCTACACTCTGGTTGAAGGAGCACAGAGACACCTTTGGACAGCAGCATTGTTAGTCTGGGGGGAGGAAAATGCTGGATGCACTAGCAGATTTATATACATTAACAAACTGAAGCCAAGCTCCAGCTAACACTTTTTAAGCTGTTACAGAAAACACATTTTTTTTATATTTTGGGATGGAGGTTTTAAATAAATAAATATGGGTATGGGATTATAACTGTTTTATTTTTAGTGATTGAACTGGATGGACGTTTGTCTTTTTTCATCCAGACTATGTAACTATGTAAATAAAAGCTCCTGCATCTGTATGACAGCTTGTTCTCTTGAAAAATAACAGATCTGCTAGCAGGATCAGCCGATGAACATGAGAGAAAGTCTTAAAAAAGAAAACTAATACAGCCATCACATCTAAGAATTGGTAAGCTGCAATAAAATATTTGCTTTGGGTTCTAATATCACTTTAAGTTCAGCATCCAAAGGAATCAGTGGACAGTCAATAAAGAGGGACAGAGGAAGAAGAACATTGTCCCTCCAGTACATGGAGAAATGTAGGGCTATGGCCTGAGAATGGTTCTGAGCTTCATAATTGCAACTACCAACACAAATATTATTTGTGAAAAATGCTAAGTAATTAGTAATAGTAAAAGACTGTTTGACAACTGTTGGTAAAGGTCAACGGCGTTCAATAAACTGTTTATTAAGCACAATTATAGCCAAGCTTGTGCTTTAGTGTTCCTGGCATAGACACTGTCACCACCACACTTGTGAGATATCTGTTCAACATATACCGCAAACGCTAATTTCGTACTCCCGTCCCGATGGCTCTGCTTCGCTTTTTTCATACAAGGGACTGTCCCACCAGTGCTAAAATGGGTCACTGTCACTGATATGTTGATAGTCCCTTATCCTGTTCTGCAACCATCTCTGCAGAAGCTTAGCTTATCAGCAGGTTTTACATTACTAACAAGATTACTGCTTCTTTCTGAAAGGGAAGCTACAGGCTCTGCTCTAGGTCAAGGCTGAGTAATTCACTATTACAGGGTTTTTGTGATACCATAGCCTTTTACTCTTGATGCAATGATTAAAGTGGTTTTAAAAGCCCCATTTTTTTACCTTCATGGATTCTCTGCATTAGGATAAAAAACCTTCTCTGTGCAGCATCCCCTCCAGCCCCCCCCCTCTCAATACAATGATGTGCACTGGAGTCTCAGCTATCCTGGGACTCCCTCTCCTCACTGGCTGAGACAACAGTGGGAACCAATGTCAATCACAGCCAGTGAGCCAATGAGAAGAGAGAGAGGGTGGGGCTGAGCCACGGCTCCGTGTGTGAATGTACACACAGAGCAGCGGCTAGGGAGTGCGCATGCTCGGATGCACTCATAGCAAACTGCTTGCTGAGGAGGCACCCGACAGGAGGGAAGGGCCAGGAGCGCAGGCGGGGGAACCCGAGAAGAGGAGGATCTGGGCTGCTCTGTACAAAACCATTGCACAGAGCAGGTTAGTATAGACATGTTTGTTATTTAAAAAAAAAAATGTAAGCCTTTAGAAATAACTTTAAAATGTATCTAAACCCAACCACAAATTATAATATACTGCAGCTTAGCAGTCCAATTGGTTTTGTCCACAGAACAAAAACATTTAAAAAAAATTTTTAAGCTGGCAATCCTGACAGTAAATCATTTTCTGTACTCAGGTGACACAACTTACTCACTGTACTATATCTTTGGAGCAGTAGCATTGTTACAGTATATATATATATATATATTGAACCTGTGTATTTAGCTGCTTGGCCAGTATAAATGAATTGTATGAAGACCATGTCCAGTTGTCAGGTCATGGTGTTATATTTTGTTTAATTTGTGTATGATAGAACTATATTGTCATATCCCATTATTAGTGCACATTGACATTGCAGTGTCTTGTGTATGTACACAGTATTACAAAATTGTATGCAGATTACATTTAATGGCAGGTCATGTTGGATTTATAGTATTGTGTGTATATCAAAAGTTTTGATATCCAGCCCTAAAGTGCCTACGGTGCCTGTTTGGGGGCTGAGGTCATTTGGCATAGCCGGCAGCATGGGTTCACTAAAGACTCTTTTCTCATCTTTGTATAAATTAGCCATTGAAACCAAATGTCCTATTAGATGTCTGAAAAAGGGAATCCCCCCCTAACCACCAATGTAAGGGGCATTCATCCCATTGACGATCAACATAGGGGGCATTCTTCCTCCCACCAACTTCCATTGTAGTAGGATGTTCTTTCCACTGACCATTCATGTAATGGATGTTCCTCCTACCACTAACCAATTATGTAAGAGAACACTTTTTTATTAACCCCCCTGGCGGTATTCCCGAGTGTAGCTCGGGGTAAAGTTTCAGTACCACAAGCGGTAACCCCGAGCCACACTTGGACTTACCATGTGGCGCTGCTCTGAGATCCCTCGATCACTTACCGTGTCCTGCGCTCCCGCGATGTCCCTCCTGCAGTGTCCCCTGCAATGTAATCCGGCGGATGTCGGCATCTGTCATCTGGGTTCCGTCCCCAGTGAGCGTCGAGACGTACGGGGATGGAACGGCGGGAAATTTGAAAATGACAAAAAGTGACATTCACTATAATCACTAAAATCACATAGTAAACCATTGCTGTATCAAACCATTTCACATACATTTTGTCCCGAGTGCTTTGTCCTGTGCCCTGCTTGCACTGTTCTTTCTGCCTGGAAACTGAGAAAAGTCCATGGAGTCCAAAAATCGTCCCTTTCGGTCAAAAGTGGTTTAAGACCAGCTAGAGAACAGTGATAGTAAATCAGAACCACTTGCAGAATTGAGTGATAATGATTCGTGGGGAAATTCGTCATCAGACACTGAAAACGATTTTGCGACTTTGCTCAGTGATGTGCAAACTTGGTGCTATATTTCAAATTTCAGTGTTTTTGGTCTGATTATAATATTGAATTAAATTCATTATTATATTATTATTTTTTATGATTATTTATTAAATTATCATTTATGATTTCGTGTTTCAAGTTTTATCCTACCCGGAATGTTTACTAGACTCTTGTTCAGACAGATTTCAGTGAGTTATTCCTAAAAATTACAGGCCTACAATAAAAAAACTACATATTTCCATGCAAAAAAATGTACCGCTTTGAGCACAGAAATATGGACATAATCATACCGCTAGGGAGGATAAGCACCAATGTAAGGATTCACTCTTCCACTGAACACCAATGTAAGGGAGTGTTTTTCCACTGACCTGACCACCAATACAAGAGGACACTGACATCCAGTGCAAGGGTACACTTTGAATTTGAATTAACTACCATGTAAGGGGGCTTTCTGTATTGACTGCAAGAACCACTTTTCAACTGACCACCAATATGAGGGGACACTAAAATGATCACTGTCTGTGTCTGCATATGTTTATTTTTAATTTCATTGATAATTTATTTTACTAAAAATCCTTTTATTGACAGAAGAAGAGGGATTACAAAATTATCCTCTCTGGGTGTCAAAAAGCTAAATATGGCAAATTCTTTCTCATTTTATTTAATATCATATTTACAATTTATGGATTATGCTAATATACCACGAGCTGTATATAAAATCATTTTAGCTAAAGATCGCTGGGACATAAAAAGTGTTTTAAGTGTCCCTGTAGGGTAGAAGAGTTGAGAAAGGCTGGGTCGGGGTGTAATAGAACTGTTTTATGATCATGCTTAGTGGTCCACATATCTTGAGCTATGTAGCGGTGAAGGAATTATACTGTGTACATCCAATATCCAGGTCTAAAAGCAAAGTTTCCCTTCATCTGCACTGTAATAACACAAAATCAGTCCTCTGGTGGCTCTTATGGTAACTGTCGTCAGTTCAGAACAAAAGACAAATGAGTAGGAAATAAATCTTTTTAAAACTTCACTGTTATTTTTCACTTCTTTGTGATTCTTTTCAGGAAATTTCCAGTGGGCTCCGGGGACGCTGGTCTTCCTGCCAGTTGACACTGCTCGGTAGTGACTTTAAATTTCCTGATTCAGCGGCGTCTCCTAATAAGGCAAATTGCTTCCTACATGTACCGTGCGTAAAGTTGTGAAATGAAGGACTTCCCTCTCCACTGGCAGCTCATGTGCAGCACTTGGGAAGCTACAGTCTTTTGCCACACAATGCATACTTAGTGAGATGCTGGGAATGCAGCAAGTATTGGAAGGAAGTAAATGATCACTGTCTGGGAAGACAATAACCTTTTACAATGTCTGCACTATTCATACCACATGTACACATTCCCATATTGCTCAAACCAGCCTGTGCTGGATAGTCCCTATGAATGAGCCTAAAGTAACAATAAATGTTTTTGTTTTGTTTTTTTGTTTTTTTTAAATAACAAACATATTATTCTTACCTGCTCTGTGCAGTGATTTTGCACAGAGCGCCCTGATCCTCCTCTTCTTGGGGCCCCCACCGGCGACCCTGGCTCCTCCCCCTTGATCAGTGCTACCTGTAGCAAGCCACTTGCTATGGGGGCACTTGTGCTTGCTCACTCCCGTGCCCCGCTCTATGTGTCCACAATACACATAGAGCTGTGGCTCAGCCCCACTCCTTGCTCTTTCCTCAGTGGCTCTCACTGCTGTGTCTTTGCGAATAAGGAGAGAGAGACTCGAGAGGAACAGCTGAGGCTCCCATGCACATCGCTCCTCACCCTTGATCAGTGCCCCCCATAGCAAGCCACTTGCTATGGGGGCACTGGTGTGTGCTCACTCCCGAGCCCTGCTCTATGTGTCCATAAGACACATAGAGCTGTGGCTCAGCTCTATCCCTCGCTCTCTTCTCAGTGACTCTCGCTGCTGTGTCTCTGCCAATAAAGAGAGGGAGACTCGGAAGGGACAACCGAGGCTCCCATGCACATCACTCCTCCCCCTTGATCAGTGCCCCCCATAGCAAGCCACTTGCTATGGGGGCACTGGTGCGTGCTCACTCCCAAACCCTGCTCTATGTGTCCATAAGACACATAGAGCTGCAGCTCAGCCCCACCCTTTGCTCTTTCCTCAGTGGCTCTCGCTGCTGTGTCTCTGCCAATAAGGAGAGAGAGACTCGGGAGGGACAACCAAGGCTCCCATGCACGTCGCTCCTCCCCCCTGATCAGTGCCGCCCATAGCAAGCCACTTGCTATGGGGGCACTGGTGCATGCTCACTCCCGAGCCCCGCTCTATGTATCCATAAGACACATAGAGCTGCAGCTCAGCCCCACCCCTCGCTCTCTCCTCAGAGGCTCACACTGCTGTGTCTCTGCCAATAAGGAGAGAGAGACTCAGGAAGGACAGCTGAGGCTTCCATGCACATCGCTGGATTGAGAGGGGGTCCAGGTGAGTACTAGGGGGGCTGGGGAGGGAGTAGCACACAGAAGGTTTTTTTTACCTTCATACATAGAATGCATAAAGGTAAAAAAAAAATCAGCCTTTACAACCAATTTAAACTATGTAAAGTTGTAGTCACTTCAGGATTTGATGCTTATTGGGGGGTACAAACACAGTTATTAAGAAACATTACTGTATTGGTGAGTGTGTATTCTGATGGGGTGTTAGAGCACTGGATGTCACATTGGTGAAGGAAGATACCATAACTTCATTTATTGAGGATCATATTGGAATATATATGGACTTTATGAGGGTTTATTTAATTATTTAAGTAATGTTATATTATTTGTGCCCATGCACGGTGGTGGATTAATTTAATAATGTTAATTATTTATTTTATTAATTAATTCATTTAATTGATTTTAATTAATTATTGAGGTGTAGGGGTTGCGCTATTATTTGTGGTTTTTATTTATTTATTTATCACAAAGTGCGGATATTAATTTGGTGGATACATAATAGCAGCACCTATCTGAATTTAATATCAACATTTATATACATAGGCGCAATGAGTTAATCTGGATGGTGGTTTTGGAAGAATTCAGACACCATTTAAAGGTTGAATTATAAGGTTCATTACTGTATTGTAACTGTTACTTGATTTTTTCCAAATATTCTGCAAAACATTCTAGGATACAACCTGCAGGATACTGTAAAGCAGACCAGATAGGCCGGTCTCCATAGTCCTGACCAAAAGTCACAGGTTCAATGCTAAGTGCCACCCAATTTGGGTTATCATACTGCTCCTATAGTCCCTGGCTAGTCAAAATTAAAGCTGGCCCATACACAATAAGATTTCCCACGGGTCTGAATGAGAGGAATCTATTGATTCCCCAATCCATGCAAAATGTCATGGATGGGTGATACTTCCTCCTTAGCTACAGCTTTCTCACACCTACAATCCAATCCAATGACAGTGCCAAACAAAGATCCAAGATTCCAAGGTGATATAAAGATAATTGATTCATAGTAGAATAGAGCCAATGTGTTGCCAATGCCCAGTGGAGAGATGGGGAGCAAGTGAACCCTGATGAAGGTGAAGTGTGCTTGACCCCTGAAACGTGTTGGCTCTATTCTGCTATGAATCAGTTTTATCATTAAATTCCCAACTCTGGGTCCTTCTCCTTTTTCCTGAAGGTGGTCTCAGTCTTGTTTAGTGCTGTCAAACCAAAGCCAGTGTGCCCGGTGACAATTTCAGTGACTTCAGAAAATCCGAGTCCAGCGCTCTGTTTGTTCTTGTGTTTGAACTATTGTATTCTGACAGCCAGTGCCCACATATAGCAAAATACCCAAAAAGTGGCTGCACCTGACTGGATGCAGTCGCTGATCAGCCAACAATTTTCAGCTTGAGGAATGCTGAAAAGGCTAGCCACAGCTTGAATGTCATCAACATTCACTCAGAGGGGCTGATTTACTAAAATTCCAGAGTGCAAAATCTGGTGCAGCTCTGCATAGAAACCAATCAGCTTCCAGGTTTTATTGTCAGAGCTTAACTGACCTAGCTGAGGTTCGAAGCCAATTGGCTACCAGTGTATGACCAGCTTTAGTTAAAACAATCTTAGGGGTCATTTAGGCTTATGGATATGCCTGAAGCATTGAAACTTCATTGAGGCAGTGATTGCTGCAAAAGGGGCCCAAACCAAGTACTGAGTACATATGCATGCTTATACTTTTCAGAGGTCCGATATTGTTCTATGTACAATCCTTGTTTTATTGATTGCATATAATATTCTAATTTTCTGAGATTGTGGATTTGGGGTTTTCATGAGCTGTAAGCCATAATCATCACAATTATGACAAATCACGGCTTGAACTATCTTGCTTTGCATGTAATGAGTCTATCTCATATATTAGTTTCACCTTTTAAGGTGCATTACTGAAATAAATGAACTTTTGCACGATATTCTAATTTTTCGAGTTTCACCAGTATGTGCGTTGCGGTATATCGCATGTGATTCGCACAGCAACTGCACCACATTCCTGTGCAAATCACATGTGATTTGGGTGTGGTGCAATTGGAGCCGTACATTTTGTATGGCTCTAATCACACCAAACCCACACCAAAAAGATGCAGGACCCTTTTGTTGGTCCACACTAGAATCATATCGCATGAGTAGTCACACCTATGCGATCCGATTCTGCACATCGCACAGCTTTCGGGGTGTTGTTAACTTAACATACACACCCGCAGCTGTTCTCATGAGCGGGGTGTGAATCTGATGTGGTGCAGAAAACACTGTGAATTCCGCACCGTATCAGTGTGAACCAGGGCTGAAGGTGAATTATATTTTTAAAATATTTGTTCTAATCAAGGACCCATGTCCCCTAAGTGGGATCAATACACAAGACAATGAGACACTCACCTGCCTGTATATGTTGTTTCTCGAATGGCCGGATGAGCGAGGTGCCATTGCCACGCTTTTTATCGCAACCCACATTTTGGAATTGGTGTGGTGTAGTGCCATTCATTCTGAATGGCACCCCAAAAAGTCTTCTTGCCACACCTGCATTGCAGTGCACTACAACACATGGTAACCTTCTACTGTGTAATGTGGTGCTCTGCGTTGTGGTGCAAGCATCTTTTGTTGTTGTTTTTACTGGTTTTACATGTAGTAACCATTTCAATGAATGAGGTGCCTTAACACAACGTACCTTAATTTACAACATAAAGCACACAGATGTGAATGGGACATTAGCCTGAAAGCCAATGAAGGTTGCCTTCACACAGATGCTCAGCTAATGGCATGAATTCCAACAGTAGGAATCTACTCATTCCTGCAACTGGGTTTGACAGCTGTAAGCGTATAGGCTGCCTGGCCCATACACTGCAATGACAGGCTGTCAGCAGCCACAGCTATTCGTGATTGTTCGAAAGGCCAGCAATTACCTGCAATTAACCTAGGCGAGTATGATGTTGTGCCCCTGGTGCCTCCTGGTACCTCGCGATGTATGTACGCTCCCAAATTCCACACATGCACTGATGTACTGAAGGGCTCTTCTGGACCCAGCAGAGACCTTTGTCACATTTCTACACGCATGGGGGATTTCACACGCATGCAGTAGGATGCTGCCGTTATGAGATCCCAGGCAGCACACCTGTGCATGCTACACATTTTGAAAGCTGATGGCACTGGTGAGGGGACTAATGGGCCTACCATTATTGGTACTGAAGTGCTTCGTAAAATTGAGAAAACGTCCCTTCTTTGTCTCCAGGCAAACAGCTAAATATACATATGAAATGCATACACTCATCGGCCACTTTATTAGGTACACCTTTCTAGTGCCAAAAAAATATCCCCCACACCATTACACCACCATCAGCCAGAACCGTTCATAAAAGGCAGGATGGATCCATGCTTTCATATTGTTGACGCCAAATTCTGACCCTACCATCTGAATGTCACAACAACCAGTCTGCCCATTCTCCTCTGACATCAACAAGGAATTTTCATCTACACAACTGCCACTCACTGGATATTTTCTCTTTTTCAGACCATTCTCTTTGTATTTCAATGATTTTTACTAGTTTATAAACATTTAAAAAAACAGAAGCAACAAGACAAGCAAACGCAGAGGCCATCAAGGACCATTCTCTTTTAGCCCTAGAGATGGTTGTGCGTGAAACTCCCAGTAGATCAGCAGTTTTTGAAATACTCAGACCAGCCCCTCTGGCACCAACAACCATGCCACTTTCAAAGTCACTTAAATCCCCTTTCTTCCCCATTCTGATGCTCTGTTTGAACTTCAGCAAGTCGTCTTCCCCATGTCTAGATGCCTAAATGCACTGGGGCTTGTTTACTAAAGCTGGAGAGTTCAAAAGCAGGTTCACTTCTGCATAGAAACCAATCAGCTTCCAGGTTTTATTGCTAATGCTTATTTGAACAAGCTGAGGTTAGAAGTTGATTGGCTACCATGGACAGGTGCACCAGATTCTGAGTGAACCAGCTTTAGTAAATCTCCCCCATTGAGTTGCTGCCATATGATTGGCTGATTAGCAATTTGTATTACCAAGCAATTGAACAGGTGCAGGGGCGGACTGACAACTCATGGGGCCCCCGGGCAATAGGGGATCATGGGGCCCCTGTGTCATTGCCCAAACTCAAAAAAGCCTATGAAAAAGGTACCAGGGGCATCTTATGGGGCCCCCTACTGACCCCGGGCCCTCGGGCAGTGCCCGAGTTTACAAATGGTCAGTCCGCCCCTGAACAGGTGTACCTAATAAAGTGGCAGGTGAGTGTATATAAGAGTTGTTTTGCCTCACAAAGGATTTGTATTTCTGTCCATCCATTCCTGGTATTTACACAGCTCTGCCACTCAGCACAGTCCTGCCGGGCAAGGAAAGGAACCTGATCTTTCATTGCTGCCATTTGAGCTAATTTTCTGTCACTCTAATTTCTACTCCTATCAGCATGCTCCTAGCACTACAGCACACCTGACTGGCCATTTGTGCTGCTTTCCCACCCCCTTGCTAAGCTTTGCTGTGCAGAAACAGCAACGGACTGATTTCAAGTCAGATTCAGGTAATTACACAGCTTGCATTTAAAGAAATACATGTATTGATGTATTAATGAATACAGACCTGCCCATGGTTTCCTATGCTGTGGACTATGAAGACACGTGGAAGCATGTTTTAACAATCAATAGCAAACAACTTGTGATCATAGGTAGGTAATCACTACTGTGTGCTGATCAGTGTAATTTACACAATAAGAGAGCTATTAGTTCCATCCATTTAGTGATCAATTGCTCTTCTTTGTAATACTTCTCTCTGGAGCTACTAAAAATTGTGCGTGTAGCTCTAGTCTAAGGGTGGCAAATTCAATTTCTTTGCGAGCCCCATCAGCATTACGTTTGCCCTCAAAGGACTGGTTGTATCTGTAAGAAGAGGGTACCTGGCAAATTCGGGCACCAAAGGTGCCAATCCTTAACGGGAAGTCTTAAAGAGGAATTTCTCCTTTTGGGTGGAGCTCCACTTTAAGCTGTGAAGAGCAGATACGGACTGGCATGGAGCTCACTTACACTCCTGTGGCAGATGATGCAAGTCTGAATAGGAGGGCTGCCCACTGTTGGTACCATCAACAAGAAACGTCAATGGAGACTGCTCAGACAGAATATGGTTCTGCCATAGTGTTCTGTCTGAGCAGATTCCTATAAAGTTTCTTGTGGATGATACCAGCGGAGTGTGACCGTCATTTTCAACTGGCATAGGATTGTATTATCCTCAAAATAGTTATAAGCAGATGTCCAGAGCACTCCCCCCCCTTACCTTAGATGTCAAGAGCTCCCCCGCCTTCAGAGGTTAAGAGTCCTCCATCCTCCCTTACATCACAGTGCACCCCCCTTACCTTGTGCTACTGCTGGGAAGAAGCAGGAGGCGGAGCTGGGAAGCAGAAAGTGCAGGGTCTGGAGGAGGACCAGAGGAGGGCTGGAGTCTGCTGCCAGAGTCTCCTGAAAGCTGAGACCAGAGGAGGCAGACATGAGGGGGTGCTCCAGCTTCACAGAAAGGCATATGATCTGTAGGAGACGTTCTGTCTTTCACTCTGTGCTGACTAATGGGGGGGACAGAGACAAGCATCTCTGCGGCAGAACAGAGAAGCCCAAGATCTGGCGGAGGAGTTCTGTCCTCCTCTCTGCTGCCGATTGTTGAGACAAGGTGGGCAGGGATGAGAGGGGTGCTGCAGCTGCGGGAGAGGTGTGAGGGCCACATGAAATGGCCTGGTAGGCCAAATTCAGCCCATGGGCCTTGTATTTGACACGTGTGCTCTAGCCTAAAGCACATTGCACATGTTACAATTTGATTGTACAATCTTCTTAAGATGTACCAACAACTACAGTATGTAATACAAAGGGCCTAAGTATGAACAAATGGCAACCACCCCAACGTAAAACTGGCACATGGACGGGCGACATATGTTAAAAAACAACAAAGAAAAATTCCCAGCTCACTAACCAGCCCTTTCTAACAGTTCATGGTAAAACAAGTGGTTTAGTTTGCACACGTATGCAAATATATGAGTAAGCTGCAGAGGCCACATCACAGCACCCCAGCATACTGCAGTTCTAACTCTATGAATTTTGAGAGTCTCCAAAGTTGGAGCATCACTATATTGCCAAAAGTATTGGGACGCCCACCTTTACACACACATGAATGTTAATGGCATCCCAGTCTTAGTCTGTAGGGTTCAATATTGAGTTGGCCCACCCTTTGCAGCTATAACAGCTTCAACTCTTCTGGGAAGGCTGTCCACAAGGTTTAGGAGTGTGTCTATGGGAATGTTTTATCATTCTTCCAGAAGCACATTTGTGAGGTCAGGCACTGATCCTGGACGAGAAGGCCTGGCTCACATTCTACGCTCGAATTCATCTAAAGGTGTTCTATCAGGTTGAGGTCAGGACTCTGTGCAGGCCAGTCAAGTTCCTCCACCCCAAACAGGAACAGGAAGGGGACATCCCCAAACAAAGTTGGGAGCATGAAATTGTCCAAAATGTCTTGGTATGCTGACGTCTTATGAGTTCCCTTCACTGGAACTAAGAGGCCAAGCCCAACCCCTGAAAAACATCCCCACACCATAATCCCCCCTCCACCAAACTTTACACTTGGCACAATGCAGGCAGACAAGAACCATTCTCTTGGCAACCAACAAACCCAGACTCGTCCATCGGATTGACAGACAGAGAAGCATGATTCATCACTGCAGAGAGCACGTCTAGAATCCAGTGGTGGCGTGCTTTACACCACTGCATTTGACGCTTTGCATTACTCTAGGTGATATAAGGCTTGGATGCAGCTGCTCGGCCATGGAAACCCATTCCATGAAGCTCTCTACACACTGTTGTGCTAATCTGAAGGCCACATGAAGTTTGGAGGTCTTTAGCTATTGACTCTGCAGACAGGTGGCAACTTCTGCGCACTGTGCGCTTCACCATGCACTGACCCCGCTCTGTCATGTTACGTGGCCTACCACTTTGTGGCTGAGTTGCTGTTGTTCCCAGTTGCCTCCACTTTGTTATAATACCACTAACAGTTGACTGTGGAATATTTAGTAGCAATGAAATTTCAAGGATGGCCTTATTGCACAGGTGACAACCTATCACGGTACCACGCTTGAATCCACGGAGCTCCTCAGAACAACCCAAACAAATGTTTGTAGAAGCAGTCTGCATGTCTAGGTGCTTGATGTTATACACCTATGGATATGGAGGTGATTGGAGCACCTGAATCCAATGATTTGGAGGGCTGGCCCAATACTTTTGGCAATATAGTGTATATAATAATTGATAGATTAAGGGCCTTTTTAATCTAGACAAAACACGTACCCTAGAACAGACAATAAACTAGCACATTGTCAACCTGAAAAACAACTCCAAAGCTGATTGGTGGGTCTAAGGTCATGGACGTTGGCCAGCACTCACTGGACAAGGCATCAATGGTTATTTTACATTGTTGGTGGCAATAGAAAACCTGTTTGATTTCACACAATGTAAATGGAAATAAACTATTTTTAAACACTCCTCACCTGTACTGTTTTCTACTAGTGAAGCCGGAGGTTACATGATTGTTTGGGGAAATGAATGACACAGAAGTATGAGGGGTTCTTACGGCAGAACTCTTGAGGTTTGTGTGGAGAACAGTCATGACTCACTATCTCTATTTCACAAGCAGTGATATAAATGAACTGTAGAAATCACATATATCTTTGTACATAAACAAATTTTACCCTCACATTATTTTGTTGGCTGTTACTGGAAAACCTTTGTTCTGCCTGTTTACAACCCATAGAAACTGTACATGATATTTTATTATTTTGTCATGGAATCCAGAGCCAATAGAAATATAAATGACAGGAAATTGAGAGTGCTTTAAATAATTTGGATACCTTCCTTACAAGAAATTGTATGCTGTCACTGTTACGATGTTGTTATTGGCAGGGAAAAGCCTGTATCCTAAATTTATGGTCTACCTAAATTAGACAATAACAATGTAACGTGCAGATCTCCTTTGAGATTCATTGAGACTAGGCACAGCATACGTTCACTTACAGACAATTCTTTCAGGTAGATTAACAAATTAGCCCAACATATGTGCATAATGCACAGAGTGCAAGGGTGAGGAGTGTGTGACACACAGGGTGCAGGAGTGAGGAGTGTGTAACACACAGGGTGCAGGAGTGAGGAGTGTGTAACACACAGGGTGCAGGGGTGAGGAGTGTGTAACACACAGGGTGCAGGGGTGAGAAGTGTGTAACACACAGGGTGCAGGGGTGAGGAGTGTGTAACACACAGAGTGCAGGGGTGAGGAGTGTGTAACACACAGAGTGCAGGGGTGAGGAGTGTATAACACACAGGGTGCAGGGGTGAAGAGTGTGTAACACACAGAGTGCAGGGGTGAGGACTGTGTAAGGCACAGGGTGCAGAGGTGAGAAGTGTGTAACACACAGGGTGCAGGGGTGAGGAGTGTGTAACACAGAGCGCAGGGGTGAGGAGTGTGTAACACACAGGGTGCAGGGGTGAGGAGTGTGTAACACACAGAGTGCAGGGGTGAGGAGTGTGTAACACACAGAGTGCAGGGGTGAGGAGTGTGTAACACACAAAGTGCAGGGGTGAGGACTGTGTAAGGTACAGGGTGCCGAGGTGAGAAGTGTGTAACACACAGGGTGCAGGGGTGAGGAGTGTGTAACACAGAGCGCAGGGGTGAGGAGTGTGAAAGGCACAGGGTGCAGAGGTGAGAAGTGTGTAACACACAGGGTGTAGGGGTGAGGAGTGTGTAAGACACAGGGTGCAGGGGTGAGAAGTGTGTAACACACAGAATGCAGGGGTGAGGAGTGTGTAAGACACAGGGTGCAGGGGTGAGGAGTGTGTAACACACAGGGTGCAGGGGTAAGAAGTGTGTAACACACAGAGTGCAGGGGTGAGGAGTGTGTAAGATACAGGGTGCAGGGGTTGGGAAAGTGTAAGACACACAGTGCAAAGGTCAGCAATTTGTAACACACAGAGTGAAGGGGCCAGAAGTGAGTAGCACATAGAATGTAGGGGTCAGGAATGCATAACCCACAGAGTGCAAGGGTCAGGAGTGCGTAACACACAAAGTGCAGGGGTCAGGAGTGCATAACCCACAGAGTGCAAGGGTCAGGAGTGCGTAAAACACAGAGGGCAGGGTCCAGGAGTGCGTAACTCGTAGAGGTCAGGAGTGAATAACACAAAGAGTGCAGAGGTCAAATGTAAATAAGGCATAGAGTCCCTCCCAAGCAAATGTCAGTACTATGCACACAGAGTTTAGGGATCAGTAATAACGCACAGTTCAGAGATCAATAGTAAGAAACACAGAGGGCAGAGGTCTGTAGTAAGTGACGCAGAGGGTTGATGTCAGTATTAATTAACACAAAGTGCAGGGGTCAGGATCATGTAGCACAGAATGCAGAGGGCAGTAGCATGTATCACCAAGTGTGGAGTTCAGTAGTATGTAGCATTGAGTGTGGAATTCAGTAGTAAGTAAGGTAGAGGGCAGAGGTCAGTAGTAGGTAAGGCAGAGGTCAGTAGTAATTAATGCAGAGATCAGAAGTAAACAAGACACAAGTCAGTAGTAGGTAAGGCAAAGGGCAGAGGTCAGTAGTAAGGCAGAGGTCAGTAGTAAGCTAGGCAGAGATCAGTAGAAAGCTAGGCAGAGGGCAGTAGTAAGTGACGCAGAGGGCTAATGTCAGTAGTAAGTAACACAGAATTCAGGGGTCAGGAGCATGTAACGCAGAGTGGAGAGAGGTCAGTAGTAAATAGAGCAGAGGCCAGAAGCAAGGCAGAGGGCAGAGGTTAGTTGTACATGAGGCAATAGGGCTCCACCACTTCACATTGGGTTCCCCACTGCCATCATCTATTTTTCAATATCTGTTTTGTTACAGGAGGGGAGGAAGAAAAATATATGTAAACAACTTTTACTTTAAGGTGATATTAAACTCTCATGTTTTAAGCATTTTTTTCAGTAACTGATGTAATCACTTACAGAGTATGCAGCTTCTTTATCTTTTAATCCTTGCCTATGTCCAAGTTTAAGCAGGGGCTATGACTGCTGCCACAGGTTTCCTGTTGCGGAGTGGCTTACAGCCTCATAGCCTAAGATGGCAAGGAACTCCCCTGCCCACCGCTCCTCCACTCAACAGGCTGGCTCCAGATGACACTGTCCACTGTTACCTCTTTCCTGTGAGGTTCAGAGAAGCAGCACTGAGAGAGCAGGCACTTAAAGTGCTAGATAAGAATTTTAGTAAATAGTTTGCCAGGGAATGTTTATTTTTTGCGTTTTTTTGTGTTAAACAAAAAAAAAAAACCTCTGAGGATTTCATACCACTTTAACCTCCCTGGCGGTATTCCCGAGTGTAGCTTGGGGTAGAGTTTCAGTACCAAAAGCGGTAAGCCCGAGCTACACTCGGGCTTGCCATGCAGCGCTGCTCAGGGATTCACTGCAGCGCTTACCTTGTCCTTCGCTCCCGCGATGTGTCCTCTGCAGCGTCCCCGGCCATCTCCTCCAGCATCCGGCTTCCGTGTTCCGGTCCCTGTGACGTCGGAACGTAAGGCAAATTTGAAATTTTTCAAAAATGTCATTTTTTTAAAAACAATTATTACATAGTAAAACATTGCTGTTTCAAACCATTTCACATATATTTTGTCCCGAGTGCTTTGTCCTGTGCCCTGCCTGCATTTTGACTGTTCTTTCTGCCTGGAAACTTAGAAATGTCCATGGCGTCCAAAAAGCGTCCCTTTATGTCAAAAGCAGTTTTAGATCAGCTAGAGAACAGCGATAGTAAATTAGAACCACTTGCAGAATTGAGTGATAATGATTCGTGGAGAAAATCGCCATCAGACACTTAAAACGATCTTGCGACTTTGCTCAGCGATGTGCGAACTTGGCGCTATATTTCAAATTTCAGTGGTTTTGGTTTGATTATATTATTGAATTAAATGTATTATTATTATATTATTATTTTTTATGATTATTTATTAGATTATAATTTATGATTTCGTGTTTCAAGTTTTATCATATCTGGAATGTTTACTAGACTCTTGTTCGGACAGATTTCAGTGAGTTATTCCTAAAAATGACAGGCCTACAATAAAAAAATACATATTTCCATGCAAAATAATGGTACCGCTTTCAGCACCAAAAATCTGAAATAATCATACCGCCAGGGAGGTTAAGGTCTGGGAGGTCCAGTTTATCAATTTTACAGATTAGAAATAAATCTGGCACTGTAAGCAACGAATTGCAAATTTCATAAACTGTATTTTGGTGCTGGAATTCTTTAAATCACATGACTGTCTTTCATCTCATGTGTTTACTGTTGTTTAAAGTGAAAGTAGATAAAGTGTGAACATGTGAAGAATGAATTAACTTACAGTAACTCAGGATGTAGTATAGTAACATTTAAGGAAACAGTGGGTGTGTGAAGACATTTGTAAGTCCATATTGTGTATTTTGTTTACCTCATGTGTATTCCCTGCCAAGTGTGATGATGAAATCCTTCCCCGTCATTTATACGCTCACAGGAAAGTAAAGCAGTTGGTTCCTTAAAAATGTACTGTTCTACCTAGTGGGGCTGTTACTTAAGATATCCAAAGTAATGTATTACGCAAGTTTGGGGACACATTAATTGTGTTATGTGTCTGCAGATATAATGAGCATATAAAATATGAAAAATGTATTCTTCATTGTTTTTAGACATGTAGTACTACCCCCTTAGAAGTCATTGAGTTTTTGGGTCCCCCTATAGTTCTACACAGCTAGGCAACAAGCATTTTCTTCCACTCTTGCACACTGGAGACAGTAAACAGTCCTTTAGCTCCAGATGAGGAGCCCCAGATGAGGGGTTAGTTGGGTTTGCCACCTGACTGCCCTTTACCCTTATCTGGCCTAGGGGGTGCAAGATTACTCAGTCCTCTTTTCTGAGCTTGATGGGTTGGTGGCTGCCTTCAGGCCTCACGCTGTGCTGGCTCCTTCCCTGCTCCACAGGTTATCCTCTCTCAAGGGAAGTTGAGGCTGAGAGATCCTCCTTTCCAGTTCCTGCCTGTAGGTAAGCTCCTCTCCACGGGCCCCCTCCCAGGCTCCACACTCTGGCCTTCACTCCATCATCCACCCAACACTGACCAACTTCTCCCAGGCTCTGCAATCCTTACGGGGTTTCCCTGGTTACCATGCCCAGTCCCCTGCCAGGGAACCGGCCAAGGTCCCTTAAGCACACAGATCTGAGCCTCCTCCTCTCCTCAATTCTTCCTCCAGAAAGCTCCCAGGTTTCTGGAAAGGTGGGAGGGCTCCTGAAGCTCCGACCTTCAGAACCTCCCTAGCCTGTCCTGAGGTAACCTCACTACCTCATACCCAGGCTGACTCATACCAGGCTGCTATCCAGCCTCTAACTAAGAAAAACTATCTAGCTCCCCCTAACTTGCTGCAGACAGGTACAGAGCGTTGTCACCCCATAACAGGAACAAGAGCCTTCATGGTAGAATTACCACGCATTAGCCTAATGAAAGCTGTGTTTTAACTTTAGGCTTA
This sequence comes from Staurois parvus, assembly GCF_062004578.1. NCBI lineage: Eukaryota > Metazoa > Chordata > Amphibia > Anura > Ranidae > Staurois > Staurois parvus. The sequence continues at coordinate 2,090,159 of NW_028318360.1, read as the reverse complement.
ATTTAGGGGTTACTTTTAAATGTTAGTAGACAGGTGAATGTTAAATGTTCATGTACGGACCAGGTTCCCAGCTTGCAGCCAGAAATGCACATATTGCCACTTGGTATGTATCATGTGATCCTAAGGTCCCAGCAACCAACAGTCAGTGTTTTCTGTTCCTAAGTGTTTACTCAGACCTGATCAGTGTATATCCTAAACAGGTATGGATATAGGGGGGTGCTCGGGTGAGCTATGTCCCCCCAGACCTCTGAGAATGCATCCACAAATCCATGAGACCTAATGGGGACAGTTGATGTAAGGGGGAACTCTGATGGGGACAGTTGATGCAAGGGGGAACTCTGATGGGGACAGCTGATGTAAGGGGGAATTCTGATGGGGACAGTTGATGTAAAGGGGACAATCTGAGGGGGGCAGTTGATGTAAGGGGGCACTATGATGAGGCACTTGATGTAAGGGGACACTGATGTGGAAATTTTAGGTAAGAAGAACTCTGGTGAGGACACCTGATGAAAGGTGGGGACTCCTATAGGATTCCTGATGTAAGAAGAAACTCTATGGAATACTCCTGATATAAGGAGGGACTCTGTTAGGGACACCTGATATAAGGGGGCACGGGTTCTGTTTAATCACCCTAAACTAATGACAGCCTAATTCATACTAGCATTCCCAATTCACTCCTGCACTACTTGTCAGACATTACTTCTGGGTCATGACTCCTTGGTATGGAAGTGTGCCGAGTAAACAGGGAAAACTGGTTGCATCTCTGTAACACTATTACTAACATTATGCCCCCTGACTTTTTTTTACTGCACCCCCAGATTAAATAGGTTATATTCAGCCCTGATCCTGAAACACTATTGGAAGAAGTATTTCTGAATTGTGTCTCTAGCTATGGTATGTGACCTGTGAAGGAGGGAAAGGCAGGGAACACCTTCCCATGCTCTGTTCTGGGTTCCATGTTAGTGAGAAGGCCAGATTTTCAGGACCATATGTGCAGAGAAAATACTGTTGCACTGTACCAGAAGTAAAAAAAACAAATTTAAAGGATAAATATTCAAAAGAATGACATAACGAGTGGGTAATCAGTATCGGTAACCTAAACATCAACTAACGAATAAGTTACAAGATAAAAATACAATTAAATATGGATAGGCAAGTTAAAGAGGAATACCAAGTAGGGGTTTACAAAAGAGGAAATATTTGAATGGTATGAGTAAGTCATAAAAGTAGTAGCGATTTATCAAAGTCAGAAGGAAGAAAGACTTGAGCCAAGGTGACCAAATTGTTTCATATTTGTGGGTATTGTCATATAAAATGGCAGCAAGTTTTTCATTGGGCATATTTATTAGGGAATTTGTAAGACGCACATCTGTAGGAGCATTGGTTTGTTAAAGTGACCCTGTCAGGACTGGTATAGAATTGCATACCAGATAACAAGAAGAAATACTATACTCACCTTTCAGGTGGCCTCCTTTTGAAGACCACCTTCTTTACTGCTCACCAGCTTCCAGGAATGCACAATACCTGCTCCCTAGCCACACACTGTCATTTTTGGCATTGGCTGATGGACTGGGGACATAATGGAGGTCAGAAACTGGGGATATGTTCCTTCCAGTTTTTGACCTAATTCTGTAGAATGTCCACAGTCTCTATTTCATGTAGCATTATGTATATTGAATTTAGTTTATGGACTTTTGGCGAGGTCAGGGGTGAACTAGAGGCCCCACATATCCCCACTCTTTGACCTTCTCCTGCAGCGTATTCCTAGTCTACAACCCCTCCCATACAATGTCTGACATCTCTATCTCATGTAATATTTCTTATTAAAAATAATTTGTGGACTTTTAGTCTTGTCAGTTGGGGACTAGAGCCCTCCTTTATCTGGCACGTTGGCCACCACTGGCCTACTACATCAGAAAGAAGGAATATTCGCAGGGATGCTTGAAAACTTGATCATTGCTTGCTTCTCAAAATCCATTTATGGCCAGTTTCGGGCTTCCTAATATTTCTAAGAAATGTCTGCATCATTCTAGCATACATTACAAGAAATGCATCTTTCACTTTCACCTGATAAGAAAGGAGTTTCTGTATCTCCTTAGCTATGTTTATTACTTTGTCTCTACCTGCATATCTATCATGTAGCTCACGCCCTGGGTCATGTATGAACTGTCATTTCTCCTTTCTGTGAGTTTGGTAGTTTTTGTCCACGGGTTTACTACCTGGGAAGTCACCTTTTTTTTTTTTTTAAATCAGAAAAGGCTTTATTGAAAACAGTCAAAGGCAGGCATAGCAGACAAATTATACAACAGTAAGAATTGTAAGCTCCAAGGATCAGGCCCTCCTATCCCTCTTGTATTGAACTGTATTGTTGCTATATTGTCTCCCGTTATATTGTAAAGCGCTGAGCAAACTGTTGGCGCTATATAAATCCTGTATAATAATAATAACATGGTATGGAAAAAAGTGAGCGCTCTCATAAAAGCAGCTTAAGCACTAAAAGGTAACCAAAAATAAAAATCTCAGTACTTAGAAAACAATAAAAAAAAAGTACAGCGCTTAAAATATAATGAAATAAATAATGTCTGTATAAATAATCAATAAATATAATCGATATATTAATATCACATGCACATATATTATGAAATGCAGCGATACTTCAGTGCTGGTGCTCTGAAATAGTGGGGTAAGATTACGCACTCACCAGATGCGTAATGGTATTATGCATTAAATCAATCAACAGGGGTCCCCTTTAAGGAAATGGATTAAGCCAGGTCAAGGATTATCCTCCCTCTGGGTGGTGTGTGGTACGTCAGGTACTTCTGGGTAGTATAGGATCTAGTCAGCCAGAGGCCCCTTTAAGGGATGGATGGGCGTAGCAGCCTGTGTGACAGGAACTCCCTCCTCTGGATACTGTAGTGGATCGGGTGGGCTCACTCTTGATGAATAAATTTAATACTACCAGTACACACATATGGATGATAAAGAGGCTTCTCCACAGTTCCCTCTGAACGACACACTCGGCATATGTCTTTCTAAACCTGCACGTATTGACATTACCTTCTTCTGCCAGATAGGAGGAGAAGAAGGAGCTAACCGCCCTCAGAAGCTCTTCTATAGTGAGGGGTGCCACCATTGCGTGGCAAAGAGGGTAGGAAGGGGTACACGCTGTAGATACCCAATGAGGTCAGCAATTGAGTGTGCAGAGTGCAAACTATATAGGCCTTCATAGAATCGTATCAGTTCAGCAAGGACCAAATCAGTATTTACAATGCGACCATGTTTAGTTCTAATGGCACCTATAGTTGGAGAGGTCTGAGAGTGTACCAATTTATCCAAGAGTCATCCCAATTCCCCTGCCTCAAAGAACATCAGTTTAGTGAAAAAACATATGTGTTCAACTGTTGATGTCAAGCAATCAAACGCAGTCTGAGCCAGGGGCGGACTGACAACTCATGGGGCCCCTGGCAATAGGGGATCATGGGGCCCCTGTGTCCTTGCCCACACTCAAAAAAGCCTATAAAAAAAGGTACCTGGGGGCATGTCATGGAGCCCCCTACTGACCCCGGGCCCTCGGGCAGTGCCCGAGTGCTCGAATGGTCAGTCCACCCTTGGTCTGAGCTGACATCCACACCTCCAAAGTAGTGTCGGAAGAATTTGTAATATATTCCAATTCAAATTGTCATACCTGATTTTCCATCAGCTCAAGTAATTTAGATGTGGATTTCTTAATCCGATTAATTACTGATATCAAAATTCCTCGTAAGATTTGAACGCCTCTCGCACCAGAAGGTTATCTGAGTGATGAGCATGGTTACAGAAAGAAGAAGAAATTAGGTGAGCTATATGGTCATGAGAGGGAAACAACTGAAGCCAAAAGACATTTAATTTCCAGGGGGCTTTAGGCAAATCTGACAGAGGTTGAGCTACAATTTAGGCCACTAGCAGCAAATGATCAGATACTCCCCGGGGTAATATTTAGTTTTAGACAGCAGGGGATCCATGGGCATGTTACCAATACAGAGATCGATCCGGGAAAGAGAGGCATGGGTTTTGGAGAAGCAGGAAAACTGTCTATGTTTCCATAGATCTTGCCAACGCACTTCTCTTAGGAAGAACGCCGATGTTGTGCTCTGCTGTTGTGTATTATGCACCATTGGGGGAAATCTGTCTAGGGTCGGATCAAGATAGCCATTAAAATCCCCTACAATCAAAATGGGGATGTCAGGTTTGTCAATCAGGTACGTTAATAGGGAATGCAGTGCCACCCTAGAAAAGGGGGGTGGAATATATATATAGAGTAACACCAGAGTTACAGCAACCGATCTACAATACAAAAAGATATATCGACCTTACTGGTCAATTAAGGAGTGGTACAACTGAAAATCTAATGTCCTACGTAGCAGGACACTCACCCTGCGAGAGAAGGTGTGGGTCGAATAAAACTCACTACCCACCCAAGCAAATTTAAGACAGCTAAGAGTAGAGTTTGTGAGGTGAGTCTCCTGGAGACTAATAATTGCAGGGTGAAATTTACAGATACAAGTAGAGATGAGCGAAGTATTCAAAAATTCGATTCGACTGATTCGGCGAATTCGTGGAAAAATTTAGATTCGAGTCGAATATATTCGCTGTGAATTTAACTTAAAAAAGGGTGTTTCTAGGCTTCAGAGAGACTTAATATTAGTGCAGAACACTGTACCTTTAATTTAAATGCCCTTGGAGTCTGCTGGGGAAGAGAAATAATACTGTCAGTCAGTATGACATGCAGATGAGTGCCGTCGATCTTAGAATCACCGCACACTTCACTCATTTGGGCAGTTACGGGGCCAAAACCAGAGTGTGGAGCCACAGTGTGGCGGTGGAGGCAGCAGCAATGGGAGGCCATACAGCACCCTATGACAAAAATGGAAACCACCAGCAGTGTGAGGAGACCTGAAAGTGGCACATGGCAGAGTGTGGCGATAGAGACAGCAGCAATGGGAGGCCGTACAGGGACCCATGACACACTCTGGACCTGGCAGCAGCATGAGGAGGCGGTACAGGGGCCCATGACAGATTACGGGCCTGGCAGCAGCATGAGGAGTCGGTACGGGGGCCCATGGCAGATTACGGGCCTGGCAGCAGCAATGGGAGGCCGTACAGGGACCCATGACACACTCTGGACCTGGCAGCAGCATGGGGAGGCGGTACAGGGGCCCATGACAGATTACGGGCCTGGCAGCAGCATGAGGAGTCGGTACGGGGGCCCATGACAGATTACGAGCCTTGCAGCAGCAACTTGGACAGGAGGACGTTCAGCTTCTGCACCGTCGGGTGCGTGCTCGCAAACTGTTGTCTCTTGGAAATGGATTCCAAGAAAGACTGCTGACGGAATCCGTGAAGAGGAGTAGCAGGAGAAGGAGCATCTGAACGAGCGGAATATGCCAACAAGCGACAACAGGGGCCCATGACAGATTACGGGCCTGGCAGCAGCATGAGGAGTCGGTACGGGGGCTCATGGCAGATTAGGGGCCTGGCAGCAGCTATGGGAGGCCCGTAATCTGCCAGCACCCTATGACAAAAAATGGAACCCACCAGCAGTGTGAGGAGACCTGAAAGTGGCACATGGCAGAGTGTGGCGATGGAGACAGCAGCAATGGGAGGCGGTACAGGGACCCATGAGAGACTCTGGACCTGGCAGCAGCATGAGGAGGCGGTATAGGGGCCCATGGCAGATTAGGGGCCTGGCAGCAGCTATGGGAGGCCCGTAATCTGCCAGCACCCTATGACAAAAAATGGAACACACCAGCAGTGTGAGGAGACCTGAAAGTGGCACATGGCAGAGTGTGGCGATGGAGACAGCAGCAATGGGAGGCCGTACAGGGACCCATGAGAGACTCTGGACCTGGCAGCAGCATGAGGAGGCGGTATAGGGGCCCATGGCAGATTAGGGGCCTGGCAGCAGCTATGGGAGGCCCGTAATCTGCCAGCACCCTATGACAAAAAATGGAACACACCAGCAGTGTGAGGAGACCTGAAAGTGGCACATGGCAGAGTGTGGCGATGGAGACAGCAGCAATGGGAGGCCGTACAGGGACCCATGAGAGACTCTGGACTTGGCAGCAGCATGAGGAGGCGGTATAGGGGCCCATGGCAGATTAGGGGCCTGGCAGCAGCTATGGGAGGCCCGTAATCTGCCAGCACCCTATGACAAAAAATGGAACACACCAGCAGTGTGAGGAGACCTGAAAGTGGCACATGTTTGGGGCATGATTCATGGCGGATTTAGTCAGTTGTGTCAGGAACTGGTGGTTTGAAATCCAGACTAATCCACGCCTGATTCATTTTCACAAACGTGAGTCTCTCCACACTTTGGGTGGACAGTCGTGTCCTCCGCGGAGTTGCAATACCTCCTGCCGCACTAAACACGCGCTCCGATGCCACGCTACTGGCCGGGCATGACAGCCTTTCAAGGGCAAATTCAGCTAGTTGGGGCCAAAGGTCAAGTTTCGTTGCCCAGTAGTCAAGGGGATTGTCTACCTCGGTTGGCAGGGTGCTGTCCAAGTAGGCCTAAGCCTGTTGTTTGAGGTCCTGCTCCAGGTCCACCTGATGCTGCTGCTGCTGCTGCTGCGGCTGGTTAGTAGTTTCCTCACTGCGCTGGTGAAGAAAGCTACTCATCATCGACTGCAGACTGAGGCAGCCGCTGCTGGTGGAGCTGCCACTGCTCCTACCACCCCACCCCTCCCCTGCTGCCATGGCAGCGGAACGCGAGCGCACAGGACCCACAGTGTCTGAGGATGGACGTTGGCGCAGACAGGCAGAGACCAGCTGACTACATAGGTGGTTTTTATAGTACGTTATTTTGGCCTCCCTCTCAGCAGGTGTGAAAAAGGCCACCATTTTTGAACGGTAGCGAGGGTCCAACAAGGTGGACAGCCAAAAGTCATCCCTCTGTCTGATGGTTATTATTCGGCTGTCGCTACGCAAGCAACCGAGCATGCTATGGGCCATTTGTGCCAAGGAATGCGAGGGACTCCCTGCCTCCATCTCCACAGCATACTGCCACGGTGCGTCTGGGTCCTCTGTCTCCTCTTCCTCCTCCTCTACCAGATGCTCCTGCTCCTCCACTCCTGTCCGCTGAGTGGAAAAACCACCCATTTCACTCAATAATTCCTGAGCACCAATGTCCTCCTCTACCTCCTCCTCTTCTTCCTGTCCTGCCCCCACAGGGGTCATGTGGCGTTGAGATCTGTGCGCCACGTCTACCGCACCCTGACCAGCCATTGTTAACAGCATTTGTTCCAGGACGTGCAACAGAGGAATGACGTCGTTCATCCCATAGTCCTGCCGACTCACGAATAGCGTGGCCTCCTCAAAGAGCCTGAGCAAGCGCAGGTGTCACGCATGAGCTGCCAATGGCTGACATCTAAGTTACACAGGGAGTACCTTTATCCGCTTTTAACATCAGGAAATCTGTGATGGCCTTTTGCTGTTCGTAAAGGCGGTCTAACATATGTAGGGTTGAATTCCACCTTGTTGCAACGTCACAGCATGAGGAGTCGGTATAGGGGCCTATGGCAGATTAGGGGCCTGGCAGCAGCTATGGGAGGCCCGTAATCTGCCAGCACCCTATGTCAAAAAATTTAACACACCAGCAGTGTGAGGAGACCTGAAAGTGGCACATGGCAGAGTGTGGCGATGGAGACAGCAGCAATGGGAGGCCGTACAGGGACCCATGACAGACTCTGGACTTGGCAGCAGCATGAGGAGGCGGTATATAGGGGCCCATGGCAGATTAGGGGCCTGGCAGCAGCTATAGGAGGCCCGTAATCTGCCAGCACCCTATGTCAAAAAATTCAACACACCAGCAGTGTGAGGAGACCTGAAAGTGGCACATGGCAGACTGTGGCGATGAAGACAGCAGCAATGGGAGGCCGTACAGGGACCCATGAGAGACTCTGGACCTGGCAGCAGCATGAGGAGGCGGTATATAGGGGCCTATGGCAGATTAGGGGCCTGGCAGCAGCTATAGGAGGCCCGTAATCTGCCAGCACCCTATGTCAAAAAATTCAACACACCAGCAGTGTGAGGAGACCTGAAAGTGGCACATGGCAGAGTGTGGCGATGGAGACAGCAGCAATGCGAGGCCGTACAGGGACCCATGAGAGACTCTGGACCTGGCAGCAGCATCAGGAGGCGGTATATAGGGGCCTATGGCAGATTAGGGGCCTGGCAGCAGCTATAGGAGGCCCGTAATCTGCCAGCACCCTATGTCAAAAAATTCAACACACCAGCAGTGTGTGAGGAGACCTGAAAGTGGCACATGGCAGAGTGTGGCGATGGAGACAGCAGCAATGGGAGGCCGTACAGGGACCCATGACAGACTCTGGACTTGGCAGCAGCATGAGGAGGCGGTATATAGAGGCCTATGGCAGATTAGGGGCCTGGCAGCAGCTATGGGAGGCCCGTAATCTGCCAGCACCCTATGTCAAAAAATTCAACACACCAGCAGTGTGAGGAGACCTGAAAGTGGCACATGGCAGAGTGTGGCGATGGAGACAGCAGCAATGGGAGGCCGTACAGGGACCCATGACAGACTCTGGACTTGGCAGCAGCATGAGGAGGCGGTATATAGGTGCCCATGGCAGATTAGGGGCCTGGCAGCAGCTATGGGAGGCCCGTAATCTGCCAGCACCCTATGTCAAAAAATTCAACACACCAGCAGTGTGAGGAGACCTGAAAGTGGCACATGGCAGAGTGTGGCGATGGAGACAGCAGCAATGGGAGGCCGTACAGGGACCCATGACAGACTCTGGACTTGGCAGCAGCATGAGGAGGCGGTATATAGGTGCCCATGGCAGATTAGGGGCCTGGCAGCAGCTATGGGAGGCCCGTAATCTGCCAGCACCCTATGTCAAAAAATTCAACACACCAGCAGTGTGTGAGGAGACCTGAAAGTGGCACATGGCAGAGTGTGGCGATGGAGACAGCAGCAATGGGAGGCCGTACAGGGACCCATGAGAGACTCTGGACCTGGCAGCAGCATGAGGAGGCGGTATATAGGGGCCTATGGCAGATTAGGGGCCTGGCAGCAGCTATAGGAGGCCCGTAATCTGCCAGCACCCTATGTCAAAAAATTCAACACACCAGCAGTGTGAGGAGACCTGAAAGTGGCACATGGCAGAGTGTGGCGATGGAGACAGCAGCAATGGGAGGCCGTACAGGGACCCATGACAGACTCTGGACTTGGCAGGAGCATGAGGAGGCGGTATATAGGGGCCCATGGCAGATTAGGGGCCTGGCAGCAGCTATGGGAGGCCCGTAATCTGCCAGCACCCTATGTCAAAAAATTCAACACACCAGCAGTGTGTGAGGAGACCTGAAAGTGGCACATGGCAGAGTGTGGCGATGGAGACAGCAGCAATGGGAGGCCGTACAGGGACCCATGAGAGACTCTGGACCTGGCAGCAGCATGAGGAGGCGGTATATAGGGGCCTATGGCAGATTAGGGGCCTGGCAGCAGCTATAGGAGGCCCGTAATCTGCCACCACCCTATGTCAAAAAATTCAACACACCAGCAGTGTGAGGAGACCTGAAAGTGGCACATGGCAGAGTGTGGCGATGGAGACAGCAGCAATGGGAGGCCGTACAGGGACCCATGAGAGACTCTGGACTTGGCAGCAGCATGAGGAGGCGGTATATAGGGGCCCATGGCAGATTAGGGGCCTGGCAGCAGCTATGGGAGGCCCGTAATCTGCCAGCACCCTATGTCAAAAAATTCAACACACCAGCAGTGTGTGAGGAGACCTGAAAGTGGCACATGGCAGAGTGTGGCGATGGAGACAGCAGCAATGGGAGGCCGTACAGGGACCCATGAGAGACTCTGGACCTGGCAGCAGCATGAGGAGGCGGTATATAGGGGCCTATGGCAGATTAGGGGCCTGGCAGCAGCTATAGGAGGCCCGTAATCTGCCAGCACCCTATGTCAAAAAATTCAACACACCAGCAGTGTGAGGAGACCTGAAAGTGGCACATGGCAGAGTGTGGCGATGGAGACAGCAGCAATGGGAGGCCGTACAGGGACCCATGACAGACTCTGGACTTGGCAGCAGCATGAGGAGGCGGTATATAGGGGCCCATGGCAGATTAGGGGCCTGGCAGCAGCTATGGGAGGCCCGTAATCTGCCAGCACCCTATGTCAAAAAATTCAACACACCAGCAGTGTGTGAGGAGACCTGAAAGTGGCACATGGCAGAGTGTGGCGATGGAGACAGCAGCAATGGGAGGCCGTACAGGGACCCATGAGAGACTCTGGACCTGGCAGCAGCATGAGGAGGCGGTATATAGGGGCCTATGGCAGATTAGGGGCCTGGCAGCAGCTATAGGAGGCCCGTAATCTGCCAGCACCCTATGTCAAAAAATTGAACACACCAGCAGTGTGTGAGGAGACCTGAAAGTGGCACATGGCAGAGTGTGGCGATGGAGACAGCAGCAATGGGAGGCCGTACAGGGACCCATGACAGACTCTGGACTTGGCAGCAGCATGAGGAGGCGGTATATAGAGGCCTATGGCAGATTAGGGGCCTGGCAGCAGCTATAGGAGGCCCGTAATCTGCCAGCACCCTATGTCAAAAAATTCAACACACCAGCAGTGTGTGAGGAGACCTGAAAGTGGCACATGGCAGAGTGTGGCGATGGAGACAGCAGCAATGGGAGGCCGTACAGGGACCCATGACAGACTCTGGACTTGGCAGCAGCATGAGGAGGCGGTATATAGGGGCCTATGGCAGATTAGGGGCCTGGCAGCAGCTATAGGAGGCCCGTAATCTGCCAGCACCCTATGTCAAAAAATTCAACACACCAGCAGTGTGAGGAGACCTGAAAGTGGCACATGGCAGAGTGTGGCGATGGAGACAGCAGCAATGGGAGGCCGTACAGGGACCCATGAGAGACTCTGGACTTGGCAGCAGCATGAGGAGGCGGTATATAGGGGCCCATGGCAGATTAGGGGCCTGGCAGCAGCTATGGGAGGCCCGTAATCTGCCAGCACCCTATGTCAAAAAATTCAACACACCAGCAGTGTGTGAGGAGACCTGAAAGTGGCACATGGCAGAGTGTGGCGATGGAGACAGCAGCAATGGGAGGCCGTACAGGGACCCATGAGAGACTCTGGACCTGGCAGCAGCATGAGGAGGCGGTATATAGGGGCCTATGGCAGATTAGGGGCCTGGCAGCAGCTATAGGAGGTCCGTAATCTGCCAGCACCCTATGTCAAAAAATTCAACACACCAGCAGTGTGTGAGGAGACCTGAAAGTGGCACATGGCAGAGTGTGGCGATGGAGACAGCAGCAATGGGAGGCCGTACAGGGACCCATGAGAGACTCTGGACTTGGCAGCAGCATGAGGAGGCGGTATATAGGGGCCCATGGCAGATTAGGGGCCTGGCAGCAGCTATGGGAGGCCCGTAATCTGCCAGCACCCTATGACAAAAAATGGAACACACCAGCAGTGTGTGAGGAGACCTGAAAGTGGCACATGTTTGAGGCATGATTCATGGCGGATTTAGTCAGTTGTGTCAGGAACTGGTGGTTTGAAATCCAGACTAATCCACGCCTGATTCATTTTCACAAACGTGAGTCTCTCCACACTTTGGGTGGACAGTCGTGTCCTCCGCAGAGTTACAATACCTCCTGCCGCACTAAACACGCGCTCCGATGCCACGCTACTGGCCGGGCATGACAGCCTTTCAAGGGCAAATTCAGCTAGTTGGGGCCAAAGGTCAAGTTTCGTTGCCCAGTAGTCAAGGGGATTGTCTACCTCGGTTGGCAGGGTGCTGTCCAAGTAGGCCCAAGCCTGTTGTTTGAGGTCCTGCTCCAGGTCCACCTGATGCTGCTGCTGCTGCGGCTGGTTAGTAGTTTCCTCACTGCGCTGGTGAAGAAAGCTACTCATCATCGACTGCAGACTGAGGCAGCCGCTGCTGGTGGAGCTGCCACTGCTCCTACCACCCCACCCCTCCCCTGCTGCCATGGCAGCGGAACGCGAGCGCACAGGGCCCACAGTGTCTGAGGATGGACGTTGGCGCACAAAGGCAGAGACCAACTGACTACATAGGTGGTTTTTATAGTACGTTATTTTGGCCTCCCTCTCAGCAGGTGTGAAAAAGGCCACCATTTTTGAACGGTAGCGAGGGTCCAACAAGGTGGACAGCCAAAAGTCATCCCTCTGTCTGATGGTTATTATTCGGCTGTCGCTACGCAAGCAACCGAGCATGCTATGGGCCATTTGTGCCAAGGAATGCGAGGGACTCCCTGCCTCCATCTCCACAGCATACTGCCACGGTGCGTCTGGGTCCTCTGTCTCCTCCTCCTCCTCCTCTACCAGATGCTCCTGCTCCTCCACTCCTGTCCGCTGAGTGGAAAAACCACCCATTTCACTCAATAATTCCTGAGCACAAATGTCCTCCTCTACCTCCTCCTCTTCTTCCTGTCCTGCCCCCACAGGGGTCATGTGGCGTTGAGATCTGTGCGCCACGTCTACCGCACCCTGACCAGCCATTGTTAACAGCATTTGTTCCAGGACGTGCAACAGAGGAATGACGTCGTTCATCCCATAGTCCTGCCGACTCACGAATAGCGTGGCCTCCTCAAAGGGCCTGAGCAAGCGGCAGGTGTCACGCATGAGCTGCCAATGGCTGACATCAAAGTTACACAGGGGAGTACCTTTATCCGCTTGTAACATCAGGAAATCGGTGATGGCCTTTCGCTGTTCGTAAAGGCGGTCTAACATGTGTAGGGTTGAATTCCACCTTGTTGCAACATCGCAGATCAGGCGATGCTGTGCAATTCCGTTCTGCCGCTGCAGCTCAAGGAGGGTGTGCTTTGCGGTGTAGGAATGGCTGAAATGCATGCAAAGTTTACGTGACATTTTAAGGATGTCTTGCAGTGGGATGGTGGATTTTAGGAACCGCTTGACAACCAGATTGAACACGTGAGCCATGCATGGCGCATGGCACAACCTTCCTTGACGCAGAGCAGACAACATGTTCTTTCCGTTGTCGGTCAACATGGTTCCGATTTTGAGTTTGCGCGGAGACAGCCATCTGTCGATTTCTCTGTTCATTACACTGAGAAGTTCCTCCCCTGTGTGACTACGTTCGCCAAGGCATACCAGGTGCAGCACAGCGTGACACCGTTGCGCCCTGCACATGTGATATGCCGGTCGGGTAATGGGACTTGGCACGGGGGTGGCGGCTGAGGACACGGCGGAAGAAGAGGTGGTAGAGGCGGACATCTTTGCCGGACCAAGGACGTGCAAACGTGGAGGCAAAAGCGGCGTGACCTGTCCAAGTTGCTGGTGCGGCTGTGACGGCACCACGTTCACCCAGTGGGCCGTAAATGACATGTACTGTCCCTGACCGTAGTTACAGCTCCACACGTCGGCGCTGCCGTGCACTTTGGCAGAGACCGACATGCTCAAAGACTGGCCCACCATCTCTTCTACATGTGAATGCAGGGCTGGCACTGTCTTTTTGGCGAAGAAATGACGGCTTGGCACTCTCCACCGCGGCGCGGCACAAGCCATCATTTCTCGGAAAGGTGCTGAGTCCACCACTTGGAAAGGGAGGGACTGCAGCACCAGCAACTTGGACAGGAGGACGTTCAGCTTTTGCACCGTCGGGTGCGTGCTCGCAAACTGTTGTCTCTTGGAAACGGATTCCAAGAAAGACTGCTGACGGAATCCGTGAAGAGGAGTAGCAGGAGAAGGAGCATCTGAACGAGCGAAAGATGCCAACAAGCGACAACTCCCCTCAGCAGAGGTGTTGGAGCCTTGACTGGCTGATGGAGGGCGATTGACGTCAGGTGACGGAGCAAGTAACGGAGCGGGTGATGGAGCGGGGGCTGGGGCGGGCAGAACCGCCGTATCTTTATCACGGTTTTCACAGGCCACCAAATGGCGACGCTGCATATGCTGCCGCAACGCTGTAGTCCCAACATGGGCCCCCTGGCCACGCTTGACTTTCTGGCCACATAGTCGACATACGGCTACGTTTACTTCCTCGGGCGGCTTGACAAAAAATTGCCACACCGCCGAGTAGGAAACTTTGCCCCCGATACTCCTCACTGGCTGACTGCTGCTTCCTCCGTGCACACCGGCACCACTACTGGCCGTGGTGGTAGGCTGCAGTAGAGCTGGTGCTCTACTCCGTGGCCGTTTGGCTCCACTGACACTGCTGCGACCCTGCTGCTGTCTCCTGGGCAACCCACCGACTGTTTTGCTCGCTGCCAAGCTGCCACCCTCTTCTCCTGATGATGCGGAAGAAATTGCCTGATGACGACGAGGCTGCCAAGTGCGATCAACCTCCTCATCATCAAGTAGGGTCTCCGCCTCACTACTAGCCCCCTCGGCTGCGTGTGGGTCAGGAGACAGACCTGTCTCTAGACCGGCTACCGAGCCACTCTCCTCGCCACTACTTCTTCGCCTGGCTGCTGAAAAGGCGGATGTCTCCCCCCGTTCCTGACCGCCCTCTGTTAGCTCTTCCTCACTGTACAGTGGGGCTGAGCCCACAGCATGCGATACTTCGCTTGGTGAGGGAACACCAAAGGACAGGGGCAGGTAGAGGACACGTGATTTCAGTGGGCTTGGTCCCGGGCCATGCTAACTAACGGTTGTGTCTGACGTACCCATCGACCGTTGGCTGTAGGTGTCAGAGGTGACCTGGGAAGAGGAAGACGACCGAGCCAACCAATCGACGACGGCAGGGTTGTCGGTGGAGACACGACCGCTGGATGACACCGGGAGCACTGGCCTCTGGCTGCGAATAGTGCTGCCTCGACCTTTTCCTCTGCTGCCACGTCTGCTCGCTCCTAAAACATTGCCTCCTCTGCCACTCCTCTGCATGTTGTCTGACATACTCTTTAATTCAACGATTCTGTGTCCCTGAGTAACAATTCTGTGTCCCTGAGTAACAATTCTGTGTCTGTCCCTGAGTAACAATTCTGTGGCCCTAAGTAACGGTTCTGTGGCCCTCAGTAACAATTCTGTGTCCCTCAGTAACAATTCTGTGTCTGTCCCTGAGTAACAATTATGTGGCCCTAAGTAACGGTTCTGTGGCCCTCAGTAACAATTCTGTGTCCCTGAGTAACAATTCTGTGTCTGTCCGAGTAACAATTCTGTGGCCCTAAGTAACAGTTCTGTGGCCCTCAGTAACAATTCTGTGTCCCTGAGTAACCTTTCTGTGGCCCTAAGTAACAGTTCTGTGGCCCTCAGTAACAATTCTGTGTCCCTGAGTAACAATTCTGTGGCCCTAAGTAACAGTTCTGTGGCCCTCAGTAACAATTCTGTGTCCCTGAGTAACAATTCTGTGGCCCTAAGTAACGGTTCTGTGGCCCTCAGTAACAATTCTGTATCCCTGAGTAACAATTCTGTGTCTGTCCGAGTAACAATTCTGTGGCCCTAAGTAACAGTTCTGTGGCCCTCAGTAACAATTCTGTGTCCCTAAGTAACAAATCTGTGGCCCTAAGTAACGGTTCTGTGGCCCTCAGTAACAATTCTGTGTCCCTAAGTAACAATTCTGTGGCCCTAAGTAACGGTTCTGTGGCCCTCAGTAACAATTCTGTGTCCCTAAGTAACAATTCTGTGGCCCTAAGTAACGGTTCTGTGGCCCTCAGTAACAATTCTGTGTCCCTCAGTAACAATTCTGTGTCCCTCAGTAACAATTCTGTGTCTGTCCCTGATTAACGTTTACGTGGCCCTAAGTAACGGTTCTGTGGCCCTCAGTAACAATTCTGTGTCCCTGATTAACGTTTCTGTGGCCCTAAGTAACGGTTCTGTGGCCCTCAGTAACAATTCTGTGTCCCTCAAGAAACAATTCTGTGTCTGTCCGTGAGTAACAATTCTGTGGCCCTAAGTAACGGTTCTGTGGCCCTCAGTAACAATTCTGTGTCCTTGATTAACGTTTATGTGGCCCTAAGTAACGGTTCTGTGGCCCTCAGTAACAATTCTGTGTCCCTCAGTAACAATTCTGTGTCTGTCCCTGAGTAACAATTCTGTGGCCCTAAGTAATGGTTCTGTGGCCCTCAGTAACAATTCTGTGTCCCTGATTAACTTTTATGTGGCCCTAAGTAAACGGTTCTGTGGCCCTCAGTAACAATTCTGTGTCCCTGATTAACGTTTCTGTGGCCCTCAGTAACAATTCTGTGTCCCTCAGTAACAATTCTGTGTCTGTCCCTGAGTAACAATTCTGTGGCCCTAAGTAACGGTTCTGTGGCCCTCAGTAACAATTCTGTGTCCCTGAGTAACAATTCTGTGGCCCTAAGTAACGGTTCTGTGGCCCTCAGTAACAATTCTGTGTCCCTGATTAACGTTTCTGTGGCCCTCAGTAACAATTCTGTGTCCCTCAGTAACAATTCTGTGTCTGTCCCTGAGTAACAATTCTGTGGCCCTAAGTAACGGTTCTGTGGCCCTCAGTAACAATTCTGTGTCCCTGAGTAACAATTCTGTGGCCCTAAGTAACGGTTCTGTGGCCCTCAGTAACAATTCTGTGTCCCTGAGTAACAATTCTGTGGCCCTAAGTAACGGTTGTGGCCCTCAGTAACAATTCTGTGTCCCTCAGTAACAATTCTGTGTCTGTCCCTGAGTAACAATTATGTGGCCCTAAGTAACGGTTATGTGGCCCTCAGTAACAATTCTGTGTCCCTGAGTAACGTTTCTGTGGCCCTAAGTAACGGTTCTGTGGCCCTCAGTAACAATTCTGTGTCCCTGAGTAACAATTCTGTGTCTGTCCCTGAGTAACAATTCTGTGGCCCTAAGTAACGGTTCTGTGGCCCTCAGTAACAATTCTGTGTCCCTGAGTAACGTTTCTGTGGCCCTAAGTAACAATTCTGTGGCCCTCAGTAACAATTCTGTGTCTGTCCCTGAGTAACAATTCTGTGGCCCTAACTAACGTTTCTGTGGCCCTAAGTAACAATTCTGTGGCCCTCAGTAACAATTCTGTGTCCCTGAGTAACGTTTCTGTGGCCCTAAGTAACAATTCTCTGGCACTCAGTAACAATTCTGTCTGTCCCTGAGTAACAATTCTGTGTCCCTCAGTAACAATTCTGTGTCCCTCAGTAACAATTCTGTGTCTGTCCCTGAGTAACAATTCTGTCTGTCCCTGAGTAACAATTCTGTGGCCCTAAGTAACAATTCTGTGGCCCTCAGTAACAATTCTGTGTCTGTCCCTGAGTAACAATTCTGTGGCCCTAACTAACGTTTCTGTGGCCCTAAGTAACAGTTCTGTGGCCCTCAGTAACAATTCTGTGTCTGTCCCTGAGTAACAATTCTGTGGCCCTAACTAACGTTTCTGTGGCCCTAAGTAACAATTCTCTGGCACTCAGTAACAATTCTGTCTGTCCCTGAGTAACAATTCTGTGGCCCTAATAACGTTTCTGTGGCCCTAAGTAACAGTTCTGTGGCCCTCAGTAACAATTCTGTGTCTGTCCCTGAGTAACAATTCTGTGGCCCTAACTAACGTTTCTGTGGCCCTAAGTAACAATTCTCTGGCACTCAGTAACAATTCTGTGGCCCTCATTAACAATTCTGTGTCCCTGAGTAATGCTTCTCTGTCCCTAAGTAACGTTTCTCTGTCCCCAAGTAACGTTTCTGTGTCCCTAACTCTAACCCTAATACAGAGCGGTCTGCCTCTTGAATGACTGGAGGCAAATGAAGAATTCTAAAATGGCCGCTATTTATAGCTCGACCATTACACAGTGCTGGCTGCCTGGCTGCTGATTGGCTAATGCGATCACATGTCATTAAGGAATGCATTATGGGTCAGCGCGCCTTGTCTGCGCGCCTTCCCAGACATCCCCGCTCCGTCGCCGCACATGTCCGCCGCCATTTTAGGAAAAATTTCGATTCGCGCGTCCGAAGTAGGCTATTTTTCGGATTCGGCGCGGATTGGCTGGATGAGGCAGGGCTTAATTTGCCCTTTCTGTTAAAAAAAGAAGTACGCCCGCTGTATATTTAAAAGCAGAACTTTTTTTAACTTTGGATGGAGCTTAGAACTAATAGAACCCTTTCCAGATCTTTTTTTTTATTGCTGTCCGGGAGATTCACCCACTTGGTTTATCCTGGTGGCCATTGTCACCAGGACAGAAAGTGGTTGGTCACTAGACCAGCAATAGAAGGGAAACCTTCAGTGGTGACACCAGTTTTGGTGTCATCCAAGAAGAGATTTCACCACATTATAGAGAGATTTCCATTTACTTCCTCTTGCATCCCCAGGACAGGTGAAGTGACAAATGAAGGGAAATCTTCCCATGCAACATGGACACCAAAGAAACAAACAAAAACTGATGGGGTCTTTAACCATTTTAAACAGAAGTATATTAAAAAAAAGTTTTTTCAGATATACTTTATTGAGCTCTGGCCAAAGGTGAGATTTTCCCACAGTTTGGAGATGTTTCTACTTATTTCCTCTGTTGGAAAAACTGTCAGGGGCTTTCATTCAATCCAAACTTTCTTCAGGCAGAAAATGAAGAAAACTCTCAGTGTCATAATGCTCGATATATCCAGAGATACTGTGACATGCAAACCTTAGCTGTGCCTACTGAAGTCAAGTTTAGCTCTATCACCTCTCAGGCCTCCTTATTGGCCCCTCTGATAGGCATCCAAACTGAGTGCTAGATAAGCCTATGAAGTGGGAATGTCCAAACCAACCTTGGGTTCCTGTAGGTTTGCTTATTCTATTGATGAATAAATTGTAATAATATGTTGTTTAAGGTGGCCATTCTCAGACAGGGTTCTGAGGTGCCCTGAGATTATCCCAGAGGTTGCTAGGGGTTTCTTGACCTGTGGCTGATTGATCACCTATCTGATGATGCCTGCATAGTTCCAGGGCCAATGCCAATCAGCAGAGCCAACTGCATGACACTAATGATCTTTTTAACTGTCTGTAAATATGGCATTCTGACCCCAACTGTAAGGGGGTATTCTTCCCACAAGTAGCATTTTTTGCCACTGGCCACCAATGATTTGGTTTTAGTAGAGATTTTCCAAGAGGGGTTCCTCTGGGGAAAATTTGTTGGGAAAGGCTGTTATAAGGCATTTTGACTAGTACTTTGATCTGCATGTAACATCAGCTAAATTAACCTTACAAAGTATAAAATGGGTTTATGTTTTAATTAAAAGTTTTCCTATTTATTACATTGTTTATTATTTAATCCTTAGTTAATCATTATCAGCCATGACAAACTCCTTTCTCCCCTTCTTCCTGTATGCATTACTTTTTACACAGGTTTTTTATTTATGTATTTATTTTTATTGTTCATATGTAAACTCTTTTTATTTGTCAAGTTCTTTCACTTTTTCTTTCACTTTTTTTGTGTTGCCTGAATCATATTTACACAATATTTTTAAAAAAGCCTTTATTTCATTTATAAATAAAGTCACCATACTCTGTTCTAGGAATTTAATATTATTGTCATTATAAATAGAACAAATAACAGATCATGTGTGTGCAGTATGGGTTGCTGTTACATCAATAAAAATACATTAACAAACACCTTACAACAGCTGTTCTAAAACTTAAAGCAGAACTAAAGGCTTAATACTTAGATGTCCAACAGTCCCTTGCTGGTGCTGGCATCTTCTTTTTGGTGCCGGTCTTCGGACCTCTTCGTTGGCCAGTGGGGGATGACGTCCCTCCTGTGCATATGCAGGAGGCCGTCAGGGGGCACTCTGATGGGGATACCTGATCATATGTAAGAAGGCACTTTGTTGGGAAAAATAGATTTAAGAGGAGACTCTGATTGGGACATTGATGAAAGGAGGAACTCTGATGAGGACCATGCTGTAAGGGAGCACTCTGATGGGGACCCTGATGTAAGGGGCATTCTGATGGGGACACTGATGCAAGGAGGCACTCTGATGAGGACCCTAATGTAAGGGGGCACTCTAATGGGGACACTGTTGTAAAGGGGCATTCTGATGGGGACCCTGATGTAAGGAGGCACTCTGATGAGGACCCTGATGTAATGGGGCACTCTGATGAGGACCCTGATGTAAGGGGGCACTCTGATGAGGAAACCGGAGGTAAGGGGCAATCTGATGGGGACCTTGATGCAAGGGGGCAAGCTGGTGGGAACCTGATGTAAAGGGGGACTATGATAGAGACACCTGATATAAGGGGCACAGATTCTATTTAATTATCCTATTCTAATGATAGCCTAATACATACTAATGTTTCCAGGGTTGTGACACTGTGTGATAGACTGTCAGTGATTCACACACAGTGTTGACATTGTGCCCCTTGACTTTTTATACTGTACCCCCAGATCAGATAGGCTAGATCTGGCCCTGGTGGGTTGAATAAGAAAAAATGACAGATCCCCGAAACAACACCAGCGATGTGGATGCAGGAATCTCTTTCGCTATTTTATTGTATTCTGACAGTGGGGACTCCCCCCCCCCCTCCCATCAGAATACACAGATCAGTGCTGCAGTCATTGGATGCATAAACTGATCGAATGACATAAGCTGGTCATTAGGTTGGCTTCTGTTGAACAGACATCGGTACGCACTGATGTCTTCTGAACCAGCCAAATTTTTTTTTTTTAAATTATGTTTTATTACGTATTCTTGTCTTTGGATTGCATAAAAAAATTAAATAATTATCTAAACAACGGAAAAGGAAAACTTTGTCTTGAAAAAAATACTACTTTGGAATAGTAAGTAATGGAAATGTTATATTAACTCAGTAGTTAGACCCATAACAGAAATGTAAAGACCATGACATACGTAGCTTTGCTTTGTGCATTAGTTTTGCTTTCCTGCTTTAAACTGTAAAACTGCCTTTTACTCATTGTTTGAATTCCTTTACCGTACAGCTTGTGGTTTAACTTTAGTCATTCTTCTAAAAACAGAATAAAAACAAACGAACTGTGTGTGTTGGAAAGGGAAAAGGATAAATAGATTTGGAATGGAACTGTGTGAAATGGATAGCTCTGTAACATTCCAAGCCTTGTAAACCGAAACAGCATGTCTGACTCTGCCGGCTGTTCTCTTACTCATCAGAATTGTCACTGCACGTTCCTTATGACAAATGTATGTTGTAACCTACAAATAAAGGAAGTGTTTGGATACGTGGTGCTACAAATTGTTTAATCTAATAATATATGGATTACACTGATATTACAGACAATTGAACTCAGGAACACAATACTGTACTGCTACTAGTATGCTAAGCTGTAGAGCCCTGACCAAAAGTTTTGAGAATGACACAAATATTAATTTTCACAAAGTCTGCTGCTTCAGTTTTTATGATGGCAATTTGCATATACTTCAGAATGTTAGGAAGAGTGATCAGATGAATTGCAATTAAAGTGATTCTAAAGGTTAATTTTTTTTTTTCTTGTAAAATAACAAACATGTTATACTTACCTGCTATGTGCAGTGGTTTTACACAGAGCAGCCTGGATCCTTCTCTTCTCGGGTCCCCTGCAGGCTCACCTGGCTCCTCATGTTTGCGGGTGCCCCCACAGCAAGCAGCTTGCTACGGGGGCACAAGCTACTCCGTGTGTCCATTCACACACAGAGCCGTGACTTGGCCCCCCTCTCCTCATTGGCTGACTGGCTGTGATTGACAGCAGCAGGAGCCAATAGCTCCCGCTTGCTGTCTCAGCCAATGAGGAGGCTGAGACTCAAGACAGCCAAGGCTGTCATTCACATCGCTGGATCGCGATGAGGCTCAGGTAAGTATTGAGTGGGCTGGGGGCACTGCTGCACACACAAGGTTTTTTACCTTCATTCATAGAATGCATGAAGGTAAAAAAAACCTTCAGCCTTTACAACCACTTTAATTGCAGTCCTTTATTTAAGTCCTTTATTTAAGTCCTTCTTCCCATGAAAATGAACTTAAACCCCCCCAAAAAAATTTCCACTACATTTCAGCCCTGCCACAAAAGGGCCAGCTGACATCATGTCAGTGATTCTCTCGTTAACACAAGTATCAGTGTTTTTGAGGACACGGCTGGAGATCACTCTGTCATGCTGATTGAGTTAGAATAATACACTGGACGCTTTGAAAAGGAGGGTGTTCCTTGAAATCATTGTTCTTCTTCTGTTAACCATGGTTACCTTCAAGAAAACATGTGCAGTCACCATTGCTTTGCACAAAAAGGGATTCGCAGGCAAGGATATTTCTGTTTCTGAGATTGCACCTAAATCAATCGTTTATCAGTTCATTAAGAACTTCAAGGAGAGAGGTTTAATTGTTGTGAAGAAGACTTCAGGGTGTTCATGAAAGCCCAGCAAGTGCTAGGACCGTCTCCCAAAGTTGATTCAGCTGCCGAATTGGGGCACCACCAGTGCAGAGCTTGCTCAGGAATGGTAGCAGGTAGGTGTGATGCATCTGCATGCAAAGTGAGGTGAAGACTTTTGGAGGAAGACCTGGTGTCAAGAAAGACAGCAAAGCAGCCACTTCTCTCTAAGAAAAACATCAGGGACAGATTGATATTCTGCAAAATGTACAGGGATTGAATTGCTGAGGACAAGGGTAAAGCCATTTTCTCTGATGAATCCCATTTTTGATTGTTTGGGACATCTGGAAAAAAAATGGAGAAGAAAAGGTGAGAACTACCATCAGTCATGCCAACAGTAAAGCATCCTGAGACCATTCATGTGTGAGTTGCTTCTCAGCCAAAGGAGTGGGCTTACTTACAATTTTGCCCAAGAACACAGCCACGAATAAAGAATGGTACAAAAACATCCTCTGACAGCAACTTTTCCCAACCATCCAAGAACAGTTTGGTGACAATGCCTTTTCCAGCATGATGGAGCACCTTGCCAAACGGCAAGCATGATAACCAAGTGGCTTGGGGAACAAAACATCAAAATTTTGGGTCCATGGCCAGGAAACTCCCCAGACTTGTGGTCAATCCTCAAGAGGCAGGTGAACAAAAAAACCCACAAACTCTGACAAACTCCAAGCATTGACTATTTAAGAATGGGCTGCCATCAGTCATAATGTGGCCCAGAAGTTGATTAACAGCATGCCAGGGTGAATTGCAGAGGTCTTCAAAAAAGAGGGTGAACGCTGAAAATATTGATTCTTTGCATAAATTTAATGTAATTCTCAATAAAAGCCTTTGATACTTATGAAATGCTTGTAATTATACTTCAGTATTCCATAGTGATATCTGACAAAACGATCTACAAATACTGAAGCAGCAGACTTTGTGAAAATGAATATTTGTGTCATTCCTAAAACTTTTGGCCATTCTAGTCCACCTCACCCTGTATGTTGTGATGTATATTACATGCTGCTTTCTATGTCAAATACTCCAAACTACTGCACCCTTTATGTAGTGCTCTGGACCTCTTCAGTCTATTAATCCTGCTGTGTGTTATATACTCTAAGCCACCGCACCATACTGTATATGCTGTTCTGTATGATTCATACTGCAGATTGCTGCACCCTGTTGTATATTACATACCCCAGTCATTGCATTCAGGAATCCATGTTGTAAGTTACCTACCGCAGACCAGCCTTTCTTAACCTTTTTACCCAAAAAGAACCCTTGTAGTAATTTTCAGGTCTCAGGAAACCCCTGCGAAGATTAGTTCCTTGTTGGTCATTGGGAAAATGTCCCTTACATTGGTGGTGGTCAGTGGGAAGAATGCAACCCTACAGTGATGGTCAGAATGCCAGTTTTACAGTTATGCGCCATGTCAAGTGGTATTGGACCTGAAACTATGGGACTTTATTCTATACAATAAAGACCACAACTCTTATTGTTTTGGTGCTAACTTGGTTGTGGCTGTTTTATTATTGGTTTAAATATCATTCTTTATAATAACACTTTATTTTTTACATATTAGCTTACTAAAACATTTTTACTTCAATTAATCTTCTCAAAAACCCCAGTTTAGTCACTACAACTCAAGCTGTACTCATGAACACAATACTTGTCAACCATACTCATTAACCATACAACTTTTTCAATTTACTTACTTACATATTTTACCATCATCAAATATGATACTTACCAATAATTATTGGCCGCGATGAAAATGGGCGGGTGGGAGGGAGCATCACAGAGATGCCTCCCAGGTTTCTGAAATTGCCGTTAACGGACCCCCCTTTTATAGTCCTCTCCTCTCTCCAATTCTTCTCCTTATTGATCTAGGTATAGTGGGGGACTAAAAACTCCCAATTCTAGAATCTTTTCCATTATATAATATACCCTGGGGGGGGGGCTTAAAACTTCACAGGTGTAGTGGGGGGCTTAAAACTCCTTTTTTCTAAAAGTTTCCCCATTATACTGGTATATCATGGGGGAACTTGAAACTTTAACGTTTTTTTCTCCTCCTCACACCAGTGGGAGGACTTAAAAACCCTTCTGACCTTCTAGAATTTTTACAGTGGGGGGACTTGAAGCCTTATTTCCCTGCCACAGTCCCATAACAAAAGGGGGGCCCCTACTTATTCCCCCATTCTTTACTATTCAGGAACCATTACATGGGAATCAGTTAGCCACAGTGCAAGGACCCTCTAGCCACCTCTGGAAGAACCCTAGGGTTCCATGGAACCCTGGTTGAAAATGGCTGCTTTAGACTGTTTCCCTCTAAACCATGAATTAGGTTACATACTTTAAACTGCTGCACTGTATACACTCTGTGACTGTTACTTATACTGGACAGCCAAACTCTATACTATGCTGAATAATACATACTTCAAACCACTGCATTTGCTACTCTTGTTTGTTTAAAATAATACAACCTACTTAGAGCAGACCGCTACACCCTATACATTTTGATTTATGTTGTTTTTGATCTGGACTGCTGCACTGTGCATGCGTAGCTGGGTGCTTGCTGAACTATTTACTAAAAACCCCAGTCTGCTGTAGTCTGAATGCTGTGCTATATGCTGCATCCTCTAGTGTGATGCAGTCTGTATAAATAAAATAGTGTTTCCCTTGGACAAGCCCCTCTCCTTACATATTTATTTATTTATTTATTTCAGGTACTTATATAGCACCGTCAATTTACACAGCACTTTACATATATATAGTACATTCACATCACTTCCTACCCTCAAGGGGTGTACAATCTAAGGTCCCTAACTTACATTCATACATACACATACTAGGGACAATTTAGACAGGAGCCAATTAACCTACCAGCATAGGATACTAGCAAAGTGCACAGAAAGTCATGTTGTTTTTGCAGGAATATCAAGTGTCTAGTAGCATCCACCACTCACCTGCACTCACGCCAGTGTTGCCAACCATCAGTAAATTTATGGACAGGTTGGAAAAATCAGTGATTTTTCCAACTGTCTGTAAATATCAGGGGTTGATACTTTGTCCAGCTGTGCTGATTATATTGTAAGTTGTCATTGTGTCAATGTGTATTGTCAGTGTTTTCATGTTGTGTTCATACTGTTTAAAGTGGTAGTAAATTCTCCATCATGACTTTTCTCCATTTATAGCATTTAGAAACAATTTGCATATTTGTGTCTTTCATATGAAATGTAATTAATTAGTTTATGATCATAGTTACATACAGTAGTTAGTCTGGCTGAAAAAAGACAAAAGTCCATCCAGTTCAACAATAAAAAAAAAAGAAGTAATAATCCGATACCCACAGTTGGTCCAGAGGAAGGCAAAAAACCCAGCAAAGCATGATCCAATTTGCTCCTGCTGGGAAAAAAATTCCTTCCTGATCACCTGAGAGGCAATCGGATATTCCCTGGTTCATCTTTACCTATAAATGTTAGTATCCAGTTATATCCTGTGTATCTAGGAAAGAATCCAGGACTTTTTTGAAGCAATCCACTGAGCTGGCCAGAACCAACTCTTGAGGGAGTCTATTCCACATTTTCACAGCTCTCACTGTGAAGAAACCTTTCCGTGTTTGGAGATTACATTTCTTTTCCTCCAGATGTAAAGAGTGCCCCCTTGTCCTCCGTGATGTCCTCAGGGTGAATAACTCTACACCGAGTTCACTATATGAACCACTGATGTATTTATACATGTTCATTATATCCCCCCTTAATCTCCTCTTCTCAAGAGAGAATAAATTCAGTTCCTCTAATCTTTCCTCATAGCTGATCTCCTCCATGCCTCTTATCAGTTTGGTTGCCCTTCTCTGTACTTTCTCCAGTTCCCCAATGTTCTTTTTGTGAATTTGTGCCCAAAAATGAACTGCATATTCCAGATGAGGTGTTACTAATGATTTGTACCGGGGTAATATGATATCTCTCTCTCTGGAGTCTATACCTCTGTTAATACAAGAGAGGATTTTGAGGTTACCCTTTTAAAAGCACCATGGTCAAATATTTTCCAATAAAGGTGTTGTATTTTTAATATTATTGCATTGTGTCTTTATTATTTAAATCAGAATTAACCACAGCGCCCAGGACCAATCTATTACCAAACAGTTATAAGTGAAATGCTGCTGTGCATAGGTATATAAACCAAAACAAATATTCCAATATAAACCAGCGCAAAACACAATTAATAAATAATAAATAAATAAATATAAAATAATTTTCAAAGTCCAGTGATGAAAATAAGTGACCACAATACCGTGACAAAAAAATCTAAAAAAAATATATATATAAAAGTCCAGTGATCTAAAAAAACTTTCTTAAAAAATATAATAAACTTCAGTGCTTCAAATAATTCTTCCACCATCCACCAGTGCCAAAAACCAACATAAACCGCACTCACCAGATATTGGTGAGTAAAACACCTTTCAGGATTATTTAGGGCTCCTGGACCCCCGCGTTTCGCCCCACCCACAGGTCTTGAGAACGCCCTGTGGGTGGGGTGAAACGCATTGACGTATTTCCGGTCGGTTCCCCGAACGTTCAACGTCATTTCCGGTGAGTGGAACGCACGCCGAGGGATGTGTTCCAGTCGGTCATTTTTTTGACAAGCAAAGAAAGTTCGTAAGAAAGTTTGTAAGAAAGTTTGTTTGTTATGGAGGCTGTCATCCTGCTGTATACAAGGCTGTGAGTTCCTAGGAGCTGTGGAAATTCGTATTTGTTACTCGAAAATTTGTATGATGTCCTTAAATAAATGCTGGTTTTTATCCTTTGAAATGTGAGTGGTTTGGCATGAATTAATTATAAAAGGGGTATAACAGTATCACACTATTAGTTTTTTTTCTCCCTTTTGGAACTTGGTGGTGTGGCGAGGAGACGATTGAAGAATCACCCATAGGTTTGAGGTGGAAAATAGAGGGTCCTCAAAGGGGGTCCAGGAGCCCTAAATTATCCTGAAAGGTGTTTTACTCACCAATATCTGGTGAGTGTGGTTTATGTTGGTTTTTGGCACTGGTGGATGGTGGAAGAATTATTTGAAGCACTGAAGTTTATTATATTTTTTAAGAAAGTTTTTTTAGATCACTGGACTTTTATATATATTTTTTTTAGATTTTTTTGTCACGGTATTGTGGTCACTTATTTTCATCACTGGACTTTGAAAATTATTTTATATTTATTTATTATTTATTAATTGTGTTTTGCGCTGGTTTATATTGGAATATTTGTCTTTATTATTGTATATAAGAACTCCTTTGTGCTATCCCATGAGTTAATTGTCAGTTTGGCAATATCCTTAAAAAAGCCATAATGTTCTCATCTGAACACCTATCTAGCTGTGCATTCAGCGATGATGCATGTGCTCATTTAATAATAAGACTTTTTATTCCTTCTCCTTTCGCAAGAAAGGGATTTTTAATCCTATAAAAGACCAGGACAATATGAGAATCATGGTGAATATTCATGCCATGAACCAGACAATGGTGATAAAATGTCACCAAAGCAGGTTTTTACACAGTTCTGATTGTAACCAGGGAACTTTCAGCAACTTTTGTTTCCCACAACAAACTTTACTCACCCTGCTTTGCATTGCCAGCAGCCAAGGAATTGCCAAGTTGCTGACCTCATTTTCCCACAAGAACAGTTCCTTCAAGTTTAAACAGCCACCTTCTCAAATGCTATGACCACAATTGACAGTAACAAGCCGAGTGCTGCCACCTACTGGATATTTTGCTAACAAGCATTTGATTGAACTGTGCATAAATGTACATAGTGTACTGTATGTGCAGGAGGGATTGTAAATCTCCTAATTTGGTGGCAGATAGAATCTGTTTTGTTTTCGGCCACTATCAATTAGGCTTGGTTCACATATGTGCGGGTGGTGCTGCAGATCTGTACAAAAATCTGTGCAGCCGCACCACCCACACGGAAGAATGCGGACCCGCAGGTGGTGCCACTGGAAATCGCAACCGTACTGGGAACCTCGGTTCCCGTGTGGGCTGTTGTTTCCAAAGGGCTCGTTCACACTTGACTGTTTTACCAACGCTTGCCAAACGCCCCTATAGCGTTAAAAAACGCTCCGCAAATGCTCCGCAAACACCGCATGCGCGGTTTAGCGGCGTTTGCTAGATGTTTGCCGAGCGTTACAAACGCCTATATTGAAGTTTAAATGGTGTTAACGCTTCGCAAACGCCCCGCAACCGCGCCGCAAATGCCAGCTGGGCATTTGCAGAGCGGCACCATAGACTAGAATAGGCTTCAACGCCTCCTGACTCCACCAGAGGCATCCGTTTTTCCGCGACACGATGCTAACGCTCCCATTAGAACAGCACCATGTGCTGCAATGTGCAGAATTGTCCGATGCGTTTGGGAAGCGGTAAAAACGCTTCCCAAACGCCTCTCTGCCGCCTGCACACAACGCTAGTGTGAACGTAGCCAAAGAAGTGCAGGGACTTCTTCCCTGCATGTCCCGGGGCATGGGAGTCCATTCAGATGAATGGGCTCTTGTGTCTGCGCAAAACGCAGCCTGCACGGCCGCATATATGTGAACCAGGGCTTAAAGAAGCACAATACAGAATCAGGTGTAGGTGTCAGATGAGAGCCAATGTTGAGATTTACTAAAACTGTTGCACTCAGAATCTGGTACAGCTGTACATGGTAGCCAATCAGCTTCTAACCTCACCTTGATCAATTAGGCTTTGACAATAAAACCTGGAATCTGATTGGTTTCTGTGCACAGCTGCATCAGATTTTCCACTCTCCAGCTTTATTAAATAACCCCCAATGTTTTTAAAGATGGACATTCAATCTGTATGGTTGCCAATCATAATCAAGTGATACTCTACTGTAATTTCGCTCACTACCGCCAGGTACACTATAGGAACTGCACAGTAATCTACAATATATTTATCATAGCAAATAAAGTCATGCCATTGTGTCAGGTGCAATGGTGTCATTGGGAGAAATGCAATGGGGTTGATTTAGTAAATGAGTAGAACCTGTTCACTTTTCCTACGTTTATGTTCAATTTGCAGTGAGTTTCAGGAAATAAAGTGAATCTGGACTCACTTGGAGTTCCTAAAGGAGATTATTATTTGCTAAACTTAGTTAAAGCGGAGATCCACCCAAAAGGGGAAGTTCCGCTTTACCCCCCGTTCACACCTAAGCATTTTTCACAGCATTGTGCAGAAACACACTACAGTCCATTTAACATGATTACCTATGAGACAGGTTCACATCTCCACGTTTTCACCCAGTGCATTGTTTGGAAAGGGTCAGGGACTTTTTTAAACTTAAAAAGTTGCGTTTTTAGTTCTATAGACTTCAATGGAAAAACTGCAAAAAAGCATTTATTGAATTTTTGCAGCGTTTTTGATGCATTTTAAATCTGCTAGCAACAAGTAAAAAAAGTTAAACGCAGCAAAAACGCACTAAATGCTTTTCTGCAGTGTTTCCATTGAAGTCTATAGGATTAAAAACTCAACTTTTTGAGTTTAAAAAAGTCTCTGACCCTTTCCAAAAAATGCACCGGGTGAAAACACTGAGATGTGAACCTGTCCCATAGGAAATCATGTGAAGTGGACTGTACTGCAGTTATGCAAAATGCAACAGAAAATGCATGTGCAAAACGCACTGCACAGACGCATCAAACACAAACTGTATAAGTGTGAACCTAGCCTTAATGACTGTTCCCCCGCTCCCCATTAAGGATTGGCATCTTTGGGGAGCGGGGGGGGGGCACCTGAAATTGACAGGTACCCTCTCCCACTTCCACTGCAATTACCTAGGTAGGCGATAGGAAGTGGAAGTTGTCCCCCCCCCCTCTCCCACCACATAGCCTTCTGGGACACGTGACAGGTCCCAGAAGACTACCGGGACATTCAAAAACCAGCATTAATCGCGCATGCGCAGTGGGCACCTGGCTGTGAAGCTGCAAGCTGACACAGCCGGGTGCCCACACTGAAGATGCCGGTGCCGGGAACACAGGGTGGCCGGTGAAATGGGCTGCGGGGAGGACACCGCTGGATCCTGGGACAGGTAAGTGGCTGTTTTTTAAATATCAGCAGCTACAGCTTTTGTAGCTGCTAACTTTTATTTTTTTACAGGTTCACTGGAACTCCGTTTTAATATCCACTTTGTGAGATGAAAAACCTTTTCTAATGAGAGAGAGAGCTAGATTTACTAAAACTGGAGCACTCAGAATCTGTGCAAGGTAGCCAATCAGCTTCTAACGTCAGCTTGTTGGTAATAAAACCTGGAAGCTGATTGGTTCTATGCAGAGTTGCACCACATTTTGCACTCTCCAGTTTTAGTAAATCTCTCCCATAGAATTTTCACTTTTCAAAGCGAGTGCTGACGTAGCTTAGTGGATAAGGTGAAGCTATGTTCACTTTAGTCATCCAATCACATGCAAGCAAAATCCAATTTTTTGTTAAATTTCCCCTGCATGTGATTGGGTATTCCAAGTGAGCATAGTTCAGATTACAATGAGTACGGTGAGTTTAGAACAGATTGATTCCACCTCTCTAGCTTCAGCAAGTGCATTGTAGGTTGGTAAAGCTAACACCACTGCAAGGGCGATTTATTCCATTAGCATTAGTATATCCAAATCAAACTTTTTTTTTTCTACATTCCGAATAAAGTAAGAAATTACTAAAACTCTTATCAATTTTCTTTTTGTCATCTGTGTCCCATTGGGGAGACTTCCCTTCACTTCCTGACTTGTGAACACTTCAGGATGTAAGAGGAAAGCTAGGGGAATCCTCACTTATGCCGGCAATACATGGATCGAAATTCAGCCAATTTTTTTGTCCGAAAATCAGACCTAAGAATAATCAGCCGATGTTCGCTCTGTTAGTGGGTCAATGGCAACGGCCGATTTTCGTGGTTTCTCCCCTTTTCGGTGATCGGGCATGTTGGAAAATTTGTGAAAAACGACCGATTTTCGACTTAATGATGGTCAAATTGTACAATCATTTTTCCTAAAAGAATTTGCACCGTGACCTGGACAGAACAGAAGTTTTGCCTGTTATACGGGGTGAACTTTATGACTTGGTCGGCCTATTTTCGAAATCATTCATCATCGGATTACAGAGCGAACAACGTTTTCGATTTTCAGACGAAAAATTGTTCGGAATTCAAACCAAGTATGGCCTGCATTACATAGAACGTGGGTCTCACAGATTTTTCGTCTCTTCCTGTTTTGGTGACAACTTAAAAATTTGATTGGTAAATAAATTATATGTATATAAAATGGTGGACAGCAATGTATTAAGGTGCCGACAACCAGAACTAGGCCCACTGCCTCAATATGTCCTAATCCAAACAAATACCCAATGTACACATTTGTGACAACACGTTTTCACCTTCCCTCGCTGGGGTAGCCATGTGAAATGAACAGAATTTTGGACTCGTAAAACGACTCTGAAGCATTTGCATAATGCCTTTAGTAATCAGGAAGTACAGGCCGATTTTAGGTCAAATGCAATGTAGTAAAATCCCATACGATATAGCCCTGGAACATACCATTCCTTTCTAAATGTCATTTCTATAAATATAATATATATGTAAATGTATATATCCAGGGCTTTTTTTCAGCGGGACCTACGGGCGATCACAGTTCTGGCACCTCTAGAAGTGAATGAATGTAATTGCATGAGGTGGTGAGGTGTGCTGGAGGGTCTATTGTTGTTGGCTGCTGGAGGTTTATTGCCACTGGGGGATCTATTGTTGCTGGTAGGAGATCTATCGTTGAAGGGCGGTCAGATGTTGATCTAGGCGCATGGGTGTCAAACTGGTGGCCCTCCAGCTGTTTCCAAACTACAAGTCCCATGAGGCATTGCAAGATTGACAGTTACAAGCGTGACTCCCAAAGGCAGAGGCATGCTGGGACTTGTAGTTTTGCAAACAGCTGGAAGGCCACCAGTTTGACACCCCTGAAAGGGGATCTACTGGTGAGGGAGAGGTCTATTGTTGCTGGCTTCTGGAGGGTCTGTTGCTGGCAGGGGTCTATTGTTGCTGGGATAGACCTATTGTTACTGTGGGGGGGTCTATTGTTGCCAACTGCAGGGGATATATTTTACTGCTTTTTTTATATCTTTAACCACTTGCCTACCAGGCACTTTTACCCCCCTTCCTGCCCAGGCCAATTTTCAGCTTTCAGTGCTGTTTCAATTTGAATGACAATTGCGCAGTCATGCAACATTGTATCCATATAAAATTTTTATTTTTTATTTCACACAGAGCTTTCTTTTGGTGGTATTTAAGTGCCTCTGGGGTTTTTATTTTTTGCACTATCAACAAAAAAAGAGCAAACAATTTGAAAGAAAATGTTTTTCTTTGTTTCTATTATATATTATAATTTTGCAAACGGGTAATTTTTTTCCTTCACTGATGTGCATTGATGAGGCTGCATTGATAGACAGCACTGATGGGCACTGAGAGGCGCCACTAATGGGCACTGGTAGGCAGCACTGACGGACAACATTGACTGCCGGCACTGCTGGGCACTGATGAGGCGGGACTGGTGGGCACTGATGAGGAGGCACTGATATGCAGCAATGATGGGCACTGATGAGGCGGGACTGGTGGGCACTGATGATGCTGCACTGATATGCAGCAATGATGGGCACTGATGGGCACTGACAGGCGCCACTGATGGGCACTGATGGGCGCAACAGCTGAGCGGCACCTTCTAGCCAGCACTGATGGGTGGCACTGCTGGGCATGGATGATCAGGGCACCGATAATCAGTGCCCTAATTATTAGTGCAGATCTGCTCTGTGACATTTGTCGGTTATCGGCAGTACTTTCCTCGCGCTGTGACAGCGTGAGGAAAGTGCTGCCGATAACTGGCAACTGTATTTACTTTGTGATCTGCTGTGTCATTGTCTTGCAAGGCATTATGAAACTTGTAGTTCCTCACCAGCTTGAGGGCCGCTGGTTTGACACCTGTGCCATAGATCCTTTAGCTGCATTATCTTTGCATTACAACACAGACTGGTATAACTGTTTTTTTTTTTCACAAGAAGCACTTTGTATGAAATCATTATACTAGTGATTGAATGGAGGTCATTCACACCTAGCCATATACCACATTCATTCTAGTGCACAGTATGCCAACACCCATTATTTTAAATGGTGCTCATCCAGTGTAATCTGTCAACAAACACTGAATAAAAGGTACTTGTACTTCTTTTTATAGGCTGGACCACTTCGAAGGCCACTCAAACCATGGAGCTAAAGGTATAAATGGTATGCTGAAGTGGCACCAATGCATGTGTAGAAGTGCAAAAGAAAGGGAGAATGTCACCAGCACACCGAGGATCACCAATATGGGTCCAAACGTTTTAATGAACGATCACATAGTTACAGCAAGGCAACGTTTCGGAGTCTCGCAGGACCCCTTCATCAGGCATGTGTCTGAAGAAGGGGTCCTGTGGTCACATGCCTGATGAAGGGGTCCTGCGGTCACATGCCTGATGAAGGGGTCCTGCGGTCACATGCCTGATGAAGGGGTCCTGCAAGACTCTGAAACATTGCCTTGCTGTAACAATGTGATTGTTCATTAAAACGTTTGGACCCATATTGGTGATCCTCGGTATGCTGGTGACATTCTCCTTTGCTGATTCTGTAAAGTTCCAGCCGACAGTCGCTGCAGCACCCACTTATACACACAGCCATTTTTAATGCAGGAACGTGTGCGTTTGGATTGTACAATTGCATTCTGAAGTGTAAAAGAAGGTGTGAAAGGACCCTTAATGTAACCCAATCTGATCTGATCTGTATAATGTGTGCCGGCAGGTGCGCGCTAGGTGGTGCGGTATGATGCGATGATGCGATGCTGCAATACACTGCATCAGCGTAGCACTAAATGTAACTAAAAGACAAAAGGCAAATTGCATTGTATCTGCATTAGAACTGCATTGGGTAACACTGCCCAGCACATCTACTTTTCAATTAAAGTAAATAAAATTTTTAGGGCTCATGTACACGGGATGTTTGGAAAACTCTTCTGAACGATGGAAACTGACTGCTGGAAAACGTAGGTTAAAATACATCTGTTTGGCCGCATTTGCATACCGCGTTTATGCACGTTTGCGTTTAGAAGCATTTTTTTAAGATAACCTCAGGAGACTTTCCAAAATTCCCAGAATGCACTGAAGAATAGTAAAAAATTAACTATTTCAGACATTTTGAGAAAAATAGAGAGCAGAAGCAGAGAGAACACTATGTGTTGAGATTACCTGTCTTTTCTGGTTGTATTCACTATGGATCCCATCATGAGCATAATGCGGCACGTTCTACCATTTTTTCCTTCACACAAAACCTGGAACGGACTGCGCTGGTGTACCGGGTCCATTTGAATACATGGAAAACACTTTGCATGCATTTCTGATGATGAAAAAAGGCTGTGGACAGCATCTGGACATGGAACAGTTAAAAAACGCTTCTAAACGCAAATGCTTCTAAATGCGTTAGCCGCGTTTACGCACATTTGAAACGCTGATAAAATCTACTCCTGAACGCAAGTTTGGTGCGTTCAATAAAAGGACTGTAAACTCAACTGCCTGTAAACAACATAGTGTACATGGACACATCAGAAAAGATTAGAGAGAGTTCAGGAGCTGCTGAAAAAAACGCAGAACAGCTCCTAAACGTGCGTTTATCAGCTGCAGTGTACATGAACCCTTATGCTTCCCATTCTTTCTACACACCACAGCACACTGTGATGCAGTGCAGTAGATCCCAACCTGCCGCATAAAAGTGCAACCTGTCTGGCAGGATTCACACCTATATGTATAATGTATCAACCTAACTCTGGACAAACAAAGTTTTTCCTTGCAGTGAGACAGTTCCCATACTGCAAGGGTTAATTGCTCATTTATACCTTGAGGACAGGCAGAGCAGTTTTACTTAGTTGATCCTCAGCTACTGCAGACTCCTTTCTGCTGCTGGACCAGTCCCTACAGCCTCTTCTCCCCTGCAGTCTAAGGTCCTCGGACATCATCAAGTCCCATGGACCGTAGGCCTGCATTGGGCGTCATGACACAGAGGGACAGTCCACTGTCAGAGTGCAGGGGAGCACCATTTGCCAGGAGGTAGAGGATCAGGAAAGTAAAAGTGTTCCTACTGTCCCCTAGACTAATGCAGGCCATACATGGGTCGAATTCTGAACTAATTTTCTTTAGAAAATTGGAAATTTCATGCGTTTTGTAATCAGATGGTGCTACCATTGATTTTGAAATTCAACCAACCAAGCCTTCAATTTCACCTCATGTTGCTACAGAAAACAATTTTCATGGCTAAAAATTTTCTTTTCTTTCCAGGTCACAGCTCATGTTAATTTCTTTTTCATTTATATTTCCCCCACGATTCTCCCATCATTGATTCGAAATGAATTCATTTTTCAAAAAATTTCCAACATGCCCGATCACTCAAATTCGATGGTCACACGAAAATTGTTTCTGTGACCCACTAATGGTGCAAATTTCAAACAAAAATTCTTAGAAAAGATTTTCAAAAGAAAATTCTTTCAGAATTCGACCCGTGTATGGCCGGCTTAAATGAGCAATTACAGTAATCCTTGCAATCCCACTGCAAAGGGAGATGTGTCGTTTTTCTGAAGTTCAGCTGTAGCCTCCCTAGAGGTCTGATTATGTCCATATTTCTGGGCTCAAAGCGGTACATTTTTTTGCATGAAAATATGTCCTTTTTTATTGTAGGCCTGTAATTTTTAGGAATAACTCACTGAAATCTGTCCGAACAAGAGTCTAGTAAACATCCCAGGTATGTTAAAATTTGAAACAAGAAATCCTAAATTATAATATAATAAATAATCATAAAAAATAATATAATAATAAATTTAATTCAATAATATAATCAAACCAAAAACACGGAAATTTGAAATAGAGCGCCAAGTTCGCACATCACTGAGCAAAGTCGCAAAATCGTTTTCAGTGTCTGATGACGAATTTCCCCACGAATCATTATCACTCAATTCTGCAAGTGGTTCTAATTTACTATCGCTGTTCTCTAGCCAGTCTAGAACTGCTTTTGACCTAAAGGGACGCTTTTTGGACGCCATGGACATTTCTCAGTTTCCAGGCAATAAGAACAGTAAAAATGCAGGCAGGGCGCCGGACAAAGCACTCGGGACAAAATGTATGTGAAATGGTTTGATACAGTAATGTTATACTATGTGATTTTAGTGTATTTAGTGAATGTCACTTTTTCACATTTTTAAATTTCCCGCCAGTTCCGTCCCCCGTACGTCCTGACGTCGCAGGGAATGGAACCCGGAAGACAGATGCCGGCATCTGCCGGAGGACATTACAAGGGACACTACAGGAGGGACATTGCGGGAGCGCAGGACAAGGTAAGAGAAGAACAGATGCCGGAGCAGCGTCGCATGGTAAGCCCGAGTGTAGCTCGGGGTTACCGCTTTTGGTACTGAAATTTTACCCCGAGCTACACTCGGGAATACCGCCAGGGAGGCTACTATACTTATACCATATTCTGTCAACTTCGTTAAACTGGTCAGTAACATGGTTAACCTCACCATGCCATGTTTCCAAATGGCTACTCCGGCTTCTAGCAACACATATACACTTATACACATACACATATACAAGTTAAGTGAAGAAGAGATCCCGGAGCAGCGCTGCAAGGTATTCCGGAGTGTAGCTCGGGGGTTACCGCTTGTGGTGCTGAAACTTTACCCCGAGCTACACTCGGGAATACCGCCAGGGGGGTTAAACACACATTACAGTGAATGTGCAGAGGTTTCCCATTGATTTTGATGATGCTCATTCAGATATATGCAAGGCAACAACCAACAAAAATTCTTTCCATTTTTTCACAGCATCACGATTTTCAGTGAAAATAGATTACATTTTTATGCTTTCAGGTTAATATTTATGCGAAGCAATCCCTAGTTTTATAGTTGGCTCCTGCCTAAATTGGCCCTCATATGTGTATGGGACATGATAGTGAGGGAAGGACCTTAGCTTGTGAGCTCCTTATGGGCGGGGACTGGTGCGAATAATATCAAAAGCGCTGTATCAATTGTTGAAGCGATATAAATGTCTGTAATAAATAACTTAAAAGTATAAATGAACAATAATAAATATACAGTGTATATATAACACAGTATATACAGGATAGTTTGTGTACACACACACTATTGCCACTGGATTCAGGTGTTCCAATCACCTTCATGGTCACAGCTGTATAAAATCAAGCCCCTAGGCATGCAGACGGCTTCTACAAACATTTGTGAAAGAATGGGTCGCTCTCAGGAGCTCAGTGAATACAAGCATGGTACCGTGATAGGTTGCCACCTGTGCAATAAGTCCTTCTGTGACATTTCCTGGCTACAAAATATTCCACGGTCAACTCTTAGTGGGATTTCTTTATTTATTTCAGGTACTTATATAGCACCGTCCATTTACACAGCGCTTTACATATATATTGTACATTCACATCAGTCCCTAACCCTCAAGGGGCGTACAATGTAAAGTCCCTAACTCACATTCATATACAGTCATGGCCGAAATTGTTGGCACCCTTGATATTTCTCCAGGAAATCATGTATTTCTCACGAAACGTATTGCATTAACACATGTTTTGCTATACACATGTTTATTCCCTTTGTGTGTATTGGGACAAAACAAAAAAAGGGAGGAAAGAAAGCAAATTCGACATAATGTCACACAAACCTCCAAAAATGGGCTGGACAAAAGTATTGGCACCCTTTCACAACTGCGGATAAATAAGAATGTTACAAGCATGTGATGCTCCTGTAAACTCACCTGGGGCAAGTAACAGGTGTGGGCAATATAGAAATCACACCTGAAAGCAGATAAAAAGGAGAGACGTTCACTTAACCTTTGCATTGTGTGTCTGTCTGTGCCACACTAAGCATGGACAACAGAAAGAGGAGACGAGAACTGTCTGAGGACCTGAGAACCAAAATTGTGGCAAAATATCAACAATCTCAAGGTTACAAGTCCATCTCCAGAGAACTAGATTTGCCTTTGTCCACAGTGCGCAACATTATCAAGAAGTTTGCAACCCATGGCACTGTAGCTAATCTCCCTGGTCGTGGACGGATGAGGAAAATTGATGAAAGATTGCAACGCAGAATAGTCCGGATGGTGGATAAGCAGCCCCAAACATGTTCCAAAGACATTCAAGCTGTCCTGCAGGCTCAGGGAGCATCAGTGTCAGCGCGAACTATCCGTCGACATTTAAATGAAATGAAACGCTATGGCAGGAGACCCAGGAGGACCCCACTGCTGACACAGAGACATAAAAAAGCAAGACTACAGTTTGCCAAAATGTACTTGAGTAAGCCAAAAGCCTTCTGGGAAAACGTCTTGTGGACAGATGAGACCAAGATAGAGCTTTTCGGTAAAGCACATCGTTCTACTGTTTACCGAAAACGGAATGAGGCCTACAAAGAACAAAACACAGTACCTACGGTAAAATATGGTGGAGGTTCAATGATGTTTTGGGGTTGTTTTGCTGCCTCTGGCACTGGGTGCCTTGACTGTGTGCAAGGCATCATGAAATCTGAGGATTACCAAAGGATTTTGGGTCGCACTGTAGGGCCCAGTGTCAGAAAGCTGGGTTTGCGTCCAAGATCCTGGGTCTTCCAGCAGGACAATGACCCCAAACATACGTCAAAAAGCACTCAGAAATGGATGGCAAAGAAGCGCTGGAGAGTTCTGAAGTGGCCAGCAATGAGCCCAGATCTAAATCCCATTGAACACCTGTGGAGAGATCTTAAAATTGCTGTTGGGAAAAGGTGTCCTTCCAATAAGAGAGACCTGGAGCTGTTTGCAAAGGAAGAGTGGTCCAAAATTCCGGGTGAGAGGTGTCAGAAG
The DNA here is from genome assembly GCF_062004578.1 of Staurois parvus. Lineage (NCBI taxonomy): Eukaryota > Metazoa > Chordata > Amphibia > Anura > Ranidae > Staurois > Staurois parvus. Next base: position 2,050,981 of record NW_028318360.1, on the reverse strand, counting down.
CTTATTGATGGTTATAGGAAGCGACTGATTTCAGTTATGTTTTCCAAAGGGTGTGCAACCAAATATTAAGTTAAGGGTGCCAATACTTTTGTCCAGCCCATTTTTGGGGTTTTGTGTGACATTATGTCATATTTGCTTTTCTGCCTCTGTTTTATATTTGTTCCAATACATACAAAGGGAATAAACATGTGTATAGCAAAACATGTGTTAATGCAATACCTTTTTTGTGTGAAATACTTGATTTTCAGGAAAAATATCAAGGGTGCCAACAATTTCGGCCATGACTGTATACACATACTAGGGACAATTTAGACAGGAGCCAATTGACCTACCAGCATGTCTTTGGTATTATAACAAAGTGGAAACAACTGGGAACAACAGCAACTCAGCCACAAAGTGGTTGGCCACGTAACATGACAGAGTGGGGTCAGCGCATGGTGAAGCGCACAGTGCTCAGAAGTCGCCAACTGTCTGCAGAGTCAACAGCTAAAGACCTCCAAACTTTGTGTGGCCTTCAGATTAGCACAACAACAGTGCATAGAGAGCTTCATGGAATGGGTTTCCATGGCCGAGCAGCTGCATCCAAGCCTTACATCACCAAGTGCAATGCAAAGCGTCGGATGCAGTGGTGTAAAGCACACCGCCACTGGACTCTAGAGCAGTGGAGATGTGTTCTCTGGAGTGATGAATCACACTTCTCTGTCTGGCAATCTGATGGACATGTCTGGGTTTGGCAGTTGCCAGAAGAATGGTACTTGCCTGACTGCATTGTGCCAAGTGTAAAGTTTGGTGGAGGGGGGATTATGGTGTGGGGATGTTTTTCAGGGGTTGGGCTTGACCCCCTAGTTCCAGTGAAGGGAACTCTTAAGATGTCAGCATACCAAGACATTTTGGACAATTTCATGATCCCAACTTTGTGGGAACAGTTTGGGGATGGCCCCTTCCTGTTCCAACATGACCGCACACCAGTGCACAAAGCAAGGTCCATAAAGACATGGATGAGTGAGTTTGGGGTGGAGGAACTTGACTGGCCTGCACAGAGTCCTGACCTCAACCCGATAGAACACCTTTGGGATGAATTAGAGGGCAGAGGGCGAGCCAGGCCTTCTCATCCGACATCAGTGCCTGACCTCATTATTGCATTTCTGGAAGAATGGTCCAACATTTCCATAGACACTCCTAAACCTTGTGGACGGCCTTCCCAGAAGAGTTGAAGCTGTTATAGCTGCAAAGGGCGGGCCAACTCAATATTGAACCCTACGGACTAAGACTGGGATGTCATTAAAGTTCATGTGCGTGGAAAGGCCGGGTGACCAATACTTTTGGCAATATACAGTAGTGTGTGTGTATATATATATTTATTAATTTATTTATTATTAATAAAATACATACAAAATAAATATAATACAGTTTTATAATAAAAATAAAATGTTTTTTATTTTCCAAAAATAAAATAAAAATACGTTTAGTATATAATAAAGTTTTATAACAAATATATAATATAATATCATATAATACAGTGAATCTTATATCAAATGAGATGATTTTTTTTAAAATAATGAAATAAAAATAAATTCGTACTAATTCTAATAAAGTTTTATGGTATAAAAAATTAGAACGTGTTTTTTTTTAAAGCAATAATTTAAATTCATATTGAATATAATGTTTTATATTTGGCTCCTGTCTAAACAGGCCCTAGTATGTGTATGGGGCATGATTGTGAGACAGGGACCAAAGGTTGGAAGCTCCTTAAGGGCTGGGACACAGGTCCGTCCATCCGTCTCTGGCACTGCATAATGTGTTGAAGCTATATACATACCTGGAATACATAAGTAAATAAGGTTCTAGAAGTATCTGGACTCCTGTACACTGCAGCTGATAAACTGACATTCAGGAGCTGTTCACCATTTTTTTCAGCAGCCCCTGAACTCTCCCTAATGTTTTCCTATGTGTCATGTACACATCGTCGTTTGCAGGCAGTTGAGTTTACAGTCATTTTTTGAATGCAGAAAACTTGCGTTCAGGAGTAGATTTTACCGGCGTTTCAAACACAAAACGCTTGTAAACGCAACTAAACGCATTTATAGACATTTGAAATTTGTTTTTAACTCTTCCATTTCCAGATGCTGTCCAGAGCCTTTTTTCATCATGAAAAATGCATGCAAAGTGTTTTCCCGGTACTGAAATGGACCCGGTACACCATACTTTGAGGTTTTGCATGAAAAAAAAATGTTAGACACTGCTGCAATAATTTCTGCACAGAAATGAGACGGAACACATCCAAACACCACAAAAAAAAGACAGGGAATCTCAACACATACTGCTCTCTCTGCTTCTGCTCAAAATGTCTGAAATAGTAAATTTTTTACTATTTTTCAGTGCATTCTGGGCATTTGGGAAGGTCTCCTGAGGTTATCTTTAAAAAATGCTTCTAAACGCAAACGCTCATAAACGCGGTATGCAAATGCAGCTAAACAGACTTTTTTTAACCTACATTTTCCAGCAGTTTCCATCGTTCAGAGTGTCCTGTGTACATGGGGCCTAAATGAACAATAATTTAAAAAAAATATTGTGCGTGTATATATATATATATCTCTATCATGAAGAAAGTCATAAATGTAATCAAATTTTATGATTTTTATAATCAAATTTTCCTAGATTGTAAGCTCGTAAGAGTAGGGCCCTCTTACCCCTCGTACGTTGTTTGTTGTTGTTGTACTGTGCCATGTATTGTCCCCCCTATTGTACAGCACTGAGCAAACCCTTTGGCGCTATATAAACTCGTAGTAATAATAATAATAATAATAATAATAATAATAATAAATAATACACTAAAATAATATAAAATGTGATTTTTTTAAAGCAATAAAATAAATAAATTCATAATAAATAAATACATTCATAATAAAGACAATAATGTTTTGTAATAAATAAATGATAAAATAAAATATATATTTTTTTTAAAAAAATTATATTTTCTATTATTTTATTATATAATTTATTACAAAACATTATTATCTTTATTATGAATTTATTTTATTGATTTAAAAAAAAATCACATTTTCTATTATATAATTTATTACAAAACATTATTGTATTTATTATGAATTTATTTTTATTTTATTGCTTTAAAAAAATCCAATTTTCTATGAATAGAAGTGATAATAAATGTAATAGAATTGTATAACAAATCCATGATAGGACATGATGTTTGTGGAGATGAGGAGCTGGCAGGACTCATTGGTCTCCCTGGGTCCCCATTGAACAATGACTGTGGATGGGTATGTGTGATCTCAGTACATGTCAGTGTCCGGGGAAGGACCGCAGAAGGCAGGGCTGTCAGTGGGGACCGGACCGGCCCGGCCCGGGGTTACCGGCAGAGGCCGATCACAGGCAGGATGGGCAGGATATGAGGAAAGCGCCCTTCCAGGATCCTTGGAGCGGGGCAGCCATGGTGGGATCGGGGAGGATTTTTCATAAACAGTCCCCATGTGTTCAAAAGTACAACGAAAAGTCCGTCTGCAGCGGAGGGGAAGCCCCGGAGGAAATTCCCTGGGCCCGCCCCCTTGATTGATAACCGGGGCAGGGCGGGAAGTGTCGGAGTAGTGCGGGGCGGACACGGAGCGGCTGCTTACATTGTTTACATAGCCAGCTGAAGCTGTGACGGCGCCGGGCCCCTGCAGCGGACTTGTATCTCCCCCTTTGGATTGTATCTCGAGCCTTGTTCCCGGGAGCCGGACAATCAGCATGGCCTCCATCAGTGATGGCAGTACGGACGCCCTGCTCGCCAGGTTCAAGCTGCTGGAGGAGACGGTGGACAAGCTGCACCGGGAGAACCGGAGCCTGACCGCCAAGCTGAAGAGTTACAACATGCTGAGCACCTTCTACCACGAGGCCCGGCAACAGAACAAGAACCTCAACCGGCTGCTGGCCGACAAGGAGGCCCTGATCCTGAAGATGAGGGATGGACAGCACAGCGCCTGCGCCGGACTGCCGGACCAACAACTGCAGCCCTCCAAGTCCCTGGTGGACGGCCTGGTGGGACAGCTGAGCAGTATGAAGGACCGGCTGAGAGAGACAGAGAGGCTCTGCCAGGAGAAAGTAGAGGCCCTCAATCAGGTAGGCACACAACAATGTATCCAATGTCATCCAACAATGTATATGTATAGGAGTGTCATCCAACAATGTATCCAATGTCATCCGACAATGTACATGTATATGTATAGGAGTGTCATCCAACAATGTATCCAATGTCATCCGACAATGTACATGTATATGTATAGGAGTGTCATCCGACAATGTATCCAATGTCATCCGACAATGTATCCAATGTCATCCGACAATGTACATATATATGTATAGGAGTGTCATCTGACAATGTATCCAATGAGATCCAACAATGTGCGTGTGTGTGTGTATATAATAGTGTGTGTATAGGAGTATAATCCAACAATGTATACTATTGGAGTATGATCCAACAGTATAGGAGTGTGATATAATAATGTCACAATGTGATCCAACAATGTATACAATGAGATCTAACAATGTGTGTGTATATGTAAAGGAGTGTCCTCCAACAACGGATACAATGTGTATTATAGGAGTGTCCTCCAACAATGGATACAATGTGATGTAACAATGTATATTATAAGAGTGTACTACAACAATGTATCCAAACTCCGATCCCTTTGTGCTCCATTGAGCAGACTTTCCTTTACTTCCTGTCTAAGAGACCAAACAGGAAGAAAGAGGAAATCACTCAGAAAGGAGTGCTAATCTTCCAAATAGAGAGTTGTCCTCAGGATAGATGCCCCTTTTTGGAAGGTTTCCCTTCTGTTTCTGTTCTGGAGAGACCTGTGTCGTTTTCCATTGCTTTCCATCCCTGTAATACAGAAAGTAAATCTCTCAGCAGGGATATAGTCAGCAATAAACACCTGAGGGGACATTCAGCACTTACTCAAAAGTGTCCAAAGAACTAGAAATGACAATTGCGGCTTTGGGTATATTTTAACTGATCAAACTGTAGCGTGCTTCCCAAGGATCCATTAGGATGACACTCCTACAATGTGAGTTCTGATTGGTTGTCACGTGCATGTCATTGGCATTACACCATGTTACTTATGACGGCAAATGATTTCAGTGCCCTTGGCATGGGGTGTAAAGTGTTTTTTTCCCAGTGCAGTTCTGGAAGTGTGTTGGCATGCTGACGTTTGCACGTGTATCTGTTGGCTCATCTACAAACTCTGTAAAACTCGGATAAGGATCTTTATTTCAGCTGCGTGATTGCAAGTTTTACATTTATTCGGAGTCAGTTAAAATATATATACGTTTTGTTAAAATAAAGAGCCTTATCCTGGTGTGTTAGCTTTGTCAGATGGTCCTAATAAATGTCTGCATACCTTGCATTTTTGCAGCAGTGTGTTTTGTTTTTATTGGGATCATGCTTTGTACATAACATCTCCTGACTGGCCTTGACCCTGTTCTTGTGAATGTTCTTTTATTGCACATATAAACAATTGAGCAATTCCCTCCACATTCCATGGAAGTCATGCTTTTTATTTCTCTAATCAATGCAAATCTTATTTCTCTTGGAAAGTTTTACACCCTGCCCATATCCTGTGGTCTGGGGAACTCCTAGATCATCACATGAATAGTGGTCCTCTTTATCCTGATTATTTCTACCCCTATGTCCTAGAGGATGTTCCTATGTCCTGACCTGGGGTGACATCCATCATAGTGCAGAACAGGCTCCGTGAGTCATTGCATTCTCCACTCCCATGTATTCAGGCTTACGACAACTATCTCAGGATACGAGGATCCACTGAAAAATGAGCACGCCTTGAACCATTGGATACTGTTTATTTACTAGTTACTACAGAGACCGAGCTGTGCTTCTATTAAACAGAGGTGGGCAGGGTGCTTGATGACAATTCTTATTATCAACAGCTGCAGAATCACATATTGCTTAACATTGGTGAGCAAACCTTGTAAGGATTATGACAAAGGCTGATGGAAAAATCTGTTCTGTGTAAATAGGCAACATTTAAATCCAGTTTGCGTCATTAAAGTGATTGCTTCAAATGCTGCAAAGCCAGCATGGTATGCCATCACTGTAGTTTTCTGCAGTATAATTGTAAATCAATTATTTAATCAGTAAATATTAATATAAAGTTTTTAAAGTAAAGGTGATACCAGGAGCGGACTGACCATTTGGAAACTCGGGCACTGCCCGAGGGCCCGGGGTCAGTAGGGGGACCCATGAGATGCCCCTGGAACCTTTTTTTTTTTTTTTTTTTTTTTTTCATAGGCTTTTTTTGAGTTTGGGCAAGGACACGGGCCCCATGATCCCCTATTGCCCTGGGGCCTCAGTAGGGGGCCCCATGAGATGCCCCTGGTACCTTTTTTTTCCATAGGCTTTTTTGTTTGGGCAAGGACACAGGGGCCGCAGGATCCCCTATTGCCCGGGGGCCCCATGAGTTGTCAGTTCGCCCCTGGGTGATACCATTTATGAGCTATCTAAATAGATTGTAGTGCAAGCTTTCCAGGCATGGAGGCCTCTTCTTCAGGCCACCGTGCCTTGAAAGTTTGCACTATATTCTATTTAATTACCCCAAAAAAATGGCATCAAAATTCAAAGTTCTACTTGTGGGGAAGGCTAACGCCATACAACACTATGCTGCTGGTAACTTTGACCTACAAAGAGATGCCTTTCCCTGAATGCTCTGGTAGCACCCAAGGTACCCAGTTTATAAGGGCTTGTTCACACTTGACTTCTAACTCTTGCCAAATACCTTCATAGCGTTTGACGGGCATTAGACAGGCGTTTGGGAAGCAGTTTTAACGCTCCTCAAATGCCCTATGTGCGGTTTTGAGGCGGTTGATTGGTGTTTGCTAAGCGTTAAACCCGCACCACAAATGCCTATAATGAAGTTAAATGGTGTTAACGCTCCGCAACCGCTTGCCAGGCATTTGTGGAGCAGCACCATAGACTTGAATGGAAGGCTTCAACTCCTCCTGACTGGATAGGAGGCGTCAGTTTTGCCACAATGCTAACGCTTCAGTATGAACAGCACTGTGTGCTGCCATGTGTAGAATTGTCATAGGCATTTGAGAAGCATTAAAAACGCTTCCCAAACACTTGTCTGACGCCTGCTGACAAAGCTAGTGTGAACTGAGCCTAAGTGGTGTCTACTAGCTTCAAAGCCAGGAATCTATCACCCCCACCCATATCCCTCAATTCAGTGGGTTGAACCTCTGTAGCCAAAAATAAAAGATAAGATGTGCCAAAGCGCAAACTTTAAAGCTTGTAATTGGTGTTTGCATAATAAACACTTCATTTGAGCAACTATCTTTTAAGATATGCATTTTAAAAAATATTTCCCTTTCCTAAACCTGTTTTGTAATGGAGTGAAAGGCTAGGGATCAGTCTAGAAGTTTATAAAAGGGTCTACCAAGAGTTGACATCCAACACATTTCTGCATTAATCCCCTTTCATCAACGCTACCACAGAACAGTCTGGAGCAAGTGTTTTACATGTGCACTTCAAAACTGACAGGTGGACGATTATTGGAGGAAAACACTCTGAAAAGTGATGCACATAAGTAATCAGTCTTGGCAGATTTCTTCCTAATACAGTTGTTATAACATTTGTACTGTTTTTGTTGCAGTGCATTTATTTATGAGTATTCTAAGCATCATATGATCTCTTCTTCAGCAGAGAATGTCTACTAAGCTGTGATGTATGTTGACAAGTATTTGTGGTCCCTTCCCATGGCAGGAAATCCAGAAGCTCCACCAGCAGCTAGAGGAGAGAGACCAGCAGATGCAGAAGATGTCCAGTTGGCCGTCACATGAGAAGGAGATGGAAATCTTCCGTCTGCATCGGTCTTTGGCGGAGAAGGAGAAAGTTCAGGCTACTAGTGAGGTCCTGTGCCGGTCTCTGTCTGATGAAACCAACCAACTGCGGCGTAAGCTGGCTGCCACAGCAGAAATGTGCCAACAACTTGTTACATGCCTAGAAGAGGCCCATCGGAAAAAAGGTGCACCATCACAAGAGCAGCAGGTACGTTCTGGTGTTGTTCTTTGGCCTAGACTTTGCTTGTGTGGTGAATGTCTACTAAGTCCTAGAACACTGAGAGTATGCATGCATGTTGTCCAAACTTCATCTTTCTGTCTTGGAGGACTTTCCAAGGTCTAGAATGTTAAAGTAGGATTTCAAAACATTCTGTAAGGAAAGCTGTACTGATAAAGTATTCAGCCTGGAATTCCTGGTTTTGCCCCTTGCAGATATAGCCTAGAATTGCCTTACTACCCCTGTTGCATTGGCTGATATTGGTAGAGTTAACATAGGCACAGTAATCTCACTGCCAGAAACGTCAAGAGATACTGGAAGCCAGAAGATGATGGGCCAGATGACTCCAAAGTTGTTTTCAGTGGGCCATCCTTTTAAAAATAATATGTTTTATGTTGATGCAGGTGTACTATTCAAGTCGGCCTATCATTAACATCCATATGTTACTTTAGTATTGGCATGTTAATATTTTGAGAAAAGACCTCAACTTTTCCTGGTCTTCAGTCAACAAAACTGCCCCCTTAGGTGACCTAAAGCCTAGACAGACTTGATGACGTCTGTGGGTACCAATGAGCATTGTTCAAACACAATTACCAGCACTCCGATTCTCCTCCGCTTTCACTTTACTGAAAACTCTTCCACACAGTTCAATAGCTGACATGTTCCTGCCTATATGGCCTCAGTTATGTAAGGAGAAACGCATCAGATGTTGTATTGTGTGGGACAGTCTTCAATAAAGTAAATATTGGAGAAGGATCTGAGTACTGGTAAGTGTTTTTGCATGTTGCTGTATGTCATCCTGAAAAGAGGGATTTACGGTGCAGCGGCCAGGTGGAGTAGGAGATTGAGCAATGAGCTTTGCTATAGTATGGACAGTGAGCATTGTGTGTGTTTCATTTCATAGTTATTAAAGACTGCAAGTAATCTCTATTTGGTATGCCTGCAATGAAATGGGTACAACAGCATGTCTGTATATTATACAAGCAGATATGGCAGCCCCCTTTCATCCATGTAACTGCAAAGAAGTCATAAAAAAAAAAGCTTTATTTAATGCAACAGACACGTTTTATAAAGCAACACATTCTTATAATATTTCTGAATTAAATTGAGCCTTCATATATGTATCTAAAGGGCATTAAAGAAACTCTAGTTTTTCTTTAATGTATGGTAACCTAGTGGCTAGCAATGCTGCCCTTTAGAACTGTAACCTTGGGTTTAAGCTTCATTTAAATTCCACATGCATGGAGTTTGTCTGTTTGAGTGTGCCAGTTTCCATGGACACTTACAAAAAAAAAAAAAGTAGACCTCTTTCTAAAATATGATTTCCCTGGCTGTCTGTAGCTGGTTTCTGATTCACTGGCCTGGAAAAGAGGGCAGGAAGTGATCTCAGAACTCTTACTCAGAGTACAAGTTCTCCGAAGGCAATGAAGCCAGAATGGCAGCCAGGCAATGAGCATTTCTGAAATGACAGTCTAGGTATCCCTGTTAGTACAGGTTGTAGACTCTGTGAGTGCCCTGGAGCTGGCAGTGGTGTACATAATAAAAACTGTGCTTTACCCACTTTATAAATCCTGGAAATTAAATACAGATGTTTTCTGTTTCCAGAATAAGGACGGTGAGAATGAAGCAATCCTGGGCAAGTTACAGGAAGAAAACCGTTTATTAAAACAGAAAGTAATACATGTAAGTATATGTAAATAACATGATATTTTTATAATATACTTCCTCTTTTTCTCTTACTGGAATGCCCTCATATATCAAGTTGATTAGTTAAAAGTATTCTGAATCCCTTCTAGAATATACTGATTACCACCAAGAGAAGCTAATCTGACTATATAATAATAGTGTCACTATTCTCCCAGGTGGAAGACTTAAATGCTAAGTGGCAAAAGTATGACGCCAGCAGGGAGGAGTACGTCAAGGGTCTCCACCAACAACTGAAGGAGATGAAGATGCAGAGAGAACATACGAAGGGTACACACTCGGCACACAAACACCCAGACCTCTTACAGAAGGAGATCTCCAGACTCAACAAACTTCTAGAAGAAAAGATGAGCGAGAACACCAAACTGCAGCAAGAAGCTTCTGAGATGGCCAGTGCCAGGATCGCTGACCGGGAGAGGATACAGATGCTGGAGCAGCAGGTGAGAACACAGAATATGCCTGTTTATTGTTACATGTAGATGCGAAGTAACCCTTTAATGAACCATTAGTGAACCATGGCCACACCTCTTACAATCAAATTTAACACCTTGATTATTTAGGATCCTACCAAAAAAGCTTTAAGTTCAGTAACTGGTTGGATCATCCACAGCAAACCCTTTTCTCCTGCACTGGGAGTGGACTTAGTGGAACCAATAAGAATGTTCTGGAATGTGCACCGCTTGTTGCCCTCAACAGAATGGGATGGTCCAAATACACTACATGCAAATGGAAAAACAAAAAGAGGGTGCACCGACCTGAGGCATTATCGTTTAAAAGTATTTATTGAAAGAACAAAGTAAGTACCATACTCACAATGGACATAAAAACACAGGCATATCACACTGAACAAGATGTTCGATCTAAATCCGCTTCCTCAGAGACCTCTGAAGAAGAGGCAGTGTCCTCGAAACGCGTTAGCTAGTTGGTCATCCAGGGTTCCATTGTATGGACTCAGATGCTGTTTGGATCGAACATATTGTTCAGTGTGATATGCCTGTGTTTTTATGTCCATTGTGAGTATGATACTTACTTTGTTCTTTCAATAAGTACTGTTAAACGATAATGCACTAGGTCGGTGTGCCCTCCCTTTTGTTTTTCATTGTGCATGCAGTAACTGGTGAGAGAGAGGGATGAAATCAGAAATAAAAATCAGAGAACTCCAGATAGAGAAAGTATTCTCATAGCATTAGTTTCAGTAACGTCTGCAGGTTTAGAAAAATGAATTCTATGATCTGTATGTTATGCTGAGTTAGTAATCACTGCTGTTTCTTTTTTTCATAGTTGTTAGTCTACAAAGATGATTTCACATCAGAGAGGGCAGATCGGGAGAGAGCTCAAAGCCGCATTCTGGAACTGGTCGAAGAGATTTCATGTTTACAGAAAAAGGCAAGGAGACAGGTAGGAACTGTGGACCCTACTATTGTAATACAGGACTGGGGGTTTACTGTACCAGGGGACTCGGCAATGGTAGTACCACTACTGTATCTGCAGGATCAGTGGTGGTAGTACAGCTGGCAAGAATGGTGGTGGAACTGTAGTGTTGCTACTGCATTAGCATGAGTGTTGGTAGTAATACTGCTACCATATCAGCAGGACTGGTGGTGGAAGTAGTATTGCTGCCATGTCAGCAGTATTTTTGGTGGTAGTAGTAGTATTGCTACCATACCAGCAGGATCTGTGGTGGTGGTGGTGGTGGTGGTGGTAGTAGTACTGCTACCATACCAGCAGGATCTGTGGTGGTGATAGTAGTAGTACTGCTACCATACCAGCAGGATCTGTGATTGTAGTGCTACCATACCATCAGGATCTGTGGTGATGGTGGTAGTAGTAGTACTGTTACCATACCAGCAGGATCTGTGATTGTAGTACTAGTATTGCTACCATACCAGCAGGATCCATGGTCATAGTAGTAGTACTGCTAACTAACCAGCAGTATCAGTGGTCAAAATAGTAGTATTGCTAACTAACCAGCAGGATCCGTGGCAAAGAATCAGCAGGACTGATGATCGTAGAACTGCTACTGTGCCAGCAGGATAGGTGATGGCAATACTGCTACTGTATAATCAGGATTGTTCATGGTAGTACTGCTACTGTATAATCAGGATTGGTTGTGGTAGTACTGCAATTGTACCAGTAAGACTGTTGGTGGTTGTACTGATACTGTACTGGCACATGTGACTGTTGGGGGATTTGGGCAAGGAATACTTGGTACATGATTCTGTTCCTTACTGTCCTCCATGCTCTTTGACACCTACAACTGTCGGTGACCTTATTCATTATTAAGTTTAACCTTTCATAGGCTGTAAGTGTAACTTTATTTTATTTTTCTTCTAAAGGTTGACAAAGATGTTGCTACGCAGATCCAAATTCACACCGGTAACCGGAACAAAACGTATATTCAGAAAAAATCGACTGATCCTCTGCGTGGCATTGCCGCCGAGCATTCTGAAAACCGAAGACAGCTTTCCCCTGCAGACCCCACAGAACGACAGAGGAGCCCCAGCTCCGAACATAGAGCACAGGATGAGCTACAGTGTCCCCGCTGCCTACAGGTCTTTCATGACAGACTAGGGGAGAACTTTCTAGAACACATCTCTGAATGCTGCCAGTAACCAGGACTGCTGTACTTCCAATCTCATCACTACAACCCACAGGCTTTGTCTGCCTGTGATCAAGATGCTGCTATCAGGCTGGGACTAAATACTGGGACACCTAGGCAGATGCTTAGGTCCTAAACGTGTTAGGCAGAAGCAATATGGCCCCAGTGCTGCCTTTCACACTGCTGATTCTTTGCCAGTACAGAAGATGAAAACTGACACTCCATAGAAATGCCCTTAGGAGGCCTGTGGCTACATGAGCTATACAGTTTTGCAGAGTGCTTAAAGCGTCATAATAAAAATACTTGTAGCAGAAATAAGTAATACGCTCAGGGCTCAAATACAACCGTCCGCACTTGGCTGCTTGCAGTGGTCTGAGATATACTGTGACTTTGCCCTCATCTGTGACTGTAGGAGAGTGAATTTTAGGGATACGCAAAAACCTTTAGTGAAATTATTCATCATGGAATTATGAGGTGCTGTAACCCATGGCATCCAATCAGAATTCTGCTCGGTTTGTGCAGTCAGAACAATTGCCGATTGACTGTTATGGGTTAAGAATGTTTACACCAACCTTTTTAATATGGAGGAACTCTTTTTAAATAACTTTTTGGCCTCAGAGAACCCTTGCTAATAACTAATCTATCTACAATTTATAAAACATTAGTGTGATGACCACTGGGAAAAATGCTCTTTACATTTCTGGTGATTGGGAAAAATCCATCTAAAAACAGTTTCAGAAAGCTAAAAGTTCATTGTTGTCAGTGGTTGCATATCTGAGAGGCAAAAATTGCTCATCGCTCAAGGAACTCCTAGAAATCTCTGGAGGAATCCTAGGGTACCATAGTATCCTGGGTTGGGAAACACTGGTATACACCGCTTCTGTGCCATAAATAAAGCTCTTAGAATCCCATCCAATGTGTAGACCGTAAATAGGTCAGTAGATTTGTACTGTACTTGTGTGAGATTTCCAAGGACTGAGCATAAAATAAAAGAATTTCAGCATCATCTTAGAATGTTGTTCTGTCCATGTAAAATCAGGACGGAGCATAGTTTATGGTGATGCATTTATGTCTGTGTACTGTGATCGGTGCTCTTTTCTGGCACAAAAATCAAACTTTTGCGTGCCTATTATTCTGTGGCCAGTTATGTTCAGTTTGTCCATATGTATGTGTTTTATCATGAAAGACTTTCAGTGTATGTCTAAGGGAAGATGAGATCTATTGGACAAGGATTGGTTATCTTATTAGGTTTGCACGAGAGTTTTTTTTATTTTGATTAAAAAAGTGAAAACAATTGATCTTTCATGGTGACAAAGTCTGTAAATCCAGTAAAAGACTTGATGGAATTCTATATAGTAATTGATCATATTTTGCTATAAAACAAATAACCGCAATCGGATCTCACAACAGTCCTTATCAATTGTAACTGGTAATGGAATGAGCCAATCACCGCTGCTGCTACCAGGTCTCTGGTCCTTCTAAATTGGACAGGTCACCATTGATCAATGACGCCTTGTCCTCTTTATCCTTGAGTTTATATGTATGGAAAAGTAATGGCTCTGAATTTATGTTTACTAAAAGACACTTAATATTGTCCTATTTATATTTATATTGATAATTGTTTTGTATATGTGTACATTTTTTGTTCTGTTATTTATTCCAGAAAATTATATAATTAAATTCTTATTTTTGTAATAAAATTACATTTATGTAACACTACTGTTTTTGGTTGGAGATTTTTTTTTTCCCTTTGTAACTTGGTTAAGCGCACAAGATGCACTGCTACACTGTACTTGTTTAAAGGGTGACTCCATTTTTGTGGCGGAAAAAAAGTAGCATTACAATTGCAACTCAAGTCATATTGTAATTGAATGTTATTCAGAATTACCTTCCTTTTCAATCTGCAGTGCCGTAATTTTCTCTAGAATGCAAAGCAATATGACTACCTGGGTGGTGGTCTGGAGTGCATACAGAACACCCCCTGAAAATGTCATCTCCTACTTGTGTGATTGGCTTACTGATTTTCCCAGAAGTTTGCGAAGATACCCAGATTTTTGTCATTCCCTGCAACAAAACTTTATTTTTTGGGGAGTAAAATACTCTCAATGGGAAATCACGTCTAAAGGAAAGCAGACCCTGGGATTTTTTTTTTCCTCTTTAGTGCCCTGCAGGTGATTTGATAATTAATCAGTCACTCCCATACAGATTTACTCTGCACATGGACACAGACAAACAAACAGCTTCTTTAGAATAGCAAAAGGTAGGAATCTGCAATAAAGTTTGTTAAAAATCCTTGCAATGTACATGGACCACCCAGAGGGGAATGTTTGTTTTTTTTTCTCGACAAAAGTGGAGTTACTCTTTAAAGGGTCAGTCCATCCAAAACTGATATTCAAGATTTTGGTGAGTGCTGGAAGGTTGAACGACTCTCAAGCTGATCAACTCTCAACCTTCTGATATATCTAGTGGACTTTTGCAGCAAGATATGTGTTGCCATATGTTGTAATATAGGTGTCCATTTATGACAGAGAATAGCTGCGATTCAATGGATCTCAGCTATTCTCTGGTCATTCACAGTTTATGACACTCAGGAGATCATGTCAGCCCTTCTCTGGAGATCTGTGTTCTCCCTCCAGATTCTCCAGCCCAGAGTGGGAGAATCAGAGGGACCGAAAACTAAGCAGAGATAATTTACCTCTGCTTATTAAACTGATCTTTTACTGTAATCTCGCGAGATTATAGTAAAATGAGCCGTTTTTCAGAGTTTGTAGACCGTTCTCCAGCGTTTGGAGACCGTTCTCCCTTTGTTTGGAGAACTGCTTCATAAACTGCATTCACAGGAGAACTGTGTTCTCTGAGAATGCCGGAGAACTGAGCAGCGATCTATTACCGCTGGTTCACAAACGGACACCATTGACTTTTTTTTTCCATTGTTTTATTAGGAATGCTGCAAAAGGAGTTAAATGTAAATAGAAAAAAGTGTTAAGAGCAATTATAGCAGTTTACCTTTTATCCAGTTCAAATATCCCTGCTTCTGGTTTCCTTTTCTAGGGTGTCTCCATTGCCTTACGGGGTTCTATGGAGCCACTCTTACATGCGTGCACCTCGGAGAGAGAACGAACCAACATGTCTTGGCAGCAGCAGTGGACTGCACAGGACACACATGCACAGTGGCATGTGGCTCAAAGGAAGGGGATCAGGGGATGTTCCTTTGCTGCTATCCTTGCACATTCCCTAAACGGACATTCAGGGGAAGCAGCATGGACCAAGCTGGAGCGGTTATACATTTTTCATAACTTTTTTTTTTTTTTTGTTTTGTACTTCTACTCAGTTGGTCTTGCATATATTTATTACGTATACTCCGCTGGTCTGTTTTATATTGTGAGACTTTACTACTACTTCACTTACTTAAACTCCAACTATTAGGGCAAAATAGTCAGAAGCCCTGTGGGGGAGGGGGGTGGCTGCTTCTGGAGTTCCAAGATATACAATAGCAACCCTTTAACCTCCCTAGCAGTCTGATTATGTCCATATTTCTGTGCTCAAAGCGGTACATTTTTTTTGCATGGAAATATGTTTTTTTTTTTTTATTGTAGGCCTGTAATTTTTAGGAATAACTCACTGAAATCTGTCCTAACAAGAATCTAGTAAATATCCTGGGTATGATAAATTTGAAACACGAAATCATAAATTATAATAAATAATCATAAAAAATAATATAATAATTTTAATTCAATAATATAATCAAACAAAAAACACTGAAATTTGAAATCTAGCGCCAAGTTCGCACATCACTGAGCAAAGTCACAAAATCGTTTTCAGTGTCTGATGACGAATTTCCTCACGAATCATTATCACTCAATTCTGCAAGTGGTTCTGATTTACTATAGCTGTTCTCTAGCTGGTCTAAAACCACTTTTGACCTAAAGGGACGCTTTTTGGACGTTTCTCAGTTTCCAGGCAGAAAGAACAGTAAAAATGCAGGCAGGGCACAGGACAAAGCACTCGGGACAAAATGTATGTGAAATGGCTTGATACAGTAATGTTTTACAATGTGATTTTAGTGTATTTAGTGAATGTCATTTTCAAATTTCCCACCGTTCCGTCCCCCGTACGTCCTGACACTCGTAGGGGACGGAACCCAGATAACAGATGCTGGCATCGGCCGGAGGACATTACAGGGAACACTGCAGGAGGGACATCGCGGGAGCGAAGGACAAGGTAAGAGAAGAACAGATCCCGGAGCAGCGCCGCATGGTAAGCCCGAGTGTAGCTCGGTGTTACCGCTTTTGGTACTGAAACTTTACCCCGAGCTACACTCGGGAATACCGCCAGGGAGGCTACTATTATTATACCATATTCTGTCAACTTCGTTAAACTGGTCAGTAACATGGTTAACCTTACCATGCCATGTTTCCAAATGGCTACTCCGGCTTCTAGCAACACGTATACACTTTCTGGCCACTTTATTAGGTACACCTTGCTAGTACCGGGTTGAACCCCCTTTTGCCTTCAGAACTGCCTTCATTCTTGGTGGCATAGATTTAACAAGTTGTTGGAAACATTCCTCAGAGATTTTGGCCCATATTGATATGATGGCATCATGCAGTTGCTGCAGATTTGTCGGCTGCACATCCATTCCACCACATCCCAAAGGTGCTCTGTTGGATTGAGATCTGGTGACTGTGGAGGCCATTGGAGTACAGTGATCTCCTTGTCATGTTCAAGAAACCAGTTTGAGATGATTTGATCTTTGTGACATGGTGCATTATCCTGCTGGAAGGAGCCATCAGAAGATGGGGAGACTGGAGTCATAAAGGGATGGACATGGTCAGCGACAATACTCAGGCCGTGACATTTAAACGATGCTCAGTTGGTACTAAAGGGTCCAAAGTGTGCCAAGAAAATCTCCCCCACACCATTACATCACCACCACCACCACCAGCCTGAACCGTTGATACAAGGCAGGATGGATCCATGCTTTCATGTTTACGCCAAATTCTGACCCTACCATCTGAATGTTGCAGCTGAAATCAAGACTCATCAGACCAGGCAACATTTTTCCAATCTTCTATTGTGCAATTTTGGATCGCCTGTGCGAATTGTATTTGTGTTGTGGAAACATAATTTGGTGTTTTCAGCCACTCTTCGTTTGTCATATTAGGTTTGCAGCGTAAGAGGATTTTTTTCTTTATTTACTGTGTGACTTGTAGCCTCCGTTTCCTGCTCTTAGTTGATAGGAGTGGCACCTGGTACAGTCTTCTGCTGCTGTAGCCCATCTGCTTCAAAGTTTGACGTGTTGTGCATTCAGACATGGTATTCTGCATACCTTGGTAGTAACGAGTGGTTATGTGAGTTACTGTTGCCTTTCTATCATCTCAAACCAGTCTTCCCATTCTCCCCTGCCTCCTGACATTGAGGCATTTTTGTCCACACAACTGCCACTCATTGGATATTTATTTTCTCTTTTTCGGACCATTCTCTGTAAACTCTAAAGATGGTTCAGTGAGAAAATCTGAGTAGATCAGCAGTTTTTGAAATACTCAGACCAGCTCGTTTGGCACCAACAACCATACTACGTTCAAAGCCACTTAAATCCCATTTCTTCCCCATTCTGATGTTCTGTTTTGAACTTCAGCAAGTCGTCTTCACCACTTCTAGATTCCTAAATGCATCGAGTTGCTGTCTTGTGATTGGCTGATTAGCAATTTGTGTTACCGAGCAACTGAACAGGTGTATCTAATAAAGAGGCGGGTGAGTGTATGTGCATGCTAATTAATGTGTATGTAATGCTTTTTGGCATATATTACCTCTCATATAGATCTCTGTCCCTTCCCCCGCTCTTTCCCTTGAAGGACAGGACCATCTTTTTCTGGCATCATCCAGGGTCAGCATCTGTTTCCTGAACTGAGATGCTGGCTCACAGATAACTGAATAATATAAATCCTGGCGCTTGTGCAGTTCTTGACTGTGTTCACAAAAGTCTGTCACAGATCATCCCCTGCTGCAGCCTCTTACCTTTCTACAAGTTGCAATGCTACACTGCACGCTCCCAGCACAAAGACCGGGGTGTTACTGAGAGCCCCGGGTCCTGTTCTAACGATCGGGACCTGGGACTCCTGATTCCGGGTCACTTGATCACTGTAGTAGCCTCTGATTGGCTATCACAGTGATCAGTCACTGTATAGCCTGCCCCCCCCCCCTTTTGTTTTTTTCTATGAATGGAGGAGAGAGATACATTGTATCTCTCTAACTCCTTGCATAGAGAGGAAAAAAATAAATATTGACAAATAAAGAAAAAAAATACCTAGATCAAGGTTTGATCTAGTTCAGTGCCAGGGTAAGTATTTGGGTCAGGGTCAAAGGTCAGGATGTTTTTTTTTTGTTGTTTTTTTTGTTTTGTTTTGTTTTTTTTTTAAATGGTATCAGTGTCGGTGTGTTTTAGGTAAACAAAAAAAACCAAAATGCGCACTATTGTTTCTGGGCTGTACTACAGGTACAAACAACAAATAACATACACATATATGGTATCACTGCGATCGTCAAGAGCTGGAAAATGTATCTTTGGGTTGTTCTTTGGTGGTAGGTTGTGGTAGTAACAAGAAACACACAGCTAAATTGAAAAAAATATTTTAATTTACTATTTTTCCTTTGATAATAAAAAAAAAAAATCAGGAGATATTTATTACCATTTACCACCAAATGGAAGCCCAATTTGTCCTGAAAAAAACGCGGTATAATCCACCGGAATGTACAAAGTAGTTGTGATGATATGTACGGTTTTACTAACACAAGTCAACGTTGCAAAATTGTGCTTAGGCATTTAGATTTGTTTTACCCTTAGGCGTGAAGGGGTTAAAATGGTTCTAATGACAACATTTTTTTTTACCTTAATGCATTCCCTGCTTAAGGTAAAAAAAAACCCCACTATCTTATCTTTCCTAAACCTTCCCTGTCTCTAAACACTTACCTGGCTTCTGTCACCACACCAGCGCTGTCTTCAACATCAGCACCACTCCCCTCCCTTCCTGCTTTCACAGGAGAAACTGAGGGGAGTGGAGCCATAGACTCCTGGTGCTATCAGTCAAACTCCTGTGAAGAGGGAGCAGGGGCTTGGCTTATCGGCGCTGTGTGTTTATATATATGCACACAGCCTGGCTCAGGAGCAGGCACGCATGGAGAAGCTGAGAGCTCTGGTGGATGCCTTCCAGCAGAAGAGGATGCTTTCTGTGCAAGTATAATGTCTTCTTTTTTAACCAGTTCCACATCGCCCTATAGCAGAAATACTGCTACAGGGCTGCACAGGTGCGCAAAATCATGTATATATACATGATTTTGCAATTCTGGGTAGGGTGGCGCATGCCATTCACGGCCTCAGCTGTCAATCACCGGGTCCCGGCTGGTGATTACTTGCTGGCACATGGTGAACGGCGAGTATTTCTAACAGGGAGAGACCTGTATGTAAACAATACAGATCTCTTCCTTGTCAACTCCTGCACACCGCTTTGTATGGCTCTGAATAGCAAAGCCATACAAAGCAGTGTTCTTACAGTGAATCACACACACAGACCATATAGTGAAACAGCACACACAACACAGTTAACCCTTTGATTGCCTCAGATGTTAACCCCTTCACACCCAGTGCCATTAGTACAGTGAATGTGCTTTTTATTAGCACTGATCACTGTGTTAGTGTCACTGGGGATGTCAATGGCAGTTAGTCAGTACCCCCCCCCCCCAGTATCAGAATGCCCACTGCAGTCGTGCCATAAGTCACTGATCACCGCCATTACTAGTAAAAAAAAATTCTAATATCTATACTGCCATTTGTAGATAACTTTCACATAAACCAAATAATTTATACTTATTGGGATTTTTTTTAGAAAAGACATGTAGCAGAATACATTTTGACCTTTATGATAAAATTTGATTTTTAAAATTTTTTTACTGGACATGTTTAATAGAAGAAAGTAAAAAATATAGTTTTTTTTCTCAAAATTGTTGGATTTTTTTTATTTATAGCGCAACAAATAAAAAACACACAGGAGATCAAATACCACCGAAAGAAAGTTCTATTTATGGGAAAAAAGGACATACATTTCATTTGGGTGCAACATTGCATGACTGCGCAATTGTCAGTTAATGTAATGCATGCCGTATCGCAAAAAATGGCCTGGTCAGGAAAGGGGGTAAATCCTCTGGAGGGCAAGTGGTTAAATTTGACTTTACTAATAGTTTCATTAAACAGTGGTCCTTACTTCAATTTTAGAAGCTTTAAAGACCAAGCAACATAACATACAAAAGGATCATTCAAGCTTGGTTCAGAAATAATTATACTTTTGAACAGATCCACATAATTATGGGGGTAATGCACTAAAAATAAGAATTAGAAAGTAATAAAATAATACTAACCAAAAGGGCAAACGATGCTTTTTGTGTAGAAAGGACAAGGGCATGAAATGGTGTACAGGGAATTCTTATATTGAGAGAATGGAAAGTACTGTAGGGTGATTGGGGGTTCCCAACTTGTATGCTGCCACTGTGCTACTTTATTAGAAGAACTTGACTTGCTCTTAGCCCTCAGCTCCCAGGTTAGGCTCCCAGCTTCCTGGAAATTTGGCCAAGAATGCGACATTTCAACCAATCTTAATTATAGTCATTAAAGTATAAGGTAATGGCTGTAACCTGTACTATGTCTGGCAGATTTAACTATTTTCCATGGCAGGATCCAACCCCTGGTTGGGATATTTACAGCACTAAAAGTGAAGCTCCAGTCAAAACTAAAAAAAAAATAAAAGTCAGCAGCTACAAAAACTTAAAAAACAGCCACTCACCTGTCCCATGATCCAGCGGTGTACTCACCGAGGTCGGTTTCACTGGCTGTCCTTGCACCCTGGCATCCTAATTGTGGGCACCTGGTTGTGACAGCTAGTGGCTTCACAGCTTGGTGCCCACTATATATGTGCAAGTAGTGCTGCGCCTTGTGAATGGTCCCGTAGTGTTCTGGGACCTGTTATGTGTCCCAGAAGACTATGGGGAGAGAGGACAACTTCCGCTTCTGATCACCTATGCGGTCGCAGCAGAAGTGGGAATGGATACTGGTCAAAATCAGGTACCTGCTCCCCAAAGGTGCCAATTCCTCACGGGGAGTGGGGGACCAGTAATTAAAGTGGAACTTCCCCTTTTGGGTGGAGCTCCGCTTTAAATAATTTACCCAGTTAGTGGAAAACTCCCTTCATTTCTGAATCTCGTTATGCTGAAAGTCAGGAGTTTATTTACACTGAAAAAAGCAAGCAGTTCCAAAAGCTCAAGTAGCCATGTGTGACTCTTACAGTGCTGACAATGGGGGTTTTCTACTAAATAGTCCCTTTACCATGTATTCATAGAATAAACAATAATAATGAAAGTTTTTACAATGTTTCCCAACTGATTTCAAACTTTCCATTTATAGGTGTGTAAGTATGAAAGGTCAGAAATAAGACCAAGTTGTCCTAATTACTTGGTCTATTATGGGGATCAATAAGTTGCACAACCCAAGTAGCAAGAAACAGTAGAATAGTACATATTTTTTTGCAGCAATTAAAGCACTGATCAGCTGTTGTTAAGCTCGCTGGGAATCTGTCACATCATTTTTGCTGCCATTGACATGACAGAATCTCAAATCCATCAACAATTGTCCATGAATTCCTCAGGAAAACCACCTTGTATTTTGGATTTGTTGCCTTGTGCACACATCTGCAGGTTGTAGCTACATATGGAGTTCCATCCTTCAAGTTCACACTGTCACCAGGAAGATTGGATATGACTCTGGAAAAGGACAGGCAGCACCACTGTTCTCCGCTACTAGACGAAGAAGAGGACCCAACAGTCTACTCCACTTGGCAGGCTGTGCTGGACATGTAAAATTGTAAGTAACCAACACATACAGTAGCTCACATTAAATATAACAAATATCCAGCAGCATTTCATGCATTCATTGTGGCTATGAATCAGCTTCCCCATGTCCTTTCCCAGACTTGAAGACACAGACAAGATGTCTCCACATGCATGATACGTATGTGAATATCTGGTATTCTCATCAAGGTAAATACTCCAGATCATGTGTGGATACTTGCCAAATAACTTCCAAGGACACTGGGGGTTATTTACTAAAACAGCATGATACAAAATCTGCTGCAGCTCTGCATACAAACCAATCAGCTTCCAGGTTTTATTGTCATAGCTTAATTAAACAAGCTGAAGTTAGAAGCTGATTGGCTACCATGCACAGCTGAATCAGATTGAGTGCACCAGTTTTGGTAAATTTCCCCCCCCCCCCAGTATTGCAGGCCATAGATGGGTCGAAAAGTGGCTGATTTTTGTCCGAAAAAAAAAAATCGGCCGATTTTCGCACCGTTAATGTGTTAATTGGTTGGCCGTTTTTCGGGGGTTTGGCACTTTTTTTTATTAGTGAAGTTGGAAAAAAATCGGACGATTTTTCCGATCAGCCAATTTTCCTGGCTATGATGGGCAAATCGGCCAATCTTTTTACCAATAAAAAATCTGCGCATGAGCCGTGGCCTGCAAGAAGAAAAAAAAGAAGAAAAAGAAGAAGAAGAAGAATTCCAGTTCGCTATTATATTTGACATGAAAAAGTATTGCGGTTGCAACAATGTATCTATTTGTATCTGAATAAAACCATCTGTATCTAAAATGGATACATTGTTGCAACCACAATACTTTTTCATGTCAAATATAATAGCGGAGCTCTCTGCCGTAGACGGGACGAAAATCGGCCGATTTTTTTCACCGTTGGTGGTAACGTCGCTCTATTGAACAACCGATTTTTTATTTTTTTTTTTTCTAAATGGCTGGTTTTCGACCCGTCTATGGCCTGCATTAGTCCAAGATTGGTAAGGGTACTTTCTCAACGCACCAGGAATAGCTATGTACCCAGATTTGAATATGAATTGTTGAATTATAAATGATGGTTTTCAATAAATTATTATTATTATTATACAGGATTTATATAGCACCAACAGTTTGCTCAGCGCTTTACAATATAAAGGGAGACAATACAACAACAATACAGTTCAATACCACAGGGATAGGAGGGCCTGATCCTTGGAGCTTACAATCTAGGAGATAAATGTTTTTGTTAAAAGTTAAAAGAATCAGTAATATCTGACAAAATTCAATTATACCTGCAGAACAAAAGAGATCTACTGGGTATTATTCCCTGTGGCCTGTCTGACTCCCACCCCACATACCTTCCTATATCCCAACTACACATGAAGGGTAGGAGCCAGTAATGACTTCTGGAACTTGTAAACAAATCCATGATACTGGCAGCCAAGGCTGTGGATAAGGAGAGACCACCAGTCCGCCTGTATGGAGCTCAGGACAGTAGGGGGTCCCAGGCAGCTGGGTGAATCAATTGTGGGCAGGGAGGGTGATTGGTACAGTGGGGCAGTTACTGGAACTGATCCCCTGTATGGCTCTCTCTGCAGCAGCTGAAAGCTGGCTTCTTCTTCCCACCCTTTGCTGACTTTTAGCTGCTGCATAGAGAACAGTACAGGTGGATCAGTTCCAGTAATTTTAACCCTGTCTCACCCATCGCCCTCCCTGTGCACCATACATGCCCCCTGTGTGCCCCCAAACCCTGCAGTGCTGCTTCCTTCCTCTCTTTCCCACCGGAAGCTGCAAGCACACAAACAAATCTTTCAGGATGGAGAGTGGCAAATGCCTTGTTTGCCTCGTAGTAAATACAGCCCTGTCTAGGTGGATTAAACCTTGTTTTTTTTTCAGGACAGATTAGACTTTCATTTGCTGGTAAATGGTAATGGATATAATGGATATCTCCTGATTTTCTTTTTACTATCAAATGAGACCTGGCCCAAAATAGTAAAATACAATTATATTTAAAAAAAAATTTAGCTGTATATTTCTTGCTACTACCGTAACCTACCACCAAAGAACAACCCAAAATAAATTCTCCTGCTCCTGACAATTGCAGTGTTAGCACATATGTGTAAATTATTTGTTGTTTGTACCTGTAGTACCATAAACCTTTTCTTAAATAACACCAATCCCAACACCCTTTCTTACACCCCAAAATATCCCCAAAGTCAATGTCCAAAAATTATGTATGAATATGTAATAAATCTTCACACGTTCAATAAAGTGTCCAATTCAAATCTCCAATCCAGATCCAAGATACCTCAAAAAAAAAATATAAACTGAATATAGTGTAATACCTTCATACAATTTTTACATCATAACCATTAGTAATATGTGTTTCATGCAAACAATCACTAAACCGAAGAAGTCGGAAGTGACGAAACGCGTCAAGGGCGTGACGTCTGACGCTAACCCGTAAGGAGCGGCGCGGCCATTTTGCTTACTGGAATCACTGTCATCTGAACTACTGCTGAACTGCTGGGACAGACGGACGGTCTTTCCTTATTTTAATGTAAGATTTGAATAAAATTCACTGGTTTCTTTATACTCCACTGATGGTATCTTCTTTGACTCTATGAGGAATTGGGGAAAAGGCGAAAGGCATACCCACAGGGTGGAAGCGGATGTGTAAGCCCTGGCAAGCTGACATACCCTGAAAAGCTGGTTGTTGGAGTGAGAGGGTAATTGCCTTGAATCCCACTAGTGTGTGTATTTTTTTTTCCACGTTAGTGAATTCACACGGTTTAGTGATTGTTTACATGAAACACATATCACTAATGGTTATGATGTAAGAATGGTATGAAGGTATTACACTATATTCAGTTTATATATTTTTTTGAGGTATCTTGGATCTGGATTGGAGATTTGAATTGGACACTTTATTGAACGTGTGAAGATTTATTACATATTCATACACAATTTTTGGACATTGACTTTGGGGATATTTTGGTGTGTAAGAAAGGGTGTTGGGATTGGTGTTATTTGAGAAAAGGTTTATGGTAATTTACTTTCAAGGGTGAAAGTGTGACTTTTCTGGTTGGGTATTAGTTGATGAGAGTTTATTGAAGATGTACCTGTAGTACAGCCCAGAAACAATGGTGTGCATTTTGCGGTTTTTTTTTTATCCTATCTAAAACACACTGACACTAACTGACACTGATACTAATTTTTTTTTAAGAATTGACCCTTACTTGACCCAAACACTAATCCTGGCACTGACCTAGATCAAACCTTGATCTAGGTATTTTTTCTTTCCTTCTTTATTTATTTATTTTTATTTTTTGTTATGCACAGTTATGTTTATTTCCTCTATGCAAGGAAAGAGAGAGAGATATAATGTATCGCTATCCTTCATTCAGAAAGAGAGAAAACACAGGGGCTGGGTTCACAGTGACTGATCACTGTGATAGCCAATCAGAGGCCATCACAGAAATCAGGTGACCCGGAGTTCCAGGTCCAGATCATTAGTATGGGACTCAGGGCTCCCAGTGATACCCCGGTCTCTGTGCTGGGAGCAAGCTGTGCAGGGGGCTCCCAGCACAAAGACAGATACGAATATATGCGGCTCCATGGAAAAAAGTTCAGTCCAGTGGGGCATATACAGGTGAAACTCAAAAAATTAGAATATCGTGCAAAAGTTCATTTATTTCAGTAATGCAACTTAAAAGGTGAAACTAATATATGAGATAGACTCATTACATGCAAAGCAAGATAGTTCAAGCCGTGATTTGTCATAATTGTGATGATTATGGCCTACAACTCATGAAAACCCCAAATCCACAATCTCAGAAAATTAGAATATTCCATGCAATCAATAAAACAAGGATTGTACATAGAACAATATTGGACTTCTGAAAAGTATAAGCATGCATATGTACTCAGTACTTGGTTTGGGCCCCTTTTGCAGCAATTACTGCCTCAATGTGGCGTCGCATGGAAGCTATCAGCCTGTGGCGCTGCTGCGGTGTTATGGAAGACCAGGATGCTTCAATAGCGGCCTTCAGCTCTTCTGCATTGTTCTGTCTCATGTCTCTCATCTTTCTCTTGGCAGTGCCCCATAGATTCTCTATGGGGTTCAGGTCAGGCGAGTTTGCTGGCCAATCAAGCACAGTAATCCCACGGTCTTTGAACCAGGTTTTGGTGCTTTTGGCAGTGTGGGCAGGTGCCAAGTCCTGCTGGAAAATGAAGTCAGCATCCCCATAAAGCTTGTCTGCAGAAGGAAGCATGAAGTGCTCCAATATCTCCTGGTAGACGGCTGCATTGACCCTGGACTTAATGAAGCACAGTGGACCAACACCAGCAGATGACATGGCTCCCCAAATCAACACAGACTGTGGAAACTTCACACTGGACTTCAAGCATCTTGCAGTGTGTGCCTCTCCATTCTTCCTCCATATTCTGGGTCCTTGGTTTCCAAATGAGATGCAAAAGTTGCTCTCATCAGAAAAAAGGACTTTGGACTACTGAGCAACAGACCAGGTCTGTTTTTCTTTAGCCCAGGTAAGACGCTTCTGATGTTGTTTGTTGTTCAGCAGAGGCTTGACAAGAGGAATATGACATTTGAAGCCCATGTCCAGGATCCATCTGTGTGTGGTGGCTCTTGATGCACTGACTCCAGCCTCAGTCCACTCCTTGTGAAAGTCCCCAACACTTTTGAATGGACTTTTCCTGACAATCCTCTCCAGGCTGCGGTCATCCCTGCTGCTTGTGCACCTTTTTCTTCCACACTTTTTCCTTCCACATAACTTTCTATTAATGTGCTTTGATACAGCACTTTGGGAACATCCAACTTCTTTTGCAATTACCTTTTGAGGCTTTCCCTCCTTATGGAGGGTGTCAATGATGGTTTTCTGCACAACTGTCAGGTCAGCAGTCTTTCCCATGATTGTGATTCCGACTGAACCAGACTGAGAGACCATTTAAAGGCTCAGGAACCCTTTGCAGGTGTTATGGCTTAATTAGCTGATTAGAGTGGGACACTTTGAGCCGAGAATATTGCACCTTTTCACAATATTCTAATTTTCTGAGATTGTGGATTTGGGGTTTTCATGAGCTGTAAGCCATAATCATCACAATTATGACAAATCACGGCTTGAACTATCTTGCTTTGCATGTAATGAGTCTATCTCATATACTAGTTTCACCTTTTAAGTTGCATTACTGAAATAAATTAACTTTTGCACGATATTCTAATTTTTTGAGTTTTACCTGTATATGGATACTGTAGACGAGAAGGGGTTAACAAGTACAAGGTTATCTTAGATTGTAAGTTCCCAGGAGCAGGACCCTCCTAACCCTCTTGTATTGAACTGTATTGTTACTGTATTCTCTCCCATTAGATTGTAAAGCGCTGAGCAAACTCTTGGCGCTATATAAATCCTGTATAATAATAATAATATACATACAGCCTAGATTTCGCACCTTTGATGACAAATGAAGTGATCACAGCTGTGAAGAAATGGGTACCTCAGTGCACACCTGAATTTTTTCAAAGAGGATTCGAGAACTGGGCTTATCGATAGCTCAAATGCATTTCTTGTGATGGGGACCTTGGGGGTTATTTATTAAACTGCATGGTGCAAAATCTGGAGCAGCTCTGCATAGAAACCAATCAGCTTCCAGGTTTTATTGTCAAACCTTAACTGAAGAAGCTAAAGTTGGAAGCTGATTGGATTCCAGGCACAGCTGCACCAGATTCCGAGTGCTCCAGTTTTAGTAAATCTACCCCTATGTTGAGTACTACCTTTGTATAGGGGAAGAGTTATGTTACCAACATGTGACATTTGAATGATTTATTTAAATTAAAAAAGTTATGCCCGATTTTGTAATACCTTTGGTATAGTCCTTGTATCATGTGCAACAATTTACAATTCACTCTCGTCTTTTAAAATGAGAGATAAAAACTGATTCCAGACAAAGGAAAAAACATTTAATTATCATTTTGCACATACCCTTACTGTAAAACATCATAACTATACACTCGTCATCCTGTATTACTAAGATATACCTGAAAAGTCTGTTTTCCCCACCTCCTGTTTCACTTTCCTTATACTGCTGTGTAATCTGATTCTCTGTCTTACTAATAAATCCCCCACTGATTTCTCTCTCTGCAATGTCCCCAAACTCCCCTGCAGAACTCTTCCACCCCCAATATTGCTCGTCCTTCTATGCCCCCCACTGCTTTCTCTCTGTTTCATATTTGTGTTCCAGTTACACACAGTCATCTCTTTCTGAAACTTTCTCTGCTCGGGTTTACATGCTGTCTACTATTTGGATTGTATTTTATTTCGAATACATTCACATGTATTTCCACTTTTGCAGACAAAACAAGATAACACCTACTTTATATTTGTTACATGTTCCCATGAATATAGCATAACTTAACCGGTTCCCCGCCGCCCTATAGCAGAACTACTGCTACAGGGCAGCAGGGCTGCGCAAAATCACATATATATACGTGATTTTGCATTTCCAGGTAGGGGGCGCGGGTGCGCGAGCTGCCATTGGCAGCTACAGATGTTGATCACTGGGTCCCAGCCGGAGATTCGCCGCCGGCACTCGGCAATCGCCAAGGAACAGTGAAAGGGGAGAGGTCTGTGTGTAAACAATACAGATCTCTCCCCTGTCAGCACTGACATGCTGCTTTGTATGCAGAGCAATACAAAGCAGCATGTTTCCCTAGTAAAAAAACACACACAGCACACTTAGTAAAACATATACATGATTTTGCAGTTCCAGGTAGGGGGGAACGCACCATTCACGGCTTCGGCTGTCAATCACCGGGTCCCGGCTGGTGATTACTCGCTGGCACCCAGTGATCGCCAAGTATTTCCAACGGGGGGAGAGACCTGTACATAAACAATACAGATCTCTCCCTTGTCGACTCCTGCAAACTGCTTTGTATGGCTCTGCATAGCAAAGCCATACAAAGCAGTGTGCTTACAGTGAAGCACACACACAGCCCATATAGTAAAACAGTACACAGTTAACTTTTTGATCGCCCCAGATGTTAACCCCTTCCTGCCCAGTGCCATTAGTACAATGTCAGTGCTTTTTATTAGCACTGATCACTGTATTGGTGTCACTGGGGAAGTCAATGGCAGTTAGTCAGTTCCCCCCAGTGTCAGAATGCCCGCTGCAGTCCCACTATAAGTCGCTGATTGCCGCCATTACTAGTATAATGAAAAAAAAATTCCAGTATATACACCACCATTTGTAGATGTTATAACTTTCACGTAAACCAAATAATATACACGTATTGGGATTTTTTTTAGCAAAGACATGCAGCAGAATACAGTTTGGCCTAAATTTATGCCGAAATTTTATTTTTTAAATTTTTTTACTGGATATGTTTTTTAGCAAAAAGTCTAAAATATTGGGTTTTTTAAAAAATTATCAGAATTTTTTAGTTTATAGTGCAAAATAAAAAAATGCAGAGGCAATCAAATACCACTGAAAAGAAGCTCCATTTGTGGGGAAAAAAGGACATAAATTTAATTTGGGTGTAGCGTTGCATGACCGCACAATTGTCAGTTAAAGTAATGCAGCACTGTATCACAAAAAATGGCCTGGTCAGGAAGGGGGGTAAATCCTCTGGAGGACAAGTGATTAAAAAACTTGCTGGTTACCTTTTTAAGTGCTTTTAACTTGCTTAAAAAGCTTTACACGCTCTCCCTATCTCTGTTTATATGAGTGTATTTTTTGTTTTTTAATAAATCTTTTAAGCAGTACTTCACTTTTGTTTGTCATCTCCTCCGTGCATATTAAATTTCCATCTTGATGTGATCCAAATCTATAAATGAGGAAAGATGGCAGTCCGGAGTGGTATAAAGTTCTTTTAGACCTTCCAGTAATTAGGGGGTCTATTTTAGCGGTGAGCTGCTCTCCTGTGGGATTTATCACTGGCTGTTTGATTTCTATTATATCAGCACAACGGTGACAGGAAGATTTTTACTTTCATCTTGGGGTTTTTTGTGGAACTTTTCTTGTATTTGTGATTGATATTTTGTATCTTCTCTTGCATATTATTTAGATGATTATATTTGTACATGTTTAGGTAGGCATTCCTTTTCTATTAGTTTGGTATTGTACACCCTCCTGCATTGTATGTTAATGAGGGATAGTGTGGGGACACAGACACTTGCGACTGTCTAGAAATTCTAAGAATCAGCCATGACACCTTTTTCTTAGAAACATTGAAAAGGTAAGAAATATTTTTTAAAAGTTGTTTTATTATATTATTATTGTTATTATTATTATACAGGATTTACATAGCGCCAACAGTTTGCTCAGCGCTTTACAATATAAAGGGAGACAATCAGATTGAGTGCACCAGTTTTGGTAAATCTCCCCCCCAGTATGTCCAAGATTGGTAAGGGTACTTTCTCAACGCACCAGGAATAGCTATGTACCCAGATTTGAATATGAATTGTTGAATTATAAATGATGGTTTTCAATAAATTATTAATATTATGTTATTATACAGGATTTATATGGCGCCAACAGTTTGCTCAGCGCTTTACAATATAAAGAGAGACAATACAACAACAATACAGTTCAATACAAGAGGGTTAGGAGGGCCCTGCTCCTTGGAGCTTACAATCTAAGAGATTTTGGGTATACTGTGTGAATGGAAACACATAACAAACATATAGTGGGGTTTCCTCAAATTTGGCTGAGCTTAACCCAATCCCCCCTTTCCTTCTTTCCTCCCTATTTTTGGTATGATAATGAATATAGTTTTTTTACTTATTTATGCCAGTTATTTATATAGCACCGGCATATTACATGGCGCTTTACTTATTGTAGATTCACATCAGTCCTTGCTCACAAGCAGTTTATAATCTAAGCTCTGTATCTCACATGTCTATACAGCCATGACCAAAAATATTGGCACCCCTGCATTTCTGTAAGATAATGCACCACTTCGTCCAGAAATGTATTGCAGTTACAAATTTTTAGGCATTCTCGTGTTTATTTAAAAATAAATGTATAAAGCTTGTGAGCTGCTATGTAAGTGAAAATAGCTTCTAATTTCTGATTGTGAATCGCCCACACCTAACACATACTCATACTAGTGTGTCAAAGCAATACTAAATACCAAAATTGTGCCTCACTTCACTCAAAATTACTAAATGTAAATCATATGTGCATCCTAGTGCTGCTATTAATAATAAGTATCAAAGTACTAAAATAAAATAAATGGAATAAGCAAATCAATCAATGTCAATTTCCAGAAACAAAGTAAATATACAAGTGAGAAAAATATGAAAAAGGTCAGAAAACAATACCAAAATTGTACCGCGCTTCACTCTAAATTACTAAATGTAAATCATATGTGCATCCTAGTGCTGCTATTAATAATAAGTATCAAAGTACTAAAGTAAAATAAATGGAATAAGCAAATCAATCAATGTCAATTTATAGAAACAAAGTAAATATACAAGTGAGAAAAATATAAAAAAGTCAGAAAAAAATACCAAAATTGTGCCGCGCTTCACTCTAAATTACTAAATGTAAATCATATGTGCATCTTAGTGCTGCTATTAATAATAAGTATCAAAGTACTAAAGTAAAATAAATGGAATAAGCAAATCAATCAATGTCAATTTACAGAAACAAAGTAAATATACAAGTGAGAAAAATATGAAAAAGGTCAGAAAATGTCCATAAATATACTTCTTGAAATGTGCATAGTTCACTTGGAAAAAAGTAAAAAATTATAAAACATCCCGTGCTTCTTAACTGATAATTTTGTGTGAACAAACTTGCATAAGTGTGCTCCCCCTCCGGTTGTGCTCTCACCTCAAATATATGACTAAACCATTGAGTAAGGTCACATAACGTGTCCCTTTAAATGGGTCAGAGTATGGATGAGATGGTGTGTTGCTGTTTGGGGTTCTCCTTTGTTCAATCGAAAGACTCTGTGCTGGATACACGGGTACAGCCGCCGGCCACCTTCTCCTCCACCTCTCTATCCAACACACCATTGTTGGCTGTACCTCTGTATCCTGCACAGACCACAGAGTCTTGTACCAGAAGACACAATTTTGGTATTTAGTATTCTCGTGTTTATTTCTTTTGTTTGTATTGTTTGACACAAAAAAGTGGAGAAACAAAAAGCCAAATCTGACACATTCCACGCAAAACCCCAAAAATGAACTGGACAAAATTATCGGCACCCTCAATTTAATAATTGGTAGCACACCCCTTGGAAAAAATAACTGAAATCGGTCGCTTTCTGTATCCATCAATGAGTTTCTTACACCTCTCTACTGGAATTTTGGACCACTCTTATTTCGCCAACTGCTCCAGGTCTCTCAGATTGGAAGGGTTCCTTTCCCCAACTGCTTTTTTGACATGTCTTCACAGGTGCTCTATGGGATTGAGATCTGGACTCATTGCTTGCCAGTTCAGTACTCTCCAGCGCTTTGTCTGAAACCTTTCTCTCCCTCACCCCTCCTCTCTCAGCTCTCTCCCTTCTTTTTTTGGTTATTCCCAGCCCGCCTCATGGTCATTATATCCCCCTTTATTTTTCACTGAAGTGGACTACTAGATTGCTGCCTTGTTCGGGAACAGTACAGTTGTGGGCCCAACTTCCTTTATGAGTATTTGCCTTTCTTTACCTTTGCCTTATTACATGCTCAACGCTACTTTTGGTGAAATGCTTTTGTGCAAAACAATTCTGTCCGGATGTACAGTTGCAAGAAAAAGTATGTGAACCCCTTGGGATTCCGTGGAGTTTTGCATGAATTGGGCATAAAATGTGCTCTGAATGTCATCTAAGTCACAAAAATAGAAGAACACAGTCTGCTGAACATAATACTACACAAACATTAGATGTTGCCATGGTTTAATTGCACAGAACATGTAAACATTCACAGTGCAGGGAGGAAAAAGTATGTGAAGCCCTAGCTTAATGACTTCTCCCAGAGCTAATTGGAGCCAGGAGTGAGCCAACCTTGACTCCAATCAGTGTGATGATATTGGATGTGTTGCTGACAGCTGTCCTGCCCTTAAAAAACACACACCTGTTTTGGGTTTACTGGTTTCAAGAAGCACTGTCTGATGTGAACCATGCCTCGCAGAAAAGAGCTCTCAGAAGACCTACCATCAAGAATTGTTGACTTGCATGAAGCTGGAAAGGGTTACAAAAGTATCTCCAAAAGCCTTGATGTTCATGTGTCCACGGTAAGACAGACTGTCTACAAATGGAGAAAGTTTAGCACTGTTGCTACTCTCCCTAGGCATGGTCGTCCTGTAAAAATGACTGCAAGAGCACAGCGCAGAATGCTGCATGAGGTAAAGAAGAATCCCAGAGTGTCAGCTAAAGACCTACAGAAATCTCTGGCACATGCTAACATTTTTGTTGACACATCTACAATAAGGAAAACATTAAACAAGAATGGAGTACATGGGAGGACACCACGGAGGAAGCCATTGCTGTCCAAAAAGAATATTGCAGCACGTTTGAAGTTTGCAAAAGAGCACCTGGATGTTCCACAGTACTACTGGCAAAATATACTGTGGACAGATGACACCAAGATTGAGTTGTTTGGGAAGAACACACAACACTATGTGTGGAGAAAAAAAGGCACAGCACACCAACATCAAAACCTCATCCCCACTGTGAAACATGGTGGAGGGAGCATCATGGTTTGGGGCTGCTTTGCTGCCTCAGGGCCTGGACGGATTGTTGTCATTGATGGGAAAATGAATTCCAGAGTTCATCAAGACATTTTGCAGGAAAATGTACGACCATCTGTCCACCAACTGAAGCTCCGCAGAGGATGGGTGATGCAACAGGACAATGACCCAAAGCATACAAGTCATTCAACAAAACAATGGCTGCAACAGCACAGAATACGCCTTCTGGAGTGGCCCAGTCAGAGTCCTCACCTCAACCCGATTGAAATGCTGTGGCATGACCTTAAGAGAGCGATTCACACCAGACATCCCAAGAATATTGCTACACTGAAACAGTTTTGTGAAGAGGAGTGGTCCAAAATGACTCCAGATCGTTGTGCAGGTCTGATCTGCAACTACAGGAAACGTTTGGTTGAGGTTATTGCTGCCAAAAGAGGGTCAACCAGTTATTAAGTCCAAAGGTTCACATACTTTTTCCTCCCTGCACTGTGAATGTTTACATGTTATGTGCAATTAAACCATGGCAACATCTAATGTTTGTGTAGTATTATGTTCAGCAGACTGTGTTCTTCTATTGTTGTGACTTAGATGACGTTCAGAGCACATTTTATGCCCAATTCATGCAAAACTCCACGTAATCCCAAGGGGTTCACATACTTTTTCTTGCAACTGTATTTCACTGGGTCTGTATTTTTGCTCCATGCTTAACACATACTTTGATGTCTCTGTTTATATGGATACCATGTACACTGTATTACATGCATTCTCTTCAATAAAACATTTATGGAAAAAAATATTCTATCAGTTCTCTATTTATATATTATCAGATATAGAATTATTCAATAAAGCAGAACAAAGGTAACTATGAGGATGTAATGCAATAAATCGTAGCAACCAGCTCCTTAGATAAACAAAGCTAACATATTACTGTAAAGTCTAATAGTGCAAAAGAGGCACCAAACCTATTAGAGCAAATATGCTCTTGAAATATAAATAAATGCATCCTGTTAAGGAAAGCCCCAAAACCCTTCCCACCACAAAGCCAGAGAAAATGTTTGCATAAAAAGGGCTCTGCAGTATCTATCTTCCCCAGGATCAAGGTATAAAACTGTTAAAAATAGCATTATAATAAAGTGACCATTGTCCACGAAGTACCTAGTAAAAAAGTAGATTTGTCTTTAAATTTTTAATTAAAAATTCCCTACTTTTAAATAAACAAAAACAAATGTTCATTACCCCTAACCTACAGCACAAAATTGTAGACAAAGTTGTAAAGTCTTTATGCCTCATGCACATGTAAAATCCCAAAAATCTGAAGAGTAAAATCTCCGGTTTTCACCCTTGCTTGTACAATGTATTTCCTCAAATTTGGCACTTTTCATGTTTAGGGAAATATGCCAAGTGAGCGTGCACAGGTAAACGCCAGTACAGACGCGATCAGTGCTTACATGAGTATGGCCACATACACATTTAGCTCTTGTGCTGCCCTAGGCAACGCTAATATTTAAATGAACTGTGGTAGCTGTGCCTAAAAAAGGCTGTGTGGAAGTGACCATCTTGATAGAGGCTGGTCTTTTCTTCCTCATGTCAGTGCCTCCAGCAAGGATAACAGTGAGCAGAACAGTAGTGACCAGGGGCGGACTGACAACTCATGGGGCCACCAGGCAATAGGGGATCATGGGGCCCCTGTGTCCTTGCCCAAACTCAAAAAAGCCTATGAAAAAGGTACCAGGGGCATCTCATGGGGCCCCCTACTGACCCCGGGCCCTCGGGCAGTGCCAGAGTTTCCAAATGGTCAGTCCGCCCCTGGTAGTGACATCACCAAATGTCACTCCAGATCTCCTGAAGCACAAAAGCACAGAGCCTTAGATCTCACATTGTAGATACAAAGCTATGAGCATGTCTGGGAACAATTAGAAGAGGCTGAGCAGATTAACGAGTGGATGGAGGTGGTGACAGGTAGCAGAAAGTTTTATTTTGCAGCCTACAGGTACTAGGCCAGTCTCAGACTTCAAACAAGGAAACCACCAGGCCACAATCTGTGAGCTTGGTACCCCAGGGCTGTGCTCTCAATTCTCAGGAGTACACAGGATCACATGGCTGCAATTACTAGGGCCAGATTTATGCTGCTACTCACAAGCCCACAATCACAGAACCGATTGCCTTTATACATGTGGCCAATGTGGTACCTATATTTAAAAAAGGATCGAAGTGTAGTACTACCCCCTTAGGAGTTGTTGATGTATTTTCGGCTACCCATTAATTTGGACCCCTTTCTGAAAGCCCAAGCCCTGCTGACACCACAGGACTCTTTTAACCAGAATAGATTACTACCAGAAAGTAGACTCACACACGATTAAACTGATATGAGGTTTATATTAAACTTCAATGTAAGCTTGGTTTAACAGAACAAAATGGTATTGGAATGTGAAATGGCAATTATTACTCTTAGCAACTCTAAGCAAAGAAACAACTCATCCAGCAGAATCTCAATCAGTGTTAGCAGGCCTGCTTTTCAGAAGTTAACCCAATACCTTTAAGCTGAGGTGGTGTCAACCCCAGGAAGCAATGAAAACTAGCAACAAGTGAACTAGCTCACTTTGTGCCCTCAGAATCTGATGGCAAGGCATACATCCGATATAAAAGACCTCTTTGACCACGGTAGTCAATGTAATGCCGGTGACAGTTCCTTACAGGATTAACACAAGGGGAGGAAGAAGAAAGGATAAGTACTTTCCCTTTAAGTGGCACTTGACTTGGGTGTTGTCCCCTTTAATTCACTGAGAAAATGGCAGCTTTAGGCAAATAAGGTGTCAAACTGGCAATAATGCTTGCTAGCAGAGGACAACTCCATTCTGGACTGCAGTAACTTATGGCAATGGTGGTAGAAGTTCCTTTAGAAGGGTAGGCCAATGGTTAAAGGAGCACTGATGTGATCTGGCCTGCAGAAGGCGTGCACTACGGTCAGCTCTGATGATGGAACTGTGCTGCAAAAGTGTTCAATAGTAGCGGCAATGGGAACTAGGCTGCAACACGTGTTAACTGAATGCAATGTCCACAATTGTGTGCAGGTAAAGTAGTGGGTATGAGGAGAATGTAAGTGCTCTCTTACTTAACTGGTGTATGGAATTCTCTCACCCAATCGATGACTTCCCGCAGGTTCTGGCTTTCTCTCTCAGTGGATGGGGGTCCCCACAGGTTCTGAGACCTCACTTGCAGCATTCCGTCTAGTTACCGCGCTCCGGGCCACCTACTGACAGACTGTATCGCTGAACAGGGTGGCAAAGGCCAGTGGTCAGGGACTTCTTCTTTCCTCTCTTCTCTCTAGCTCTGCGGCCTGGTCCGTTTCTCCAGCAGTCTGCTTCTTCTCTCCAGCTCTCTTCCCTCTCACTTCCTGTCCAGTCACACGGGCGTCTGGATATATCTGCCCCGCTCACACGGCACCGCAACATTTTTAGGGTACTACTTAAGGACAATTAACATTTCTAAATGTTACCTATAACATAGCAAATCTTCACTATTTGAGTTTCAGTTCCACTTTAAATTTGCAGCTTTTATATAAACAACACCTAGCGATTCTACCATGAAGGTACTCTTTGGTTATAGGGTGACAACCTTCCATTTGTGCTCCTGCATTGTCATGTGTTCCCCAGATTGAGACTACGAGTGGCCATTATGGTCCACTGATATCACTATCAGGAAGCTGACCTAGAGCACTGATGTGCACCAGACGCCAGTACAGGTGATTGTAGAGAGGAAAGGGTTGAAAAAAAAAGAACAGAAGCACTGAGATGCATTAAAAATTACAAATAGTGTTTTTATGGAAAGAACACGACAATTGTTTATGATACAGAACACACCGAATGCCATCTAGTTAATATTTAGATTTACTTTATGTGAGCTATGCCTAAATGCTGTTTTTAACTTTTTTTTTCCTGCCAAATTCTCATTGGCCCTATCTGTATCCTTACTGACATGACCCAATCCTATCCTGTAGCTAAAGCTGAACTCCATGCCAGCAGCTAGGCATAGCTCTACCAGCTACTAACATAATGTGGTCTGACCAGCCCCACGGTTTACACAGCTCTGCCACACAGCACACCCAGTCTGATGACCTGATATTTTTCTCTGCTGCAGATAGACATCAATGCAAGGGCACCTCCCCTCCTGCAGCCTGTAATTAGATAGTGAAGGGGTAGAAACAGACTGATGTGGTCATCACTTTGATCTCAATGTATGGCACCTAATTCCCCCCCCAAATACTGTCCCCCTCTTTTCCAAACTAAGTGCCATCACTCAGCCAAATGTAGGTGTTTATGTTAGTTGCATTTACATATATTTAATGTTTTTTTTTTTATAATCATAATTTTTTAGTATAAAGATAGAAGCAGTGTTCTTGGGGTGTTGAATAACAATGTTTAACTGAAACACATTATTTCTAATAACATCTGGTGTCAGACCCATTGACATGTATGTTTGTTAGTCATAGTGTACATCTACCTTAACCAAAAAAAAATACCATCACATTTGAGCGGTGACAAAGTGACTCTGAAACCCTGCAGAGTTCTAGAATTCTACATATAAAACGAGGGCAAAATGGGCAAGTCTCATTGTTTCTCATGTATTTGGACTCCAATCAGAGAGGTCAGGAACAATGGTCCTAGACAGTTACCCAAGGTTGAATATGGTAACTAAAGAAGATCATGGATGAGTTTGGGCCAGTGCATAATATAAACCCCAAGAAGAAGTCAAATTTAGAAGAAGCCCTAGGAGAGGGAACGGTGGGCAAGGTATAAATTGAGAAAAAAGAAAGAGGGGAAGATGAGAAGGTAAATGGAAGGGAATGAGCTGGCTTACCCCTAAGTGAACAACAGAGTACAATATTTGGGAGTAAACATGAAGTAGTTCTAGTACATTTATTGATTTTTTAAAATAAATACCCAACTGGATTCACTGGTGTTTCTTAAACATCAGCCCAGAGTTATATTTTAAGCAACCTTTATTTGACCTGAATGAAAGACCCTGAATTAGAGGTAATGGGAGACCCACCTCTATCGTGGACACCTGGCAGACATTCCCCTCCCTAATGGGACATCTATAAAGCGGAACTTCACTCTCTCAATCAATACTGACTATTTTGAATCCTTATGCTGCTATCATTAGTAAACAGATAGGAATGTATGCCTTATTTACTTGTTTTAAACTGTCTTTTTTTTTTACATTTCTTTAGTTACTTCCTGGTTTCCATGCCTAGGCAAATGATGTCATAAATCCCACGAGTCTTCAGGAGAGGAGGAGGGTTTTTCTCAGCTAACCACACTCTCCTGCATGCATACCTGAGCTAAAGGCAGATGGATTCCAGAAGTAAATGCTACATGAATAATCTGCCCTTACTCAAAATGGTCACTCCCAGAAATGCCAGGGGGCTGTTTTTCAAAGTGATTTCTCAGCAAAATAAAGCATAGAGACATGGATGGAAGGGGGAGTTCCCTTTTAATATTACAAATAATTTAAATAGCACTTTTGGTTTGTGGTGCTCAGATACAGTGTAGTTCCACTTTAACCACTGGACATTTTGGGTAGGCAACACATAGCTCCTTTTTGCTTTAAAATGAACAAGTTAATCTCCAAAATTAAATTGTTCTGTTTTACAAATTAAACTCCAACTCATTGTTGTTAAAAACATTAAGGAATACACAAAAAAGTATGTGTGTTTTGATCTGAACTCCTAATTGTAGCCTTTCAGCCATTTATTGAAAATACTTTTTTGTCTTTTTATGTAGCACAAACTGCTGATTCGTGCCTTAAGGCATGTACAAATATTCTTATCTACATATGATCAGATTTTGTTTCACAACAACAGATTGCTAAATATTACGTGTCCTACTTTTATTTAATCAGATAGGATCACCTCATCTGGCCTGTCCAGTGTTACACCGTGATGGTCTCAACATCATAATCCTCATATCACTGACCATAAACTTTTATGATATGAATATGATGTCATTCATTTCCTTCTTTGATGTTCATTTCTATGTGTACATGATTTGCTTCAAAACTTACTTCCAGCTCAGTTAAAGGTAGACCTGTCACCTACAAGTAGCTGGCTGTCAGGAAGGCCTGTTAATGCAGGGAAGAGGTAAATAGCGATAGTGAGCAATATCTTTGTTTAAAATACCAATTTATAACTAGGACTTTCAGTGACCAAACCTCACCTAGGAACTCACTAGCTCCAGCTAGAAAATTCCAAGTTACATCCCAAATTACTTCACTGTTCCTTGTAATACTTAGTATGGAGCTTGGATCCTCAAGATATTAAAGGACCCCTACATCTGAATGTAAGTGGGGCTCAACACATAATTCAAAGAACACACTATGAGTAAATCCTGACAACCTTAGGCACTAACATCCATTTCATTTTTTGGAAAGAATAACTCCTGATTGCACCATCCAGTATTGCCTTATGGAGCAGACTCAACAGCATAGCCTCCAGGCCCCAGATACACAGCCCTGGCAGAGTGAGGTTACTGGACCTCTGGCCCTTATTATACATCTTTTTTGGGAGGAAACAATGGGGGTGGACAAGCATAACCAACATTCCATTTGCCACTCACCATGACAAGCTATTGATGTCTGTTAGTACCCCATAGAATTTATATTGGACTATAGTATTGTCTGCTGTTCATCTACAAAGCATGTACCTAGTCACCTTAGGATCATGCCTGTGCATTCAACCAGTCTCATTATTCCATGGGAACCTCTGATTGTTATACACATACTGTACATCATATAATTACAATTTTGTAGAAGTCATAGAGAGGGGCAATGAGCATGTTTCCCCAATATCCCTTTTACCTGGCACTTGCCATTTAGAATCTGTATTCCTTTTCACAAATTTTCATAGTGACCATTATGAAAACCTTAAATTAATTACAAGCAGAGGTCTCTGATAGAAACAATTGCAAATATACCTGGAGGCTGCATGCAATATCAAGGTACCTCTGTACACCCTAGTCCCTGCTCTGATCTATCAGAATACCATATGTTGTGTAGCACCCTCCTAGTCAGGTGCTAGGATTTGTATAGTTAAGTAAAGCATAGCTGTGTTTCTCTACTTACCAGAGAGGCTGTCAGGTAAACT
This sequence comes from Staurois parvus, assembly GCF_062004578.1. NCBI lineage: Eukaryota > Metazoa > Chordata > Amphibia > Anura > Ranidae > Staurois > Staurois parvus. Next base: position 2,009,881 of record NW_028318360.1, on the reverse strand, counting down.
CAGTGTGGTATTCTGCTTACAGAGGGCTGTGTTTGATTAGTCAGGTCTGTTCATTATACTGTGGCATTGTTTGGATTTGTCTTAGTTTTGCCCATCTTCAGGAAGCTATGAGAGCCTTCCAGAACATGGGTAGGGGCTAGGCAAATGCACAGCATGAATATGAATACAGCCCTGGCCAATTACAGGCAAGGTTGACCCCATTGCACGCTGGGAGTGGTATTTATGTTTTGGGCGCACATGGGCTCCGGATCTTTCCCAGGAGTGGATTGCACCAAGCCAGGCTGGAGGCAGACCTTCCTTGCCTGGCACTTGCTGCCATGTGGCCTCAGATGGGTCGATCTGAGGGCCTGAAGTTAGAGAAAGTGACCCTGGTTCTTCAGTAAACTGACTGCGGGGAGCTGTCTGCCAAAGATCTGTCTGGTATCACTGGAGAGAATCACTTTGAAGATTGGAATGAAGCAACCATTCTGTCCTTGGACTTGTGTGCACAGACACTAAGAGATCTTGGGGATTCTGTGTGCTTTGCTACCCCTCTGGTGCATGATTGTCAGTGTGGGTCTGAGAAAGGGAACACTGGCTAGTGTTCTGAAGTGCTTGTCCAACTGATGCTACTGCAAAGGACTTTGCTCAGTGGCTATTACTTCTAGACTGTTGCAGTCGGCTGTAACGACCTGTACCTGAGGAGCTCAACCCTGTTACTACTACTACAGCTAAAGGGACTTGGCTCACTCCTCAAACTACTTGCTGCTATATGTTAAAATGAAGTCTGCTATCTGCTCTTAGCTGGGACGTCTACATTGCTCAACTGAGAGATAAGTACCGATGTCCTCAATGTGAATAGTTCTAATTTTTTACTATCCTACTACAATTCCCCATCTCTACAATACAACTTCAAAAATGAACATCCCCTAGACTGGTCATTGAAGACAACGAGCGGAAGTGTGTGTGTGTATTTGGCTGAAGAAATACACTGTGCCTGGCTGCGGGGCAAAGTAAGGGGAAACCGCGGCAAATGTACCAGTGACCCTTGTGAGGGTAGCGCTACAGTTGTACAGAAAGATATATCACTAGTTGGGGGATCTGGGTCAGCCCAGACGTAGTCTTCAAGTTGCAGTTGCAACAACTCCTGTTGTAGCCTCCTATAATGTATGAGAAGTGGATATCCTAACCATCCCAACTGGTACCTCTCAATTAGGAGGAGCTGCTGATCTACTTGAAGATACTTAGGAAGTTCCTCACCCTATCACAGAGTATAGACCCAGGCATACAGATAAGACCAGAGTAGGAGACAGAATTGTTCCTGAAAATGAAGTTTTCAAGCCATGCATCAAGCCATGCTTCACCCGCGACTAATCTGGTACTTTCTATTTATAAGTTAACATGACTGATAATTATTTCCAGCATATGATAGGTTATATTATGAGTGTACATTCAAAGAAGAATTATGTTTGCACGCACTCGTGTTTAATTATGCCTTGTTATCAATTTAGATGAATCTGCCCAGGTTCGGTTTGCCAAGAGTTTGAGATTTGTCAAACCAAAACTTATAAGTGAGTCTCATTAAAGTCAACGGGACAAATCCTGTTGGTAAATTCTGGCCACTTTTTTTTGCAAATTCTTTATTTAAAGTAATTCTGGCCACTTTTAAGTTGGGCACACAAAAAAAAGAAAACAACACCTGACTGTTTTCTGCATCCACACAATTGAGGTGGATGCAAGAATACCCCTCCTCCCACTGGGACATTGTATTCTGACTATGGTGACTGCCTGCTGTCAAAATACAGTGATCAGTGCTGCAACTGATTGGCTGCAAGTAGCCGATCGAACAAAATTTTCCAGCAGTCACATCTGATAGAGGCCAATTAACAGTCGACTTCTGTGTAATAGGAAGGGCTACACACATATCGAAATTCAGCTGGACCCTACTGAACCGGCCATATGTCGATCTGTGTGTACCCAGCTTTACAGCCAATAGGCAGACTACTATAAAAAGGGATAGGGGTTCATGTACCAGTACCAATGAAAATGTTTTAAAATATCATACAGCAGGGGAAGGGTCTTTTTATTTAGCTTCATGGACAATATTGAAAATATAAAAATCCTTTAAATAAGGATGCCGTTAAATTATATGTGGTATTACAGAACAGTAAGGCTTGGTTGAAATGTATGCATGTTGAGAATAAGAGCAAAAAATGCCCACTTTTCCTGCACACACAGAAACTCAATGCTCTTTAGCAGATGCTCAGGGGTGCCATTAATTTCTAATGGTACCCCCATGCATTGACACCCAAGCTCGCTTTCAGTGTGGCGTGATTTTAAAAAGGGTCAGGGACTTCTTTCCCCGCATTTCTCACAGGTATGTTGGCCCATTGAAATGAATGGACTGCCCTACACACAGCATGAATAGGTGTGAACCAAGGTTAAGTTTTTTCACTGACATTCTCAGCAACAGCTCATACTGGCAGTACATGTTCTGTGTTGAATTGATTTTTTTTCTTGTAGAATTAGTTTGGCTTGTGTACAGCAGCACCACTCCAACCTGATTAATTTCAGTTTTGAAGGAAAGGCTTTATTAGGTAGGTTTAGCAGCAACACATGCTTTTTTATCAAACAATAATAGGTCTGCTTTGACCAGCAGATAGAAATCGACCTGTAGTTTGCTGATACTGTCCCTGTTCTTGTTAATGCAAAACTGTCCTGCCAGTTGCCAATTTATTTTAAGCTCTCATTAACAATTACCCTACTGCAGAGGATACAACAGTGTAAAATTGTCCAGTAGCATGACAATTTAATGAGCAAGGCTAGGCTCAAATTTATTAGAGACAAAGAACACAGGCAGGGGTTTTACAATACTGCAGAAGATAGAGCAGTGTCATGCTGGCGAGCACCAGGATAATTTTAATCAGAGATAATTGCCTAACCAGTGTATTTTTACTATGGGGATAGGGGTCATGGTGAATGTAAGTGATATCATTAGAACAGTTATGCAGTTTAACCTAAAATAAAGGCCCTATCAACAATAAAAATAGTATTATAAGTATACCCCCAAATAAATTAAAACCCCTAAATACCACCCCTACTAAAAGAAAGGGTCATTTTTTTAAGGGAGGCTATGCAGCAGAAAAAAAAGTTTCCTATGAACAACAGTAAAAAGTGATTGCTGACCTCAAGTAAACCACAAAATACAATTAAAGACAAAAAGTACCAGATGAAAAGAACAAAAATTGGCAGAAGAAGGTAGCTTGTCTGAAGAGCTAGCAATCAGAACTAAAACACTTTCCTAACTGACCCTAAGCTCCCAATATGCAGCTTGTAACATTTTTCTCTACTGCAGCTTTCAGTATACTGACACTATGGCTACTTTGTGACTCCTCACCTACCTTTCATAGTCAAGAGGCAGGTTTATCTAAAAGAGCACCTATTGGCCCTTCTAAACCTGGTGGTCACAGTTCAAAAGGGCATGCAGTGCATTATGATTTGTAAAAAAAATTATCCTGGGTAAATCTGCACATAACTCTGATGTGACCATGAATCTTGAACCCACCAAAGTATGAGTATACAAAATATCCCAACCAGATCATGATTCTTCTGAGGTTACAATTTGTATACCTTATAGCTGGGACTTACCTGAAAGGTACTGTATAGTGTGGAGATGATCTCACTTCAACAAGAATGATACGTTTTAGGTAGAGATTTTGTATGACAAACAATAAATAATAATATGCGCATTAGAGAAATGCAAGCTGCCAGGCCAAAAAGTTGAAATTCTTTAAACAAGAATATTAAAAAAGGCTTACACATTTCTTTATTTATTATTCAGTGAAATAAATTGGCACAAATACATCTAAAAGTAGAAGATGTTAAAAGAGGAACATGGATCATCAAAAAATTCTAATGCAGAAGTTCTCAAAAGCTACTTTTTCCAGAAACATGAATGCAAGTCCTGTGTGGAACAGGAAACATGATGAGGTCAAATTTTACATCTTACTTAGTGTTCTGTAGATCTAACAATTGGCCAGCCCTTTATCTAGCAAACTCACTATCCTAGTCAGTCCAGTTATGCCAGGAAAATCCCACCACAATGGGTGGGGACATCAAAGAAAGATGACCTTGTCAAGAAATTCCAAGGTGTACCACACTACAGTACAAGATGTAGTGATTTCTAAAAGCACATTCTTACTTTCTTAGTGAAGTTGGCTATACACAAATTGTTGAATCGATCGAAGTTACCATTTTATTAAACATTGCGAAGCAATCAGAGATATAAAATGGTGGGTTTGACATACCATAAGTAAATTAGATTGAAATAGCCCAAATCAAACCTGGAGGGAAAAATCTGATCATTTGCTATAGTTTTTCTGTTTGATTAATAAATGTTTTTAATTGAAAGTGTCCATTTATTGCTCCAAAAGCAATTGAATTCTGGTGGTTGATAAAACTTGTAGATTGATTAATTTCTGATGAATAGTTGTATTTGAAATTCCAGTTGGATAAAGAGTGGTTGACACTGACTTAAAAATGCCCAAAGAACCTGATTAGTAATGCAGTCATGCTGATAACTGAAAAGTATGCGACAGTTCTGCCAATTCTGACAAGTTCACATGAGAGACCTCATCTGGAATATGCAGTTCAGTTTTGGGCACCAATTTAGAAAAAGAACATTGGGGAACTGGAGAAAGTACAGAGAAGGGCAACCAAACTGATAAGAGGCATGGAGGAGCTCAGCTATGAGGAAAGATTAGAGGAACTGAATTTATTCTCTCTTGAGAAGAGGAGATTAAGGGGGGATATGATCAACATGTATAAATACATCAGTGGTTCATATAGTGAACTCAGTGTAGAGTTATTCACCCTGAGGTCATCACAGAGGACAAGGGGGCACTCTTTACGTCTGGAGGAAAAGAAATTCACTTTCCAAGCACGGAAAGGTTTCTTCACAGTAAGAGCTGTGAAAATGTGGAATAGACTCCCTCAAGAGTTTGTTCTGGCTAGCTCAGTGGATTGCTTTAAAATATACAATATACACAGAATATAACTGGATACTAACATTTATAGGTAAAGTTAATCCAGGGAATATCCAATTGCCTCTCAGGGGATCAGGAAGGATTTTTTTCCCCTGCTGGAGCAAATTGGTTCATGCTTTGCTGGGTTTTTTGCCTTCCTCTGGATCAACTGTGAGTATAGGATTATAACTTTTTTTTTTTTGCTTTAATGGTTGAACTGGACAGACTTTTGTCTTTTTTCAACCAGACTAACTATGTTACTATGTGTAGGGTCTGCCTGTGCCACAGTATTGTGGGGTTTATATGCTGGGAGATTTATTAGCCCAGGTGCCAAGGCTCTATAAACTGCAGGGCTAAGCTGTAAAAGATTTACAATCATCACAGCTCTGTTTATTGTCCCTTTATTGAACCATATTAAAGTGGATCTGCGTTCAAAAGGTGAGGATTTGCTGTGTTATAGGGAACATCTGGGTGTCAACCTGGCAGCCCTCCAGCTGTTGTGAAACTACAAGTCCCATCATGCTTCTGCCTTTGGCAGTCAGACTTGTAACTGTCAATCTTGCAATGCTTCATGGGACTTGTCCTTTGGCAATAGCTGGAGGGCTGCCAGTTTGACACCCATGAATTCTAGAAGATGTAACTGTTTAAGCAAAACCCTGAAAGAGTTACCCTTTGTCTCAAAATCCTCTTGCAAATTACAGCTGTGCTTTCTGGTATGTGTGTAGAGCCTCATATCTGCAGTGTGAGATCCAAGGCACTGCTGCCTATGACTGCTAGTCTCAGGATGTTTAGGGTGAGATTTGGTGATGTCTCTACTGTGCTGCTTACTGTTCTCCTTGCTTGAATCTCAGACACAAGAAAGGAAAACCCTGCCTCTACCAAGATGGCTACCTGTTGGCAGGTGGCAGTGCCCTTTTAGAGAGACCACTCCCCTGGTGGTGCTAGTGGGTGGAGTAGTGTGCCCTTTTATGCTGATGTGGGTGAAGCCCGGGAGAGAAGGTGAATGGGAAATGGCTACCCCTGACTTATAGCATATAGATCTGTAGTCAGAAGCGAGGTGGGTCTTCTGGGCTAAGTCCAGGATGACACTCCATGTGAAGACCCGCTGCTGCTGCAGGAATGATTACAGGGCCGGAGAGTTCAGGGGGGCTGTAGAACACACAGGGGCAGCAGAAAAAAGCTGGATAGGAGGATTGATGGGGGCAGCTGCATATAGAGGAACCAATCTCTCCATGTTCCTCCTGCAGCCGCTGAATGCTGGCTTTTTCTCCTCTCCCTCACGTAGCATAGAGAGATCGATTCCTCTATATGCAGCCACCCCCGCCGCTCCTCCTATCCAGGCATACAGGGGATTACCTACATTATGGGGCTAGGTCGTAATTTGTGACCACTGTAGGTACACCCCTGTAGTATGGAAATAATATTATGGTATCACTATGTAAATGCAGTATGAAAAGTAATTCCAATAAATTTTAATTTACGTTATTTAGAAAACTGAATGGAAACAAGTATTATTAAAGAAAGGAGAGTGAGCTAGGCATAAGAATAAAACATTTTCTTGGAAGTTGCAGGCAGGTGAGATGTGGCACAATAGATTACAATCTCAATCTATTTCAAGGGAATACTTCCCTAAATACATACAATACCTGGAACTGTGGAAATTTACTGAAAAGTACCCTGAGTAATAAAAACGGCACAATACTTATCAAAAATATTTTTTTTTATTTGATTCTTAAAAACAAAAATTTTAAAAAAAATTAATGTTCAGAACAATACATATTTGTTTGGTATTTAAAATGTAAAATTTAAACTAATTAACAGTTTACCACCGTGCTTGTCTTATAGAGCGTTTTTCAGCAGTACAGTGTGTGACAGTTTTGGTATATGTAAACCCTAACAATAAACTTCTCTTTTTTTATTGCTCCTTTTTAATCTGTTAAACATACTGTCAGAAGCACTCTGTTTTATCTGTTAACCAATTGATCCTGCCAAAAATCCAGCTAGCTCACAGCTTCTGTGCTCTCTTCAGTGTTATCTCTACTAGTCACATCAGACCTAACTGGGTTACCTCTATGAGCTACAAAACATCTCCACCGTGTTGTGGAGATGGGGACAGCGGGAGGTGTTCCACAGTGTTAAACTTCTTATGCTAGGGTAAAAACACTTCTCCATTGAGACATTCTAGGTATTGCCACCTTAGGTCAAAATGGACCTTCATTTTGTAGTAAATAGTGTAATGGTCATTTGTACCTGGCACCCGAATAGCTGTGTGTGTGTAGCAGCCATTTTGTTCACTTCACAAGTCTCCCAAGCCATTTTTTCATAAGAAGGCATATCAACAGGGACCTTTCTCCCCTCCTTTCTTCAGTTTATACAATACACAACTGTTAACCGATGCCAGACACCCCTTATCTGTCTGTTAATAGGGCTAGCAGAATCTATCTCACAATCTCAGGGCCCATAAAAGTGTCTGGCTTAGCCACTTCAGTGACTAGACAAATTAACATACATTGGGTCATAAATACCTTAACTGGAAATCTGTAGAGCACACATACAGTGGGGATCGAAAGTTTGGGCACCCCAGCTAAAAATATGTATTAATGTGCATAAAGAAGCCAAGGAAAGATGGAAAAATTTCCAAAAGGCATCAAATTACAGATTAGACATTCTTATAATATGTCAACAAAAGTTAGATTTTATTTCCATCATTTACACTTTCAAAATAACAGAAAACAAAAAAATGGCATCTGCAAAAGTTTGGGCACCCTGCAGAGTTAATATCTTGTACTGCCCCCTTTGGCAAGTATCACAGCTTGTAAACGCTTTTTGTAGCCAGCCAAGAGTCTTTCAATTCTTGTTTGAGGTATCTTTGCCCATTCTTCCTTACAAAAGTCTTCCAGTTCTTTGAGATTTCTGGGCTGTCTGTCACGCACTGCTCTTTTAAGGTCTATCCATAGATTTTCAATTATGTTGAGGTCAGGAGATCGTGAAGGCCATGGCAAAACCTTCAGTTTACGCCTCTTGATGTAATCCCCCGTGGATTTCGAGGTGTGTTTAGGATCATTATCCATTTGTAGAAGCCATCCTCTCTTTAACTTCAGCTTTTTCACAGATGGCATCAAGTTACCATCCAAAATTTGCTGAAATTTTATTGAATCCATTTTTCCTTCTACTCGTGAGATGTTCCCTGTGCCACTGGCTGAAACACAACCCCAAAGCATGATTGATCCAACCCCATGCTTAACAGTTGGACAGAGGTTCTTTTCATTAAATTCTGTGCCCCTTCTTCTCCAAACGTACCTTTGCTCATTCCGGCCAAAAAGTTCAATTTTAACCTTATCGGTCCACAGAACTTGTTTCCAAAATGCATCAGGCTTGTCTATATGTTCATTTGCAAAGTTCAAACCATGATTTTTGTGGTGAGGACGTAGAAGAGGTTTTCTTCTGATGACTCTTCCATGAAGACCATATTTGTACAAGTATCTCTTTATTGTGGAATAGTGTACCACAACTCCAGTGTCTGCCAGGTCTTTCTGGAGGGATCGTGCAGTCAAACGTGGGTTTTGAATTGTTTTTCTCACAATCCTGCAAGCTGTTCTGTCTGATATTTTTCTTGGTCTTCCAGATCTTGCTTTAACTTCCACTGTTCCTGATGACTGCCATTTCTTAATTACATTCCGAACAGAGGATATTGACATCTGAAAACGCTTTGCTATCTTCTTATAGCCTTCTCCAGCTTTGTGAGCGTCAACTATTTTCAGTTTCAGTTTTCTAGACAACTGCTTAGAAGAACCCATGGTGCTGATTGTTGGGGCAAGGTCAGATGAGTCTGGGCATTTAAAACCTTTGAGCTTGACATCACCTGGTCTTCCCAGACGATGATTGAGAACAATCCATGACACTGGCAGGTCTCAGCTTTGCCAAGGGGGCAGTGCATGCTATAAATTCTGCAGGGTGCCCAAACTTTTTCAGACACCATTTTTTTGTTTTCTGTTATTTTGAAAGTGTAAATGATGGAAATAAAATCTAACTTTTGTTGACATATTATAAGAATGTCTAATCTGTAATTTGTTGCCTTTTGGAGATTTTTCCATCTTTCCTTGGCTTCTTTATGCACATTAATACACATTTTTAGCTGGGGTGCCCAAACTTTCGATCCCCACTGTATCTCTCTCATTAGAAGCCATCATCATCCCATCATATTTCATAACTTCTGAAATTATGAACGTATAGCCAGAATACAGTCATAGTCACCTTCATCAGTTATTGGATACCATTTTGAACCCAAACACCCCTATGCTAGAAAGTGCCAGAGTGGAGTAGACCTCCACAACCCTCCTATGAGAAATAGATATCCGAGACCTGTCATATCTATATCCATTTTGAAACTGATTTCATGCTGGACAATAATATGCAGGGTAGCCGACTGTACCCTGCAGATATTCAGAGATATGAATACTTATAGAAAACTGTATCTGGGTCTTGATCAAAAAAGTGGTGAAATCCCACTACCACCCCTCAGACACTTAATTGGTCAGATGGCATCTGTCAACACTCCTTTGATACCACAGAAAAGGGGAATGGCAGGACACTTTGACAGCTCTCATTTTTAACATCAAACCAAGGAACACCTAACAGGACTGTACTGTTTTTGCTCCTGCACTGGACTTTGCTGAAACCAGGATTTGCAAGTATTCTTCATTTTCAACTTCTTTTTATTTCTGTGTTGCTTTATTGTCTCTTTGTTTCCTTGTAACACCCTTTTTATATTCTATTTGCACCATTTTGACCTTTTCACTATTAAACCTTATTTTGAAAAGTGTTGACATTGTCTCTAAGGCTTTTACTGCAAATTAAAATAATCCCTGTCTCTTGCAGAGTGCTACTGTAGTAAAAATCTCTGAACATACCTGTCTGTGGTGACAGTGCGTGTTATAGACGTTTATTCTAAAATTATAGTTGTTATTGCTCAGATTGTGAGTTTCCTCTTTCTCGGTACAAGGTGGTGTTGGCAGTTTAAAGGGTTAATTGCTTAATTAACTAAACCCACTAACAATCGCTCTCAGTCTGTTGGCACCTAGATTATGGTCCCACAAGCTGAAAAATCTTTGTTCAGCGTGGGGCTTAGAGTGCCAGCGCAGTGTGAGAAGTCAGTGAAGAGGGTCGGACACCTGCATTCATCACAAATGGTAATGAAAATCTCCTGATTTTTTGTTCATTGTTTTTCTTTCCAAAGAAAACTGACACAAAATAATAAAAATAAAAATAAATAAATTAACTATAGCTATATATTTCTGTCCATTACCATAACTCACCACAAATTAACAACCCAAAATAAATTATACTACTGATGATCGCAGCGATACCACATATGGATAAGTTTTTTGCTCTTTGTAAGCATAGTGTGGCCCAGAAACAATAGAACACATTTTGCACTTTGTATCCTACGTAAAATACAATTTCCCTGATACTAAATTAAAAACTTTTTTTTACCTACCTAGAACACATTACCTTTGATCCTGACCTTGATCCTAACCCTGACACTGACCTAGGTCAAACCCTGATCCAGTTATTTTATCTTTTTTTATTTTCCAGACTTTTTATTTACATTCTTCTCAAAATATCTTTTTTTTCCATTCAGGAGAAGAAAGATTATAGGGGCAGGTTGTACAGTTAGGGACTGAAAAAACAGTTGAGCTGTGTTTTTACCACCTACCAACCGCTCCTCCTTAAACTGCAAAGGTTGCGGACTGGGGTGTACATATGCCATGGCAAGAATTAAACCCTCTGTCACATTCATCAGGCAGTAACACCAGCCAAACACAACACAGTCTAATTAATTGGACCATAATGCACTGTTTATTTGGGCTACTATATGGGGAAAATTAGGTTTAATATTGATAAATGTAAGGTTCTGCACTTGGGGGCTAAGAATATGCATGCATCATACATACTAGGGGGGGGGGTACAACGGGGGGAATCAATGGTGGAGAAGGATCTGGGGGTTCTGGTAGATCACAAGCTTAATGCCAAGCTGCGGTTTATAAAGCGAGCAAAATCCTCTCTTGTATTAAGAGGTATAGACTCCAGAGAGATATCATATTACCCCGGTACAAATCATTAGTAAGACCTCATCTGGAATATGCAGTTCAGTTTTGAGCATCAATTCACAAAAAGAACATTGGGGAACTGGAGAAAGTACAGAGAAGGGCAACCAAACTGATAAGAGGCATGGAGGAGCTCAGCTATGAGGAAAGATTAGAGGAACTGAATTTATTCTCTCTTGAGAAGAGGAGATTAAGGGGGGATATGATCACCATGTATAAATACATCAGTGGTTCATATAGTGAACTCGGTGTAGAGTTATTCACCCTGAGGTCATCACAGAGGACAAGGGGACACTCTTCTCAGGAAAAGAAATTTAATCTCCAAACACGGAAAGGTTTCTTCACAGTGAGAGCTGTGAAAATGTGGAATAGACTCACTCAAGAGTTGGTTCTGGCCAGCTCAGTGGATTGCTTTAAAAAAGTCCTGGATTCTTTCTTGGATACACAGAATATAACTGGATACTAACATTTATAAGTAAAGTTGATCCAGGGAATATCCGATTGCTTATCAGGGAATCAGGAAGGAATTTTTTCCCTGCAGGAGCAAATTGGATCATGCTTTGCTGGGGTTTTTTTGTCTTCCTCTGCATCAACTGTGGGTGTAGGATTATAACTTTTGTTTTTTTTAATGGTTGAACTGGATGGACTTTTGTCTTTTTTCAGCCAGACTAACTATGTAACTATGTAACACTGCATTTTCCCCGCAATCGCATGCAATGCACAGTATTGTAGGCTTTTAAGGGTTAAAACAGGTGATGATGAAGTGACATGACACCCTCTTAAATGCCCCGTAAAAAGCAATTTACCACAAATTGCAGGTCAGAGCGCTAACACTAGTGTAAACTAACTTTTACTAATCACTGTGATAGTCCAACACCAGATTGTTGCAATCATTGCGAAACTCCTGAGCTGTCAGTGATCTCGGTCTCCATGCTGGGAATGTGCTATGCAGTGCGGCACAAACACAGGTACACACATATGAGGTCCCACTGAAGAAGACCCACCTCAGTGAGGCTCAGCAACAAAGAGTTAAAGTGGAACTAAAGTCCAACTTTTGAAAACTGCGAGCAGACAGGCTCCATTTTTTTGCAGAAGGGACATGCAATATCCCTTCTGCAATAAAAGAAACCTTTCAGACTTGCTTGTAGTCTTCTGCTGAATGTACAGTGAGCTGTGCAAGTGCAGTTTAATCTACATTCCGGCATAGTGCCTGTGTGCTGGGATGACTGCACTCCTCTGCATATGCAGGAGTGACATCCCCCAGTACTGGCCAATGAGAATAGCCGAAGCCCTGTACCCAGACGAATCTGGGATAAGATGCCGGTGCTGGTGAGGGATGTCGGACCATTGAGGGGAGGTAAGTATTGTGATATTTAGCTCTGCTTTAAGGTCTTTTTTTTATAGGGGGCATAGTGCTACAAGTGTGTAGGGGACCTGGCATAAAACAGCTGTTGGCACCAAACTTATCTAGGTCTTGTTTGCTTCTTCTAGGATAGGGCACTCACATACTTGTAGTTTGAGAAAACCACTCCTCTATCTTGTACACGTCTCCTGGCCATAGGCCCCACTTTGAAATAAAAGCATGTCCACTCTGATGCTTTTTCAGCACTTTACTGTAATTAATACTTCTTCCAATATTATGTTGAAAAATTGGGGTGCCCATCGTATGGTAGGATGTCAAGACCCAGCTTATATCAAAGTGCCACGTCCCTAAAGTTATAATTTGGAAAGGAGGATATTGAATGGACTTTTTCTTCCAATATTACATTCACTTGACAGAAGCTTTTGTGCAGAACGCCACTGACAAAATATACATCCTGCAGCAGTCTTTGTCAGTGCAGAGCACAAGTACGTATGTGCTGCCCATTTCCCTTACTCTTCTCGGAAGAAAAACCAAGTTGGAACAGCTCCCCATTAGGATGCTCAGTCCTAGGCAACTAGGCTTTCGTCCAACAAGCCACAGACTTACAGCTGAGGATCAGAGGTGGCAAGGTCCCTCCATTGGCATCCTGCATGTCCTCACGTTGTTCCATTCTCTGTCCTGCCCAGCTGGGCACTCAGTTACCCTCTCTCGGGGCCCCATCCACAGCTGGTATCATATGAGCACTAGCTCCCCCCATGACATCACTACAGGAGGAGTAAAACCTAACGTAGCACTAACACCTGCCAACAAGTGTAAAAGATCAGAATGAAGACCTGGTATGATAAAGTTGATATTTATGCATGGTATCAGCGATTTTGGCCTATTATTATTAACTCTGGATATGGTTTTTGCTGTATGTAGGGTGTCAGACCTAATAATTTTGTCAAGCACATCTAAAGCAAAGAAAAAATGTTTTCTTCTGGTTAGAACCACTGAAAACCATTGTCAGGTTTTTACTACTTTTTGTTCCCCAAAGGGAAGGTTCATCCTCATAAGTTGTCCTGCTGACCATTGTCACGAAAACAGAAAGTGACTTGAATTGTAATCCAAATTTTTTTGGAACAAGAAGAAGGAATAAGGGGAAATCTGCCAGTATACCTGTTCCAGCGACAGCTGTCCAAGAACTTATTTCCCCAAACTTTATGGTGATTTCCTCACATTTCCCATTGTATTGTCAGGACATGAAGTGAAGGGAATTCTCCCCAAAAATACGGACAGAAAAAAAAAATTACAAGGGTTCTAATCATTGTCTACTCTTAGCAAAACTGAAAAAAAATTGTGTTTTACATATACGCTCATTGGCGTGGTTTACAACAGCATAATGTTTTTACTAAAGGTATGTTTTTGTATGTTTTGCCATCATCCAACATTTCTGTCGCATACAGTATATAATCTGAAGTGTACCTGTCTTGAATATAAGAAACTTACACTGAGATTTAAAGCTGTTCTGGGAAATATTCTGAAAATCATTTGTGGTCACAGTGACTAAGAAGGTACAGTGTATAAAATTTACAGACATCAAATTTTACTTCCTCGTGTGCATAATAATAGCACGTGCCTGTACATTTCAGGTGGCTGCCTGGCTTAGACTGTATCAGTAGCTATTGGGCAGGAAGTAGACGACTGATTAATTTTTTAGGTAAACCTTTAATGTGAGCATTCAGTAAAATCCACGACTGTGGTGATATAGTGGGCACCATGAGGTACCCTTTCTGTAAAAGCCAAAGCCCATGCATATGCAAATTTCAGCTTTCTGAAGGTGGATATTTGCATAGGTATGTAAGGTCTCTCTATTGGAAAGCACATAGCCTGCTTTAGACAGGCAGGCTTGTTGGGAAGGGTCCTTAGAGTCCAAGTTTTTAAGCCAGTTCCCAAAGCTCCAGGAACCTCTTACTCAGCAGCAGAGACAGTGTGCTGAAGCCTCATCAAGTCCCACTGGTTTCCAGTACAGGTGCTTGACTGGACTTTTCACAGGCACCGGTTAAGAGTGCTGACTGTGCCTACCCTTTCCAAGCTTCTATGAATGAAAAGTGGTCTATGAATGGGTACAGCTGCCACTCTTGGCGAGTGCCTGTGACAAGTCCAGCCATGCATATTAATCCCTATAGCTCGGAAAGATTATGGCGGGGGGAGTATGAGTGGAGGAGAGGGCTAGAGATGTACACGACAAAAGAATTGGTTTAATTTCTTTTTTGATTCATTTGTTAAGTCAGTTATTTTGCTTTGTCATATTCATTATGTTACAATGATTCAGTTTCAGAATTCGTTTCATATACTCGGATTCCTTTCATATATTCGTTGTTCCAAATTGATTTGTATTTTCGGAAGTTATTTCGGAATATACGGATTAATTTGTTATGTCTTTATGTTATTTCTGTGACTTGATTGCAACTTCGATGCCACTTGCTTATGACTTTGATGCCACTTGCTTACGACTTTGATGCCACTTGCTTGCAACTTTTGCTTTGGCAAATCATAACAATACAGAGTGTGACACATATTATTGAATGTACAAAACCCTCTGAAGTAGCAAACAAATGAAAACTAATGAATTTGCTGTTTCCGTTATAATTTATTTCAGAGTTATTGAAATTCATTACTATTGTGATTCGGAGGTTCAGATGCATCCAAATCTCCAAATAACGAAAATATTATCCAAATTTAAGTTCATAACAAAACTAATCGCACATGCCTAGAGAGGACAACTAAGACAACATTCATCAGAAAAAGGGACATTTCTCTTTAAATGTAAAGATAGTCTCTTGTGCTGATTAAAAAAAAAACCTAACTAAATGTAGCACCCTCCCAGCTTAGCTAGGGTGAGCTAGACCATGGGCGGACTGACAACTCATGGGGCCCCTGGGCAATAGGGGATCATGGGGCCCCTGTGTCCTTGCCCACACCCAAAAAAGCCTATAAAAAAGACAATGAAAGGTACCAGGGGCATCTCATGGGGCCCCCTACTGACCCCGGGCCCTCGGGCAGTGCCCGAGTGCTCAAATGGTCAGTCCGCCCCTGAGCTAGACCCTGCTGGTTAGTGCGAAGCTGATTAGCAGCTTAGGTGAGATAGTCAGTGGAGTCAAATTCTAGTCAGAATTGAGAGACTCTGCAGGCCAGGCCCTCTAGAATTTCCCCGTTCTGAGGCTTTTGGAGGAGGGCCTTGGAGGCAGTGGGTGGATTTGAGGAGTGGCTGGCTAAACTCCTGAGGGACCTCAGGCAATACCCAACAGGAGGTTTAGCAAAAGGCTGGGACTCCCTTAAAAATGAAAGAGCCTGCTCAGTAGGAGGAGTGTGGTGGTGGTAAGGAGTGAGAAGCTGGAAGATGTGAGGCTGGAGGAGGAAGACTGCCAGGAGGCCTAGTGGGATGGGGTCTGCCTGCGAACCTGGAGCTAGAAAGAAGGAAAGCTCTGGACTCACTGGCTCCCTGAGTGAGGACCACCTGTATGGCAGTGAAGGAGCAGCCCAGCTGATAGGCCTGGTAGCAGCAGCCATCCTGCAAGCAATACAGGAGAGGATCTGAGTGAGTACACCTGCACCTCCTCAGCGGATAGGTAAAGGAGCACTTTGGTGGGAAACAGATTAGCCCATTGCTAGTGACTGTTTGCCTTAATTAGAGGAACAGGAGCCAGATCTCATGCTCAGGAAGAAAGTCTCCAGATTGCTGGGTGAAGAATAGTTCATTTAGGGTCTGGGGTAGTACAACTGGAGCTGCTGGCTAGCACTTCAACAAAGACTGTGTCAGAGAGGAGAAGCTGCGAATAGTTCAGGACGTTCTCTCAGATTTCGGTTACCTTGGGCATCCTCTATATCCCTTACCCCATCCAAGTTCTAATCTCCTTAATAAAATAACAAAACAAATGCTGAAGGCCTGATTTCTGTCTACAGATGAAAGCTTGTGTGGAGAATGCTAAATGACTGGCTGTGCAAGACTATAGGGGGACCCAAATTCAACAGCAATCCCTAAGAGGGTAGTGCTACATAAATCTAGGCTTTAAGGGTTGTGTTAAAGGAAAAATGTTGGCGGGGTAAAATTTAAGGGCTAATTTTAGGGGTTTGTCATGACAATATTAAAAAAGGCCTTTCATGCACAGATAAAAACAATTGATCTGCCAGACCTTCGCTGCCAGTTTCCTATTGTGGGATAAACATGCACAGGGGTTGATTTACTAAAGCTGGAGAGTGAAAAATCTGGTGCAGCTGTGCATGGTAGCCAATCATGTATTCTGCTACATGTCTATATCTGCTATAGGGCGGCGGGGATGTGTTTAATAAACTGCCATCTTGTGGATATTGTGGTTATGGCACCTTCTTTTTCTGTCTTCCATCTTCTCCCCTCCCACTAGCTAGTGATGAATTTCCACTTCCTTCTTCACTGTCTTCTGGGGATGAATATGGCCACTTGTCTCTAGGCCACATATACTCTGCTTCCGGGGACACATTACCATGCTTTGATCTGCAAATACCATATTTTCAATCATCTACTTCAACTGTTGTCTGCTGTTAACCTGCTGCATGCAATTAAGATTTCTGGGATGAGAAAACAGGTGTTTGCTGAGTTCAGCTATATGGTAAAGATTGTAGTGATTGTATCTGCTTACACAGCCCAGGATGGTCAAAACATGGTAGAATGCCTACAGCCTGCTTTGTAAATGTGGGTGTCTACTCTGCACCCAAGCTCAGTGCCATCCTCCATTCTGTGAAAGCACATGGTCGCCCAGGCTTACTTCACCTGTCAATGTTGAAAACTGTTTCTCTGCATTGGAATGTGTTATCCCACCTATCTAAGCTGCTGTTTGTCTGAGACAGTAACCATTTTTTACAAAAAAACTTAACAAAACGTCTAGAATCCACTAGAGATGAGTTCTTCAGCAATCTGTCAGGTCTATGGGACAGAATGTCAGTTTTGCCGCACTTTAATGATCATTCGGCTGAATTAAGAGACTCTATAGATTGCCTATCTGCAGCGGACAAATGCCACTAGTGGCGGTCTGCAAAATACACAGCTTTCTTAAAGGACTCTAGTATAGAGGGCTCTTTAGCAGAAATAAGACAGATGCACTTAAACAGCAAAGAGATATCTTCTTAGTGCAAGATGCTAAGGAAAAGGCAGAACTCCACATTGCTCAACTGCAGAACATAAGATCTCATAAATCCACATTTACTAAGCCCTCTCTTCTAGATCCTCTCACTCCAAATGCTGAACATTAAAGCGGAGCTTCACCCAAAAGGGGAAGTTCCGCTTTAAGTCTTTGTCCCCCACTCCCCATTAAGGATTGGCACCTTTGGGGAGCGCGTAACCGAATTTGACAGGTACCCACTCCCACTTCCTCTGCGATCGCCTAAGCGGAAGTTGTCCTCCTACCCTCCCAGTAGTCTTCTGGGACACATGACAGGTCCAAGAAGACTACGGGGCCATTCAAAAAGTGCAGCACTTCTCACGTATGTGCAGTGGGCACCCAGCTGTGAAGTCGCAAGCTGTCACAGCCGGGTGCCCACACTGAAGATGCCAACACCAAGGAAAGAAGATGGCCAGAAAAACTGGAGGTGGTGAGGACACCGCTGGACCGAGGGACAGGTAAGTGCTGTATTTTAAAAGTCAGCAGCTACAGTTTTTGTAGCTGTTTACTTTTATTTATTTTTTTTCAGATGGAACTCCGCTTTAAGTGACAAGCTAATAGAGGCCTGCACAACTCTGGAAGCAAATAAAATGTGAAGTTCCTTTACCAGAAAGGAAGCTAAAATGGAAGCTCAAAGGATAACTCTGCAAGCAGGGGCAGAAGCTCAAAGCAGAACTTTGCAAGCTGAGACAGAAGCTCGTGACAAAACTCTTCAAGCATAGATGGCAGCTCACCAAGCGGAGAAAGAGGCTCAGAATAAAACTCGCCAACCAGAGATAGAAGTCCAGAGCAAAGCTCACCAAGCAAAGGCAGAATCCCAAATAAAGATTCTGCAAATGGAAAGGAAGGAAGCAACTTCCTAGCAAGGTCCTTGAACAAGCAACAAGAGAAAGTACTAACTCGGACTGTTCTATTCCATTAGAACTGGAAGATCCAGTGAATACATGCTAAGGCATAATTTTTTAATGATACAGAATCATCTCCTGTACCTCTCACCAATACTGTTCGGACGCTCAACATAGAGACCTCCAACCTGCAAAAACCTGAGCCTTTTCAAGTCCACAATGCAAGTGCATCTACACAGCAAACCACATCACCTTTTGCCAATGACAAGGTGACTCCCAGCGACAAGCCACAGTTCAAGCAACAACCAGCAGAAGCCTTAAAGGCTAAACCAGCTAATCATTCTGGCAACATCATTTTATCCTGGTAAACCTCACCTTTATTCACCAGAGAACATTTACACCCAAGAGGTCTCACAAAGTTCTTTGGCACCAAAAAGTGAGAGATCAGATCTGTTTGACTTCGTCAGATGTATGATTCACTGCAAGCTCATTAACATTAGCCTCTCAAAGTTCAACTGTCCAGAGAACTATAAGGCTTGGAGATCAACTTTCACAGTAACAGGGTTGCCCACCAAAGATTTTACTGGCTTTTTAATATTTATGGTAATCCTGGTATTCCATATCCCACGCCACCTATCCCATGCGGCCATTTTGCTGCCCCCTCCCCTTTGCTTGCTAGGACACTAGCATAGCAACCAATGACTCTGTGACCTGGCTTCCAGCATCCTAGCAACCAATGGCTGTTTGCAGCTATATACCATTGGTTGCTAGGATGCTGGTGGTGATGCTGCACAGTGCGACTGGTTGCTAGGATGCAGGTGGCTGGGCTGCACAGTGTCTCATGCAGGCAGCATCAGCTTCCTAGCAACCAGCTAACTAATGCTGCCTTGGGTATACAGGGCAATGCTTCTGATATCCAATGAGGGTTGAGTTCCACCCCCTACCGTGCGCTTCCTGAGGTGGTGGCCTCAGCTTGCCTCTTTGGCAGCACACCCCTGCTCATATCACACAGGCGATTTCCTAACAGTAATCTGTTGCCGATTTTTCATTCAATTCTTGTCTGAAGAAATCTTAGCACACATAACAAGAAGTGCAGGGAAAACTTTCTAATGAAGCCCCAGATAGCAAAAAAAAAAATGAGGGGTTCAAGTTCTTAAAAAAATTTATATGAGAGTGGCCTACAAATAGGACATTGTGCCAACAGCTCTGCCCCAAAAAACTATTATCACCAATCTCCCGACGCTGAAGGCCTATGTGTCGTCCTTCAAGCCCTGTTGTGGCTATTGGCTGCAAGTGCTAAACTGGAACCATCTTGGTAGATGAAGCCAGGGGTTGCGTTATGCGCTTCCTTTATAATCCTTATAAATATTATGTCTTATGTGACTTTTTTATGAGTTCTGCAGAAATATGGCAACATGAATAAATATAAAAGTATGAACTTTGGCATTGGAAGAACAAGGAAGAAGTCTTTCATCTCCATTCACTGGGGTATTCCCAATACTGCTCAATCTTATTGTGTCACTCAGTGTGTCCACAAACCGCAAACTTAGGAGACAGTTCCTCTTACAATGAGCTGGATGATTTTGTTCTTCTTTTCTGAAATCCCAGTAGGTTTGTTCAAAAAATACATAAAGTCTTAAATGCAATACTCTAGATATTGCTAGCAATAGATGTATTCAACAGCATGTTAAAGTGCCCATTGATTTGAGAGGCCAGTGATCCTTTAACTCTATGGGCAACAGTGGGGACAACTCACAAAGCGGTATCTTACTGTATCCAAGTATGCGGTAAGATACCGCACAGCGTTTTTTTAAATAAATGTTGGCATTCACTAAAAAAGGCAACTAAAATACAGCATGAGTTAGTCATGCAATATTTTAGTAGTGAAAACATGCGGTAATATAACAAGTCATCAACTGTCAGCCGGTTCCCCGATGACAGCTGAATGTAAAAAAAAGAATTGCCAGGATTTCAAAATTAAGAAAAAAAAACCCAATGGGGTCCCCCCATCCATACCATGCCCTTCGGGTTTGGTATTGAACCCCCATGACAAAATAAAAAAAAATGGTGTGGGGTCCCCCAAAATCCATTCCAAACCCTTATCCGAGCATGCAGCCTGGCAGGCTAGGAAAGGAAGGGGGGGTGTGCAAGCACCCCCTCCCCCCCCAACCATACCAGGCCACTTGCCCTCAACAGGGGGGATGCTTTGGGGCAGGAGGGCTCTGACCCCCCAAAGCACCTTGTCCCCATGTTGATGGGAACAAGGACCTCTTCCCCACAATCCTGGCCGGTAGTTGTGGGGGTCTGTGGGCAGGGCCCCTCAGATCCCAGTCCCCCCCATGTGAATGAGTGTGGGGTACATGGTACCCTTACTCATTCACCAAAAAAAAGTGTATTGTAAAAAAAAACACAGGAGGCAGTTTTTGACAAGCCCGTTATTAAAAAATAAAAATAGAAAAATGCCCCCGTGTAGATCCATTGTCAATCACAATGCCCGCTGCCACCGCTGACCTAAAAAAATAAAAAAAATAAAGTGCTCCGCTCTCGACGAAGGCTTCTGGCGTCTGATAGGTCCACCACCTGACATAATAATAATAACTAAAAGGGGGGTCACATTATTGATGTCATTTTTGTTACACTACACTGTTACACACATACATAGGCGGCGGGGTCTGGGGGCCCCTTGTTAAAGAGGGCTTCCAGATTCCAATAAGCCCCCCACTCGCAGACCCCCACAACTATTGGCCCTCCATCGGCAGACCCCCTGCCCCAAAGCACCCCCTCTTGTTGAGGGCATGTGGCCTGGTATGGTTCAGGAGGGGAGGTGCTCACTTGTCCCCCCCCTTTCCTGACCTGCCGAGCTGCATGCTCGGATATGGGTTTGGTATGGATTTTTTTTTTTTTTGGACTTGGAGGTTCCCTTCAAAATCCATACCAAACCCCTTTTTTTAAATTTTTATTTGCCGGCAATTCTTTTTTTTCATTCAGCTGTCAGCTGATGACTGATTGGTTTTTAAGGATGTGGTGGCCGGCCGTTCCTTAACAACCATGACAATTACTGGATGTTAAGGACTCCGGTGGCTGCCTGCTCCTTAACAGCCAGTACATATCACATGCCTCGACCACTACTTGATTACTGCATGCTTTTAATTATTTATTTCCTTCTGTGAATTGACTTTCAGCTCTTTTTACACATTTACTGAGCTTTTTTGCTATTTGTGGTAAATACCGCATACTAGCAATAGTGAATTGCTATTTTCAGTAGCACGTGCAATATGTGGTCACCTGACCAACATAACGCATGCAATATCCTTTAGTGACTTGTTACCAGTATCACTCAGCAAATCTTTGAACTGTCCATGTCTTATTCTCAAAGAAAAAAAAAGTTAGGTGGGAAAATTTACTGACCTAACCATTGTTCTAACCATGACCGCAGTAACTTGATAAATGCTCAAAGCATAAACACGTGAAGGACGCAAGTAGGCATGTGTATATAAGTATCTCTTTAAAACGCAAGTCTAATTTTTTTCCTAAGGATTTGGGAAAGCAAAGTTGTTATTTCCCTGAAAGTTCTCTAAAAAATTTCAAGGGATTTTGGTGCAATTCTGCCATTTTTCCTGTTGAAATGCTTTGGAGTCAATGAAGATGGTTTTGTTGGTTTTTAAAGTGCACCAGGCTATTGACATTAAACTATTTACATATCGGTAGCAAGCAATAAAATATATTTAGAGTAAGCCTTCCCTGACCTCTCTACTAGCCTGTAATTTAAAGTAATTTATCCTCAAAAGATCACAACAAAGAATCTAAAGTCAAGTTTCAGTTGGTTTATAACAGCATGGAAACACCCAATGTGTGTTTACATTAAGCCCAATTCATATTTCAGTCAGGGCCTGGAATGAGCAAAGCTAAAAGGGAGGGCCAGCATGACTGGGGCTTGCAGATGAGGTGGAGACTGGATTTGGGTGGGAGTATAGGAGATGGGGGTGGTTACTCACCTGATTGGAGCAATCGGGCTTGAGGGTGGTCTTGCTAGGATGAGGAGAGGGGTTGGGACTTGCCAGAGGTCAGTCGGAACTTGTGCCAGCACGGGTGAGGTTTCTCCCGCCCTCCCTCTCTGGAGCTGTTTTGTTTGTTTGCTTTGTTTATTGGTTTTGTCTTTTTTGTGTTTGTCCTGTGGTTGTTTTGTGTGGGTTCCTTGATTTGTTTCTTTTCTTGCTCGCCATTTTGATGTCCTGTGGTGTTGTCTGGTTTTCTGTTTTGTCATGGCAGCCGGCAGGGGTCGCTGAGTCTTTGAAGGCGGTGCTGGAGTGACAAGTTGGTGGATTATGGGTTGGGCCCATCGTAGGTATGGGCGTCCCTTCCCAATTATAAGGTCATGTTGGTAAGGTGGGAGGTCATTGGCTGTATCTGGGACTACGTAACTAGTATTAAAAATACAAAAAATAGTGCAGCGCTAACAACCTATACTAAAATACAAATGAGATGAATGGAAATATCACATATAGAATGCACAATAAATATTCAGTGTTAGGTGCTCATAAAATGAATACTATGTGCAGCAGTCCATAAATGCCAATGATGGTGAAAAATCACAGCAAAACTCCGTGAGGTGATCACAGTGCCACTCAGTGTGCGGTCAATCCACAGATGGCCAAGATGGCCCCTCACCTCCTTGATGCGACCCACTGAGCCAAACAGCTATGTAGGTGACTTTATACACCCAATAAGGTATCATCAAAGGATGGAACGTTTGGATAGATCCCTCCAATATCTTCTCCTATCTCATGTAAAATGACAAAGATCAGCTTTTTCCCATATCATGGGTGTGTTTCCATGGTTCTCATGCTAAGAAATGCATGCAGCTCCACTTGCTCCACAATCCCTCCAGAAATGGCGGCGACGCTGGAAATGACGTCACCGCGCCACTGGAAATGATGTCAGTGCGTACCTTAACGCGTTTACGTCACGATCCATGTGACTTCCTCACTCTGATAGGAGAAGATATTGGAGGGATCTATCCAAACGTTCCATCCTTTGATGATACCTTATTGGGTGTATAAGGTCACCTACATAGCTGTTTGGCCCAGTGGGTCGCATCAAGGAGGTGAGGGGCCATCTTGGCCATCTGTGGATTGACCGCACACTGAGTGGCACTGTGATCACCTCACGGAGTTTTGCTGTGATTTTTCACCATCATTGGCATTTATGGACTGCTGCACATAGTATTCATTTTATGAGCACCTAACACTGAATATTTATTGTGCATTCTATATGTGATATTTCCATTTATCTCATTTGTATTTTAGTATAGGTTGTTAGCGCTGCACTATTTTTTGTATTTTTATGTTCTTTTCTTGTGGTTGAGGCGAGTGTGTGCTGCTTATTAATAGGTGTTCCATTGAGCGCAGGAGTTTTTTTCATTATCTAGTAACTGTAGTATTGTCCTCGAGGAGGTGTTGTAGCGGCTGGGGGCCTTTTCGTTGGGCGTCAGATACAACCGAGTTATTGATGTGAGTAACAGTGCCTTCGAAGACCTTGGATTGTGGTTGTGATTGTTAATGTCAGTTATTATAATTTGTTTGTACCAGAAGAAGTGTTATGTAAGAGATATGTTAAATAAATGGGCTGCTATGGCCAGTTTTCACCAAAAAGAGAGTTGTGTGGTTATTTAGGTGGGGGAGGTTGAAGGGGGTGGTTGTTTTATGGTTTTAGGTGGTAAGTACTAGCCTCGATATTCTACATGTCCCTCGGTCGTGTGTTAGGTGCACTTTAGGTGCAGTGCCTTAAAAAATATCCTGATTGCTGCATATATGACATGCTTTCATTAAAATGTATATTACATAGAGATCAATGGTAATGCACCAAAAACGCACCTAGGTCACAACGTACCTATAACGCCTCGCAGAGATGTGAACCAGGCCTTAGAAGGCTGTCAGACTGGCACGATCTGTTCACATAGAAAAATATGGTGCCTGTGTTGTGAACTTTGAAAATGAATTTCTTTAAAATGCTTATAGTTACAGAGATGGATGAGAAATTGTTTTAAAGTATTTTCGTCGCTTGTTCAGAATTTTTAAATACTTAAGTGTGTGTGATCTTGGGAAATCTGATACTTCACAATAAAATAAGGGTGTTGTGATTTGCTAATCTGATATTTACTTATTTATTTCAGGTACTTATATAGCGCTGTCAGTTTACTCAGCACTTTTACATATACATTGTACATTCACATTAGTCCCTAACCCTCAAGGGGCATACAATCTACGGTCCCTAACTTACATTCATACATACACATACTAGGGCCAATTTAGACAAGATCCAATTCACCTACCAGCATGTCTTTGGAGTGTGGATAACTGGAGTATCCGGAGGAAACCCATGCAGGCACAGGGAGAACATGCAAACTCCAGGCAGGTAGTGCTGTGGTTGGGATTTGAACCAGTGACCTAGTACTGCCAGGTGGAAGTGCTAACCATTTAGCCACTATGATGATATGGGTGCTTTAGCACACCCAAGCCCCCCCCCCCCCCCTGCCCCACCCTCCTCATAAAGCAATGCCCCGGGTATCTGCTATACATACTATATCCTGGATACACCATTGGTTAGCCCAGCATGGGAAAAATGTGGTGGATGCCATTGCCTATTTCTTTCTTGTCTGAGTTTATTACTTTCTTAGACAGCCTTGCAGCTAGCATTTTCAGTAGAAGGTCCGCAATGGCAGCTTACATCTATCTGTCATGACAGTACAATGTATAAACACACACACATATATATATATATATATAAAATCTACACATTGTTAAAGTATGCTTATTGTGAAAGTGATGTTAAAATGGCAAGGCTTACTTTATTTACAGTAGGTGCTTCCCAGCTTGTCATCTGTTTATAAGATAGGTGATTCCCCAGAACAAAAAAGTAATCATCTAATATTGTAAGACTAACTCCCTATGGGCAACAGCACAGGGGTCATGGAGGAAGCACACTTTGTCTACAAAATTTGTAGGATCTGAATTTGTTTAAAAACATGTAGCACTACTCCCTTCGGAGTTGCTAGAGATTTGGGTCCCCCTATAGTCCTGCACAGCCAGGCAACATGCATTTCCTTCCAGACTTGAACTCCAGAGATGGCAAAAAATCCTTAAACTTGTTTTTTTGGATTTTTATTAGGGGATGATAATTTGGCTGATGATGAGGGGTAAATGGAATGCCCAATGAACTGTAAAACTGAGGACAACTTCCTGAGACTATGTATAATGAGTAAGAAGGGCTTTCTCTTCTCTTCTTTCAGGGCTAGCCGGCCTCTCCTTGAGTACCTCCTCAGACCTCTTATGAAATCACCTCCTCACCCAGGTGCCTGAGGGAATCCCTGACCAAGAGGTCTCAGAAGCTGCCGCCTAAATGAACGCAGTCCCAGATGGGGGCTAATCAGGTTTCCTACTTGAATGCCCTTTTCCCTTATCCAATTCAAGGGGTGTTGGGTTGCTCACTCATTCTCTCCTGCAAGCTAGTGGGTTGGTGGCTGTCTTCAGCTTCTCTGCCCGTAGGTAGGCCCTGTGACTCAACGCGGTGCCTGACCCCCGACTTTCTCTCCAACTCGTGACAAAGAACCAGCCAATCTCACACCGCGTTGTCACTTGCGTAACAATGTCACTTTCAGCTGCATTCTGCACAAAGATTTTACAGCTTGCAGGACCACAATCTATGTGCCAGCAGCCTGAAAGCGATTGTCACTGGATTATGTTAATTACACAATTAACCCTTCAAACTGCCACCACTGCCTTTTTACAGAGAAGGAGGAAACTCACAAATCCTAGCAGTAACACTATGATAGTAGCATAAATGTCTGTAATACACACTGTCACCAAAGACAGATATATGCAGAGGATTATTACAAACAGTAGCACTCTTCAAGAGACAGGGATTCTTCAGTTTGCATTAAAAGCTTTAACGACAGTTTCAATACATTTGAAAATAAGGTTTATTACTAAAAAGGTCAAAACGGTGCAATTAAAATATTTAGAGAAAAAGATGTTACAAAGATATAAAGAAAATAATAAAGCAACAGAGAAATAAAAGAAAGGAGTTAAGAAGGAAGAATACTTGCAAAGTCCTGGTTTTAGCAGAGTCCAACTGTCTGAGCAAAAAGGTTGCCGTGGCTCTCAAGTCCATTAAGATGTTTCTTGGTTGATGTTAAACGAGAGCTTCCTTACTAGATCCGGTCAGTCTCTTTTCTATGATATCAAAGGGGTGTCGCCTGAGAACAACTGACCAATCATCTGCTTTAGAGGATGGGTGCTAAGAAGTCACCAAATTTATGACCCATTTTAAGTCCCAACTACAGTTTTACAGTAGTATTAATAACCTCAAATACGTGCAGGTGGTATTCTAGTAACTGGCAGATTATTTTCAGAATTATATTTCGAACCCAGGGATACTAAACACAGCATACCTTTGTCACCCAGGAGGGAAGAGATTGATTTCTCCCCTTTCCTATGTGCTAACATAGTCATGTATGACCTTCATTTGTTCGGTATGATATTCCCTATTCAAATATATACCTAATATTAATGTGCCCTGTTCCTGTTGAATTCTATGAATTGTATGTGAAATTGTTACATGTGGAAAAGACGTTTTATGGCAAAATCTGCATTCCTAGAGCCTTAATGGCCTAACAGTTAATTTTTCGGCTTGACTGAGTTATTATTGTTTTACGATAGGGCAGAGAAAAATGTTTTTCATTGTTCCCTGAAAACAGACATCCTTCCAAGACTAATTAGCTGTTTACAGCTGCCATCCAGACCTAGGGTCTGGCATCTATTGTGTTTTAGTTAAGATAAGAGGCTTTTTTGAAGTTGGTTAAAACATACAGCTACAAATTCCAGTTTTCAGGAGGAGGGGAGAAAGATTTTTGTTCATGAAAAACAAAAATGGCTGAGACCTTAACAAGATGGCAGTCGCGTACAGCTTCCATATCTCTATTGCGCATAATTGTTACAGGCCCCTCTCCTGGACCCCCTCCCAGGCTCCACATGCCATCCTGCTCAGCCCATCTTCCACCCAAACTCTCCTGCTGCTGAGTAGGCTCGGTCACTCTTAAGGGCTGTCCTGACCCCATGCCAAGCCTCCTGCTTAAGGATTGATCAGGATCCCCTAAGAGTGCAGATCATGACATTCTACCCATTTCCTGTGAGCCCCTGGGAGGTTGCTTCTCCACACAGGCTGGCCTCACAATACTCTAGGACTGAGCAGTGCGCACTGCTCATTCCAGGAGGAAAGAATGAAAGAAGGGGAAGCTCCTGTGATGTCACCATGAGTTCTTTATTTAAGATGGGTAGGGGGAAGTGCTGTATGGAGGAGGATGGATCAGTTATGGGGGAAAAACAATTGGGAATATAGTTGGGTGCACAAGGCTAGGCCAAGGGGGTACATAACCCTAAAATCCATGAGTCTAATAGCCTGCTCCAGTTGCCTTCTTGGCACTGCAAGTGAACATTGTTACTGTACCTTAATGTGTCAGCGACCTACCCACTGGTTTTTATGTTTTAAATCTGAGTATCTCAGACCTGAGAAAACCCCCACATTATATGCTCTCACTAATGTTTGGGGAAGTGGTGTGAGAAAAAGGTAAATCAGTGTCATCTTTGCATAATATACTCATATATTACAGTAATGAACAAAAAACATATTTACAAAATGTTGCATTTCCCATTTCTCTAGTTGTGCAATGTTTGACTAAAGTCTGTCTGCAAAGTTAATGTAAAGTCGTTTGCACATACTACAATGATGTTATAGGTTGGTATGGCTATTATGTAGTCTGTTTTCCCTTTCTAGCCTCATAATTGTTACAGGCCCCTCTCGGCAGAGTCTAACTGGCAGCACTTAGGTCTCATTTGCACAGGATACAGTGAGCTGCATTGATCAGCACTGAACAACAAAGTCTTGAGCACATAGAATAATACATGTTTGCTATTTTATGCAGTGCAATGCGCATCACTGCAGTGCACTGTGGTGCGTAGAGCTGAGTGGCATGTGCCTTAGGTAGTAACTCCACCCTTGAAAAATATGAAATGTCAGGATGATGACATTGAAATTGCCGTGTGTGTGTGTGTGGGGGGGGGTGTACAGGGCCCCCCTGACTGGTCCATGCCTTTTATTGAGATATGATATTACTGAGTGGATGAGACACAGTGCCTCCCTACCTGCAAATAGCTGCTGCTGCTGTGTGACTACTGAAGGATTCCATACATTGTGGGACTTCCCTCATCTGGTTCTGCACAGAGATCAGTACACAGTGGTGTTTGTATATAATCTATTAGAATTAAAAATTGAATTGGCACAAGGATCCCTAATAAAGTCCAAATTATCAATTGCAGGGAGATGGAACTAATTCCTTCTGTCAGTTTTGTGGCCTACGTTCAGATACAAAATGGTATGTCCTGGTTGTACAGAACCACCTTGGGACCAACAAACAGTTACAGAGGCTTGCTCATAACAGCAATGCGGTGTGTTGATTTGTTGCAATCGGGCTGTTGCTCTTAGGTAAGAAATCCTAACCATGACCCATCCATCAGAACCGGCTTGTCCATATAACCCAGCCTTTTCCAACCTTTTGATCCCAGAAGAACCCTTGGAATAATGTTCAGGTCTTAGAGAACCCCTGGTAAGATTATTCCATTGGGGATCATTGGAAAATGCCACTTACGTTGGTGGTGGGAAGTGGGAACAATGCCCCTCTTACAGGGCTGGCCAGAATGACACCCTTAGAATCATGCTGCATCAGATGGGAGGTCAGTCAGTCACAGCTCAAGGAACCCCCTTACAGAGGTGACCAGAATGACACCCTTGTAGTCAAGCTGCTGAATCTGCCAAGTGGCATTGAACCTGGAACTATGGCCAGGCCTCATCAGATTGGAGGTCATTACAAGGCCATATGTCAAGGAACCCCTTTTCACCCCTGGAGGAACCCTGGTTAAGAATGGCTGATATAACCTATGACCACTTCAGAAGACCAAAACCATTCCTTCCAGCAAGTGAGATGACACCCCCAGATTCAATTAACTAAGGTCTAGAGTTCAGCTCACATTCATACCTCAATTGAGCAGCATGAAAAATGAACCGTAATTTCTCCGGGAACCCTTGAACACAAGGGTTACAGAACTTTCTTGACATGTTTTCCACCAACAGGATAAACCATATTGCCCCAAAGGTAATGTTTATTTCTGCATTTTTGCCCTTTTTATTTCATAACAAATAGCCACATTTCTGTATGTTCTTTATTCTTTTTTACCTTTGTACATAGTTTTATGCACTGCCCGTGTATGGCCAGCCAGCTAGATTTTAGTGAAGTTTCCCTCCTCTGGCAACCAGTGGTGTTACAGGCTTGTGTTCCCTCCAGCACCAAACGAGGACCTTTCCCTGCTTAGCATCTCGCTGTGGACATTGGACAGTTTGCTCTTCATTTTTTATTGCAGGGAAATAAACAACTTATGTTGTTGAGAAGAACTCCTAGAAGCTGCTGTTGCTGTGTAAAATTTGACAGTTGTCAACAAGATTGGATGCAGTCATTTTGATGGAAAATGTACAGTATTTTCCAAGGACAGCTGTTTTTGCACTTTATGAAAACCCCCTGAGCTGGGGAGTTTGTGTTACATCTCCAGTGTTGGTGTACTGGTTGTTTTATTAAAGGTTAAATAAAAAAGTAGTTTTACACCTCAAGGGTTGTGGCCACGTTTCATCACACTTATGTTGTCATGTGCCTTATTGTAATGTTTATCTATTACTCAGGTTATTTATTTGATTGTGGATGGGTGTATTGTGGGGTTGTATAATCCCATGATCTAGAAGTGAGCAGGTACTGTTTGTTCAGTTGCCACTGCAAAGCTGGAAATTGGTGATTGAAAGGTTGCTCACTAACCTTTTTATTTGGGAATTAAACAAAGCAGTGAGGTGACTGCTGTTGCTTACTTCTGTTGTTGGGGAAACCTTTCAGAGGACATTTATGGCTCTGTACAGGATCCCTGGAAGCTCTTTTGAGATGCTTTATGTACTGATCAGACACAAGGTCTGTGAAGATTTCAGTAGTCATCTTGGACCTAGAGAGGATATACTA
Organism: Staurois parvus; assembly: GCF_062004578.1. Taxonomy (NCBI): domain Eukaryota; kingdom Metazoa; phylum Chordata; class Amphibia; order Anura; family Ranidae; genus Staurois; species Staurois parvus. Next base: position 1,979,277 of record NW_028318360.1, on the reverse strand, counting down.
TATGTTCCCTTGCTGAGGCCATTTGGCGCACCTGACGTGTGGGAGTAGGTAGGAGTAAGAACCTGTCTTCTCAGGACCAGTTAGGATCAGGGATATTTTAGGGACCTTCTGTACCCTGCTCTTTTGTTCTTTGACTGACTGAAAGCACCCCGGGTCTATTGATCAGATAACAGTCAGGTGTATCCTTGACCACTGGGGAAGTGAAATAGATGCTAAGACACCTCCTTCACCTGAGCTCTGTTGCATCCCACGAGGATTATTGCTTATGGACGCATGCCTCCAGCAGCCAGCCCAAGAAAGCACTGCATAATAGACCCCAGACCTCAGAGATCTCCATAAAGAGGACCTGTCATGGCCCATACTATCACAAGGGATGTTGTGACATGTTAGGTATCTATTTACTCGGTATAACATCATCTTTTATATTTAACCAAAAAATTGGGTATTATTTTGTGTTTCTGTGCATTAAAATTCATGAATGTATATTTTTTTTAAATAAATTGCGTTTGAGAAAGTGCTACTGAGTGAAATAAAACTTTGCAACAACCAACATTTTATTTTCCAGGGCATCTACTTAAAAAATATAATGTTGTGGGGTTCCAAGTCATTTTCTAGCAAAAAATGCTGATTTTTACATCTAGGAGAGGTATGTCAGAATTGGCTTGGTAGGCAAGTGGTTAAATATACTGTTTACCTGTAAAAGCCTCCCTTGTGTAGAAATCCAAAAGCCCAGAGACTGCTGCAGGGTGCTACCATCTATTATGTAATGTCAGTAGCCCAAACTACTGACACTTACCAGTGGTGGTAAGTCATGCCACTGGCTCTGGAACTATACGGGCAACATCAGATGGGAGGTAAGAAAGCTCAAGAACTCCTAGCCATCACTGAAGAAACCATAGGGTTTCATGAAAACCTGGTTGAAAATGGCTGCTTTATAGCATTCTGCTTTGCTCCTCCCCCAGCCGCTACATAAAAGGTTATGTAGGGAGGTGATTGGAGAGGCGGAGGGAATGGGCTAGCACAAACAGTAATTAGACACTCCCAGAAAAGGTACGGGCTATTGCATGCAAGCAGGTGGGCTATTCTAGGGAATTGGCTCTTCCTGGATCAGTCACATTTTCTAGCAAGTTCAGAGGCACATTGCAATTGAGACTCTATGTTGCCTCCTCACCCCCTATTTTAACCCTCCAAATGCTGCACCACCACGCCAAAATCATGTGACCCCATCGACTTGGATGTGATGGGCGTTCATTTTTCAGCATGTGCAAAGCAAAGCAGAGTAGTCACGGCATGTGTACAGCCCTTCCTTGTTCAGGTGCATGGTCAGGAAGACATTAAAACCATAGCTGTACCATCTGCTTTTTTCTGCTCCCATCTGAAGGAGCCCTTAGGGTTTACATCTACTTTAACTATAATATTTACTTTAATATCATATATTTAACTAACTATTGTGTGTATGTGGATAATGCCTTTGATATTTAACCTTTTCTCTTCCTGCCCATGCCGATAAATGGCCAGACGGAAGCGCTGCCGATGCGGGTGGACGTTTCTAAATGTCTCCCCCGCATCCGTTGCCTGTGCATACTCCCTGGGAGCTCGCTGTACCACGATCGGTGCCCGCTTTGACCTGAGGAACACAGATCACTGTATGGGAACATAGATCGCTGTACGGAACCTCTGTGTGAGGTCCCGATTCATGTGATCACTGATTGGCCAATCAGTGATCACATGAACAGTAGTAAACAAGATGTCACTTCCTGACATCATTTTATACAACTTGTGAAATCTATGAATGATCACAGAGGTCACATGGTACAAGGCTATTCACAACAACCTTGTACCATGTGACAAGCTGTGACCAATCACAGCTTGCACAGTATTTCTCAATGGCTGCAGGAATGCAGCCAGAGAGAAGGAGAAATGATTGCTTTTACAGCTTTATGAGTGTAAAAGCAATCAATGTGAAAAAAGAAAAAAAAATCTTCATCACCCCCCCACAAGTAGTACAGTGTCACTATGGTGACACTGTACTGCTAGGGTGACGGTATGTTAAAAAATTGACTGAATACCCTTCTTAGTGTTCATATAATAAATACCCTTCTTAGTGTCCATATAATCAATATAAACAATCAGAATTTAATCAAAATAACAAAAATAAAAGTAAAGTCCATAAAAATTTCTGCCAAAAAAACTCGCCATGTAAATCCTGTATGTGCCGTGTACCTCAAAATAAAAGAAAACTCAGTAGTGCATTATCCCCACATAATTTCATCAAAATATCACAAATACTTATAACCAAAAAAACCTTATAGATCTCATGCAAAACGCATAAATCCTGCAAACACATAGTGACCTGTGAAATACGTGATAGTGAACCACTCTGTGTATTTATAAATACTTTAGTGAACATTCAGTGTACACATCCAATGTGGCTGAATTGCATACCCTTACCCAAATAAGTAATACGCCAGCCTTTATATATATCCAAAGGAGGGTACAGATATAGATCTGCTAGGACCTTGTGGGTGCTTTCTGATCCCCCAATACTCCTTATTGATATTCTAGTCTCCTTTAAGACTCCAGTACATTCATTCATAGAGAAATGAAGATTCGTATAGTGTAGTATGTAAAGATATAATAACTACAGCAGTGGTTCTCAACCTTCCTAATGCCGTGACCCTTTAATACAGTTCCTCATGTTGTGGTGACCCCCAACCATAAAATTATTTACCCAGTAATTATAATTCATGAGTGTCGTTTTACCTCCAATACTGCTGCTTTCAACACAGTAGCTGCTTTTAACAGAGTAGCTGCTTTCTACACAGCAGCTGCTTTCTACACAGTAGCTGCTCTTTACACATGAGAAATATGTGTTTTCTGATGGTCTTAGGGGACCCCTGTGAAAGGGTCGTTCGACCCCCAAAGAGGTCGCGACCCACAGGTTGAGAACCACTGAACTACAGGCTTTATTGGTAATGCTTACATAAAACGCCTTGTATCAGACATAAAAGATCCCATGAACCACCTTGCAGCAGCTTCCATGAACGCCAACCGCTTTTCCCACAGTTAAAATGGTCGCTTCGCTACTTCTGGTTTCTTGGTCAACATCCAACGTCACGTTCCTTGACGCGTTTCGTCACTTCCTTGACTTCCTCATAAGGGATGTTAAAAGATGTAAATATAATTTTGAAAAATTATAATTTTTGGTTATAAACTAAATTGGGTTATTTTTTTTTTTATCACTAAAAAGATAGATGAATACATTTCGGACAAGATTTATGAAGAAAGATTATTTATTTGCAAAATTTTATAAGAAAAACACTTTTTTCAAAATTTTGGGACTTTTTCATCTATATAGCAAAAAAATAAAAATCCCAGTGGTGAATAAATACCACCAAAATAAAGTTTTATCTGTTTCAAAAAAATGCAAAAAAATTCATATGGGTACAGTGTTGCATGACCGCGCAATTGTCATTCAAAGTGTGATAGCACTGAAAGCTGAAAATTGGCCTGGACTGGAAGGGGGTGAAAGTGTCTGGACTTGAAGTGGTTAAAGTGGTAATAAACCCAAAGCCCAAAATGTATATTGAAGCTTTCTAATCCTTAGATGTGGTGGCTGCATTAGTTTTATTTTTTGGGGCTTTTTTCCCTCTGTTTTCACCTGGTGATCTGGCTAGTAACACATTTCCTGTATTAGAGTGCCTATACTCTGGATGAAGGAGCAACAGAGACACCTTTGGACAGCGGCATTGTCACTCTGGGGGGAGGGAAGTGTTAGATGTACTAGCAGATTTAGACACACTAAACAAATTGAAGCCAACCTCCAACTGACACTTTATAGGCAGTTTATGCAACAGTTTTCTTTTTCTTTTCTTTTTTTTCGGGGGGGGGGGGATACTGTTTTCACATTAATAAATAAAAGCTGATCATTGTAAGCACAGTGATAAATGGTTTGTCTCAGCCCCCCCAACTAAAGGCAGCATGCTCTGTTGAAAAACAGCAGACTTACCGGTCAGATCATAAAGAAAAATAAAGGAAAGAAAGCCTAAAAAAGTAAACTAATGCACCCATCACATTTAAGAATTGGTAAGTTGCAATAAAATAAATGTTTGCATTGGGTTTAATAATGCTTTAAGTTTGCAATGTTCAATTGTTTTGGTTGTTTACATATCTAGGGATTATCTTTTACAGTCATAAAACGCATTCTAAGTGGTTTACAGTTACTGACCCCACGCCAACAAAGACACACATGAAAACAATATGACATCAGTGACACGGACTTCCTCATCCACAGCCCCATATCTTAGAAACAACAATGTTTGTTGCCCAGACACTGGTGCAGCTTATGTGCGCACTTGGCGGTTGTCTGTGCATATATTACACTGTAGATAACAAGCTCCTATATCATAGACAAGAGGATGTGGTTACCAAGAGCCAGTGACATTGGTGAACATGCGATGTAGACAGCTTTGTTTACTGAAACTTCTGGGTTTCACAACGTCTGTTACTTCTACATTGTGATAGATGAACATACGTGTGTCCCTGTATAACTAATGACTTACAAGGAGCTCTACAACGCACAAGGGATGGCAACATCTGAAAACATTGCACTATTTACTTAACAGGGTTTGTATTTGTAGTCACTGATAGCTTACAGTGAACCTGTCATGCCAGAAAATCTGGTACTGCCATTGCCATCCTAAAGCTCTGGTGTAGTTGAAACATTTTATTTTTGGCTATAGCTTCGATTTCATAAGTTACCTCTAATGAAGTGTGTCCTGCCTCCTGCCAAATGTCGCGAAGTGTAGAAATCCTCCCTCCAGTGATGCCGAGCCTTCTTCACAGCAGTGAACCTCAGGAGCTGCATGTGTTAACTGCTTTGGCTGCAATTATGAAGGACTCCCAATGCCTGTCCTCCCCCTTCTTCATTTGCAAAACTCTTGATATTCTATTAAAAAAATTAAACATGTTCTTTGAGTGGAAGGGGGGAAGATGAATGATAGGATGCTCTCCTATGAGGAGAGAAGAGGAAAGGAGAAGAGCAGAGAAAAGAAGAGTAGAGAAGAGGGGAAAGGAGAAGAGAAGAGGAGAGAGGAGAAGGGAAGAGAATAGAGGAGAAGAGGGGAGAGGAGAAGAGAAGAGGGGAGAGGAGAAGAGACGAGGGAAGAGGAGAGAAGAAGAGGGGAGAGGAGAGAAGAAGAGGGGAGAGGAGAAGAGCGGAGAGGAGAAGAGAAGAGGGGAGGGGAGAGGAGAAGAGAAAGAGAAGAGAGGAGAAGATAAGATTAGAGAAGAGGAGAAGAGAAGAGGGGAGATGAGAAGAGGGGAGAAGAGAAGACAGGAGAAGAGAGGACAAGAGAAGAGGGGAGAGGAGAAGAGAAAAGAGGAGAAGAGTGGAGAGGAGAAGAGAAGAGAGGAGAAGAGAAGAGGGGAGAGGAGAAGAGAGAAGAGAAAGAGAAGAGGGTAGAGGAGAAAAGAAGAGGGGAGAGGAGAAGAGAAGAGGGGAGAGGAGAAGAGAAGAGGGGAGATGAGAAGAGAAGAGGGGAGAGGAGAAGAGGTGAGAGGAGAAGAGGGGAGAGGAGAAGAGAGGAGAGAAGAGATATCTCCACTCTGTTCCCATGCATGGTGGTGACAAAGTAAAGATTAGTGCACCAGGGAAAAGAAAAGGGACAGAGCAAACCAGTGTAGGATGAGTAGAGAACAGCCAATGTGTGTTATATCTACCTCCCCTTCTCCATTCATGTGTTTGTATTAATTTCAAAGAACAAAAAAACTATGTGCGAGCGGAGGAGGGGTGGATAAATGACAGATTCCTCTCCTCCACTCACAGGAGATGTTGCGGGTTTACTATTTCCTTATAGGCCCGTTCAGACCTGTGTCTTGTACCGGTACCGTGTGTTGGATGTGTGGCATTGTAAAAAAGATTACTTTGCATTTTTGTCCATTGCAGTGCATTAACACGTTACATCATGTGTTAGCTTGTTTGTGTTGGAATACAGTGTTCATGTATGTTGTACAACAACTACATCAGTAGTCAGTAGAGATATATTCTACAACCAGTAGATGGCAGTGTTTGTAAGTTTGTGGCTGCGTCTATGGTATAATCTCTTGTCTTTTCTCTGAATAAAGTTTCCTGTTTTGCTTGTTGGGGTGAAGCAGAAAATCACACGGGGACAGTCTGTTCTGTAGGCCTAGATACGGAATTTCTAACAGATTTGTATTAAGTCAGGCCATTCGTGATGAAACCAAAGTGCGTTAACGCACTGCAAATGCATCCATTAGTGTGAATCGGCCTGAATGTTACCCAATACTGTGGTTCCAGTACAAGTGTGTCTCTGACACCAAGTAAGCCTGCAAGTCTGCAGTTCAGACTAGTATGGAGAATGGTTTGGGATACATTGCAGCCCAGGGTAACAATCACGCTAGGGCCCTATTGGCTGACACACCTCTGACCCTCTCACATGACCTACTTTGCATCTTTCTACCTTTCTGATTGAAATCACCTCACAGTTAGGGAGATGTTGAGGAGGGAAGGATTTTGTACCTTATAAACAGGGGCGGACTGACAACTCATGGGGCCCCCGGGTAATAGGAGATCATGGGGCCCCTGTGTCCTTCCCCAAACTCAAAAAAGCCTATGAAAAAGGTACCAGGGGCATCTCATGGGGCCCCCTACTGACCCGGGCCCTCGGGCAGTTTCCAAATGGTCAGTCCGCCCCTGGTTATAAAGCATGTTATGCTGGAGGATACGTCATTGGAATGTTGGCACATTACATTATCAGTGTACATAAGTAAACTAAATGCACTTTTATATCCATACAACTAATTGATTTGTCCTGGGACTGTACATGAGGCACAACACACACCACCAATGAATAACTAGTATCCAACATTGTTGTTTAACCGCTTCCCGACCGCCCTAGAGCAGAAAAACTGCTACAGGGCGGCACAGGTGAGCAAAATCACATATATATACGTGATATTGCATTTCCAGGTAGGGGGCATACGCTGCCTACCTGCACCACCATTTACGGCCACATCTGTCCTGGCCAGTGATTACTTGCCGGCGCCCGGTGATTTCCAAGGATCTCCGACGGGGAGGAGAGCTGTTTTGTTTACTAACAGTTCTCCTCCCTGTCAGCTCGGGCACACTGCTTTGGATGGCTGTGCACAGCACAGCCATCCAAAGCAGTGTGATTACAGTGAAGCACACTGACACCGCCCCCTATGTAAAACACTCCCTGCACACAGTTAACTCTTTGATCGCCCCTCATGTTAACCCCTTCTTGCCCAGTACCATTAGTACAGTGTCAGTGCTTTTTTTTTTAGGACTGATCACTGTATTGGTGTCACTGGGGATATCAGTGTCACCAAGTCAGTTCCCCCTCAGTGTCAGAATGCCCGCCACAGTCACTAAGTCACTGATCACCGCCATTACAAGTAAAAATATATTTTTTTAAATTCCCGGTATATATACCACCATTTGTAAACGCTATAACTTTCACGTAAACCGATTAATTTACACATATTGGGTTTTTTTTTTAGCAAAGACATGTAGCAGAATACATTTTGGCCTAAATTTATGACGAAATTTGATTTTTTAAATTTTTCTACTGAACACGTTTAATAGCAAAAAGTCAAAAATATTGTTTTTTTCTCAAAATTTTCAGTCATTTTTTTATAGCGCAAAAAATAAAAATTGCACAGGCTATCAGATATCACTAAAAGAAAGCCCAATTTGTGGGAATAAAAGGACGTAAATTTAATTTGGGTGCAGCATTGCATGACCGCGCAATTGTCTCGCACAACTACACTATAAAGACTTTGTTTTGACCCTTATAATGCTCCCATATGGAGAGTGAACAGAGCAGGAATGGTCGGGTGTTTATGAAAGTATATAGTCTGGTAAGGGGCATGGTGTGTAAGGTGACGGGGAGTGCATTGCACATTTACATTTATACCGTGAATATAAGGGAAGAACCTTTTTGTATCCAAAAGGATATTGCACTATTATTTGGTTTTTTTGGAGGTAAAAATTGAAGAAGAGAAAAGGACAGATTGGAGCATGTTTTTTTTGGACTAATATGAGAGAAGTTGGAAGTTATATACAAGTTTAGATAGGGTAAGGGTGTTTAATACAGCCATTTAGACGTGGACACTAAGTGGGGTGACACATTAGTAACACTGGGTGATTATATTATATTTGTGTGGGATAATGCACTATATTGAGTTTTCTTTTTTTGAGGATTACACGGATTAAAAGAAATGTCTCCATGAAGGTGCAGTGAATTTTGGGAGCACGTGTATTAGTTTGAGGATTATCGCAGACGCTGACAGATTGTTACTTTGACTTTTTGAACTTTCGGGGGAGAAAGTGGAACTTTTTGCGTCTAGGGAGACATAGTATTATTTGGAGTGATTGTTTATTTTAGGTTAACCGCATTTTTGTGAATGTAGAGGAGAGATAGAGAAGAGAAGCGACTCTGTATAGAGGGGAGGCAGAGGAGAGGAAGGACAATATGGAGAAGGGAGGCAAAGGAGAGCAATGACACTATGGAGAGGAGAACTGAGGAGAGGAAGGACAATATACAGTAGAAAAGGGAAGCAGAGGGGAGCAATGATACTGTAGAGAGGAGAGGTGGAGGAGCGGCAGTATGGAGAAGAGAGGTGGAGGAGAGGAGCTATACTATAGATAAAAGAGGTAGAGGAAAGGAGCAGCACTATGGAGTGGGGAAGTGGAGGAGAGCATTGCCACTACAGAGAGGGGAGGCAGGAGGGTAAGGACAATATGGAGAAGGGAGGCAGAGGAGAGCAACAACACTAAGGAGAGGGGAGGTGGGGAGATGAATTGCATTATTGAAAAGGGAGATGGAGGCAGAAATGACACCATGAAAAGAGAGGGCAGAGGACAGGAATGGCAATATGGAGAAGGAAGGAAATTGAGTAGAAAAAGGCTTTTTATAGGGGTGGTGGAGCATTAGTATGGTAGAGGGAAGGAAGAGTAGATGGGCAGCACTAAGGAGAAAGGGTGGAAGGAGATGAGTATCACTATGATACATTTAAAGTGGTTGTAAACCCTTAAATATACCCAGTGAAGTGACTGGCCTCCTGTGATACACAGATAAAACAAGATAAAACAACTCCTCCTACATACGTTGTACCTGTCATTCTGCTGTCTATCTGCAGTCTTCACTTCTCTACATTTGCTCAAGGTTCAGAATCTATAAAGCTTGTCTGAGAGTTCAGAAAAAAAGGTGAAGAGATGAAATTACGCTCTGCAGAGATCAGTGAGGAGAGCTCTGGGAGCTGATTGGAAGGAAGTGACACACCCAGGCCCGGACTGGCCATAGGGTACACCGGCATTTGCCCGGGACCATGTGTCCTAGAAGAGCGGCCTGTGGATGACCGAACCACACAGCGGGAGGTAAGTGGACAGGGTTAACATAGACCACGGCCTGCTATGCGGCCATGCCTACAGCAGGGCTGGTTCAGGCAAAGTGCGAGGTGCAGAAGAGGACCTGATAGCAGGGGACACACCTCCCAGGCCGGACTCTGGAAATACACTGTACTGATCAGGGGTGGACTGACAACTCATGGGGCCCCCAGGCAATAGGGGATCATGGGGCCCCTGTGTCCTTGCCCAAACCCAAAAGAGCCTATGAAAAAGGTACCAGGGGCATCTCATGGGGTCCCCTATTGACCCCAGGCCCTCGGGCAGTGCCCGAGTTTCCAAATGGTCAGTCCGCCCCTGGTACTGATCATGGCAGGATCTCACCTAACTGTGACGGCTGCACAGCAGAGGAAGGTGAGTGCAGTGCAGCCACACATCCCGCTCTGTAGCAGCAGTGTGTGTGTGGTGGGGGGGTGGATTGGGCTGTCTCTTTGCTGGATTGGGCCATCTCCTTGCTACATGGAGCTGTCCCTCTGATTGATGAGGCTGTCTCTGCACTGGATTGGGTTGTCTCTGCACTGTATGGAGCTGTCTCTTTGCTGGATTGGGCTCTCTTTGCTGGATTGTGCCATCTCTTTGCTATATGGAGCTGTCTCTTTGCTGGATTGGGCCATCTCTTTGCTATATGGGGCTGTCTCTTTGGTGGATGGGGCTGTCTCTTTGCTGGATTTGCCTGTCTCCTTGCTATATGGGGATGTCTCTTTGCTGGATTGGGTTGTCTCTTTGCTATGTGGGTATATCTGTCTTCTGGATTGGGCCATCTCTTTGCTATATGTGACTGTCTCTTTGGTGGATTGGGCTGTCTTTTTGGTGGATTGGGATGTCTCCTTGCTCTATGAGGATGTCTCATTGCTGAATTGGGCTGTCTTGTTGCTGGATTGGGTTGTCTCTTTGCTATATGGGTATGTCTCTCTGCTAGATTGGTATGTCTCTCTGCTGGATTGGGATGTCTCTTTGCTATATCAGGATGTCTCTTTGCTGAACTGGGATGTCTCCTTGCTGGATGGGGATGTCTCTTTTCTAGATGGGGCTTAATCTTTGCTGGATTAAGATGTTCCTTTGCTGAATATATGAGGATGTCTCTTTGACAAATGTAGAACTGGGCAGGGGAGGCAGAGAGTAAACGGAGGCAGAGAAAAGGGGAGCATAACTGCAAAGGGCACTGTGATGGGGGGTGGCTGTGATTGCTAGGGGCAGTGTAATGTAAGGGGGACTGCACTGTAAAGGGGTACACACTATAGAGGGATATGCTTTGTTCATATTTTATGTCTGAGGTTTACAAACACTTTAAATCAGAGGAGATGAATACAGCTATGGAGAGAGGAGGAGGAGAAGAGAAATGGCATTATGGAGAGGGAAGGAGAGGAATGGCATTATGGAGATCTCTCTGTTGTCTCTTCATGCATGTTGGTGACAAATTAAAGGTCCACTAAGGTCAAGAAAAGGGACAGTAGACCAGGTTATAGTGAGTATAGAAACAGCCAATGTGTACTACCACAAGGCAGAGGTAGTGTGATGAGGGTTCTAATAGCTCCAGTTTCTGAGCACTACTGGAGCCAGAATAGTCCTGGTCACAAGCTGAAGAATAAGATCTGCTGCATGGTTGTTGGTGCATACTAACCACATTCAGATTTCCATGAAAATGTGAAAATTAACTATATGCCTAAGGACTTGGACAGCAGCATGGATGGAAACCCTCCAAGAAACAGAGGAGTAGAGATGGACCTTACCAGCCCAGCAAAGTATGGCTTTGTACACACAGGCTTCAGTTTGTATAGGAGCAATGTGTACAGCAAACCTTTTGATATTAACAAAATCTTCAGTAAGCTTCAAGATGTTTTAAAAAATATGCCAGAAGGCTTTAACGGACTTTTAGCAAGTATCAATTAATAGCAGGCCAGCGTGAATTGCAAGGCAGGCTAAACAAATTTAGCCTTTGGCAGACAAAACAGGTTTTTTTTTATAACTGTGTATTTAGTGCTTTGGCTGGAGTTCATCTTTAAAGTAAATCTGCACTCCATTTTTTACAAGATGTCTGCTTTACATTATTTATTTTTTATCTCTCATTTTATTTTACCTCTAATTTAGTTTCATTTTGTTACTAGGGGTCAGTCCCCAACTTTGTGGCTAAAGTTAAACTATGGACAAAATGAAAAACTGCCTTTTCTGCACGGTGCAGTCTATTACTAGTGTTGATCAGGGCCGTGGATAAGGGGGTATCACCAGTCCTCCTGCCCAGGACAGCAAAGGGGCCCAGTCAGCTGGGTGAATCAGATGTGGGCAGGGAGAGTGATCGGCACGGCAGGGGGGCAATTACTGGATCCGATCCCCTGTATGGTTCTCTCTACAGCAGCTGAAAGGTGGCTTCTTCTCCTCTTCTTCCCTCTGGCTTTCAGCTGCTGCAGAGAGAGCCATACAGGGGATCTGTTCCAGTAATTGCCTCCCCTATGCACCCATGTCCCTCCCCGTGTACCATACATTTCCCCCCTACTGCCCAGTTCCTACCTGCCCCCCTCCTCTCCTTAACACCGACAGCTGCAAGCACACAATAGGATCTCTCAGGATGCAGAAAGTGGGAAGGGTCCTGTATATATGTCACGTCTACCAGCCTCTGCCTTTCCTGAATGAACACAGTGAGAGATCGGTATCAATCACTCACTGGGTTCATTCATAACTGAAGCAATAGTAAACTGTTTTTTTTGTTTTGTTTTGTTTTTTTAGGGGGGCGCTGTCAGGTTGCCTGTATGAGGCCCTGTGATTTCTAACAGCAGACCTGGTGTTGATACAGATGTCTCTTTGTAATAACTGCCATCCCACTGTCTCAGTTGCAAGTAAGGGTAATCTGATTGGACTGTGAATTATTGCTTGGTCATGAAGTCAGAGAAATCCAGACCCCAGAAAGTTAGTGAAACTAATGTAACATAACCCTGGAGTCGTAACTGGTTTGTTTGGGTCACTCTGCCCCTCCAGTGATGACCCACCCAGTACCTGGACCCCAAGTGGTACCAACACACTCAGAAACAGCTTAAATGGGCTTTATCTTGGGTCCAAGGGCCATTTTAAAATGGTGCTGGGATCAAGGGCTTTTAAACACACTCCTGGCTGCTACAGTGGCCAGGAGTGTGTGTACTCATGTTAAGGCAGCTGTCAGCATTTAGGTGGAAGTAATTCGGGCACCGTGTATCCTGGGCTCTCCGGTCCCACCTGCGGGCCGGGGGCGGACAGGGCCGATGTCACTGGGTAGGGGGGAAGAGAGCTGTGAATGAAACAGGAAGAGATGTGTATTACAGAGAAGTCATTGTCGCTGGCTGTGGAAGCAGCTAATGGAGCACGGAAAATGCTGAAGTGGTTAACAGACATCTGTTTATTCCCTATGGTAATAAAGGATGGGTTAATCAATATGGTAATCCTAAAATATACAACAATCCATGCAGCAGAGATCACCACAGTAAATAATGGCAGGGCTGAAAAGAGTAGGGACAGGATCCATGTTGGGTAGGAATAGCATACTTAGCTGTAGGGAAAGGTTCCTGGTGAGAAGGGACATACTAGGGACACCATGGTCCACTCTCATGGATATCTGGACCACAGTACTGTGATCTAGACTTGCACTGGTCTACTGCTGATTTATAAAAGGGACAACCTTGCTGCTGGAAACTTGCCTTGTGTGTCAATTTTGTATAAACCTTCCACATATATGTTGCCTGGGTTTAGATGCCACTGTTTCCAAACTGTCTAGAACTCTACAGCGAGTAGTTGAAGCTGGTATCATAGACATCATACCAAGGGCTAGTGTTAGTGAAGGTTGCTCCACTGGACTCTATGCACCATTCTTCCTACTGTGGTACCAACCACCTGACCCTGTTCGCAGGCTATTGTCAGAACAATGAGGATGTCACTACTACTTTTATTGGGTTTGCAAAGATATTTTGTGCTCACAGAGTAGATTTATATCCTTTGTGGCTATTGAAATATACCTTTTAATGGAAGCCATTGTGCCTGGAGTTCCATTTTAAGTTTTAAATCGTACTCATATGACAATATACAGGTTAGCCTTCAGAATTACACACACATCCTTTTTTATCTAAACCAGCCAAAGCTTTAAGGCTTTATACAAGCCTCACAAACCATATTTCCAGAAAGGTTTTTTTTTTTTTTTGACATTCATAGAAGTCAGACCACATGATCTCGTACACTCCACAGCACACGTGTTAAACCCAAGCTGAGGGGGTGAATGGTATGGAAAAAAAAAGAAGAAAGTGGTTTTAAAGAAATTTTTTAAAAAGTTGTCCAAAAGCCCCAATAGAATAAAAGACTTCTATTACTCTTTCATGTAGAGCAAGGAGCACATAACGGATGTGACCTATTCACCCTGTGTGACTTACATAACCTGTATGGGCATAACTGCTGTTTCTTAATATAGATACTCTTTTGCCGTGCACCTGGGGTTACATTTATAAAATGTGCACATATTAACCATCTGTGCTCATACTAAAAGCATTCTGTTGGATCTTAAAAAAAAATGCAACTGAAAGTACTTTTAGAATAAGACTCATTAAAGGCTCATTAAATGGTTTCTTTTCTTTTGCAAGAAATGTTTTTTCCTTTAAAATGTTAACAAAAAATATATTTTTTGAAACTGTCCCATAGTTATCAAAAGATGAGATTGTGACCCTACCAAATTTAGCAGCATACACTTGCATCAGTTTACCTTGCTACATAGTTACATTGTTGGTAAGGCTGTGCACAACTATGTGTATGTCACTATCTTATTCTATATCCCTATAGATTGCAGTCAGTAAGAAACACATCTAAATGTTTTTGAATTTATCTACATTCCCCTGCTGACACCGCCAATTGTGGAAGGGAGTTCTGCATCTTAACACTCTAACAGTAAAGAATCCTTTATTCAGTTTAGGATTGTACTTCCTCTCCTCCAATTTTAATGTGTGACTGTGTGTCTTCTTTAGAGTCCTTAGTTTCCTGCCAATCTTAAAATCACCATTTGAAGATTTGTATATTGAGATCCTCTATCCTCTCTCAAAAGGATAAGTTCACATTTGGAATATACTACATACTCTACCCATATTTGTTTTCACAGATGTAGTTTATTGATGTATTATTATATTATTATTATACAGGATTTATATAGCGCCAACAGTTTGCTCAGTGCTTTACAATATAACGGGGGACAATACAGTAACAATACAGTTCAATACAAGAGGGATAGGAGGGCCCTGCTCCTTGGAGCTTACAATCTAGGAGGGAGGGGCTAGTGGTACAAAAGGTAGTAACTGTGGGGGATGGACTGGTTGGAAGAGTAGAAGATTCCAGTATTAGCTGAGGGCAGGATAGGCTTCCCTGAAGAGATAAGTTTACAGAGATCACCTAAGAGTGAGCAGAGTAGGCGATAGTCTGATAAATTGGGGTAGAAAGGTCCAGAGGATGGGGGAAGCTCTGGAGAAGTCCTGGAGACAAGCATGGGAGGAGGAGACAAGGGATGTAGAGATTAGGAGGTCTTGCGAAGAGCGGAGAGTACGGTTCGGGTGATATTTAGAGACAAGATCGGTGATGTAATTTGGGGCAGAGTTGTAAATGGCTTTATACATTATTGTTAGTGTTTTGAATTTTATCTGTTGGGCCAGTGGAGGAATTGGCAGAGAGGGATTAGTACAAGCGCAGCTGGCACAATGAAAACAGCAATGAACAACAAAATACAATAATCAGTACGCTGTAGTGGGTCACAGTGGCTAAAACTGTGACATGAGAGCATATAGTAACAAAATACAAAAAAAAGCAGGAGCTATGCAATTACCAGCAGGTAATACATATAGCAAATCCAAGGGGTGGTATTGGTATAGTTCCAGGATCCTAATTCAGAAAAGCAAAGAAAAGGACAGGGGGGGGGGGCAAGAGGAAGGGAAAAGAAAGAGAGGGACCAAGCAGGGGTTAAAAGAAGGGAATAAGAGGACAACAGGGAAAAGGGAGGGAGGCTGGGAGAAGGGAAACCATTACACAATGGGAGATGCCAAAATATATAAAACAAACATCATACTAAGCAAGTACCCCAGGAGTTTATCCATGCTGCCCAAATTTTGTCAACTTTCCTGGGGAAATTGCAACTTTCATAAGTAAGTTTGTACAATGGTAGTACTACATTAATGGCTACATGCCAAGAAGACACAATAGGAGGCAAAGGTGACTTCTACTTAAGAAGGATCTTCCTCCGGGCAAAAAAGGTGGCAAAGAAAACAAGCAATTTGACATAGTGGCCCAGCTCGCCACCATCAAGCACCCCCAAGAGCAACACCTTGGGGTCTAAATCAAATACGTATGGTTAAAAACATCCACTTTGGACACCCAGAACTCCTGAATTTTAGGACCATGTGATGAAAGGCACCTGAAGCTAGTTGAAACACAGGGGACTAACTGTGGAGTATATGCCTGCCAAACGAATAGGAGTAAAATAGGTCTCTGTAAGAATTCAACTTGGATAAACCTATCTTTAGCTGAGATCATAGTGGTAACATGGCGACTCGTACGGTCATCCCAATCTGGCGAAGTCTGGCAGATCGGCCTGCCATTTAGAGAATAAGTTACACAGCTTAACAGAGTGAGCAATGGCGTGTCCAAAGTAGATTGAGGACAGGGGTTTCCATATTGCACTGGAGGTCAAGAGATGCTCCAGAGGGTTGGATTCTAGGGTAACAGTAGTAGTGAATAGTGAAAGGTACTTTTCATCACACGGTCTCGGCCTGTCCTAAAATTTAGCATGCCTGAGTTTAAGCAACACCACCACCACTGCTTCAAACATGGAGGATGGAAGAGCATCGGAGTTCAAAGACTGACACAGCATCTCATGGATTTGTGGTACCAACTGCTCCGCATAAGCCTTATGAAATTCCATGGGAAGGCCATCAGGGCCAGGGGTTTTACCTGCCTGAAGGGACAGAAGGGCCTTCTGCACCTCCTCACCAGTAAATTGGTCTCTCCAGTTTAGCACTATATGTGGGGGTCAGTCAGGGCAGGTCTACTGCAACTAAAAAGGCAGCCAGGTCAGCATCCTCATAGGCCACTTTAAAGCTATATAGAGATTGATAGTAGGATGCAAAACATGCAGTAATGGATACCATTAAAAGGTCACCAGAGGGGGACCTAAGTCCAAAGATAGTAATAGGACTAGACTGTTACCTAGCCAGCCAGGCAAACAATTTACCATTGTTCTCTCCTGTTCAAAGATTCTCTGAGACTGGTGCAAGATCATCTTTCTAGTGATTGTTGTGTGCAACAGTAATACCTCACCAAGGGCTTCCTGCCAAGAATGATAGGCCTAAGCATCCTGGGAGTGGGTGCAGGCCTTCTCCAGGAGCGTGACCAGGCGTTCAGCAAGATCAAGTGCAGCTTGAGAGGTCTTGCATTCTTGTTTAATAAGGGATTGATATGTACCCCTGGCAAACTCCCTAAAGGTGCCCAAGTAGCACAAGGTGATGCAGAGCTGGCGTCTTGGGCCCAGTAATCCAGCAAATGAGAGTGAAAGGCTGCATCTGCTCTAGTATCTGAGACCCAAAATTGGGAGAGTTGTCATAGGCCCTCCAAAAGGGCCATTGTGGTAGTGAGCGGAAGCAAGAGAGGGGCTTGATTTGATAGAATAGAGATGTTATGGATCTGCAGGAGGACAGAGGTGCCCGCAAGGATCAGGTCGATGTGAGAAAAGGACCTGTGGGTGGCTGAGTGAGGTATAAGCATGTAAAGAAGGATTTTTTCAGCTCCAAAGTCAAACAGGAGACAGTCCTTGAAAGCATATAAATGAGTCTCCAGTGGCCATTATAAAATTGGTGCAGGCCACCTGGCTGAAGCCTGGGGTGCAAACTTGAACAGCTCAACTGGTGGGCAGCCAGCTATGCAGGATTACAGTGAGCTGGTATATAGCAGGAAAGTAGCTGCAATGAGCATAGTGAATACATTACAGAGGTATCGAGGAGTCATCACTTGGCAGCAAACAGGGGACCACAGCTAATTCCAGCAAGATTCTGCAGGAGCAAAGAACAGACCAGAAACCCCAAAAGAAACATTAATTAAAAAAACACTTAATGGGTATAAGGTAGAGCAGGCTGCGCACAAAAAGAAAAGATGAAAAGAAACAGGCATGGCAAAAGGAAGGACCAAGCAGGCTACTTGTGTAAGGTTTCCAGGTCATGGGTCTTCAGGAAAGGTGAAGAACATGACCAGGCCTCCATTTTGTATCTGGAGGCATGCAAGGAACAGCATGCTTTATTTGAACCCCGGTCTTGCAGCTTGGCACGCACTATGTCAAAGAATTTACACTGACGTTGAGTTTCTACTGAATAATCAGGTAAGATCATCAGCTTTGCATTGCAATAGATAAGATCACCCTGGGCTTGGGCAGCCTGTAGGACCAGATCATGATCCTTGAGATACAGAAGCTTGAAGATGAATGTGCATGGCGGCGCCCTGGGAAGTTCACCTGCGGGGGGCATGTGATAAGCCCGTTCAATAGAGAAGTAGGAGGAGAACTGGGCATTAGATAGAAGCTGGGTGAGTAGGGTCTCAGTGAACTTGGTAGGGTCAGTGCCTTCTGCCCCCTCTGAGAGACCCAAAATGTAGAGGTTGTTCCGTCGTTTCCTGTTCTCTATGTCCTCGGCCAAGGCTTTAAAATACCTTAAACTGTTTGTAAAAGCTCAAGATTTTTTACCTTCATGCATTCTATGCATGAAGTAAAAAAATGTTCTCTGTGCAGCAGCCCCCCCCAGCCCCCACAATATACACCTAAGCCCCTCTTGATCCAGTGATGTGCACTGGAGTCTCAGCTATCCTGGGATTCCCTCTCCTCATTGGTTGAGACAGCAGCAGGAGCCATTGACTCCCACTGCTCTCAATCACAGCCAGTGAGCCAATGAGAAGAGAGAGGGGGAGGGGCTGAACCGTAGCTCCCTGTGTGAATGGACGCACGGAGCAGCAGGTGCCCCCATAGCAAGCTGCTTGCTGTGGGGGCACCAAACAAGATAGAGTGCTAGCAGGTTGCTTGTAGTTACATCTTCTTTGGTGGACGGTTTGATACTTTTCCCATGTGGTCCACTCTGGAGCAGTACTAATAAGATATGTTGGCCTGTGGCCCTTAGTGAGGATACTTCACCAATCAGAGTGGAACCTACAGCCAGTGACACATGTTGGGGATTATATAGCTACCTGCTGTTGGAATACAGTGCTTGTGTATTTTATGCAACAACTGCATCAGTATTCAGTAGAGATATATTCTTTAACCAGTAGAAGGCAGTGTTTATAGGTTTGTAGCTGCATCTATGGTAATGTAAATGCTATATCTTTTCTCTGAATAAAGTTCCTGTTTCCCCAAAACAGAAAAGCACATGTGGACTGTGCACTGTCTGTTTTTTAAGGCTATATATGGCATTTCTAACAGGTTATGGCCCAGTCATAGCCAGCTACAGCAAATAAGTGCAAGATACAGCAACAGAAAGAAGACTGCAGTAGAATAAAAGAAAATGTCCAGTAACACAGCTGCAACAGCGCTTTTATTTGTAAATGCAACAAACCAGAACTACCAGTCTTGGAAATTCAAGATGAAAATGCTGCTAATAAGAGGAGGTACGTAGAAATGTAGAAATTAATCAGGCCAGAACACCCTTCAGATGAGTGGATAGAGAAAGATCAGAAAGCTCAGAGCACAATCTCTCTTAGCACAGAAGATGATCAAATCATACATACTACTGTATATATATGTAAGTGTGAAATGTGAAAACAAAAATGTGGAAAGGATTACAAAAGGTGCCTGAAAGAGTTAATCTCAGCAATAAACTGTATTTGATTAGAAAGCCATTCCAAACCAAGCTGATGAACGGCCAGTATATGCAGAATTACATAAGGCACACCTTGGAAATGGTTGAACACCTGAGAGGTATAGGAGAAGAAATAAAAGATTTTCATGTCGCAGCACTATTACCTACTGGTTTACCAGAACATTATGAAATGCTTGTCACAGCACTTGATGCACGTCCAGATGACGGACTGATTGGAATATGTTAAGGGCAAGCTTGTGGATGAAAATAAGTGTAAAACTGAAATCATTATTAGTGACGGTGCTTCTGTTGCAGAGCCTAATTTAAAGACAAAAAATAGGAATAAAAACTATAACATGCAACAAGAAATGCGTCAAGGCTTTGCATGCAAGAATCAGGACCATTTGAAAGCAGATTGCAGGATATGGTAAGCAATAACAAAGCAAACTACAAAAGGCCACAAAAGTTAAGGAAAAACTGATTTTTATTCAGATAATACATATGTTTTTCAATCCAAAAGTTGCACCTCATCTTTTCAGACATGTGTGTTGATTCACGAGATATGAGTCACATGACAAATGACAGAAATTTCTTTATTCACCTTAACCAGAGTAAAACAGAAAAAAACCCCACTGTAGCCACCGGGCAAATAATGGAATCAGAGGAAATAGTTTTCTTTACTGTTCTATTTTCCAGAGTGTCACCAGAAAGAATGTTCTGTATGTCCCTGCTCTAATCTTTTGCCAGTGAAGAAGCTCACTAAACAAGGCAATTTAGTGACCTTCCAGGGTGACAGTTAATTGTGCCATCACAAAAGAGGATATCTTACTTGCAAAGGCTAAAATTACAGATGAACTGTATTAGCTGAACTGCAATGAGGTGGTTAATGCTGCCAAAGAAGAAAACCATTCAAACTGCATTCACACATGGCACAGATGACTTGGGCACAGAAATCCCGACAAGAAATTAACTGAGAATGACTATCCAAGTGGAATAAAAATTAGTCCATGTGATCAAACAAAGAAATACACCAGCTGCATACAAACAAAAATGACAATAAAAGCCTTTCCAAAGCAGAGTAACATCAGAGCTATGAAACCTCTGGACTTTATCACAGCAGATCACATTACTATTGTACAAGATAGATGGCTTTCACTCATGCCATCCATTGTGTACTATTGTGTTGCTGTGATGGGTTACAGTGATCACATGGTACAGACAGGGCCAATCACAGCCCATCTGTACCATGTGATTAGCTATAGCAAAACACACTAAATGAATTAATTTCATTCAGTAAAAATGATTGTTTATAACAGTGAAATTCACTGTTATAAGCAATCATAATATATTAAAAAAAAAAAAAATCCTGATCACCTCTCCAGAGTAGTAGTATTACTATGGTTACACTGTATTGCTCTGGTATAAAAATATACTAAAAAATAAAGATAAAATGTAATAAAAAATAATTTTTTTAAAAAAAAATTAAAAACATTATTAACATTTTTTTCACATACTGTTCTGTGATCACTGCCATGACATTATATGACACTGTACTGCACTGGTGACAGTACATAAAAAAAATTGAGAAAAATATTTTTTTTTTTAATTTCTTGTCCTGGTATTTTCAGGCTTAAGAAATGAGATCGGCCATCAGTACATCAGGATTGATCGATTTTCATATATATATCCAATATATATTTATTGTAACTGTATTGTCTGCTCTTACATTATAAAGTGCTGTGCCATATGTTGACACAATATAAATCCTGTATCATAATAATAAGTTTGTGGACTACAGAGTAAATACTATACACTGATTTTTGGTGAAATGTAGCAGAATACATTTTGGTCCAAATTTATGAAGAAAGATTATTTATATGCAAAATGTTATAACAAAAGCAAAGAAAAAATTGTTTGGTCTTTTTCGTTTATTTAGCAAAAAAATAAAAAGCCTGGTGGTGATTAAATAATCCCAAAAGAAAGCTCTATTTGTGTGACCAAAATGATACAAATTTAATTTGGGTACAGTGGTGCATGACCGCGCAATTGACATTAAAAGTGTGATAGTGCTGAAAGCTGAAAATTGGCCTAGGCAGGAAGGGGGTGAAGGTACCTGGTATTGAAGTGGTTAAAGGAACGCATGTTTATCCGAGAAATGTTGTATGTTGACAGACGTGCAATAACCACAACAGTGTAAATTCAGGCTGAAAGTGGGAAGTGTATGAATAAAGGTGTTTTTCTACTTAGCCCTGTTCGTGACATGTTACAGATATAGAATGACCCATTTACATTTTTTAGGTAACATTTTGAAATCATTTACAAGGACACTACAGTTGAGTCTGTGGTGTACCTTACCTTGTCACAAATTGCTCAAAAAAGCCAAGGACAATGTGGCGCTAGTGGGCTATAGTACTTGTAATAGGATGGGCTCTAGAATATAGGTACCATATCTTCTAATAATGAATAGATACTGTATATGGAAGGACAAAACAAAACAATCCAAAGATTACAACCATATACTGTATAAAAAATACAGTATTTTATTAATATACTTTAAAACTAGAGATGAGCGAATCGAACCAGGCGAACCGGAATTCGAGTCGAATTTCAGGAAATATTCGATTCGCGTCGAATCCGAAATTTTGCCAACTTCGGGTGCGCGAATCGAACATTTCCCGATCAGCCGGCAAAAGTGTCCCTGCAGTGAGCTCCGCTATTTCTGACAGTTCTCTGACAGAAGGAACACATGTTTAGCGGTTGAAACATTGTATCTATTAGTTTCCATTTAGGATACAGATGTTTCAACCGCTGTACATGTGAAGAAGCTATCAGAGAACTGTCAGAAATAGAGGAACTCTGCACATACACTTTTTGCTGGCTTGGAATTATTCTTCTTTTCATCCTACTTCTTCTTCTTCTTCTTCTTCATCCTCATCCTCATCCTCTTCTTCTGAGGATGAGGATGAGGATGAAGAAGAAGAAGAAGAAGAAGAAGTAGGATGAAAAGAAGAATAATTCCAAGCCGGCAAAAAGTGTATGTGCAGAGTTCCTCTATTCTGCAGATACACTTAGAGGAGCTCTGCAGATACACTTAGAGGAGCTCTGCACATACACTTTTTGCCGGCTTGGAATTAATCTTATTTTCATCCTACTTCTTCTTCTTCATCCTCATCCTCATCCTCAAAAGAAGAAGAAGAGGATGAGGATGAAGAAGAAGAAGAAGAAGTAGGATGAAAATAAGAATAATTCCAAGCCGGCAAAAAGTGTATGTGCAGAGCTCCTCTATTCTGCAGATACACTTAGAGGAGCTCTGCACATACACTTAGAGGAGCTCTGCACATACACTTTTTGCCGGCTTGGAATTAATCTTATTTTCATCCTACTTCTTCTTCTTCTTCTTCATCCTCATCCTCAGAAGAAGAAGAGGATGAGGATGAAGAAGAAGAAGAAGAAGAAGAAGTAGGATGAAAATAAGAATAATTCCAAGCCGGCAAAAAGTGTATGTGCAGAGCTCCTCTAAGTGTATCTGCAGAATAGAGGAACACTGCACCTACACTTTTTGCCGGAAACCGCTGTATGGAGGGAATGTCCCATAACTGTCAGAAATAGACTATTTCTGACAGTTCTGGGACATTCACTCCATACAGCGGTTTCAACCGCTGTATGGAGGGAATGTCATAGAACTGTCAGAAATAGACTATTTATGACAGTTCTGGGACATTCACTCCATACAGCGGTTGAAACATTGTATCTATTTTTTTCCATAAATGACATTCTGCAAATACACTTAGAGGAGCGCTGCAGATACACTTTTTGCCGGCTTGGAATTAATCTTATTTTCATCCTACTTCTTCTTCTTCATCCTCATCCTCATAAGAAGAAGAAGAAGAAGTAGGATGAAAATAAGAATAATTCCAAGCCGGCAAAAAGTGTATCTGCAGCGCTCCTCTAAGTGTATATGCAGAATGTCATTTATGGAAAAAAATAGATACAATGTTTCAACCGCTGTATGGAGTGAATGTCCCATAACTGTCAGAAATAGACTATTTCTGACAGTTCTGGGACATTCACTCCATACAGCGGTTTCAACCGCTGTATGGAGGGAATGTCATAGAACTGTCAGAAATAGACTATTAATGACAGTTCTGGGACTGTCCTTCCATACAGCGGTTGAAACATTGTATCTATTTGTTTCCATAAATGGATCCATTTATGGAAACAAATAGATACAATGTTTCAACCGCTGTATGGAAGGAATGTCCCAGAACTGTTAGAAATAGTCTATTTCTGACAGTTCTATGACATTCCCTCCATACAGCGGTTTCAACCGCTGTATGGAGTGAATGTCCCAGAGCTGTCAGAAATAGTCTATTTCTGACAGTTATGGGACATTCACTCCATACAGCGGTTGAAACCGCTGTATGGAGGGAATGTCATAGAACTGTCAGAAATAGACTATTTATGACAGTTCTGGGACATTCCTTCCATACAGCGGTTGAAACATTGTATCTATTTGTTTCCATAAATGAATCCATTTATGGAAACAAATAGATACAATGTTTCAACCGCTGTATGGAAGGAATGTCCCAGAACTGTTAGAAATAGTCTATTTCTGACAGTTCTATGACATTCCCTCCATACAGCGGTTGAAACCGCTGTATGGAGTGAATGTCCCAGAACTGTCAGAAATAGTCTATTTCTGACAGTTCTGGGACATTCCCTCCATACAGCGGTTGAAACCGCTGTATGGAGTGAATGTCCCAGAACTGTCAGAAATAGACAGAAACTGTCACAGAACTGTCCTTCTTCTCATCCTTCTCCTTCTTCTCATCCTTCTCCTTCTTCTCATCCTTCTCCTTCTTCTCATCCTTCTCCTTCTTCTCATCCTTCTTCTCATCCTTCTCCTTCTTCTCATCCTTCTCCTTCTCCTTCTTCTCATCCTTCTCCTTCTTCTCATCCTTCTCCTTCTCCTTCTTCTCATCCTTCTCCTTCTCCATCTTCTCATCCTTCTCCTTTTCCTTCTTCTCATCCTTCTCCTTCTGCTTCTCCTTCTCCTTCTTCTCATCCTTCTCCTTCTTCTCATCCTTCTCCTTCTTCTCATCCTTCTCCTTCTCTTTCTTCTCATCCTTCTCCTTCTTCTCATCCTTCTCCTTCTTCTCATCCTTCTCCTTCTCCTTCTTCTCATCCTTCTCCTTCTTCTCATCCTTCTCCTTCTCCTCATCCTTCTCCTTCTTCTCATCCTTCTCCTTCTTCTCATCCTTCTCCTTCTTCTCATCCTTCTCCATCTTCTCATCCTTCTCCTTCTCCTTCTTCTCATCCTTCTCCTTCTGCTTCTCCTTCTCCTTCTTCTCATCCTTCTCCTTCTTCTCATCCTTCTCCTTCTTCTCATCCTTCTCCTTCTTCTCATCCTTCTCCTTCTCCTTCTTCTCATCCTTCTCCTTCTTCTCATCCTTCTCCTTCTTCTCATCCTTCTCCTTCTTCTCATCCTTCTCCTTCTCCTCATCCTTCTCCTTCTCCTTCTTCTCATCCTTCTCCTTCTTCTCATCCTTCTCCATCTTCTCATCCTTCTCCTTCTTCTCATCCTTCTCCTTCTTCTCATCCTTCTCCTTCTCCTCATCCTTCTCCTTCTCCTTCTTCTCATCCTTCTCCTTCTTCTCATCCTTCTCCTTCTTCTCATCCTTCTCCTTCTTCTCATCTTTCTCCTTCTCCTTCTTCTCATCCTTCTCCTTCTTCTCATCCTTCTCCTTCTCCTCATCCTTCTCCTTCTCCTTCTTCTCATCCTTCTCCTTCTCCTTCTTCTCATCCTTCTCCTTCTCCTTCTTCTCATCCTTCTCCTTCTCCATCTTCTCATCCTTCTCCTTCTCCTTCTCCTTCTTCTCATCCTTCTCCTTCTCCTTCTCCTTCTTCTCATACTTCTCCTTCTTCTCATCCTTCTCCTTCTCCTTCTCCTTCTCCTTCTCCTTCCTGATCTCCAAGGGCATTTAAATTAAAGGTACAGTGTTCTGCACTAATTTAAAGGCTCTCTGAAGCCTAGAAACCCTTTTTATAAGCCATCTTCGTAGCGAAGAAATTCGCATCGAATCGAATTTCATACTGGAATTCGCCGAATCAGCCGAATCGAATTTTTCAATACTTCGCTCATCTCTATTTAAAACATAAAAATACAATAATTGAAATGTCTCGATCATACACGTATCATAGTTACATAGTTAGTCTGGCTGAAAAAAGACAAAAGTCCATCCAGTTCAACCTTAGAAAAAAAAAAAGTTATAATCCTACACCCACAGTTGATCCAGAGGAAGGCAAAAAACCCAGCAAAGCATGATCCAATTTGCTCCTGCTGGGAACCAAATTCCTTCCTGATCCCCCGAGAGGCAATCAGATATTCCCTGGATCAACTTTACCTATAAATGTTAGTATCCAGTTATATTCTGTGTATCTAAGAAACAATCCAGGCTTTTTTTGAAGCAATCCACTGAGCTGGCCAGAACCAACTCTTGAGTCTAATGTTCCTTAACACTTTATATTGTCAATGTCGTGTAATCAATAAATCACATCCAACTTTGTAGCTATATACTTTTTTTTAATATGCTTCCAGTATACAATTGTAGTTGTTTTTACGTTTTTTTTTCACTTTTTTTTTCTTTTCTCCTCAAAACTTAAAGTAATGCTGCTAATGAGAGACCATTTAGTCACAGGTCCAGAAACAGAGCAATTTAAAACCCATTGCTCTCTTAAAAAAACACCACCATCCTAATGTATATCATCTAAATGGCAAACATTTATCAACACTGCCTGATGTTCCCCCAAATGTCAAGGTAATAAAGTCTCAGATTTTCCTGTTCGTACTGCTAGATAATTCCAAACATGCCCAAACAATATAGGAGACACCAGTCCTAGTGTGTATTCAGCCTGACCACCCTGACAGTCAATAATACTCAACCTGGTATCTTCTAGGAGCCAAGAATGATGCCAGAATTAAGACTAAATATTACCATGGGAACCCAGAAGGGGGGTAAAACACCCAGAAAAGAACAAAGAGCTAGCGAACAGTAGATACTGTATTTTAGAATCAAGATTCAAATGACATATTATGCAAAGATGTTTTAGCGTTTCAGTTACACTTTCTGAGTTTCTCACCTAGAACAATTAAAGAAGACCTGGACTGGGAAAGCTATGTCTAAAAATTGCAAGGGCAAGGGACTAGCAACCAGTATTGTCTGTAGGCTTCAAGCAGCTGATCTTTATTGGAGACATCTTGGTGGAGGCATGGCTTGCGCTTTCTCATTAGAGCTGATGACTGTTGGGGAAAAAAAAAAGCAGGAAGAATGGAGAATGGAACACATATTAACAGAATTAATTAAATAGATGCAGGGGGATCCTTCCACTGCAGGTCCTCAGGTAGAGCTTCCTATCCAGCAAGGAGAACAGTGAGCAACACAATAACATCATTAAATGTAACTCTAAGGTGGGCCATAGATTATGCGATTTTCTTTCCCTGATGAACGACCTATGGCCAGCTTTAATCTCCTGGGACTAGTCAGAGGCAACAATAGCTTAGAGCTGAGGGAGTGCACCATAAAAAACTAGTGTATTTCTGCACCCAGGAGGCACAGGTACAAATCGATGACAGGCTGCGGCTGTATGCTGGTAAATGCACATCCAAGTGCTTACATGCATAAAGGGGCAGATGAATGGCCCTGGATGCAAACTGTGTGTGTGAAGGGGTGCACATCTGTACCTGTACTCAAGCAAATCCTCAGATGTGCAGCCAGCTACCAGTATACAGCCACAGCCTGCCATTGATTTTACAATGTGCAACCCTCTGCACCTCTGAGATTGAGCCCTTAGATGATCCCACACTGCAGGTATATACCTATGAGGCTACAGAAACAGAAGGGCCTAGGGGCAGGTTGTAAATTGCTATTCTTTTCAGGTGGAATTTAAGACAAAAAGGTTGATTTTTTAGGGTACTGCCTAATCCACAGTTAACGTTTTATTATTTAATTCCAGTATTTATATAGCGCTATGAATTTACACAGTGCTTTACATATACAGTATATATCTTATACATTCACATCAGTCCCTGCCCTCAAGCAGCTTACAATCTAAGGTCCTTAACTCACATTCATACATATACTAGGGCTAATTTACACAGAAGCCAATTAACCTACCAGCCTGTCTTTGCAGTGTGGGAGGAAACCTACACAGGCACAGGGAGAACATGCAAACTCCAGGCAGGTAGTGTCATGGTTGGGATTCAAACTGGCGTCTCTACTGCTGCTAGGCAGAAGTGCTTACCACTTAGCCACTGTGCTGCTCTTCTAGATGCCCCTGTAACAATGCAGATTTTAAATTTTGTAGTTCATGCCTGGCTTTAACTAAACCAAGGAAGTCAGAGAAAGTTCAAAAGTCATTCCAATATGCTAGGAAGGAACACTGTTAAAGGTTGATTGGACTGAAGTTTGATGGAACCTGTACTGAAAGAAATATGTAGGGTGCCATTGCTTATACAAATGTTACTTGCCAGGATTGGTGATCCAATGGCTTGTATACATTCTGAGTCACTGGCCTGGAAGTACACCAATTAGGAGTTCAGAAGTCACTTGTTGCATGCTTATTTTGGTTCAATGACTCGGAAAGCCACTGGGTCAGCTTCATAAAGGGCTGATAACATTAGCAGAACTCACATTCATATATATATACTAGGGCTAATTTACACAGAAGCCAATTAACCTACCAGCCTGTCTTTGCAGTGTGGGAGGAAACCTACAAAGGCACAGGGAGAACATGCAAACTCCAGGCAGATAGTGTCATGGTTGGGATCAGGGGCGGACTGACAACTCATGGTGCCCTCAGGCAATAGGGGATCATGGGGCCCCTGTGTCCTTGCCCAAACTCAAAAAAGCCTATGAAAAAGGTACCAGCGGCATCTCATGGGGCCCCCTACTGACCCCAGGCCCTCGGGCAGTGCCCGAGTTTCCAAATGGTCAGTCCACCACTGATTGGGATTCAAACTGGTGTCTCTACTGCTGCTAGGTAGAAGTGCTAACCACTTAGCCACTGTGCTGCTTTTCTGGATGCCCCTGTAACAATGCAGATTTTTAATTTTTTAGTGTAACTAAATCAACGAAGTCAAAGAAGGTGCAAAAGTCATTCCAATATGCTAGGAAGGAACACTGTTAAAGGTTGATTGGACTGAAGTTTGATGGAACCTGTACTGAAAGAAATATGTAGGGTGCCATTGCTTATACAAATGTTACTTGCCAGGATTGGTGATCCAATGGCTTGTATACATTCTGAGTCACTGGCCTGGAAGTACACCAATTAGGAGTTCAGAAGTCACTTGTTGCATGCTTATTTTGGTTCAATGACTCGGAAAGCCACTGGGTCAGCTTCATAAAGGGCTGATAACATTAGCAGAACTCACATTCATATATATATACTAGGGCTAATTTACACAGAAGCCAATTAACCTACCAGCCTGTCTTTGCAGTGTGGGAGGAAACCTACAAAGGCACAGGGAGAACATGCAAACTCCAGGCAGATAGTGTCATGGTTGGGATCAGGGGCGGACTGACAACTCATGGTGCCCTCAGGCAATAGGGGATCATGGGGCCCCTGTGTCCTTGCCCAAACTCAAAAAAGCCTATGAAAAAGGTACCAGCGGCATCTCATGGGGCCCCCTACTGACCCCAGGCCCTCGGGCAGTGCCCGAGTTTCCAAATGGTCAGTCCACCACTGATTGGGATTCAAACTGGTGTCTCTACTGCTGCTAGGTAGAAGTGCTAACCACTTAGCCACTGTGCTGCTTTTCTGGATGCCCCTGTAACAATGCAGATTTTTAATTTTTTAGTGTAACTAAATCAACGAAGTCAAAGAAGGTGCAAAAGTCATTCCAATATGCTAGGAAGGAACACTGTTAAAGGTTGATTGGACTGAAGTTTGATGGAACCTGTACTGAAAAAAATATGTAGGGTGCCATTGCTTATAAAAATGCTAGTTGCCAGGATTGGTGATCCAATGGCTTGTATACTTTCTGAGTCACTGGCCTGGAAGTACACCGATTAGGTGTTCAGAAGTCACTTGTTGCATGCTTATTTTGGTTCAATGACTCGGAAATCCACTGGGTCAGCTTCATAAAGGGCTGATAACATTAGCAGAAAGACAGGGCAACAAGAATTGGTTTTAAAAACAGGAACATTTCCAGGTAGAAAATGCTCCAGGAACAAATCTGTAAACCCAGGAACTGTTTTGAAGTCAGGGAGAGATGTTAAATCTTGAAATAGCAGAGTCACTGAACAGCAGTTGATCATTACTATCAGTGTTTTCCCACAAGCAGTAGTAAAATGATCGCAGTGTGCGTTGTGTGTTGATCAGGTAATGTGCTAATAATAGTTAAACATTCGGAAGCCAGGATAGTGACATCAGCAGATGAGTGGCAGAAACTGTGACAAAGTAGTCACTAATTCCTTCTTCTTGCATTGCTGGCATTCCTGATCCTTCATGACACGAGCCGCCAACGAGGGAAGAAAGAAGTCATCACGTTATGTAACGTGAACTCATTCGACCTGCCAAGAGGAAGCGATCCTACAGAACACCTTTTTAAGGCTTTCTCAGTTCACCTGTAGCAAGACGGGAATTTCTTTCTATGCTAAATATATATATATGCTGAAGGCCTGATTATGTGAGCCAGTTAAGTTTAGTACATGACCATCAATGGAAGAAAAGTATTTTGTCTCTTTACACTAAAAGGTTTAATATACAGTATTTCTGAGAAGTAGAATGACTAACGGCAGAACTTTGGAAAAATCAATAACACACAACACTCTTAGTACATGTTGACCAATTATATGTATGTTAGGGGTTATGTAAACCCAACATTTCATGTTCCTGATATGTGCCTGTTTTACCATGTACTTGTATGAAAAAGTGTCCTATTCTCTGTATTGCTTCCTTTGAGCGAAATCCCTGGTGTTCCTGCCAGTCTCTCTGCTTTCCTATTTAAAACTTACCACACTAAGCAGGGCAGCACACCATGGTCAGTTCTCTAACTATGCTGGGAACTCAGTCTGCTCTCCACCAATGATCACACTTGTCCTGACACTCCCTTCCCCATCACCTGTACAGCCATTCACTGGGAATATCAGTGTTCTGCTGTTTCTCCTCCCCCAACTCTTATGAAGCTGAGAACAGAGGGTATGTGATCACTTATAAAAAAGGAGAAAAAGGTATTTATACGTTTTTTTATATATATTCATACCCAAATGTATTTAAACCGAATGGGTTGTTCTTGTTTTACAAGGTGAGGGTTTACAATCACTTTAGGATATGTTGTTAATCTTTGTAAGGGTTATCTCGTGCATCTTGATCTCTCTTTGATTGCTGGATTTCCCAAGTTAAGACAGAGCCATGATCTGGGAGGTCCACAAAGAGCTTATTTTGCAGACTTTTGCAAGCTGAGAAGAACCAGATAATGCTAATAGGGAGATTTGAGGTCATGTTGACATCCTACTGTGTTCTCCGGTGACCAGGTAGAAGTCAAGTTGTTGCCTGATTGTGTTGTGGACCTAATTAAATAGTCTAGGTCAGTTCAGTCACCTGGCTCTAGTAGGAGTGCTTCAAGATAAAGAAAAATGCATTTCATTTGCTTCCTGACCCACTGCCGGTTTCCAAAAAGAAAATAAGTTGTGGCTTTCGACGAGTGTTGTGTTGTCAAAAGGGACCAAGGAGGTCTGCAACTGGTTATGCTCTTTGTGAGATACTTCCTCTGGCTAGCACCGACAAATATGCCTGTTCTCCTCTGGGGGGGGGGGGGGTATACACGGTCGCCATCCACAATACTCACATTACAAGTGTTTGGAATAGGCCATCTCTTGGGAGTATTTCATGGGATGTGTGTATGATGTCAGACACTTCTGACAAAGGCTTTACATTAAAACAGGTCAAGCAGTGATGTCATCTCACACACAAGGCTTGCTGAGGAGGTCTACTGGCATCTCCCTGATAGTGGTTGGTTGAGACTTAAAAGTGGTTGTAAATGTAAAAGGTTTTTTATTCTTAATGCATTCTCAGCATTAAGGTAAAAAACCTTTTTCATGCAGCTCCGGCCACAGCCCCCCCAAATTACCACCTGAGCCCAATCTCGGTTCAGTGCTGTGCACGTCTGCAGCAGCTCCTCTCCCCTCCCCCGGCTCTCACAGACTTGGCTGAGAGCAGCAAGAGCCTTTGGCTCCTGCTGCTGAAAGTCAAAACCTGTGAACAGAAAATGGGGGCCGGGCCAAAGCGGGCTGTGCGTCTGAAAAGCTGCAAACATCCCAGCTCGGGAGCAAGCCCGCACAAGTGTCCACAATAGGAATTGGCTTCCTATGGTGAGCACTCAGCAGAGGGCAGAAACCAGGAGTGCTGGCGAGAGAACCCAGAAGAAGAGGATGGGTGCTGCTCTGTGCAAAACCATTGCACAGAGCAGGTAAGTATGACATGTTTGTAATTTTAATAAAAAAACAGGAAAGCTTTAAATTTGGTTTAAGAGTTTACTCCCACACATGGTGATCTATCTAGCCACCCAGTAGTTATATTATGATGCTTGTGAAAGTTTTGTGCTACTTAAGCACTTTTAAAATGTAAGTTGTTTTCCTATGGGTTTTCATCTTTTAATAAAATGTTATTACTATATGGGAAGCTATCTTTCCCACTTTTTGGGTACCTTTTCCAATTTTGTAAACTAAGAGAGAAAAATTAGTTCTGTGATATGAAGATCTAACGGCTGTGACATACATAGTCGATCCAACCAAGGGCAGACTGACAACTCATGGGGCCCCTGGGCAATAGAGGATCATGGGGCACCTATGTCCTTGACCAAACTCAAAAAAACCTATGAAAAAGGTACCAGGGGCATCTCATGGGGCCCCCTACTGACCCCGTGCCCTCGGGCAGTGCCCAAGTTTCCAAATGGTCAGTCCGCCCCTGGATCCAACTAGTTGGAAGACATACAGGAGTCACCGACAGCCTAAATTACACTATTTGCACAGTTTGACCTTGTAGCGCTTACCCCCGAAGGAACCGCTGTAGTAATGTCCAGGTCTTCCCTGATTTCGTCCCGCAGTCAGGCACAAGATATTTTCACAGTCAGGTGCACACACTTTCGCTCGTTGTCTCCAATGATTATTCTAGAGGTTGTTTTTTTTTTGTTTTTTGTTTGGATAGGGATGGGGGACTTAGTAGGATACTCCAGGAATAGAACTAATTACAGTTGAGTACAGAACGTCCTTAAGTAGCAGCTTTAAGCCTAGTCTCAAAGTCAGGAAGAGGTTAAATTGACAGTGCTCTTCAGGACATCAGCCAGCATCCCCTTGTTAAAGACCTACACTGACTATATAGCACAAGAGAGGTAGCAAAGCATACAGAGTTCCCAAGATCCCACAGTGTCTGTACTCACAAGGCCCAAGGACAGAATGGTAGCCTTCTTCCAAACTATGCCCTGCAGTAATACTAGACAGATCTTTGGGAGACAGCTCCCCTCAGTCATCTTACTGAAGAACCAGGGTCACTCTCTCTCTCACTTCAGGCACTCAGGTCGTCCACCTGAGGCCACATGGCAACAGGTACCTGGGGAGGCAGCGTGCCTTCCACCAGCCTGGTACAATTCTCTCCAGGAAGACCGAGAACTCTGTATGCTCAAAGAATAAATACCTTCTCCCAGCATCCCTCAGGGGAACACTCCCTGGGATTGGCTGAAGTGGCATTAATATTCATAGTGTGTTCTTCATGAGTTCCACCTATACATCCAGAACCTTCCTAGGTTATTTGGATACAGAGGAAAACAGGGGCAGAACTAGCAGCACTTGAACACCCTGAGCATGCACTTCTAACAACTGTAGCTCTCTGTTAAGCAGAAAACCTAGTTAGATTTTCCTAACAGTTCTCCTGTTAAGCAGAGGCGCCAACTATAATCTACCTATCCTAGACCCTATCTAGGAGGCTGCTACAACCTTCTTATAATTTGAGGGTCTTAATATCTGATGAGTGTGATTACATAAAGTGGTGGCACAAGGTGATTACAATTTAACCACTTGCCATCCGCCTGCTGTTTATAAACGGCAGGGCGGTGGCAGTCCAGGGGCGGGTTGCCTTCATAAACGGCACCCGCCTTTTCTAGCTGTGCGCGCTCCCTGGGAGCGTGCAGCACTGCGATCCGGTGCCCGCTGTCTCCTCCGGACACAGTGAAACACCGATCGTCGGACGGGACCTCTGTACGAGGTCCCGATCATGTGATCACTGATTGGCCAATCAGTGATCACATGCAAAGTAGTAAGCAAGATGTCACTTGTGACATCATTGCTTACTACGTGTGAAATCTGTGAATGATCACAGAGGTCACATGGTACAAGGCTATTCACAACAGCCTTGTACCATGTGACAAGCTGTGACCAATCACAGCTCACTCAGTACTTCTCAATGACTGCAAGAATGCAGACAGAGAGAAAGAGAAATGATTGCTTTTACATCCTATATGGGTGTAAAAGCAATCAGTGTAAAAAAAAAAAAAAATCTTCATCAACCCCCACAAGTAGTACAGTGTCACCATGGTGACACTGTACTGCTAGGGTGACAGTATGTAAAAAATAAATAAATAAATAAATAAATAAAAAATAATAATATAAAAAAATAAAATAAAAATGTAAAAAAAAAGTTTAAAAATTATAATTTTTGGTTATAAACTAATTTGGATTTTTTTTTTTTTACTAAAAAAATACCGGAATAAATTTTGGCCAAGATTTATGATGAAATATTATTTATTTGCAAAATTTTATTTAAAAAAACACTTTTTTTCAAAATTTTTGGACTGTTTCATTTACATAGCAAAAAAAATAAAAATCCCAGCGGTGAATAAATACCACCAAAAATAAAGCTTTATCTGTCTCAAAAAAATGGTAAAAAATTCATATGGGTACAGTATTGCATGACCGCGCAATTGTCATTCAAAGTGTGATAGCGCTGAAAGCTGAAAATTGCCCTGGACAGGAAGGGGGTAAAAGTGTCCGGACAGGAAGTGGTTAAAGAGAATTGCCACACTACTGTCACTAATACAGATTATCTGGACATTTTATAAGGACTATTTTGTTTATTTCAAGGATTCATGATTGCATGTTTCGCAGTTGATGGATGCTCAATATATGGAAGTGCTGTTTTTTTTAATGTGTGATGAGTTTTTAGGTAGCTGCTTTATTTTTTTTTCATATGTATTACATTGGGCACAGTGTCACAACAGTTTATATTCTATGGCTTACAACTCTCAAGAATTTTTCCAATAGTTAATTTATGAGCAATTGCCCAGAAAAAGCAAATATTTGACTTTGCAACCACAGGGTGTGGATGTGAAAATCTTTTTGAAGACCATCTCCAACTCAGATTATACTCGAAGAGAGAAATTACTATGTTCTGTAGTAGGGGATGGAGTCTAATGAAATAAACTCTTCTAATTAACTGTAGGATAGGTTGCACTGGACCAGACGATAACAGAAAAGAATATAGAGGAGCCAAAGGTTACCAGTTATGCATGCATTTTCATGCATTTCTTAGTCCATTCCATTTCTTTTATCAAAAGGTTTTATTAACAGATGGTATAGACCAGGGGTGGGCAAACTTTTTGACTTGAGGGCCGCAATGGGTTCATATATTGGACCCGGGGGCCGGACCAAGAGTAGATGAATAATGTGTATGTGTCATCCATAGTAAGTATAGTAATATTCCCCCATAGTAAGCATAGTAATTAATCCCTATGAGCCGATATCTATATGACTTGCGAGCCAAGTTGTATCCACCAAATAACTACCCCCCAAGACGCCAATATGGACACAGTATGTCTCAAGTATATCTGGATCGCACACACCTAACACACAACTACCACTGTGTACATAAAATTAATTTTCCATATTGTGTTGCGCTCCTATTAATAAGTATCTCTTCTATACCACTGGTCCCTTAATAGCACCCAAAATTAATAATGTATGATCAAATAGTCTAATTAACAAAAAAATATATATAAAAAATATGAAAAAGCACATGTGTATACAATTACTCAAAAAATCTTAATATAATAATCACTTATATGAAAAATAACTAAATGTGAATACTAATACACTCTTCAAAAGTACATGATGTTATAGCATAAACGTGATAACAAATCAATAATACACCATGATTAGTGAAAAAAAAGAAGAAAAAATTATAAAAAATATATATGATAAAAAATATAATGTCAAAAAAATATATATATGTGTACTACAAATTAATAAATGTGTGAAAAATATATATAATAATGTCCTTATAATACAGTGACTCTGTGCTTGATTTAATCTTGAATCGGTGACTTTTTGTGAATCCGTGACTGTATA
Source organism: Staurois parvus (assembly GCF_062004578.1). Classification (NCBI taxonomy): domain Eukaryota; kingdom Metazoa; phylum Chordata; class Amphibia; order Anura; family Ranidae; genus Staurois; species Staurois parvus. The sequence continues at coordinate 1,943,617 of NW_028318360.1, read as the reverse complement.
TGAATCCGTGACTCTTTGTGAATCCTCTACACTGTTCAACAAATTTTTATTTTTTGCCAGTTTTGGAAACAAAAGGATCCATTTCTTAATGAATTTCACATTCTGAGTTCAAATATAACAATGAAATTTGTCAATTGGCTCTAGTTTTTCTGTAAACGGAAAGTTTTCTACTATAGGCGTAATGACTACATAATGCACAATAATTATATAGATAGATGTCTTTCCACAAATATAAAGCAAGTGATATTGACTACATAACAAAGCCTAAATGGCATAATATATTGCATAGGATTACCAAGAAAAATTATAGCCATAAACTAAGTTGAATCATTTTAATACTTAGGATTCTCACTAGTTTTGTCTTCAGTTTGTGTCGGTTTTGCTTCTCTTGGCTTTTCTCTTGTATTCGAGGAAAGGGCTATCTCTTACAACTGCACGTGACTACACGCTTCAGGTTCTTCCTCGCTTGACTCAACCACGAAGGATTCTGGTGCTTTAGGAATTGGTAGCCCCTCTCCATGAGGAACTGGACGTATTGCCGATGGAATATTTGGATAGTGCACAGATAACTTTTTCTTCTTATTTAGCCCTTTTACAATTGGAGGCACCATACAAAAGTAACAATTACTAACATGATCTGTTGGCTCCCTCCAAATCATTGGCACAGCGAAAGGCATAGATGCCTTTTTTCCATTCAACCATTGCTCCAGTGCCGTCCCACAAGAATTGCAGCATATATGTGGTGCCCAGCTCTTGTCCTGGTCTCCTATCTTGCAGCCAAAATACAAGTTGTAGGCTTTCTTAATCATTCCTGTTATCCTCCTTTTTTGTGAGATAAAAGTTATTTCAACGCAGATATAGCAGAAATTATCTGCTTTATTCACACAAGTTCGAGGCATTACTGAGTAGCCTATATAAGCATAAAACGAAATGTAAAGACGCTGTCGAACTACAATCAGCTACAGATACTGCAGCTTTTATGCAGTGAAGTGATGCAATTAAAGGCTAATATTGCATCATCTCAGTATACATGCAATTTTCTATTGGTCACCAGTATCAATTGCGCAATATGCAGCTGAAGTTGCATCATAATTTTTAATGGCTTACGTCATTAGATGGGTGAATATATCATGGAAACTAGAGCCAATCAACATTTTTTAGGGTCATTTTCGTTTTCAGCACCCCAAAATTATGTAAGATTAGCTAATTTTATGCCCAAAACTTTTTACCTGTTGAACAGTGTTAGTGCAGATGTATGCTCACCTCCTTATCTGCCTGCAATTAGGCTATATGCGCTTGTGGTTCACCTCCTATGGAACCTGCTTAGATGAGATTTCTCCTTTATAGATTATGGAATGTGGATATCCTTTACCATTGATTAACCCTTCCGGGATTAATCACTCCTTACGAAAATTCCAATCCCCTTATGCTCTCCTCTCCATGCGTTTCTCCATATGTGGAGACAAATTACCAAACATAGTGTTTTATCCTTTTTAAAAATTTCTGCTTTATTGCTTCCAAATGGTTCACTCACATTTGCTGTTTTCAATATAAGGCAATTTGTATGTAACGAGTCCTCCGCGGACCGTTGAGTCATGCACCCGCCGTCTGTCAAACAATCTGTTGTCTGTCAAACAATCCGGCTTTCTCCGAGTGACGTTGCAGCCCCACCCCTACGCGTTACGCCACTGGTCATGTGGCTTCATCAGGGGGTTTTCAAAACCCCCTGGTTTTCAAAACCCCCTGATGAAGCCACGTGACCAGTGGCGTAACGCGTAGGGGTGGGGCTGCAACGTCACTCGGAGAAAGCCGGATTGTTTGACAGACGGCGGGTGCATGACTCAACGGTCCGCGGAGGACTCGTTACATACAAATTGCCTTATATTGAAAACAGCAAATGTGAGTGAACCATTTGGAAGCAATAAAGCAGAAATTTTTAAAAAGGATAAAACACTATGTTTGGTAATTTGTCCCCACATATGGAGAAACGCATGGAGAGGAGAGCATAAGGGGATTGGAATTTTCGTAAGGAGTGATTAATCCCGGAAGGGTTAATCAATGGTAAAGGATATCCACATTCCATAATCTATAAAGGAGAAATCTCATCTAAGCAGGTTCCATAGGAGGTGAACCACAAGCGCATATAGCCTAATTGCAGGCAGATAAGGAGGTGAGCATACATCTGCACTAATTAGAGAATTCACAAAGAGTCACGGATTCATATACAGTCACGGATTCACAAAAAGTCACCGATTCAAGATTAAATCAAGCACAGAGTCACTGTATTATAAGGACATTATTATATATATTTTTCACACATTTATTAATTTGTAGTACAAATATATATATTTTTTTGACATTATATATATATTTTTTTTATCATATATATTTTTTATAATTTTTTCTTCTTTTTTTTCACTAATCATGGTGTATTATTGATTTGTTATCACGTTTATGCTATAACATCATGTACTTTTGAAGAGTGTATTAGTATTCACATTTAGTTATTTTTCATATAAGTGATTATTATATTAAGATTTTTTGAGTAATTGTATACACATGTGCTTTTTCATATTTTTTATATATATTTTTTTGTTAATTAGACTATTTGATCATACATTATTAATTTTGGGTGCTATTAAGGGACCAGTGGTATAGAAGAGATACTTATTAATAGGAGCGCAACACAATATGGAAAATTCATAGTAATTAATCCCCCATATAGTAATGCATCCCCCATAGTAATTAATCCCCCATATAATAATTCATCCCCCATAGTAATTCATCCCCCATATAGTAATTTATCCCCCATAGTAATTCATCCCCCATAGTAATTCATCCCCCATATAGTAATTCATCCCCCATAGTAATTCATCCCCCATATAGTAATTCATCCCCCATAGTAATTCATCCCCCATAGTAATTCATCCCCCATATAGTAATTCATCCCCCATACTAATTAATCCCCCATATAGTAATTCATCCCCCATATAGTAATTCATCCCCCATATAGTAATTCATTCCCCATATTAATTAATCCCCCATAGTAATTCATCCCCCATATAGTAATTTATCCCCCCTATAGTAATTCATTCCCCATATTAATTCATCCCCCATATTAAGTCCCCAAGTCCCCCCTGTGTCAATTCACTTACCTTCGCTCCATTCCAGTCTTCAGGGCGGACTGTGAGAGGAGCCTAGCTCCCCTCACGTTCCTCACGCTGCCCCGCCTACACACATCCTGACAGCCATCCTGACAGTATCACGCTCCGCGGGCCGGATTAAAAGGTCCGCCGGGCCGTATACGGTCCGCCGGGCCGTATACGGCCCGCGGGCCGTAGTTTGCCCATTGCTGGTATAGACATACAGAGCCGTAACCCATTCAATTTCAACACATGCATTAAAAAGCGGCATTGTTTTCCAGCACACAGTAAAGCAGGCACATGGTTTTTAGCACATGAGCTGCAGTGCTCTAGGAGGCAGGCTTGCTTGTTTTGTACATACAGTATATGCATGTTGGGATATTATTGGAAATTAATGGAAATTATCAAACCATGCATGCAGAACATGTTGTAGCACTCATTAACACACATAACACCATAGTGCATCAAGCCTGGAATTTGAAACTTTGCATTCAACTCACAGATGCAATTTATGCCAAATCCAATTTGCTGATATCTGTAGACCTGTGTTTTACAGTTTCCGAGCAGGAAAATCCCTCATGCACAATGAGTTATTTACACTCTACATTTACAGTAACAGCAAACAAGCCACTACTTGTGCATTCTAACAAAGTAGAATTCTTTTGCCTAAGCATGGGCTTTGTGGAAACCACCGTAAAAATCCTATGTAAATGCAGCTGAAAAATTCCAGGCAGCAAAAAAGTATGGAAAAATATAAAATGTGGACACACCTTTTATTCTAACAGATACCGATAACACAATATAACAGAGATGGGGTGTTTTGATGCCATTTTTAAACGTAAGACAGCATGGGGGAATGTGGCAAAGATCACCAGACACTAAGAATGGCACCACATTTCCAACCCCCAAAGACTGATGGATTTGTTTTTGTACAGGCTTGTCTTTGCATATTGATCTTTGCCTTCTATGGAAATAAAGGGCAAAATCTGCAACAAGAATCAGGGATGGAATAAGGCAGAATGGGGCCCTCAAGCAAGATAACAGCTTTGACCCCCTATCTCTTTAATTGAGTGCAATAGACACAAAGAAGCAGACTTATCTATATTGTCCATACAGGTATGTCCCCATCAGACACCAAATACCCAGACCATCCTTCCTTGTAGAGACAAGCAAGTGCACAGCTTTGACCATTTGTGCTATCCACCTACAGAAGTATGAAGGTTATGAAGGTTGTTGTATGGCCCCCTAGACATCAACAGGACTCAAGGCTCCTGCCTAGGCTGCCATGCAGATGATCTTGCTTTGAATTGAAAATTTCATCAAGCTTCCAATTCTAACCAGCAAACAAAGCAACTGTGTGAGGAACCCTATTTAGTTTTATCTTAATCTAAATCATGTATGATCAAAATGGAGGCAGGGATTTTAAAGGATATGTTCCCCTTTTTGACAAAAATAATAAATGCACATTTTTTTGCAGGTAAAAAAAAATTTGCATTTATTATTCTTGTCTGCAGGAGCCTGTAAGGCATTGCACCAGCGATCAGTAGATCGCTGATACCATGCAGGTCCTGCAGACCTCTCAGAATATTTGCTTGTCGTAGGGGATGTCTGAGCGAGCAGATATTCTGACAGGAAGCTTGAATGAACTACCACAGCACTCCACAGCACCGTGGTAGTTCATTAAAAACTACAAGCCAACAGCTGCTAAGGCTGCAGGGACTTGTAGGCACTCATTCACAGAACTCTGTGAATGAGTGACGCGGCTGTGTGAGCGGAGCCCGCACGGCCACGCTGTTTTCAAATCCGGCAGATAGTACGGGGAAACTTCTCCCCATACTATTTGTCAGGGGGGGGGGCAGCTATGGGAACATGGTACATGTTCCACCCTAACATGTTCCCAATGGTGAACATGTCCTTTAAGCAGGACTAATATTTCCTGTAATATGATTCTGTTCTGTACTACAAGATTCCTTGGGCTAGAAGGATCTGTCAGTCAGTGGAAAGTGCAAAGCTGAACATAATAAAAGTGAGCAGAAGTTTGCCAACTGGTTGACGGTGGACAGTACCTACAGTAGACACCTGTAAGTACTGTACTGTAAAGTTATCAATCTGGCCCCTTTGGGTGCACGTCTCTGCAGTAATGAAAGAAAAAATTCTGAAACACAAATTTGTTGATTTGCCTTTTCTGATACAAGCTGACAGGGAAACAAACCAAAAGTGTAGACATTGACATCCAGAGTGAAAAGCAGAAATACCTACCTACCTACCAATTTTGACAATTGGCTACAAGGGTTTTGTGCCTATGCTAGCATTGTCTGTGAGTATTTTCCTGACATGAGACCTCTTTGGTTGTAGATCTAATATGGGCCAATAAGGTTAAGGGGGGACAGGGTCAATCCAAAATTATCAGTTCTTTTGGCATTTAGATTTGACTGTCAGGATGGTAGCCAATGGCTGCTGTAAAAGTGTCCGTATATCCCATCAATATTTCAGTTGGCTTTCAGCACAGCATCTAGAGGACCAACACGTGTATGCCAGCTTTTTCATGAAAGTCACAGCAAATAGTATACCTAAATCACTTAAAAAGATCAGGTATAATCTTACATATTCAATAGGTTCCTAAGTTATTTAAGACAAAGACATGGAGGAGTCCACAGTACAGCTTTTGTCAAAAGTGGAAAGTGAGTCTTTCATCTGCCTCCTTTTTACGGGGGAGGGGGGGATGCACCATGGGTGGAACAGAAGCATAATTTACGCTGATCCGGAAATAACAAAGATATAAACTATGAAATACCTACATGTAGAACACAATAAATTGCATAGCATTCTATATCCCAATTCAAGTTTCACACTGTAGGCAGTGTGACCGTAATTTGTTGTTCGGAAAAAGTATATTTGGCTCACTGCATCAGTGATGCCTGATTCTGCTATTTAGGTTTGTTCAGTGTCATCTGCTGCTGCCAGGCTGATAACTCCCCCTGTCTATAAGAACCTGGAGAAGATTCTAGAACATAAATGTGGAGCTATGAAGATGGCAGCATGAATATTGATACAGCCCCAGCCTATCCAATAGAGACTGGCTCTGATGGCATGCTGGGTAACTGTATATATCAGAGCACACTGGGCTCTGGGTCTTTCCTGCCCAGAACTACTCTAGCCTGACAGAGGGCATGTTTCCCTCCCCGGCATCTGCTGCTGTGTGGCCTCAGGTGGGCGTCCTGAGGGCCTAAATGCTGAGACCCAGGTTCTTCTAAAGCTGCCTAAGGGAAGGTCTACTGGAGATCTGGTCTGGTATCATGGAGGAAAGCTGCCATCTGCTCTTGGGCCTTGTGAATACAGACACTCCTAAAGGATCTTAGAGATTGTGTGCTACTTAACCCCCTCTGGGGTTCTCCTCTAGGACGTCAGTGGTGGTTCTGAGCTAATGGGGACACTGGCTGGTGCAAAGGGCTCTGCTCAAGCATGCTACTACTTTTACTTCTGCTGCCCTAAAGCTGAAGTCTACTGTTTGCTTCAAGCACGGACTTCATCATAGCTTATCCACCTAAAGTCCTCAAGTATATAGTTCCTAATTTTGGAGTATCCCACTCATTTCCCTTATCCATATCCAAGTTCTCCAAAAAATAAAAACAACATCCCTAGACTGGTCATTGAAGAAAACTAATGAATGTGCTGCGTGCTTGGCTGCAGGGCAAAGATTGTGGGGAAACCTGGACAGTATTCCAGAGGCTCCAGAGTAATGCTGCAAGTATGTACCATTTTTTAAAGAAAACATGAGTGAGCAGGCAAAGCTCATTTCTTTATTTCTTATGGGATTCATATTCAACTGCAGGTCATACCAGATTGGCTCAATCATAAAACAAAACATGACAACAAGTAAACAAATAAATTGACCCCTGTTGAAAAGTCTGCATACCCTTAGTTCTTAATACTGTGTATTGCCCCCTTTAGCATCAATGACAGCATGTGGTCTTTTGTAATAGTTGTCTATGAGGCCCCAAATTCTTGCAGGTGGTATAGCTGCCCATTCATCTTGCCAAAATGCCTGCAGGTCACGCAGTCTTTGGTCATCTTGCATGGACCACACGTTTGAGATCTCCCCAGAGTGGCTCGATGATATTAAAGTCAGGAGACTGTGATGGCTTCTCCAGAACCTTTACCTTTTTTCTGCTGTAACCACTGGATGGCCAACTTGGCCTTGTGGTTAGGGTCAACATCGTGCTGGAACGTCCAAGAACATCCCATCCAAGCACTGCTTTCATGCATAAGAATGCAAATTGTCTGCCAGAATTTTCTGATAACATGCTGCATTCTGTGAGGCGTTTCAAGGTGTTGTTGGGCATATTGTACCCAGGTGTTTTGTGTAAAGGCTTCTTTCTGGTAACCTGATCATGCACCTCATTTTTGTACAAGTATCATCATACTGTGTTCCTTGAAACACCATACAGTCTTCTTCCAGAGCAGCCTGTATTTCTCCTGAGGTTACCTGTGGGTTTTGCATTGCATTCTGAACAATTCTTCTGGCAGTTGGGGTTGCAATCTTTCATGGTTTACATGACCTTGGCTTGGTATCAAGAGATCTCTGAATTCTCCGCTTTTTAAAAAGTGATTGAAGGCTTTGGATATCTTTTTATATCCTTTTTCTACCTATATATAAAGTTTCATTACCTTGTTATTCAGGTCTTTTGACAGATCTTTTTCCAAATGAGAGCTAACAAACTGACTGACTATTTATACACAGACATCTACTGCAATTTAAACAGTCACAGATGTGGGAAATTAACCTTTAATTGCCATTTTAACCTGTGTGTATCACCTTGCGTGTCTGTACCGAGGCCAAACATTCCAGGGTATGTAAACTTTTGATCAAGGCCATTCAGGTGATTTCTGTTATAATTATGATTTAAAAGGAGCTAAACAACTATGTGATAATAAATGGCTTCATATGATCCCTATCCTTAACCACTTCAATACCGGACACTTTTAACCCTTCCTGCCCAGGACAATTTTCAGCTTCTAGGCCTCATGCACACTGGATGTTATAAAAACACCAGTAGTTTTAGCTGTATAATGCGGTTTTGTTGCTTTTTTTAGCATCTTTGTATTAGCATTTTTAGTGTTTTTTTTTTAGCTTTTAGCAAAACTAAACTCCCAGAAAGCTTGAGGCTCAAGAAGAGAAACTCCTCTTCAAACACCATAGTTCTGGGTTTTTTCCAGCCTGAAAACATTCCTGCAAAAAGAAAAACACTGATAAAAGCCTATGTGGGCATGGACACAGGAGAACATGCTGAGGAGTTTACTGGCTGAAGAAAAAAACACCTGACGGCCAAAGCAGCAGCTGTAAAACTCCCAGTGTACATGAATCCTCAACACTGTCCCACTCTGAATGACAATTGTGCATTCAACACTGTACCCATATGAAATTTTAATAATTTTTTTCACATAGATAGAGCTTTCTTTTGGCGGTATTTAATCACCACTGGGTTCTAATTTTTTGCTAAATAACAAAAAAAGGGCAAACATGTTGAAAAAGAACACATTTTTCTCTGTTTCTGTTATAAAATTTTGCAAATAAATAATCTTTCTTCGTAAATCTAGGCCAAAATGTATTGTGTTAAATTTTTTTGGTGAAAATAACCCAAATCAGTGTATATTGTTTAGTCTGTAGGAAAGTTATAGAACTCATAAACTATGGGAAATACTGTATATCTGAAAAATGATCAGCCCTGAAGGACTGATGGCCTATCTCATTTCTTGAGTCCTTAAAATGCCAGAACAGTACAAATATCCCCCAAACAACCCCTTTTTGGAAAGTAGATAGCCCAAGGTATCTAGTAAGAGGAATTGTCATTTTTGTCAAATTTTTGGAAAATAAAGAAATTCGTTTTTTTCACTTTATTTACATACTGTCACCAGTGCATTTATCAGTCATCCGCTGTGTCCAGGGATGTCATATGATGTCCTCTCAGAACAATAGGGCTCCCACACAGCCGTCATTGTACAATGGCCCAGGGGAGGGGACACTTGTTCCTTGACTGCACCTACCTTAAAGAATAAATTCATGAAAACATTTGGGGACTGTATGGCAACCAGTGACTGTTGAGACAATAAACACATTGGTCAGGAGTATGCAGTGTACAATACAGTGCCACTTAAATTGACGGCGCTTTATAACTACCTGTAATAAATACATAAGAATATATAGCATAAAGCACAACTCACAGAGTGCAATGGTCAGGAGTATGTAATGCAGTGCCTCTTACAATGCTGATCAGAGGGAGGAAAAAAATGCCCTGGTGCCACTGAAGGAAAGAATGCACCCCCCCCCCCCCAAGGCCTGTGAGAGGAAGAATACCATTGTGTTTGTGCTCAGTGGGAGAAATAAGTGCCCAATAATTTTTGGCAATAGGATTCAAAAAATCCCTTGCAATGATGTCAATGAGAATTCAGTTACTTACATTGGTATCATTGGGAGTTCCATTCCTTACACTATTGTTCAGTGGCTTCAAAGAGACACAGGCACCCTGTCCCAGGCCACCCGCTCATGGCTCTAACAGGTGACATTATCACTAAAACTATGAAAGCATAAGCAGGAGTTTACTCTGTTTCATAGTAGAGACATAGGACAGCCTTGCAGAGTTTCAACATTTGCTGGCAGGACATGTCCTGGACCCACAGGACACTAGGATCTTGATAGAAACCCATGATAGACTGGAAAGCCAAGTTTGCAATCCTGCCCCTTCCCTAAAAATAATAAACTCCACTGCAACAAAGCTACAGTTTGGTAAGTTCAACTTATAAAAATGTTACTATTTTAAAAATAATGTTATTGCTGTAGAAAGGAAATGTACATCATGATAATACAATACTAAATAATATGGATAGCAAAACAGTACAAATATTTGGACAAGTTATTTGAGAACAGACATCTTTAAACCATGGAGGCACTTTGAGAAATGTTTGATCATTTATTCAATGCTTTCTCAACATCCTACAGCAATTTTTTTTTGAAACATAAAAGTTTAAACTAAACTAATAATAAAGATAGAAGTAGAAAAACTACTTGGAGTGTCTCTGCATTTACAAATAGCAGGGCCCTCCTTTCCCTCTTGTATTGAACTGTATTGTTGCTGTATTGTCTCCCCTTATATTGTAAAGCGCTGAGCAAACTGTTGGTGCTGTATAAATCCTGTACAATAATAATAATAATAATGTTTTCCGTGTATCTGTTTACTCGCTGTTAGTATTGTCAAGCTGTTTACTGCATAGCCCAACAGTCATCAAAATGATCCAGTATGTTAAATATGGATAGTGTCCTCCCCTAGTACATCTTCTAATGTTTCCTAAGAGTCCACCCATCTGAACCAATCACTTGAAATTTATTTTGGATAGTCTCTAGCTTCATAAGTCAATTTATAAAATGGAAGAGCATTGTGTATTAGTTTTATCCAGGCCTCAATTAGAGATGGGAAGGCCTGAAAAAAACAGAAAAATTGGAAAAAAAACTTTTTTCCATTTTTTCCCCCAAATACATTTTTGGTTTTTTTTCTGGAAAAATTAGAAAAAAAAAATAAAAAAGAAGTGTGGATAATGTTCTTTTAAAATGATAAATAACATATCTATGACATGGTAGTCAAACTATATAACATGAAGACCTTAACCTCCCTAGCGGTCTGATTATGTCAGTATTTCTGTGATCAAAGCGGTACATTTTTTTGCATGGAAATATGTAGTTTTTTTATTGTAGGCCTGTAATTTTTAGGAATAACTCACTGAAATCTGTCCGAACAAGAGTCTAGTAAAAATCCTGGGTATGTTAAAATTTGAAACACGAAATCATAAATTATAATTTATTAAATAATCATAAAAAATAATAATATAATAATAATACATTTAATTCAATAATATAATCAAACCAAAAACACTGAAATTTGAAATAGAGCGCCAAGTTCGCACATCGCTGAGCAAAGTCGCAGAATCGTTTTCAGTGTCTGATGACGAATTTCCCCACAAATCATTATCACTCAATTCTGCAAGTGGTTCTAATTTACTATCGCTGTTCTCTAGCTGGTCTAAAACCGCTTTTGACCTAAAGGGACGTTTTTTGGACGCCATGGACATTTCTCAGTTTCCAGGCAAAAAGAACAGTAAAAATGTAGGCAGGGCACAGGACAAAGCACTCGGGACAATATGTATGTGAAATGGTTTGATACAGTAATGTTTTACTATGTGATTTTATCTTCCATTAACCTCCGCCAGGGAGGTTAATGGAAGATTATGAGATTTTATGCAAAGTTCTCTCAACTGAAGACAGGCAAATCCTGGAATACAATGCAAGTAACACTGTAATTCTCAATGAAGTTCCCAGACAAGAGAAATGTACATTTCTGCCACTAGGGGGCACTGCAGGGCAAAGGCTCCAATTTAAGTTGATAGTGGGCTCCATCTTGTGCCTCCTACAGTTGGGTGATCCTTGGGATACAGTAGATCATAGTTTCAGTCCTCCTCTCAGGCCTTGACAGGTAAGACGGTAAATTTGACAAACTTATCTATCTTTACCACCTTTAAAATGTCCTAATAATGTTCTCCACCATCACAGCATAATGTTTATCTCGAGCCTGGTCAGTAATAGTTTTTTTTTTCCTCCTTTCAGTAAAATAGTGAGACCAACATCTAGAGCAGAGGTTCCATGAGCGATCCATAGTTACGCCATGATCTGCCCATTCATTGCAACCTGAAGACAGGTAGATTGCATCCCCACATAGCGGACAATCAAGCTGCGGAGCCTCAGAAGGAAACAGCTTTCATACTGTCCTCCTCTGATCCCAGCCGGCCCTCCCCTCCTGTCTGTCCCAGGTGCCTGTGTGTGACATTACTTGGGAGGGATGAGAGGAGAGGACGGGCCCACCAGTGAACCAAATATGATCCAGAAGCTTACCTGAGCTACTCTGCCTGAGGAAAACCACTACAGATCCCAGTTTTGTGTCCACCAGTACTATTACCTCCTGGCCCCCTGTACTGTGCTATACTGACCCTCCCTATTCTGTTCCCTCCTGGCCCCCTATACTGTTCCTTCCTGGCTCACCTATACTAATCTCTCCTGGCTCCCCTATACTGTTCCCTTCTGCTTCCCCATACTGTTCTCTCCTGGTCCCCTTGTACTATACTCTTCTGGCCCCCCTATAATATTCCTTCCCTGCCCCCCTGTACTCTTCCCTCCTGCCCCTCCCCATACAGTTCTATACTGGCCTTCCTGTACAGATCTCTCTTGGCCCCCTATATGGTTACCTCCAGCCCTCCCTGTACTGTGCTATACTGTATTGGCCCTTCTATACTGTTCCCTCCTGGCCCCAGTATACTGTTCCTTCCTGGCCCCCCATACTGTTCATTCCTGGCTCACCTATACTGTTCCTTTCTGCCCCCCCCCAATACCCCAATACTGTCCCTTCCTGGCTCCCCCATACTGTTCTCTCCGGCCCCCCCTGTACTGTGCTGTGCTTTACTGGCCCCTCTATACTGTTCCCTCCTGGCCCCCCAATACTGTTCCTTCCTGGCTCCCCTACACTGTTCCCTCATGCTCCCCCATACTGTTCTCTCCTGACTCCACTGTACTATGCTGTGCTTTTCTGGCCCTCTTTTAATGTTCCCTCCTGCCCCACCCTGTACAATTCTCTACTGGCCTCCCTGTACAGTGCTCTCCTGGCCCCAGGGGCAGACTGACCATTTGGAAATTTGGGCACAGCCTGAGGGCCTGGGGTCAGTAGGGGGCCCCATGAGATGCCCCTGGTAACTTTTTCATAGGCTTTTTTGAGTTTGGGCAAGGGGGCCCCATGAGTTGTCAGTCCGCCCCTGCCTGGCCCTCTATACTGTTCTCTCCTGGCCACCCTGTACTGTTCCCTCTTGGATCCCCTGTGCTGACCTCCTCTAATCTGCTTACAGTTGTGTCCAAAATTATTCAACCCCCACTGAAATTGAGTGTTTTGGCCAGTTTGACATTGCTTTTGATCATTCAGTCATCTTGCTTACATTTACATTAAAGAGGCACTTGTAGGTCAGACAAATATAACATAACAGTTATAATGAAATAACCACAAATGTCTTTTCTGTGCTCACAGCATTATCAGTTTTATTCAACCCCCAAGTGACATTCAATCTTAGTACTTAGTACAGCATCCTTTTACAGTTATAACAGCTTTTAAACGTGAAGCATAGCTTGACACAAGTGTCTTGCAGCGATCTACGGGTATCTTCGCCCATTCTTCATGGGCAAAGGCCTCCAGTTCAGTCACATTCTTAGGCTTGCGCACTGCAACTGCTTTCTTTAAGTCCCACCAGAGGTTCTCAATCGGATTTAAGTCTGGTGACTGCGATGGCCACTCCAAAATGTTCCAGCCTTTCCTCTGCAACCATGCTCTAGTGGACTTGGAGGTATGCTTGGGATCATTGTCCTGTTGAAAGGTCCAACGTCTCCCAAGCCTCAGGTGTGTGACGGACTGCATCACGTTTCCATCCAATATCTCCTGGTACTGAAGAGAATTCATGGTACCTTGCACACGCTGAAGCTTCCCTGTACCTGCAGAAGCAAAACAGCCCCAAAGCATGATTGACCCTCCACCATGCTTCACAGTAGGCAAGGTGTTCTTTTCATCATAGGCCTTGTTCTTCCTCCTCCAAACATAGCGTTGATCCATGGGCCCAAACAGTTCTAATTTTGTTTCATCAGTCCACAGAACACTATCCCACAACTTTTGTGGTTTGTCCACATGGCTTTTGGCATACTGCAGTCGACTCTTCTTATTCTTTGGAGACAGCAAGGGGGTACGCCTGGGAGTTCTGGCACGGAGGCCTTCATTACGCAGTGTGCGTCTTATTGTCTGGGCTGAAACTTCTGTACCCACATCTGACAAATCTTTTCTCAGTTCCTCAGCAGTCACACGGGGACTTCTCTCCACTCTACGCTTCAGGTAGCGCACAGCAGTCGAAGTCAGCATCTTCTTTCTGCCACGACCAGGTAGCGTTTCAACAGTGCCCTTTGCCTTGAATTTGCGAATGATGCTTCCTAAGGTGTCTCTTGGTATGTTTAACATCTTTGCAATCTTCTTATAGCCATTGCCCTTCCTGTGAAGAGAAATCACCTCTTCTCTTGTCTTCCTGGACCATTCTCTTGCCTTCACCATGTTTGTAACCACACCAGTAAATGTCTAGAAGGAGCTGAGTATCACAGTCATTTTAAAGCTGCCTAATTGGTGCTTATTATGCTTGATTGCTGCTCGGTGACATCCACAGGTGTTTTCAATACCTGATGGAAAGCACCTGTATGAACCTCTGTTCTTCAGAGTGGTAGTCTTTAAGGGGTTGAATAATTGTGGCAATGAAGAAACCACATAAGAACCATTTACTACTGTATTACATAAACAATTGATGTCATTTTAGTTGCATTTGGGTAGTTACAACGTCCTTGTAGGATTTGATTCTGAATACAATTCCAAATGTACACTATAGTCCCTAAACCCCTTTACAGCATTGGGGGTTGAATAATTTTGGACACAACTGTATCTCAAGTTTGATCCAGAATTGAGCATCTGTGCAAAAGAAAAAAAGTTTCAGCTTAAGGAGGTAAGTTTTAATATTTTTCCTATTGTTTAATGCTCTTTATAAAAATAATTGTTATATCTACAGCTTTCTGATCATATCACTGTTCCGTGAGCTGTGAATACAAACATTATTTTAGGGGTTCCCAAGGTCGCAGACTTTTTTCCAGGGGTTCCTCAAAGGTAAAAAGGGAAAATAAAACCTGACCTAAAGTATTCATAACCCTTGAAATTTTCCACATTTTTTCATGTTACAACCAAAAATGTAAATGTATGTTATTGGGATTTTATGTGATAGACCAACACAAAGTGGCACAGAATTGTGAAGTGGAAGGAAAATGATAAATGTTTTCAAACTTTTTTACAAATAAATATCTGAAAAGTGTGGCATGCATTTGTATTCAGCCCCATTTACTCTGATACCCCTAACTAAAATTTAGTGGAAGCAATTGCAGAAGTCACCTAATTAGTAAATCCACCTGTGTGTAATTTAATCTCAGTATACATACAACTGTTCTATGAAGCCCTCAGAGGTTTGTTAGAGAACATTAGTGAACAAACAGCATCATGAAGGCCAAGGAACACACCAGACAAACAAATGGGCAAACATTTCACTCTCTAGATGTGCAAAGCTGGTAGAGACATCCCCAAAAAGACTTACAGCTATAATTGCAGCGAAAGGTGGCTGATAGAGTATTGACTCCGGGGGGCTAAAAACAAATGCACACCATATTTTAACATATTTTTTTAAATCATAAAGAAGGTTTATTAAACAGAACAAAGAAACATAGTCCAAAATACCCGTGCAACAGAAACAGCATACAGTGAAGAATTAATCAGCATAAAGATACAAAATCTTAGAAATTAAGTGGGAAACAGTAGACTTTACAGCATCCTCACCCTCCACTGATAAGTAAACAGGGTAAAAGATAAAAGAACATCATATCTAGAACAGTATTGTGACTACTCAAATACTAAATCAAAATGGATCTGTCCTAGGGAGAAATCCCCACCACCAAGGATCTCACCCATATCCTAACAAACGTGGCATCACCAGCTCCACTGGAGCCAGGCCAGGGATCGACAGCCAGACATCCCATATTTTATCAAATTTAGCCGGCATCTCCTATGTTGGTATGTGAGTTTTTCATAGCGCAGAGTAGTGTGGATAATGGCAAGCCAGTCCTGCGTAGATGGGGGCGAAGGGCTCTTCCAGTGCAACAAAATCACCTTTTGGGCTTGAAACAAAACTCTAGATGCTGCCTCCTTAACAAAAGCATCAGGGATCTCTGGATCCAAAATACCCAGAATACAAGACAGACGGTCCAAGGTTAACTTGAGCTGATAGGCCTCAATAATTATATCTAAGACACCGACCCAGTATATATGAATCTTGGGACAGCGCCATAACATGTCCTATTTGGTTTAGCAAAGGATTGTGATTCCAGCCCCTCGAATAAAGATAGTGCGTTACCAAAATGAAAGGTCATAGTTAAGCTAGTATCATGGTGCAGCTGGGCAGTACCAATGGGGGGGACATGCCGCTCACTATATGTTGCAGCTATGCAGCCATATAATAGAGCCAAGGGCGTGGAAACGCAATGACCCCTGCCATCTTAAGGTGCTGGAGTTGCTCTAGCTTAATCCTAGAAGGTCCCTGCTTCCATAAAAGGGAGCAGAAAAGGGAGTCAATTGTATGAAAAGTCCTATGAGGGACCACCACTGGGAAGTTGTGTAGAACGTAGAGTAACTGGGGCATAAGTATCATTTTAACCAAGTTGGCCGGGCCTTTTAAAGAGATCCACAATTTCCGCCACATCTGTATTTTATCTGGTAAACGTTTAAGCATTACGGTTAATATTGAGCCCCAGGAACTTAATGACTGTTCTGGAAATCACTATATCCAAATATTTAAAACTAGAGACAATAGGTTCAAACTTTTCACATATGTATTTGTAAAATAATTTGAAAACCATTATCATTTTCCTTCCATTTTACAATAAAAAAAAAATTTAAAAATGTGTCTCTATATCTCTAAGTGGACAGACTGAAGACATAAGCACCCCCGAAGGGAGAAGAGGAAAAAAAAAGGGGGGGGGAGGGACAGCTCCCTCATGCCTAACAGGGGACCCAGGTGGACATAAAAACATACTGAAAACATAACAAAAAAATTAAACTGATAAAAAAAAAGTAACAATTATCATTTCACAAAAATATGGCTAAGATAAGGGAATATTTCAAAGATTAACTATACTATGATCAAAGACAGGATGGGCAGAAATAATCACCCAAAAATGGAGCAAGGCTCAGCTTCTCATTCAACCCTGGTTTCTTACAAGCATCTAAATGAAAGATCCACTGACATCGATGCTCTCCTGACAGTCTGCCAGCACAGCAAACAGCGATGTCTGGAGACAGTGGAAGTCCCAGTGCAGAGAAAGACTGATGTGAACTCGGTGTGGCAATCTGCATCACAGCAATGCAGATCTGCTGCCCAAAGTCCTGTGGTTTCAGTTTGTCTCTAGAGGAGAACAACAGCCTCCCTGTGTCCAGCTCTGAATTCCACGCCAACATAGCGAGTCAGCCCTTTGCAGTAGAATATATCTGCTTTCCCAGAATCCTCCTGGTTTGCCAGCTCTCTTGTATGTGTAGTGCAGTTTAGCACTCAGGAATACAGTATGCATTGGCTGTAGGACTACAGGTCCCAAGATCCTTTGCTGTCAGGAAAATTGGATCTGCTAACAATGAGTGATGTAGCTGCCCCAGTACTGGGCACTAGGGTGAAAAGGTGTAATCATAATCCTATCTGAAAGTGCCCCTGAACTGCATAGTGACACAGCCAGCACTTGGCTACATCACCATAATCAACCTATTTGTAGTGATCTCATATTTTTTAAAATTTTCCCAAATTTGGGTTGAACCAAAGAGAGGCCTTAGGAGTAAGGTTCGACAATGTGTCTGAAATACGTCTTGAACTGAGAGCAGGTATTTTTTTTTTCTATAATTGTAGTATTTCTGTTCTCCCAGTTGAAGGTGTCATCTCCAACCCATAAATATTTACTCAGAACTTACTATATCCCTTTGGGTGGTGTGAACCTTTAACAAATACTATGCCAATTACATTTTCTATATAAAGAAATGGCAGGTAGCTGTGACTTCCTGTCAGGGAACTTTCACCAAGAACATCTTCCACTAAACCACATTCTAGTGGGTTATGTGGGTAGTGGTGATCATTGTGTTTGGGTGAATTCCAAGCCTTTATTGCATTTAGATGACCATCTCATTTCAGGAGGGAGATTGCCTACACTTTTATTTAAAGGTTAACGCGACCTTTAAGACCATATTACATGTTTCACCCATATTTAGGGGGTGTAACATGGTGCCAAGTGGACCACACCACCTCCAAAAAACAGTACCCCCCTCTGACAGTGTGCAGTGTTTTTTTTCCATGGCAGAAGTTGTCATATTTAAAATTGTCGTGGCTGTGAGTTGCTGTTGCTGCAGAGTCTGAGTGAGGACAAAGGAATTTAGATGTCCTACTGAACCACCGCTGCATGGAGTAGCCCCCACCCCAATATTCCTCACTATGGAAGGCACCCACTGGAAGATGCCAGCCCAACACTGCCTCTATCACTTTTGAAAATTCCACTGGACACACTGCAACACTGCAAAGCAGTTTTGTTCCAGTGATCATTCTTCATATTCTTTGCTCCATGAATGATCAAAAGCTTTCTACAACTGAGATCAGCTGCAACGACCTGCGTGAAGTTTGCATGTTCTCCCTGTGCTTGTGTGAGTTTCCTCTGCCTACTCCAGGTTGCTCATACATTTCAAAGACATGCTGGTGAGTAAACTGGCTCCTGTCTAAATTGGCCCTAATATGTATGTAGGTATTTGGTATAGGGACCCTAGATTGTACACTCCTTAAGGTCAGGGATCCATGTGAATGTGCAGCATGTAAAACAATGCATAACTTGTTAGTGCTATACAAATACTTGTAATAGCAAATAAATAAATAAGTTACATTAAAGTGGTTCTAAAGGCTCAAGGTTATTTACCTTAATGTATTCTAGGCATCCAGGTAAAAAAACCTTCAGGGTTCAGCTGCCTCCCCAGCCCTCCTTATATTTACCTGAGCACCATCAACATCCAGCGATGTGCATGAGAGCAGCAGCTCTCTGGGGGCTCTTTCTTCTCATTGGCTCACACAGCAGTGGGAGCCATTGTCTCCTGCTGCTGTCAATCACAGCCAGTGAGCGAGGGGCAGGGCTGAGCCGCGCTTTGCCTGTGAATGAACACACAGAGCTGGCTCAGGAGCAAGCCTGCTCGAATGCCTCCATAGCAAGAGGCTTGCTATTGGGGGCACTCAGCAGAGGGACGAGGCAGGACCGCCGGCA
Source organism: Staurois parvus (assembly GCF_062004578.1). Classification (NCBI taxonomy): domain Eukaryota; kingdom Metazoa; phylum Chordata; class Amphibia; order Anura; family Ranidae; genus Staurois; species Staurois parvus. The sequence goes on along the minus strand of NW_028318360.1, from coordinate 1,924,486 downwards.
GTAGACCCAAAAAGAAGAGGATGCTCAGAGCAGGTAAGTATAACATGTTTGTTATTTTTAAAAATCTTTTCTTTAGAATCACTTTAAGATCTTTGACTGTGAAGGTATTTCAAAAAGAAGCAGCAGCTGGAACAGTGAATTACAGCACCAAAAGACTATACTGTAAGCTTTAATGGGGCACAGACCTTAGGCAGGTTTAGAGGGTGGAAATGAGTGCAAAAATGGAGTACAGATGCAAAAATAGGACCCTTATTAGACATACAGAGAGTTGGCTCAGCTACTGGATGTGCAAATCAAAGCACCCCACATGGAAAGAGTTAAATCCCCTCCCTCGGTTGCATTTCATTCAGCCAGTCCAGAATATGTGCAATGAGTTTATAGGGCAGAAGTTGAAGTGAGGTTATGCTGCAAGAGCCTGCTGTAGTTGTGAACTGTCTCACTCTGCTATAGAATAGGAGTGGTAGTGGTTAACCGAGGGAAATTTTCATCTGACATTTAAATAGGAAGTTTTCTGATTCCTGTGAGGTCTCTCTAAATGTTAGCCACCGATATTTTGGGTTGCTGATAGTGTGAGCTATATATAAAACAGTGAGAGAAGAATGAGAGGGGGCTATAGGCAGCCTAAAGTCTAAAGCTGTTATGAATCACTGGCGTCTGTGACTTTAAGGTTTCTTATTTTACAATTACCATTTTATTCCTGCTGACATTTACCAACTGGTTTTCATCCGATATCATATGACCATTGTGAATTTTTTTCATTTAGAATTTTTATTGTTTTTGCCAAGTTACAAAAAGACAATATATTCAGGTGCAGCAAGTAGAATCACAGTCTGGGACACAGCCAAATCAACTATGAATGCTACCCTGGAATCTAGTACAGTGAAAAATCTGAAAGAGAGGGGTTTCCTCCGAACGCCATGGTCCTAAGAACCTTGACATTAATAAGTCATAAATCAGGCTTGAATCGGGGCGTACCCAGATAGTCCATCTGTAGAACTGAGAAGCCGACAGATGAAAGTATAGAAAGGTTCACTCATTCATCAAAGAGCATTTCTCCTTAAAGCGGAGTTCCACCCAAAAGAGGAAGTTCAGCTTTAAAGATTGGTCCCCCGCTCCCCATTAAGGATTGGCACCTTTGGGGAGCGGGTACCCGAAATTGATAGGTAACCGCTCCCATTTCCGCTGCAATCACCTAGGCAATCGGAAAAGGAAGTTGTCCTCCTACTTTCCCTCCCCGTAGTCTTGTGGGACATGTGACAGGTCCCAGAAGACAACGGGGCCACTCAGGAAGTGCAGCGCTACTCATGCATGCGCAGTGGTCACCCAGATGTGAAGCCGCAAGCTGTCACAGCTGGGTGCCCACACTGAAGATGCCGGCGCCTGGAATACAGGACAGCCGGTGAAACGGGCTGCGGCGGGGGCACCGCGGGATCATGAGACAGGTGAGTGTCTGTTTTTTAAAAGTCAGCAGCTACAGTTTTTGTAACTGAAATTAAAAATTATCTCTGTCAATAGTAGGAGATCATATACGGGAGAGACATCTGCAAACTGAGCGTGCAGTGCGTGTCGCAGTTGTATGTATCTGAAGAGGATATAATTAGAGAGGCAGGACTCAGCCTGTAGTTCAGTAAAGGTTTTAGGACCACTGGTTGTATATAGCTAATGAAGGTATGGAATACCCTGTGAGGCCCACCATGGTCTGGGATAAGTAGTAATTCTGGTAAATGATGGTTGTGCCAGAGTGGGGTATGGCTGTGAAAGGGGGATCTGTCTAATGTGTAGAGCCGATTCCCAAATGCAGTGATGGTGGAATAAAATGCTATCTCGAGCGTGTGGGGGGTTGACACCTCTAGCTCCTCTGAGAATTGACTGCATGGGTGTCTGGGCTGGATGAAATAGCTGTCCACAGCTTTTGGAGGTACCAAAGTTTGGTACCTCCCCAAATCCAGTTAACAAAACGGAAAAGATGAGATAGTTGAGCAGCTATATAGTACAGATTGAAATCGGGAAGAGCCACATACCTAAGGTGGTGGGATTTTTTAATATTGCCAGGGAAATTCCCCAAACAAAAGTGTTTAAGAGGTTTTGAAAAACTTTAGTGGTAAGTAGACATGGGAGTGTCTAATAATATATAGTAGTTTAGGTAGGAAAACCATTTTAAATAAATTAATTCTCCCCACAACCCCTACATTTGAGTTTTTTGTTTGATTAGAATGAATAAAGGTTCAACATTTAAGGGGATATTTTCCTCAGGGAGCAAGAGACTTTGACTCCTAAGTATTTGAGTGCGTGTGCACGGGCAAGGGGCAGGTTGGCCTGATCAGCAGTTGGTGGAAATTGGTCAAGGGGAAGATTTTAGGATTTGTCCCAAATGATACGTAATCCGGATTGAGATCCCAGTTGATCAATAACAGTGCAGAAACAAGCAAGGGCCCCAGGTCTTCTAAGTAAAGGATAGTGTTGTCTGCATACATGCTTATCATTTCCACCAAAAGGCCAGATCATAAGCAATGGATACTAGGGTGAGAATGGATAGACAGGGCTAAAGGTTCAGCCACGAGGGTATATATCAGTGGGGAAAGGAGACATCCCTGGCATAGGGGAAAGGAATCGGAAATCCAGCCATTAACAGAGACTCTAGCTAAAGGGGATTGATATAGTAATTGTAACCACTTGATATAGTTTGGACCAAACCTTTACCTCCTCAGACATTCCCACTGGTATCCCCGTTCCATCGAGTCAAATGCCATAGCGACGTCAAGTGCCACCACCACTCTGTTACCTACATTTTTGTGTGAAGCCTTGATATTCATAAATAACCGCCAGATGTTAATTGCTCTTACCTGGCATAAAGGCGGTTTGATCCCAATGGATTAAGGATAGGATGTTTCAACAATAAATTTAAAAAAAAGACACCCACTAGACTGATTTGAGCTGGAGGGAGTGATCAGTTGCTGTGTGCCTGGCTGTCTCTGCACTATGTGGGGAAAGAAACTGTCAACTACAGCGGGTACTACGGGGTTGTGCTACAAGTGGAAGGGTTTATGGGAGAAAAAAATAGTTTCTTGGTTTAGAGCAAGGTTAGGAGAATTCGGACCCTTCACACTGAGTGCAAGTGCCTTCACCATAATGGAGGTGTGTACATAGCAAGTAGTAACCTGAACCAAAGTAATACAGCGTGGGGGTGCAATCAACCAACCTATGTTTACAGAAAAATACAGGCCAACATAAAAGCCAAGCCCATATGGCACTTTTGAGGTGGACATAGGGATTATAAGACTCAGTATGTGGGGCATCCCAAGAAGAAAGGGGAATGGGGGGGGGGAACGGTAGAAAGAAATGAAAAAGAAAATAATTGGAAGAAGAAGCGAGTAGAAACAAGAGAAAAAAAATAGAAAGAAAAACTGAGAGAGAAAGTAAAATTGTACCTTGCAATAGGGACTGTTCCCATTTTGGGCCTGAACAGCAGTGCTCCAGAATGTGCACCCAGGGGGAGGGACACAGTCAGAACAAAAATCAGGGGTTTGCACCATGCTTTGATGAGGGTTGCACAAATACAATCACCCACAAAAGGAAAAGTGGTAACTGACTAGGCTAACTCAGTTTAATCTGAAAAATGAATCTGAAGACAGGTGATCATGGTGATCTGGCAGAGGCATCAGCCTCTCGGGGAACCATTTTGGTCTGTTGGAGTATTTGCAGGGGAAGATGGATGAGAGGAAGGAAGGTTCTCAAGGTTGATCAGGACCAGCAGCTGGATCTGAGATACAGTTGTGCTCAAAAGTTTGCATACCGTTGGAGGATTGGCAATACTGTGTACTATTTTTAACCACTTCAATACTGGGCACTTTTGCCCCTTCTTACCCAAGCCAATTTTCAGCTTCCAGTGCTATCACACTTTAAATGACAATGTAACACTGTACCCATATGAAAATTTTATCATTCTTTTTAGACAGATAGAGCTTTCTTTTAGTGGGTTTTTTAATTTTGTGCTAAACAAATGAAAAAAAAAAATAAAAAAAATATTTTTCTTATTTTCTGTTATAAATGTTTGCAAAAAATTTTTTTTCTTCTTCACTGATGTGCACTGGTGGGGAAGATCTGATGAGGTGGCACTGATGGGCACTTGTAAGCTGAACTGGTGGGGCTGCACTGATAATCAGGGCACTGATGATCAGTATTCTGATTATCAATGCAAACAGTGTACTGACAGCCTTGCCAGTTATCGGCTCTCCTTTCCTCACACAGACACGACAAGTCTGTTTACATGTGATCAGCTGTGATTGGACACAGCTGATCACATGGTAAAGGGCCGCTGTGATTGTCCCTTTACCCCAATCTGTGATCAGCTGTCCCTTACCCAGAGAAGGAAATTATCCTGTAAGCAGGCAGCCTCTTCTACCCATCTCTTAAAGGGACCTCTGGTTACCTGGATCCAAGTAATCTGTTACCGGGTATTTGCTGGCTACTACCCTGAGGGAGGATCACCTAAGCCCTGACCAGACCTATATCTGATGAGGAAACCTCTGGATGTGATACTTAATGCGGAAACTATTGAGCATCTGGTGAGTGCGTAATTCTGCCATTTTTCACGGAGCACCACCATCGAGTTTTAAACCAGTCACCTGGCACTTTATAGTCACATAAAGTGTCACCTATATCAAACTTTTAATATTAGTTTGTCGTTCAATACTGTCCTTTATTCATAATTATAGCGCTGTACTGTTTTATCCAGTCTGAGGGCTCGTTCACACCAGGAGGTGTATCTGAGCACACAAGCTTTTTCGCATGTTCACACACGTTGCATTATTTTAAATGAGCTGCTCTATGGGAGGATGAGATAAGTAGAAGTGTTTCTCTTCTTCCCCTAGACACAATGAGCAGGGCCAGCTCCACTGCAAGGGATCATGTTTTTAGTTGCCAGGATGTGGGCTTTAAGTGCCCTATCTTGTCTGTTTATTCTCACTGTGCATGTACAAACATGAATGTTGTTACAGCAAAGTATTGTGGCATATTTAAAGGATAAGTTCACCTTTGGGAACATGTTACATGTTCCACCCATTTTTAGGGGGGGGGCATGTAACATGTTCCCATAGCCATGTCCTCCGCCCCGCCTCCCTCTGAAAGATGGTATGAGGAGAAGTCTCTCCGTACTATCTGTCAAATTTGAAAACAACGTGGCTGTACGGGGCTCCGCCCACACGGCTGCGTCATTCATTTATGGACTTCAGTGAATGAATGAACTGCAAGTCCTGACAGCCTTAGCTGCTGTGGGCTTGTAATTTTCAATGAATTAACTCAACGCTGTGGAGCGCCGTGGTAGTTCATTGAAGCTTCCTGTCAGTATATCTGCTTGCTCAGACATCCCCTACGGCAAGCAGATATTCTGACAGGTCTGCAGGAGACTTGCATGGCATCAGCAATCTACTGAACTGTGGTGCAATGCTTTCCAGGCTTCTGTAGACAAAAATAGTAAATGCACATTTTTTTTACCTGCAAAAAATAAGCATTTAATTTTTTTGTCTAAAAGGTGAACTTATCCTTTAAAGCAGGGGTGTCAAACTGGCAGCCCTCCAGCTGTTGCCAAACTACAAGTCCCATAATGCGTCTGCCTTTGGGAGTCATGCTTGTAACTGTCATTGTTGCAATGCCTCATGGGACTTGTAGTTTGGCAACAGCTGGAGGGCCACCAGTTTGACACTTATGATTTAAAGTGTTACTAAACCCAGAACCCTGCATTCACTATATCTGGTCTCCCCGGACCCTGCATTCACTATATCTGGTCTCCCCGGACCCTGCATTCACTATATCTGGTCTCCCCGGACCCTGCATTCACTATATCTGGTCTCCCCGGACCCTGCATTCACTATATCTGGTCTCCCCGGACCCTGCATTCACTATATCCGGTCTCCCCGGACCCTGCATTCACTATATCCGGTCTCCCCGGACCCTGCATTCACTATATCTGGTCTCCCCGGACCCTGCATTCACTATATCTGGTCTCCCCGGACCCTGCATTCACTATATATGGTCTTCCAGGACCCTGCATTCACTATATCTGGTCTCCCCGGACCCTGCATTCACTATATCTGGTCTCCCCGGACCCTGCATTCACTATATCTGGTCTCCCCAGACCCTGCATTCACTATATATGGTCTTCCAGGACCCCGCATTTCCTATATCTGGTCTCCGTGGACCCCGCATTCATTATATCTGGTCTCCCTGGACCCCGCATTCGCTATATCTGGTCTCCCAGGACCCCGCATTCGCTATATCCGGTCTCCCACAGTACACAGAACATGGAAATGCAATTATTTTAGTAAATATAAACTGCTAAATACCTTTTCTCATCAGCAGTTAGAGCAGATTTGTGACTTCTATCAGTGTCCAGCTGAGCACTAGTTAAAGCTTGTGGGAGGAGTTTTCATTCTCTCCTGATTGTCCTGTGAAGCTGCAGGACCCCTGACTCTCTGTCTGGACAGTGCTGATTGGCCCTGTGCTGATCACATGCACCCTCCCAAGAAAAAACTCTCTAGCAGTACACACCAAACTGAGCATGTGCAGAGTGTCCCCGAGGCTCTGTTCTATCAGCAGATGAAATGGGGAATGTGGAGGAAGGGGGGGGGGATCAGAGAAGACAGGATCAAACAGCCTTTTTACACAATGCAGAGGATTAACCCCTTAGGTTCCACAGTGAGTATACAAAGCATGCTTTACTGCATATACAGACTGATTTTATTATTGCGGGTTTAGTAACACTTTGAACCTTTGATCTTTTGGAGGAATGAGTAGGAGAAGGATTATTATGTAATACTTCATTTCAGGTGGAGTTTTTCTTTAACTGTTCTGTTTGTGTTTACCATGTGCAGCAATGGCTCTGCTGACATAAGTGAAAGCTGCGAATAGGAAGTGTGACGTCTAAGACGCGAGGAGTGACCACAGTATCCACAGCAACGCGCTATGCTCAGGAAACTCCCTCTGTGTACGCACGCTCCAACCGGGCGCGGCAGGAAGACTTAGAGGTTTGCGACTTCTAATGTAACCCAGCTGGGACTGGCTCATAGCGGAAGACCTAAAAGCCTGGCCTGGATTTTTGTTATGCTGACAAGCAATCTGCAGTACGATTATCCAATATAACAAATCAGTACAATCTGGATGTATTGTGCAAAACAACATTTTTTAGCAAGGTTGTGACGGGAGTCACTTTGGGTGGGGGCCCATGGAACACAGCTCACTTTGGAGAGGTGGGGAGACCCCTGTCTCAGCTCCCCATATCCCTATTATGTGTAAACCACCCTGTGCCTGTTAGGGGTGACAGGGTGATCTGTCCTAATATTGGGGTGAGGGGTTGTTGATTGTTTAATGTCATGTGGCAGTATCCCATTGTTCTATTGTGTGTCTGGTTTGGGAGAAAACTATTATGGGATGTATGTGTTTATGTGTATTAGCTTAGTGGGGGGTGTCTCCAGCAGCCCTCCCTCCTGATGGGACTGTCTGCTGGTGTGAAGTTTGATTACCTGTGTGTCTCTTGTTACTAAATGTAGATTGCCCCGCCCTGTGTCATTATGCAGGGAGGGGGGATTGTCCCCTGAGTGTATATATATTTTATCTGTGTTCAAATAGTCTACCTCCTGGTTTACTTCAAGACTGGTGTCATCTAGTCTTGTATGGTCGGCTGTGGAGTCTGTTGTCGGTGTTCGGACGGGGAAGTGGTATTCTAACGGAAGTACTCAAGAGCAGTCTGGGTTGGTTCCATTACAAAGGTTTCCAAAATGTCCCAGCAAGAAAAAGATCCTGGACCTCTTCCCTGGGGGGGCGCCTGCAGGATGCAGCCAGGGCATTTATCAATTATATTGCTCAGCAAGGCAGAGCGTAACAGGAGCATTGAGATGGGTTGTTAGACCTGGAAACTTGTGGAAACTGGAGTTCCAGAGATTGGGATTTTGCAGTAAAATTGGGAGGGGCTTAAAGGGAGGGGCTCACATTTTTGTTCCTTTTTTTCAGGCGGTTTGTCTTGCGTTTGTTTGCTTTTTGTTGTGTTTTTGGACAGCATTTTCCAAGCATTTTGGAGATTTGTCATTTTTGGATCAGCCAATAGAGACAACTATTATCTGTTACATCATTTTTTGCTCTGTGTTTCTGCTTTCACAAACGCACCAATCTGCCCGAACTGAGCTGCAACAGTAGATCCAAAACTTTTCTGAGCTTCAGTCCTCATGCACACGGGATGTTTTTACAGCGGCTGTTTTTGGCTTTTGGCGTTTTTTTCTGCCAGTAAACTCCCCAGCATGTTATCCTATGTGTCCATGCACACATAGGCTGGAATCATCTTTTTTTGGCTGGAAAAAACCCCAGGACTAGTGGGTTTCTAGAGGAGTTTTTTTAGCTGTAAAAACGCTCTAACACTAAAAAAACGCGGTAGATTGCGGCAAACGAGTGTTTTTTTTTACCAATAAAAAATTTTTGGGGTGGTAAAAAAACACCTCTAAAAAACGCAAAAAAAAAGCCGCTAAACGCTAATACAAAAATGCTACAAAAAGCTGGAAAACTCAGCTAACATTACCAGTGTTATTAAAACGCCCTGTGTGCATGAAGCATCAGGCATTTAATTATTTATTTCAGGTACTAATATAACACCATCAATTTACGCAGCACTTTACATATATATTGTACATTCACATCAGTCCCTAACCCTCAAGGGGTGTATAATCTAAGGTCCCTAACTCACATTCATACATACACATACTAGGGCCAATTTAGATAGGAGCCAATTAACCTACCAGCATGTCTTTGGAGTGTGGGAGGAAACCGGAGGAAGCCCACGCAGGCACAGGGAGAACATGCAAACTCCAGGCAGGTGGTGCTGTGGTTGGGATTTGAACCGGCGACCCTAGTACTGCCGGCAGAGTGCTAACCACTTAGCCACTGTACCGCCCATTTGACTTCAAGCACCTTGGATTGGAGATGTGAACCACCTCCACAGAGGATACTTGTTTGTTTTTTTTTCTCCCTGAGCGTTCTGGAGCTTTGAGCTATAAGACACTCAGGTGTAAATGCATTCATGCCTAAGCATTTTGGAGCCTGAAGCTGCAAAACGCTCAACATCCAAAATCCCATGGTTTTCAGTTCTGTCTGTTCACACCCGAGGGTAGTGTCGCTTGAAGTTTCAAGTAATCCTGGCCCCCATAGACTTCAATAAGAGTGCAAAATTACCCAAAAAACAATCAGAGCCTGAAACACCTGCGAAAACGCCTGTAGAATTGCTCAGAAAAAGCCTGCAAAACAACCACAAATGCTCAGCTCATGTGTGACTGCACCCTAATGATGTTACCTGTAGGAGGCAGCCAGGCGCACTGTCAGTGTCACAGGAATGGTGGGTAGGTAGGAGCCAGGCGCACTCTCAGTGTCACAGGAATGGTGGGTAGGTAGGAGCCAGGCGCACTGTCAGTGTCACAGGAATGGTGGATAGGTAGGAGCCAGGTGCACTGTCAGTGTCACAGTAATGGTAGGAGCCAGGCGCACTGTCAGTGTCACAGAAATGGTGGGTAGGTAAGAGCCAGGCGCACTGTCAGTGTCACAGGAATGGTGGGTAGGTAGGAGCCAGGCGCACTGTCAGTGTCACAGGAATGGTGGGTAGGTAGGAGCCAGGCGCACTGTCAGTGTCACAGGAATGGTGGGTAGGTAGGAGCCGGTGCACTATCAGTGTCACAGGAATGGTGGGTAGGTAGGAGCCAGGCGCACTATCAGTGTCACAGGAATGGTAGATAGGTAGGAGCCAGGCGCACTGTCAGTGTCACAGGAATGGTAGGTAGGAGCCAGGTGCACTGTCAGTGTCACAGGAATGGTGGATAGGTAGGAGCCAGGCGCACTGTCAGTGTCACAGGAATGGTAGGTAGGAGCCAGGTGCACTGTCAGTGTCACAGGAATGGTGGATAGGTAGGAGCCAGGTGCACTGTCAGTGTCACAGGAATGGTAGGTAGGAGCCAGGTTCACTATCAGTGTCACAGGAATGGTGGGTAGGTAGGAGCCAGGTTCACTATCAGTGTCACAGGAATGGTGGATAGGTAGGAGCCAGGTTCACTGTCAGCGTCACAGGAATGGTGGATAGGTAGGAGCCAGGTTCACTGTCAGCGTCACAGGAATGGTGGGTAGGTAGGAGCCAGGTTCACTATCAGTGTCACAGGAATGGTGGATAGGTAGGAGCCAGGTGCACTGTCAGTGTCACAGGAATGGTGGATAGGTAGGAGCCAGGTTCACTGTCAGCGTCACAGGAATGGTGGATAGGTAGGAGCCAGGCGCACTGTCAGTGTCACAGGAATGGTAGGTAGGAGCCAGGTGCACTGTCAGTGTCACAGGAATGGTGGATAGGTAGGAGCCAGGCGCACTGTCAGTGTCACAGGAATGGTAGGTAGGAGCCAGGTGCACTGTCAGTGTCACAGGAATGGTGGATAGGTAGGAGCCAGGCGCACTGTCAGTGTCACAGGAATGGTAGGTAGGAGCCAGGTTCACTATCAGTGTCACAGGAATGGTGGGTAGGTAGGAGCCAGGTTCACTATCAGTGTCACAGGAATGGTGGATAGGTAGGAGCCAGGTTCACTGTCAGCGTCACAGGAATGGTGGATAGGTAGGAGCCAGGTTCACTGTCAGCGTCACAGGAATGGTGGGTAGGTAGGAGCCAGGTTCACTATCAGTGTCACAGGAATGGTGGATAGGTAGGAGCCAGGTTCACTGTCAGTGTCACAGGAATGGTGGATAGGTAGGAGCCAGGTTCACTGTCAGCGTCACAGGAATGGTGGATAGGTAGGAGCCAGGTGCTGGTAATGACCCAGCAGCCGATAATCTTAGGCGGATTCCGGTAAGTTCCCAGGTATGATTGATGACACAGATACTGCACCCACTGAAAAGCCAATCTATTTAAAATGATCATTTGATTGATCTGCATTACAATTGGATTCTGACACACACACACACAGTTATTTGTTCAATCAATCAGAAATTATTGATAACATTCCACCAGGGTGATCTCGCCAGCATCAAAACTGACTGGAAGCATACTGAATCAATCAAATGGGGGGGTCTGTGGTTTATGATTCTTATTCAATTTGATCATTGCAGTTACACTGGATGATTAGTTGCATGATTGTGTTGATCCTGTATGGCCAACTTTAGTTGGATTGAATGATCATATCAGGTGGGGGTGCAGATAGCAGTGGGTAGTACTGATGGCCTGGTGTTTTACTGTAACCGCTTGCCCACCGGGCACTTTTACCCCCTTCCTGCCCAGGACCATTTTCAGCTTTCAGTGTTGTTGCACCTTAAATGACAATTGCGTCATGCAACATTGTACCCATATGAACTTTTTATCATTTTTCCACACATAGAGCTTTCCTTTGGTATTTATTTGTTTCTGAGTGTTTTATTTTTTGCGCTATAAACAAAAAAAGAGCAAAAAAAAAAAAGCTTTTCTTTTTTTCTATAATAAAATTTTGCAAACAGGTAATTTTTCTCCTTCACTGATGTGTGTTGATGAGGCTGCACTGATAGGTAGCACTGATGGGCACTGATAGGAAGCACTGATGGGCACTGATAGGCAGCACTGATGGGCACTGATAAGGTGGCATGGGTAGGTGGCACTGATGAGGCAGCACTGGTGGGCATTGATGAGGAGGCACTGATAGGCGGCAATGATGGGCACTGATGGATAACAATGACGGGCGGCCCTGACTGACAGTACTGACTAATGGCACTGACTGAAGGCACTGATAGGTGGCACTGCAGAGCACTGATGGGAGGAACTGGTGGGTGGCACTGCAGTACACTGATCATCAGTGCCCTGATGATCAGTGCCAATCTCCTCTGTGACAGCTGCCGGTTATCTGCAGTAGTGTACTTTCCTCAGGCTGTGACAGAGTGAGGAAAGTGCTACCGATAACCGGCAACTGCATTTACTCCGTGATCTGCTGTGTCATTGGCCTTTTACCTCATCACGTGATCATGGAGTTCGCGGGGGGGGAGGGGGGCACGCAAGAGGGTGCATTCTGGGAGGACGTCATATGACACCCTCCCACAACTGGGTAACTGCGCTGTAGCTGTCATTTGGCTATAGCGCAGTTACCAAGTGGTTAAATACTAAGTTCTCCTTTTGGGAAAAGAAAATAAATTAACATTTTTTTGTAGGTAAAAAAATGTGCATTTGTTATTTTTTTTTTCTAAGGAGATGTAGAGCATTGCATACGTGATCAGCAGATCGCGGGCGAAATGTCAGGCTCCTGCAGACTCTCAGGATAGCTGTCTGCCCCTACCTCCCGTACTGACAGGCAGTTACTTGAGAGGAGGAAGACGAATGGACTACGAAAGCACAGTTCACAGTTCATTGAGAACCACAAATCATCAGTTGCAATGGCTGATGGTAATCGTAGTCTATTCATTCACAGGAAATTGTGAATGAATGATGCAGCCGTATGGGTGGAGCCTTGAACTGCTACACTGTTTTCAAATTGCTACAGCAGGTGAAGATAGAAGATCCCCCACCCGTTATCACAGGGAGGGGGGATCGGGGGAAGAAGGTGCAGATGCTGGAACATGTTACAAATTCCACCCTAAAAATAGGGCAACATGTTCCAAAGGTGACCTTATTCTTTAACCCAGGGCTCAGCAACAAGTAAATCCTGATCTACCAGTAGATCTCAGCCAGGTGACAGGTAGATCTCGGCCAGGGCTTGCTGACCCTCCATCCCAGAGCATCAAACAGAGTGCAATGCAGAGGGACTACGTATAAAATTGGAGCTGTAGTCTGGAGCAAGAGCCACATAAGATAATGTCTCCTCTGTAGTGCTGACTCCAACACCCTATCATGGTTGGTGGGTTTGTGAGATGGGGAAACAGCTCTCATTGTTTGAACACTTTGTGTGCAGTAAATTATTGTGTGGAGTGACATTCTGCGGTTTAGCCACAAGATGCCACTGTTTTCCTAACACAGCCTCAGACTGCATAGATATTTCTATATTCATGAAGAGGTGGGGTTTTCACACAGGGTTTTAGAGAACAGGAAGGAGAGAGACAGCAGCCATGTTTAGAGGATGGTGAATGCAGGAGCCCTGTGAGCAGAGAATCTGATGGCATCCAGGTTTGAGAGCATCCCTCAGTAACCAGAGCTGCAGCTAGGTGAAGCTGATCGTGTCCAAGGCCCTGATCCTGTTCAGAGAAAGGAAGATTGCTGCCAGGAACGCTGATGAGAGCAGAGGAACAAAGCAACATACACTGCGATACTGCATGCTTGTTGGAGAGACATTTGTTCTGTTCAGAGTCACCAGTGGATGAAAAGCAGACCCGGGTCGGTAAGATCGTGCACGCACCTCATTTCAGTGTTGGCGCCTAGAGACTGAGTCCAGGCCTATAGTTAGTTAGGGTCTCTGTTTGTGTCAGGCCACAAGTGTTATTACTGATCATTGGAAGGACTCTATAACTTAAAGTGACATTTCACATTGGAGAGCTGATAACATCCCACAAACTCAAGCCAGACTGGTGTTTTGCTCAGGAGGAATACTCAGGCACGTGCTACAGGACCAGTTATGGGAGGGGGAATACTGTAGATTTGTGAAAGATTGTAAGCTGTTGTGCTGCACTGCAGGCTAGCCCATACCATACACCCATACACTGATTCCTGCTCTTTTAGGGTAATAACAGGTAAGGTGTGGCAGCTTAGTTGTGCCCGCCAGTAGGTAAATTACTTCACTTTCTACTTTCATCCATCAGAAGGTGCCGTGCTGTGCAGCACAAGTGTCTCAGCCTTTGGGCTGGGTGTATGTAAATTTATTGTATGTTCCCAGCATTTGTGGTTGTGTTTATTTGCCACATCTAAGTAAAATTCTGTTGTGGCAAGAGCTGGTGTTGGGGTTGCTTTCCTCGTTCGTGACTTCACTGTATCCTGGGGAGCCCAGCCCGATACACGGCCTACAGGTGTAGCATCTGCCAAGTATGACCCATTCAAGTGAATAAGGCAGCTGTGAGAATGCCCTGCAACATTGTGCAGTACAGCAAACGGGGTTAAACAGGCAGCGGTGTGTTGCTTTCTCATCACCTGCTTTAACCCCTTGGACCCCGCAGAAGTATGCAGTTATGGGGCATTTGCAGAATGGCCCTATTTCCTTGACAGGAAGATTTTACCCCCTTCATGACCAGGCCATGTTTGCTATTCAGCACTGCGCTGCTTTAACTGGTAATTGCGTAGTCATGCAACACTGTACAAAAACAAAATTTCTATGATTTTTTTGACACAAACAAAGCTTACTTTTTGTAGTATTTGATCACCACTAGGTTTTTTATTTTTTGCAATATAAATGAAAAAAGACTGAAAATGTTGAAAAAGATATATTTTTAACTTTTTGCTATAAACCATATCTAAAAAAAAATTTAAAAATCTAATTTTTATTTTTTCCATATTACTAATGGCGTCAATCAGTGACTTATCACAGGACGTTCAATACTGCGGTCAATCTGACACTAACTGCAACTGATAACTCCAGTGACATTAATACAGTGATAATAATATACATTGTTGCTGTACTATGATATTGGCTGGAAAGAGGTTAACATCTAGGGTGATCAAGGCGTTAAATATGTGCCTTGCTATGTGTAATATGTGCAGCTTTTACTAATTTCTCAGTTTCTCATTCCAAATTTGCAGGGATGAGAATCTGATCAGTCGTTCCTCTGCTACAAAGCTCTGTGTTGTTTACCAACATAGAGCTCTGGGCTGTGATTGCGCATAGACAATCAGCAGGTCTCGGCCATGAATCATTGACCCAGACTTGCAGACAGGCTGTGTACAATTACAGCGGACGTTGGACGGGGGGCCCACACACATGTGCCCTAAACCTGGAAGTAGGCAGTGCCGTATGGGTACATTGCCTTGCCTACTCGCCCACAGTACTTTGTGGGTGTGCAGGAAGCAGTTAAACTTATTTCCCCAATATTGAACATTTTGATGTCAAGCTCCGCCTTCTCCCTGTCAATAACTTTTCTACCCCCGCCAGTACTGGTCCTGTTCACACTAAAATCTGTGATGGAGAAGTCTGTAGGTGGGGCTTCCTCTTACTCTTTCTGGGTTTCTCCTTTTATATGTACATGGGATGAAAGGAGGTCCAGCGGCAGCCAATGGTCAACTAAAATGGAACATTTATTTATTTATTTCAGGTACTTCTTTAGCGCCGTCAATTTACGTAGTGTTTCCATACATGGATTGTACATTCCCATCAGTCCCTAACCCTCAAGGGGTGTACAATCTAAGGTCCCTAACTTACATTCATACATACACATACTAGGGCCAATTTAGACTGGATTCAATTACCCACCAGCATGTCTTTGGAGCGTGGGAGGAAACCGGAGTACCCGGAGGAAACCCACGCAGGGACAAGGAGAATATTCAAACTGCAGGCAGGTGGTGCCGTGGTTGAGATACTGTCAGGCTGAAGTGCTAACCATTAAGCCACTGTGCTGCCCATGACTGAGGCACATGACTGAGGCTCTGAAGGTCTCTATGTGATGTGAACATGACATGCTGATCATCTATTTTCTATGTCACAAAAAGTATGCCCAAAGTTCCTGGAGTTTCTTGGAACAATGCAGCTTCCATCCTATTGCTTTCAAATTACTGGAGGTGACTAGTGAGAAGGCACTAAAAATACCAAGAACCCAGCAACAGCAGCACAGATGGGATTCCAGCATTGCCTCACACTGTTCTTCAGCACCATGGCTCTGATTCATCAAGCTGCAATATCATTTATAGTCAGTTTGCCATGAGAGGAACGTGGAGGCTCCCATTGCTGACCTAAACGTCTGAAAATGCCAGCTCTGTAGCTGCCTATGGGTTCAATGCTTCTTAAGGCTGGGTATACACGTTTGGTATTTTTCTGTTCTGTGCTATTGTATTTTGACAGGGGGACCCCTCCCTCCATCGGAATACATTGATCAGTGCTTGCAGCAATTGGCTGCATGCATTGATTGAATGCTGATTTTCCAGCAAGATCACTTGACAGAAGCCAGTTGCTGGATTGGCTTCTGTTGAACAGATGTGATGAAAGTCGTCTGGTTCTTCCTGAACCGGCCAACTTTTAGTAACCCATAAGATACTTACAACAATTCACATTAGAACTCCATATCTGCATACTTGTTCTGGGTCAGTGTCTTGGTCAAGAGAAGAGAAATGGAAGCCTGCATATTCCTCTAGGTTTGTTTTGGGCACCTTAATCCATAGACCCTGAGCGCACGCAAATATGCGGCCTCTCAGCATATGGACCTTGACGCCAAGCGGCTCCATAATTGCGTGCCATTAGAAAATACATATGTGCTGAGAGCGCGCACCCTGCGCGCTTCCAGCACATAGGTCTGTGTCTCACGGAAAGGTCCCGATCTCCCCTTGCGATCGGGACCTTTTCCGATCATGTGACCACCCTGACAGTGAATCACAGCGGTCACATGACTCTAAAACCCCGCCCCGCCTCCCGGCTTCTGAAACTCTTAAAGGGCCAGGAGGCACCGGCGCAAAGGGGTTAAAGTGCAATTGAGGCATGCTAAAGTCGCCTCTCAAGAAATATTATTGGGTGTCGGTTTAGCATACATTTAGTGCCATTTATTACAAATTAAAGTATATCTAAAGCCAACTTTTTTATGTTTTCATTTTATAGTGCGAGAGGTTTAAAACTGGTGTCAGGTTTTTTTTTTGCCATCTAGGAGATTTCCATTCGCTTCCTGTCCTGCAGACAGTTAGAGGGTATCTTTCCAAAGCCAGGGACATACTCTCTAAAGCTGGGCATACACAGGGGAGGACTGACCATTTGGAAACTCGGGCACTGTCCGAGGGCCCGGGGTCAGTAGGGGGCCCCATGTGATGCCCCTAGTACCTTTTTTTATAGGCTTTTTTGAGTTTGGGCAAGGACACAGGGGCCCCATGATCCCCTATTGCCTGGGGGCCCCATGAGTTGTCAGTCCGCCCATGGGTATACACAAATAGATCTTTGAACAGAAATTCTCAGAACATTCAAATGTCTTTTGAAAGTAGTTCAAGATTTCATTTTCTGTTGGAATAAATGGAAACAACATCACAGACACAATAGTGGTGTGACCCTCCTGCGCTCCAAATGTGTGTTTAAAACAAACTAAATTAATATATGAACCCCAAACAACTGCTAGCATTAAATCATATAACAGTGATCAAGTAAATATAAACCATATAAATGCTGCGCTACATTCAAACTTATTTAAGTGAATGTGGAATCCAATAACTCAAATCAAAAATAGTGACAATAATAATGAAAATAAATAATATGTGCTTAATGATAACAAAATTACCAAATAAACCACCCAAACTAATGAAAAAGCACAAACTTTAATCTATACGTATGTGCATGAGAAATACACATACATATATTACATCACACGTGCACAATGTGAAGTGAAATGATGACTAAATAATAAACGCAAACTCAAAGTCCAATAATGAAATGTTGAAGGTGAACAAAACTGTAAACGGTGTTTCCAATAATACTGTAAGCTGACCACAAGTGAAACAAATCTTGCAGATATCTGGGTGTAGATAGAGCTTATGAATCCAACCACCTTCTGGATTAGCCTCTCACCTCATCACTTCGACCCTTGCGGGTCAAAGAGCAGTAATGGATCCCTCTCACAGATCCTCCAGGCACCACAGCACTCCAAAACCACTTTTCAGGATTTAGTATTCCCACTCAGGCTCTTCTCCAAGTATAGTATGTTACCAGGACATAAAAGGTGAATCTCCCCAGGGGAAACACAGATCGCAATAACAATTTCATAGGGAATCTAACCCATGAATCCCATGGGTTAGATTCCCTATGAAATTGTTATTGCGATCTGTGTTTCCCCTGGGGAGATTCACCTTTTATGTCCTGGTAACATACTATACTTGGAGAAGAGCCTGAGTGGGAATACTAAATCCTGAAAAGTGGTTTTGGAGTGCTGTGGTGCCTGGAGGATCTGTGAGAGGGATCCATTACTGCTCTTTGACCCGCAAGGGTCGAAGTGATGAGGTGAGAGGCTAATCCAGAAGGTGGTTGGATTCATAAGCTCTATCTACACCCAGATATCTGCAAGATTTGTTTCACTTGTGGTCACCTTACAGTATTATTGGAAACACCGTTTACAGTTTTGTTCACCTTCAACATTTCATTATTGGACTTTGAGTTTGCGTTTATTATTTAGTCATCATTTCACTTCACATTGTGCACGTGTGATGTAATATATGTATGTGTATTTCTCATGCACATACGTATAGATTTAAGTTTGTGCTTTTTCATTAGTTTGGGTGGTTTATTTGGTAATTTTGTTATCATTAAGCACATATTATTTATTTTCATTATTATTGTCACTATTTTTGATTTGAGTTATTGGATTCCACATTCACTTAAATAAGTTTGAATGTAGCGCAGCATTTATATGGTTTATATTAACATCACAGACACAGTTACAAATTTGTACATTCTAGAAAAATGTTTTATCCTGCTCCTTCGAATTTTCTCATCATGGGAGTTGAAAAAGAACATCAATTTGACCCCACTAATGATTAGAAAAATGAACAAATGTTCATGCAACTAAAAATGTCTAATGACATTCTACTAGTGTTTACCCAGCTTTAGACAGTTGTCATAGGAACAGGTGTGCTCATTAGAAGATTTAGGCTGCAGTTTTCGTGTCGGTTACCTGGGCTTTCCCATAGACCTTCAATTATGTCCTGCATTTTCAGCAAAAGCACACGAAAGTCTTGCATTCTGAATCTTTAGTGCATTTTCCATAAACATGCCAAAAATGCAGGCCATGATAGAAAATCTGTGGGAAACCACAGGTATACTGCGCTGCACTCGTACTGTGCCCAGAGCTCAGCATGGCAGAGTGAAAGAGGCCTAAAGCTGGCCATAAATGGATTGAAATCCTGCTGAACCTGAATTTCAATTGATCTATGGCTGTTCCCATTCCATGGAAGTCAATATAATTATCTGAATGCACTGATCAGTGTATTCTGGTAGTGTAGGAGTCCCCACTATTAGAATACAATAACACAGAGGGGAGCATGGCTCCATCCACCTCACTTGTGTGATTAGAGGAATCCATTCAGTTTTTTTCAATCAGCCTGCTGGCTGATTGAAAAAAAAATGGTTCATGTATGGCCGGCCTAACACCCTATCCCTGTTTTGATGGAAACTGAAAATTTGGAATTGGATTTACCGCCACTTTTAATGCCGGTGACATAGGTGATCAAGCCAATTATAGAGAGTGGATCTCTCTAATGGGCAGCAGTCCTCACCACTCTATCCAAAACTAAAAAAAAATATTTGGTTATTCTTCATGTGATATTTCAAATTGATCATTTTGGACTTTTGCTCTATCGGAATTAGGAGACACATTCTACCCAATAAATGGCTCCATTTTGGTTTTGGCGATTGTGTTACTGGAGAGAGCTCTGTAATGTTTATTCTAATCTGTGATTCTCTTCTTGTGTGTCTTGAAGACTCTATTGGCAAGACCTTCCCACACCAATTCCCGATTCTTCTCCAAGTTCCTTGAAGACTTTGTTCTCCCCCTACATGTTTAGAAATTGCAAGTGTGCAAATCTCAAACTACTGCATGAAAGATCTGCTCAACACAGTCCCCAAAGACTATAAGAAGCTCGTGGGAAAGTCAGCTTGACAGCAGTTAACAAAAAAAACATCAGTTTTGGGTACACTGGTCTTTTTAAATGAGAAATGGAAGGCATGTTTAGAATAGTCATCTTTGTTTTCAACAGTTTTTCCCAATCTTTTACTTCAAAGGAACCCTTGAAATAATTTTCAGATTACAGGGTACCTCTAATAAAAGTTGAAAAAATTTTCCTTACATTGGTGTTCAGTGAAAAGAATGCCTCATAAACTGGTAGTCAGTGGAATAATGTCAGAATGACTCCCTTATAGATGGCTAAAAAAATTATTGGTGTCATGGCAATGACTCTGTCAAGTGGTGTTGGACCCAGAAGTATGCAGGCACCATTAAATGAAAGGTCAATTAGCCACATCTCAGTGATCCCCTAGCAACCTCTGGAGGAACCTTAGAGTTCCATGGAACTCTCATTGACAATGACTGGTCTAGTGTTCACGTCTATAATTATTTTTTCTTGTTCAAAGAGTTTTAGTGAAGATGCTGCAAAGTATACAGGAGAGAAATGTCCTTTTACGAGCAAGTTTAACCTCTACATAGGGAGGACAATGAAATGGGTTAGTAATAATAATGGGGATACGAAAAAACTCTGAACCATGTCAATACCAATAAAACAGGGGTCCTTACTCATTTCGTAAGGTGGGGCAGCATTAAGACATTGCTCCCAAAGAAATAAAGAGCAAGTAAACAGCTTGAGATGGGTAAGAAAGAAAACAGAAAAATAAATGAGGGGGAACAGGAGGGGAAGGGGGTCTCACCACAGTGCCCACCTAAGGCAATATCACATAAAGTACCAGCAAAGAGTCAAGGCTCCAAAAGAGATTAATTAAAATCTGGGTGGAGGAAATGATCCACCATGACTGCCAGACTTTAATGTATCTACAGACCCTATCTTGCAAGGTCGATTCAGCCTTTGCCTGGTTCATTCCCTGGGTTACCCTGTGTTTACTTGCAGGAATATTTTATGGTATAATAAGTAAAATGGGTCACTTGACCAGTCTCTCCATCCTCATCATTTCTTTTATTTTTTCCAGTGTCTTTATGATATGACCTCTTGACCTGTAGCTTCTTTATATCAAGTCTATACTTCTCTGTAAAATTCCAACGGGACGGTCTGAATTCACAGTAGTTTCAAGCTGTAAATGTTCCGCTTAGATCTGAGCTGGGACACGTGTTACATATGCTGAGGATGGGGATGTGAAACTGGAGCCTCCTGTACCAAAATTGTACTCTATGTGACTTTGAACATGGAAAGATAAAATTGATGTTCAGGTCAGGAGTTCAGGGTTACACTGGAAGCAGCAGATGAAGCGCCCAGGATTAGGATGCAGTTACCTTATTACGCAAATTGAAGATGACAGATTTGAAACTGAACTCCAGGCTAACAGGAAAATACATGGATAACATACATACAGAGCAGGGGCGGACTGACCATTTGGAAACTCGGGCACTTCCCGAGGGCCCAGGGTCAGTAGGGGGCCCAATGAGATGCCCCTGGTACCTTTTTCATAGGCTTTTTTGAGTTTGGGGAAGGACACAGGGGCCCCATGAACCCCTATTGCCCAGGGGCCCCATGAGTTGTCAGTCCGCCCCTGATACAGAGGAGGAATTTTACCTGCCAAAGGATTTGCATTCCAGTCCATTCAATCCTTAACCACTTCCAGACCGGACACTTTTACCCCTTCCTGACCAGGGCAATTTTCAGCTTTCAGCGCTATCACACTTTAAATGACAATTGCGCGGTCATGCAACACTGTACCCAAATTAATTTTTTACCATTTTTTTGAGACAGATAAATCTTTATTTTGGTGGTATTTATGGGATTTTTATTTTTTTTGCTATGTAAATGGAAAAGTCCCAAAATTTTGAAAAAAAGTGTTTTTTTAATAAAATTTTGCAAATAAATAATATTCCATCATAAATCTTGGCCAAAATTTATTCCATTATCTTTTTAGTGAAAAAAAAAATCCAAATTAGTTTATAACCAAAAATTATAATTTTTAAACATTTTTTTTACATTTTTATTTTATTTTTTTATATTATTTATTTATTTTTTTACATACTGTCACCCTAGCAGTACAGTGTCACCATGGTGACACTGTACTACTTGTGGGGGGTGATGAAGATTTTTTTTTTTTTACACCCATATAGGATGTAAAAGCAATCATTTCTCTTTCTCTCTGTCTGCATTCTTGCACTCATTGAGAAGTACTAAGTGAGCTGTGATTGGTCACAGCTTGTCACATGGTACAAGGCTGTTGTGAATAGCCTTGTACCATGTGACCTCTGTGATCATTCACAGATTTCACACGTAGTAAGCAATGATGTCACAAGTGACATCTTGCTTACTACTTTGCATGTGATCACTGATTGGCCAATCAGTGATCACATGATCGGGACCTCGTACAGAGGTCCCGTCCGACGATCGGTGTTTCACTGTGTACGGAGGACACAGCGGGCACCGGATCGCGGTGCTGCGCGCTCCCGTTTATAAATGGCCACCCGACCCTGCAGTGCCACCGTCTGGCCGTTTATATGCAACGGCCGGTCGGGAAGTGGTTAAATATATTCAGCTTTGCCATACATGTCCTGCCTGTTTTTTTCTCTGCTATAGTTTCACTGTCACTTGCAGGTTCCCTCCCCACTGTGTGAATGGACAGTGAAAGGAAAAGCAGCACAACAAGAAGTTCATTTCAATGTCACACTATTCTCTTATCAGCATTCTTCTTGTATCACGGCACAACTAATTGGCTCCTGGTGCTGCTTCTCCCTCCCTTTCTGTGATCTTTGCTGTATGATGGACTGATAAATGTAGGAACTTTTCTTGCATGGATTAAAAAAAATGCATTTAGCTATATATTTTTTTTTATATAACAGAGCTGCATTAATTTGTGTCTTTTTATATCTTAATGGCGTTAACAATAGCAAAAGATTTCTTCACCCAGCAATAAATGACTTAAACTACGTCACCAGCACTCTTTTAAACATTCATTTCATCACTTTATTGACTTTTTCACAATAAAGTGTTTATAACATCTAAAGGAGTGCTGGGGACTATACCTGGAAATTTGTTGGTAATGACCTGGCAATGCCAAAATTTTGATATGGTTGCCAGGTCATTACTAAAATCAGTGAAATCTTCTGAACGCTTGTAAACATGCTGCAGTGCCCGCAGTGCGTGAAATAGCTGTGATGCTGCAGTTCAGAGAATGTACTCATTCATTGTAATGTGTAACCAATCAAACATATTGATACTGTCGGCAATTGGGAAGTTCTGATGCTGTCGTGTGTAAATATCAGACCTTCTAGTAGTTAACTAGTTGGGTTCTTTCCCACTAATTTTTTCTGTGCTGTTCATCTTTTATAGTGGATCTTGCTGAGATAAACATCAAATATGGCTTTAGCTATTTTTAGAGGGGGCTGTAGGGAGCAAAAATGTGGACCCATTGATTTGTCAAGGGCTGAAGTATTGGTGACCTTTAGAAGTCTCATGTAACCTATCTTCAGTCTCTGAACATCTCCTGTAGCATATTCCCAGTCTCTGACCATCTGCTGGAGCACATATTCCCAATTTCTGACTATCTCCTAGAGAATATTCCCAGTCCCTGACCACTTCCGAAGGCATATTCCCAGTCTCTGACCACCTCCCGGAGCAAATTCCCAGTCTCTGACCACTTCCCGAAAAAATTCCCAGTCTCTGACCATCTCCTGGAGCATATCCTCAGTCTCTAACCATTTCCTAGAGAAATTCCCTAGTCTCTAATTATATCCTGTAGCATATCGCCCAGTGTCTGACCATATTCTGGAGCAAATTCCCAGTCTCTGACCATCTCCTGGAGCATATCCTCAGTCTCTAATCATTTCCTGGAGAAATTTCCTAGTCTCTAATTATATCCTGTAGCATATCGCCCAGTGTCTGACCATATTCTGGAGCAAAGTCCCAGTCTCTGACCACCTCCTGGAGCATATCTTCTGTCTCTGACCATCTTCGGGAGCATATTTGTGCCTTGCTTGTACATACCTAAAGTCTTTGAATATTCCCTATTGCATTTTTTTTTTCTGACAGCTTTCTTTAGCATTACATTCACTGAATATTATGTGCGACCCTTTGGTGATGGCGGGGGTCATCCTTGAGGCCCCTATTTTAAGTAAGTTGACCACTATTGGGTTACAGAGTACAGTGAAGAAGTACATTCTGTGAACTGCAGAACCTCAGCTATTTCACTCAAGGGACCCTGCAGTCACTGTCTATCTGACCAGCCTGCTGTATTCACATGGCAGTTAGCTGTAGAGAGACCGGTTGCCTGACCTCCTAGAAGAGCAAATTGAGGGTATCCTACAAGAGAAGCCAGTCAGACTCAGTTCATCTCAAGTGGAGTTTAACTTTAAGATGACCACATTCTCATACATCCAAACACCCAAATCTGGTCATATTCAGATATGCTCTGTTGGGTTTGGCAGACTATAGCTGGGAAACAGACAGTTCCTCTGGGGTCTTGGAAATGAATTTAGTCATTTGGAGATCTCTTCAAGACCTGATAATGAAATTACAAGTCTACAGCCAGCCATAGATGGATCGAAATTTGACTGGTTCATCTGAAACCGGAGAGATTCTGATGCATCTATGGGTAAGCTGTTTATATGACTTTAGTACAACCAGCCTGCCAGGCTATAGCCGCCGGCAGTAATAACTGTATTCTGCTGGTGGGGAAGACTACCTGCACTCCCCACTGACAGAACATAATAGTGCTGTCAGTCATTGTTGATTGGAGAATCCCTCCCGCAGAACTATTATGCTGTGCCGGAAGGGAGTGCAGGTAGCCTTCCCCAACCACAAAATACAATATATAGCTGCTGGCAGTAATCAGGTGAAAAAAATGGCAGGCTGGCAAAGAAAATTGCATGATGTATGGCTAGCCTAAGTGTCATAGCACTACAATGGTGGCAACAGTGTTGTTCTGTTTCAAATGCCCATTTATGCATTGAAATACCTCCATAGACCAAGTCTGTCCAGACAGTATGGTAACTTGCTGACCTGGCCACATTCGCAGGCAGCTTAACTCTTTTAAAAAGATACAGAATACAAATTTTACTTCAGCCAATTGTGGTACAGATTATGTTTTTCCAGTCTTTTGAAGTGTAAAAATACAATGACTTTCCCAAGCAATTTTCTAAGTACTAACACTGATTGAGGTAACAGGGAGGGTCTAGCTAGGACTAAACTAACTAGCACGAAACAGGAGGGGAAGACAAAGTGTGTTACCCATTCAAATAAGTAAACAAGTTGTAGAGGCACAAAATCAACACTAGATGTCGGCATACTACAGAACAGAAGTAACCTAACACATTTCCATACAACACAAAAAAAACATGTAGCACCCCTAGTTAGCCAGGGGGAGCTAGCTAGGTTTTTAATTAGAGGCTGAATAGCAACCTGGTATGAGTCATCCTGGGATGAGTCAGCCAGGTAACTTTAGGTCAAGGCTGAGTTCTCTGCAGGTCAGTTCCCTGTTACCTCCTCCTGCTCTAGAAGCTTAAGAAGTTTCTAATAGGCAGTGGGTGGGGGTGAGTAGGGTCTGATCTGCATACTCAGGGGACTTTGACCAATCCCCAAGCAGGAGGCTTGGCATGGGGTCAGAACAGCCTTTAAGTATGAGAAAGCCTAATCAGAAAGTGGTCAGTGTTGGGTGGAAGGTGATGTTAGAAGGCTGGAGTGTGGGCCTGGGAAGGTGCCCAGGGAGGGGCCTACCTACAGGCAGGATCTGGGAAGAAGAATCTCTCAGCCCCACCGTCCCCTGAGAGAGGACAGCCAGGGAAGCAGGGAAGGAGTCAGTCCAGCAGAAGACCCAAAGGTAGCCACCAACCGAACAACTATACAGGAGAGGACTGAGTGAGTAATCCTGCACCCCCTGGGCTGGATAAGGGGAGAGGGCAGTCAGGTGGCAAACCCAACTAGCTCCTCATCTGGGCCTGCTCTGCTACAGTGGCAGTTTCTGGGTCCCCTTGCTCAGGGATTTCCTCAGGCAGCTGGGTGATGATAAGACCTCATCTGGGGTTTGAGGAGGCACACCATAAGGGCTGGAGAGCTCTTCAAAGAAGAGACTTGCATTCTCTTATCCACAGCTGTACATAGTTGCTAAGGAGATTTGTCCTCATGTTCACAGTTCCTTGGACATCCCTTACACCCATCAACCCCATACAGGTTCAATATAGCTTAATAAAACAAACCCCCAAAAAAGCTCAAGGATAGTTCACTCCAGTGTGCAAGTGTGGAAAAAAAACACGTGTTGCCTGGCTGTGCATAGGGGGACCAACAAACTCAGTGGCTCCTAAGGGGGTAGAGCTTCAAACATATAAGTGAAACAGGAGAAGTGTTGAGATTTTTTTTCAAATCATGAACTAAAAAAACAATACCACTGCAAAAGTGTCAGAAGTGAGATTGCATTGATTCCAACTGGAACTGAGTAGATTTGTTTCCTTGGGCTCATTGCAAATTAATTGAAGAGGAACAATGTCAGGTAACTGGAGATCTCTTCAAGATCTGATCACTGAATGAAGAGTCTAAAACTGCAGTGATAAAGTACTATCAATCTATCTCTTCCCTGTACACGAATGTGCTATTAACACCATAAGCCAAGGAACCTAAGGTGGTTCTCCTACCGCAGACTGATGATGTTGGCTAGGCAGTTGCGTCATCAGTTTTGCACAAAATAAAACGCACATTGCACAAGAGGGGCTAACCATGTCTGATCTACACACCACTAAATATGTTTTATTCAGTCATTCACAATGAGCTATGCGAGCTATAACAACTCATTTCAGGGTTATATAAACCATTGTCAAGACTGTGACTCACACTGACAACTCCAAGTTCACAATGGGAATTCCACTCCACTCCTACTCATCACTACGGGGCAGACTTCGTATATAGTCATCTCTCTTTTTTTTTCTTTTTTTTTATGTGAAAGACTTCAGAACTAAAATACATGGAATTATGTGTCGGAGGGGACCTAAGCTGAATAGTTATATATCAGGCTATATCTATGTATTCAGACAGTAAAGAGACACTGTGCATACATAGTTTTCTTTTTTTAGTCTTTTTTTCCTTTATTTTTACCTGGTGACCCAACCAGTACACTCGTCCTATTATAGGGGGTCTCTGCTCTGGCTGGAGGTGCAATGGAGACACCTTTGGACAGCAGCATTGTCATCCTGGGAAGAGGGTAGTGTTAGATGCACTAGAAGATTTGGATGGACCAGGGGCGGACTGACCATTTGGAAACTCGGGCACTGCCCGAGGGCCCGGGGTCAGAAGGGGGCCCCATGAGATGCCCCTGGTACCTTTTTCATAGGCTTTTTTGAGTTTGGGCAAGGACACAGGGGCCCCATGATCCCCTATTGCCCGGGGGCCCCATGACTTGTCAGTTCACTCCTGGGATGGACTCAACTAACAGATTAAAGCTGAACTCCAGCTAACACAGGGATGTTCAATTTAAATCGCCCGACACCCGGGACATGTTCCGTGCACCAGGCATGTAGTTTTTTTCTACCCTTTAGCCGTGCTACAGGCAAGCAGCAAGGCTCACGTGTCACACAGCCCACTACAGTGCCAGACCCCTCCTCACCTCAGCTGAGAACCTCCCCCCTGCCTGCTATGTCTCTCAGGTTCCACTAGTCCATGAGCGGGCCCAGGACCTGTTTAGCAGGCGAGGGAGGAGAGCAGACACGTCCACTCCCCTCCGCTTCTTGCTCTGACCCAGAAGTGGCATTAACCGCGTCTTTTAAACCTACCAAAAAAATGGATAATTTATTGCTTTTTGGTGCACTAAAACTAACTAAAGTGTGTTTTTAACAGAAATTTCCTAGACCTTTGCGGTAATAACGTGTGACATAAAAAATTTAAACTACCACTATTTTATTCTCTAGTGTCTTTGCTTTCAGAAAATAGATCATGTTTTGGGGGTTTTATGTAATCTTCAGGCCTACAGGGATTTTTTTAAATCTGTGCAAAAAACGCAAAAATGGCTCTGGCAGCAAAAGGGATAACGTATAAGCCTGACACTCTCCTTTCCTGACGAGCAGCCAATCGGAGCTCATTACACTGCAAAATCTCTCTCCTCCCTGCTAGTCCCAGGGGGTGGTGCTGGAGACAGGCAGGGAGGGGATGAGGAGATAAACACTGCAATGTTAAAAATATTAAATGTTTAAGTCGCCATAAAGTCCAAGACACTACTAAAAGCACAGCAGATTGAAATATGGTTTTGGTTAAAAAAAAAAACTTTTTTTTTATCAGGATAAGTAGATTGGGGCACTGATTTAGTCCATGGAAAAGTCGTTTTTTAAAAAAAATTTCCACACCCCTGTAACACTTTTTAATCAGTTACAGCAACAGGTTTTTAAGGATTTTACATAAAAAAAATTAAAGCTGTCAGTGTTAATCTTCTAACTGCCATTTTTTTTCTGGATAGCATGATCTGGTATAGGAGGTTGAAAAATAACATACTTGCAAGATCAAAAGGTAATAGAAGAAAAAAACAAAAAATAGGAAAACAAATGAAGCCACCCAACTACAAATGGACAAGCTGCAATATAATACATTTTTGTTTTGTTAGTTTATTACCAATTTAAACCGTGCTATTATGAAGTTTGTTAGGACTACAGAATACTCCTCTATATTGTCCCTGATCTTCGCCAGACCCGTAATATTGTCCCTGATCACCGCCAGACCAGTAATATTGTCCCTGATCACCGCCAGACCAGTAATATTGTCCCTGATCACCGCCAGACCAGTAATATTGTCCCTGATCACCGCCAGATCCGTAATATTGTCCCTGATCTTCGCCAGACCAGTAATATTGTCCCTGATCTTTGCCAGACCAGTAATATTGTCCCTGATCACCGCCAGACCCGTAATATTGTCCCTGATCTTCGCCAGACCAGTAACATTGTCCCTGATCTTCGCCAGGCCAGTAATATTGTCCCTGATCTTCGCCAGGCTAGTAATATTGTCCCTGATCACCGCCAGGCCAGTAACATTGTCCCTGATCACCGCCAGGCCAGTAATATTGTCCCTGATCACCGCCAGACCAGTAATATTGTCCCCGATCACCGCCAGGCCAGTAATATTGTCCCCGATCACCGCCAGGCCAGTAATATTGTCCCCGATCACCGCCAGGCCAGTAATATTGTCCCCGATCACCGCCAGACCCGTAATATTGTCCCTGATCACCGCCAAGCCAGTAATATTGTCCCTGATCTTCGCCAGACCAGTAATATTGTCCCTGATCACCGCCAGACCAGTAATATTGTCCCTGATCACCGCCAGACCAGTAATATTATCCCTGATCACCGCCAGACCAGTAATATTGTCCCTGATCACCGCCAGACCAGTAATATTATCCCTGATCACCGCCAGACCAGTAATATTGTCCCTGATCACCGCCAGACCAGTAATATTATCCCTGATCACCGCCAGACCAGTAATATTGTCCCTGATCACCGTCAGACTCGTAGTATTATCCATGATCACCGCCAGGCCAGTAATATTGTCCCTGATCACTGCCAGACCAGTAATAGCTTCCTCGTTACCTGTTTTGACCCCTTGGATCCCAGACAAGCACCCCCATTCACTTGAAAGGGTCACAATCAGCAAGCATACAGAAGATACAGAATAATTCTTACCACAGCTGCAAAGCATCTCAGCCACAGCATTTGTACACCCCCAGCCACTGCCTCTGCAGCTAAAATGGGTAGCAAGGGATGGGCATTAAAGCTGCACCTCAACCACAAGGTTTTACTGCCCCCAGCCTCACATGTGAATGAGCCCTAATAGTTCAGCCAGTCACAGTTCATCAATCACCTCCATACCAGCCACAGTGTCACCAAACCAGTGTATCTAGAATCAGTCTTCCTGATTGCCACCACACCAAAACACTGCAGCAAGCAACAGTTTTCCTGATCACCACCACACCAGTGTCAAAGTGTCACGAGACCAGTGTATGCCAGCAACAGAGGTATAGACTCCAGAGAGAGATATCATATTACCCCGGTACAAATCATTAGTAAGTCTTCATCTGGAATATGCAGTTCAGTTCTGGGCACCAATTCACAAAAAGAACATTGGGGAACTGGAGAAAGTACAGAGAAGGGCAACCAAACTGATAAGAGGCATGGAGGAGCTCAGCTATGAGGAAAGATTAGAGGAACTGAATTTATTCTCTCTTGAGAAGAGGAGATTAAGGGGCGATATGATCAAGATGTATAAATACATCAGTGCAGGGGCGGACTGACAACTCATGGGGTCCCTGGGCAATAGGGGATCATGGGGCCCCTGTGTCCTTGCCCAAACTCAAAAAAGCCTATGAAAAAGGTACCAGGGGCATCTCATGGGGCCCCCTACTGACCCCGGGCCCTCGGGCAGTGCCTGAGTTTCCAAATGGTCAGTCCGCCCCTGCATCAGTGGTTCATATAGTGAACTCGGTGTAGAGCCATTCACCCTGAGGTTATCACAGAGGACAAGGGGGCACTCTTTACATCTGGAGGAAAAGAAATTTAATCTCCAAACATGGAAAGGTTTCTTCACAGTAAAAGCTGTGGAAATGTGGAATAGACTCCCTCAAGAGTTGGTTCTGGCCAGCTCAGTGGATTGCTTTAAAAAAAGTCCTGGATTCTTTCTTAGATACACAGAATATAACTGGATACTAACATTTATAGGTAAAGTTGATCCAGGGAATATCTGATTGCCTCTCGGGGGATCAGGAAGGATTTTTTCCCCTGCAGGAGCAAATTGGATCATGCTTGCTGGGGTTTTTTTGCCTTCCTCTGGATCAACTCTGGGTGTAGAATTAAAATTTTTTTTTTTATGGTTGAACTGGATGGGCTTTTGTCTTTTTTTTCAGCCAGACTAACTATGTAACAGTGTGACTTCTTATCACCACCACACCAGCTGCAGTGTCACCGCAGCAGTGTAATCCTCAACTGTGTCTCTGATTTTGACCACACCAGTGTAAATCAGATGCAGTGTTCCTGATTGCTGCCACACAAGTCCCACTGTGACCAGATCAGTGAAGCCAGCAACAGTGTTCTTGATCACCACCACACCATTGCAGTGTTGCCTCTGCCTTCCACCTGTCCTGTTTATTGAACACGATTCTGCCAGCTTCCTGGATAGATCTTTTGCGCGTTTATTGCCTGTCGCTTGAACTGACCTATCTGCACGTCCCACTGGCTATGTTCCCACCAGCCCTAAGCCATCTCCTGTGGACAACTGCACTCCTAGAATCACAAAAAAATCCTTTTTTGTCTTCTTTCTTCAGCCTTCTAGACTTCCTGGCCACTGAATATGGCATTCCTAGGGGCAGCTACGTATCAGTAGGCTAGGCTTGCTTGGCTTATAGGAATGAGGACTGCTATCGGTGATGCTATTTATTCAGAGTAAACAGCACTTGCAGCTAAGAAAGAGGAGAGAGAGAGGCTACATTTATATTGTATATACTGTATAGAGGCAGTGCTAAGCTTCCCTCCCTGAAAACGATGAAATAAAAAAATTCAATTAAACATGTACTTCAAAATAATACATATGCAATGCATATTAAATGAAGATGATATCACATAAAATATTTAAACACAAACATGTGCATAAAGTATAAATGCATAAAGACAAATGATATCCCCTGTGTGCAAATCAATATCAACAGAAAAAAAAAAACAACATGAAAAGTGCATCAAATGCATCATACATTTCACAAAAATAATATTAACTGAATGCTTATGTGCCTAACATGAAAGAGTGAAGTGAAATAAAAGTCTCAGTGATGGTCACTATTTTACTGAAATCCACCAACTCCTGTGTATCTCCGGGAAGCCCCCCGGATGACCTCTGCTTAGGACGAGAACCCCCGATGACGTCTGCTTAGGACGAAACACGTAGGGACGTGGCCGGGATGCGGTGTCATCATCTCGCTTTACCAGAAGTATTGATCGGTGACACAGTGTTTTGATATGCTGCAGATTTTATTTGAATGTGTGAGTAGCGTTAGCATTTTCTAATAAAGCATTTTTTATGGATTCAGACTATGTGAGTGTTCCTCCTTTTGCATTAATTAGGGACCATTTTATGGGATGAGCAGAACCAAATGTTAGTGATTTCACTGAAGTAGAGACAGACACTGGGACCTTTTTTTTTCACTTCACTCTTTAATTTTAACATATTAGTATTTATTTAATAATATCTTTTGTGAATTGCACGAGGGGTTTGATGCACTTTTCATGTTGTTTTTTCTGTGTATATTGATTTGCACATGAGGGGTAACATTTGTCTTTGTGAATTTTCTGCTGTATACACTTTTTTGTGTTCAAATATTTTTTAACTTTCATCACTGTTGGGGAGGAAAGGTTAGCACTGCCTCATACAAAGGTGACCATTACAGTATATTGGTTTTGATACATTTAGTTGATTTGTGTGATACACAAGATACAATGTCCAGTACATAATCACTCCAAACTCTAAAAACGTCTCACACATGTGGTATTGCCATACTCAGGAGGTGTAGAAAAATGTGTTTTGGGGTCAAATTCTAAGCATGCTCATGCTATGTGTTAGAAATATCTTATTAATTGACAACTTTGTGTAAAAAAAAAAATTCTTTCCATATTCTCCAAAACTTGTGGCAAAAATTACATTTTCAAGAGACTCGCTATGCCTTTTTAGAAAATACCTTGGAGTGTTTTCTTTCCAAACTTTTTGGGTGTTTCTCCTTTTCAGACATTTCACGAAATATGATAGGTAGTCAGGAAATTAGATCCGTAATTTATGCTCCTTGAATCTTGCATTTAGGCTGTGAAAAAGTTTCATATGTGTGGTATCCCCATATTTGGGAGGCATAGCAGAATATATTTTGGGGTGTAATTATAAGAATGCCTATGCTGTGTGTGAGACATAACTTGTTAAAATGCCAACTATCATGTACCTGAAGATTCATCACATTGAAAGAGATACTCACATGTCACAATGGACTATACTTTTATGCACTAAGTGATTGATGCATGTCACATGAACGTTTTGATGTTTTATATAATTTTTTTTTCAAATTCTTTATTTATTTTATATAATTTTTTGTTCACAGTGCCACTGGACTATTGATGTTCATCTATTTGTGCAAAAATTGAAAAATGTCCAAAATGTACTAGAAAAAAAAAAGCCTAGACAGGTGTCTTATTATTAAAATTAAGAGACTGCAGATGTAGTGTAAATTTGGCCAGCAGCAGGACATTTTTTATCGGGTATAATAGGCCTAACTGGTGTGTGCTTAACTTTATTTTATCTATGGTGAATCTTATGCTTTGGGCACCTTAAAGTTCAAAAGGCCCTATTAACATATAGTACTAAAAGGAAATTGAAACCCCAAAATACCACCACTGAAAAGTTTTAACCTACAAATGTGCACTATAAACATACAATAAATATCTAAACACCAAAAAAGCAAATATACATCAATATCTCTACAAACAAAAGAACACTTTTTAGGGGAAGCCTTGTTACAAAAAACACAACCTTTTGAATCAAAGCCTGTTTTTTATGGAAAGTTTGCTGGAAAAAAAAAGTCTGCTATGGATGGGAGAGCAGCTAAAGGTAACCACTGATCTTAAATTCAAATACAATTATTCAAAGTACAATAAGCCCCCAGTAATAACAAAATACAACACAGTGGTTGATTGTTCAAAAAGCCTGCAATCTTAATTTAAATACAGTTTCATAATTTACTTTAATCTCTTCCAATACAGTTTGTCAGCTTCCAATACAATGACATTGTGGCTGCTCTGTGGCCTCCTTTTATAGTGAGGATACTGGCATATCAGAAGTCCCATTATTGGTCCTTCTAAGCCTACTGGCCATGGTTCAAAGGCCATGTAGTGCAATATGGGTTTAAGAAAATTCTCCCAGACAAATCAGCACAAAAATTGGTAATGGTGAATCTGAACTTCATCTCTGCTTACTGAAAATCCAAATCTAACTCTCCTTATATAACCCTAACCCGAGACCCTTCCTATAACCCTCATACTAACCCTTTCTATAACTCTAAAGGTCCCTATGTTACACTAACAGTACCCCACCATGCTAACCATATAACCCACACCTATACAGAAGAAAAATATATTTGAAATATTATGTCTTTGTAAATGCATTTCAAAAATGTAGATTTGTATTTTTAAATATATGTAAAAATATATGTTAAAATGACTTTTTTATATGTTAAACAAAATCTGAAGAATATATTTTAAAAAAATATTTTTAAAAATAAATTGTTTTTAAATGTTCTTAAGATTTTTTTTAACATATAAAAAAGTAATTTTAACATATATTTTTACATATATCTGTAAATGCATTCCAAAAATGTAGCTTTGTATTTTTAAAGACACACAGTATATTTGAAATGTATTTTTAAAAATATTTTTCATATATTTTGTAATAAAAAAGCATTTCAACATGCAATATATATATATATTGAACAAGGACAAAATTGTGGTATTTCAAATATATGGCAATATATTTTGAAATATATTTTTCTTCCATGTGGGCATCCCTAACACTACATCTATATTTGCATAATCACCTCTTCTGCACTGGGATATTTAACCCCTGTGAATGGAATGCATTGTCTACAAATATCAGGCAATATATGGCAACCTATAGGCATCAGAGAATGGCTAGACATGCCTGTGGAAATGAATCCAACCATCTCATAATGGATTTGACCAAGGTTACACTCTACATAAGCTGTACTTGTTTATCTGTAGCCCTTTTTTTGTCCTTGGCCATTTAAAGTTCACACATCAAAGACTATTTCCGAGCTTCCTTAGGCAGGGGGCAGAGATCTGACATCACACACCGGAGAGCACAGAGCTGAGTGTAGTCTGAAATCTGAGTGGAGGGATAGGACACCCCTTCTCTAAACAGTCTCATAGGGAAACATGCACAGCTTCAGGCTGTTAAACACCCTCTGTGTACTGAGGAAGTGGGGGGAGCCTGTCCCCTGTGATTGCTTCATATCAAGATGAACTGTCAGTAGTGACTCATGCAGATAGCAGAGGAAGAAGAGAGAAGATGAGATATACTAGGTGCTTTGACTTGAGGTAAGTCCACTCTATAGAAGACAGGCTTTCACTTTTAATTTCAGAGTTTACAGCCACTTTAACGTGCATTACAGGCCTGGCCAAAGGTTTTGAGAATAACACAAATATTATTTTTTACAAAGTCTGCTGCTTCAGTGTCTTTAGATCTTTTTGTCAGATGTCACTATGGTATACTGAAGTATAATTACATGCATTACATAAGTGTCAAAGGCTTTTATTGACAATTACATTGCATTTATGCAAAGAGTCAATGTTTGCAGTGTTGACCCTTCTTTTTCAAGACCTCTGCAATTCGCCCTGGCATGCTGTCAATCAACTTCTGGGCCACATCCTGACTGATGGTGGCCCATTCTTGCATAATCAATGCATGGAGTTTGTCAGAATTTGTGGGGTTATTTTTGTTCACCCGCCTCTTGAGGATTGACCACAAGTTCTCAATGAGATTAAGGTCTGGGGAGTTTCCTGGCCATGGACCCAACATTTTGATGTTTTGTTCCCCAAACCACTTAGTTATCACTTTTACCTTATGGCAAGGTGCTCCATCATGCTGGAAAAGGCATTGTTTGCCACTAAACTGTTCTTGGATGTTTAGGAGAAGTTGCTCTCGGAGGATGTTTTTGTATCATTCTTTATTCATGGCTGTGTTCTTAGGCAAATTTATGAGTGAGCCCACTCCCTTGGCTGAGAAGTAACCCCACACATGAATGGTCTCAGGATACTTTACTGTTGGCATGACACAGGACTGATGGTAGCACTCACCTTTTCTTCCCAGATGCTGCAAACAATCGGAAAGGGGATTCATCAGGGAAAATGACTTTACCCTTGTCCTCAGCAGTCCAGTACCTGTACCTTTTACAGAATATCAGTCTGTCCCTGATGTTTTTCCTGGAGAGAAGTGGCTTCTTTGCTGCCCTCCTTGACACCAGGCCATCCCCCAAAAGTCTTCGCCTCACTGTGTGTGTAGATGCACTCACACCTGCCTGCTGCCATTCCTGAGCAAGCTCTGCGCTGGTGGTGCCCTGATCCCGCAGCTGAATCAACTTTAGGAGATGGTCCTTGTACTTGATGGACTTTCTTGGGCACCTTGAAGCCTTCTTCACAACAATTGAACCTCTCTCCGTGAAGTTCTTGATGATCCAATAAATAGTTGATTTAAGTGCAATTTTAGTAGCACCAATATCCTTGCCTGTGATGACTGAAGGTGTTTCCTTGCATGTAACCATGGTTAACAGAGGAAGAACAATGATTTCAAGCGGCACCCTCCTTTTAATCCTTTCACTGCCAGAGCCTTTTTTGCATTTTTTCTTGTACACTGTTTAAAAAAACATTTTAGGTCTGAAGATTACACAAAACCCTCAAACATGATATATTTCTGAAAGCAGACACCCTAGAGAATAAAATAGTGGTAGTTCCAATTTTTTATGTCACACGATATTATTGCAAAGGTCTAAGAAATGCAACATTTCAGTAAAAATTATACTAAAGCAAATGTAATAAATTACCCAACTTTTTGGCAAAATAAAAAGGTCAAGATTGTGCCAAGTAAATAGATACCCAACATGCCAAACCTTAAATGTGTGTGCTCCTATGAAATGGCGACAAACTTCAGTACCCTATACTTTCTATAGACAGGTCACCAGTTTAGCATTACGTATTATTATGTGTGTGTATCGCAATCAATGTTTTCACGCATAGAAGCAATGACATGTGTGTTTACATTTGTACATGTGTGTGTATATGTGGGGATGTTTCTCTCTTTCTTCATCAAATAGGGAACACAAAGTCCCCTATGTGATCATTTTTTGGCGACAGGTTCTCTTGAGACATGCAAGGTCTAAAACACCCTTCATGTCTCCTCTGTGATCCATTAGATGTATTTCAATACAAACCACATTGCAATACATCTTTACCAGGCTATTCTGGCTGGGAAAGTGACAGCCGTGACCCGGAAGTGACGTCATGGAAGTCACCTTCCAGGTCACACAAAGAAGGGGAGGGGAGTGGACATTTGTCCGCTCTCCTCTCTCCCCTCCACCCCCCATGGCTCTCCCCAGGCCCGCAGATGGACAAACAGAGCCCGGTTGCATGGCGGAAGAGCACCCACAGGGGTCACCGGAACAAGGGGCTGTGGAAGCAATCGGCGGTAGCGGAGTCGCCTGACTGCCTCCACCTGACAAGCAGGAGTCTGCCTGCCAGATTTATACACAATCCTGGTGGCTGCAGCCACTGGATTATGTATAAACCCCCCCCGTTGTCAGGTAAGGCATACGAACCTGGCAACGAAAGGGCTAAGGGCCAATTCACACTACATGCGTTTCAGTTGCTTTTTTTTCTGCATCCAAAACGCACAGAAAATAGGTTATATGGTTGTCAAAATTTTGTTTTACTGAACATGTTTTTTTTTTAATGGTTGAACTGGATGGACTTTTGTCTTTTTTTCAGCCAGACTAACTATGTAATAGCAAAAAGTCAAAAATATTGTTTTTTTTTCTCAAAATTGTCGGTCTTTTTTTTTTTATAGCCCAAAAAATAAAAAACTCACAGGCAATCAAATACCTCCATGAGAAAGCTCTAGTCGTGGGAAAAAAAGGACGTAAATTTCATTTGGGTGCAGCGATGCTTGACTGCGCAATTGTCAGTTAAAGTAACACAGCGCTGTAATGCAAAAAATGGCCTGGTCAGGAAGGGGGGTAAATCCTCTGGAGGGCAAGTGGTTAATTACACAGGTTCTGTGGCTGGTTAAGGTGGTAATTAAACTCACTGAGTGCCTTATCTGCATTAAATTAGCCTCAGAACCTGTATAATTAATATGTGTTCAGGTTTAAAGGCATGAGGTGGCAACCCTAATACAGGTCTATACCTCTGACCTAAAAGAAGAACAACTGAGGACGAAAGAGGGACAATCCCTCCAAATGAAGGACAGCTGGAAGCCACAGTATGTGGAAGAAGGGCAGACAGATCACTGTCTGGGCTGACCCAAATGTGACCGATCACATCTATCTTCCAGTTTTGGTTAACTGCTGGATTTAACTTTGAACAGAGAACTGAAATTAGTAATTCTCCTGTGTCCAGGTTTCAGATTCACTAAAAGCCAGACAGTAATCTAAAAAGCAGACAGCAAAACCAGTGTGACCAAAAAAGCCAGACCCTATATACAACAATCAGTGACCTATTTATGTAGGGAATTTTTGGATAATTCAGTCGTCTGCCCACTTGTTAATATGAAAGGAGCCATAGTTCTGTATTCTAGAATACCAAATATAGCACCATTGCAATCTGTACTATTATTAATCAGAATATTTAAAGTGTGACTAAAGCCAAATGTATTTCCTAGGGAGTAGGACATACCTACAAAGCTTTTTTTTTTCTTTTATGCCGTCCAGGGGTGGACTGACAACTCATGGGGCCCTTGGGCAATAGGGGATCATGGGGCCCCTGTGTCCTTGCTCAAACTCAAAAAAGCCTATGAAAAAGGTACCAAGGGCATCTCATGGGGCCCCCTACTGACCCGGGCCCTCGGGCAGTGCCTGAGTTTCCAAATGGTCAGTCCGCCCCTGATGCCGTCCAAGTTCCAGTTGTGCAGATTCCTCTGGAACAAGAAGTGAGGGAAAATCCCCTTTTAGACAGTTGTCACCATAACTGGTGTCCCTGTTGGAAGATTTACCCTCTTTTCCTGTTCTGATAACAACTGTCAAATGTTGAAATTCTCATCACTTTTTTTCATCCTGTGACAATGAAGATATGTGAATATCCCCAACAGAGGCAACAATAAAATCCCAACACATCCACACTCTAAAACATCTAAAGCTTTACATACACTTAAGAGAATAGATACCCTGTATATCAGGTTATAGGGGTTTTAGAAGACCCTTCATTGACCATAAAATAGTGCCTAGATGTACCTTCAAGACTGAAGCATGGAAGCTGCTATAGATTACTTGGATTTGAAAATTCCAGCTGCGTTACATTGGTGTAGTAGGTTTGCCTTAAAGGATAAGTTCACCTTTGGGAACATGTTACATGCGCCACCTGTTTTTAGGGTGGAACATGTAACATGTTCCCATATCCGCAGTCACCACCAGTTGACCCCCCCTCCCTCCCTCTGGCAGATAATACCGGGAGAAGTCTCCCCGTACTATCTGTCAAATTTGAAAACATTGTGGCCATGCGGGGCTCCGACCACACGGCCACATCATTCATTCACAGACTTCTATGAATTAATGAACTTCAAGTCCTACTGATCGGTGGTCCAATGCTTTACAGGCTCCTTTGGACAATAATATTAAATGCACATTTTTTTTACCTGCAAAAAAATATGCATTTATTATTTTTGCCCAAGAGGTGAACTTATCCTTTAAACTCTCAGTTTTTTAAAGCACTTATTGAGTATGCTGCTTCTTCTTTTAATCCTTGCATATGTTCCAGTTTAATCTGGTGCCATGCACACTGCACTAGTCTTCCTGTTTCAGGGTGGTTCCTTTCTCTTGCAGCATCCGTTGGAGACACCCTTGCATGCAGTGACCAGAGTTGTGTCTTCCTCAGGGACTGACCATTTGGAAACTCGGGCACTGCCCGAGGTCAGTAGGGGGCCCAATGAGATGCCTCTGGTACCTTTTTCTTAGGCTATTTTGAGTTTGGGCAAGGACACAGGGGCCCCATGATCCCCTATTGCCTGGGGGCCCCATGAGTTGTCAGTCCGCCCCTGGTCTCCCTACACTGTGTGCATCAACAGAAACACTCAGCCCCATAGCCAAAGATGGCAAAGCACTCCCCTAATTCTCCCACCTCCTTCCTCCAAGTCAACAGGCTTACTTGAGACTGCACTGTCCATCTCTTTCTTTTAAAGACCAGAAGTTCAGGAGAGCTGCACTGAAAGAGCAGGAGCCAGCAGCATTGAAAGTTATAAACAGCAAGTGCTGAAACAAAAATGTTAACACTTTTAAGTTATACATTGCTTCCCCTGGCAGCAGCTGCTCTCTTCCCTCTGCCTGTCCCTGTTGTGGGAATGCCCTAGGCATTTTTACTTATGTAGCGCCCTCCAAGTTGAGGTATATGATGCTAGGTAAATTTAGTTATGTTCCTCGGTAGCCAGCGGTGCAGTTGTTGATTACTTTAGTCTGCTTAGTGTTTCACAGGCTGCTGGTAGGATTATTTCCCTCTGCATTCTAGAGAGTTCTAGAATCATAGTGGGAGGAAAGACAGAAGAGCAGTCCTAATATTTATTGAGGTCCAGCCAATCCCTGGAAGATGTGTTCAGTAGGTGGCTGGAGAGCCCATAAATAGCCAGAGGCCTGGAGCAGGGGTGTGTGGGTCCTGGGTCCAGTTCTGCGGAAGTCCCCAGCCTAAGGGCACTCTACAGGAGTGTTGAGGATCATTGAGGTCCCAGCTGCAGGGTAGCCGAGGACCCTTTTTCTGAGTCTTGTCTTAGATTTTGGTCTGGAGAGCTTGCTGGTGAGTACACGGTGGAAGTTGGAGGGTGTCCAGCTGTCCTGTAGTATTGTGAATTTAATTCTCTCCCGCATTGAAGAGTACCTGGTGGATATCAGAAGGAGGCAACTGAGGATCCTGTGGAATTGTGAGTACTGACCTAAATCCTGTGCCCTAGTGACTGTGTGCAGATCTCAGTTCTTCAAAAAGGGCACTAGTCATTATTCAGCCAGTTGTTATTTTCTTGGGAACTCTATCTCAGTGAAAGATCAGTGGAAGAGATGTGTCCTTAGCTAGTTCTGCATTCTTGGGGTATCGCATGCTCCCTTCACCCCATCCAAGTTTAATCTGCAATAAAGCAAAAAAAAAAAAAAGACACTCCCTAGGCTGTTATTAAGCCAGGGAGGAAAAGAAAATGCTGTGTGACTGGCTGTATATGTACTAAATTTAAGGAAAAGAATCAGCTATCACCATTGACTCCTTCGGTGTGCTCTATACTTACAATGCAGTACTGCATTGTATGTGATGACGTCGGATTGTGACCAATGAATGGAGGGCCAAAGAGAAGGGATTTTGAGGACTGGACGCAAGGAGAGAAGGAATCTGAGGGAGGGATAAGGTAAGTATAACTTTTTTTTAATGTTCCTCTAGACAAAAATGAGCCTTTAGCCCTGCAAGTGAAGTGCCGCACTGCAAAGGTAGTTTTTGGCTTCAACAAGTGCACAGAAAGGGCAAACAAAATTTCTCTCTTCTACCATGAAATATTCAGACCAACAAAATGCATAAAAAGCACATTGCAGTGTCAAAACACCCCACAATGCACATAGAATGTTGTTACCTAACTGGCCTGCTGATCATAGTCACTGACCTGGAACAACCTTTATGCTCATGTACTGTAGTCAGCCAAAGGGATAGTGCAATTGCTCAAAGCTGTGCACCAGCCTGTCCCTTCAGAAGGGATGATGCATTTGTAGGTAGTTGCTGTACAATCAGCCGGCCACTCAGAAAGCTTCTTAACCTCCCTACCGGTCTGATTATGTCCATATTTCTGTGCTCAAAACGGTACATTTTTTTGCATGGAAATATGTATTTTTTTATTGTAGGCCTGTAATTTTTAGGAATAACTCACTGAAATCTGTCCGAACAAAAGTCTAGTAAACATCCCGGGTATGATAAAATTTGAAACACGAAATCATAAATTATAATTTAATAAATAATCATAAAAAATAATATAATAATAATTTTAATTCAATAATGTAATCAAACCAAAAACACTGAAATGTGAAATATAGCACCAAATTCGCACATCACTGAGCAAAGTCGCAAAATTGTTTTCAGTGTCTGATGACGAATTTCCCCACGAATCATTATCACTCAATTCTGCAAGTGGTTCTAATTTACTATCGCTGTTCTCTAGCTGGTCTAAAACCGCTTTTGACCTAAAGGGACGCTTTTTGGACGCCAAAGAATGATAAAAATGCAGGCAGGGCGCAGGACAAAGCACCCGGGACAAAATGTATGTGAAATGGTTTGATACAGCAATGTTTTACTATGTGATTTTAGTGAATGTCACTTTTTGTCATTTTCAAATTTCCCGCTGTTCCGTCCCTTGTACGTCCCGACGTCGCAGGGGACGGAACCCAGAAGACAGATGCCGGCATCCGCTGGCGGATATTAGAGGGGACACTGCAGGAGGGACATTGTGGGAGCGCAGGACAAGGTAAGTGATCGAGGGATCGTGGAGCAGCGCCGCATAGTAAGCCGGAGTGTAGCTCGGGGTTACCGCTTGTGGTACTGAAACTTTACCCCAAGTGTAATTACAAAAAGCTCACCATTTTATTCTCTAGGGCCTCTGCTTAAAAATATATATACTTTTTGGCAGTTCTAAGTAATTTTCCAGCAAAGAATACTGATTTTTACAAGTAAACAAAAGGTATCAGAAAAGACCTGGTCTTAAAGTGGTTAAAGCTTTGTGGCAACACGATACATGTGTTGATGCAACGTGGCAGCATTTATTCTGAATAATACCCTAATACACTTTGCCACGATTTGCAATGTGCTACCAAAGAATAGTGCGTCAAATTTTTGTTGGGCAGTGCAATGCACATCCATTGCAAGGTGTGGTTGGGTGCCATTTGAAATGAATAGTACAGCATTGCGCTAGCACCTGAATACACAGTATAAATTGGGAAAACGGATACGGTGGGCTTGGAGCAGCGCTAATCTGTTATGGTATTTATAGAGGGGGGGTTCACGATTTCCAATAGGGGCCCTGACAGTAACCTATGCTTCCCCCCCCAAAACAGGCCGCTAAAATGTCATTGATTAGGTAGATTTGTTTGGTGTAAATATATTAAGATAAAAATTCTTGTA
The DNA here is from genome assembly GCF_062004578.1 of Staurois parvus. Lineage (NCBI taxonomy): Eukaryota > Metazoa > Chordata > Amphibia > Anura > Ranidae > Staurois > Staurois parvus. Next base: position 1,881,832 of record NW_028318360.1, on the reverse strand, counting down.
TCATTTGCTATTTGCCATCTTATTAGAGGACTTAAAGTGGTTCTAAAGTCTAAACTTTTTTCACCTTCTCTTTCGCTTTCTCTGCAGTAATGTACAAAAAAAACCTCACAACCTGTCCTACCCCCCTCTGTCCCTAAACACTTACCTGGATCCATGTTACCACTTCAGCACCGCTCCCCTCACTTCCTGGTTTTACAGGAGAAACAAAGGACAGCAAAGCCATAGACTCCTGTGAAAAAGGAGCAGGGCTGTGGCTTACTGTCGATGTGTCCATAGATGCACACAGCCCAGCTCAGGTGCGTGCACGCACATGTGCCTCCTTAGAACCTGGCAACCCAGTTCATGAGCGTGCATGCACACATGTGCCTCCTTAGCACCTGGCAACCAAGTTCATGAACCTGCACGCACATGTGCCTCCTTAGCACCTGGCAGCCCAGCTCACGAGTGCGCACGCACATGTGCCTCCTTAGCACCTGGCAGCCCAGCTCACGAGTGCGCACGCACATGTGCCTCCTTAGCACCTGGCAGCCCAGCTCACAAGTGCGCACGCACATGTGCCTCCTTAGCACCTGTCAACCCAGTTCATGAACGTGCATGCAAACATGTGCCTCCTTAGCACCTGGCAGCCCAGTTCAGGAGTGCACACGCACATGTGCCTCCTTAGCACCTGGCAGCCCAGTTCAGGAGTGCGCACGCACATGTGCCTCCTTAGCACATGACAGCCCAGCTCAGGAGCACGCACGCATATATGTGCCTCCTTAGCACCTGGCTTGCTACAGGAGGCACGTGAAGGAGGGAGGTGGGGACAGCCAGAAGAGTAAGTGACCTTTCTGTGCAATACCTTTGCACATAGCATTAAAGTATAACTTTTTTATAAAAAACAAAAGAACTTTAGTATCACTTTAAGTACCTGACCCTTCTGAGTCCACATAGTCCTAGAAATATACCTTGAGGACAAATATATAGGCAGTAGAGTATTTGAAGTATGTGCTATTTGTAAACTTGTCTGTTTGGTTCTGCTTGAATTGCTGCTTTGTACACAGCAAAAAAAAAAACATTAATAACTCTTCTGAAGATCAAAGCACATATTCCAGGAATAAAAAGCAGGTATGAATCTGACTGGTGAGTGTGTGGCAGTGCATGTAGTTCTCACCATAGGTTCGTTGATACTTCAAAGCATAGTCTGCCATTTGAAGCATGTCTTATCTTCCACCTATATTCAGGATTTAACATGAAACATGGTCACATACCCCATCCCCAAAAACCACTGGGTGAATTTTCTTAGGGAAACCTGTATGTTTTTACCTGAGCATGGCTGTGTGGACAATAATAAAGTCCACGAGCGTCAAGAGTGCCCACACCACCACCTGCGATCAACACCACTGCCACGCTCACCAGCTCCAATGATGCCAGGAGAGAGCTGCAAACAGCGCATTATATCAAGAAATTTCCAGCCCTTCACACATGGTTATCCAGCTCCACCAACACACTGAAGTTGCCTGGTAGCACCGACTCTTTTCACCTGGTGATTTGGCCAGTAACACAGCTCCTGTATTTGAGGTACGTGTGTTACTGGCCAGATCACCAGGTGAAAATAGAGCAGAAAAGCCAAAGAAAAGAAAACTGATGCAGGCAGCACATCTAATAACTGGAGGTGACATCTGGTGGACAGAAGTTGTGCTAAGAATACTGGATCACACTGGATGTTGAATACCTGGTTGGGTTTCCTCAAAGGTCTTCATTAGGGCACATAGGGGGATATTTACTAAATCTGGTGCAGAGAAACCAATAAGCTTCCAGGTTTTATTGTCAAAGCTTAATTAAACAAGCTGAAGTTAGAAGCTGATTGGCTCCCATGCACAGATGCACCAGATTCTGAGCGCACTAGTTTTAGTAAATCTACCCTACGTCAATATGAAAATTCAGTATACGGATGTGCTGTGGAGAAGAAACTGAGCATCATGATGTATAAGCATTTGAATGGCCGATGTGACAGTCTCCAGTGGTGAGAGGTTTTTTTTACTTTCAGTTCAGCTCTTTGGAAGTATTTCATACATCCAAAGAGTAAACTGTTAATCACAGGTTGATGGCAATGGGGGGGTCACCCTGCTTGGGTTTGCCTGCTCTTAATGGGAACCCAGGACCACAACCACCTGCTTCAGGGTGGAGAGCAGTTTCTTTGTTTATATGTCAGAGAGAGGCATGGATCTGCCTTGCTTTCACATGCAAACAAAGAAACCGGAAGTAATATTTTAATCATTTCCAGTTTCAAAATCCTGATCACTTGCCCAGAGTAGTAAAATGTTACAAGAAATGTAATAAAAAAGAAAAAAATGATTGAAATTTTTTTTTTAATTATTATTTTTTACATACTGTCACCAGTCAGTGTCCCTCCCACAGTATCTCCTCCATACCAGTTATATGATAACGCTGTACTGGACTGATTTTGATTTTTTTTTTTTTTTATTTGTTCATTTTCCAACAAATAACAAAAAAATTGCGACTTCCAAAAACTTGCCATGCCTCTTAGTAAATACGTTGGACTGTCTATTTTCCAAAAATGGGTCATTTGGGGGGTATTTGTACTGTCCTGGTTTTTTCAGGCCTCAAGAAATTAGACTGGCCGTCAATACATCAGGACTGATCCGATTTTCAAATATATATCCCATAGTTTGTAGAGTCTATACCTTTCACACAGACTAAATAATATACACTGATTTTAGTTATTTTTCAGGATTGATCAGTTGTCAGATATATATACCATTGTTTGTGGGCTATAACTTTCTACAGACTAAATAATATACACTAATGTGCGGTATTTTTACCTAAATTTATGAAGAAAGGTTATTTATTTGCAAAATTTTATACAGAAATGAAGAAACGCGTTTTTTCTAAAAAAAAAATGTAGTTTTTTTTTCATTTAGCAGAAAGTAAAAAAACTCAGTGGTGAATAAATATCACCAAAAGAAAGCTCTATTTGTGTGAAAAAAATTCTAACAATTTTTTTATGGGTACAGTGTTGCATGACCGTACAATTGTCAAAGTGCAACAACATTGAAAGCTGAAAACTGGCCTGGGCAGGAAGGGGGTAAAAGTGGCTGGTATTGAAGCGGTTAATAAACAGATGGGCAAATATGTGACAAAAGTTTGAAATTATCTTTTTATTCTACAGGGCCTCTGTTTTCAGAAAATGTATAATGTTCTAGGGGTTTAAATAATTTTATTGGCAAAAATGAAGATTTTTTACAAAAAATGAAAAAAGTTTGCTCTGGAGCTGAACTGGTTAAAAGATCACCTTTGGGACGTTACATGTTCCACCTGTTTTTAGGGTGCAACATGTTCCCATAACTGCAGCTGTGTTGGCCGCCCCCCCCCCCTTCCCTCTGATAAGTTTCCCCTTATTATCTGTCAAATTTGAAACCAGCGTTGCCGTGTGGGGCTCCACCCACACGGCCGCGTCATTCATTCACGGACTTCGGTGAATGAATGAACTGCAAGTGGCTAAATGGTTAGTACTTCTGCCTGGCAGTACTAGGGTCGCTGGTTTGAATCCCAGCCACGGCACCACCTGCCTGGAGTTTGCATGTTCTCCCTGTGCCTGCGTGCGTTTCCTCCAGGTACTCCGGTTTCCTCCTACACTCCAAAGACATGCTGGTAGGTGAAATGGATCTGGTCTAAATTGCCTTAGTATGTGTATGTATGAATGTGAGTATTAGATTGTGCACCCCCTGAGGGTTAGGGACTGATGTGAATGTACAATATATATGTAAAGTGACAGCACTATGTATTATAAGCACCTGAAATAAATAAAAAAAAAAAAGTCCTGACAAGCTTAGCAGCTGTGGGCTTGTAACTTTCAATGAACTACCAGAATTCCTGTCAGAATATCTGCTTGACTGTATATCCCGTACATCAAGCAGATATTCTGACAGGTCTGCAGGAGGCCTGCATGGAATCAGCGGTCTACTGATCGGTTGTGCAATGCTTTCCAGGCTCCTGTAGACAAAAATAATAAATGCACATTTTTTTTTTTACCTGCAAAACAATGTTTATTTATTATTTTTGTCTAAAACGTGAATTTATCCTTTCAGGTGGACTTTGCCTTGAGTCCAGTACAAGTCAAGAGCACCTTCAATTTTGCTGGTGTAACACTGCCACCTAGTGGTCGAATAGGTAATACATCTGCCTTCTCTAGTGTATCTAAACCAAGACCAGAAAAGGTATTGCCTGGCATCACACACTTATGATGGAACCTAACACAACCAATGTGTGATGACGGATCAAACTATTATCTAGAGTTAATCAGGAATAACCACTGCTAAAAAGTGAATGTTTGGCCTCTACTAACAGAAGATTAAATTTCACAACTGAAGAGCATATTGTCATTTTAGTGTAATTTAGTTGAACATTGTTACTACAGAGTTAGTCTGGCTGAAACAAAACACAAGTCCATCTAGTTCAACTATAAAAGGGAAAAAAAAATATATATATATATCCTATACTCACAGTTGATCCAGTGGAAGGCAGAAAACCCCCAGCAAAGCATGATCCAATTTGCTCCTGCAAAGGAAAAATTCCTTCCTGATGCCCCGAGAGGCAATCGGATATTCCTTGGATCAACTTTACCTATAAATATTAGTATCCAGTTATATTCTGTGTATCCAAGAAAGAATCCAGGACTTTTTTAAACAATCCACTGAGCTGGCCAGAACCAACTCTTGAGGGAGTCTAATCCACATTTTCACAGCTTTTACTGTGAAGAAACCTTTCTATATTTGGGGATTGAATTTAATTTTCCTCCAGACATAATGAGCGCCCCCCTTGCCCTCTGTGATGACCTCAGGGTGAATAGCTCTACACTGTGTTCACTATATGAACCACTGATGTATTTATACATGGAGATCATATCCCCCCTTAATCTCTTCTCAAGAGAGAATAAATTCAGTTCCTCTAATCTTTCCTCATAGCTGAGCTCCTCCATGCCTCTTATCAGTTTGGTTGGCCTTCTCTGTACTTTCTCCAGTTCCCCAATGTTCTTTTTGTGAATTGGTGCCCAAAACTGAACTGCATATTCCAGATGAGGTCTTACTAATGATTTGTACCGGGGTAATATGATATCTCTCTCTGGAGTCTATACCTCTTTTAATACAAGAGAGGATTTTGCTCGCTTTAGAAACCGCAGATTGGCATTGCATGCCATTATTAAGCTTGTGATCTACCAGAACTCCCAGATCCTTCTCCACCATTGATTCCCCCAGTTGTACCCCCCTAAACCTCATACATGCACTGGCCACTTTATTAAGTACACCTGTTCAATTGCTTGGTCACACAAATTGCTAATCAGCCAATCACATGGCAGCAACACATTGCATTTAGGCATCTAGATGTGGTGAAGATGACTTGCTGAAGTTTAAACCAAGCATCAGAATGAGAAAGAAAGGAGATTTAAGTGACTGCAAACATGCCTTGGTTGTTGGTGCCAGACAGGCTGGTCTGAGTATATAAAAAAATACTGATCTACTGGAATTTTCACGCACAACCATCTCTGGGGTTTACAGAGAATGGTCCAAAAAAGAGAAAATATCCAGTGAGTGGCAGTTGTGTGGACGAAAATGCCTGGTTGATCTCACAGGAGAATGAGAAGACTGGTTTGAGATGATAGAAAGGCAACAGAAACTCAAGTAACCACTCGTTACAACCAAGGTATGCAGAATTCCATCTCTGAACGCACAAAATGTCGAACCTTGCAGCAGATGAGCTCACCAAAATTGGACAATAGAAGATTGGAAAAACATTGTCTGGTCTAATGTGTCTCGATTTCAGCTGCAACATTTAGATGGTAGGGTCAGAATCTGGAGTAAATAACATGAAAGCATGGAACCATCCTGCCTTGTCTATCATGCTATCAAGTCAATATGGACCAAAATCTCTGAGGAATGTTTCCAACACCTTTTTTTTTATCTATTAAGGTAGTTCTGAAGGCAAAGGGGGTCCAACCCGGTACTAGCAAGGTGTACCTAATAAAGTGGCCAGTAAGTGTAGTTGCCCAATTACACAGTGCATTGAGGTTGGCTTGTAAGTTAGTGACATCCTGCAAGGACATTATTCCACTGCACAGCTTGGCGTCATCTGCAAAGACTGAAATGGTACTTTTAATCCCCGACACTATATCATTTATAAATGAAGTCATGGTCAAAAATATTGGCACCCCTGCACTTCTGTCAGATAATGCACTTCACCCAGAAAATTGTTGCGATCATGGAGATCATCAGGGGCGCGCGGGAGGGTGCGTTCTGGGAGGACGTCATATGACCTCCCAGAACTGGCCGGCCTCAGTGAAGCCGTCATACGGCTATCTGCGGTCGGCAAGAGGTTAATCACTACTCTTTGAATTCGGTCTTTTAGCCAATTTTCTATCCATTTGAAAACTGACTTTACTTTACACATTAGCCGTGTGTGGGGAACTGTGTCAAAACGCTTTTACAAAATCCAAGTATACCACGTCCACCGCCACCCCTCTGTCCAAGTATACCACGTCCACCGCCACCCCTCTGTCCAAGTATACCACGTCCACCGCCACCCCTCTGTCCAAGTATACCACGTCCACCGCCACCCCTCTGTCCAAGTATACCACGTCCACCGCCACCCCTCTGTCCAAGTATACCACGTCCACCGCCACCCCTCTGTCCAAGTATACCACGTCCACCGCCACCCCTCTGTCCAAGTATACCACGTCCACCGCCACCCCTCTGTCCAAGGTTTTGCTCACCTCCTCATAAAAAGAAATTAGATTTGACAACTTGCGTTGTTCATTAATCCATGTTGTCTGTTGCTTAAAATATTTTTTTTCCAGCAAGAACTCATCTATGTGGTCTTTTATTAAACTCTCCAGTATCTTCCCGACTATAGCTAAAAAGCTAAACTAACAGGTCTATAGTTAATTGTTAAAAGATTTTGATCCCTTTTTCAATATACAGTCAGGTCCATAGCAACAGCAACTATTAGAAAATGGTGGGGGAGGTTTACTAAAACTGGTGCACTCAGAATGTGGTGCAGCTTTGTATGGGAACTAATCGGCTTCTAACTTCAGCTTGTTCAATTAAGCTTTAGAAATAAAACCTTGAAGCGGCTGGTTTCTATGCAGAGCTTCACCAGATTTTGCACTCTCCAGTTTTAGTAAATAACCCCCCAGTGAGTGTTTGAAGAAACAGAAGATAAAATAAAAAAAAAACAAACTAGTTAAGCCAAAGTTTCCTGTAAAGAAAAAAATGTCTATCACCTTCATACACTAGCACAAAACTAAGGATTCACAAAGCGGGGTTGTGTTACAGGGGAGGCGCCCAGGTGGCATGTCCTCTAAAGCTTTTCTGGTATCCAATCACCTGAAGATACATGCCTATAAACCCATGGTGTATGAATTTTCTATGCATAAATTGGATGATTAGGATTTCTGTACTCACTGTAAAATCTCTTGGAGTCCACAGAGGAGCACAGGAAGGCTTGTTCTGTTATACTATCGCATACAGGAGGATTGAACATTGGAAAACAAAAACCATAGGCCAGCCTAGGATAACCACCCTCCCCAATCAGTGGACACAAAGAAAAGGATTTTATGCCGAGTACAAAAATCAGATATTCTTTCTCATCCACTAAGGGAGATAAGAAATTTTGTACTGGTGGGACTTCCAAAAGCAGTCCAACTGAAGGGTAACCAACAGCAATCAAAAGCTAACAGACGGACAAAAAAAACAAACAAAAAAACCCACAAAAACAATAGAAACCTACATGTCAAAGAGCAGCTTAAAGGGCCTTACACCCAAAGCTGGCATCAGTTGAGACCTGAACATCTACCTGGTAAAACAGGGTGTAAATAGAAAACTAGGTGGCAGCCTTGCAAATCAATGAAACAATATCCTGATGCAGAAGAGCCCAAGATGCACTTACCAAACTCGTAGAGTATGCCTTTAAAGGAAAGGATGGTACCCAATCCTTAAGACCATATGCTTGAATGATGAACTGTCTAATTCACAAAGAAATGGTGTAACAAGAAGTTGGTTCACCTTTACATTGACCATCAGGAATGACCAAGTCAGCTTCTGAAAAAACCAGTGCCTGTAAAAAGACTCACAGCCCAAACTTCATCCAGGTAATGAAGATAGATGATCTTCTGATGAACTGAGCAGGACAGCAGGCTGGAAAAATAATGTCCTTGGTGAGGCATTAGGCAAAAACTACCATAAGCAGCAAAAGTTCTGAGCCTCAACACTGCTTTGTTCTCGTGTAAGGCTAGAAAGAGTTCAGATACTTTGCTCAGAGGAAAAGGCAGCATGAAACACAACCGTATGAGTGGAGGAGGAATACCTAATAGGTTCAAAAGCCAGATTTTGAAGTGCAGAGAGAACCATATTCAGAGCAGAAAGGAGTTTCAGGGGAAGATTTGTTTACTAATCCCACAGAGGCACCAGAGCATCCACTGCTTCTTCTAGAACAGGGTTGTCAAACTCAATTTCGTCACGGGCGCATCAGCATTATGGTTATATCTGTATGACTAGATATATATCTACTCTTTATCGTATCAAAAAATTGCCCCTTCATTAAATTACTGGTTTGGTAATAACGTAAGACCTAAGCTGTGAAGGGCAGGTAGAGACTGGCATGGAGCCCTCTCACTCTCCTGAAGTACAGTGTCTTGAAAAAGTATTCATACCCCTTGAAACTTTTCACATTTTGTCATGTTACAACCAAAAACATGAAGGTATTTTTGGGGGATTTATTTGTGATAGACCAACACAAAGTGGCACATAATTGTGACTTGGAAGGAAAATGATAAATGGTTTTCAAAATTTTTTACAAATAAGTATCTGAAAAGTGTGGCATGCATTTGTATTCAGCCCCCTTTACTCTGATACCCCTAAATAAAATCTAGTGGAACCAAATGCTTTCAGAAGTCACCTAATAAGTAGAGTCCCCCTGTGTGTAATGTAATCTCAGTATAAATACAGTTTTGTGAAGCACCCAGAGGATTGTTAGAGAACATTAGTGAACAAACAGCATCATGAAGGTCAAGGAACACCCCCTTGTGCAGGGATAAAGTAGTGGAGAAGTTTAAAGTTGGGCTAGGTTATAAAAAAAATATCCTGAGCTTTGAGCATCTCACAGAGCACTGTTCAATCCATCATCTGAAAATGGAAAGAGTATGGAACACCTGCAAACCTATCAAGACATGGACGTCCACCTACACTGACAGGCCGGGCAAGGAGAGCATTAATCCAAGAAGCAGCCAAGAGGCCCATGGTAATTCTGGAGAAGCTGCAGAGATCCACAGCTCAGGTGAGAGAATCTGTCTATAGGACAACTATTAGTTGTGCACTCCACAAATCTGGCCTTTATGGAAGAGTGGCAAGAAGAAAGCCATTGTTCAAAGAAAGCCATAAGAAGTCCCCTTTGCAGTTTGCGAGAAGCCATGTGGGGGACATAGCAAACATGTGGAAGAAGGGGCTCTGGTCGACGAGACCAAAATGTAACTTTTTGGCCTAAAAGAAAAATGCTATGTGTGGCAGAAAACTAACACTGCACATCACCCTGAACACACCATCCCCACCGTGAAACATGGTGGTGGCAGCATCATATTGTGGGGATGCTTTTCTAAAGCAGGGACAGGGAAGCTGGTCAGAGTTGATGGGAAGATGGATGGAGCCAAATACAGGGCAATCTTAGAAAAAAAACCTGTTAAGAGTCTGCAAAAGACTTGAGACTGTGGTGGAGGTTCACCTTCCAGCAGGACAACGACCCGAAACATACAGCCAGAGCTACAATAGAATAAATATTTAAGATCAAAGCATATTCACATGTTAGAGTGGACAAAGCCGAGACCTAAATCCAATTGAGAATCTGTGGCAAGACTTGAAAATTGCTGTTCACAGATGCTCACCATCCAATCTGACAGAGCTTGAGCTTTTTAACAAAGAAGAATGGGCAAACATTTCACTCTTTAGATGTGAAAAGCTGGAAGAAACATCCCCAAAAAGACTTGCAGCTGTAATTGCAGGGAAAGGTGGTTCTACAAAGTATTGACTCGGGGGGGCCGAATACAAATGCAGGCCATACTTTTAAGATATTTGTCAAAAATTTTGAAAACCATTTATCATTTTCCTTTTACTTCACAATTATGTGCCACTTTCTGTTGGTCTATCACATAAAATACATTTACATTTTTGGTTATAACATGACAAATTGTGGAAAATTTCAAGGGGTATGAATACTTTTTCAAGGCACTGTAGATGATGCAAGTCTGAAAAGGAAGGTCGCACACTGCTGGTATCATCTACAAGAAGCTTTATTGGAAACTGCTGAGACAGAACAGTCTTGTGGATGATACCAGCGGTGTGCGACCTTCCTTTTCAACTGGTATAAAATTGTATTATTCTTAAAATAAAAGTGGATGTCCAGAGCACCCTATCCCCCATTACATTAGGATGTCAAGAGCTGCCCAACACCATCAGAAGTCAAGAGTCCTCCACCCTCCCTAAAATCACAGTGCAACCCCCTTACTTTGTGCTGCTGCTAGGAAGAAGCTGGGGCAGAGTTGGGAAGCAGAAAGTGCAAGGTCTGGAGGAGGACTGCCTGGGTCTGGTGGAGGAGTTCTGTCCTCTCCAATGCTGCTGACTGCTGAATGAAGATGGGGCAGAGATGAGGGGGATGCCGCAACTGTAGGAGAGGTGCAAGGACCACAAGAAATGGCCTGGCGGGCCAGAGTCGCCCAAAGGCCTTGTGTTTGACACATGTGCTCTAGAGGATCCCTGTGCTTGAAGACAAACTTGACAAGTTTTTTGTAGAACCTGAAGTCCAAACGTTCCACCTATAGCGTTCCCAACCTGTGATAAAGGTCCTGGAGCACCTTTGGGTGTAGGCACCACTTCCCAGGGGCAAGGTACTGCGGGCCGAATTCTGCATGCCAAATGTCCACTGCTCAGTTGTAAATGTTGGATAGAAGCGTTGAGCAAACTGTTAGCGTTATATAAATCCTGTATTATAATAATGTGAAGATCTGCCCTGGAAAGAACCTGCTTTAACTCTGTGGTTCTTCCCAGATGATTGATTTACAACATTGCCATGGTGTTGCCTTACTGAATCCAAATCAAATGACTCTCCAGCTGGGAGTCCAGCACTGCAACCAAATTGCCTGAAGTCACAGAATGTTGACCTGAAAATTACGTCAACATCCATTGCTCCCTAGGAGCCTAGGACTCTTACCCAACACCCAGCAGGTTAGCTGGGATTCAGGCATTTAAGCTCCAAGATGGGTCCGATACCCCCTTTAGGTTTGGGAATTGAACAGACTGGACTAGAACCCTTGGAACTGTGTAGTCATGAGGACTGGGGCAAAGACACTCTGCTCCAGAAGATCAGCTAGGACTGCCCCTGGAAATCGCCTCCTGCACCCACACATCTGAGATGCCAGCTGTCAAAGTAACCGAAAATACCAACAGATGTCCCCCCCATTTTGGACAGTGAGGGTGCACACTCATGCTGAAGGCAACTTATCTGATGGTTTGGAGGATTTGGAAGTTCAAGAATTGCGGGCAGACTGGGCACTAGGCTTAGGTTTGGAGCTTGAGGTTGCAGAAAAGCAAAAAAGATTTTTATTGGCCTCTGACAAAGGGCGAGTCTTTCGAGACTGAGTCATAGGCTTCTTTAGCTGAGGTAATAGGGTACTCTTGACACTGGCAGCATCCGTAAAGGAGAAGTAGGGCCAAAGATAAATGCACTCCTGTGTCCCAAATTCAGCTGCCAGCAGGCTAAAGCCAACTGTCGGCTGACATCACAGAACCGGGCCAGGCTCTGCAAGGGACCTGACAATATCAGGATTCACCCAAATGCCTGACCAGTAGCTGGCTCAGCCGCTCAGCGCACCACATAGCCTAAGCCAGCCCCACTCCCACCCTCTCCACAGCCCAGCTTTCTAGTGAGAACTGGAGGGCAGAGTAGAGAACCAGTGACTGACTGTCACCTGCTCTCTGCTCACTGAAGACTGAGAGCGGAGCGATCTGCAGTCTTTGATTGCTTAGTCCTTAATGTAGAGCCAGTGAGCAGTACTGAATTGATGCTGCAGCCATCTAGCTGAGTATGTATGTTTTTCTTGTAAACCCGCACTTCTCTTTTAATAAGGGCATAGCCAAAGGGCTGTCTTTCAAAGGTCATGTGGAGCCAACAGTTCTTGCATGCAGACTCTGCAGCCAGCACGTTAGCCAAAATGCTGATGTACTGAACACATTCACGCTTAGTATTTCAGCACAGTGTGAAAGGCTGATCTTGATAGCTGCGGGAGAGAGGGGAAAAATCATGCCAAACCTCCTTGGACACTAGCAAAAAAACAAAACAAAAACAAAAAAAAACTGAGGCCTCCTGAGGGATTATACTGGGCCGACATATGATTTTGTTTGCCAGTGTCTAATCCTCCTGCAGGTGGCTGTATATCCTAACAGTACACAACTTCACCTGTCCCTTAATGGACGAGAAAGAAATCAATTTCAGACCTCAGGTCTGGTCTTCGGTGTTCACATGTATACACATTAATATGGTTGCCTGGGCAGATTGCCGCAGAGACGTACGTAGAGTTGATGTAATCAATCTGAAAACACATCTGCATCAAATGGTCCCTCGGCAACAATTTGGAAGCAACTACACGTTTAGCAGACGTATGCAAAAACACAAGTATATACCCACCTTTAAAGACCTGTAAAATAGAAAAATCACTAATGATTCTGACAGCTGAAACTCACCTGCCATGAAAGAAATAGAGAACCTGCCAATTCTGACCTCGCCTGAAAACATTACTTGCCTGGATGTCTTACTGGCCCTCTTAACTTTTAAACTTTGAGTTACTGACTCATAACATGTACAAAGAAAAAGGACTTCTGACTTTTCTCTGAAACTCCTGATCTACATACAGTGGATATAAAAAGTCTACACACCCGTTAAAATATCAGATTTCTGTGATGTAAAAAAAATGACAAAGATAAATCATTTCAGAACTTTTTCCACCTTTAAAGTCACCTATAAACTGTACAACTCAGTTGAACAACAAACTGAAATCTTTTAGGTGGAGGGAAGTAAAAATAAAAAACTAAAATAATATGGTTGCTTAAGTGTGCACACCCTTAAACTAATACTTTGTTGAAGCACCTTTTGATGTGATTCCAGTCTTTTTGGGGAGGAGTCCATCAGCATGGTATATCTTGACTTGGCAATATTTGCCCACTCTTCCTTGCAAAAACACTCCAAATCTGTCAGATTGCGAGGGCATCTCCTGTGCATAGCCCTCTTCAGATCACCCCATAGATTTTCGATCATATTCAGGTCTGGGCTCTGGCTGGGCCATTCCAAAACTTTAATCTTCTTCTGGTGAAGCCATTCCTTTGTTGATTTGGATGTATGCTTTGGGCCATTGTCATGCAGAAAGATGAAATTCCTCTTCATGTTCAGCTTTCTAGAAGCCTGAAGGTTTTGTGCCAATATTGACAGGTATTTGGAACTGTTCATAATTCCCTCTACCTTGACTAAGGCCCTAGTTCCAGCTGAAGAAAAACAGCCCCAAAGCATGATGCTGCCACCACCATGCTTCACTGTGGGTATGGTGTTCTTTTAGTGATGTGCAGTGTTTTTGTGCCAAACAAATCTTTTGGAATTATGGCCAAAAAGTTCAACCTTGATTCCAGCAGACCACAACACATTTTCCCATGTTTTTGGAAGACTTCAGATGTGTTTTTGCAAAATTTAGCCGGGCTTGGATGTTTTTCTTCATAGGAAAAGGCTTCCGTCTTGCCACTCTACCCCATAGCCCAGACATATGAAGAATACGGGAGAATGTTGTCATATGTACCACACAGCCAGTACTTTCCTGATATTCCTGCAGCTCCTTTAATGTTGCTGTAGGCCTCTTGGCAGCCTCCCAGATCATTTTTTTTTCTCATCTTTTCATCAACTTTGAAGGGACGTCCAGTTCTAGGTAATGTCACTGTTGCGCCATATTTTCTCCACTTGATGATGACTGTCTGCACTGTGTTCCATGGTATATCCAATGCCTTGGAAATTCTTTTGTACCCTTCTCCTGACTAATACCTTTTAACAATGAGATCCCTCTGATGCTTTGGAAGCTCTCCGTGGACCATGGCTTTTGCTGTAGGATGCGACTAAGAAAATGTCAGGAAAGACCTACTAGAACAGCTAAACTTTATTTGGGGTTAATCAGAGGCACTTTAAATGATGGCACGTGTGTACTTGACTCCTATTTAACATGATTGTGAATGTGCTTAATTCTCAACACAGCTTCATCCCCAGTTATAAGAGGGTATGCACACTTATGCAACCACATTATTTTAGTTTTTTTATGTTTACTTCCCCCCCTAAAAGATTTCAGTTTGTTTTTCAATTGAATTGTACAATTTATAGGTAACATTAAAGGTGGAAAAAGCTCTGAAATTATTTCTTTGTCTAATTTTTTTACATCACAGAAATCTGACATTTTAACAGAGGTGTGTAGACTTTTTATATCCACTGTACTTGTTTCAGATTAGAGACTTAAAGTACTGATGACTGTAGGATAGCAGTTAAACCAGAAAATTGGTATTTTCAAAAAGAAGTCAGCAATGGTAGTCCCCTACTATAACTTGAGAGACACTGTCACCTTGTGTCCAGTGTCACCTTGTGTCCAGTAGTGTTAAGTCCGTAAAGGTGCAAAGTTACAGTGTGTTTATAGTTAACAGTAGTGATTATGGGGGAGACATTGTACATGTGGCAGTACAGATCTGCATATATGGCTGCAGTGGGGAAGGGACGCTTAGAAGTTGTATATATTACTGCCACTAGGGTTAAAAAGAAAACTGTAAAAATCATGGCTGTAAATAGTGGTGCTTTGAATCAATTTCATACCAAGTTTAAAGTTTCTTTGTTTTGGCTGTCTAGATTTAGGAAAAAGTTGTAATAGGCTGTGCTACGCTTTGCTTTGGTGGTGAACGTAGCTTACAGTTCATCATTAGATTTCCACATAAGAAATCTGTGCCCTCTCCTCGTGCTATTACAACTCTGACAATAAAAAAAAGACACAAAAACCAGACAGTCCTTCTGCCATACTAATGTATTCCATCTTTCAAAAAGAAAGAACTGATTTTAATATTACTTAACAATATGTTAAAAAAGTAGCCACTTTGGCGTCAGTGTTAATACAATTATACACTCTATAACAGATTGATAGTGTGAGTATTTTTTTTCCTTTTTTGTTTTTTTTTGTATCCTCTGTTACTTTCTCATTATGCATGTATTCTTACACAAGCTGGCTACAAGAGTCTGGAGGGAAAAAAAAAAAAAGATCAGAACACAAATAAGCGTAACTAGTACACTTCTTTTCGACAGTAGATTGTGTGAATTGGAGAAATGTTTGTCTGTTATGAGATCATCTTCCACCGTGACAATTGGGGAAGGGAGGACTAAGTGAGCACAATGGATTCCATTCCAATCGCCAGTAGTCTGTGTAATCGAACGTAGAGCACTGCAGAGGTGACATGGACCAATGTGGAGGATGCAACTAGCTTTTGTTTTATGCCTCTAACCAACCCAAAGAACCATTCTCAAGTCTGAGGCCAAGGCAATTAAAGAGGAGAGCGTATTGCTACAACCAAAGTCTTACTCACAGACTACAAGCACACAAGCTAACAAATTCAGGTAGAAAGTGGCATATTCATTTTTTTCAGATCAGCAAGACTCATCAGGCCAAGGGGGTTCAGTGCAGATCCACACAGCACTGGGGACAAGGCAAGGCAGTACTGGCTCAAGGCCTGAAAAAGCACTCAGAACAGCAGGGCATAATTCAGTGGGATTGGTTCCTGCAGGGTGAGCCCCCGTCTTAATGGTTCTTGGTTCAGTGTGCAGCATAGGTGGTCTTTTTCAGGCTGAAGTTGGACCAATTGATTGACAGTCTTTGCCTAGTTTGCCGAGCAGAGTCTAAGCAGAACCTGCAAGAAGACAAAAAAAAAACAATACAAACTGAACACAGGCAAATTCACTGACACTTCAAAAGCTGAATTACAGAATAACAAACATAAACTTGAGTTTTTCTGCACCTATTTCTGTAAAGGCACAAAGAAAACAATTGTTCTCAATGTGCCCTGTTCACATCAGAACACTAGTATCATGTGTGGATTTTTTTTGAGCTGGAATCTGCAACGCGTACGTAGTTTTCTGCAAGGAAAAAAACGGATGTCAGAGAATTCTCTGCAACAGTTGTTCTCTATGTGCCCTGTTCACATCACAATATTGATGCAGAAAACTGCATACAAGTTGTAGATTCTGGCACAGAAAAAATCCACACATACTAGTGTTGGGAACAGGGCACATAGAGAATTGTTTTCTTTGTGCTCTTGCAGAGAATTTATGTTACATATTTCTGCACAGAAAAAAAACTGATTTGATAGCAGTGTTATGGTGCGAACAGGGTACATACCGAACAATGGTGCTCTTTGTGTCCTTGCAGAAACTTACATAATAAATATGCGCATCTCTGCACATGGTGTGAACAAGCCTATGCAATTCAAATCTGTATGTTTTTACCATCAGTTTTTATGCACATATGGTATGAACGATGCAGATAAGAGTCTGTAGATAAAAAAAACTGTTCAACTTTGACTAAAGCGGAATAATATCCTTGCTATAGGTGCAGGTCATTTACGTACCTCATTAAGCCTGATTGGAAAACTTCCAAGAGCACTTCAATGTTTGCTAAGAGAGGCCTGGCTGTTCCTGTTCACTTTCACCATCACAGGAGTGAGCTCTCAAATGCTGAGCTCAGAGCTCCTCCATCATGGGGGAGAAAGTGCATGTGGGGGTAGTTGAATCAGAGAAAGCTCACTCCTGTCATGGTGAACAATAATAGCTGGGCCTCTCTTAGGAACGTCTTTGGGGTCTGACAGTCAGGCTTGATCTACACCTATAGCAAGGGTATTATTCAACTTAGTTTTATTGGTAAAGGTGAACTATGCCTTTAATGAGCTTGGGTATAAACAAAAAATATTCTAGACTTTCCAACAGTAAAGCTGTTGGACATATACGAGTCTGCTTCTGAGGCTTTGAGGATCACTGCTATACCAAATAGTTCTTCCATAAATACAGTACAGTGACTGAGCATTGTCACCCTACCATAGGAAGGGTGTTGTCAAAACGTTTACCAGATGATAGTATAAGGAAAAAAGAAAAACTAATGTAGCCACCACATCTAAGGTATGATAACCTGAAATACATTCTTGTTCTTAGGTTTTGATACATTTTAAAAGCATAGCTACCTCACAAAATGTTTTATTCCTACAAAATAATCTTTGCAATGTTAAATGCTGCATATTGCTTACTTTTTAACACAAGTTCATCTTTATAGTTTAGAGTAGAGTACATAGTGATGGGATTTTATTGCCACCTGTTATTTCACTGGGGAGATATACTGTCACTTTTTGTGCATGTTCTCACCAGAACAGAAAGTGATGGAAATGATAAGGTCCCGTTTACACTACCCTGACAACTGCTGCGCACTAAATCGCAGTGGTTTAGTATACAGCAGCTGTCCATCCCAGCTGCAGAGATCCAGCGGTAGGGGTAGTGTGATGTGCAGTTCAATTCATCACACAATTCCCCTATATTGACGCAACTTTATTTGAAGTGACAATTCAGTGACGTGATACCGTTCTGTGCTCTGTGATAAAATGCAGCATGTGTGCATTGTACTGCAGTTCATTGCAGTGCAGTTCCAGGCTGTGTGAAAAGGACACATAGAAAACCATTGTTTTCTGTGTGTCCTAACAGTGACTGACTTGTGCAGTCCAGTGCAGAAAAACACTGCTCACTGCACTATATGTGAACTTGGCCTAAAATATTAAAATCATCACAGAAACAGAGTGAATATTTTAAAATAGGGACGACTATGCCTGCGACTAGTGGCAAAGGTAGGAGTTTCACTTTACTTTGATAAGATTTCCTCTCACTTTTAGCTGTGGGTCTGGAGAGCAGAAAGTGGGGTGAAATCACTCCAATGGGGGCACAGGCACCATACAAATCCTAACTTCTACTTCTTGTTCTGTATGACCTTTTGCAAAATTTCCACTTTAGGCCTGCTGCACACAGGAGTAAAAAAATGCTTTTTTACTGCATTGTTGTCTATGGGACAGTGCACACAGGTGAGCAAAGATCAGTAATAAAGCGTTGAGTACAGATCTGTAAATCAAAAATAGAACATTTTTCATTTGAATGCAGTCATTTACTTGCGTGTTTAAGCCCCTTGCACACTAGCGTCATAATTTACTGATGTTTACTCAAGAACTTGTGATGCTCATGTGCAAGGCGCCCCAATACTGGCAAGGAAGAAAAATCTTACTTGTCTATACTCATATATACACTTACACACTTTTACTCGCCTATAAAACATTACTCAGGTCACACAGTTTTTGGCCTCTTGCACAAGGGCGTCACAGGTTCCAGAGTAAACATCAGTAAATTATGACGCACGTCTGCAAGCAAGGATTGTATTGGTTAAAAAAATACAGCGGAAAGGAAAGGAGGCACTTGCCTTCCTTCCAAGCACCTGCAGCATAAAGCGTGTATTTGGTTGAATCAGGGTGGATAAAAATCAATGATTTTTTTTAAAAAAATTTAAAACAAAAAATCGGATTTTTTTAATTTAAATCGGATTTTTTAAAATAAAATGCTTTTTGAGGAAAATATATTACCATCCAAAGGTTATTCCATCATGAAATAAAGATTAGTTTTTTAATTATGTAGAATAAGGCTGTATATGTTTAATTTTTTTGGTAAATAAATTCCATTAATCCATTCACAATGTCATGCTCTTCCAGAGGTTTTTGTAAGATTATTGGGCAGTTTCTCTGCCTACAAGATATTATCACAGATGTTGGTTTACTTTTGCAGTTCTCAAAATTGAATTTGACTCAGCAGAGATCACATGCCTCTTCTTCACAGCAAAAATGTTATAACATGAACAGAGTTAAGAAAAAGACCTTAATCCTAACTTCTACAAACCTATGAATACAGAATCAACCCCTTCAGTGCTAAGTTTCAAGAAGTTCAGTGAATAGAATAGAAACAATATTTTTCTGATTGTTTGGAGTGGAATAGATCTGCACAAGAAGAAAGTGAAACTAAGTGTGAGGAGGAAGGGGCTGACAGTCTAAGTTTCTTAAAATATATATATTTTGTTTAGCCAAATTAGTTAACAAACATGGACGTTTGTTTAAGCAAATAATATATGCTGGAATGTTATTGTTTCAGTTGAATAAATCTATTTAAATTGTTATTATTAAGGTAATGATTATTTTTCTCCTTCCTAAGTACAACAGAAAAGTTGTCCAAATATGAATGATTAACCTATTAAACTGGGGATAAAAAAACTAATATGAAAAGTTGTTATTCTAAAAATCTTCATCTACTTGCAAATTAAAGTTATACCAGCAAGAATGTCTTTATGTAGAAAACTAGGATTTAAATCAAGCCTGACTGACTAGTGATTTAAATCGTGATTTAAATCAAATCCACCCTGGGTTGAATTAATACATACAAGCATTGAGTGACGATGCCTAGCAGGCTGCAGCATCATCACTTATCTCCTCAATGCTCACCTAGCTTTAAAGAAACTAAATGTCTCTTTAGACATCCTTGGTGAGGTAGAAGGAATTTCAAATACAAGTATTTGTGAACTTGTACAGTATAAAAGATCACTATACACCAGCCAGTTTACTTTCCCAGGCAAAGTTAAATTCACCAAGTTGACTTGCATATTTGACATTTACCTTTTAAAATATTCTACTTCTCTTTCAGTCTCATCCATGTCCACGCTATCAAGGTCAATGTCTTTTGGAAGAAATACATCATCTAGAAATCAACACAAGTGACTGTTTAGTCTACAAACACAACAATGGCACAGACAGCAATCAATGTGATGGCAAAACAAGCAGCAGGTATTCACATTGAAATTTAAAAGAAAGCTGTAGATTTCCACAAAATACAATACTTTCACCTCCCCAAAAGCCTGTCAGTAAAGCCTCAAAGTCTAATCTAACACAGAAAATTCTAAAACAGGTACATGATCTAACTGCAAATGACACCTCATCTGCAGGCAATGATAGGTGATACTTTTGATCTCTGAAGTAGCACTGCAGCTTTCAGTGGATGCTGTGAAAATGCTATAAAGGACAGGACTTAGAATGTAGAAGAATGGGCCTAAAATGGAAGAGGGACTTTGTGAGAAAAGGACTTTAGTATATTTGTGCCATATCAGTTATTACTTCATGTGTGCTGAGGAGTTCTAGACCCAATACAATGGGGCTACCATACAGGCGCTAAGATAAGTAATTCATTTGTCTGTGCTTGCAGCAGCTCCAAGGGTTGAAAATCCAGAGCAGACATCTGTCAATATCTTAACCACTTCCAGTGCGGACACTTTTACCCCCTTCCTGTCCGGGCCAATTTTCAGCTTTCAGTGCTATCACACTTTGAATGACAATTGTGCGGTCATGCAACATTGTACCCATATGAATTTTTTTGAGACAGATAAAAGTTTATTTTGGTGGCATTTATTCACCACTGGGATTTTTATTTTTTTTTGCTATATAAATAAAAGTCCACAAATTTTTAAAAATGAGTGTTTTTCTTATAAAATTTTGCAAATAAATAATCTTTCTTCATAAATCTTGGCCAAAAAAAATAACCCAAATTAGTTTATAACCAAAAATTATAATTTTTCAAACTTTATTTTACATTTTTATATTAAAATTTGTTTTTTTGTTTTGTTTTTTTTTTTAACATACTTTCACCCTAGCAGTACAGTCACCATAGTGACTACTTGTGGGGGGTGATGAAGATTTTTTTTTTTTTTTTACACTGATTGCTTTTACCCCCATAAAGGATGAAAAATAAATAACTTCTCCTTCTCTCTGGCTGCATTCTTGCAGTCATTGAGAAATACTGTGAGAGCTGTGATTGGTCACAGCTTGTCAAATGATACAAGGCTGTTGTGACCTCTGGGATCATTCACAGATTTCACTAGTAGTAAGCAATGATGTCAGAAGTGACATCTTGTTTACTACTATTCATGTGATCACTGATTGGCCAATCAGTGATCACATGATCGGGACCTCACACAGAGGTCCCATACAGAGATCGGGGAGCATGCACAGCCTGAAAATGTGGGCGCCGTTTATGAACGGCAACCCGCTCCTACACTGCTCCTGTCCAGCCGTTTATGTACATGGGCCGGACGGGAAGTGGTTAAAACGCTGAATTCTAACAAAAATTGGCCAACCAGCATATACGTTTTGCCAGAAAATGTAAGCTCTTTTGGAACTTGAAGTTGTTTGAAGGCTTTTCTCTCTCAATCTCAAGAACACAGCGCTACAGACTTTTAACTTCTTACCAATTGAGTTATTGACTTTGTCTCCTTTCTTCTTCTTATTCCTTTTGCTCTTGCCCTTGGGCTGTGGTGACTCAGCGGTGGTCTGGATCTTGTTGTTCTGCTGTTCGCTGATTATGGTGGACTCACTAACTGCAACCGGCTTCTCCTCCTTCATGTGATTCAGCTGCTTCTTGTGGTTACCGTTGCTGCTCTTTTTCTCTTCCTTCTTCTGTTCAACCACAGGTGTAACATCCAGCGCTCGGGCTTTGATTTCGTTTTGGGTCTTGGGTTTTTGTGAGACTTCGGGGAGTCTGGGTGCATCCAATTTCTTCACCTGTTCTGGACTGAGTTTTGGAACATGTGGTTTAGGTTGCTTTTGTTTGACATGATTTTCCTTGTGATGGACCAAATCCAGAAGAAGAGAGAGCTGCTCCTGCTGCTTTGCCTTCAGCTCTTTAGCAGCGCATGGCTTTGAGTCTCTACCGTTAGCATGATTTGGTAACTCATTTACTGCCTCTGGTAACAGAACTAGCTCAGTTTTTTGAGTCTGCCTGATAGGGAGTGGAACACACATTGTATCCTGCTCCAAAGTGCCATTGGGAAGTGCCTCAATATTAGGTTCTTTAGTGGGGACACAGATAGGTGTCAGCTGATCTAACTTATGAGTGTCCCTATTAGATCGATCTTTTTTCTTTTTCTTCAGGGCCTGACATTCTTGATGTCGCTGAAATTCCTGTTTTAACCTTTCCTCATCCTCGCGCTGCCTTTGCTCTTCAAGAAGCTGTACTACTTCTTGTTCTCTGGCTTCAGCTTCCTGCCGTGCCTTTTCTTCCAGCTGAATATAAAGGAAAATTAGACATAAATATATTAATAAATATCTTATACAAGACAGGTGTTTATGCTTGTAAGTGCACTCTAAATTGAATAGCATAATTTATATTTCATTAGGGGGGTGTCTAAATTGGAGACATCAAAGCTTCCTACATCTATGGCAGCCTTATTACTCCTATAGAAACCTTGCAATAATTTCCAGGTTCTCGTAACCCCTGATACATAAGAATATACCTACAGCTCACAGTAAATTAGCGTGAGCATTAAAGTGTAAAATGTTTTAAATAAAAGAATGTTTGTACCTATGGGCTTATTTGAAACCCATGGCAAATAATATTTTTAATACCACCCCCCCCCCCCGCAAAATCATTTTAATTGATATTTAAATAAAATGAACAACAAAAAAGAAACACAAACAGTAAAAATTGCAGTGTCATCTAACATCAGTGGTCAGTGTAGAAGTGACGCCTTACATTGATGGTAAGAGGAAAATTGTCCCCTTGAATTGGTGGTCAGTGTAGGTGGGAAATCAATTCACCACTGATCAATGCTCAAGGAAGTCCGAGCAAATTCAACATGAACTCTGGTTGAGAAACACAGTTATGGACACATCCCAGTCCCTTGTGAGCATACAAACAATGTACCGCTACAAACATTAGTTATGGTGTGTAGTGCATTCTGTGCAGAAAGTATAAAGTATAGGTGCAAAAGATTTTTTTGTTATGTACATAGTGTGATCTACTACAATATCAAAACTGAAGGTTTTTTTTTTTTTTTTTTTTAAATTTAGGATGTTTCTAATCACCATAATAAAGCATACACTGGATTTCTTATTCACCTGGAGGCTCCAGCAACAAGAACTAGTTGCTGGAGCTCCTAGTTGCAGGCCCAATACCCCAAACTCTCTCCACATTTTACCACAATTAGCTTTAATAGGTTTTAGTTATTTATAACCTGTTCAAATGCCAATTAAAATGTCCCCCCACCATCCCAGAATTTTTGTCAGGTTCCAAATGAGGTCTATGACCCCACTAGGAAAAACTTCTCTTACTTCCCTGGCTGTTACACCAAGACAAGAAATAAAGGCGTGAAGGTGAACTTGGAACAGGCAGACTCAGACAAAAACATGACGGAAGTTTTAACGTCTCCACACTCTGTTGATGCTGTTGCAAATACAAGAGTTTGGAAGATTTCCTAGCATCTCATGTTTCTGTGACATCTGAACATCAGGGCAAATAGTAAGAGGAAATCTCCTGAGTGGGGACATACGAAGCAAAATAATATAACTTGTGAGTTCAGCTATACCACATGTTGCAGGAAAGAAAATCACTCAAATCTCATCACAGTAGTGTTGATAGGGGAATACCTCCCGCAGAGCTACTGTGTTCTCCCGGCAGGGGAGACGCAGGGGGGAGCAATCCCCATCAGGAGAACAGAGTGATTATTGCTAGCAGTCTTAGCCACTGGCAAAAATCACATGAAAAATCCAACAGGCTGGTTGTACCCAAGTCACAGAACAATTGATTTGGGTACAATCAGCCTGCCTATAGATGGATCAAATATTGACCGATTCAGCAGGGACCAGCCGAGATTCTAACTATCTATGGCCATCTTAGATGGTCATCTACTGCGCAGGTGTACGATCTATGGCTATTTGATTAAAAAAATGCAGTCAGTCACAGGGTGAGCATGGGAAGTTGCTTGGTGCAATCAACTCATTCAAAACCCTGTCAGACCCAAGACCTATATGCAATGTAAAACAAATCTTTCTACTCTACTACTAAAATGTTCTTAAGCTCCATGCACACTAGTATTTTTTTTAAGTAAAAGTGTTCAGAAGCATTAGCTTTTTATTAGCATTTTTACAGTACATGTAGAAAACATTACAAAAAAGCTGTTAGGAGCGTTTTAGTAGCATTTAGCAGCATTTATTTCTGCTGGAAAAACGCTGCAAAAACTCTACAAAAACAATTTTTTTTTCGCTCAGACGCTGAAGCTCTAAAAATGCTAATAGCCTAAAGTAGTGTGCATGGGCACATAGGAGAACACTATTTTGCTTTTATGAGCAGGAACAAAAATGCTAATAACAGTTTCTAGGCACTTAAAAACCACTCCTGTGTATGGAGTCTAGGCCTAAAACAGCAGTATCGCATAGGGGTTCATTTACTAAAATTGGAGAGTGCAAAATCTGGTGCAACTCTGCATAGAAACCAATCAGCTTCCAGGGTTTTTTTTTTTTTTCTGTCAACGCTTAATTGAATAAACTGAAGTTAGAAGCTAATTGGTTTCTATGCACAGCTGCACCAGATCTTGCACTCTGTCCAGTTTTAGTAAATCAGCCCCATAATATTTATAAACAAACTGGGTAAAAGGAATACTCTTGAACACTGCTGTCGAATTTTCTAACAACATTCCAATACTTATGTAGCGTAAATGTGGGATTCAAGTGATTGGACTGAGATGTGATCAGTAGCAATATGTAATTGTAAATTTAGTTTCATTCCTTGTTATTAAAGATGTATTCAGTCATATATTCAGTCATATATATTCAGAGACATGGTCACCAATTAGCATCTGAAAGAGACAGAGCTTCCTCAGGCTGTCAATAGTCAATCGCCAATTGTGTGTCTTCTTGATTTTTTTGTATTTTCTGTAACTTTTTATACTTTGCACATATTTTATGCACTGCCCACTTTCGGGATATTAAATCATAAAATTAATAAGTGACTTCTGGGTACTTAAGCTCGGGCTCATATCTCCAGAGAGATTGTATCGTATTGTATTGTATTGTATTGCAGTGTCTTTATATGCTCGGTCAAGTTCATTGCCAATCTGTATGCAATTGCACTGTGTGTTGGCACATTGCACGCAGATTGTAAACAGGTCTGCCAGAGATCTGTGTGTGTGTGGTGGCCCAACAGGCCAGTAAAACTGTTGGGTGGTGGCAAGCTACCATTTGTGGTGTGTCTGGTGCGGGGGGGTGTGGACAGTGGAAGAGTGATTAACACCGGGGTTCTAGCTTGTAGAATAGCTGGAGGAATCCTAGAAAGGTGTGCGATCGCTAGGCTGCTCCTCAACCCTTAGTGTGCACCAGATTGTATATAAGATTCGTGTCTGCCTGTGTGTGTGGTCAGCCAGCTGGATTGGAGTCTCCCTCTAGTGGTGGCCAGAGGTAGTGCGGGCTGTTAAAGTATATCACTGCCGGTCTTATATACTTATATATATTCAGATTAAGTCCCCCTTATTCCCTCTTACCCCAAGGTACGGCCGCACCTTGGTTAGCCAGTCGCTGTGGGCGTATGCGTGTGGGGTGGATCTGTGACAACTTAGAAAATTGTCAGGACTCCCTTTATGGTGCATTCACACCTGTCAATGGACCCAACTCTGATTACATGCAAGAACCCCAGCAGGGGCTCCGGGCAATTAACTGTAGGAAGCAGCCCCATTGAAAGAAATGGGAGGCTGCTGGCTCCAGCAGCTCACTCATGCAGTGATCACATGCAAGTGATTGACTGTGGACCCAGGCAGCCTGCATCCAGGGCCGACCAATCACACGTGAACGCTGCATGAGAGATTACATGCTAGTGGCTGTGGTTAGCTGCCGAAGCAAGCAGCCTCCCATTGCTTTCCATTGGGCTGCCTCCTGCAGCTAATTGCAAGGAACCATGACTGAAGTTATGGCATGTATCTGGCATCGGGTGATTTTGCAGAGGGCTAAGCAAATATGAGTATGTATTCACTGCTAATGTAAGCAGTGGCTGGGGACTTTACTTTTATTTAATGGTTTCAGTTAGAAACATTTAAAAGATGTGTGTACCAATAAGTGATAAATAACTTTTGGGTGAGCACAGCAAAACTGAATCACTTGGGGCTTTTCATATTACTCTCCAGCAGAGATAAAATGAAAGACATTTGTCTCTCAATATATTATGGACTTCTAGGGAGAGATTAACGGGATTAGCCACCCTGCAAATCTGTCTTCAACATAAAACAAACTGCAAGGTCAGGCTAAAAAATAATATGTGACTGTACTACACAAATTCAATCTGGCAGCTCCTGTCTCCTCGAGCTACAGAACACTGAAACTTAACCACCTGTGATTCACACTTGTATACTCCTTGTGTAAAGAGCAGTTTTTACATTCCGCTATGGGCCTATTGATAGGTCAATATATACCATTAGATTCTGCTGAAGCCTGCCCTAAAACTGGTAATTCTAAAGTGTCAATCTCCTTAGTACCACCACAGCTCTCAATGAGTCCTCTTGCTGACCTCCATTCCACTACTTTATCCTGTAATGGAAGGAAATCAGAGGGTACAACCAGCAAGAGTTGCGGTGGACCCAAGATACTGACAGTCCCAGAAGCATCACTTTCAGTTCAGAATTTAGCAGAGGATCTCTCAGAAGCAAAGCACCTCTTACAGCAGGTTAGGTGAGCATGTCCTGTCTTCTTTTACAGGTACAGCTTACTTTAAATATTTTGTATTATATTGTAACAATATTGTTATAATGGATTTGAAGTGGCTGTAATGCTTTTTTGTCATCTAATTAAAATAACAAACATGTCATGCCTACCTGTTCTGTGCAGTGGTTTTGCACACAGCAGCCCCGATCCTCTTCTTTCCAGGTCTCCCGCCGGCGCTCCTGGCTCCTCCCTCCTGCTGAGTACCCCCATAGCAATCTGTGTGGTCGCTCCTGAGCTGGCCGTGTGTCCATATGACATACGGAGCATGATTCTGCCCCGCCACCCACTCCATCCCTGTCTCCCGCTGCAGTGTCCAAGTCAATGAGGATGGAGAGAGCTGAGGGAGCCTCTGTTCTTGTGCATATTGCTGGCTCAAAATTGGGGCTCAGGTAAGCATGGGGGGGGGGGGTAGAGTTGCATACCATACTGAAGGTTTTTGGTTTCATGCATAGAATGCATAAAGGAGAAAAAAAACTTCATCCTTTAGAGCCACTTTAAATGAAGTCTGCAAACACCATGTCATACAAACACTGCTGTCAGCACGGGAGAGTAGGTCCAGGCTGTCCATTTTCAGCATTTCAGCAGGAGAAAGTAATTGGCAGAGGGGAGAAAATGCTGGGTCTATGAAAGGTATTAAAGTGGAATTAAACTCGCCCTTTAGACTTTCCCTAATGTACAAGCTTTTAGTACCAGAGTGATGGAGAGAGAAATCAAATCCTTTTGGGGCTTCTAAAAAAAAAAAAAAAAGTGTTGAAAAACCATCTGATGAGGTCACTCACACATGCACACTGTAAAAATAGATTTGCGCCATCTTGGTCGTGCCAAGCTGCAGAGCACCCTATCTCTGACGAGGAGCTCTGCTCTGGTGATTTTTCTCTATCTTCCTGAAACCTCATGTGACTACGGATATCATATGGAATATATATAATATGGATATAAGAAAACTCCGCTTAAATTGCAATCTTCTTTTGATTTGATTTTAAGTGGTTGTAAACCCTTACATACAGTTGTGGTAAAAATAATAGAATTGAGTAAAGCTCAAAATCCTTACAATAGCTTTTATTCCCATACACGCAAATGCATTGGAAACACTGCACAGTCTATTCCAAATCAAAACATGAAGAAAAATATGATTCAAATTCATTATTGCACTACAGAAAGTGCAGAAAAAAGGAATATTAGGCTGTTCAAAAAAATAGCAGTGTCTGTATTTTTCTTTACAAATTAAAACATTACTGTAAAAAACTGAAAAATGCTGGAAGATTTAGCTTTCCTTTGAATCACTGAACTAATATTTAGTTATATAAGCACTGTTCATGAGAACCACTTCACATCTGTGTTGCATGGAGTCTGTGTTTGTGGGTCATCTGACAAACTGTCTGCAGCCCCTTGATCCAAAAAGAACAATCTTGCTTTCATCAGTCCACAAAATGTTGCGCCATTTCTCTTTAGACCAGTCAATGTGTGCTTTGGCAAATTGTTTCCTCTTTCAACAATGGAACTTTGTGGGGGCTTCGTGCCGATAGCTTGGTCTCACATTAGGCATCTTCTAATTGTTACAGTACTCACAGGTAACGTTAGACCTTCTTTGATCACCCGGGAGCGGATCATTGGCTGAGTCTTTGCCATTTTGGCTATTCTTCGATCCATTCGAATGGTAGTTTTCTCCCAGGGCTTTTTGGTTTTGGCTGCCATTTTAAAGCATTTGAGATTATTTTAGCCGAGCAGTCTATCAGTTTTTGCACTTCTTTATATGTTCCCTCTCCAATCAACCTTTTAATCAAAGTATGCTGTTCTTCTGAACAATGTCCGGAACGATCCACTTAACTCAGATTTTCAGAGGGAAATGCATTATACCCAGCATGTACAACACAGTTGGTGCCTTCGTCCTTAAATAAGGGCCATCTGTTTGACACCTGTTTTTTCACAGACTGAATGACCTCAATTTTTGAACTCCACACTGCTATTTTGAACATGTCTCTTTCAATTAATGATTCAATTACACAGAAACAGTAGCATGCATGGTCATGCCTGCTGGGTCTGTTGGTTTTCTATTACTCTACTACACCTACTAGTAAATTATTTGCCATGCAGAAATATAATTTATACCAAAAACAGTGATTGATCTAGTTATTGATGTTGGACTGCTATTATTTTGAACACAACAGTATAGCCAGTTAAGTGACTGACCTCAGGTGATAGAGATGAAACAAATGACCGCTCACAGGAACACAGCTAAGGCTGTCAACCTGCTGGAGTACCCCCGTCACCATTTTTCTCTTGGTGTCAGGAAAACTTATCAGAAGTGATTCTTGCAGTTAGAGGAACGAACCAGCAGACAATAATGACACTTTGTGCTCTGGATTGAGAAAAGTACACACTATAGAGGGATAGGCTTTGTTCATATTTCATGTCTGATGCTTACAACCACTTTAGGAGCCAATGATGTGATTGGAGGGCAGAAGCGGCGATAAGGGAAGGAATCACCAGAAAG
The DNA here is from genome assembly GCF_062004578.1 of Staurois parvus. Classification (NCBI taxonomy): domain Eukaryota; kingdom Metazoa; phylum Chordata; class Amphibia; order Anura; family Ranidae; genus Staurois; species Staurois parvus. The sequence goes on along the minus strand of NW_028318360.1, from coordinate 1,852,600 downwards.
CAACAAAAATGGTGCCGCCTTCAGCAGGGAATATTGTGCTGCATTTAAAAAATGTAATAATCATAATACTGTATAGACTTCTTAGCAAGCAATTGTTTATTCTTCTGAATGGGGTTATGTGTTTTAGTGGGGTTGAACGTAGGGTTTAATTCCACCTTAAGATTACTTTTTTAATGGTACTCTACACCCTGGAGTTCTCCAGCAATCGCTCGTTAGAGATTGAAGGGATCTTCCATACATCATGGCACAGATGAAGCCAATTTCTACATTACATTTGTGTGGAGAGCACCCTCACTGAACAGAAGTTTAAATGAGAGACTCAAATAAGTTACACCAGCCTGCTTTAAACTATTTCCTAAGCAATGTTCAACTGGTCTGAACCAGAGTAATGGTTACAGCACATAGATGAGAAAATGAACTGCATCATTAATAAAAGTCCCACAGATGAAACTCAAACCAGACAAACCGATCAGATGCAACTGAAGAGGTGACATTTTTTTTCTTCTAATAGTTGTAATAAAATGTAAGAACACCTGTGACGGTGAGGTTAACCATCTTGACTGTGTCCATTAATCTCTTGGTTATAAGTCTTTTTATGGAGAAATATAATGATATGCAGACAATACAACTCACATCATTTTGCATAAGGTCAAAATAGCCTAGCAAAGGTGCCAACAAGCATTACCACTTCTCACGGCAATATGGTTTAAAAATTAGAAAGCTTAAATCGGAACTAAAGTCTCACCATCACAAACTGCGAGCAGACAGGCTCTTTATTGTTGAAGAGACAAAAATTCTCTTCAGCAATAAAACAAACCAACCTGCTTGCTCGCTGTCTTCTCTGGCATAAGAACTGAGCTGAGCTACATATGCGCAACTCACGTTACATCACCAGCAAGGTCCTTGTGTGCCGGGATGACTGACCCTGTGCATGAGTGATGGTTTTGCTCCATTTTAATATTTCTGCTCTATATAGTTAAAATAAGTACAGTTAATTATTTGTGCAGCTTGGCAACTGTGTTATCACTATACAGTGATAACAAATAATGCACAGTGGATGCAAAACACATTTAAAACGTTATTTTTTTCCTTATATAAAACTACAATATGAAATATATCTAAAATCAGTTGACCTGAAACAGTTCTCATCTATAGAGTTGTCTAGTATGAATATCCAAGGTGACAAGCACACATCGAAAATACAAACAAACCCTTTAAGGAGATATTATTATTATACAGGATTTATAAAGTGTCAGCAGTTTGCGCAGCGCTTTACAAAATGAGATATCTGCAAACTTTATTATTACACCCCCACTATAGCACTAATTAACAAGCACAGCATATTTGATATTGACATGTGCTCATTCCAACACAAGCCTGAGTTGCTGAAATGGTGTATCTGGTAACAACAAATCTACATCTAGTGATGTTCTGAGCAACAGGATTTAAGGGAGGCGGATGCCAATACCTGTTGCTAAAATTAATGTGAATCTAAAGCCTAAAATAATCTTAATTTGTTCCCCAACTTGTTCACTCTCTTCCATATCCAGCTGTTCTGGGCTCCCTTCAGCTTGGCAATACATACAGACTGTGGTGGGGCAAATGGCCGGTGTCAAAAAGGAGAATCTTTGTTTAGGCAGAGCGAATGAACTACTGGTCATAACCTGGCAGGCAGAAATATGCTGCAGTGGCGATGTTTAGGTGTTGGCAGCTGAAGGTAGTTCAGAACAACTGGTACATTTACTGCTTTGCTGATATGGGTGGTCATAGGTTAGGATCTTTTTTGTCTTTAGGTCTGAAATTGATCTTGAAACTAAAACCCTGAAATGTCTTTCCCTCTGCACACTGACCACATCCTAACCCCTAAAATAACACAATGTTAAAAAAATCCCTTGTAACATCTGCCTTGAAATAGAGGTTTTTCTCAGCTTCCACAGTAGCCACCTACTGGCCACGTGATCTTAGCCAAGGATGGCCTGAGGGACTGATATGTAGATATAGCTAGCCAAAGAAAAGAGAGCTCTGTCCAAACTTTGGTCTCTTTACCTCAACTAAGATCATGTGGAAAATGCCATGATACCTGCAATGCAATCAGCTGTTTGCAAGTCTGTTTTGTTTAATAACTGGATTATAAACCCAATGTCACTTTTCCTGCTCCAGTTAGAAAATTAAAGCTTGCATTTGGTAGTCTGATCTTTTTATCTATCAGCTTAATTATTAAGAAGAAACAGTAGGACAGCAGATGTGGGTCATGTGTTGGTGTGGCAACATATTGCTTAACAGTGGAATCTTAGCTTAGTGATAGTCTAGCATAAATAAGATTTTTGTGTTCAAAGGCTGCTGGTACCTTGCACCTAATGATGCTCCCAGACACTGCTGGCCAAAATGCTAACCTGCTGCTTTTCCGGTCGTTCTCGGTCCGGCTCAGCTTCTGCTTTGTCAGTCTGTTCCTCAGCCGTGCTGGTGCAGGTTCCCTGCATGGTCCCCTCTGAGCCAAGCACATGGCTAACAATAATATTCATTGCTGGGCTCGCCCCATACTCCTATGGGGTAGCACATGGGTAATTGTATCATTAGAATGAATTAAAAAAGATAAAAAAAAAATGATGAAGCATTGTATTAGTAGCGGATTTAGTAAATAATATTTTTGCTGTGGAACGTGCTGACTACCACATGGAAAGATCTGGTTGTGAAAGGACAGTCCAGTTCCATTATGGAGGGCAGGTTCCAGCAGCACAGGCACAACAGGTCTGGCTGACATCCCAAATGTGCACTTTAAATGTCTGTATGTAAAAACACAACATGCCTGGAGATGTGTGTACTGCAAGACTAGTATTGTATCTAACGTAGTATTGTATCTAACTGGCTAACATGACTAATACACATGAATCAATAACAGCATGCACATTTAATGTCTTCCTATGTATAAAGCCAGTCTGCTTTCAAGTGTGACTATGTGGTAATTAATACTGCATTGGATAAAACAGGTGCTCACCTTCCTCTGCTTGTGCCTTGCACGCTTAGCCGCTCGCGAGCTGCTCACTGGCTTGGTCTCAGAGCTATTAATGAACTGTACTAGGTCTTCTACTTTCCGATGATCAACAACACCGGTTTCCCTTTCTGAGATTTGATCGGGCTTTTTGGGCTGCTCCTCTTTCCTCTTGGTCAGCCTGAGCCGAAGCTTCTCCCTCATTTCTGTGTAGTTCCTACTAGTTGGTGCTGATGGTGGCTAAATGTAAAGGAACAGAGTTAAAGTGTAAGAGCAAAATAAAACGATACATATAGGATGCAGTCCAGAACAGCACTAAAGTGTATCTAAATGTGGACAAAAATGTCTAGAATAAATAAAGGTTTTTTTTTCCCTTTTAGTTTTGGATAGAATGGAGAACAATTAAAAACACTTGTCAGGTTACTATTACTCTCTTTGTTCCTGGGAAGATTTCCCCTCTTTATTTGCTCTGTTTACCAATATCGCCAAAGGTGAAAGTGAAAGGAAATGCCAAATTTTGGGTTGTAAATAGAACAGGAATAGAGAGGAAATCTTCCAGTAAGACTGGCCTGGTCTGGTGGCCTTGGTGAATTCATGGAAAGGTTATGCCCCAAGCTCAGGAATGTAAATGTGTACATTCACTCAGAGTACAATCTGTCTCTGGTGTAGTGTTAGAATGTTAAAAACCATCAAAAATAATGCTAACGTTAAGTGCCAAATATTGCAAAACAAATATTTAATGTATTTGTTAAAGGATAAGTTGACTCATGTTACTGCAGCTCTCCATCCAACCCCCCCACCTTACTGTGACAGCAGGCTGGAAATCTTCTCCAACACGTGCTGACACAATATGAAAACAGAGTGACTGTGTGTGCAAAGCCCCAAGAATTCTGTGAATAGACTACGAGTACCAACAGCCTTTGTAGTTCTCAACAAATTACGCGCTGGTGAGCATCTTCATAGTCCACTGATTCTTCCTGTGCTGGATGGGCAGACAGATACACTGATAGTCTGCAGGAGCCTGACATTGCACCTGCGATCTGCTGATTGCAGGCACAACGCTTTCCAGGCTGTGAAGAAAAAAACAAACATAAATACACTTTAACCTGCAAAAACGTGCATTTATTTATTTAAAAAGTGAACTTATCCTTTAATAATGGATGTTTTTAATGCTGACTACTTTTGAGACAAACAGAGCAGTTTTTTAAGGCAAAAAATCATGTGGTATTTATCTCCCTGTGAATTGACCCCAGGAAGTGAAGGGAAATCTCTCCAATGAGACACAGAAGGCAAATAAAACTGACAAGGCCTTTTTCACTTTGCTAAAATTTGTGTTTTATTTAATGTTTTACTAAATCCTGACTTATCTGATCCTCCCCTTCTTCCAGTATCTCCCTCTTATCTCCTGATAAGACATATCGTGTGGAGTCATTCTGCACATGCTCAATTTCATGTGTATTGCTACAGAGGTTTTTTTCTTGGGAGAGTGCAAATGATCAGCACAGGGACAATCAGCACTGCCCAGACAGAGGTCACAGGTTCTGCATCCTCCTAGAGAAAACTCCTCCTACAAACTTTAACCAGTGCTCTGCTGGACATGGATAGCAGTCACGACTGCTCTAACTGCTGATGAGAAAAGGTATTTAGCAGTTTATATTTACTAATATAATTAAATTTCCATGTTTTATGTACTGTTGGAGACCAGATAGTGAATGCAGGGTCCTGGGTTTAGTATAACTTTAAGGATAGTGCTCATATGAAGCCATTTATTATCATATAATTGTTTTGCTCCTTTAATGAGACTTGTCAATGTGTTACCGGGCACATTGTAACCAGGCATTTTGTGGCATTGGCACAGGAAAGGCTTCTTTCTGGCAACTTGACCATTTTTGTTCAGGTATTGTCGTATTGTGCTCCTTCAAAACACCACCATCTTTTTGAGCAGTAAAGGCTTCTTTCTAAAAGCTTGACCATGCAGCTTATTTTCGTTCAAGCATCGTTGTATTGCACACCGTCTTTTTTGAGAGCAGCCTATATTCCTCTTCAGGGTTACCTGTGGTTTTTCTTTGTATCCCGGACAATTCTTCTGGCAGTTGTGGCTGCAATCTTTCTTGGTCTACCCGATCTTGGCTTGGTATCAGGAGATCCCCAAATTTTCCACTTCTTAATAAGTGATTGAACCGTACTGACTGGCATATTCAAGGCTTTGGACATCTTTTTATATCCTTTTCCATCTTTACAAAGTTCCATTACCTTGTTACACAAACAGTTCTCTTCTCCTCCCATGGGTCAGTATCCAGCTTGCTCAGTGCATCCACGTGAGAGCTAACAAACTCAGACTATATATACACGGACACCAACTGCAACTTAAAAAGCAATTGATGTGGGGAATTAACCTTTAATTGACATTTTAACCTGTATGTGTCACCTTATGTGTCTGTACCAAGGCCAAACATTCCAGAGCATGTAAACTTTTGATCAGGGTTATTTGGGTGATTTCTGTTATCATTATGATTTAAAAAATAGCCAAACAATATGTGATAATAAATGGTTATATATGACCACTATCCTTAAATAAAACGTCTTTTTGCACGATCAGTTATATTTTCTACATCAATGCCATAATTTCACAATTTCTTCCAGGGTATGCAAACTTTTGAGCACACCTGTAAAACAATAAAAGGCTGACAGCAGCTATGGCTGTTAACATGTAGCCACACAACAAGCCGTTAGGGACAGATATCCAAGTCTTGTTGCAGTCCATGTCTAACCGAGGGTAACAGCTCTGTGCAGCTACATGCAAACAGAGCTACTATTCGCATACACCTGTCATTTTAGCCACAAGAATCCACCAATTCTTGCAGCTAGAATCTGGAGTAGGTGGCTAAACGGTCATGTGAAGGTCTTATTCTATCCAAAACAAAGAAAAAGAAATGTTTTTTGTTACATTTTTAATATATTGCTGCTTGCCATTCCTTATATGAAATGGCCAAATTAGTTTTTTTTCAGGCTGTTTTCTTTTCCTCCATTTCCACCTTGTGACCATGCCAGTAACACACTGCCTGTCCCAGAGTAACAACACTCACTTCCTGTACTATAGCGATGAAGGAGCAGTGCTGTTCTCCTGAGCTGCTGCCATGATTTGGACCACAACCACCACCCCTCTCCTCATTTCTATTACATAGGGAGAAGGTGTTTTAGTTTAGTTTATAGATGATAGCTAAGAAGGTTGATAACATTTTCTTGAGATTTCACTGTCCAGGTAGCATTAAAAAAATGGATATCTATCAGAATCACAGGCATTTTTTCTGTACTTAAAAGTGTACAGAAAGTATTCACAGCGCTTAACTTTTGCCACATTTTGTTATGTTACAGCCTTCTTCCAAAATGGATTCAATTCATTTTTTTACTCAACATTCTACAAACAATACCCTATATTGACAATGTGAAAGAAGTTCGTTCCCAAATCTGCAATTTATTAAAACTAAAAAAACACATGTACATAAGTATTCCCAGCCTTTGCCATGACACTCAAAATTGAGCTCTGGTGCATCCTGTTCCCACTGATCATCCTTGAGATGTTTCCACAACTTGATTGGAGTCCACCTGTGGGAAATTCAGTTGATTGGACATGATTAGGAAAGGCATAAACCTGTCTATATAAGGTCCCACAGTTAACAGTGCATGTCAGAGCACAAACCAAGCCATTAAGTCCAAGGAATTGTCCACAGACCTTCAAGACAGGATTGTATCAAGGCACAGATTTGGGGAAGGGTACAGAAAAATGTATGCAGCATTGAAGGTCCCAATGAGTACAGTGGCCTCCATCATCTGTAAATGGAAGAAGTTTGGAACCACCAGGAATCTTCCTAGAGTGGGCCGCCCGGCCAAAATGAGCAATCGAGGGAGAAGGGCCTTAGCCAGGGAGGTAACCAAGCACCCGATGGTCCCTCTGAAAGAACTCCAGCGTTTCTCTGTGGAGAGAGGAGAACCATCCAGAAGAACAAACATCTCTGCAGCACTCCACCAATCAGGCCTGTATGGTAAAGTGGCCAGACGGAAACCACTCTGCAGTAAAAGGCAAATGGCAGCCCACCTGGAGTTTGCCAAAAGGCACCTGAGGGATTCTCAGACCATGAGAAACAAAACTCTCTGGTCTGATGAAACAAAGATTGAACTCTGGCCTGAAAGCCAAGCATCATGTCTGGAGGAAATCAGGTGCCGCTCACCACCTGGCCAATACCATCCCTACAGTGAAGCACGGTGGTGGCAGCATCATGCTGTGGGGATGTGTTTCAGCGGCAGGAACTGTGAGAGTAGTCAGGATCGAAGGAAAGATGACTGCAGCAATGTTCAGAGACATCCTTGATGAAAACCTGTTCCAGAACGCTCTGGACCTTAGACTGGGACGACCGCTCATCTTTCAACAGGACAACGACCCTAAGCGCACAGCCCACATAACAATGGAGTGGCTAAGGGCCAACTCTGTGAATGTCCTGGAGAGGCCCAGCAGGAGCCCAGACTTGAACCCGACTGAACATCTCTGGAGAGATCTGAAAAAGCTGTGCACCGACTCTCCCCAACCAACCTGATAGAGCTTGAGAGGTACTGCAAAGAAGAATGGGAGAAATTGCCCAAAATAGGTGTGCCAAGCTTGTAGCATCATACTCAAAACGACTTGAGGCTGTAATTGGTGCTAAAGGGGCTTCAACAAAGTATTGAGCAAAGACTGTGAATACTTATGTGGGTTTTTTTTTTCCGTTTTTTATGTTTAATAAATTGCAAAGATTTCAAAATGAACTTCTTTCACGTTGTCATTATGGAGTATTGTTTGTAGAATGTTGAAAAAAAAAATTACTTTAATCCATTTTGGAATAAGACTAACATAACAAAATGTGGCAAAAGTTAAGCGCTGTGAATACTTTCTGGATGCACTGTACGTAGCCTGAAAAAAAGAAATGAATGAAGGACTGGTAAACTGCAATATATTACAATTTTGATCTTAGGTTTAGATTTACTTTAACACAGCAGTTTTTTTAAGTTCTCCCTGTAAGACGACTATTACCTCTCAATTCTGCCATTACCTCTCCACTGATTGTAAAAGGTTAACAAGGCAGTAACAATTGCAGAAGTCCCAGTCTCAGTTGCGAATGATCAAAACAGTTGTCAATTAGCAACAGGGGGCAATGACTGCAGTGGATTGGATGAAAGCACAGCTGCCTCTAGTTCACACAGGAGGATGACAACTGTCCTGCAGCATGGGGAGCTGATGGTCACATTTAAAAAAAAAACAAAAACAAAAAAAAAGGCCTTAGTGGGGGCAGAAACTGGCAGAATCAACAGGTGTTTATTGAAAAGTACACAAGGCAAATAAGAGAACTATTTATGCAACTTTAGTATTTGGGTTTGCATACACTAACTAGTTCAACATTTTGAACATCTGCAAAATCTGAAGAGGTTGACACAAGCTCATGACTACAGTAGAAACCTCTGTGCAGCGAGAATCCAGATTTGCTCATTTCTGAGCATCTCCAGATTCAGAGCTGTTAAAATCCAAGCTAGAAAACCCAGTGCACAGCAGAACAAGCACAGTCTGCACTTGACCGACTGGAGCAAAGGGCAGGGGAGACATGAGGAGTCTAATAGATCCCCAATGTCTCTATAAAGAGTACCTGTCACCTGCTCAATGCTATCACATAGGGGGCTTGTTAGCCCCCTTGTGAAAGCAAAGTTAAAGACGTATGGGAATTTAAAAAAATAAAATAAATAAAAACACATACACACCTCTATAATTGCAGTATTGCTGTGACGCTGTAGCTATCCCCAGCTGGCTCTGAGCCTGAGAACCGGGTGATCACATGGCCACTTACCGCTCAGTTCTCAATCTGCTCAGTCACCGCTCTCTGCTCTGTCCCTCCAGCAGTCACTGGAGCATGAGGCTGGGGAAGGGGAAAGAGCAGCTGGCTCAGACTCTCAGTGGCACACTGGTAGGCTGAGCCATCTACCCATCAGGCATCTGGGTGAATCCCAACAGGCTTTAGCCTGCTGTAGATAGACTCTGGGTCACAGGGCATGTGTGCGACTCACTAGAGCAGTACAGCCAAAAAAGCTATTGCCATACTTCTCTTAAAATATTTGCCAAAAAAAAAGTTTAAAAAGTTAAAAATTGAAAAGCATCCCCATTGTCCTGTGCACACACACATGAATGCAAACGCATGCACAGAGAGCACACATGTAAGGGATTCTGCCATACAAGTGATATCCCCATATGGAGAGAAATATCTAGGCCCTTCAATTATGGTTAATTCTAAATTGATGGGCTGTAAGAGTATTTAAAGCATATTTTGGAAACCATCGAAAAAAAATTAAAACTTGGGCCCCTGAAGGTTTAAGTCATAATGTACTAGCACATTATGGCAGACTTCCGTGGACAAGGAGCCCTCCAGCGCAGCGATGTCACCTCCCAGGAGCATCCATCTTCACCCGGTCTTCCTTCTGGGTTTGCGGACTCTGGCTGTATGAATGGCCAAGGCAGCGAAGACGGCACTCCCATGCATGTGCGCGGGAGCCCTGGCACAGAGCTTTGAAGATACGGCATGGGTATGCTGTCCCTTCAGAGCGCATGTGCCAGTGACTTCACCGGCTGCATGCTGTGTGAATATCTTCTAAAAACAGTGCAAGTTTAGGAGATATTCACTGTACCTACAGTTAAGCCTCATTAATGGCTAACCTGTTGGTACAAGGTAAAGAGTGGACTTTACTTCCACTTTAAGAAATGAGCACAGAAAAAATTATAATGGGCCCCAAGGCATGTCGCACTCTTGCATTTATTTCATATCTGTAAATGTATGTTTTCAACTCCTCACCCCTCCATGCCCAAAGAACTCGCAGTAGCAGCAGTCGCAGTATTTGCCCTCTTTCTGATTGGTGGAGGTGGACGTGCTGGAGCTATGTTCTGAACAGCTGTCCTCATCCTGGCTCTCCTCGCCGTCATACTGCTGGTGGTCATACGCACCATTGTTTTCACACCGATGACCCTCACAGTCGGGGTCACTGGAACACAAATGACACAAAAAAGGTAATCTTTTCTACATATATTTGCACAGCTACCAAAACATACTAATGAGTGAGAATCACCAAGTAACATGAAGAATTGTTGCTTTAAACTATGGATACATATCAAAGAGTTTATGGACGTTTGACTCCTTTTAAAGTTAAATCTCGCTTGATGCAAACAAGTTTCCACTTGCCTATTGGCAAAACTATCGCTATTAGCTAGCATACTACCTCAACATTCACCAATCAATATAAACTGCTTCAAGTTTACTCACTGCCATTTATGTACAGGGGGATGGGAGCTCCATAGACTGGCTTTAGAGACTAAACATTGCACAGTGGGGAACATTTTATGTCGTGTTGTTATATAAAAAGGGGTTTGCCTTTATGAATTCCTGTCATAACTGTGGCTAATGAGTACTGTCTCAATGCCAGAAGAGCTGCTTTGATTAATACAAATAAGTACTGTTCTTGTATGTGGAATTGTGAAAAAGGGAACTTTTTATTAAGAGATATTCTGGATACCAACAAACTAAGGCAGAAGAAATGGCTAATAACTTGTGACCTGAATGCTTGAACAGGGGAAATCTGGAGTACACAACCACACTTTACACATTTATCTTAATGGACCTGTTTATTTAGGACGGTTCCCAAAAGATTTTCACAGATTGAGATACAAAAAGTGACGAATGAAACTCTTTTAATACAGTAGGTATATATAGACATCAATAGTATCAATGTTTAATCATGTCAAAACACATGGTGACTGCATTACATACTCGAAATGGTGCATTTAGGGGCCAGGGATTAACTGGCAACCATGCTAATCTCCAGCCTTTTAGGTACCCCTCACCAGTTGCAAGTAGTCTACTGTAGGAGATGCCAGGCCAGTCCACTACTACCAGCTCATAAACTGCTCATTACATGCAATAGAAAGAGAAAAAACAAAGAAAAGGGGGGGGGGGGGGGGAGAGAGAGAGTTGGAGAAAGACAAGAGAAGCAAGGAAAAAAGAAAGACAAAGTCGGGGGAACTCCCACAGCCAATGGTACATTTCAGGCTGGCCATATATTATACAACATTCTTTAAAAAATTTCCTTTAAAGTTACCAAAATCATATAATAGTGGGTCAAACCTAAACACTTTCAATTTGTACGCAATTAGGCAGGCCCATGCACTACATATTTGAAGGTCAATCTAAAGGAAATTGAATAAGAAAATTGTATAATGTATGGAGCAGCTTAACAGGAAAAACACACAAATCATTAGAATATAGCTGCTTGACCACTATTGTTGGTAAAGATGAAAGCAGCTGCCTTATCACTCACCTGCAGACACTAGGCGGGGCACTGAGTGTGCTGTCTGTGGTTGAGGTTGGAGGAGCAGCAGTAGAAGGACAGAAACCTAGATGAGGGTCAACAAACCCAGGTGCAGTGGCAGCTGTCTTAGGGAAAGGTTGGGGATTTATACTGGGAAGGTGCGGAGTGGAGGCAGACGGGTGTGTTGCAGGAGAAAGGGAAGGAAGTGCTGTTAAACTTGTTGGACTATTTCTTGGCGCAACCGGTGCAGAAGGATGCCTATGGTCCTCTTTAATATTGTGAAATACATCACCTAAAATCAGCAAAAGGGGAGGGGGGAGGGAAACACATTAAATTTTGCGATAATAAACACAGAAATCTTATCTAATAAGGAAGAAAAATATTGGTTTATAAGAAGAATCTGTAGAAATCAGTAAACGATAGCCAATTACATTGAACTTACATATTTGTAGTTGGAGGTTAGCTAATATGCAGTTTAATATCTAACAGCCCGAGGTCACTGTCATTTCTTAATTGAAATGTGTTGGCTGACAGAATATTGTGATGGTTTTTGGATTTCGTAGGTATTTAATGGAGAATGAAACCTAAAACATGGTGACCCTATATCTTATAAGCATATCTCAGATGTATGTTAGTTGAAGTATAGTTTATTTGCAGATACACTTTTGCTTTACCCAAAATAGAATATTTGTAGTCACCGTAAAATTTGTTTCTTGGGGTCCACTGATGAACACAGATATCTAACCTTAGGGATATACTGCTGCCTACAGAAGGACTGGACCCTAAGCAAGCAAAACTAGGCCAGACTAGGATAAACCATCCTCTATTAGCAAGCATCTTTTTTTAAGCAAAGCAGTAACTGTATGATCATTAACACAGCTGTGTGAAACCTGAATTCCTCAATCGACTCGAAGAAAAGGTTTAAAAAAAACAGAGTACAAAAATCCGTTTTTCTTTGACCATTGTCCATTGAGGGTCACATGAAGTCTTCACCTTCGGGACATCCAAAAAGTAGTCTGAGGCATAAGCAACAAAGCAAACAAATGCTAACAGTCCCAAGAAAAACATCAGAGAACTGGGGACTGCCTAGAGCTCAAAGAGTACCTGAAGGACTTTACACAGGAAGCTAGCATCCAACAACGCCAAATGTTTGCCTAGTAGTGTTTAGAAAAAGTGAACAGAAGACCAGGTGGTAGCCTTGCAAATCTGGGAAACAGATGCTTGATGCCGAAAAGCCCAAGAAGCATTGACAGATATAATAAAAAAAAAAAATATGCCTTGACAGGGAAGAATGGAACCCAATCCTTGAGACCATAAACTTAAATGATGGTCTGTTTGAAATACCTAAAAATGGTTAACTCATACCGATGTACTATTTACACGATACATCTGGGTAGATAAAATTGGAAGCCATTTTTCTGAAAGAATCAGTGGCTGAGAGAGACTCACAACTCAAAACAAATTCAGATAATGAAATTAAATCTTTTAGTGAAATGGAGTCAGACAGAGGGAAGAAAGAACAAAGACCTTGTTGAGGTCAAAAGTAGAAGCTATCTTAAGCAAGGCAGAAGTCTGGGTCCTCAACACCACAGAAGTGATGGCAACAAGAAATGCTACCTTGTGAGTAGAGAGAAAACCAGATTCAAATCTATTTGGTGTCACAAGGGTACAAATGGAGTAAGTACACAACAGACTCCCTTGTACAAAGTCAAGTCAATCAAGCATTTAGAGGCAAACAGTCTCTGAACAATGTTAGAAAAGTCATAAACCTGACCTTTAATAGTGCCGATAGACCAAAGCAGGAACTCGGTTAGCCAATTGTCTACACCTGGGATGTTCATGGAAGACAAGGCAGGAATGTGAAGTTCTGAAATGAACAGGATCCAACCTACCAACATGGACAGGATCCAACCTACCAAAATAGACAGGATCCAACCTACCTTTCTTGCTGCAGGAAGACTTCTAAGTATCCCCTGATGGCTGATGTATGCCACCATTGTGGCAAAGTCCAACTAAATCAGGATCTGACGACCTTGCAGCATTATGGTCCAATACTGCAGAGACAGCCAGACCATCTGATGTTTCAGAATGTTGTTCTGGAGATAAGCCTCCTCCCACGGCCAAATCTTTTGCACTGACAAGGTGCACAAGACTTCTTCCCAACCCAATAAGCTGGTGTCTGTCATAAGAATCCACACCAGGGACAACATGGTCCTTGTTGCTAAATAAATTAGTCTGTCTGTGGAATTTGACTTGTCTGATGACAAAATATTGCATTGTAGAGGTCTGGAGTGAAACAGGGCACATGGAGCTGCCTCAAAGGCTACCAAGACTCTCAGGCCCAAGACTCTTGTGCAAAAGCATTTACTCCAGTGGAGGAAACACTCTGGCCTGAGTTCTGTGAGACTAAACCCAGACACTAAACCCAATACTGTGAGACTAAACCCAAATGACGTCTGTTCCAGCAATGATTTCTGAAGTTTCAGATCCATCAAACCAATACAATATCTAGAAAGTTACATTCAACCGTGTCTGATGGAAATGGTGCTGACTGTTCAGTGACAAAGGTCACCTGCAGGCTTATCTCTCCAACGTCCAGTTGGGTGAATGATGGATGTGGCACTCCACATGCTAAGACAAGGATGTGCATGCCAGATAATCACAATCAAAGAGGCACTCCAAAAGCTAGGCTTTTGATAGCTGCGCAGGATAGCAGTTTGTAAAACAGGAAAGCTCTAGCAGCTATGCAGAAGAGAGTCCTGGTTTAAGTAGAAAAAAATCTAGGAGTATGGAAAAAAGGTGCTGTTAAAATAGGTAAGACTTTAGCATAGTAGAACTGGAGAGAAGACATGCCCATCCTCCTAGGACACTAGCAAAAGAAAAACAAAACATGTGGGTAATAGGAGAGGCTATCATGAGCTGGCCTACAGGTGTTTTTTGTTTACGAGTGTCAAAATCTCCTTTAGATGACAAGATAAACCAAAGGTGAATGACTTCCCATGTCCCTCAATGGTCGAGAGAAAAAAAAAATGATATACTGTTACTCCCTACACTAATTTCATTCTCACCTATTGAAGAAGGCCTTTTGGATGATACTTTGAACTGGTTGCTACTGGACTGGACTGTGGTGGCTGTGCAAGAAACGGAGGAGGTTGCAGATGAAGTTGCCATGACAACTTTATTTGCTTCTATAAAGGCATCTTGAAAATTATAAAGACATTTCTTCTTGGCAGTGTTTTTTTTCTCCTTTATATCTGGAGCCGGTGTAGTTTCACTACTAGATGCCGTAGGAAGTGCTTCAGGCCTTATTTCAGGAAGTGCAGGCCCTAAAATATCACCCCCTATAAGGTTCAAAACAGAAAAAAAATGAGGTTAGGAAACAAAAAAATAAAGAAAAATTATCTTGTAATTGATAAAAAATGTTGTTTATATTTTACATGTTGTTCCATGTGGGTTATTTACTCAGCAACATACCAGACTGCCAAATCCAGAGATTTGTTCACAGGAACAGGAAAATTAAATTTTCCTATCTTGGTTATCTCCTCTATAGAGACTTGACAGGGAAGGTAGATGTGGAAAATTTAAGGACTACATACTTCATCTTGTCCCCACTTACATTACCATGCACAACCATAGTAAGAAAGGTCTATTAAAGTACATCTAAACCCAAAACAAACAAACAAAAAAAAAAAGGAAATAAACTGCAACTCAACAATCTTTAGACATGTTGGTTTTCTCTTTTCAGGCTAAGCAAATTTTCTGAAAGTACACAAAAATGCCTGTTGTGATCAGAAACTGTGTGTTCTGGTAATTTCCTGTGCGCTGAAAGCTCAATTTTATCAGTTTTTCTCCTGCTCCTCAAGAGACAGTGCAGCGAGTGAGAGTTGTATATGTCTGTAAAGGTCTGCATTAAAGTCAACCTTTTGATATGTCCTGCATTGAAACAGCACCGATTCCCTTTAAATAAATGGACTATAGATGGATGCCTCCTATGCTGTAAATGAGTTCTCTTTATGGAAGTGGTTTCCGTTGCCTTTGATTTTCTGACCTGAAGAAACTGATTGTTACGGACTGATCATGGACAGAAATTGCAACACCAATTCGTTTCTCTGACTTAAGCAGTCCATAGAAGATTCATATTTTTTTTGTTCAAGCAGCAGATTGAACGGAAAAAAAAAATCAATTCACCCATCCATACATTTTAAGGTAGAATCCTCCTGCTGAGCCTTTGCATTCTGACAGCAGGGAGAATTTCCCACCACCAAAATACACTTATCAGCACTGCCAGCTACAGTGGGTATAGAAAAGAATCAAGCTCTTTAAAATAATAATTTTGTTGCCTTGCAGCCTGAAATGAAGACAGACAGTTTTGTTTTATCCAGCTGTATTCACTCAGTGCAACTTATAACATCCAAGTGAAAGATATAACACCAACAAGTTAAAACAAAATGAAAAAAAAATTCAAAAACAGAATCACTGAGTCGGGAAAAGGATCACCCCCTTGTGTCAGTATTTTGTTGACTAGCCTTTTGCTTTAAATACAACCTTTAGTCTGTTGGGATTTGTCTCTACTAACTTTGCACATCTAGCCTTTGCAATATTTGCCCGCTCTTCTTTGCCAAACTGCTCAAGTTCAGTTAAATTTGATGGTGACCGTTTGTGGATTGCAGTCTTGGAAGTCATTCCACAGATATTCAATTGGGTTTAAGTTTGAGTTCTGACTAGGCCATGCAAGGACATTCACCTTTTTCTATTCCAACCACTGTGTGGTCATTTTTGCTGTCTGCTGTAGGTCAGTCATGTTGAAAGGTAAACCTTCTTCCCATTGACAACTTTCTGGCAGAGGGCAGCAGAAACTTTCATGGCATTTTGCCTCATCCATTTTTCCTTATACCCTGACAAATGCTCCAGTCCCCGCTGTTGAGAAAAACCCCTATAACAGGATAGTTCCACCTCCAAGCTTTACTGTAGGAATGGTGTTATTTGAATGGTGAGCTGAATTGGATTTCCGCCAAACTTATTTAGTGTTGAGGCCAAATAATTTAATTTTAGTCTCATCTGACCATAACACCTTTTTCCATGTGGCCTCAGACTCTTCAAGTTGTGTTTTGGCAAAACTCATTTGTGACTGTATGTGGCCTTTCTTGAGGAGAGGCTTTGTTCTTGCAACCCTCCCTTACAAGCCACAATTGAGGAGAATTTCTAGGCATTGATAAAGCCTTTGAAATTTTTGTATCCATCTCCTGATTTGTGCCTGTCCACTTCATTCTGGAGATCTTTTGACAGTGTCTTGCCAGCCATAGTTGATCGTTTGCTTCAGTTGCACTATCAGGGACTGAAATGCTCCAGGAAAGCTCTTTTCATGCTGAGCTAATCAAAATGACCACAGCTGATCACAGTTGAAAGTCAAACGGCTTTGTGTGCCATTGAGAAGGTGGTTAGCAACACCTGATTGAGTTTGCAAGTCATTTTTAGGAAGCGGGTGATCTTTTCCAGCTCTGTAATTCTGTTTTTGAATTTTTTTTTTATTTTGTTCTGACATGTTGGTGTTAGATCTTTCAGTTGGATATTATAAGTTGCACCGAGTAAATACAGCTGGATAAAACAAAAACTGTGTGTGTTTCTATTTCAGGCTGCAAAGCATCAAAATGTGACTTTAAGGGGGGTGATTCTTTTCTATACCCGTTATATAAGCGGAGGTACTGATTGAGCGTCAAAAATCCATCAGGGTGGCAGTACAGAAGTGGATTGGAAGGTTAATTTCTGTCCAACCAACCCTGCCCATACATGGATTAGAATTCAGATGGTCACTGCTGAACTGGCTAAATTTTGATATGTGAATGGCTGTCTTAAGTATCCAGCAACAGTCAATTCTGGAAAAGTCCCCCTACCAGGTTGTGCTACCTTCTTTTCTTAGTACATGGAGAATATATTTCCTTCCTCTAATCTGTTACTCAATAGAGTATGAGTTTTCAAATTCTCCTAACTTCTATGTTGGTTGGTCCTACTGTCTGTAATATGCTCAATTTTGAAGGGGGAATGATGGCTTCAGAAACTTCTTTTTCAATCCATCTCCTGTTGGCTTGAATTTACTGTTTTAGAGTGCATTTCTCCACAATATTTTTTTTCTAATATCTCTGTTTCATACTCTTCATATTTCACCCTTCCTATGTTAGGATGTCTATCCAGATATGGCTGTTCTTTAGCTGGATCGCTTTCAGTGGTCTTCCAGATGCTTATTTAGGAACCTGCCATGTACCTGAACTTTTTCTATATTCCCCCACCCACATTTTGAAACTGTTTTACATCCCCAGAAGCTTCCTGTGAACCCCTGAACAAAAGGGTTATATTTTTTCCTCATTGTTAAATTATTTTTTCCTCATTAAGTTCATCCATGATTTAAATATCTTCAACCTTTGCTGTTCCTCTCAGGCTCTCCACTATGTTATGTTTTTCTTAGTCTCCAAACCTCTGCAGGCAGGGCTAATACCCTCAGACCTATCCTCCCATCTCCTTAACCAAAATAAAGGATTTAACAGCAAGTGCAAAAGCCTACTTTTTAGATAAGAAATATTCAAGATTTTGCTGTAAACGAGGATTCAGGTCACGAAAAATAAAAATCGATAACTGTCCCATTACATTTTGAAAGCATTTTCTGATTTAACTAAAACCAAACTTCCAGGCTCCTTTAGAAGTATCCGCCGACTGCTAGATTGGCTGAAATGCTTCTGCACACAATTTCTTAATCACCGCTGTCAACACATAAAATATTGGTACTTATTACTGTGGAGGTGGCACACTAGCCATTAGCAGCCTGGATTATGTGAATCCTCAGGTGATTTACCCGGTCACCGAGTCACTAGGCAGCAGAACAAGAATTGGATGATATTTCCCATGCTGAGTCCTGACACCTATCAATTATGTTCTAATTGCTGGTAAGTAGTGGATAGTGGTTGAAGCAGCATTGCTGGGATGTATCGTCCTAGACAAGGATCCCTTAAGAAATCTGACCTAGCTGTGTACTCTCAACACCTCTTCCTCATGAATTTATCATTAAGAGAAAGCAGCCTAATCGAGAAATAGAAAAAGAACAGTTTGGGGCTGTTAAAACAGAATCATGACAAAAACAGCAACATGTACAATAATTATGGGATATATCAAAGCAAAATGCTGGTCTCGGAAACTAACAAGGAAAGAGACATTTTCTGGATAGCGGTTCAGCTATAAAAGGATATAAGATTAACTGCAGGAGATGGACAAATACACAGCAAGAAATAACATAAAAACCTAAATCACAACATAAGTGAAGAAAAGTAGATTTTAAGAGAGGTAGCTCTGATGAAGTCACGTGGTGTGTGACGATACGTGTGAGAAGTCAGGTGACGTCAGCACTCTTACACCGTTCTGACAGGCAGGGTCTTGCTCTCCATTGTTTGATTCTGACCTGTTTCATGCATTTTTTTACACTAATATCATGTGAGTTCATATGCTTTAATAAATATATGCCTTTTAAAGAAACCTACTGCACTATGGTCTACTTTGTGATTGTTGAGCTTTATCCACAGAGTTGGCTGTACTGAAATCAGGTGCCATTTGTAGTGGTGATTCATAAGGGGAAGAGTGCACAGAGGAGCAAGTTATGTGTTACCCCCACTAATAGGGAAGATGCTTTGTTTGACCTGTGTCCACATACAGGTCCATGCAAGAAGGTGAGAGTCCACCTGAAAGTTATGTTCACTGTGGTGATTAACACATATTGAAGATTTACAGCACTGGAATTTGGGTGCAATCAACAGCAGGAAGATGTTTCACTTATTTGGATATTTTTGAAAAATTGCATTTATTTTTTGTTTCATCATCTTTTTGGGACTATCAGTCACATTTTTGTTTTTGTATATTTACATGTATATTGATTTATGCTAGCAGCGTGACACTTTCATTTGTTTTAGTCTTTTTTTTTTTTTTTATGTTTACACACATAACACGTGTTTGCAGCAGCTCATCTATTATTATTTTCATTATTTGGCAGCGCACGATTTTCTTTTACCTTTAAAACATGTATTGCCAGCACTAATACAATGTTCAATTTCAGTCAGTATTGCTGAAGAGGGGAAAAAAATAAAATACAAAGTATGTTCCCACTTCTTACCAGCAAGAGGGTCAGGTAGAAAGGAAGTTGTCCAGTTCTTATCATTCATCATTTCTGACCCCCAAAGACTTATAAATTTAGACCGGCTCCATTCAGGAGAATTGCCAAAACAGCTCGGGTACATGTGATCTTGTAAAGATGCGTTGAATACCTGATGCTTATTAGTGTGGTTCTGTGTAGGAGGCAAAGCCTAAATAAAAATAAATGTTTATAAATGATGGTAAAAAGAAAACCCATAAACATTTTGGAAACTCTTGCTAACAGCTAAACAAGAATAGAGAATAATGAAGAATCTAACCGAGGTTGCATTGCTAGAGTGGACAGGCTAGCATTTTTTCTTATTTTTTGCAACTGAGTCTCTTTGAAAACCTTGAAGAAATACTTGAGGTTCACCCTAACTTATCTCCCCTTTCTTTTTCTTCAATGCTTTAAGGTTGTAACTCAAAACAAGTAAGATCAGGAATTTTTCCTGACTTTCTTCCGATCTGTGACTTTGCTGCCATTTTTTGGTGGACAGCAATGGCAGACCCCATATTTCTTTAACAACAGCTTTACTTTAAGAGAGCATAGTAAAATATTTTCGAACCTGCAAAATTATTCCGTAACTAATAAAATAGCCTGCACAGTATAGACTTCTAAATGTAATAATTGCTCAACTGTCATTTTGTCTTCTGCATGAACAACTGCACTCAGTTAAAATGTATTTATAAAACCTGGATAACACAAAAATAAAAAAGGACAGTTGGCCATAGGCAACAATTAGAAGCTCAAAAATTATACCAAACTCAACAAAACTACTTAAATACTAAACAAAGGCTAATGAATGTATCCTCTTGCACCAAGTGGATTGAAGAAATTCATTTCTCCTTCTTTCTGGTTTGTTTGCACATTTTGTTCCCCTGCAGTGTTTGACTTGCACATCATGGGGGTGCATGGATTGGCCATGAATGGCCTATGATTTTTGTTGATGTTTACAGGTGACATGGTGGATTACGGGTGATGTAGGGATGATAGTTTTTATCATTTGTGTGCCTTCTTGTGCTTTGATAATACACTGCTAAATTTTATATGAGAAGCGCTACAAGTGCAATAGTGGGGGAAAGGTTAGCTAGAACAGAAGTCAATGATTTTGGGGGGGTACTCACAGTAAACAGTTTGACCAAGCAGCTGGGAAAGCAAATACAATTCTGGGCTGCATCACTAGAGAGATCTGAAGCAGATGGCAGGAGCTCCCAATTCCATCATATAGAGCTTTAGTCAGAAGCATTTAAAATTCTGCCTCTGGTTCTGAAGACCATGCTCACAAACAAAATAAAACAGAACATGTCTAGAGATGCGCAACAAAAATAGTGCAAGATCTAACAGATAAAACATATCAAGAAAGATCAGAGGAATGTGTATAGCTTCCATGAAGGTAGGGAAAAGGGGAACATAACAGAAACCTTTAAATACATTAAGGGCATTAATAGGGTTAAGGATGACTATTTTATAGGCGAAGCCAAGACCAAATACACAGGAGGTGCAGGACACAGGACCTCTATAAAACATTCAAGAATATCAGAAAGTATTTTATCAAAAGTGTAGTGTAGTAGATGCTTTGAACAGACATGCCGCAGTAGTGAAACAAACAGTAAGTGATTTTTAAACATGGGATAAACATACAGTTGTGCTCAAAAGTTTGCATACCCTTAGAGAATTGGCAATATAAAGTATGTACCATTTTTAAAGAAAACTGGAGTGAGCAGGCAAAACACATTTCTTTTATTTCTTATGGGATTCATATTCAACTGTAGGTCATAACAGAATGGCAAAATCATAAAACAAATCATGGCAACAAATAAACAAATGTAATGACCCCTGTTCAAAAGTCTGCATACCAAAAGATTCAAAAGTCTTTTGAAATAGTTTTCTGAGTCCCAGATTTCTTGCAGGTGGTATAGCTGCCCATTCATTTTGGCAAAATGCCTCCAAGGTCATGTCAAATATTTGGTCATCTTGCATTAACCGCATGTTTGAGATCTCCTCAGAGTGTCCAGATTATATTAGGTCAGAAGACTGCAATGGCCACTCCAGAACCTTCACCTTTTTCTGCTGTAACCACTGGAGGGTCAATTTGGCCTTGTGGTTATGGTCATTGCTGTGCTGCAAATTCAAAGAGTCCCATGCCTATCTGAATGCAAATTATCTGCCAGTATTTTTTGATAACATACTGCATCCATTTTCACAAGATTCCCTGTGCCTTTAGAGCTCCCCCCCCCCCCCCCCCGAAAACGTCAGTGACCAACCACCATGCTTCACAGTGTGGATGGTATTATTGCCGCTGTAGAACTTGTTGACCCCTCTCCAATGGTTGTGATCATAAAGCTCTATTTTGAGACTGTCACTCCAGATTCCAGAAGCTGTGAGGCATGTCAAGGTGTTGTCGGGCTTACTGTAACTGGGCTTTTTTATGGCACTGGCGCAGTAAAGGCTTCTTTCTGTCAACTGGACCATGCAGGTCATTTCTGTTAACGTATCGTTGCATTGCGCTCTTTGAAACAATCACACCGTCTTTTTCCAGAGCAGCCTATATTTCT
Source organism: Staurois parvus (assembly GCF_062004578.1). Lineage (NCBI taxonomy): Eukaryota > Metazoa > Chordata > Amphibia > Anura > Ranidae > Staurois > Staurois parvus. Next base: position 1,830,513 of record NW_028318360.1, on the reverse strand, counting down.
CCTGAGGTTACCTGTGGTTTTTCCTTTGTATTCCGAACAATTCTTTTGGCAGTTGTGATTGCAATCCTTCTTGGTTTACCCAAACCTGGCTTAGTATCAAGAGATCCCCGAATTTTCCACTTCTTAATAAGTGATTGAACAGTACTGAATTGCATATTCAAGGCTTTGGATTTATTTGTAGATCCATTTCCATCTTTATAACATTCCGTTACCTTGTTACGCAGGTCTTTTAACAACCCTTTTCTGATCCCTATGGCTCAGTGCATCCATGTGAAAGCTAACAAACTTACTGAGTATTTATACACAGGCACTAAGTGCAATTTAAAAAGCCCCAGATGTGGGAAATTAACCTTTAATTGACACCTGTACCAAGGCCAACAATCCAGGGTATGTACACTTTTGATGAAGGCCATTTGGGTGATTTCTATTATCATTATGATTTAAAAAGGAGCCAAACAACCAAGTGATGAGAAATGGCTTCATACAGTCACTATCCTTAAATGAAAGCCAGTTTTTTTTTAGAATGATCAGTCATATTTTCAATATCAATGCCAAAACGTCATGATTTCTGAAAGGGTAGGAAACCTTTTGAGCAAAAGTGTAGATCTATCGTGCGGCACAAGTAGCTGACTTGTTGGATCAATTGGTCTTTTTCTATCCCTGGTGGCATTTAAAAAAAAAAAAAAAAAATGAATATAAATCACTAATTTTCATCATTAATCTCTGCATTTGGATTCACATGAATGTGCACACAGACTTTCTTCACAATCCTAAATCCATCTCGCAGTCAACAGATAATTCAGAAGTGTGTGTGCGCAGCTGAAATTAATATCTTATAGGCCAAACATATCACAACTAAGCCATGATAGACAGAAAGATCACACTGAAACCAAATCAGTACATGTTCATGCTATATATAAAAAAAAAAGTTTTGTGTGTGCACCTGATAATATATTAATAGGTTTAACTTGCCATAACAAGTACAGCAGAGTGCAAAAAATTAAAGCAATATGTCCACGCCATTGCTCACTGGGACTCTGGATGTGGAAGGCTTGGATATTGACAATGTGGAAGAGGTTGTTCTATGGCTTGCATCCACAGAGTACAAGTCAATTTCTAGATACACAAGGCTGGTTTCTCATTGCTCTAATCTTTCCTGAGCAGCTTTTCAATCTATAAACAGCACTGCTTTCACTTTAAGATTTTGGGCTCCATGCATACAACATGATGCTTTAAGAGCTGCATAAAAGACACGTAGGATGTACTGTCAGTGACAACTGTTCTACCTGTCTTTTTCAGCAGACGTCTCTTATCGGCCTAACTGGAAACTTCAACTTGATCTCAGTTCAAGATATTGGCACATTTTCCACATTGCACTTACCTTACTGTGTGCAAACGGAGAGGCTGCATACAACGTTGGGTGAATAAGGGGTCGGGGTAGGTGGGGGATAGTATGCAAGGGTAAATGTCCATGAATGTGGGGATAAAGGTGAAGTGCTGGATGTGCTGGTTTATCGGGATTAATGAACTGATGTCCAGTTGGGAGACGTCCTGCCACCAGTGCAGATGGAGACAGGCCCGAGGCTTCCTGCTTACATACATGGCACTCACAGGAATTTGGTATTGGATCTACCTGTAAAATGAGAAAGAATCCATGGTAATTGCAAGCTCTGCAAGCCTATGAGCCATACCGCACGTTCCACAAACATTGCAGGAATTTACTAATACAAAGCTTTACCTTCTAAGAGCAAGCTCCAAAGTTCTACTGCATAACTTTACTTTGCATTACTGCACTTTTCTCCACAGATACCCTCAAGCTCTACACGGTCTGTAATTTAAGCTATACAACCATTTCTGACAGGCCCTCTTTCCCAAACAGATATCCAACAAGTTTTCTCAACCTAAGCAGGCCATACACTATGAAAATTTCAGATTCAAATGGCAAAATTTGCTATACAGTTGGCCCTGTCAGCTCCTTCCTGCTCAACATTCTTTGAAAAATTGAAGTTGCTTTGCTGGAATAAAACTTTTTGGCAGAACAGCGGGAGCATCCAATCAGATGCAGCTGCCGTTCAAGTATTCTGACAGTCCTCTGCAGCAGCAGTCAGAATACAATATGCACAAGCAGGTCAATCATCCATCCATCTACTCTGAATAGTGCCGATGGAGAAACCTGTTGGGATTGTTTTTGTTTAGCCCACAAGCTGAATAAAAAAAAAACAAAAAAAAAAAACAAACATTGTGTTTGGTTCACATTTTCACAGCTCTCACTGTGAAGAAACCCCTCCATAATTGGAGATTAAGTCTCTTCTCCTCCAGACGTAAAGAGTGCCCCCTTGTCCTCTGTGATGACCTCAGGGTGAATAACTCTACACCGAGTTCACTATATGAACCACTGATGTATTTATACATGTTGTTCATATCCCCCCTTATGTATTATACATGTTGATCATATCCCCCCTTAATCTCCTCTTCTCAAGAGAGAATACATTCAGTTCCTCTAATCTTTCCTCATAGCTGAGCTCCTCCATGCCTCTTATCAGTTTGGTTGCCCTTCTCTGCACTTTCTCCTGTTTCTCAATGTTCTTTTTGTGAATTGGTGCCCAAAACTGAACTGCATATTCCAGATGAGGTTCTTACTAATGATTTGTACAGGGGTAATATGATATTTCTCTCTTTGGAGTCTATACCTCTTAACACAAGAGAGGATTTTTCTTTACTTTAGAAACCTCATCTTGGCATTGCATACAATTATTAAGCTAATGATCTACCAGAAACTCCAGATCCTTCTCGCCATTGACTCCCCCAGTTATACCCCGCCTAGTATGTATGATACATGCATATTCTTAGCCCCCAAGTGCATAACATTACATTTATCAACATTAAACCTCATTTGCCACATAGTTGCCCAATTACACAGTGCATTGAGGACGGCTTGTAAGTTGAAGACATCCTGTAAGGACGTTATTCACTGCACAGCTTGGTGTCATCTGCAAAGACTGAAATGGGATTTTAAATCCCAGACCCTATATCTTTTATAAATATATTAAAAAGTATGGGTCCCAACACTGAACCTTGGGGTACACCACTGACACTCCTAGACCATTCAGAGTATAAGTCATTAACCACTATTCTCTGAATACGATCTTTTAGCCAGTTTTCTATCCACTTACAAACCGATTTTTCCAAGCCTGTAGACTTTACCTTACACATTAGCTGTGTGTGAGGAACTGTGTGAAACGCCACCCCTCTGTATAAGGTTTTGCTCACCTCCTCATGAAGAGAAATCAGATTTGTTTGACAACTTCTGTCTTTCATGAATCTATGCTGTCTGTTTCTTAAAATATTTTTTTCCAGCAAGAACTCATCTATGTGGTCTTTTATTAAACTCTCCAGAATCTTCCCAACTATAGAAGTTAAACTAACAAGTCTATAATTACTTAGTAAAGATTTTGACCCATTTTTAAACAGGCACCACACTGGCCTTATACCAATCCAATGGTACTATGTCAGTCATTAAAGAGCCCTTAAAAATGAGAAACAATGGCTTTGAAATGACAGAGCTCAATTCTTCAAGGACCCGTGGGTGTATGCCATCTGGTCCAGGTGCTTTATTCACCTTTATTCTGTCTAAATATTTTTGGATCATATCAATTGTGAGCCAATGTAGATTATCTGGAGCTGTGTCAATACCATGCCCATTATGGACAAGAGCTCTCCCATGCTCATTGGTATACACAGATCTGAAGAAGGTATTTAATACATTTGGCTTCTCTTTGTCCCCAGTCACCCACTCTAGATTATTTTGTAAAGGACCTACATGCTCAGACCTGACCTTTTTAAAATTAATATATTTGAAGAATTTTTGGGGGTTTGTCCTGCTATCTTTTGCAATCTGTCATTTGTTTTCAATTTTTGCAACCTTTATTTTCATTTTACATATTCTGTTATATTCTTTGTAATGTTTAACCACTTGCCCTCCAGAGGATTTACCCTCCTTCCTGACTAGGCTATTTTTTGCGTTATGGAGCTGTGTTACTTTAACTGACAACGTTGCACCCAAATGAAATTTTGTCCAATAAAAAAAGTTTAAAAGTCGAATTTCATCATAAATTTAGAGCAAATGTATTCTGTGTCTCTGCTAATAAAAAATCTCAGTACGTGTAAATTAATTGGTTTACATGAAAGTTATAGCGTTTACAAATGGCGGTATATATGCTGGAATTTTTTTTTTTTTTACTAGTAATGGCGGCGATCAGCAATTTATAGCGGGACTGAGGCGGGCATTCTGACACTGGAGGGGAACTGACTTGGTGTTACTGACATCCCCAGTGACACTAATAAAGTGATCAGTGCTAATAAAAAGCACTGACACTGTACTATTGGCACTGGCCAGGAAGGGGTTAACATCTGGGGTGATCAAAGGGTTAACTGTGTGCGGTGTGTTTTACTATGGGGCTGTGTCTGTGCTTTCCACTGTAAGCACACTGCTTTGTATGGGTCTGCTATGCGCTGGAGCTGATAGGAAAGAGAATTGTATTGTTTACATACAGTCCTCTCCCCGTCAGTATTACTTGGTGATCACCGGGTGGTGGCGAGTAATTACCGGCCGGGACCCGGTGATTGACAGCTGAGGATGCGAATGGCGGCACGAGTAGGGCGCTCGCACGAGTTCCCTACCTGGAAATGCAAAATCAAGTATATATACAGTCAGGTCCATAAATATTGGGACATCGACACAGTTCTAACATTTTTGGCTCCATACACCACCACAATGGATTTGAAATGAAACGAACAAGATGTGCTTTAACTGCAGACTGTTAGCTTTAATTTGAGGGTATTTACATCCAAATCAGGTGAACGGTGTAGGAATTACAACAGTTTGCATATGTGCCTCCCACTTATTAAGGGACCAAAAGTAATGGGACAATTGGCTTCTCAGCTGTTGCATGGCCAGGTGTGTGTTATTCCCTCATTATCCCAATTACAATGAGCAGATAAAAGGTCCAGAGTTCAATTCAAGTGTGCTATTTGCATTTGGAATCTGTTGCTGTCAACTCTCAAGTTGAGATCCAAAGAGCTGTCACTATCAGTAAAGCAAGCCATCATTAGGCTGAAAAAACAAAACAAACCCATCAGAGAGATAGCAAAAATATTAGGCGTGGCCAAAACAACTGTTTGGAACATTCTTAAAAAGAAGGAATGCACCAGTGAGCTCAGCAACACCAAAAGACCCGGAAGACCACGGAAAACAACTGTGGTGGATGACCGAAGAATTCTTTCCCTGGTGAAGAAAACACCCTTCACAACAGTTGGCCAGATCAAGAGCACTCTCCAGGAGGTAGGTGCATATGTGTCAAAGTCAACAATCAAGAGAAGACTTCACCAGAGTGAATACAGAGGGTTCACCACAAGATGTAAACCATTGGTGAGCCTCAAAAACCGGAAGGCCAGATTAGAGTTTGCCAAACGACATCTAAAAAAGCCTTCACAGTTCTGGAACAACATCCTATGGACAGATGAGACCGAGATCAACTTGTACCAGAGTGATGGGAAGAGAAGAGTATGGAGAAGGAAAGGAACTGCTCATGATCCTAAGCATACCACCTCATCAGTGAAGCATGGTGGTGGTAGTGTCATGGCGTGAGCATGTATGGCTGCCAATGGAACTGGTTCTCTTGTATTTATTGATGATGTGACTGCTGACAAAAGCAGCAGGATGAATTCTGAAGTGTTTCAGGCAATATTATCTGCTCATATTCAGCCAAATGCTTCAGAACTCATTGGACGCCGCTTCACAGTGCAGATGGACAATGACCCAAAGCATACTGCAAAAGAAACCAAAGAGTTTTTTAAGGGAAAGAAGTGGAATGTTATGCAATGGCCAAGTCAATCACCTGACCTGAATCCGATTGAGCATGCATTTCACTTGCTGAAGACAAAACTGAAGGGAAAATGCCCCAAGAACAAGCAGGAACTGAAGACAGTTGCAGTAGAGGCCTGGCAGAGCATCACCAGGGATGAAATCCAGCGTCTGGTGATGTCTATGCGTTCCAGACTTCAGGCTGTAATTGACTGCAAAGGATTTGCAACCAAGTATTAAAAAGTGAAAGTTTGATTTATGATTATTATTCTGTCCCATTACTTTTGGTCCCTTAACAAGTGGGAGGCACATATGCAAACTGTTGTAATTCCTACACCGTTCACCTGATTTGGATGTAAATACCCTCAAATTAAAGCTGACAGTCTGCAGTTGAAGCACATCTTGTTCATTTCATTTCAAATCCATTGTGGTGGTGTATAGAGCCAAAAATGTTAGAATTGTGTCGATGTCCCAATATTTATGGACCTGACTGTAAGTGATTTTGCGCACCCCTGCTGCCCTGTAGCAGTATTTCTGCTATAGGGCGGCGGTAAAGTGGTTAATTGATGACAGCGTTCCTTCATTTTTATATTTAATAAAAGCTATTTTCTTATTATTTATAGCTTTTTTAACTTTGCCCGTAAGCCACATCAGTCTGATTTTTAGCCTTTTAAACTTGTTGCCCATGGGAATATATTTTTGCAGTGTTCACATACAGTCTTTTTGAAAAACTCCCATTTCTGTGTTGTGTGTTCATCGATGCCAATATTCCTTCCCAGTCCAAGTCTTGGAGAGCAGCACTCAGCCTTGCAAAATTAGCTCTCTTAAAGTTGAGCATTTTTATTTTCCCGTGTGTGCTTGTTGTTTACAGCTAACAATAAATGAAATCATGTTATGGTCACTGCTACCCAGATGTTCTTATATATGGACATTAGTAATAAGCTGTGCATGGATTGAGATTAACAGGTCCAGCAGAGCATCATTCCTAATTGGGGCCTCTATGAACTGTACCAAAAAAATTGTACTGTAGTAGGTGTATACATCTTTGCCCTTTAACTGTTCCTGCAGTGCCATTACTCCAGTCAAATTCTTGGTAGTTAAAATCCCCTATTATTATCACTGTCCCAGCCCTTTTGATCTGTGCAAGGAGATGAGTCTCCACCTCCTCATAAATATTGGGTGGCCAATAATAAACTCCAATGATAACCTTTGTAGTACGCACCCCCATGTGCAGTTCCATCCTTATGCTGCAGCCTCATCACACTCTCCATCAACTAGGTCCTCTTTCACACTCGCTCTGAGATCACTTGTCACAGAGACAGACACCACCACCTTTCCTTTTTACCGTCTCTCCAAAAGAGAACATAGCCAGGAATATTAATGGCCCAGTTGTGTGAAGAATGAAGCCAAGATTCAGCAATACCAATTAAATCATAGTTCTCTTCATACACCAAAGCCTCCAACTCACCTATTTTGCTTGGCAGACTTCTGGCATTGGTAAACAAACACTTTATATCATTGACACCTTGTTCACACGTATTTTGCATATATTTTATTTTCATACAAATGGTACCAATTCCAATGGTTGTTTGTAACATGGGCACCTTCTCCTCCCTTCATCTTTCCCCATTCCACCCACCAATAAAGGACTAACCCCTGTCTGATCTGTCTGCCCCAATATAATCTAATGCTCCCTCCCTCCTCAATCCTAGTTTAAATACTCCTCCAGCTGTGCCATAATCCTCTCCCCCAGCACAACACCCCAATAAAAAGTCAGCCCAGTGCTCTAGAAACCCACATCCTTACCTCTTACACCAGGTCTTTAGCCATGCATTGAGTTCTCCAATCTCCCCGTCTTTCCGGAGTTGCGCATGGCACAGGTAATATTTCAGAGAATATCACCTTGGAGGTCCTTCCCTTCAAATTGCAGCCTAGTTCTTGATTCTTAAGGAGCCTCCACCTTCCATGTATTCTGTCATTGGTTCCAACATGGACCAAGACAGCTGGGTCATGCCCAGCCTCTCCCAGTAATTTATCAACCCTGTCCACCACATGCCTAACCCTAGCAACCAGGGAAACCGCAAATCATTCGGTTGAGGCGGTCCTGGTGACAAATTATTCTATCAGTTCTTCCGATTGTGGAATCCCCTATTACCACTGTCTAGGCCTTCCTGCAGTACCCTCACCACCCCTCACAGATGATCTGCCCTCCCCTGAGCTTGCCACCCCCACATCTTCACCCAACTTGGCAAATCTGTTGGGGTGCTCAAACCCAGGGCTGGCCTTCCTTTTCTGTGACCCCTACCACTCCTTCTCGTTATAGTAACCTATCTTCCTACCTGATAATCCTGACTAGCCCCTCCACGCTCCACATCAATCTCATTAGCTACCTGCTCAGAAAGCAGCAGACCCCTTTCAAGGTTGTCGGTTCTGCCAGTGTTGCAATTTGCTCCTCCAGATCTCTAATGTGAGCTTTCAGAAGGGCAACCTGCTCACATCTGTTGCAGCGGTACGCAACCTGGAGCTGTTGCTCCATTGATGCATACATGCGGCGCACTGTGCACTGCACAAAACCTTCAACCCTGCTAGTACTCATTATCCCAGTTACAAAATTATTACTAATAAGAAATATCAGATGTCACTTACAGGTTAGTAGACTCCTGTTATAATCTCCTGTTTTCAACTCCGGTTTTTAACTCCACTTAATCAAATGTCCACTTGATCAAAGGTCCAGCATGCAAAATACAGGCAAGCTCAAGAGTGAGCTCTACAAAAAGTTATATAGTACTTGGAGCACCTTTGACCAATTAACCCCGTCCCCTTAATCAGCAGACTGAAGGAAGGAAAGATAAGGAAAAAAAATGCTATTTAAAAAGTGACAGAAAAAAGTGATTTAGAAAAGTAAAAGCTGCTAGCAAGACCCCAAAGAAGAAAATACAACAAGTACAAGCACCAGAAATCACCAGCAGACAAAAGCAAAAAACTTTTTTTCACTCTCCACTCAAATTTCCAAAATTTTTTAGCTTCAGCCAGCAAAACGTGCCAGATGCTTGGGATATTTGTTTACAACCTAAACCTGCTTTAAACTTCTCCAAAACTTTATCCCTAACCTGTCTGGTGTGTTCCTTGGCTTTCATGCTGCTGTTTGTTCACTAATGTTCTTTAACAAACCTCTGAGGGCTTCACAGAACAGCTGTATTTATACGGAGATTAAATTACACACAGGTGGACTCTATATACTAATTAGGAGACTACTGAAGGCAATTGGTTCCACTAGATTTTAGTTAAAAGTATCAGAGAAAAAGGGGCTGAATACAAATACACACCACACTTTGTAGATATTTATTTGTAAAAAATTTTGAAAACCATTTATCATTTTCCTTCCACTTCACAATTATGTGCCAGTTTGTATTGGTCTATCACATAAAATCCCAATAAAATACATTTACGTTTATGGTTGTAACATGACAAAATGTCGAATATTTCAAGGGGTATGAATACTTTTTCAAGGCACTGTATGTAAGGGTTTAAAACCACTAAGAAAACGTAAACCAACTCAGGAGATCTTCTACTGCTCACATCTTCATCAAAAATGCTAACTGCTTGGCTGTCAACTGATCCAAGGACTAAAATAATTTGGGGGCACTTAAAACCAGTAGGTAGATCAGGAGTTTTGCATGCTTGTTGTGAAACGCTGCCAAAGAACTGACATCTAACAGCCAGGCAACTGACATTTTCAGAAAGGGCTCAGCAACTGCAGGCTCTCTTTCTCTCAGTACAGTCATTATACCTGTGGGCTGAGGTAAGATGGAGGGGGACTGTCCATTTTTACACCATCCTTCCTAGGTGACCTCTTCCCAACATTCAATTCTTCTTTGGGGACATCAGGCTGCTCACCGCCACTCTCTCCATCTGCCTCCTCGTCATCCGCCTCTGATGAGCTGCTGCTTGTACTGCTCACTGAAGGGGACTGCAAAACAAAACACTATGTGAACTTCCATTGAGACCAATGCAAGACCTTAAGTATACCCTGCCAAGGAAAATACTCCACCTCGTCTTTAAGCGCCATGTTCTCCCCGCCGCCATTGAGTTCACTATGAATTCCATTCATGTTGGCTACTACTTCTGCGTCGTCATAGTTGTTCAAGGGATAAATATGAGCAAATTTTGCTGATAAAGGGGTACCATCTTCATCATCACTACCACTGCAAAGAAAGGGACCCAATTCAGTTATCACACCATGTATCATTTAAGATCATATGTGCCCAGAATATTTCAATTTTGGGTGGACACTAGTAGGTTAACTCACTGAACCAATATATCTTTCAAAGACTCCACTGTTAGACACATTACTGTGTGGGGTCTGATGCGAAGCCATGATAAGGATGTCACAGTTACAGCGGTTTCCTTTAAGTATTTGCAATTCCATATGTAACACTCATTGATACCATCATTTGCTTTTTAAAGTCTATGTCAGATGGAACTGTATTTCTTATCCCATACACAGGGGGTTAGTGTGAAAGACTTAGCAAGCAACCATACAAAATGAAAATATCAGTTTTGAAAAGAGCTGATCTTAAATGTAAATGTAAGGGACTCACCCCAACAAACTAAGACATTTTGCAGCACAGCACAAAACTATCTTAATCCAAACCACAACTAATTGTGTCTCCATGTGTACCCTTCTTATGTGCACACTGATAGGAACCAGCAAAGATGCGGCTTGGGTGATACATAACACAGTCAACAGGCTCAATTCACAAAGCTACCATGTCAAAAGAAGTATCCTTATTTTCAGCGAGCGAGTTATTTTCAGGTTAGTCTAATAAAATGTTTAAAATGAAAGACATATTTGTGAAAATAGAGTGCTTTAGATTGATGTTAACCTTTTTGCTGCAGCATCACTTGCTGGAGTGAGAGAAATAGTTCTAGGGCCATTATTCAAGGTTAACGCTAAACCACTGATCGGTGGAGGCTTTTAAAGTGTTGCCTATAGAAAATTTAGGGTACCGAATATTGCCAGCATTTCACAAGCACGCACAATTTTAAGGCTTGCCATGTTTGGTATCTATTTACTAGATACAACCTTATCCTTTTATATTTTACCAAAAATATGCCCTAAAATGAACCTTAGTATATTGTTTTTTACTGAAAATTTGCAATTGATAAACCATTGGGTCAACATCCTGTAGCATTAAAATATGTGAAACTTCACCCATTGTATTCTTCAGTTTCTGCTTTCAGAAAATATATAACATTAGGGACACTATGTGCATAGCATGGAGTGTGTGTTGACGCACGTTAAAATGCACCCAAGTTTGAACGACATGGATTTTTTATACACTGCATTGATGTGCCTTTTTCACAGTAGAAGCCAAAATACTTTATACTGTTCTTTGCTTATGCTGCAGCTGTATTGTTCTATGTTTAAACTCCACAACATCTTTATTTGCACCCAGCACACATCAACACAGCAAATTAGCATGAAACGGGCCTATGGGAAACCAAAGGTTTCAGCTTATTATGTTGGGACTGGGAGAGCAAAGCAGCCCAATGGATGTGGTGTGAATGGGTCCTTAGGACATATTTTTCAGCTGCTGCTGTAATAAGTCTACCTCCATAAGGCATCTAAACTACAGCTAGCAACTTGTGAAAGGATGCCTACAAGGATGAGATAATCCCTCTACTTCTTAATGCCCAACCTTCAAGTTACAGGGTATATATCCAGCGGTCTACCAGTCCTCTCAATGAATGCTAAAAGAAAAGAAATGTTTACTTACCTGTTAGTTCCTCAGTACACTAAAGGACTAGTATTCATGAATCATGGGTGCTGCTACCTTAAAGTGATTGGACATTTGCAAAAACTTTTGCTAGGCCACCCCTAGAGCATACCCATATAACCCCATCCACTCAGACTCGTTTTTTTAGCAAGCAATGGGGTGTAATCAAGGTACAGAGGCGAGGGACCTGTTCCTTGTACTATATTCCAAGATAAGAAATTTACAGCCAAGTTGAATTCCTATTTCTGAATCCTACAGTATAAGACTGGTATTCATATACCAGGGGAGGTGCCCGAGCTATAAATCTGAGGGATGGGCATCAACATAGCAACCTGGAACTTCCAACAGGCCTACAAGAAACCCATATAAAAATATTCAGATAACAGCTTGAAACACCTTGCAGTCAAAACTTAAATCAGCTGAAGCCTGAACGCAATAGCAAAACAGGGAGGAGGGTGTTTCCTGTAAGGACCGACACCCAGGAAAAGTAAAATGGGATGCTGCACCCCCCCCCTCCCCCCCCAAAAAAAAGCTGTGGTAGACTAACAGCCCTACCAAAACCACATCCAGAGAATGTAAGGCAATTTCCTTATGTTTTGGGTAACTGGTCAAAGACAGAGGGAAAGTAAGACAATGTTCTCATTGAGGTGAAAATCGGTGTTAATTTTGATGTAAAATTTCAATTTTGTTTTAGTCAGTCTTTTGATGCCATTGTAGTTTAGTTTTATTTGAATCATCTAAATTGTTTTAATTTTAGTCTTATCTCTAGTACATTTTAGTCAACTACAATCTCCAGTATCAAACAAAAATATTGCTTTTTCACAAAAAAAAGTGCAACTTTAAAATATAACCCCCCCCCCCCATAATGGCTGTAATGCCATTGCACATATTACCCAAGTATAAAACTTTTAACAGTTCTCTATTAATAATGAAAACAAGTATCAAGCAAAATCTTTATAAATAAAACCAAGTGTCGTAAACAAGAAAATTGCTTTTTGATCAGTTAATTTTGATGTGATATTTCGATTCAGTTTTAGTCATATAGTCTTTTGACTAAAATGCCATTTTAGTTTGTCGTATTTTAGTCACTTTAATTGAAACTGAATTTAATTTCATTTAGTTTTTGCTGCTGAAACCATGCCATCGACAAAACTTAATACTAGTGAAAAGACCACATTCGTTAGATAAAAAGGAAAGGTTTGGTCTCAAACCATCCTGCCTTGAGCAAAAAAGAAAAGGCTATTTACAAGATAGAGCTGATAACTGAAACATGCCTAACAGATGTGATAGCAACCAAGAAGGCAACTTTAAACTTGAGGTCTTACAACAGAATGTCTCCATTTGTTTCAAAAGGGGGTATTTGAAGAGCAGAGAACACCAAGTTACCAGATTGAGAGCCCAAAGGAATGTAGGAGATCAAAACGGGGGGAATTATATGAGCCCTGTAGAAAAGTCTAATAAGGGACTGCAAGGCAAAAGTTTCTGAAGAGAAAGGATAAGGTAAAAAGCTTGAAGGTACTCCGGGCCAGACGCTGGTAAAAACCATGCTGAAGAAAGGCTAAAATACATGTGATAGATGATTCTCTCAGCTTAAACATTCTGTCCTTGCACTATGCAAAGGCAACCTTCTAGTGCATTGGCAAACCTTATGGAATTTCCCTGCTTCCTGTGTTGCAGAGACAATCTGAAGGCTCCCAGTTCCAGAAAGTTGGTGGGAGTTTATTCTGGGAAGTATTTCTACTGGACAGTCAGGGAGTTGTAAACTCCATCACAGAATGACTGGCATCTGTGGCTACCACACTCCTGTAAGGGAAGAGTTTTCCCAATTCCAAGGAATGGCTGCAGTGAAATGCGGCAGTGGGAACTGCCTTGAAGCAGGGCAACCAGGAAGACCAGAATCTTCATACAGAAGCAAATTGAAGGGTGTCATTGGAATCTGCGTGTCCAGGAATTTGGACCTTAAGCAATCTTCTCCTGAGAGAGAAAGATTCTGACTTGTGTCCAAGATTAGACCCAGGTACCCCAGATGATGTGGTGGCTGGAGAGCAGACTTTGGAAAGCTGATTATTCATCCAAAGATTTAAAGTAAATGGATAGTCCACTGGACGTTGGCTGGCAAAGTTCTGGCTCACACATCTACCATCAGGAGGTCGTCCAGGTAACAAGAGATATGAAGGCCATCGGGTTGTAAAAGAGCCAACAAACGGTTTTGTGAAAAACAAGGGTGCATAGAAGAAACCAAATGGCAGTGCCACAAACTGGAAGTGCTGTTCTCCCACAGCAAAATGTAGGAACACCTCTGTGATGGGAGAATACGCAGATAGCCGTCTTGTCTGCCTACTGATGCAAGAAATTCCCCATGTCTGAGGGAACATATCTTGTTGCTTCCATTTGGAATTTTGGAACACAAAGGAATCTGCTTAGGATTTTTAGTCTAGTTTTGGGGAGAATGACCCATTTGATTTTGAGTGAGAATAGAAACCTTGAAGGTGTTCTTCTGAAGGAGCTGGTACAACCACTGTACTTCAGGTCAGTCATCAAATCTGCCTCTTTTTGGACAGAAGCTGGCAGGTTGAAAGGAGAGGGCAAGGAGAGAATCTCTATTTTGTACTCCTTTGAAATTAAAGATTGAACCCAGAGATCCAGGACATCTTCGAAAAAGTGGCAAAAATACCAACAGATGTGCGCTTGGTGGGCCAAGGCTTGCAAAAAAAGGAAGTGGTAAGCCTTGGTTTTGAGGTTGACATTTGGAGACAACAAAAGAGACTCGTAGAAGTACATTTCCCTCAGTTACTTCCTTGATTGATTAGTCAAGGGATTCCCCGGAACCATTAAATGGCATGTGTAGAAAACTTTTCTAATGAGTGTGTTCAACAGACCCAGATTTTAGATACAAAATCCCACATATGTGCCCAAAGATACGAAATTCATTAGACTTGTTGATGACATTCTTATGAGCATGGACACAAAACAATAGAGCTAGACACATTAGCTATTATTGTTCTAAGAGCAGGATCTTTAAAGCTCTATATCATCCTAAGTGACATATCGGCATGGATGTCACTCCACTTCCTCTTTCTAAATCTTTCTACAACTGAGCTCTTAGTATTCCCTCCAGCCCGTGCCCCCTCCCCCTGACTTCTCCATCAAGATCAATAATACAACCATCAGTCCCTCCCCTCATGCCAGGGTAGTAGGTGTAATCCTAGACTCCTATCTGTCCTTTCAGCCCCAAATCCAATCACTGTCCAAATCTTGTAGACTTCACCTCCGCAACATCTCTAAGATAAGCCCGTTCTTAACCTCAGAAACTACTAAGCAACTTATTCACTCCCTTGTCATCTCCCACTTTGACTATTGTAACTCCCTCCTCATTGGCCTACCTCATAACAAGCTATCCCCTCTTCAGTCTATCATGAATGCTGCTGCCAGACTCATCCACCTTTCTAACCGTTCCATATCTGCCATCCCTCTCTGCCAATCCCTCCACTGGCTTCCAATTGCCCAACGAATAAAATTAAAAACATTAACAATAACATATAAAACCATTTATAACTCTGCCCCAAATTACATCACCAATTTCGTCTCCAAATATCACCCAAACCGCCCTCTCCGCTGCTCCCACGACCTCCTGCTCTCTAGCTCCCTTGTCTCCTCCTACCATGCTCATCTCCAGGACTTCTCCAGAGCCTCCCCCATCCTCTGGAACTATCTACCCCAATCTATCAGACTATCGCCTACTCTGCCCACTTTTAGGCGATCTCTGAAAACCTCTCCCTTCAGGGAAGCCTATCCTGCCTTCAGCTAATAATGGAATCTTCTATTCCTTCTACCAGTCCATCCCCGAAAGTTATTACCTTTTGTACCACCAGTCCCCTTCCTCTAAGATTGTAAGCTCCAAGGAGCAGGGCCCTCCTAACCCTCTTGTATTGAACTGAATTGTTGCTGTATTGTCTCCCTTTATTTTGTAAAGCGCTGAGCACTCTTTTGTCGCTATATAAATCCTGTATAACGATAATGATAATAATAATAAATAATAAAAAAAATGTGTATATTGCAGTTCCCGAACCTTAGATGTGATGGCTGCATTAGTTTTCTTTTTTTGAGGCTTTTCCCCCTCTGTCTTCACCTGGTGATCTGGCAAGTAACTCACCTTCTGCATTAGTGCTCCCAACTCTGGATAAAGTCACACAGGAGCACCTTTGGACAGCAGCACTGTCAGTTAGGGGGAAGGAGAGCGTTAGATGTAACTAGCAAATTCAGATACACTAAAAAATTTAAGCAAAACTCTATCTCACACTGCAGTTACAGCAATTTTTAAAAATCTTTTGGGATAAATAAAATGCTGACCATTGTAAGCACCCCGTCAATGGTATTTGGTTTGTCTCAATACTCTACTACATTTGCAGGAGAGCTTGTTCTCTTGAAAAAAAACAGACTTACTGGCTGGTTCACCTGGTGAATAAGGCAAGAAAGCCTAAAAAAGAAAACCAATGCAGCCAACATCTAAAAAATGGTAAGTTGCAATATAATGTTTGCTTTTGAGCTCAATACTGCTTTAAAGACAAGTTAATTTTGTTCCTGGTCTTTGTTCATACATCTCAACCAGTTGGAAATGGCCTGGCAAATGGACATGGCAGCAATTTCTGGGTGCAGGGCTGGACCTAAGGTCTAAGAGGGGTTCAAAACACCTATCAACAGAATCCTTATCAGGCGGAACATCCTCCTTAGTAACTGTTAAGGTGTTTATTGAGAACTGAAATGGCAGGATCCACCTTAAGAATAGGCTATTATTTTTAAAATCTTTCCCAAAGGTTAAAGATCAGCTTCAGAGTATAGAAACGAGCCAGTCCTGAAGTACACACTGTGCAAAATGGGAAAAGTCTTTTTAGACTCAGCCCAGCTCTTAGAACCCAATGTTTTGGCTGTAGAGAATCAGGTGCTGTAAGGAAAAGGCTAGTGCTCACTTCATCAATAAGCATGTCCACAATGGAAAGCATCTGGCGTAAGGCCATAACTTGCACATCCTAAGCTTCAGGGGAAGGAAAATCCTCTGCTACAATATCAATGCCCTCAATACTTTCTTCCATATCCTATAGCAAAGTAGGTTCCGCTTGTGATTCCTGGTCAGTGAGAACAGATGATGTGTGAAAATGGAAGAAAAAAGGGAGAAAACGAGCAGGCAAGAGATTTCAAAAGACGACGACAATATCTGGAAAGGGGACTTAATATAAGTGGAATTGAATTGAAGGAAGATGAGATATGAGTACTGAATAAAGGACTGAAATTTGCCCCAAAGAAGAATTTAAATACATTTGAGACATGTTGGAATACAGAAATATCTGAACATTGATTATCAAGAATTATTTGGACTAGACTGCAAGACTCCTTTTATTTATTTTTTTTTAAAACGGACTATTTCATACCTTGGGATTTTATTTCATATGACGACTCAGCTTAATTCAAGTACCTTTGAATTAAGCTGAGTCATTATATACCGCAACTTTTTTGATACGGGACTTTACACCCCATGCCACGATAGGGTCATTAGAGCTCTATTTACGGGAAATTTTTAGATCTAATAGGTATATTGAATACCATCTGCTATACAATCTTTATATGGGACATATATCTCACGCATCCCTAAAGCAACCGCATCTGCTCTATTAATAAGAGGAATTTTTGGAACTCATATCAGGGCATACCCTAAAGGAAACATGAATGTTTGAAGGCAACTTAAAGAGACTCTCATACTACATATTTTTGGATTTCATCACCGTTACCTATATATGTATGTTTTTCACCTCATCAGTGGAAATTGATCTGGTTTCCAATATATCACATAATTATTTCACTAACTTTATTTATTTATTATAGAAACCTCACCAATATACACATATTTTTTTGGATACTAGTCCATTATTCTTGGTCACACAATGGAATTTATATGCACCATCCACAAAATATTGTTCATCCAATAAAAAGATAATGAGATGCATATTTAGTCACAAATTAGATTCTCATATGTGCATCCAACAAGGTTGAATTATGACGATATAGCTTCATGATTCTTTTGAATTCATTGTATTCCACCATTTATTCCCAGGAACTTTTCCATATATACTTTGATGTTCACTACAAGGAACAGATAAAGAGGAATAAACGAACTGACCAGGATATTACTGTATGTATGAACATTTCATCTGATGAATACAGAAGAATAATTACAGCCTCATATTGCTAACTCCTTGCCCATGCAGCCAAATTGAAGACGCCAAACGGTTTCTTTACTTTTAACTCTTTGATTTTATAACATGATTGAATTATGTTCACCATGTCCACCTTTTTCATGATCCATGAGATCAAATAAATACTATCTTGCATTCACCAATGTAGTGATAAATTACTCCACATAGGATTAATTACAAACCACCTTTAGGCAGATTTTGCACTAGTCAACTGCCATTTTGTTTTCTCACTCACTCATTTATGCCTTTAAAGACCTTGCTTTGAGCAATGTCATGGTGGACCAGGAAGGGGCCATCCCCAAACTGTTCCCACAAAGTTGGGAGCATGAAATTGTCCAAAATGTCTTGGTATAATGACACCTTAAGAGTTCCCTTTACTGGAACTAAGGGGCCAAGCCCAACCCCTGAAAAACAACACCACACCATAAACCCCCCGCCACCAAACTTTACACTTGGCACAAGGCAGTCAGGCAAGTACCGTTCTCCTGGCAATAGCCAACCCAGACACATCCATCGGATTGCCAAACAGAGAAGCGTGATTTGTCACTCCAGAGAAAAAAAGTCTCCACTGCTGTAGAGTCCAGTGATGGCGTGATTTACACCACTGTATCCGACGCTTTGCATTGCACTTGGTGATGTAAGGCGTGGATGCAGCTGCTCGGCCATGGAAACCCATTCCATGAAGCTCTATACACACTGTTGTGCTAATCTGAAGGCCACACAAAGTTTTCAGGTCTTTAGCTATTGACTCTGCAGACAGTTGGTGACTTCTGCGGACTGTGCGCTTCAGCATGCGCCGACCCCACTCTGTCATTTTACGTGGCCTACCACTTCATGGTTGAGTTGCTGTTGTTCCCAGTTGCTTCCACTTTGTTATAACACCATTAACAGTTGACCGTGGAATATTTAGTAGCAAGAAAATTTCACGGATGGACTTATTGCACAGGTGGCAACCTATCACGGTACCACGTTTGAATTCACTGAGCTCCTGAGAGCGACCCATTCTTTCACAAATGTTTGTAGAAGCAGTATGTATGCCTAGGTGCTTGATTTTATACACCTGTGGCCATGGAGGTGATTGGAACACCTGAATCCAATGCTTTGGAGGGGTGTCCCAATACTTTTAGCAATATGGTGTATATAACCATAGGAATAAAACAGATTGAGTTTCACCAGAAAGACAGATGGCCCATATACTCTTGATTATCTTAAATGGCAACTGGTAAAACAGCAACCACAAATCTAAGTCCCAACATTCTCCAACTCATTAGTGGTCTGGGATATGCTACGGACCAACACCAATCTCATTTCTCCTTTATTTGTTAGTGCACCTTTTTAACAATCCAGCATTTCCTCCTGGTATGGGCCTGAAAGCCTTTTGGTGGTGGCTGAATAAAGGCCTGTACAGAATTGGCTACTACTTCACTTAGAGGGCCACTTACTCTTTGACACTGTACAGAGGGTTTTAAAAATGCCAGTTTCAGAAACTTCATGATTTTATCAAATTGCTCATTATTACATACTTTATGGCTAGATCTCACCATAGACTCCAGGGTCATATCATGAGAAATGGTGTACAAGATACAGGTCTGAGAGGGGGAATCTCCACTATTTACGGCCTTTTACTAGATACCTGTACCAAATTACCTTATATTGGAGACTGGGAGGCCAACATAACTATACACAAGGAACTAGATTCCTGGCATACTTCTTTTCAAAGGTCCTACACATGGGCATTCTGAATGTATCTTAAATTGAAGCTAATCTAAGTTCTCACTAGATGGTACTTGGTCCCTGCCTCTCTAGCGAAACTATCCGAGCTCCTCACTTATGTGTTTTCAGGGATACCCAAAGCTCGGAACTATGTACCATATCTGGTGGGAACGCTCCCGATTTCGGGGTTTTTGGATTAAGTTGTTGCCCTTCTGAGGAGGTTAACTGGAGTCTCCATCTCGAAAACCCTTAAAATAACCCAGCTAAATGAACCAATCGAGAATGTTTCACGAGTTACTCAACAATTGATATTTTTTTTTATCCTCTTAGCAGCCAAGCTTACCATCACCAGATGTTGGAAAAAGACTTCTGTCCCTGCCTCTCAGGTATGGAAGAAGGTTTTGGGGATTATGACCTATGAGAAACTTGCTAGCATTATTCAGGACTCTCATAAGCAAATTCAAAAGGATCTGGAGGCCATGGGCTGACTATATGCACATCAATTTAGAATTGTTGCATTTTAGGTACTCTAGTCCTAATCAGGTACCATCCCTGGGACCTCTCTCCCCTTCCCCCTTTTTTTTTGCTTTCTCTCTCCTTTCTTGTCCCTTCCCTTCCTCCTCCTTTTACTAGAACTACAATATTGATGGTTGTCTGCTAAAGCAATGCAGGCACTATGCCTCAGTTTCTATGTTGGCCTTTCGGTGATCTCCTTGGCAAATTGTATATGGCTTTTAGGAACTGGAGAACATCCTGGGCATTTATGTGTTATGTAACCTTCATTACTGTTGTTACTCTACAGTTGCCCTGTTTTTTGGGCTATCACAGCTGTTTTTGTGTAAGGATCTTTTTTCTTTTCTATACGACTTTCTAAAATTCAATAAAACATACTGAACGTAAAAAAGCATGCAAAGAAGAAAGGATGTGGTAATCCATCCGATGGACAAAAGAGGAGTAGATCTTTAAAAAAAAAGATTACAAGAAAGAAATAGAGAGGTTATTTAGTGATGGGAACATGTACAAAATCGTAAGAAAAAATTCTGTACTGGTATACAGAAGGGAGTTGAAAAAAATTAATCAAGAAAGGGAGATAATGGAAGATTTTAAATTAAAAAAAAAAGCAGAGTATCCATTACCATCAGCTTGTGGGATGCCAGTTATTTATTATCTCCCGAAAATTCATGAAAATGAAGATTACACCCAGGGAAACCGGTTGTCAATGGGATTATGTGCCCAATTGGGCGAATATATTGATTTTTTTTCATTTAGCCGTTGGTAGAAGAAAACGGAAGCCTGCTTGAAAGATACCAAGCATCTACTAAAGATCTTAAACTTGTGAAGTGAAAATGAATGTAAATTAGTCAACGCAGATGTCAATTCACTTTACACCATTATCAATCAAAAAGAAGCAGTGGAATCAGTTGAATGGGCTCTAAATAAGTTCTCAGAGCTTTCAAGTAAGCACAAGTAGTTTATTATCGAACGTTTGAAGTTCAGGGCTTAGTCACCACTATTTTTGGTATGATTCCTAATAAATGATAGGCATAGCTATGGGAGCAAAATTTGCTCCCAGCTTTGCTAATACTTTTACAGCTAAGTGGGAATCAGAGAAAGTTCTCAACAATCGACCAACCCATCTAAGATGCTACCACTGCTTCGTTGATGATGTGTTGCTGATCTGGGGTGGAGAGAATAGCAGCCTAGAAAGGTTCAAATCTAGGCTTAAAGTAGAATCATTTTGGATAGAGTAAGGGAGGGTTATAACCAGTCAGTTTATTACCATCTGCGCCCCATTGGGGAAAATAACCTTCACTTTCTCATAGCCAAAACAGGAAATGAGAGGAAATCACCACATATTAATGTAATCTCTAGGGAACCCCAGGTTATCAGGACTAGCATACCCATTGAAAGATTTCCCCTCTATTACTTTTCTGGGGATAGACCAAAACCTGGGATTTATCTTCACTTTCAATGCAAATGGTAAACAGGACAAATAGAGAGGGTGAATCTCCCCAACAGGTGCATATAGAGCAATAACAATTGACAGGGGTTCTAATCAATTTCCACTTTGTCCTAAACTAAAAAAAAAGTTGTGTCTTTAATTGTACTTTAATAACTGGAAGAATATGTGTCTCACATGAGAGAAATACCGATTTCCTAGATTTGGTGACTGAGAGACAGAATGATTGTCAGATGAAGACCTCTTAAATCTTGCAATAGAAATGGCTATATACCACAAGGGTGTTGCCATTATCAATCATAATTATTGAATATCCATAGAGGTCAATATATTAGACTGAAAAGAAATAGTACAGAAGAAGATGTTTTTTGTGAACAAACAGAATAGGCAACAGATTTTTAAACAAAGGCTATGAGAAGAAATTCACAAAAGAAGAGATAGGGAAAGTTAGGAATATGAAAGAGAACTGATACAAGGTGGGGTGCGAAGGACAAATGAAGATCTACAGCGGGGAACAACGATTATCTTGGATTTCAATATCCAGTATAAGACAATTGAAAAGATCATAAAGAAATATTGGCATTTCCGTAAACCTCGTTTGTCTGTACTTCTGTGGATTACAGGAGTGCAGTTCTGCAATCCTGTGACTAGTTTGCAGAAGACAGCGGGCTAAAGTCTGTTGTTGGCTGACGTCACTCAGCTGGTCCAGGCTGGAGAAATATCACAGATGTCTGGACCAGCACCTGGCTCAGCCTTTCAGTAATCTGCTGAGAGCCAGCTGCTCTCTCCCCCTCCACAGCTCAGCGACCCATTGAGTGGGTGGGTGGACACAGCAGAGACCAGTGACTGACAGTTCTCAGTATTAGAGCCGGCAGGGGACAGATGCAGCATCGGACGGATGCTACATCCACCTAGGTAAGTATGATTTGTAGAAAACAAAAAAACAAAAACAAACTTATTTTAAAAAATATAGATTACCAACAACTATCCTTCCTGATCGTCCAAAGTTCATCTATAGCAAAGCTCCCACCTTTAAGTACAAATTAGTGAAATCAGTCCTAAACCCTCCAAAAAAAATTAACTTTCCAGTTCCACAACTCAGGAAATGCAGCAAATGTCATTTCTAAAGGAAACCAAATGTAATCCCGGGAAGAAGAAGATATTTGCAGTCTCAGCTACTGGAAAAAAATTAAATAAGGAACTTTATATTGTGTGCATCAGAGGGGATGATATATATGGTGGAATGTCTAAGTGGCCTTCAATATGTAGGGTGCACCTCCACAAAGTTAATCTACAAGGTTGAGATAGCATATCTATAATATCAAAAGAGGCTACACAAAACAGTGTATGCTGCCAAACATTTTTAGTATATCATTGAGATCCAAGCAAATTAGTTTTGGAGACTATAGAAGGTGAAAAAGCATTGGGGGGTGGTGGGAGGGCTTATATCAGACTATTGATGATACCCAGATGCTAATCCCTGGGGTCTGAACATGGAGTTCAACCTTAATTGTATTATTAGTAATGCCTAGAACGGCTGGATTATTATTATACAGGATTTATATAGCGCCAACAGTTTGCTCAGCGCTTTACAATATAACGGGAGACAATACAGTTCAATACAAGAGGACTAGGAGGGCCCTGCTCCTTGGAGCTTACAATCTTAAGAAATTTATAAGTAATTTATATTGCAAATATATTAGCGTCAAGTACAGGTTATACTGTACTTCACCTAGATTGTAAGCTCGAAAGAGTAGGGCCCTCTTACCCCTCGTACGTTGTTTGTTGTTGTTGTACTGTGCCATGTATTGTCCCCCCTCTATTGTACAGCGCTGAGCAAACCCTTTGGCGCTATATAAACTCGTAGTAATAATAATAATAATAATACTGTATATAGTCCCTAATATTGGATGGGTTCATATTTATTTTATGTCTTAATTTATTCTGTTTTCTTATTTATATCTTTTCTTGTCTGCTAATTGTCGCAAAAGGTCTGAGGTCCACAGTAGTTAACCCCTATTTTCACAACTTGGTTATGGTAGTGCATACAGTCGTGGCCAAAAATATTGGAACCCCTACATTTCTGTCAGATAATGCACCACTTTGCCCAGAAAAATGTTGCAATTAAAAATATTTAGGCATTCTTTTGTTTGTATTGGAATGACACAAAAACGTGCTAAAACAAAAAGCTAAATCAGTCACATTCCACATGAAACTCCAAAAATAGATTAGACAAAATTATTGGCACCCTCAATGTAATATTTCGTAGCACATCCCTTGGGAAAAAAATAAAACAATCACTTTCTGTAACCATCAATGAGTTTCTTACACCTCTCTACTGGAATTTTAGACCATTCTTTTTTCGCCAGCTGCTCCAGATCTCACTGATTGGAAGGGTTCCCTTTCCCAGCTGCTGTTTTGAGATCTCTCCACAGGCGCTCTATGAGACTGAGCTCTGGACTCATTGCTGGCCAGTTCAGTACTCTCCAGCACTTTGTCTGAAACCATTTCTGGATGCTTTTTGACATCTGCTTTGGGTCATTGTCTTGCTGTAAGACCCATGACCTCTGGCATAGAACCAACTTTCTGACACTGGGCCCTACATTGCACCCCAGAATTCTTTGGTAATCATTAAATTTAATAATGCCATGCACATGGCCAAGACACCCAGAAGCAGCAAAGCAACCCCAAACCAATAGTGAACCTCCACTATATTTGACTGTAGAAACTATTTGTTTCATTGCTTTTTCTGAAAACAGTAAACTGATGGGCTTTACCAAGAAGCGGTCATTTTGTTTTGTCTGTCTACAGCGCATTCTCCCAAAAGGACTTTGGCTCTCAGGTACTTTTGGCAAACACCAATCTTATTTATGTTTCTGTGTCAGCAGGGGGGTCCTCCTGGTCTCCAACCATAGCGTCTCTTTTCATTCAGATGGTGACGTATAGTGCAAGCTGCCACAGTGGTACTGTTTCTGAAGGTCACTTTGAATTTGACCGAGGTTCTTTAGCCACCATTTGAACAAACCTTTGTTGCAATCTTTGGTCAATTTTTCTCTTTCGTCCACGTCCAGGGAGATTAGCTACAGAGCCATGAGCTGTAAACTTTTTGACAATGTTGCGAACAGTGGACACAGGAAAATTAAGGTCTCTGGAGATGGACTTGTAACTTTGAGATTGTCCATGCCTTTCCCAAATTTCTGTTCTCAAATCCTCAGACAATTCTTTGCTGCTTTCTCTTCTCCATGCGGGACACAGAGACACACAACAGAAAGGTTGAGTCAATTTTTCACCATTTTAACTGGTTGCCAGAGTGATTTCCATATTTTCAGCAGGTGAGTTTAATTACGAATTACAAGAGCAACAAAAACTTGGAATGCAATTGTTTTACAATTTTGAGAAGGTGCCTATAATTTTGTACAGTCCATTTTTGGAGTTTTGCGTTGAATTTGTCAGATTTGGCTTTTTGTTTCTCCACTTTGTTGTGTCATACCAATACAAACAAAAGAAACAAGCATGACAATACCTAAACATTTGACTCACCATACCTCTTAAAAATACCTTGGGGTGTTTACTCTCCAAAATGTAGGTATTTCCTGGGTTTTTTCACTGTCCTGGTGTTCCAGGGTCTCAAAAAATGTGATAGGTAATAAAAACTTAGATGTGTAATTTATGCCCCTAGAAAGCCTGAAAGTTCTGCTTGGATTTTGGGCCGCTCTGGGTGGCTAGGCTGGGAAAACGTCTTGGATGTGTGGTATCGCCACACTCGGGAGGAGTAGCAGAATGTGTTTTGGGGTGTATTTCTATGTATGCCTATGTGTGTTAGAAATCTCTTGACAACTTTGTGTAAAAAAAATAATTTCCTTTTTTCAAAAACTTGTGGCCAAAAAAATTACAATTTTCAAAACACTCACTATGCCTTTCAAAAAATACTCTGGAGTGTTTGTTTTCACAATGGGTCATTTTGTGGGCGTTTCTCCTGTCCAAGCACTCCAGGGCTTCCAAAAATGTGATAGGTAGCAAGTTAGATGTGTAATTTATGCCCCTAGAAAGTCTGAAAGTGCTTCTTGGATTTTGGGCCCCTCTGTGTGGCTAAGCTGGGAAAGTCCCATGCATGTGGTATTGCCACACTCTGGAGGAGTGGCAAAATATGTTTTGGGATGTCACTGCCCATGCTGTGTTTGAGAAATAACTTCTTAAAATTACAACTTTGTGAGAAAAAAAAGTTTATTTAATTTTTTCATTTTCCAAAAATTGTGACAAAAAATACAACTTCAAAAAAATTAATCATGCCTCCTATTAAATACCGTGGACAGTCTACTTTCCAAAATGTGGTCATTTGAGGGGTGTATTTGAACTGTCCCGGCATTTTATGGACGAAATTAGACAGGCAGTCAGTACGGTTCATTTCTCAAAAAAAAAAAAAAAAAAGTATATATACATATATATATATACATATATATATATATATATATATATATATATATATATATATATATATATATATATATATACACACACACACACACACACCGTAGACTCTGTCACATATAAACCAAGACACAGAAGGCAAATAAGACTGACAAGGCCTTCTTCACTTGGCTAAAATTTGTCTTTTATTTAATAGTAATATATACTGACTTTAGCTATTTTTACCAAAGAAATGCAGAATACATTTTGGCCAAGATATATGAAGAAAGGATTTGCAAAACTTTAAAAATCTAAGAAACACTTTTTTTTTCTTAAAATTTTCGATCTTTCCCTTTTTTATAGCAAAAAGTAAAAAACCCAGTGGGGATTAAATACCACCAAAAGAAAGCTTTATGTCAAAAAAATTATAACAATGTCATGTGGGTACAGTGTTTCATGAAATTGTCAAAATGTGACCATGCTGAAAACTGAAAAATGGCCTAGAGTGGAAGAGGATGACAGTGTCCGGACTTGAAGTGGTCAATACTGGAACTATAAGATATGCATGGTTTGGATATTCACTTTTATTGGAATCGGTTATGAGTTTATGCACTTGCACTTTTTGACGTTGTGTTGACATTTGCACTTTTGTTATCCACTTGCCCTCTAGAGGATTTACCCCCCTTAATGACCAGGCCTCTTTTTACTACTCGGCGCTGCACTAATTCAACTGATAATTGCGCGGTCATGCAATGCTGTAGTCAAACAAAATTTACGTCCTTTTTTCACACAAATAGAGCTTTCTTTCAGTGGTATTTGATCGCCTGTGTAGTTTTTATTTTTTGCACTATAAACAAAAAAAAGACTGAAAATTGAGAAAAAGAACAATATTTTGGACTTTTTGCTATAAAACATGTCCAGTAAAAAAATGTAAAAATCAAATTTCGTCATAAATTTAGGCCAAAATGTATTCTGCGACATGTCTTTGCTAAAAATAAAAACTCCCAACACGCGTAAATTAATTGGTTTATGTTAAAGTTATAGCGTGCACAAATGGCGGTATTGATACTGGATTTTTTTTTTTTATACTAATAATAGCGGCGATCAGCGACTTATGGCGGCAATCAGCGACTTATGGCGGGACTGCGGCGGACATTCTGACACTGGGGGGGGATTGACTTAGGGTCACTGACATCCCCAGTGACACCAATACAGTGATCAGTGCGCAAAAAAAAAAGCACTGACACTGTACTAATGGCACTGGGGAGGAAGGTGTTAACATTTTTAGGTAATCAAAGGGTTAACTGTGTGAGGGGAGTGTTTTACTAGTGGGCGGGGGGGTGTGCTTCACAGTTATACACTGTCCCAGAAAGCTTATACACTGTCCCAGAAAGCTAAGCTCTGCTCTCCGGAACAGTGTGCTGAAAACTGACAGGGGGGAGAGCTGCATTGTGGTGCCGCGGGTAGGGCGGGCGCGCGCCCCCTAGCAAGTAAACAGGATGACGTTTATAAATGAGATCCTGCGCACAGGGGCCGCTTTGCTTCAGTATATGTACTGTGGGTGGTCCCCTAGTGGTTAATATGTGTATTTTATTTATCTTTTAAAGTCACAAATGTTTTATAAGCTTTATTGACTGTTTTTGCATTTTTGCACATTTTTGGAACGCTTCACCTAATGTTATATACATTTGATTTGTGTTGTGATTGCACAAACTAGTGGTAGCAGCTCCAGTGAGATTTTTTTTTTGGCAGAATTTTGCTGGTTTTTAGTAGCGCTGGGATTATTTTTTTTTTTTTCTAGAATGTATGTCTGCCAAGTGTTTGCAGGGATATTCGCAAGTTTGAAAATATGAATTGGGTTGGAAGCAGAGACTAAAATTCCAGATTGCAGTCCCTGAATACAATGTTCTGGACCAAAATATCTGAAATGCCCTTGGTCCAGAGGGCCACAAAGGTCAACAAATGTCAGACTAACAGCAGAACTGAGTTCCAGAACCAAGCGAAGGAGGGGTTTCTTGCACTAATGTTCTGCAAACATTTGAGTCAAAGGGTCAATCGCATCTATACCGAAAGGAGGCCCCTCCCTTGACCCCACTGACCTAAACAACCTTAGACCTATCTCCCTGCAACCATTCACTTCCAAGCTCCTTGAGTGCTTAGCCTACAATCGCCTAAGTACCCACCTCACTGATAACAACCTCCTTGATCCACTACAGTCTGGCTTCCGTCCCCTACATTCCACCGAAACCGCCCTACTTAAATTCACTAACGACCTGCTAACCGCCAAAGCTAATTGCCACTACTCAGTCCTCCTGCTCCTCGACCTCTCCACGGTCTTCGACACAGTCGACCTCCCCCTCCTCCTTACCAAACTGCACTCCTTTGGCATCAGGGTCGCTGCTCACTCCTGGTTCTCCTCCTACCTATCCCAAAGCTCCTTCAGCATCACCTAAAACGCTGCCACCTCCCCCCCTCTGTTGGAGTCCCCCAAGGCTCTGTCCTCGGACCCCTCCTCTTCTCCATCTACACCTCCTCCTTTGGCAAACTGATACACTCCCACGGCTTCAACTATCACCTCTATGCCGATGACACACAAATTTACCTCTCCACCCCTCACCTCACCCCCTCTCCGCCCGCATCGCCCACCTCCTGAACGACATATCAGACTGGATGTCACTCCATTTCCTCAAGTTAAACCTGTCCAAAACTGAGCTCCTGGTTTTCCCCCCAGCCCGCGCCCCCCCCATCACGACTAGCACTGCCACCATCAATCCCACCCCACACGCCAAAGTCCTGGGTGTCACTCTGGACTCAAACCTTTCCTTCCAACCTCATGTCCAATCACTATCAAAATCATGCAGGCTCCACCTCCGCAATATCTCCAAGATACGTACATTCCTCAACCCAGACACTACTAAACAACTCGTACACTCCCTCATCATCTCACGCCTGGACTACTGCAACTCCCTTCTCACTGGCCTACCCAAACAAACGCTATCCCCACTCCAGTCTATCCTGAACTCAGCGGCTAGACTCATCCACCTCACCAACCGCTCCACATCTGCCACCCCCCTTCTGCCAATCCCTTCACTGGCTCCCGATTGCCCAGCGCATCAAATTCAAATTACTAACTCTGACCTACAAAGCCATTCACAACGCCGCCCTAAACTACCTAACTGACCTGATACCCAAATACCACCCTACCCATGCCCTTCGCTCCTCACAGGACCTCCTACTCTCTAGCTCCCTGGTCTCCTCCTCCCACGCCCAACTCCAGGACTTCTCCAGGACTTCCCCCATCCTCTGGAACTCCCTACCCTAATCCATCAGACTGTCACCTACCCTCCTCACCTTCAGGCGCACCCTGAAAACCCATCTCTTCAGGGAAGCCTACCCCACCCTCACCTAACAACCGATCTCCTCCACTCCTCCCACCACTCCATCCCCCACAGCCACTTCCTCCTGTACCACTATCCCCTCCCTCCTAGATTGTAAGCTTGAAAGAGCAGGGCCCTCGTACCCCTTGTGTATTGTCTCATGTTCTGTCCCCTTCGCTATTGTACAGCGCTGAGAAAACCCTTTGGCGCTATATAAATAGTATATAATAATAATAATAATAATAATCTGTTTGCCTGTCCACACGATTGAGTAGGAACACAGGCATGAGCTACAGTTAATGGAGGACAGAGGGTGCATCAGGATAGATCCAGGATTCCAGACAGCTAAGGTCTGGCATATGGAAACAGTCGCAGTGGCAGGTTGTAGACCTGGACCTGCAAGTGAGACTAAGACCTTAGAAAGGGCTTCTAGCCTTCTATCCACTGGGTCTTTAAACATGTTAAGACAGGAAATGGCTGGTCCACCACTGGGAAAGACCACTTATTTAGGCGCCCCATCTCCATAGAGTATTGCAGGGCAATACAGTAGAGCAAAGACCTTTTTCCAGGTTAAGACAACTGCGATACAAGACTTGAAGCAATAGGGAATGCATTGTAAAGGTCTTAACAGGTTGATAGCTCTTTAGAGAACGCAGGCTAGTTAATTAATGTGTAGCCAATGCAGGCAGCTCCGAATCTAGGCGTATGCGGACTACGGCTATAGATTGAGACTGTATCCTTAAGTTTTGGAGTAATATCTGTAGATCGCAACTCCTTGTGTACCAAGTCCTCAGATAAGGAATAGAAATATCGCCAGCACACTGGGTTTCTCCAATATGGGTCCAAAGCTTCTAATGTGTAAGTCCACAGATACGGTACAGTACTCCACACCCTTAACTGATCATAGAGAAACAACTTCAGCCTCAGGAATTCAAAGACAGATGCTGGATAACAAGGCATGAAAGCATGTTTGCAGCCCCTGTGCTATAATTTTGCTATCACAACCGCAATTGTTCCCACAAACTCAGACGTAGTAGCTCAGAGGAGTGCTATGACTCAGGCAGGTGATCTGAACTATCTGTGTCTGGTCCTACAGAGAGGACACTGCATGACCTCCCAACACTATTAAGACTGCTAGCTGGCCATACACCCAGTACCACTGTTCTTGCATTTATGATCCACCATATTAGAAGACAGTGAGGGACAGCATGCAAAAAGTGCTCAATTTTAGCACCAGACCTGACAGGTCAATGCCTTTTGTGACTGGGTCACTTGTAAGGCAATAGAGAGCTCAAATACGAAGTAATAGGCACCTAAATAAGTGCCTAATACAGACTCCAGGGCCAAAAAGACACATTAAAGTATAACTGAGGGCGATTTCTTTTAAAGTTTTGGATAGAGGGGACAAGCGACAGAACACCTGTTTGGTGTTTAGTGCGGTCTGTGTTCCTGTTTTGTAGATTCACCCTATTTGTCCTGGTGACCGTTATCACTGAAAGTTTAGAAAATCTTCCAAAGGGGACACCAGTTGTGGTCACTTAAATGCATTTCCTCTCATTTTCTGTTGTGGTTATAGAACAGGAATTGAAGGCACTGATGGCGCAAACAAAACCCTTACTCTATCCAAAATGTAAAAAAAAAAAATTGCCTTCAGTCCTACTTTACAGGACGTTTTCACTTCTTCTCAGTGGGGTACAGGTATGGCTTCTGTGACAGAGTTTAGGATCAGCCCATCCACACAAGCTAGAAAATGATCCCCTTCTGGCTCTGCAGTAACTGAAGAAACGTGCTAGATAAAAATGAATTTTGACGAAAACATTTTTTTTTCCTCTGAGGGGAGAGAACAGGTCTGTTGTGGCACGTTTGAAGTTGGAGGGGTTATAATGGACTGTTCTAAAGCCTTGTTTTGCAAGCGTCTAAATTTTTGAGGGCAGCAGTAAACCCTAAACCACCCCAATTACTGCATCCTGTGTCCCGTGATGTACGCTTAACATTTTATAGCTAATTAATTAAATGGAGAATCATAAAGGGAGAGTAGGATATTCTTGTAATTTGTTTAGCTGATGCACTGGCCTGGGAACGCGAGCACAGTTTTTACAATCTATGAAGGTGACTTAAAGTGCATTGAAGCACAAAAACAAAAAATTTATATTTTGCCGTTTACTAGTTCTTAGATGTGGTGGCTACATTAGCTTTTTTAAGGCTTTTTTCTTTTTTTTTTCAGGACTGAAGACAGGGCTACAGAGCGAATCAAAACTGAAGAGATTGTCACATAATTCGAAGAACACTACAGAATATCTAGTTTTATAGTGGAAAGATAAGCTGAGAAAGGGTGGAAAAGCAGCAACTTACAATGTGGGTGCAGAGCCATTGTTTGCAAGAATCAGCCTGGGATGCTGCTGGATAGTGATGGGAGAGCTGGGCCCGGACCCTGAACTAGCAGACGATATGCTGGGAGGATGGATTTCTGACAGGTAGTCTGGAGTGGAGTCTACTTGTAGTGGTGGTAAGGGGTTTACATGGATTTCTTCTGCCACAGGTGTATCCATAATGCCACACGTTAAGATGTGCGAGAGGCTGCAGTCATCGCAGGTACACCTGCCAAGGGGGGGGGGAAGACAAACAAAATTGATAATCAAATCAGCAACATTCTACACACTCCATAATTAGAGACTGCATTCAAGACAGTAAGCTTTATGTGTCACCAGAAACAAGACAACATGCATATATTTTCCAACACTACAAAGGCTTGCAGAAGTGAATGACACTAATGATCAAGATCATTTTAAAAATGCATAAACAAAAATAGCTGGATGTTATATTGGAAACTGAAAACTTTTCTTGCAATGATTCTCTATAAACCTCCAAAAACAAATCTGCAGTTGTGCAAAAAAAAAAAAAAAAAAAAAGAGGGGGGGGGGGGGGGGTGTACTAAAAACATGGATATGCAATTTGTTTTTGATTAATGTAAAAGGAGAGCATGAAAAAGTGATATCTTTGGCAAAAGAGCATGCAATTCTCTTGACAGTTGGGAATGGGTTAAAGTGGTTATAAACCTACCCCCCCCCCCCCCCCCCCAAGAAAAAACACCTACTTGAGCTGAGCCCTCTCAAGATCTAGCCCTGTCCTGCCAGCAGCACAGCTGCTCCCTCTTCTTGATCTCACAGGAGATTCTGAGCAGTGGGAACTACAGGCTCAAACCCTGAGGGTGTAGCCAAGCTGGGCTGTGTGTGTCTATGGACGCACAGAGCCTGTCCCAGGAGCGCACCTGCATGGGTGCACACTCAGCACACAGCTTGAAGAGCGGGCACTCTAAATAAAGAGGGAAAAGCGACAGCGGGAGACTCCAGAAGAGGAGGTAAGCCACAGCTCTGTGCAATACCACTGCACAGAGCAGGTAAGTATAACCACTCTTATTTTAATTTAAAAAATAGGTTTTACAATCAGTATCTCTTATCACCACTTTTGTTTCCGTATAAAGCAGGGAAAGTTTGCAAGCAATGTCTGGGTTTTTAGTGCTCCATCTAGGCCCTAGCTGGGGAGATTTACCCTCTCAACTGGTCCTGATGACCATTTTTACAGACAAACTATGGAAAATCCTAAGAGTAAGAGTCAACAATGAAACGAATTGTGACAGGAATCTTCCAGTAGAGGTATCTTCCAGTGATACCTTCTACTCTTTGATAAGATTTTCTCTCCCTTTTTGGTACAGAAGGTAAAGGGACAGCTAATCAAAGGCACAGGAAAAAAAAGCACTAATTTATGGTGTATGCATGCTGAAGTGTACAGAGGACTAAATTATATTACAGCTGTATCTTGCCAAATTAGTACTGCTATCTCCATGGTAATTCTGCAATGCATTTTCACCTAGCAACTGAATGGAAACCTTATGACACAGTTGCTGTTACCAGCAGCATGCCTTAATGCTGCTTAACCACAATGAGCTCAGATCCCAGGAAAAGAATCTAACAAAGGGCTTAACAAATTTACTTTGAATCTAGGAGCCAGCTAAAAAAGTCAGGAGCCAGTTTTTTTTTTTAACTACTTGTCTACTGGTTACTTTTGCCTCCTTCCTGCCATGGCCAGTTTTCAACTTTCAGCATTGTCACACTTTAAAATACAATTGTGTGGTCATGCAACACTGTACCCAAATTACATTTGTATCTTTTTTTGAGACAGATAAAGCTTTCTTTTAGTTGTATTTAATCACCACTGGGTTTTTTATTTATTACCAAATACTCAAAGAAAAAAAAACTTTCTTCATTGATGTGCGGTGATAAGGCTGTACCAATGAGGCTGCACTGATGGGGTCACCAATGAGGTTGTACTGATGGGGCACTGATGAGGATACACTGATGGGGCACTGATGTGGACACTGATAGGTGGCCACACTGGCTGTCACGAGGGTAGAGGGCTCCTGGGCTGCCCAGACCCAACTCTGAGCTGCAGTCTGAGCCTGTCCAGGGTGGAAACCGAAATGCCTGAGGTGTCCTCTGCGAGGGGGTGTCTAGCTCGAAGCCATTGCTGAGCCCGTTCAGAGCCGCCGGTTCCTGCTCCGAGGTGAGGCTGAGAGTCTCCCCTGAGCGGCAGGTATCCCTGAGAGCCCCACAGAGGACACTTCCTACCAGCTCCGCTCCTCCTCTGACCCTTCCCTCCTACTACTGTACAGCCCCGCATCTCCCCTAACCCACCCTTCATATTCCCAATGCTCTACTCCTTTAACCCACCCTCACAGCACCGCTCCTCCCTACCCCCGGGCTCACACATGTGGCAGTGACACCTGCAGATGCCCGGCAATGTTGTGTCTGGGTGAGCTCCCTTGTGGTACACCACTGGGACAGACAACAGCCCAGGCAGCAGGCTGCATTTTCTAGTCGCCATGGCGAATTGGCACCCGGGATTTGTTGAGCCCTAATATAACAATATCCGGTTTTAAAAACACCACCATGACTTTTTCCACAGTTGCCTCCACAATATTTTACAACCACCTGATGATTATTTTTTTTGTTAAAAAAAATACCTTTACTACACACTACTTATAAAACATTTTCAGTAATCTTTCAGTAATTTCATTGTTCTGACTTTTATCTAATGCCTACAGGAAGCTTAACCCCGTAGAAAACACAGAGAGAGCATATGATCGTGTTCACACACTCACCTTCTCCTGTAATTACAGTTTGGACAGTCAGACATGCACATTCTGGTCGATAACATATGCCTCATTTTATCAGCAAAGTTGTTCTCGCCAGTCAATGCTTTCTTGTTGTTTAACTTTAAAGAGAGAAAAAGAAAAAAAGCTTGTTAAGGCTTTGCCCTTGCTAGTTGTTTTAGCCAGTCACCTTTGTATACCTCTGACTTACCGTCGCCCTGAAAACACTCTACCAAAGACGACTAGGGGGATTGAAGGTAAAGAGACCAAGCTACTCATAACTAGTCTGCTCCTTTTGGCAGAAACCACACCATCAATCAGGTGGACACATTTTTTTCCTATGAGCTGTAGATGGTGTCATCATTTATACATTTATTTACACATCACAACATTCTACTCTGAACTAGTAGGAGGTAAAATAAGAAAATAATAATTTTATTGGTTTCTCAGATTGTAAGCTCCATGAGCAGGGCCTTCCTATTCCTTCTGTATCAAACTGTACTGTATAGTACCATCCCACTTTAGATTGTAAATCGCTGTGTAAACTGCTGGCGCTGCATAAATCCTGTATAATAATAATAATGTATGGATCCAATGGCATAGGGTTGTAAAATGGAAAGAGCCCATAAAAACTCCATACCTCAGTTTCTAGCTTTTAGAGAAGGTTTACTAAGACAGTCAAACACTGCAGATTTCACATAACATAGAGGAAAAAAAATTGAAGCAATGTATGGCTACTCCTTTTTCCAGACAGCTTGATCACTAATCTTCAATCTTAAAGTCAGGTGGGTACAGGCATCAAACCATTCTGTTTGTCTGGACTAGAAATCTGCTAATTACCATATCAACAGCTCTTTTAGCTTCGGAAACGGACTTAAGGCACCATAGATAGATCAAGATTTGGCCAGTTCAGCAGGAACCGGCCAAACTCCAATCCATCTGTGGGCAAACTGGTTGTACTGAAGTCGATTTATCGATCGACTTTAGTAGAACCAGCCTGTCTTTTTTGTGCAGCTATAGCTGCTGGCAGTGGTCAGTGTATTCTGGCGGCTGGAAAACCTCCACACTGACAGAATACAATAGCGCAGCGGGCAGGATCAAGCTAATCCCCCAGTGTTCATGAGGCCTTATACACCAGTGTTTAAGATGTGGTGGATATGTATTAGGTTTTTCCTTTTTTTTTTCAGGCTAACACCATTTATATCAAGTGCAGAAAATACCTACTGATCTTGCCAGCAATGCAGAATCCTTGTCACTTTCTGTGAAATGAACAGAAAGCATAAACAATATTATCTCTCTCTTATAGAGATGGACAAAAGCAAAAATGTTTGAAGTCAACCCTGTGTGACAACCATGGTTCCTTCCAGATACCACGGAAAAGTGCATGTAGACACAAAGTGAATTGAAGTGTGTTTTTGCAGCATTACCAGGTAATAATGCAGCCACCACATATAAGGACTGGCATGCTGTAGTACAGGGGTGCTCAACCTTTTGAAGAGCGAGGGCCACTTATTAAGTGATCTGATAACCGGTCGCAGGCCACAATGAAATGGTTCCGAATTTTCAATTTTATAATTTTTTTTTTGAAGAGCATAAGCAACATTTTTCTTCTGCAGCCACTGAATGTCGGAGGGAGGGAGAGAGGAGAAGCTGGCTTTCAGCAGTTGTAGGAGGAAAATGGAGAGATCAGTTAATGTATATGCCACCCTCACCACCTCTCCTGTCTAAATGTAAAACAGAATGCGACAGCGAGGCTGCACGGGCCCCCTTGTGCATGGGGCAGGGTATCCACTGTCAACCCCCGACGCTACACACCAGTGGTTGACTGGTGTGGTAAAAACACATCTCAACTACAGGGTTATACTGCCTCCCAAACTGCAAATGTAAACAAGCCCTTACTGTCCCGAGCCTCCTATAAGACAGCACAGTGCACCTGCGACTTTCTGCTTTGGTTTGCCATAGACTTCTATTATATTTTGCAGGTGTGGTGCACTTTCTGAAAGCACACCAAAATGCCAGCATTCACCAAATCCGCAGGATATAACAGAAGTCTATGGCTGATTGCTGCTAACCTGCAGGTAGGCCACAGGTTCATTGCGTTGCACCTGCAGATCAGTGTGAAATAGTTAACCCTTTTATAGGTGCTTTAATGCCCATTGCAAAGCTATAATGTTTAATGCACTGATCTTTTTCTCTTACAGCTTCTGCAAGCATCGCTAGGCTGCTAGAAATGTCCCAGGAAAAGTGCACTTGGTCTCACTCCGCCTGAGACAGGATCTGGAGCTAAATAGGAAGCATCGGCTTATGCCGCTTCTTGCTCCCTCAATGGCTGCTTTCCTCCACTGCTGGTGCCAGCTCCTTGCAATCTGATGCTCTAGGATGGAGGGTAGGCAACCTGCAATCTGGGACTGCCGGCCCACTATCTCAAAGCATGTGGTCATGGGCCATATCAGAGGGCTCTGCAGGCTACATGCGGCTTGTGAGCCATGGGTTGGGAAACCCTGCTGTAGTACACAACATGTTTGGTTTTGGGGTAAGATACACTTTCAAAAGAGATGGACCAGCGCAATACTTAACACTCTGTGAACATAGTACATTATTTTTAAAATCCCAACTGCATCTGTTTAGGAGCTATTGCAAACTCTATGGTCTGCTGAAGTTTTTGAAAAAATGAGAAAGTCCAAATAAAAGGTTGGGTCATAGTTTGTAGTCGTGTAGTTTGTCAAACAAACCAGCTATACATCTGTCCCTTTCAGAAATGTCTTACCTGAGGATGTGTCCCTATCTAGATTTTGTAAACCATGTTCATAAGGAGCTCTTAAACCCAAGGTACTTTTATGCAAATACAGACTCACCTAAGGCTGCATTCATTTTAATGGGTTGTCGTACACATGAAAAATTAGTGCAAGTGCATGGCTCGTTTTGTTTTGTTTTTTGTTTTTTTAAATAAAAAGTGTGCCGCATCAAAATGAATAGTACATTGGTACCCAGTGTTTTGTGCACTATTTCATGCACGTTAGCAAAATGTGCTGGGGTTCCATTAAGAATAAAGAGCGTTACTGCATGCCTGAAAAAGGGATGTGCATTTTTTTTGCATGTTGGTGGAATGCACGCAATCTTGAAGATTTCTGCAATGCTTAAATGTGAACACAGCCTAAGTACTTGGCACTTTCAGCACCCCCATACACAAACCTCACCACTGACAGCAAAGTGTGATGGGTGGCTGCAAGCCAGGGGCAGACTGACCATTTGGAAACTCGGGCACTGCCCGAGGGCCCGGGGTCAGTAGGGGGCCCCATGAGATGCCCCTGGTACCTTTTTCATAGGCTTTTTTGAGTTTGGGCAAGGACACGGGCCCCATGATCCCCTCTTGCCTGGGGGCCCCATGAGTTGTCAGTCCGCCCCTGCTGCAAGCTGCAACAGCCCAAGCCAATGGGCTTTCCAAGGTGAAGTCAGTTTATAAAGGAAATACCAGTTTTGGGTCTACTGCATGAGTCTTGATAAAAAGCTGAAGAGGTTTGCATGTACTTGTCAAATTCGAACCACCACTTTATTATAAGAGAAGTCAATACAGATTTGCATTAAAGTGATATTAAAGGCAATTTAAATGAAAAAAAAAAAAAAACCACATACATAACAAACATGTCAATACCTACCTGCTCTGTGCAAGGGTTTTGCACAGAGCAGCCCCATCCCCCTCTTCTTGAGTCCCCCACCAGCGCTCCTGGCCCCTCCCTCCTGCCAAGTGCCCCCAGAGCAAAGCAGAAAAAATAAGTGTGGGCATCCCAATTTGAGAAATAAATTACCGTAAATTAAATTTAAATCTAAGCATGGTCCAATATTTGTGTACAGCCTAAAAATGATAAACTTTAAGAACCAGATTAGATAAAGTATGATTGGCAGAGCAGAGCTTTGATCACTTCCTTGTTATGACAGCAATGAAATAGAAAAGAATAGTCATATCAAGCTCTATATTTAAGGACACTAGGCATTCAAGGAACTATAATCAATGTCTATAAAGCAAATTGAGAGAAACAAGAATATGATCATCAGATAATTAAAGAAAAAGCACAGCATGAGAAAAATAATTAAATCAGCAAACTACCAACATGTTTTGGAATTATAAATCCAAGCAGGGGATGGTGGGATGAATCACACTAAAGCATTCTAATATCAGTCTGCAATGGAATTCACAGCTTTGCCAATCAACAATGACCATTATAGCAGTCTATTTCATTTACTTTTTATCACAAAAAATGATGCAGAAGAAATTAGATACTATGATAGAGAAATCCATCCCACTGCTAGTTTCTCATGTGATAAAAGAAGCCACTGAATGTTTCATCCCATTTAAGACCATCTATAACCAAAACATCAATTTCAGGTTGTCTGACCCTTTAAACACCCACTACATAAATAATTCATTTTGTGACAGTTCGTTCTGAAGCGCAGTGGAAGTGGTGGGTTATTTTCTTACTTGTTCTTCAATAAACAGCCTTTGTTTAAAGAATCTCCAATCTTCTTTAAGAATTCTGTGCCTGGTTTTCATAGTCATCTAAAACAAATTTTAAACCAAAATAAACATCTATTTTTCTGTTTAGTTGTGCCTGTTCTATTGAGGAGTAATAGATCTGTGGGCAGAAGATTCAATTATAGCAGGGCAACACTGCTTGAAGTATGCAGGCTGATCAGTAATCGTGAGACCATCAAAAGAGTACATTATTTTATGGGCTATGTCTTAACCAAATGGTATCTGGATCTTCAAAGTTAGGCCAAATATTCAGTTTCCTTGTGCTGTGTACATACAAGTACAGACACAAAAGGTGCATCATGTCTGTGCCAAAACCTTTTTGACCCTTTGTGGCAAATTTTCTTATGGATAAGGACTACCTATCACATGACACAGTAAAACAATGAGGTACACAATCAGTTAAATTCATGCAACCAAAAGCTATAAAAGACTCATAAGAAATTGTCTGGTGAGCCCCACAAACACAAAGAACACACCTGTTCATCTACATAATTATCAATTCTTTTCTGACACTCCAGCCACTCTTCAGCAATCTGACCCATTTCTTGTTCCAGCTGAAGGTACCTTTGTAATAAGGTACTATACATATCTTCACTGTACGAGTCATGTGATGCTGTTCCAAGCCTGGGGCAAAACACACAAGAAGAAAACCGTTAGAATAGCAGTTGTCAAGAACCTGACAGCCATTGAACAACTGAGAAAATAGACATGAGCAAGTAGCTCTCAAGGTAAACTAGAATACTTAATAGTCACTAAAGAGGAATTTTTGACTTACCTGTAAATTCCATATCTTGAAGTACAGTAAAAGACACATATACTACACCATGAGTTATAGATCCATACCTTCAACTGATTGGACACTGCCAAGCATTTGAGAAGACATCTCTCCTATAACCGTACCCCACTCAGTGAGTCTTCAGGTTTGTATCAAGCAATTGATTAACAAGGAGAGATTAGAGGGTGGCCTGCGTTCTGTACTGTACTCAAAGATAAAGAATTTGCAGGTAGAGACAAAACTCTTCTTCATACTCCTAATCATACAGTACAGGACAAAGGCAACTTGTTCAGTCACCATGGGACAACCCAAAGCAATGAACACAAGGGTGGGCAACAACTATGCAAACTAACCATGTCAAGGGGCCCACAAACAAGTGTAAAAACCCCAAGTTGAGCAATACTTGAAGCTTGTTGGGAACCCCCCTAAACCCTGCTACCAGCATGTTTAAAGTGACAATCATCAATCCCATTAGGATCTGTGAATTACATTTCCAAAGAGGAGCTGAGGGGCGCTTTAAAGGCTTAGAGAAAGCGGCTTGCGGCTTGAAGCTTGAGGAAAGTTTGCAAAAGCCTGCTGTTTACACTGCTCTTACATGAGCTGAAGTCCAAGTTAAACAGGCCAAAGTGGCTGTCTGTCACTGAAAAGTAGGGTTGACACAACTAATCAACATAATCGATTATGAAAATAGTTGTCAACTATTTTCATATTCAATTAGTTGGTCAGCTGATTAGTTGGCCTGCATACAGGATGAATTATTTGTTTACATATCAGAGAATACAGTGCAGCACACATACAGCTCAGTACACCGGCAAATGTCGGTAAGTGCCTGAGAACTTGTGAATATGAGGAGCAATGCCTTCTGGGACATGTAGTCCTGGGCAGGAGGAAATGAGTGATTCTAAAGGCAGAAGTTTATTTACCTAGCTATAGGTCCACTCTATACTAAACTTTGAGGCTTGCTACAGGGGCACTCTGAAGGCAAGTGGAGCCAGAAGTGCCCGCAAAGGACCCCAGAAGAGGAAAATCAGGGCTGCTCTGTGCAAAACCATTGACAAGTTTGTTGTTAAAAAAAAAATTTACAAATCAATTTATGGGCTCTGTGCATGGAAGATCAACATATAGACCACAGGGAAGCTGAAGGCTCATAGACTGGAGGTAATATAAGGCATCACAATTAAATGTAAAGTAAACGTTTTACCAGTGTTGTGCATTTTATTTAAAATGATTATATCCATGCAAAAAAAAGTCTCAGCCCTTAGTACCTCTTTAAGATCTATATCCCCCTCAACCCTTAGTTTCATGTCTGATTCCTATTTAAAATACCCTGAATATACACCTCTAGGCATGTGTGTGGATATATAGGTGGATAGATAGAGCGGGAGAGAGAGAAGCTTGTATTACAAGGGAGTCTGTCATGTGTAATATATTACAATCCTGTCTGAAAATCTGTAAGAGTGTTTTAGGTCTTTTTAATTTGTTTTTTTCTTTAAATAATATTTTGATCTCCGAGTCTGATGATATGTACCAGATTCAACCTCTAATAGTGTGAATGTGTAAAATATATATATACCACTGCATATGGATATTCACAAATAAACAGTTTTTTATAAACTTTACATATTAACTAAATGAAACACCGGGTGACCCGGTCTTACTTGTTTACGTTGGACTCTAAAGTCTAGGCTTCGCCATAACAGTGGGGATATCCATAAGGGTCTTTAGGGACTGGGTTTCATTGTGATCAACCGCAGCCCTGTACCTGTATAGCACCCTACAACAAACCAAACGCTTTGCATCAAGTGCCAAGGTGAATACTGCAAGCAGGATCTAGTGCCCGAAGCAATACTACAGGCTGTCCCCCACAGTATGGGGTCCAGGTACAGCTGCCAAGGTTTTACTGAGGCTGCACTGATCTGGATACACTGCTTCTGTAGACAGTGAGGCTGACTGATCAATTTTTAGGAAAATATTAGTAGCAAAGCTTGCTTCTCTGGGAAGGAGAAGTCCATCACCAACAGACACTAGCAAACACAGAGTGGGGTAGGGTTATAAGGGAGGCATTCCAGTGGACATGTCCTCAGAAATCTGTCAGTGTTCAGTCACCTTACGGTATTGAGCTATGACCCATGCTCTATTGCTTGTGTCCTGTACTGCATGGTTAAGATAAGGCTCTTTGGCTGGTTCCTTTTTTGACCAATGTTACACAGATTATGAATACACAACTGGATGGCTAGAGTTGACAATGTTCTTGGCGGGAGGAAAGAAAAACAATATGTTCTTTTACAGAAACAAGCTTGCTGAAGAATCTTCACTATCCAATGCATGTTCCGGTGTGTCAGATGCCTGCCCCCTCGT
This sequence comes from Staurois parvus, assembly GCF_062004578.1. NCBI lineage: Eukaryota > Metazoa > Chordata > Amphibia > Anura > Ranidae > Staurois > Staurois parvus. The sequence continues at coordinate 1,788,352 of NW_028318360.1, read as the reverse complement.
GCTCTGTAGTTCCTTCTGCTGACTCTTGCGCATCACTAAAGTGCCGTTCTGCAAGGATGCATGAGAAAAGAAACCAAAACCATAGAGTGCAGGACAGCATCTGACACTACCAGAAGGGTGCAACTTCTTTCTAAAGACTGCAAAGCAAGTTTACAATCTTCAAAGTGCCTCTGATTCACCCTTGGGAGCCCCAAATGTTTCCAAGAAAACACCACACCCTAGGCAATTCAGCAACCAAATGGGATACATCCAAGTTTCATTTAGGCATGAAATGGTTGGGAAAGCTGATGCTCTGCCAAGTTTCAACCACTAAAAGCCATCCTTCCAAAGCCCAATTATCCTGAGGAGCAGTTCTGGCACTTTGAAGATTGACTACTTAAAATTATTGACCAACAAGCATTTAAATAAGAAAAAAATGGACATTTGGTGGAGCAACTGCATGAAAATCTACCATCACAATTTTAGCTTTAAAATCTCAGCTTAAAGGGGAACAAGTCTACCAGTAAAGTAGAAAACCATTTCATTTCTAGCTTTCAAAACAGAAGGAAAAATAAACCAAACAGACATGGCAGGAATCTAGCTGGTAGCAATGGAAAACAAGCACTTATTCTTATTTTAATGTAAATTCTCAAAGACAGTAATACCTTAACTGTGAAACTAATGTTGGTAAACTATTTTGGAGTAACGGTTCAGAAAATACTAAATTTTCAAACAGATGTTTGTTGTGTAGTTCCCACGTCACTTGAAATTTCTTCAAATGCTCATTTTCCTACAAAAGATAAAACAGAAGAATCCTGGAAATTAAACTTCTGAAAGATATTGCCTGTCATTATTAGCACACTAATGTTTATTTGTGTTAAATGGAAATAATTTTGTCCCTACCAAAGTGACCAGAAAGGTGCCAATGGTACATGCTGCCTGACAGAGAGAACTGTACTCTTCTAGAAGAAGGGAAATAAACTGATGGGCTTGGGGAGGCCCCTGGATACTGGGAGTGACTTTAAAGCCCAGAGACAAGTGCTTGAGTAGACGGACTTTCATTTCCAGGACATATTCGCGGGCTTGCTGCTCCAACCGTTGATACAGCTGATAAGGGTCTCTTTCACACAACCTGCAAGGGAAAGGCCATAGTTAAATTTCATTATTATTAATTTCAATCACTCTTTTTTTTTTTAATGTGTCCAATCAGGGCTGCGCAGACAGACTCACTGTAGAGAGCATATATTTGCAGAGTAATATAAGCCCCTCCCAAGGAACTTTTCCTGAAGATGTCAAAGAACGGGGAGAGATCATGTGACCACACAAAAGCACTGGGAGAATAAGGTACTTAGAGAATTATTCTTTAAAAAAAAAATATACAAATGGCATGATATATATAATTTATGTGAATTAATTATGGCAATTGACACTTCTGTTCGATATCAATTTAAGGTAAAGAAAACTGGTAAAGAGCAACATCTGGGGGGAATAAGGTTCCTTTCACATCACATGGGGTGGGCTCCATTAGGATCAGCAGGTGATCTGTTCACTGATCCTCTGCAGTAAACTGAGCAGACATGGACCTGTCATCTGCATGCTGTGCTCTGATCAGCAGAGTCAGCTCTGCTCTATGATCAGTAGGGTGCAAGCAGACTCAGCTGTCAATTTGCACCTAACTGCCCTCTGATCCGATTAGATGAAGGGGGACGGACCATCTTCTGTTTTTCTTTTTCTTTTTTAGCAGACCAATCGGACTGGAGGTATGCGGGTGTAAACAGTCCAATTACACAATCCAGTCCCATAAGGGTGAATGGAGGGTCCAATCAGGTCCACCTGAAAAAAAGGCAGACCTGATCGGATCCTTCCTATGAAAAGGGGCCTAACTGATGCAAATATGTTCTAGAAAATTACAATTAAAGTACACCATTAAAGAGTAAAACTAGCCATAGACTGTTTTTCTTTCCAGCCAGCTGTAAATAAGACAGACGTGCATTCACCCACTAAATCAACCAGATAAATAGATACAAATAAAGAAATGGCATCAACATGATATAAACATGACTAAAAAAAATGCAAATATATAAAAGTGCAAAAGAGTTCTAAATATAACAAAAATTCTAAACAATGAAAAAAAACAAATATGTAACAAAATGTCCAATAAAAAAGTGCAGAAAGTATGTAACTGAATCATAAAAAATAAGATACAAATCAATTTCATAAAAAATGAATAAAACTTATATGTAGGGATGCACTGAAATTTCAGTGGCCGAAATGATCGGCCGAAAACACCCCTTTTAGTGTCAGCTGAAAAGAAAAAAAAGCACTGATACAGGTATTGAAAAAACCCCGCCCGCCGCTGCCGCCAGTGGCCACCGCTCGATACTTCTCAGCCTTACCTGAGAAACCATCGAACGATCCTGGCGCTGGGCATAGAGATCAGTGAAGGATAGATGGCCTCCACTCATTTGTGTGCCCTTGGGAGGACCGGAGCAATGTCACTTCCGGTTCCGGCCATTTTTAAAGCATCACCAATGTAGATTTTTAAGTACCGCAGTTTCACGCCATTCCATGAGCGTGCGCAAATTTAAAGCATGACGTTGGGTATCTATTTACTCGCCGTAATATCCTCTTTCATATTTTATAAAAAAAAAGTGGGGTATATATTTTTGGGGTTTTTTTTTTTAATCAAAGTGTATTTTTATTCCAAAAAATATATATTTATTTTTAAAAACTGCGCATTTCGGTTTAGGTTTTCGGCCAAGTGCATTCTGAATTTTTGTTTTCGGTTTCAGCACCAGAATTTTCATTTCGGTGCACCACTACTTATATGTAATATAGTCCTACAAAATAAAGTGCAGAAAAACTCCCAATAAATAACCAATGAAATCCAGTGATGAAATGGTTCACAGTACCAAAAAAAAAAAACACATTCCAATAAAGTGCTCCAGTGCTTGAGTGAAACCAGACATGCAAAGATGCTTACCAAATATAATAGATCTCTGTACTGGAGCTCATGAAAAAGGTAACACCACCAGCATGGATTATCAGTGCAGACTGACGTGTCGTAAAGCCACTTTGCTCCAAGGATCATCATCATAAGACTAGATGGAATGGGATTCACAGGCACAAAAAAAAAAAAAAAGCCTTTTTGGGTGAAACATGTAAGGTGGAGCCTGACTGATGTCATCACACACATCCACCGCTGTGGCTCATAACTGTGCCTGGATCAGTTGGATTACTGCTACTATTGTCAGGGCAACATTCCATTATTACACGTTTTAAGTTTACTGCACCATGTGGCTTCTCCTTTCTTTTATATATATATGGATGCTGTGGTTGTGAATCCCCTTCAATCTTGTCTTATGCTGATGATCCATGCTGGGTGGATAACCATTTGAGCAGAGTGGTTTCACTACACATGACAGTCTGCACTGAAGGTCCTTGCTGGATGGATGGTCCTTTGAACAAGCTACATGAGTGTTACCTTTTTCATGAGCGCATTTAGATCTCCAGTGCAGTGCATGCATCCCTTGTGACAGAAATAATTAGTGACAGGTTCTCTTTATGGAGAGATATGGGGTCAATAAGAACCCACATTCTCCTTTACAATGTAAAGCATTAGATCAAAAAAAGCATTGATCTAGTGCTTTTTAAAAGAAAAAAAAAAAATGCCTTGTTTACAAGTCGCTGGAACCGGAAGTGACATCGCATCGGTCCTCCAAGGGCATAGAGATGAGTGGAGTCATCTTTCCTTCACTTATCTCTATGCCCAGCCCCAGGATCGTTTGGTGGTTTCTCAGGTAAGGCTGAGAACTACCGTTCGGCAGCAGGTGGCGGCCGCAACGAGCGAGAGGGGTTATTTTCGGCACCTGTATCGGTACTTATTTTCATATCGGCCAATGGCTGATAGGGTTGTTTTCGGGGGAACCCCTATTTGTTACATATAGTTTTGCACAGTTTGGGATTTTGTTATATATATTTAGAACTCTTTTGCACTTTATATGTTTTTGCACTTTTTTGAGTCATGTTTGTATCATGTTGATGCCATTTCTTTATATGATTAATTTAGTGGCTGAGCGCACCTGTCTGATTACATTGTCTAAGCAGGGTATTTAGGCTTTTATAGGTGCTACTGCCAATTTAGATCTAAGCAGGGGTTTCACATTTTATTTTCTAGTTTCTATTCTGAATAAAAAACGGGTTTATGAGATTTGCAAATCATTTCATGCTGTTTTTATGTAGATTTTACATAATTGGAATTGGGACTGTATTACTTCATCCCCACAAGCAAGGTGGATGGAGGAATCCACTCCAACGACAGGCACTGATCGACGGAAGTCAACCAAATGAAGAATTTTTGAAAAAAATGGATGGTCACACACTGATCGAAATTCAGTCAGTCCTTGTTAAACTGAATTAATTTCGATCTCTTTATGGCCAGCTGAAGTTGAATTGAAAAGGAAGTGTCAATAGTGCTGGTGGTTGTTCTCTTATCTGGAACCTTGACAAATGAATATGACTGGTCCAGTGGCTTGTCCCATCAACCCACACAGTATGAGGAGATTAACACTGTGAGGCGGGGGGGGGGGGGAATACAAGATTTCCACTAAAAGCAGCCACAAGCACGAGAGACATTTCATTTAATGTAAATACCTTCCTTTGTGCTTTAATTGTAGGCCTTAATTTTTAATTTACTTTTCCACAGTTAACGCGCATGTTATATCAAAATGAATTCTCTACCACGTTACCGCAAAACATATAAGTGTAAAGCAGGCCTTTAGTGTTGGTAAATCGTAGTTTCAGAACTTGAAATTAGCTTTCAAAGTTGATTGACTGTAATTCTCCTTTAGGAATGAAAGATGGTGTATCATATCCACAATAGAACAGATGATTACAAACAAACCACTGCTTCAGGTCAGCCAGCATCACAGAACTCAACGATCCGGTTTCCAAAAGGTGCCAACCCCAGCTTGCTTCTAAATCAGACTGAACCAACACAAATCCAGACGGCTGCACTCCTCAGATCCAGTAAAAAGCCATCTTTGATTCATGTTTGGATCCATATAAGTAGTATAATCGCAGTGGGGTACACCGAGGCATAGCTGATGTGTTTCACGCTGTATATAGCGCTTACTCATAACCTCCTTCACCGCTCAAGCAGATCACCTGATATACAGACAGGAAAGATGATTACCTATCCACCAAATCCTTCATTCCATCTTTCTCTGGCACTAGTGACTGGTCCTGGTCATCTGCCAGCGGCGTCCCAGCCTGGCGATATATGCAGCGAATCATGTACCGTACATCTGACCAATAATTCTGAAGCTGCTGGGTTTCCCTTTCAGACTCTGCTGAAATTTCCCTAAATGATGAAAATATGGGAGTAAAAAAGCAGCAAGTATTAAATGGATAAACAAAATATGGCAAACATGTCATGTATGTATATTGGTGAAGTAAAATCTCTGAACAAAATATTACTTTCCCCAAGTTTATGGCTATTCCTAATCCCCAGAGCTCATAGAACACACACTGGGGGAGATTTACGAAAACTGGAGAGTGTAAAATCCGATGCAATTCTGCATAGAAACTTCCAGGTGTCAAAGCTTAATTGATCAAGATGAAGTTAGAAGCTGATTGGCTACCATGCACAGCTGCACCAGATTCTGCACTCTCCAGTTTTATTAAATCAACCCAAATATCTCCTCAGATATCTATAAATTGATACATTTGAATAATACACTACATTTGATGACTGCATATAGTATTTGTTAAAAATATCACAAGAAAAGTTTTAATATACAGCACTGGCCAAACGTTTTGTGAATGACACAAATAATAATTTTCCTGCAAGAAAACACGTGCAGTCATCATTGCTTTGCACAAAAAAGGGGTTCACAGGCAAGGCCAGTTGATTCAGCTGCAGGATCGCGCACCACCAGTGCAGAGTTTGCTCAGGCATGGCAGTAGGCAGGTGTTAGCACATCTGCATGCACAGTGAGGTGAAGACTTTTGGAGGATGGCCTGGTGTCAAGAAGGGTAGCAAAGAAGCCACTTCTGTACAGGAAAAACATAAGAGACAGATTGATATTCTGCAAAGGGTAGAGGGATTGGACTGCCGAGGACTAGGGTAAAGTCATTTTCTCTGATGAATCCCTTTCTGATTGTCTGTGGCATCCGAAAAAAACCTTGTCCGGAGAAGAAAAGGTGAGCGCTACCATCAGTCCGGTGTCATGCCAACAGTAAAACATCCTGAGAGCATTCATATGTGGAGTTATTTTTCAGCCAAGGGAGTGGGCTCACTCTCAATTTTGCCTAAAAAACCAGCCATGAATGAAGAATGGTACAAAAACATCCTCCGAGAGAAACTTCTCCCAAACATCCAAGAACAGTTTGGTGACAAACAATGCCTTTTCTAGGATGGAGCACCTTGCCATAAGGCAAAAATGATACCTGAGCGACATGGGGAACAAAACATTGAAATTTTGGGCCCATGGCCAGGACACAGCTAAGACCTTTGAGAACTTGTGGTCAATCTTTAGGAAGCGGGTGAACAAAAAAACCCCCCACAAATTCGACTATGCAAGAATTAGTCAGGATGTGGCCCAGAAGGTGATTGACAGCATGCAAGGGTGAATTGCAGAGGCCTTGAAAAAGAAGGTTCAACACTGCAAATATTGACTCTTTGCACTTAAATGTAATTGTCAATTAAAAACCTTTGACACTTATAAAATTCTTGTAGTTCTACTTCAGTATACCATAGTAACATCTGACAAAAAGATCTAAAAACACTGAAGCAGCAGATTTTGTGAAAATTAATATTTGTTCCATTCCCAAAACTTTACTTGTATAGCCAAGGCTATACAAGTATATGCTTATATATGCACATACATTTTATTTATGTTTCCTTTCATTTATGTAAGAAATTACATATTATGAAGATTGACTAAGGGAGTAATAAACTTTAGAAAGATTTTAAGAGCGCTGCACAACTGTATCAATTCAAAGTAAATTCCCCAATGTTGGTATACTCTTGCACCTCAAGCTTAATCACATTATAATAGGTGTTTAACCTCCCTAGCGGTATGATTCCTTCCGATTTTTTGTGCTGAAAGCGGTACCATTTTTTCGCATGGAAATAGTTTTTTATTGTAGGCTGTAATTTTTAGGAAAATTTCCCCACAAATCATTATCACTCAATTCTGTAAGTGGTTCTGATTTACTATCGCTGTTCTCTAGCCGGTCTAAAACCGCTTTTGACCTAAAGGGACGCTTTTTGGACGCCATGGACTTTTCTAAGTTTCCAGGCAGAAAGAACAGACAAATTGCAGGCAGGGCACAGGACAAAGCACTAGGGACAAAATGTATGTGAAATGGGATGAAACAGCAATGTTTTACTATTTAAAACTGGAAAAAAAAAATGACATTTTTTAAATTTCCCGCCGCCGGCGCCCGTACGTCCCGGGGACCGGAACACAGAAGCCGGATGCCGGCATCGGCCGGAGGAGATGGCCGGGGACGCTGCAGGGGACACATCGTGGGAACGAAGGACAAGGTAAGTGCTGCAGGGACCCCCAGAGCAGCGCCGCATGGTAAGCCCGAGTGTAGCTCGGGGTTACCGCTTGTGGTATAGAAATTTTACCCCGAGCTACACTCGGGAAAACCGCCAGGGAGGTTAATAACCGGCTAAGAAAAAAAAGGTTAAAAAGTGAAATCAAAGCTAACATAATTTTACAGAGTGTGGAAGTGTTTGTTTTAGCAATGTCTCTCTTATAGGAATATTTCCCTTTGAAACATCAGTAAGCAAGTGGACATACGAGTAAACCATCAGGAATGAGCCAACTACTAATAAAAATTGCAGGGTTCACTAGTTTCAGCTTCTAACCATGCTCATGTTTACGTACCTCGAGACAAGGCAAACAAATCACAGAGCTCATTCTTTAGTACAGACTTCAGACTCTGTTCACATATCGACATTTGGAATCATGGGCAGAATTGCTGCGATTCTGCCCGCAATTTAAAAAACGCACTGTTAAAATGTGAAATCTCTTATCAGCGTGTTCAGGTGCCATTATGCGTATGACGCGTCGCCCAAAACAAGTTCCAGCAAAAACGCCCCGTGTTTTCAGACCCCATTAAAATAAATTGCACCTGAACACACTAATGAGCAATTTCGCATTTTAATAGCACGTTATGAAATTGCGGGCAGCATCACAGCAATCCTGCCCATGATTCAAAATGTTGATATGCAAATCACGGCGATTTGGCCCGCAAATCAAACCACTGATATATGCAAGGAGCCTCAGAGAGGGAATAACAGCTAACAGTAAAAACCAAAACAAATGTTTCCTTAGTGGCAAAAAAGGGGTGACTGATACAGAACAGGCGAGAAACGTTATATTGCAGTCCAGGAAGTACCACGCAGTTTTAGTGCACAGATCTCCTGCAGCAAATACACTTTCGTCTTGTCTTGTCTGTAAATTTATAAGAGTAGTGCCCATTTGGCTGACACAGAAGTGATGTAAGATTCTTTCTCTGTCTCTTGCATGACTCAACAGCTCTATGCACTGGAAACTCAGTGACTGTATCAGCAGTGCCAGGAAAACAGTTCCACCTTCCCCAGCTCAAGAGCTGGATGATAAATAAAGGCATCAGTTATGGAAGAGGGAGAACAATGAACTAGACTAAAGAAAGAATCTGTTATTTAACCCCTTAAAAGTGGAGTTCCACTCACCCTGTCAAAAAAAAAAAAAAAAAAACTGTAGCTGCTGATTTTTAAAAATCAGTCGCTTACCTGTCCCTCAGTCCCGTGGTGTGTCCCCCGCAGCCCGTTTCACCGGCCATCCTGTATTCCAGGAGGCCGGCATCTTCAGTGTGGGCACCTGGCTGTGATAGCTTGCGGCTCCACAGCCAGGTACCCACTGTGCATGTGCGAGCAGCGGTGCGCTTTCTGAATGGTCCTGTAGTCTTCTGGGACCTGTCACGTGTCCCAAAAGACTACAGGGAGGGAGGGAGGGCGGACACCTTCAGTTTCCGATCGCCTGGGCGATTGGACCAGAAGTGGGAGCGGGTACCTGTCAAATTCGGGTACCCGCTATCACCCCCCCCCCCCCAAAGGTGCCAATCCTTAATGGGGAGCGGGGGACCAGTCCTTAAAGTGGACGTTCCCCTTTTGGGTGGAGCTCCGCTTTAATGTAGAAGGCAGAACAAATCTGAAAACGTATGGCTAAAGCTAAGAAGGGTCAACACTGCAAATATTGACTCTTTGCATAAACTTAAAGGGTAAGTTTACCTTTCAGCAAATAATACATGCACAATTTTTTGCAAGTAAAAAATGTTTTTCTTTGTTCTGGGAGCCTATAAAGCATTGCACCAGTGATCAGCAGATTGCTGGTGCCACGCAGGTCTCCCTCTGATCTGTCACTATATTCTGCTACCTCGAAAGGGGCAGCTGAGACTTTCTGACAGGAAGACTCAATGAACTATCACAGTGTTCATTCAGAACTACAAGTCGACAGCTGCAAAGGATGCTGGGGCTTGTAGTTTTCTCATTTACAGAACAGTGTGAATGAGTGACGCGGCTATTTTTTTTTTTTTTAAATTGTGACAGATAGTAGGGAGAAGATCCCCAGCTAGCTTCCACAACGGGGGATCGGGGGGGGGGGGGGGGGGGTTTAGTCCATTCATAACATGTTACACCCTGAAAAATTGGTGCAACATAAATCATGTTACAAAAGGTGAACTTATTCTTTAATGTAATTGTCAATAAAAGCCTTTGACACTTAGGAAAAGCTGGTAATTATACTTCAGTATATCATAGTAACATCTGACATGCAGATCTAAAAACACTGAAGCAGCCGACTTTCTGAAAGTTAATATTTGTGTAATTCTCAAAACGTTTGCTTATAGCTGTACATAGTAAGTCCATGCCTTGAAAAAACAGTTGAAAAACACTTGAACTGGAAAAACAGCTACAATATAGCAATTCACAGCTCAAAAGATGTCATTTATCTTTTGAGATATGAATTGTTATATTTGTATCTTAATTTTATTGACCTTCCTAATCTTTTATCAACTTTTGTAATGAAGATTTATTGTTTTTATATTGTTGTATACATCTTTCTGCCATAAAAGTCCCATGGGGGTACATGTATTTTTCCTGATTCATGCATGGGGGCAAGGTAGGTTACAATGGCACAGCTAAGGGTGAGCATATAGCCTCATGTAGAGTAATACACATGTTAGTACAAAGAGGGGGCTATTCATGAAGTGGAGATAGTATTCCAGATGTCAACGGAAAAGTAAACCGAGAAAAAGAGGAAAGAGGAGGGGATGTTTCACCCTGGGGGGCCCAATGTAATTATATCTTGCTCAGTGTGGTAGGTCACAACTATAAATTATTGTGCCATGGCTGCCAAGAGCATAGGAATTTATCAAGCATGTCAGTGAGAATCACAGTGAGTTTTTCCACTCACTAGCGTCCCGCCCATGCAAGCACTGCTGCACCTTGTCAAAGTTAAGAGCTGGCGATTTCCAGGCTTTTGTGGTAGTCTCTTCTGCAGCCATAAAGATATGAGTGACAATAGCGCATTCCTGTCTCATGATTCCGTCTATTGGTTTGTGCAATAGCGCTTCCCAGAGGTCTTTCCGTAGATATAGATGTAGGACTGTACTGACCACGTTAAATACACTTATCCAAGCATTTGACTTTAAGCATGTCCACCATATATGCTTCATGTCCACCATATATGCTTCATGTCCACCATATATGCTTCATGTCCACCATATATGCTTCATATCACCTAAGTCCAAGCATGTATTAAGGTAAAAAAACCTTTTCCAACCATTTTAAATTTCTCTTCCACCAGATGTAAAAAGTGCCCCCTTGTCCTCCTGTAATGACCACACCAAGTTCCAATATGGACCACTTTAATATTTTTACGTGTTGGTCATATTCCCCCTTATGTCGCCTCTTTTCCAGAGAATAGACTCAAGAACTTTTTGAAAAGCATAGCTAAGAGCATCAGATACAGCCAATGCATTTTGGTGGAAGAGAGCCTCCCCCTTTTTCAGGAGCTGCTGATGCTGTAAAAAAAAAACAACAACACACACACATCACGACAGAATGCACTAAGGGACTTGTGTTGTGGCTTGACGAAAACTTGTCTCTCTGATGGCACTAAAGGCAGTCTCTAGAACAGGAAGAAAATGGAAATCTTCCCAACAGGACTAGAGATGTAAAATTTCCAGAAAATGCGGGGGAAAAAAAAACAGACCCAGAAAAAAATGGAAATTATTATTTATTACAGGTACTTGTATAGCGCCGTCAATTTACACAACGCTTTACATATATATTGTACATTCACATCAGTCCCTAACCCTCAAAGGGTGTACAAGCTAAGGTCTCTAATGTACATTCATACATACACATACTAGGGACAATTTAGACAGGATCCAATTAACCTACCAGCATGTCCTTGGAGTGTGGGAGGAAACTGGAGTACCCAGAGGAAACCCACACAGACAAAATGAGAACATGCAAACTCCATGCAGGTAGTGTCGTGGTTAGGGATGCACCGAAATTTCGGCCACCGAAACATACCGGCTGAAAACAGTTTCCTTTTAGTTTTTCTCAAGAAAAAAGAAACAACGTTTCCTTTAGCTCCAGGGAAAGTGACAGCTAATTCTGTGAGCTATAGTGAAGGGAAAAAAAAGCAGGCAATTGCATTTAAAAACCGGCACTGACATATAGGGGTTTATTTACTAAAGCTGGAGAGTCCAAAATCAGACTCCCTTCTGCATAGAAACCAATCAGCATCTAACCTCAGCTTGTTCAATGAAGCTTTGGCAATGAAACCTGGAAGCTGATTGGTTTCTATGCAGAAGGGAGTCAGATTTTGGACTCTCCAGCTTTAGTAAATAAACCCCATAGTGACAGCCAGTGAGAGAGTCTCTCTGCATACACTGCTCCCCTCCTTGCACACACAGCCTCCCAACCACTCCCCCTACAAAGAGGACCTGTCACTTATATTATTATACTATTGGTCCCCTATGTGATAGCAATAATATCATAAGTTAAAAAATTAAATAAAAATATACATGACAGTAGAAAAATAAAAAAATTTAAAATTGGAGCCTCCCTACCCCCAGATACGCAGACATTTCAGTTTCAGTTCAGTTTTCGGCCACATGCATTCTGAATTTTCAGCATCGGTTTCGGCACCAGAATTTTAATTTCGGTGCACCACTAGTCGTGGTTGGGGTGGAGTATTTTTACAAATTAAAATTTGTTACACTGGGAAGGTGAAATGCAGTGTATAAAAAAGTACGCTTGAAATAAAAGTACAGCTTATTCAGTAGCTAAACAAATCTTGCTTTTTAAATTTGTACCTTTTTTTATTACAAATGGAACAAGGACTGTATATGTTTAAAACACTTCAACTATACACGAGAACAGGTAACCCCCCCTTCCCTCATAATAATTTAAAAGCTTCCTGACAATTTTCAGTTATTGACAATGCTGATCAAGAAGCATATGTTGCTCAAATGAACAGCTTGATCAATGTTCTCATCGCTGTCTGTCAAGCCCCCGCTCCTCCCCCCAAGCTCTCACTGGAGCGCTGGGCTGTGGATGGGGTGAAAATGCTAAGAATCTGAACCAAATGCGGCTCCAGACTCTACGGCTGACCCCAACTTTGAAGTTGGAATCTTTCCCAAGCATGGACCAGCTGAGAGACATCAGCCAACAGCACGCTTCAGTCCACTGTCAGCTGAAAACAGGTAACAGGAGTACAGAACATACTGTACTCCTGTGATCCACAGAAGTACAGCAAAAAGAGCTTTGGCTGTACTTCTCCTTTAAATCAAAAGGGATAAGCAGACGTGGAAAAATATTAACTTAATGTGTATGAAAAATATTTTTTTCTGTCTATGTCCAAAATCGATCTTTTTTGCACATTTTCGTAGCATAATGACCACCTTCTTGGAATTCAGTGACACATTTAATTCACTGCCCAGTGACTATGCACTGCTGGGGTCACACATTTCACAGAGCCTTCCTTCTGAACTACAAAGGTGCTGAAAGTAGGACATACCACATCATATCACTGCCTGAATGCAGAAAGGTACCATGGGATATGTAGTCCTTAGAAAGATGGAAATTAAACCAAATGAATGAGCACAGGAGAAGCTGCAAAGCATGCTGGGAAACTAGGAATCTGTGGAAAGAGATGGCCAGCAGACAAACAGCACTCCTCAACACGAAAGCAGTTTGTTCCAGTAGAATTATATTGGATTGTCAAAAATTGGTATCATTTGTATTGCTACTACAATACTGATTTTATAAAATGAAAGTATATGATTATAGGTTTCCTTTAAATTGCTGAGGCAGTTTTATTGAAAAGGGTAATGACAGGTGGCAGGGCTTGGACCTTAATTCATGACTTATGGTAACAAAGTGAATATAGTTTCATTGGGGAACAAAGATGAGGCTACCTGGCTGGCAAGGTAATATTAGGCATTTAGGGTTACATCTGCTCTTAGCGTTTACTTATAAGATGATAACACTTGTTGACATAATCGCTTTAAAATTGCAAATGTAAGTTTATGAGGCTTTTTCCTGTCCAAAACATAGATTGGGGAAAAAAAGGAGAATCTGTTGGCTATGTATTATCTGGACTCAAGAGAAACTGCTCCCACACACACTCACAAATGACCCATTCTCTTTAAGACAGGTCAATGAGTTACAATGCATAAGTTGTGTTCCTTGCAGTTGTGAGCCCCGAAAAAGCAGAAGAAATACTTTAAAATCTAACAAAGCAGATTAACAGGATATGAAAGGAACCCATAGCTATCCAATGGTATCAAAGTTCAACATATCTGCAAAGAACCTCTAGTCACAACACAGCTTGAGAGCCCGAACACACATCTACATCTTATATTGTAATGAAATGCAGCTTTTTTGTTTACCACTCCTATTGTAATGAAGTTGAAAACTAATTTGTGAAGGCCTTACCTGCGCTCGTTACATGCATCACAACTGCATGCTATATCACCAGGTGCCGTATTATTAAGTGCCACGGTAGGTGCAACTGTCTGAGCTCCCACAAGCATCCTTCCTCCACCAACAGACTCCTGTTTTGAACCGCTGTTCCCCGGGGGCATGTGCAAAAGGAAATCTTGACTCTGAAAACAAGATGTTTAGTCTTAGAAAACATATATAACTGGTTTACATATATGATACAAACACCTACAATGATGTAAATCAGTGCGACCTAAGCCATGGATGGCCCAAGGATCACTTTATAAACTTCTGATCAGTTTAAGTAGCGAACATGCAGTGAGATATTCCCCCTCTGCAAATCTCTGCTTTCTTCCATCCTGACTTCTGACTCGATATCTGCATCACTAAACATAACTAGGCAAAAACTGGTAGTGCAGGATAGACATCATGCTCAGTAATGATGTGCAATGTTCAAGGACCATTGACACGCTTACCTTGCAACAGCAATGATGGTCTATAATACTGCAATTGTTTAGGGAGCTCTGTGAAAATAAATAGAAAACACCTGAAATGAAGTTTAGCGTCTAAGACACCTTTGTGTTCTACAGTATGTCCACATTTGCCAAGAACAGGACCACTGTGAATCTGGGCAGGAAAGGTGAAGAAGATAGCTACTGACCATCTCTTAAAGTGGCAGAAAAGCCACTTTGATAATTTTTACCTACATGTGAGCTTATAATAAAGCTTACCTCTGTAGGTAAAATGAGTATCTCCCAAACGTGCAGATATTTGGTTTTATTTAGAGCCGGTGCATGCGCTCTAAAGGAATGGCATTACCGTGCCGTTCTTTCAGAGTAGTGTGCCGTGTCCTGAGACTTCCATGCACATGCACAGTAGTGACGTCATCGCGGCTCGGCCATTCAAGCTGCCGGATCATAAGAACCTGGAAGGAGGACAGAGTGAAGATTAAAGCCCTATCAGTGGTGTCAATTGCGCCGAAGGAAGGCTTTGTTTTAAGGTACGTTATACATAATGTGCTAGTATACGATGCATACTACCACATTCTGCCTTGCAGGGGATTTATATTTTTTTGGATGCTGTTTACTACTGCTTTACCCCCGGTTCACATATTTTCAGCCGTGCGGGCCACGTTTTGCACGGGCAAGAGAGCCCATTCATTTGAATGGACTCCCGTGCCCGTGACACGCAGGGAAGAAGTTCCTGCCCTACTTTTGAAAACTCAGCCTGCACAGGAACCTCGTTTTCCAGTGCGGGCAGCGTGCCATTAGAACTAATGCCACCCGTCCGCGGGTCCACATTTCTCTATGCGGGTGGTGCGGCTGCACGGATTTTCGTGCGGATCCGCAGCAGAACCACCCGCATAGATGTGATCCTAGGGTTAAGGTGACGGAAAACCAACTGGTGGTGACTGTTTAGTGACACGGCTAGTATAGACTGACAAAAAGTATAACTTTTCCTAATACAGGACTTTTCATTGACTGGAAATAAACCAATGCAAGTCACACTGAGAAATGAATAAGGTGCAAATATCGGGCACACGAGCACTTTTGATAGACCGGGTATGCCTACTTTAACCCTTTTGCTGCCAGTGCTATTTCTGTCCCTTTTTGCAGACATTAAAATGCACATTTTAGGCCTAAAGATTAGTTAAAAACCCCTAAACTTTATACATTTTCTGAAGAATAACATGGTCGTAGCTACAATTTTTAATGTCAAATGATATTAGCACAACATTTTTTTAAACCCATATTTTCTGGCGTGGGGGGTTATTTTAGTGCAAAAGCAATATTTTTTAGGGGAGGGGAGTGTTAAAGTAGGACTAAAAGAAAAACACTTTTTTTTCCATTTTGGACGGTGTAAAGAAGGGTTATAAACCCTGTGGTTTTTTGCCATCTGTCCAATAGCCAAAACAGGAAGTGGAAATGAAGTCCCTCCAAACTGCAGGAATCCCTGGTTGTAACCAGAACTATATCCCCATTAGAAGATTTCCCCTCTATCACTGTTCAAGTGACAACTCAAAATTTGGGGTTTTCTTGAACTTTCCTTTTTGCTGATCACAAAAAGCAGGACAAACAGGTGGAGTCTCCCTGATAAAGGCACAGACAGCAATAAAAACAGCTGTTCTAATCCATGTAACCTCCCTGTCCATCCCATCCAAAACTAAAAATTGATCATAGTTATACTTTGTTCTTGGGCATTGCTAATGCAGCCCAGATCATACAAGGCACGTGTTCCAGGGATCAATGGACAGCCACCAGATAACCTCCATCTGGAAGCATGCGTGTAAGCTTGCGAAGTTTACACAGATGCTACAGCAGCTGGAAGTGTGTGTATAATCCTCCTCTGCTACTGCGGACATTATACTCTGGCGGCAGCAAAAGGGTTAATAACCTTCAGATCCAGATGGTATAGGTCAGGTATCTATTGGACAGCGTTTTTCAAGGGGCCAGTTACTGGCCGGCAAATGATGGCGATTAGGAGATTACAAGGGGCAGGATGTACTAACACTATGTGGACATACTAGAGTTGTGCACAGACAACCAACAGAGCTAAAATCAGCTCTTGTAAATCATATGACCAAGTAATGTTCCACATGAGGAGATTTTTTTGTGACATTACTGAGCAAAGCCCAAAAAAACCCTGCACCAGCACTTACCACTAAAGACTGGTCTTGTGTGGGATGGATATCCTCGCTCTCTACTGTCCTTCGGCAGTCTGAGCACACCCACAAGGGAAGGTGCATCTTGGCATTGGCTTTAGGAGATGTAGAAAGTGCTAGTTTGCTTGAATTTTTTGTGCTGCACTCAGAAAGTGCAAGGTCCTTGCGTTCGCTTCTACAGAGAAGGCAATGTTCTCCAGTTGTGTATGGAGCCCTCTGGCCGAGGCCAAATGTAAAGGGAGCCTGTAAAAAGTATAGAGATAAAATTAACATTCTCTGGAAAAAACTGTAACTCAAACTCCATAGAGGGCAATTTCAATACTAGCCTTTTTACATTTTTTTTTTAATTTGCTATTTAAAAAAGTTTATGGGATGCAAAATATAAATTCAAACGGACGAACGCTTAGGTGGCACAGTGAGTCAGTTTTTCGTCATGCTAACAAGGAAAGAAAACGGTTACTTGAAGGTAGGGGCAGACTGACAACTCATGGGGCCCCCGGGCAATAGGGGATCATGGGGCCCCTTTGTCCTTGCCCAACCTCAAAAAAGCCTATGAAAAAGGTACCAGGGGCATCTCATGGGGCCCCCTACTGACCCTGGGCCCTTGGGCAGTGCCCAAGTTTCCAAATGGTCAGTCCACCCCTGCCTGAAGGGATTATGCCACAAAACACATTTAAAATGATTGTAGCCTCCCTAGCGGTCTGAATATGTCCATATTTCTGTGCTCAAAGCGGTACATTTTTTTGCATGGAAATATGTAGTTTTTTTATTGTAAAAAATTTAATTCAATAATATAATCAAACCAAAAACACTGAAATTTGAAATATAGCACCAAGTTTGCACATCACTGAGCAAAGTCGCAAAATCATTTTCAGTATCTGATGACGAATTTCCCCACGAATCATTATCACTCAATTCTGCAAGTGGTTCTGATTTACTATCGCTGTTCTCTAGTTGGTCTAAAACTGCTTTTGACCTAAAGGGACACTTTTTGGACGCCATGAACATTTCTCAGTTCCAAGGTAGAAAGAACGGTAAAAATGCAGGCAGGGCGCCGGACAAAGCACCAGGAAAAAAATGTATGTGAAATGGTTTGATACAATAAAATCACATAGTAAACATTACTGTATTTAGTGAATGTCACTTTTAAAATCTTCAAATTTCCCGCACATCCCGACGTCGCAGGGAATGGAACCCGGAAGACAGATGCCGGCATCAGCCGGAGGACATTGCCGGGGACACTGCAGGGAGGATATCGCGGGAGCGCAGGACAATGTAAGTGAAGAAGAGATCCAGCAGCAGCGTTGCAGGGTATTCCTGAGTGTAGCTCGGGGTTACCGCTTGTGGTGCTGAAACTTTACCCCGAGCTACACTCGGGAATACCGCCAGGGAGGTTAAAGGCTTAAATGTTTTCTGATAAAAATAAAAGACAACATACATGTCTGTACTTACCTGCTGCATGCAGTGGTTTTGCACACAGCAGCCCGCATCCTCCTCTTCTCGGGTCCCCAGCCAGAACTCATGGCCCCTACCCTCCTGTCAGGTGCCCCCCACAGCAAGTGGCTTGCTATGGGGGCACCCGCTGCTTTGTGTGTCCATTCACACACGGAGCTGGAGCTCAGCCCTGTCCATTCTCTCTTCTCATTGGCTCACAGGCTGTGATTGACAACAGCGGGAGCCAATGGCTCCCGCTGCTGTCTCAGCCAATGAGGAGAGGGAGTCACGGGATAGCTGAGACTGCAGTGCACATCGATGGATTGAAAGGGGGCTTAGGTGAGTATTAGGGGGGACTGCTGCATACAGAAGATTTTTTACCTTCACGCATAGATTGCATGAAGGTCAAAAAAACCTTAAGCCTTTTGAACCTCTTTAAATTGTAAACCCACCTGAAACAGTATTCAATACCAGTTTGAGGCGGTACTCTATATACTGTCAAAGCACTTCACAGGTCATATTCAGTTACGTTAGATTTGACGTTTCCTTTAACCACTTGCCCTCCAGAGGATTTACCCCCCTTCCTAACCAGGACATTTTTGTGATACCGCGCTGCGCTACTTTAACTGACAATTGTGTGGTCATGCAACACTGCACCAAAATCAAATTTGTGTCCTTTTTTTTTCCACACAAATGGAGCTTTCTTTTGGTGGTATTTGGTCGCCTTTTTTTTTGTTATAAACAAAAAATGGCAGACAATGTAAAAAAAAAAACTATGTACATATATATATATATATATATATATATATATATATATATATATATATATATATATATATACACACACACACACACATATTTATTTATTTTTTTTACTATAAAACATGTCCAGTAAAAAAATGTTAAAAATCAAAATTTCGTCATAAATTTAGGCCAAAAATGAACGTTGCTATATGTATAAATCCCAATATGTGTAAATGGTGGTATATATGCTGGAATTTTTTCTCTTCTTTTTTTTTTTTAAACTACTAGTAATGACGGCGATCAGCGACTTATAGCGGGACTGAGGCAGGCATTCTGACACTGGGGGGGAACTGTCACTTAAATCACCAGTGACACTAATACACTAATGCTAATAAAAAGCACTGACACTGTACTAATGGCACTGGGCAGGAAGGGGTTAACATCTGGGGTAATCAAAGGGTTAACTATGTGCTGCGTGTGTTTTACTGTGTGCTACTTTTTCTTACTAGGGAGGCTCTGCAAAGCAATACAAAGCAGCTTGCTGGTGCTGACGGGAGAGATCTGTATTGTTTACATACCAACCCCTCCCCCGTAAGTATTCTGGGGCAATTGCTGGGTGTCGGTGGGGAATCCTCTGCTGGAACCCGGTGATTTACAGCTGTAGCTGCCAATGTCGGCGTGGGGAGTGATACAGTCAGGTCCATAAATATTGGGACATCGACACAATTCTAACATTTTTGTCTCTATACACCACCACAATGGATTTGAAATGAAACGAACAAGATGTCCTTTAACTGCAGACTGTCAGCTTTAATTTGAGGGTATTTACAGCCAAATCAGGTGAACGGTGTAGGAATTACAACAGTTTGCATATGTGCCTCCCCCTTGTTAAGGGACCAAAAGTAATGGGACAATTGGCTTCTCAGCTGTTCCATGGCCAGGTATGCGATATTCCCTCATTATCCCAATTACTATGAGCAGATAAAAGGTCACAGAGTTCATTTCAAGTTCATTTCAAGTGTGCTATTTGCATTTGTAATCTTTTGCTGTCAACTCTCAAGATGAGATCCAAAGAGCTGTCACTATCAGTGAAGCAAGCCATCATTAGGCTGAAAAAACAAAACAAACCCATCAGAGAGATAGGAAAAACATTAGGCGTGGCCAAAACAACTGTTTGGAACATTCTTAAAAAGAAGGAACGTACCGGTGAGCTCAGCAACACCAAAAGACCCGGAAGACCACGGAAAACAACTGTGGTGGATGACCGAAGAATTCTTTCCCTGGTGAAGAAAACACCCTTCACAACAGTTGGCCAGATCAAGAACACTCTCCAGGAGGTAGGTGTATGTGTGTCAAAGTCAACAATCAAGAGAAGACTTCGCCAGAGTGAATACAGAGGGTTCACCACAAGATGTAAACCATTGGTGAGCCTCAAAAACAGGAAGGCCAGATTAAAGTTTGCAAAAAGACATCTAAAAAAGCCTTCACAGTTCTGGAACAACATCCTATGGACAGATTAGACCAAGATCAACTTGTACCAGAGTGATGGGAAGAGAAGAGTATGGAGAAGGAAAGGAACTGCTCATGACCCTAAGTATACCACCTCATCAGTGAAGCATGGTGGTGGTAGTGTCATGGCGTGGGCATGTATGGCTGCCAATGCAACTGGTTCTCTTGTATTTATTGATGATGTGACTGCTGACAAAAGCAGCAGGATGAATTCTGAAGTGTTTCGGGCAATATTATCTGCTCATATTCAGCCAAACGCTTCACAACTCATTGGACGCTTCACAGTGCAGATGGACAATGACCCAAAGCATACTGCAAAAGCAACCAAAGAGTTTTTTAAGGGAAAGAAGTGGAATGTTATGCAATGGCCAAGTCAATCACCTGACCTGAATCCGATTGAGCATGCATTTCACTTGCTGAAGACAAAACTGAAGGGAAAATGCCCCAAGAACAAGCAGGAACTGAAGACAGTTGCAGTATGGGCCTGGCTGAGCATCACCAGGGATGAAACCCAGCGTCTGGTGATGTCTATGCGTTCCAGACTTCAGGATGTAATTGACTGCAAAGAATTTGCAACCAAGTATTAAAAAGTGAAAGTTTGATTTATGATTATTATTCTGTCCCATTACTTTTGGTCCTTTAACAAGTGGGAGGCACATATGCAAACTGTTGTAATTCCTACACCGTTCACCTGATTTGGATGTAAATACCCTCAAATTAAAGCTGACAGTCTGCAGTTAAAGCACATCTTATTCGTTTCATTTCAAATGCATTGTGGTGGTGTATAGAGCCAAAAATGTTAGAATTGTGTCGATGTCCCAATATTTATGGACCTGACTGTACATACATATATATACACAGGTGAAACTCAAAAACTTAAAATATCATGCAAAAGTTCATTTATTTCAGTAATGCAACTTAAAAGGCGACACTAATATATGAGATCGACTCATTATATGCAAAGCAAGATAGTTCAAGCCGTGATTTGTCATACTTGTGATGACTATGGCTTACAACCCCAAATCCACAATCTCAGAAAGTTAGAATATTGTGAAAAGGTGCAATATTCTCGGCTCAAAGTGTCCCACTCTAACCAGCTAATTAAGCCATAAAACCTGCAAAGGGTTCCTGAGCCTTTAAATGGTCTCTCAGTCTGGTTCAGTAGGAATCACAATCATGGGAAAGACTGCTGACCTGACAGTTGTGCAGAAAACCATCATTGACACCCTTCATAAGGAGGGAAAGCCTCAAAAGGTAATTGCAAAAGAAGTTGGATGTTCCCAAAGTGCTGTATCAAAGCACATTAATAGAAAGTTATGTGGAAGGGAAAAGTGTGGAAGAAAAAGGTGCACAAGCAGCAGGGATGACCACAGCCTGGAAAGGATTGTCAGGAAAAGGCCATTCAAAAGTGTTGGGGACTTTCACAAGGAGTGGACTGAGGTTGGAGTCAGTGCATCAAGAGCCACCACACACAGACGGATCCTGGACATGGGCTTCAAATGTCGTATTCCTCTTGTCAAGCAGCTCCTGAACAACAAACAATGTCAAAAGAGTCTTACCTGAGCTAAAGAAAAACAGACCTGGTCTGTTGCTCAGTGGTCCAAAGTCCTCTTTTCTGATGAGAGCAACTTTTGCATCTCATTTGGAAACCAAGGACCCAGAGTATGGAGGAAGAATGGAGAGGCACACACTGCAAGATGCTTGAAGTCCAGTGTGAAGTTTCCACAGTCTGTGTTGATTTGGGGAGCCATGTCATCTGCTGGTGTTTGTCCACTGTGCTTTATTAAGTCCAGGGTCAACGCAGCCGTCTACCAGGAGATTTTGGAGCACTTCATGCTTCCTTCCGCAGATGAGCTTTATGGGGATGCTGACTCCATTTTCCAGCAGGACTTGGCACCTGCCCACACTGCCAAAAGCACCAAAACCTGGTTCAATGACCATGGGATTACTGTGCTTGATTGGCCAGCAAACTCGCCTGACCTGAACCCCATAAAGAATCTATGGGGCATTGCCAAGAGAAACATGAGACCGAACAATGCAGAAGAGCTGAAGGCCGCTACTGAAGCATCCTGGTCTTCCATAACACCTCAGCAGTGCCACAGGCTGATAGCTTCCATGCCACGCCACATTGAGGCAGTAATTGCTGCAAAAGGGGCCCAAACCATGTACATATGCATGCTTATACTTTTCAGAGGTCCGATATTGTGCTATGTACAATCCTTGTGTTATTGATTGCATGTAATATTCTAATTTTCTGAGATTGTGGATTTTCATGAGCTGTAAGCCACAATTATGACAAATCACAGCTTTAACTATCTTGCTTTGCATGTAATGAGTCTATCTCATATATTAGTTTCACCTTTTAAGTTGCATTACTGAAATAAATGAACTTTGGCACGGTATTCTAATTTTTCAAGTTTCACCTGTGTGTGTGTGGGTATATATATATATATATATATATATATATATATACACACACACACATACATACACACACACATACACAGTATGTATATATACATACATACACACATGTACCTCCGGGATGTTTCGTATTGCGAAAAATTCATAAACCGAAATGTGGTTTCCCATAGGAATGTATTGAAAACCAATTAATCCATTCTGGAGGTCAGAAAAGAGTAAAAAAAAAAAAAAAAAAAAAAAGTTGCTGTCACTATAGGACAGCGCCGGTTTTTAAATGTAATTACCAGGTTTTTTTTTCTTCACTATAGCTCAGAGACTCAGCTGTCACTCTCCCCCCAGCTAAAAGAACGTTAGTTT
Organism: Staurois parvus; assembly: GCF_062004578.1. NCBI lineage: Eukaryota > Metazoa > Chordata > Amphibia > Anura > Ranidae > Staurois > Staurois parvus. The sequence continues at coordinate 1,765,226 of NW_028318360.1, read as the reverse complement.
CCGTTTAGTTTATTTACAAGTTAAAAAAAACAATGTTTCCTTTTAGTTTGTTTCCGAAGATAAAAAAAAAAAACAAAGTATCCTTTAGCTCTTTGGAAAGTGACAGCTAACTCTGTGAGCTATAGAGAAGGGAAAAAAAAACCCCAGAAATTTCATTTAAAAATCGTCACCAACATACGCTTCGTATTGCAAAACAAAATTGTAAACCGAGGCATTATTTTCAATGGATTTTCATTTGTAAACTGAAAATTACATTAACAGAGGTGTTCGTAAAACAAGGTACACGTGTGTGTGTGTGTACACACACACACACACACACACACATACAGTTGTGTCCAAAATTATTCAACCCCCACTGAAATTGAGTGTTTTGGCCAGTTTGACATTGCTTTTGATCATTCAGTCATCTTGCTTACATTTACATTAAAGAGGCACTTGTAGGTCAGACAAATATAACATAACAGTTATAATGAAATAACCACAAATGTCTTTTCTGTGCTCACAGCATTATCAGTTTTATTCAACCCCCAAGTGACATTCAATCTTAGTACTTAGTACAGCATCCTTTTACAGTTATAACAGCTTTTAAACGTGAAGCATAGCTTGACACAAGTGTCTTGCAGCGATCTACGGGTATCTTCGCCCATTCTTCATGGGCAAAGGCCTCCAGTTCAGTCACATTCTTAGGCTTGCGCACTGCAACTGCTTTCTTTAAGTCCCACCAGAGGTTCTCAATCGGATTTAAGTCTGGTGACTGCGATGGCCACTCCAAAATGTTCCAGCCTTTCCTCTGCAACCATGCTCTAGTGGACTTGGAGGTATGCTTGGGATCATTGTCCTGTTGAAAGGTCCAACGTCTCCCAAGCCTCAGGTGTGTGACGGACTGCATCACGTTTCCATCCAATATCTCCTGGTACTGAAGAGAATTCATGGTACCTTGCACACGCTGAAGCTTCCCTGTACCTGCAGAAGCAAAACAGCCCCAAAGCATGATTGACCCTCCACCATGCTTCACAGTAGGCAAGGTGTTCTTTTCATCATAGGCCTTGTTCTTCCTCCTCCAAACATAGCGTTGATCCATGGGCCCAAACAGTTCTAATTTTGTTTCATCAGTCCACAGAACACTATCCCACAACTTTTGTGGTTTGTCCACATGGCTTTTGGCATACTGCAGTCGACTCTTCTTATTCTTTGGAGACAGCAAGGGGGTACGCCTGGGAGTTCTGGCACGGAGGCCTTCATTACGCAGTGTGCGTCTTATTGTCTGGGCTGAAACTTCTGTACCCACATCTGACAAATCTTTTCTCAGTTCCTCAGCAGTCACACGGGGACTTCTCTCCACTCTACGCTTCAGGTAGCGCACAGCAGTCGAAGTCAGCATCTTCTTTCTGCCACGACCAGGTAGCGTTTCAACAGTGCCCTTTGCCTTGAATTTGCGAATGATGCTTCCTAAGGTGTCTCTTGGTATGTTTAACATCTTTGCAATCTTCTTATAGCCATTGCCCTTCCTGTGAAGAGAAATCACCTCTTCTCTTGTCTTCCTGGACCATTCTCTTGCCTTCACCATGTTTGTAACCACACCAGTAAATGTCTAGAAGGAGCTGAGTATCACAGTCATTTTAAAGCTGCCTAATTGGTGCTTATTATGCTTGATTGCTGCTCGGTGACATCCACAGGTGTTTTCAATACCTGATGGAAAGCACCTGTATGAACCTCTGTTCTTCAGAGTGGTAGTCTTTAAGGGGTTGAATAATTGTGGCAATGAAGAAACCACATAAGAACCATTTACTACTGTATTACATAAACAATTGATGTCATTTTAGTTGCATTTGGGTAGTTACAACGTCCTTGTAGGATTTGATTCTGAATACAATTCCAAATGTACACTATAGTCCCTAAACCCCTTTACAGCATTGGGGGTTGAATAATTTTGGACACAACTGTATATATATATATATATATATATATATATATATATATATATATACACACATATATACACACACACACACACACACACACACACACACACACACATACATACATATATACACGCACACATACACACAGTAGCTCTGCTATAGGGCGGTCGGGAAACGGTTAAAGAAGCAATTGCATTTTACAGAGCTGTATCACACTAGAAACTCTGCATCAGAATCACCATGGTGCAACTGACCTTCTCCAATGGGAGTTGCTCCCTCTTTGGCAAAATATTGAACACTTAACTCGCAAGTGAGGGAGCAGCAAAGTAGTAACAATTTACTGGTATGGCCAGTGAGAAGAAGCCAACTGGTTTCTTATTGAGTCTGTTGCTACTGGAGAAGATTAATTTACTAAAACAGGAGAGTGAAAAATCTGGTGCAGCTTTCAGGTTTTATTGTCAAAGCATAAATGAACAAGCTGAAGTTAGAAGCTGATGGGCCACCATGCACATCTGCACCGGCTTTAGTAAATCAAGTTGGTTATGTGCCATTGTGGTGACTTCTGAAATCTTGTTCTATGACTAGCTGATAATTTCCTGACTATTGTATCCACAGCCATCCTTGGGCTCCAAGCCTGTACTTGACGGCTCCCACAGAACACAGTAGCAATTTCGGCAACTATATCTTTTTTCCACAGACAGGTTTATATGTATGCAGTGCCACTCATAGCTGTAACCCAAAGTACAAGGAATAATCAATCTGTGTAATATGCATAGTTTACCATTGACTGTTTGTCCACATAACAGACTGACTGAAACAACTGGGATGTTTGCCTTGAAGTCCACAGGCAATATCTGACCTTGTTTAGTTCCCTGAATTGTCTGCAACCAGCTAAATTTACTGCAGGTGCTCAGTCACACGTTGTTTAAATACTAAAACGGTGAAGGCTGGAATAAGTAGATATGCTGCACTGCAAGTGTATGATTAATGTTTACATACGGCAACTTTTGCTGCATATTAAATAAGGCTGCTTATGCAGGCCATAGACGGGGAGAAAACTGGATGGTTTTTTAACAAAAAAACTAAAAATCGTTCGTTCAATAGGCCGACGTTACCACCAACAGTAAAATAAATCGGCCGATTTTCTTCCCGTCTACGGCCGGCATTTAATCCCTGAAGAGAGCCCAGCTATTATATTTGACATTAAAAAGTATTGCGGTTGCAAGATTGTATCTGTTTGTATCCATTTTGGATACAGATGGTTTTTTTCGGATAAAAATAGATACTTTTTAATGTCAAATATAATAGCGGACTGGAATTCTTCTTCTCCCTCTCCCTCTTCTTCCTCGTCTTCTTCTTCCTCCTCCTCGTCTTCTTCCTCCTCGTCGTCGTCTTTTTATTTTTCTTGCAGGTCATGGCTCATGCGCAGATTTTTTTATTGGTAAAAAGATCGGCCGATTTGCCCATCATTGCCGCGAAAATCGGCCGATCTGCAAAATCGGACGATTTTTTTCCAACTTTACCGATCCAAAAAATCTGACAAAATCCAGAAAATCAGCCGATTTTCGACCCATCTATGGCCTGCATTAGTTCCACAACCTTAGGAAAATGAGTTGCCATACTAACATATATAACATAAAAGGACCATGAATCACAGGTTTTTAATTGCAGTGGAATGGCATACAAGCTGTGAATACTGATCACCAAGGAAAGAAATCTTTTGAAAGACTCCGCCTGCTCACAATGGCTAAAAGAAACCCCTGCTCAAAGCTCCGGTAAGAGGTCCCCTTTATCCTTTTTTGCTAAACCTTTGACATAATCACCTCTAAAAAGGTAAATCTGCCTTTGAGCAGTACACCGCTCAAACACTCCCTCCTCTACCTTCACCATAATAACAAACATGTTTATACGCACAGTAGGTCATCCTTATATCTGACTAATGAAGGTCTCAACAACTTAAAGCTGGGAACACCGTGGTCGAAAATCAGCCAGTTCAGAAGGTACCAGACTTTCGGTCAGTGTACAGCAGTGGGCCTGACAGTAGCTGGCCAAATGACCAGCTTTCCCTGGAACATGCTGGAAAATCAGCACTTGTAGCCAATGGCTGTAAGCCCTGATCAGAGTATTCTGGCGGGGGGTGATTGAGTCTCCCTGTCAGAATACAAAGACACAGCGGAGGAGATCGCCACACCAATAAAAAAAAAAAAACTGCAATGCGTGTTGGGCTACCCACAGGCATAAGACAGACGCTTGGAAAACCAGGTGACACCCATATTCCTAAAAATGTTACTAGCATAAAAAATCATGGATAACAGTCTCCAAAAACTGAATCTGTGCAATGTATTTTTCTGCATGTTTTATTTTCAACCTTAAAAAAAGTATAAGGATCAATGCATATGTATGAGTGGCATGTATGGTGAAGGTTGTATATTACTGCACATTGCCACAACGCACTGAAACGTGCAAACTGCAAAATAACCCCATTGTGTCCGGCCAAAATAGCATTTTTTGCTAGAACATTAAAGCAGATCTTCGCCCACCCAAGAGAACTGACCACGCTGTGCTCTCCTTCCTAGTGTGGTAAGTTTTTAATAAGAAAGCAAATGGACTGGCAAGAACACCAGGGATTTCACACAAAGAAAGCAATACAAAGAGCAGGAAACTTTTTTTATACAGGAATATGAAATATTGGCTATACATTTTCTTCAAAGCAGAACTTCACACAGAAGTTCCGATTGCATCCTCTCCCCTCCACGGCCACCTTTGGCACTTTTTGGAGGGGAGCAGGTACCTGGTTTTGACAGGTACCCGCTCCCACTTCTGTGTCAGATCACCACAGGCAACTTTCTTCCCCTCCTCCTTACCCCCGCAGCCTTCTGGTCCCAGAAGACTGCGGGACCATTCACAAAGCACAGCACAGCTCGAGCATGCTCAGTGGGAATTTGACAGTGAAGTCGGAAGGCTTCACTGCTGGTTCCTTTACCCAAGATGCCGACGCCTGCACCCGAAACCGACTGAAGAATCGGCTCAGGTGTGGACATTGCTGAACCCCTGGACAGGCAAGTGTCTTTATATTAAAACTCAGCAGCTACAGTATCTGTAGTTGCTGAGTTTTAATTTTTTTGAGGAGAGACAGCTGCTCGTCTAACCTATTTTCAGGATGCTCTGGTCTAATCATGCAATCCCACTTTCCTGTGTCAGAAAGCAGTGGCAGCAGGAGAGAGGAGGGAGCGCAGACAATGAATGGTCCATAGTAAGCCTATGGGTGAAGTCATCACTTCCAGGCATTGCCAGCCTGTTGCCAAGCACTACATATTATTTGATTTGTTGATTCGGACAATAAAAAAAGAAAGTATTCACAAAACCTGTATACTTTCCCTTTAAAAGGTAAAAAAAAAAAAATCTTTCATAATATCCATATGTATCTCCTGTGTATAGAAATCTTTCATTCAGAACAATCTTTGCAAAAGGGAAATGGATACCATTGTCTAATGGCGGTGCACATGGTTGAATCTACAAGAAGTTTTGAGTGTCGACCTAATGTTGTAGGGGAACCAACCTTCAGGTGGTCCAGTATGATGCTGAACAAATAGCCAGAAAGAAGCACCTACAAGATTCTGCTCTGGGTGGAAACACTGAAATCTATGTTTTAGAAGAAGCAGGAAAAAAAAAGCGCTCAAACCAAGAAAAAAAAGCTATGGGGAAAATGATTCCTCATGTTCTATTCTCCAGTGAAAAAACAGAAAATTAAAGTTTCCTGAACACAGAAAAAAAAAACGTTAAGATTATTTATCTTACTAGTCCTCTAGCAGATGGATTGGTTTTCTTTCCTTTACATTCACCTGATGATTCTGCCAGTAACACACTTCCAGTCCTTGGGTGAGCATACGCAGTCTGTTTTAGAGGCTTTTTTGTGCGTTTGTTTGCATGTTTCTTACTTTTGGTGGTAAGTCTCCATGTCAGATTAAAATAGTACAGTGGTTGAGATCGCTGTACTAACATTGGTTGTGTTGGTATGACAATCTGTTGGTTTTTTCATTCAGTACTCTGAGTTGAGTGAAAAAAAAAAAACTGAAGTGTACATACTCAGCTTTATGTAGGACAACCAGCAGCTGCCAAGATTCATTGTAATAAGCAGAGGTAGAAAGCACAGGATGTTATCTGGCCAAATGATTTCTGACGGGATTAAAAGGTATTGTTGCCATATACCGAACAAGAAAACTCTTTCAGTGATATACAGACTAAAAGTGAACAATTTATACCTGTATTGCAATTACAAACTGTGACAGTGGTTGTGGGGAGAGGATCCCCCGCCCGCTGTGACAGGGAGGGGGAGAATCAGGGGGAGAAGGTGCAGATGCTGGAACATGTTACACCCTAAAAATGGGTGTAATATGTAACAAGTTCCAAAGGTGAACTTACCCTTTAACATACAATAGATTGGACAAGCTTCTAGATCTTTAACCTTGACAGTACATTACAAAGGGTAAACCCTTGTAAGTACCCTATTGTCCTGCAAACTGCTGCTTCTTGTCAAAATCCTCCTTCCATTGTCCCCTTCCAAGCTACTGGACATTGCCTCAAGAAATTGTCCTGACACTTCACAATGGCAGAGGCAGATGTTAATTCATACAAACACAGGAATATAGCTGCTCCAGGGAATTACCTGACAGTTATGAAGGCGGCATGAGGGAGCAGGTTCCAGCACTTGCAACTAGAGATGAGCGAATCGAACCAGGCGAAGTGGAATTCGATTCGAATTTCAGGAAAAATTCGATTTGCGTCGAATCCGAATATTAGCCTACTTCGGGTGCGCGAATCGGATTTTTCCCGATCAGCCGGCAAAAGTGTCCCTGCAGAGAGCTCCGCTATTTCTGACAGTTCCTTCACATGTACAGCGGTTGAAACATTGTATCTATTTGTTTCCATTTAGGATACAGATGTTTTTATTCGGAAACAGATACAATGTTTCAACCGCTATAAATGTGAAAGTCAGAGAACTGTCAGAAATAGAGGAGCTCTGCAGATACACTTTTTGCCGGTTTGGAATTATTCTTATTTTCATCCTACTTCTTCTTCTTCTTCTTCATCCTCATCCTCAGAAGAAGAAGAAGAGGATGAAGAAGAAGAAGTAGGATGAAAATAAGAAGAATTCCAAGCCGGCAAAAAGTGTATCTGCAGAGCTCCTCTAAGTGTATCTGCAGAATAGAGGAGCTCTGCAGATACACTTTTTGCCGGCTTGGAATTCTTCTTATTTTCATCCTACTTCTTCTTCTTCTTCCTCTTCATCCTCATCCTCTTCTTCTTCTTCTGAGGATGAGGATGAAGAAGAAGAAGAAGTAGGATGAAAATAAGAAGAATTCCAAGCCGGCAAAAAGTGTATCTGCAGAGCTCCTCTAAGTGTATCTGCAGAATAGAGGAGCTCTGCAGATACACTTTTTGCCGGCTTGGAATTCTTCTTATTTTCATCCTTCTTCTTCTTCCTCTTCATCCTCATCCTCTTCTTCTTCTGAGGATGAGGATGAGGATGAAGAAGAAGAAGTAGGATGAAAATAAGAAGAATTCCAAGCCGGCAAAAAGTGTATCTGCAGAGCTCCGCTAAGTGTATCTGCAGAGCTCCGCTATTTCTGACAGTTCTGTGACATTCCCTCCATACAGCGGTTGAAACATTGTATCTATTTGTTTCCATTTATGGAAACAAATAGATACAGTGTTTCAACCGCTGTATGGAGGGAATGTCACAGAACTGTCAGAAATAGCCTATTTCTGACAGTTCTGTGACATTCACTCCATACAGCGGTTTCAACCGCTGTATGGAGGGAATGTCACAGAACTGTCAGAAATAGCCTATTTCTGACAGTTCTGTGACATTCCCTCCATACAGCGGTTGAAACATTGTATCTATTTGTTTCCTTCTCCTTCTTCTCATCCTTCTCCTTCTCCTTCTTCTCATCCTTCTCCTTCTTCTCATCCTTCTCCTTCTTCTCATCCTTCTCCTTCTCCTTCTTCTTCTTCTTCTCATCCTTCTCCTTCTTCTTCTCATCCTTCTCCTTCTTCTTCTCATCCTTCTCCTTCTTCTCATCCTTCTCCTTCTTCTCATCCTTCTCCTTCTTCTTCTCATCCTTCTTCTTCTCATCCTTCTCCTTCTTCTCATCCTTCTTCTTCTTCTCATCCTTCTTCTCCTTCTTCTTCTTCTCATCCTTCTCCTTCTTCTCATCCTTCTCCTTCTTCTCATCCTTCTTCTTCTCATCCTTCTCCTTCTTCTTCTCATCCTTCTCCTTCTTCTTCTCATCCTTCTTCTTCTTCTTCTCATCCTTCTTCTTCTTCTTCTCATCCTTCTTCTTCTTCTTCTCATCCTTCTTCTTCTTCTTCTCATCCTTCTCCTTCTTCTCATCCTTCTCCTTCTTCTCATCCTTCTCCTTCTTCTCATCCTTCTCCTTCTTCTCATCCTTCTCCTTCTTCTCATCCTTCTCCTTCTTCTCATCCTTCTCCTTCTTCTCATCCTTCTCCTTCTTCTCATCCTTCTCCTCCTTCTCATCCTTCTCCTCCTTCTCATCCTTCTCCTCCTTCTCATCCTTCTCATCCTTCTCATCCTTCTCCTTCTTCTCATCCTTCTCCTTCTCCTTCTTCTCATCCTTCTCCTTCTTCTTCTCATCCTTCTCCTTCTCCTTGTCCTTCCTCATCTCCAAGGGCATTTAAATTAAAGGTACAGTGTTCTGCACTAATTTAAAGGCTCTCTGAAGCCTAGAAACCCTTTTAATAAGTTAAATTCGTAGCGAATTAATTCGCATCGAATCGAATTTCTTCCTCAAATTCGGCGAATCAGCCGAATCGAATTTTTGAATAATTCGCTCATCTCTACTTGCAACCTTACAAGATCGATTTCTGTACAACCAGCCTGCCCATAGATAGATCGAAATTTAGCCAGGTCCTTCTGAACCGGCCAAATTTCAAATCCATCTAAGGTCAGCTTAAGAAATTTTCAACTTAGTGTACACAGGCTTCAAAATTCAAATTCAAAATGTAAAAAATGCATTCCATATCCGATAAATACGCTTCAAAATTCTTGTCAGAAGTGGGATATCAAGGCTTTCATACACTAGTCCATACACAGCTGTAAAATGTATTGATTTTTTGAAATGTATTTTTTTTTTTATGATTTGGACAGTGGTGGGAAAAAAATAAAAATCACCTCTCAGATTTTTCTGCCTTTTCTTCATTTTCAATTTAGTAAAAAGGCCTTTTTCCAGGACAGGAAGTAGGGGAAATCTCCCCAACAGCAACACAAGTTAACCACTTCCCGTCCGGACCATTCATATAAATGGCCGGATAGGAGCATTGCAGGAACGGGTGGCTGTTTATCCGTCCCTGGGAGCGCGCGGCACCGTGATTAGGTGCCTGCTGTGTCCGGAGGACACAGCGGAACACCGATCGCTGTACGGGACCTCTGTGTGAGGTCCCGATCATGTGATCACTGATTGGCAAATCAGTGATCACATGAATAGTAGTAAGCAAGATGTCACTTCTGATATCATTGCTTACTACTAGTGAAATCTGTAAATGATCACAGAGGTCAGATGGTACAAGGCTAAACATAACAGCCTTGTACCATGTGACAAGCTGTGACCAATCACAGCTCACACAGTATTTCTCAATGGCTGCAAGAATGCAGCCAGAGAGGAGAAATGATTGATTTTACAGCCTCTATGAGTGTAAAAACAATAAGTGTAAAAGAAAGAAAAAAAAATCTTCATCACCCCCCACAAGTAGTACAGTGTCACTGTGGTGGCACTGTACTGCTAGGGTGACAGTATGTTAAAAAAAACATACATAACAATATAAAAAAATTTAAATGTAAAAAATTTTTTTTCAATTATAATTTTGGTTATAAACTAATTTGGGTTTTTTTTTTTACTAAAAAGATAGCTGAATACAGTTTGGTCAAGATTTATGAAGAAAGATTATTTGCAAAATTTAATAAGAAAAACACTTTTATTTTCAAAATGTTTGGACTTTTTCATTTATATAGCAAAAAAATAAAAATCCCAGTGGTGAATAAATACCACCAAAATAAAGTTTTATCTGTCTCAAAAAATGCTAAAAAATTCATATGGGTACAGTGTTGCATGACCGCGCAATTGTCATTCAAAGTGTGACAGCGCTGAAAGCTTAAAATTGGCCTGAACAGGAAGGGGGTGAAAGTGTCCAGACTTGAAGTGGTTAAAAATAAAAAAAGGTTTTAAATATAAGTAGAGAAAGGCTAGAAACTGTCAGATTTTCATCGTCTATTTCCCTGTTGCAGATTTTTCCTCACTTGCTGACTGGTAAACTGTTGTATCCAGAGCAAGGGGAGGTCTTTTTAACAGAGCTCCAGATAGCAGTAAAACCTAAGATGGTTACATAGTAAGTCTAGTTCTTCCTGATCCCCCGAGAGCCAATCGGATATTCCCTGGATCAACTTTACCTATAAATGTTAGTATCCAGTTATATTCTGTGTATCTAAGAAAGAATCCAGGACTTTTGTAACGCAATCCACTGAGCTGGCCAGAACTCTTGAGGGAGTCTATTCCACATTTTCACAGCTCTTACTGTGAAGAAACCTTTCCGTGTTTGGAGATTACATTGCTTTTCCTCCAGACGTACTGTAGAGTGCCCCCTTGTCCTCTGTGATGACCTCAGGGTGAATAGCTCTACACCGAGTTCACTATATGAACCACTGATGTATTTATACATGGAGATCATATCCCCCCTTATGTATTATACATGTTGATCATATCCCCCCTTAATCTCCTCTTCTCAAGAGAGAATAAATTCAGTTCCTCTAATCTTTCCTCATAGCTGAGCTCCTCCATGCCTCTTATCAGTTTGGTTGACCTTCTCTGCACTTTCTCCAGTTCCCCAATGTTCTTTCTGTAAAATGGTGCACAAAACTGAACTGCATATTCCAGATGAGGGATAACTACTGATTTGTACCGGGGTTATATGATATCTCTCTCTCTGGAGTCTATACCTTTTTTAACCACCTCCCGCCCGCCATACAGTAATATGACGGACCCAAGGTGGTTCTCTCATTCTGCGAGGACGTCATATGACGTCCTCCCATTTTCACCACGCATGCGCGGCTCAGGGAGTGCGCAGCGCGGCGATCCGCGGTGTGCTGTGTCCCTCGGACGCAGCGGATCACTGATCACGGAAAGAGCCGAAGATGTCGGCTTGGTCATGTGATCAGCTGTGTCCAATCACAGCTGATCACATGTAAACAGGGAAATGCCGGTTATCGGCATTTCTCTCCTCTCGAGCTGTCACGCTGACAGCTCGAGGAGAGCAGGTAATCGGCTTTCCGCGGAGGGGACATGTACACTGATCATCAGGGCACTGATGATCAGTGTAGCCCCAGCAGCACCACCTGTCAGTGTCAATCAGTGCCTTGTGTCAGTGCTCATCAGTGCCTCGTGCCAGTGCCCGTCAGTGCCACATCAGTGCCTACCAGTGCACATCAATGCCACATATCAGTTCCCATCTGAGCTGCCTCTCAGTGCCGCCTATCAGTGCCAGTCAGTGCCGCCTTTCAGTGCCCAGTGATGCCTGTCAATGCCCATCAGTGCCACCTAGCAATGCCTCCTCATCAGTGCCCATCCGTGCCACCTATCAGTGTCCATCAGTGCAGCCTATCAGTTCCCATCACTGCAGCCTCATTAGCGCATATCAGTGAAGGAGAAAAATCACTTATTTACAAAATTTGCAGTGGTTTTTGGTTTGTTTAAGAAAAAATAAAAAACCCAGGAGGTGATTAAATACCACCAAAATAAAGCTCTATCTGTCACAAAAAAATGATAAAAATTTCATATGGATACAGTGTTGCATGCCAATTGTCAAAGTGCGACAGTGCTGAAAGCTGGAAATTGTCCTGCGCAGGAAGGGGGTATAAGTGCCCTGTAGGCTAGCGGTTAATAGAGAGGATTTTAGAAACTGCAGCTTGGCATTGCATGCCATTATTAAGCTTGTGATCTACCAGAACTCCCAGATCCTTCTCCACCATTGATTCTTCCAGTTGTACCCCCCCCTAGTATGTATGATGCATGCATATTCTTAGCCCCCAAATGCATAACATTACATGCTTGGTGTCATCTGCAAAGACTGAAATGGGATTTATAATCCCAGACCCTATATCAATTTTAAATATATTAAAAAGTAAGGATCCCAACACTGAACCTTGGGGTACACCACTGACAACACTAGACCATTCAGAGTATGAATCATTAACCACTACTCTTTGAATACCATCTTTTAGCCAGTTTTCTATCCATTTACATACGGATTATTCCAAGCCTGTAGACTTTACCTACACATTAGCCGTGTGTGGGGAACTGTGTCAAACGCTTTTGCAAAATCCAAGCACACCACATCTACCGTCACCCCTCTGTCCAAGCATACCACGTTCACCGCCACCCCTCCGTCCAAGCATACCACGTTCACCGCCACCCCTCCGTCCAAGCATACCACGTTCACCGCCACCCCTCCAAGGTCCTCCTGTCCAAGGTTTTGCTCACCCCCTCATAAAAAGAAATCAGATTTTGATGGGTTCTAACCTTCCCCCAGTCCATCCGCCCTGCATACAAAAAGACAAAGTGTTCACGTTTCTAAACTGTATATTAATCACTGGAGCTTCCTTTTAAATTTGGTCACACCACTTTTTGTAGTCAAATCTATGGAGATAGTCTATTGCAAAGATATACTCCTATTTACTTCATCCGGCTACACCTTAGGTCTTGTTGAATCCCCATCTCAACCTTTTCTCCCAAGAAAAATGCTTACCTGTGGGACGCCTGTGAAATCCGAACTGAGTGGCCCATCTGAGAAAGGGGTACCATTTAATGCAATCTGAAAGAAAGATAAAAATTAACTTTAATACTAACAAATCCAAATAGACCAGCAAATCAGCAGCAATTCCAGAAATAAATACATCTATTCATTTGTTTTAAACTATGTAGAGAAGTCATTTAATTATATGAGATGATAAATGCAGATTTGCCTTTAGCTCTTCTTGTCCTAGGCTATAGAGTCAAGCAAGAAACTGCTTTTCATATGTGTTCTTGTACCATTTCATACACTTCACCAACAAGGATGAGTTTTGGCATTCACGGATCCTGGTTCGAAGCCACCAGGAAGTGGTCACAATATTGAACTAATCAACTGCGACCGAGGCATTCACTGCCCCAACTGCATGTATACACACACTACGCGCAGCTGCGGAGAAGGAAATGACTAGACTGCAGATGACTGGATCTCTATTGGTGACCAATTCTCGGCAGGATTGCTCACATGGGTTCAGACTCTACCCCAAACATTCCCAAGCTTCCACCTACTTAACAAAAAATAAGTCTGGCTTTATTTACATAACCCTTGGCATTACAATAGCAATTAAAAAGCAATGTCCACAAAATTCAATCACATAGCAGTTTTCTTGACATCACTGTCTGGTCCATGCATCGTTTGAGTGCAAATTGTATTCTGGAGCAATTCTTCTCAGACTGCTTGGACAGAATTTACTTCTAGGGCTGAAACAACTAATCAACATAATCGATTATGAAAAAAGTTGGCAATGATTTTCAGAATCTATTAGCTGGTCAGCCAATTCGTTGGGCTGCTAACAAAATGCATTATTTGTTTACATATCAGAAAATACATTGACGCATATACAGCTCAGTACACCATCTGAGCTGTGGGGGGGTGAATCTCCCTCTCAGAATACAAAGACACAGTGAGGAGGGATCGCTGCACTAACATCTCTTAGTTAGTACAGCAATCTCTCAGTTATTTTTACATTCAGTCCGCTGGGTCCAATGTGTGTACCACGCTTAAGTGACAACAGGCGCAGGTAGCTTATATCAAGCCACCTACCTATGACAAAGGATGTCATGCGTAATATTATATTACAATCATGTCTGCAAATCTGCAAAACAGCATTTTAAGTCTTCCTAATCACTTCAGCTCTGGAAGATTTTACCCCCTTTATGACCAGGCCATTTTTTGCTATGTTGCAATGCGCTACTTTACTAGTAATTGTGCAATCATGCCACAATGTACCCAAACAAAATTAACTTTTTTCCCCACACAAACAGAGCTTTCTTTTGGTTGTATTTGATCACCATTGGGTTTCTTTAAAAAAAATTTTTGCAATATAAACAAAAACAAGACACGTTTTGAAAAATTTTATTGACTATAAAATTTACTTAAAAAAAAAAGTTCTTCATAAAATTTTGGCCAAAAAGTATGCTACTATACAGTGAAGGAAATAAGTATTTGATCCCCTGCTGATTTTGAATGTTTGCCCACTCACAAAGAAATGATCAGTCTAAAAATCGAATGGTAGGTGTATTGTAACACTGAGACAGAATAGCAACAAAAAAATCAAAAGAAATGCATGTCTAACAAATTATACACTAATTTGCATGTTCATGAGGGAAATAAGTATTTGATCCCCTATCATTCAGCAGGATTTCTGGCTACCAGGTGTCTTTCACACAGGTGACAGGCTGAGATTAGAAGCAGTCTCTAATCTCATTTTGTTACCTGTATACAAGACACCTGTCCACAGGAGCAATCAAACAATCAGATTCCAAACTCTCCACCATGGCAATGACCAAAGAGCTGACCAAGGATGTCAGGGACAAGATTGTAGACCTACACAAGGATGGACTGGGCTACAAAACTATCGCCAAGCAGCTTGGTGAGAAGGTTACAAAAGTTGGTGCAATCATTCGCAAATGGAAGAAACACAAAACAACTGTCAGTCTCCCTAGGTCTGGTGCACCATGCAAGATCGCACCTCGTGATCTTGAAGACATTACAGGGTTTAATAGACAGTACAAACAGGTAGAACAGTGCTTCAGAAAGCATTGGCCCATTTTATGTAAAGACCCCACACTGAAAGCCATACTTCCCACGAGACCATCATTTGTCTACAGAAGAGCCCCTGCCCTGAGAACTAAACTGGTACACAATATTCCCAATCCCCCTAAGAAACTATCTTTTTTTCCAACTAGGAGGGTTTTATAGGTGTGGGAAGTGTGGCCCATGTAGGTCAACTTCACACATGCTTAAGAAAGTTACCACTTTTATGTCCCACCAAACTTACAAACAGTATACCACTAAACCTTTCATTACCTACAATCTAAATAGGTTACTTATAAGCTGATGGATACCAGTATATAGGAAGAACAACCCGAAAAATAACTAAGAGAATTAGCGAACATATACCCAATATTAAAAAAGGATACCCCCAACACAGTGTATCCAACCATTTTAGAGTGGCACATAACAAGGACCCTTCCTACCTTTCCTTCTTTGCTATAGACAAAATAGATAAACACTGGAGAGGCTCACATATGATCAGACAAATTTAAAAAAATGAAACCCAGTGGATTTACGAACATCAAACTTTATCACCAGCAGGGTTAAATGTAGAAATAGACCTGAAATGTTTTTTAACCAAATTTGTAGGGACCTACACTAGTAGCCCCATTAATGAGGTACAAGAAATGGGTGCCTTTTGCATTATATTTAGAGTTCCCCTTTAAGGCCATTACTGTAAGGGGGGAGGGGTTTGGTCTAGTATCAAATCCCAAGAGTACTTATTAGTAACTCTAAAACCAGGCAATGGGACTATTTAGTTTAGTTTCATCCATTGTATAGTCGGAGTTCCCTCTTAAGGGGGATTTAGAGTCGATCTTGAACTGCATACTATATCTATATATAGATAGGTACCCATATTTCATAGATTGGGTACCCCCATTTCAGGAACATGGTTCTTACTCTGGGTTAATCAATCTGAGTGGACTGTCCTCTATTAGATTTGTGATTATATTAGACAGTTCCACTAAGCTTGGGAGAGCACATTCCCCCTTTAAAAAGTTATTTTAGCACATAGATTGTTATCGATTACCCCCCTATTTTATAGACCGTATCTAGAGTACAGCTTACAGTATGTAACATCCCTTATCCTGGGATAACTGGTCTGAGTGGCTTGTCCCCTTTAAGACCAATTTTGATTTAAATCAGGCAGTTTAGTAAAGCTTGGGAGAGTATATTCCCCTTTAATTAGCTTTTCCAACATAGAGATTGACACAGAACAGTTTTTAAACTGTATGTAGAATACAGCTCAAAGTATGCAAAAAGTATGTTGGTTTACATCTTTTTAATATTCTGTTAAAAGATTTAGGCATTATTGGTAAGCAGGGTTTTTCCCCCTTTAAGAACCCCATCGCTGTATTTTATGCACTAAATTTACTTTATGATTTAATTTTAAGTTTTGTTTACTAGCCCAAGCATATCCAGCATATGTACACTGTATTCAGCAATGTTGCAGGTAATTATGGATAGATTCGGGCAAGTAATTAAGTGACACAGCTGCAGCAAGTGATTTAATCACTGCTGTGTATAAATACCATCTCCAAAATGGCAGATCTTGTACTTCCTGATGACGATCCATTGATGGAAACCAGTTCGAGATTTGAAGACGCAACTTCTGCTAATGTAATTTCTGCCCTTTGGAACACATGCTGGAATACTGCGGCCATCTTGGTTCCTATTCACAGGCAGCAAGGCTGAATACACTGAATGCCAGGTTATGGGCACTTTGCTTGTGCGTTTTATTCTTATAATTTCTGCTCATCAATAAAGTTTTTTATGGTTTTACACTATGGGATGTTTGCTTTTGTTTCTGTTCACATGCTGAAACTTGGTTTACTGCCTGGGAGGAGAGGAGAAAGTTTAAAAAGGCTCTTTTGACACTACACTGTCATTTATATCCATGATGGCCACCATCCTATTGGTTACGATCAGCCAGATCGCATGATTCCCAGGAATGAACATTGGTGCCATTCTTCCCATCACGCATTGGGCTAGTCCCAAACCAGGTGCTTAAGACCAACCTAGAGATAGGTGGTCCACGGCTAACGATGAGTGCACATCCATGTGGGGCAACGATTGAGCACAGAGGAGCACATGTCATTTCTTGTACGAAGTTCACCAATTAGTATTCAACACTTGGGCACTTTATTTTTCCGAATTGGGACTGAATGTTACAATTATTCACTTTGTATATGTGAAGCATTATTACTCATGTATTGTCAAATTTAATGCACTTAGCTTATGCGCAGTCCACATGGTATTT
This sequence comes from Staurois parvus, assembly GCF_062004578.1. NCBI lineage: Eukaryota > Metazoa > Chordata > Amphibia > Anura > Ranidae > Staurois > Staurois parvus. The sequence continues at coordinate 1,748,129 of NW_028318360.1, read as the reverse complement.
TGTTTGTTTTTGGTTCACAAATCAGGACTGCAGCGTATACTTATCAAAGTTGCATGAATATCTATTCCTAAGCGCAACAGCACTATATTTTAAATAATGCACTCAACCGCCATGGCCTGTATGCATGCTCATCATGAAAGACTTCACTGCTGAAGAAAAAGCATGATGACGCTCATTTAAAATAATGCACAACATTTAGACAAGCCTGAGATATACTGGGGAGAATATAGTCTGGTCAGATGAGACCAAAATGGAACTCTTTGGATGCCATAATACACACCATGTTTGGATGTCAAATGGTACTGCACATCACCCCATAAACACCAGTGAAGTTTGGAGGTAGGAACATCATGTTGTGAGGCCATTTTTCAGCAGGAAAGATGAATGGAAAAATGTCAACGTCTCTCTCTCTCTCTCTCTCTCTATATATATATATATATATATATATATATATATATATATATATATATATATATATATATATATATATATATATATATACTGTATATATATTTCTTACATATCTTTGGTAGAAAAAAAAATCCCAATAAGTGTAAATAATTAGGTGTAATTTAATTGGTTTGCATGAAAGTTATAGTGTCTACAAAATTACAATATATTACAGGGGTGTGGAAATTTTTTTAAAAACAACTTGTCCAAGAACTAATTTACAATCTACTTGTCATGATGAAATTTTTTTTTAACCAAAAGCGTATTTAAATAAGGTCCTAATTGTTATAATACTGAAGGAGACAATTTTATGACTGGGGATTTTCAATGGATGTATGTCCCTTTAAACCTTGAAATGGTTTTGCCAGGATGAAAAATACAAAGGGTTAATGTTTTTTAATTCGGCAGATATTCTTTTAGGAATGTCTAGAGCTTTATGGTGACCTAAACTTTAATTTTTTTTAACATTGCGTTGTTTACCAACTCCTCACTTCCCTGTCTGTCTCCAACACTGCACTCGGAGACTAGCAGGGAGGGGAGGGAGACTCTTGCAGTGCAACGAGTACCCATTAGGTGTTTGTCAGGAAATGGGAGTGTCAGGGTCTTTTAATGCTCAGCATTTGCTGAGCGAGTAAATGAGGCGAAAGCCCCAATGAAGAAAAAGAAACCCAAAACGCTATAACTTATATTTTTGACTTTTTGCTATATGTCCAGTAAAAAAAAAAAAAAATTAAAAATCAAATTTCGTTATAAATTTAGGCCAAAATGTATTCTGCTTGTAGTCTTTGCTAAAAAAAAAAAAAAAAAAAAAATCCTATACGTGTAAATTAATTTGTTTATGAGAAAGTTCTAGCATTTCTAAATGGCGGTATATATACTGGGCTTTTTTTCTTTTTGTTACTAGTAATGGCAGCAATCAGCGACTTACAGTGGGACTGCGGCGGGCATTCTGATACTGGGGAGAACTGACTTGGAGTCACTGACATCCCCAGTGACACCAATACAGTGATCAGTGCTAATAAAAAGCACTGACAATGTATAATGGCACTGGGCATGAAGGGGTTAACTTCTGGAGCGATCAAATGGTTACGTGTGTGGTGTGCCATTTTACATGATGTTCTGTGTTCGTGCTTCACTGCAAGCAGTGTGCAGGAGCTGACAGGGAGCAAAACTGTTACTGATCCTCGGTAATCACCAGGCGCTGGTGAGTAATCACTGGCCCAAAGCTGGTGATTGGGAGTCGCGGCTGCAAATAGCGGCACGTGTAGGGCAAGCACCCCCTACCCGGAAATGCAAAATCACGCATATATATACACGTGATTTTGCACACCGCTGCCAACCTGTAGCAGTATTTTTGCTATGGGGTGGCACTAAAGCGGTTAAAGTAAACCCTGCTGCTTGCCCGCAACAGAGCTAAATGAAAAAAACTACATGTCCCAGACATCGGGTGATAGGATTTGAACATCCATGTATGCATAAACTGGAATTTTTTTTTTTTTTTTTTTTTATAACAAATACTAGTAATGGTGGTGATCAGCAGCTTCTAGCAAGACTGAGTACGGTTGGCATTCTAACACTAATACAGTACAGCGATCAGTGCTAATAAAGTGCACTGACACTGACATTGGGCAGGAATGGGTTAACATCTAGGGCAATCAAAGGGTTAACTGTGTGCCTAACCTATGTGTAATGTGTGCTGTTTTTCTAAGGGATGCTTTGCAGGGAGACAAAAATCAGCACATCCCCGCTGTCAGTAGGGAGATCATTGTCGTTTACAAACACAGATCTCTCTCCTGTCACTTGCTCCGACGATTTGCAGGTACCGGACATAAACCATTTTCTAGGACCCGCTGAATGGCATATAAAGGAGCCAGTGACAGCGCAGGTAGGCAGGTGCGTGCACCCCCAACCCGGAAAAGCAGAATCACACACATATATATGTGTTTCTGCGCAGCTGGCCAGCACTGTAGCAGTAAAACAGTGTGCGGTTGACAACTGGATATAATCCAACTATACAATTCATATCAATCAATATATTGTATTTATAAAGTGCTCCAAAGTGCTGAAAAAAAGTGCATACATAATAAATTTTTCTTTAGAAAACGTAAAAGGCACACAGCACCTTTTGATCACAAAAAAAATAATAAAAAAAAAAAAAAACACACCAAGCACCTTTTTTTTTTATGTATCAACTTTTATTTAGAACTAGGGATGCACCGAAATTTCGGTGGCCAAAATGTTTCGGCGGAAAACACCCCTTTCTGCCATCGGCTGAAATGGAAAAAAGCAACGATACAGGTGCCGAAAAAACTCCGCCGGTCGGCCTCTGCTTGGTAGTTCAGCCTTACCTGAGAAACCATCGATCCTAGCACTGGGCACACATCTCTATGTCCTTGGAGGACCGGAGAAATGTCACTTCCCGTTCCGGCCATTTTTTTTTTTTTTTTTTAAAGTAGCAGATCAATGATTTTTTTTTTTTATCCAATGCTTTACATTGTAGAGGAGAGATGAGGGGTCTTATTGACCTTATATCTCTCTATAAAAAGGTCACTAATTATTTCTATCACAAGGGATGCATGCATTTATTGTGATAAGAATAAAAGTGATTAAAATTGTTTTAAAGGAACAGTGCAAAAAAACAACAAAAAAACTCCAAAATATTAAATACATTTTTTTTTAAACTTTAAAGTGCCCCCGTTCCCCTGTGCTCGCACACAGTGGTGAACGCATACGTACAGTCAGGTCCATAAATATTGGGACATCGACACAATTCTAACATTTTTGGCTCTATACACCACCACAATGGATTTGAAATGAAATGAACAAGATGTGCTTTACCTGCAGACTGTCAGCTTTAATTTGAGGGTATTTACATCCAAATCAGGTGTAGGAATTACAACAGTTTGCATATGTGCCTCCCACTTGTTAAGGGACCAAAAGTAATGGGACAATTGGCTTCTCAGCTGTTCCATGGCCAGGTGTGTGTTATTCCCTCATTATCCCAATTACAATGAGAGGATAAAAGGTCCAGAGTTCATTTCAAGTGTGTTATTTGCATTTGGAATCTGTTGCTGTCAACTCTCAAGATGAGATCCAAAGAGCTGTCACTATCAGTAAAGCAAGCCATCATTAGGCTGAAAATACAAAACAAACCCATCAGAGAGATAGCAAAAACATTAGGCGTGGCCAAAACAACTGTTTGGAACATTCTGAAAAAGAAGGAACGCACCGGTGAGCTCAGGAACACCAAAAGACCTGGAAGACCACGGAAAACAACTGTGGTGGATGACCGAAGAATTCTTTCCCTGGTGAAGAAAACACCCTTCACAACAGTTGGCCAGATCAAGAACACTCTCCAGGAGGTAGGTGTATGTGTGTCAAAGTCAACAATCAAGACAAGACTTCACCAGAGTGAATACAGAGGGTTCACCACAAGATGGAAACCATTGGTGAGCCTCAAAAACCGGAAAGCCAGATTAGAGTTTGCCCAACGACATCTAAAAAAGCCTTCACAGTTCTGGAACAACATCCTATGGACAGATGAGACCAAGATCAACTTGTATCAGAGTGATGGGAAGAGAAGAGTATGGAGAAGGAAAGGAACTGCTCATGATCCTAAGCATACCACCTCATCAGTGAAGCATGGTGGTGGTAGTGTCATGGCGTGGGCATGTATGGCTGCCAATGGAACTGCTTCTCTTGTATTTATTGATGATGTGACTGCTGACAAAAGCAGCAGGATGAATTCTGAAGTGTTTCGGGAATATTATCTGCTCATATTCAGCCAAATGCTTCAGAACTCATTGGACGCCACTTCACAGTACAGATGGACAATGACCCAAAGCAGACTGCAAAAGCAATCAAAGAGTTTTTTAAGGGAAAGAAGTGGAATGTTATGCAATGGCCAAGTCAATCAAATGACCTGAATCCGATTGAGCATGCATTTCACTTGCTGAAGACAAAACTGAAGGGAAAATGCCCCAAGAACAAGCAGGAACTGAAGACAGTTGCAGTAGAGGCCTGGCAGAGCATCACCAGGGATGAAACCCAGCGTCTGGTGATGTCTATGCGTTCCAGACTTCAGGCTGTAATTAACTGCAAAGGATTTGCAACCAAGTATTAAAAAGTGAAAGTTTGATTTATGATTATTCTGTCCCATTACTTTTGGTCCCTTAACAAGTGGGAGGCACATATGCAAACTGTTGTAATTCCTACACCGTTCACCTGATTTGGCTGTAAATACCCTCAAATTAAAGCTGACAGTCTGCAGTTAAAGCACATCTTGTTCGTTTCATTTCAAATCCATTGTGGTGGTGTATAGAGCCAAAAATGTTAGAATTCTGTCCATGTCCCAGTATTTATGGACCTGACTGTAAATGAACTTTTGCATGATATTCTAATTTTTCGAGTTTCACCTGTATTTCTTACACCACCATAGCCTTTCAAACAGTCACACAAAACTCAGAAGTTAATCAGTCTGGACTGGGAACAAGTACTTTACAAAAACCATTACATTGAGGCCATCGAGTACTGGAAAGGTAAACTGGCCATTCATGAAAAGCAAGGACAGTATATAAAAGACATTAAAGTGGTTGTAAATGCGAAGGTTTTTTTTTTTTCAGAGAATATGCATTCTCTGACCTTTAACCTTCATTCAGAGAATATGCATTCTCTGAATGAAGGTTAAAAAAAAAAAATGTATGTGCAGCTGCCCATCCCCAAACACTTACCTGAGCCCGATCGCAATCCAGTGTGTTGCCCGAGAGAAGTGGTGCTGCTTTCTCTTTCCCTTTGCTGGATTCAGGGGGAGCTATTGGCTCCTGCTGCTGCTGTCACTCAAATCCAATGGCGAGGGGCCAAGCTGCACTGTGTGTGTCAACAGACGCAAACAGTGCAGCTTGGGGCAGAGCCCACATGAGTGCCCCCACAGTAAGCGGCTTGCTATGGGGCACTCGGAAGGCTAAAGGAGCCAGGGGGACCCCGGAAGAGGAGGACTGGGACTGTTCTGTGCAAAACCATGGTAAGTGTAGCATGTTTGTCATTTAAAAAAAACAAAAAAACTTTACAATCGCTTTAAATGGTTTTATTTAACAAAGCATGGGATGAATACTATGAGCCCCAAACAAGTTCTTTATGCATTTAAGAGCAGCAAAATATGGCAAAGTTCACTGATCAAGATCTAAACCTTTACAGTAATGAGGTAAAGGTTGTAATTCAAAGCAGCACAATACAAATTGGCAACTTCATCACTGCCGAGCCGAATACTAAGCAGCTACTTATGAAATCAGAAGTCAAATATTAAAAAAATGCTGTATCCTGTTACCAGGCTTTCATAGTCTAAAAATAACAAATTTAAATGAGCCGAGGAAGTGTACAAAGAAATCATACTGAAAACCAGCTAACGACGAACAAGTTCAAGAGCAACACCGTATAAACAGTGCGTCCAGGTGTACAAGACGTCTGTTACACTACTGTCAGAACTGTCACAAAAGTAAAAGGTTAACATTTATTTAAAAAAGATGTGCCAAAATGATGCTTGAATGCAAAACACATGCAAATTATAAAATGTGTCAGGATAGTTCATACCAAGACAGTGGTGCTGTCTCAATTTCAAGCCCAACTCTGGGCAGGCCAGCTTAATTAGAAGGAGTGGCTACTTCAAAGTGGTATGCGGATGCCGGTGACAGTGCAGGACGGTTGTGCAGCACTGATGTCAGCAGCAAGCCGGATGTACCGCAGTAGCTGTGCTATCCTGACAGCTCTAACATTTTACAATCATTGTGAAAAATATTGGTACCCCTGCATCTCTGTCACATAATGCACCACTTCACCCACAAAATTGTTGCAATTACAAATGTTTAGGCATTCTCGTGTTTATTTCTTTTATTTGTATTGGTATGACACAAAATAGTGGAGAAACAAAAAGCCAAATCTGACACATTCCACGCAAAACCCCAAAAATGGACTGGACAGAAAAATATCGGCATCCTCAATTTAATATTTGGTAGCACACCCCTTGGAAAAACTGAAATCAGATGCTTCCTGTAACCATCAATGATTTTCTTCCACCTCTCTACTGGAATTCTGGACCGCTCTTCTTTCACCAACTGCTCCAGGTCTCTCAGATTGGAAGGATTCCTTTTCCCCACTGCTGTTTTGAGATCTCTCCCCAGGTGCTCTATGGGACTGAGATGTGGACACTCTGCTGGTCAGCATAGTGCTCTTCAGCGCTTTGTCCGATACCATTTCTGGATGCTTTTTGATGTGTGCTTTGGGTCATTATCCTGCTGTAGGATCCACGAGCTCTGACAGAGACCCAACTTTCTAAATGAGGAAAGAAAAAACAGAGGGCGCACAGGCCTAGTGCATTACCATAAAAAATGTTTAATAAGACATTCCTCAGGCTCTGAGGAAGAGGAAAGTCCTCGAAACGCGTCAGTCTTTTGAATGTCTATACTCCCTATTACGGACTGTTACTCAGCGCGGTGTTGACCCAGCTGTTCTTTATGATGTGCCTTGACTATATTGTCATTTGTGAGTACAACACCTACTTTATTTCTTATTAAATATTTTTTATGGTAATGCACTAGGACTGTGCGCCCTCTGTTTTTTCTTTCCTCATTCAGTATATTTGGATTCCCCCGGTCCATTTGAGGGCAGCAAGGTGTGCATGTTCCAGGACATTCTTAATGTGGTTGTAGCCTGCATCGAGTCCATCCCCAAGCGCAGGAGCATTTGTGTTTACCCAACTTTCTGACACTGGACCCTACACTGCACCCCAGAATTCTTTGATAGTCTTCAGATTTCATAATGCCATGCACAAAGTCAAACATTCAGTGCCTGAAGCAGCAAAGAAACCACAAAACATCATTGAACCTCCACCATGTTTCTCTGTAGGGACTGTTATTTTCTTTAACCACTTGCCGACCGCAGATAGCTACAGTGCAGCCGGCCAGTTCTGGGAGGAAGTCATATGACGTCCTCACAGAACACACCCTCCCGCGCGCCCCCGACAATCTCCGTGGTCGCTGTGTCCTACGGACACAGCTGATCACATGATGTGGTAAAGGGCCAATCAGAGCAGCCTTTTTCCACATGAACAGCCGTGTCCAATGACACATCATGTCACCAGTAAATGCAGTTGCCGGTTATCGGCTGCACTTTCCTCACGCGGTCACAGTGTGAGTAAAGTACTGCCGATAACCGGCAATTGTCAGAGGACGGATGGGCATCGATCATCAGGGCATTGATGATCAGTGCCCTGATGATCACTGCCCAGCAGTGCCACCCACCTGTGCCCAGCAGTGCCCCCCATCAGTGCCCAGCAGCGCCACCCACCTGTGCCCAGCAGTGCCCCCCATCAGTGCCCAGCAGTTCAACCCATCAATGCCCAGCAATGCCTCCAGTCAGTGATGTTAGTCAGTGCCGCCTATCAGTGCCCATCATTGTTGCATATCAGTGCCGTCTATCAGTGCCCGCCAGTGCTGCCTATCAGTGCAGCCTCATCAACGCACATCAGTGAAGGAGAAAAATGACCTGTTTGCAAAATTTTATAATAGAAACAAAGAAAAACTTTTTTTTTTTTCAAAATGTTTGCTCTTTTTTTGTTTATAGCGCAAAAAATAAAACACCCAGCGGCGAGTACATAACACCAAAAGAAAGCTCTATTTGTGTGAAAAAAATGATAACATGTTCATATGGGTGCAGTGTTGCATGACCACGCAATTGTCATTCAAAATGCCACAGCACTGAAAGCTGAAAATTGTCCTGGGCAGGAAGGGGGGATAAGTGCCCGGTAGGCAAGTGGTTAAAGGCCTCATTTCTTTTTCTGAAAACAGTCAAATGATGGGCTTTACCAAAAAAGCTGTAATTTTATTTTGTCTGTCTACAGCACATTTTTCCAAAAATATTTTGGCATCCTCAGCTAAATTTTGGCAAACTTCATTCTGGCTTTTTTTTATATTTCTGTGTCAGCAGTGGGGTCCTCCTGGGTCTCCTACGATAGTGTCCCTTTACATTCAGATGGTGACATAGAGCGAGCTGACATAATTGTACCCTGTGCCTGAAGGTCACTTGAATTTGTCTGGAAGTTGATTGAGGTTCTTTATCCACCATTACAATCTTTGATCAAGTTTCTCTCTTTTGTCCACGTCCAGGAAGATTGGCTAAAGTGCCTTGGGCGGTGAACTTCTTAATGTTGCACACAGTGGACACAGGAACATTAAGATCTGTGGAGATGGAACTGTAACCTTGAGATTGTCCATGCTTTTCCACAATTTTTGTTCTCAAATCCTCAGAAAATTATTTCTCTTCTCCGTGTGGCACACAGAGACACACAAAAGAAAGGATGAGTCAAGTTTTCACCATTTTAGCTGGCTGCCGGTGTGATTTCTATATTGTCAGCACCTGTTAATTGATACAGGTAAGGTTAATTACAAATTGCAGGAGCATCACAAACTTGGAATGCAATTGTTTCTTACAATTTCGAGAAGGTGCCACTAATTTTGTCCAATCCATTTTTGTAGTTTTGCAAGGAATGTGTCAGATTTGGCTTTTTTGTTTCTCCACTTTTTGTGTGTCATACCAATACAAACAAAAGAAATAAACATGAGAATGCCTAAACACTAGTAACTAACATCTTTCTGGGTGACGTGGTGCATTATCTGACAGAAATGCAGGGGTGCCAATATTTTTGGTCTTGACTGTACCATCAAGAAAATATAGAAGAGAGCTGCATACCACTGTAAAAGCTGAGAAGACCTCTTAGCAATCTAAGGCTACATTCACACTAGCGTTGTGTGCAGGCAGCAGAGAGGCGTTTGGGAAGCGTTTTTACCGCTTTCCAAACGCCTCTGCCAACTCTGCACATTACAGCACATAGTGCTGTTCTAACAGGAGCGTTTGCGTCGCGGCAAAACGGATTCCTCTGGTCGAGTCAGGAGGCGTTGAAGCCTCCTATTCTAGTCTATGGTGCCGCTCCGCAAGCGCCCGGCCGGCATTTGCGATGCGGTTGCGGGGCGTTTGCAGAGCGGTAACACCATTCAAACTGCATTATAGGCGTTTGTGGGGTGTTTTTAACGCTCTGCAAACGCCTAGCAACCGCCGCTAAACCGCGCATGCGGTGTTTCGGAGCGTTTGCCGAGCGTTAAAAAACGTTCCGCAAACGCCGGACCAACGCTTGCCAAACGCTATAGGGGCGTTTGTCAAGCGTTGGTAAAACAGCCAAGTGTGAACGAACCCTAATTCTAAAGAAAACTCAACCGCGGGACAAGCAGATATTGTCTAAATATGAATACAAAACTTTTGAGCGGGAGCTTCCTGTAATAAAATAGCAAAATCTGCTATCTCTTGTGTTAAAGAGGAGGTCCAGCCTGACAAAAAAAAATTTTAAATGTCAGCAGCTACAAAGCTGCTGACTTTTCATATAAGGAACTTAACTGTCCAGGGCCATCCTCATCTGGGCTAGTTCTTCACTAGCCCCTGGAATTCTGGCACCGACATTGCAAGAAAGGGAAACCAGAAATGAAGCCTTGTGGATTCACAGCCAGTTGCCTACCACGCATGCTCAAGTCACACTGCGCCTCGAGATTGGTCCCGCAGTCTTCTGGGACCTGTGAAGTGCCCCAGAAGACTGAGGGGTGCCGAACTTTGGAGAACTTCCCGTTTTGATTGGAGCATTGCTTTAAGCCAGCCATACATTGATCGAAATTCGGCTGGTTCAGCAGGGACCGGACAAGATTTGTTCCATGTATGGGTAGGCTGATTGTTCCCAAGTCGATCCATCAATCAACTTAGGTACAACCAGTCTGTCTGATTTTTTTTGTAAGTGATCACTGCTAGCAGCTATAGCCGCCAACGGTAATATTTTTGTTTCTGCCAGCCGGAAAGGCTCCCGCGACCCCCCCTTTCCCACCTCACCGGCAGAACACAAAAGTGCTGCAGGAGGCATTTCTACATCAACACTTACTGTGCTGATGGGAGAATCGAGTAATCTATGGAATGCCTTAAAAGAAGAAATAATAACTCCTGACAGATTTTTTTCTCCCCATCTGTGTCCCATTGCAGAGATTTCTCTTCACTTCTTGTGTCAAACAGGAAGTGAGAGGAAATCCCTGAAAAATGAAGGCAATCCCTTTGAGACCCCCAGGTCACCAGAACTAGCATCCCCATTGGAAGATTTCCACTCTATTACTATTCTGAGGACAACCCAAACTTTGGTATTTTCCTTTAATTCACTTTCAATGATAATGGTAAACGGGAAATAGAGATGGTGAATCTCCCTAATGGTAGCACAGACAGAAATAAAACTGACGGGTTCAAATCCCTCTCCAGCAGATAGACAGCCTGTTAACTGTGTGGAGGGAGGTGTGTCCCTTCCCTCCAATCAGCTCTTGGAGCTCTCCTGAGCTCTACAGAAATCTACACAGCGTAATTTCAGCTCTCCGCTCCCTTTTTGCTGACAGCTCAGACAAGCTTTATAAATTCTGACATTTTTAAAATGGAATGCATCACCTGAGGCCAGTCACTTCACTGAGTATATGTAAGGGATTACAACCACTTTAATGTTGCCAGTTCTACATTAACCCTTCAAGTTCATGTGGCAGCTAAACAGAACTCTTGGTGGGTCTTTTCCAGCATTAAAACTAAGTGATGAAATCGGAACTCCCTGCTACTTCACCACTAAACCATAGTTTTTCATCCAGTTATATTCTCAATAAAGGCGTGTAGACCACAGACGTCACTACGCAATTAGGAAAGAAGGTAAAACCAAAAAAAAAAAATCACTCAAAATTTGAAACAAAATCAAAGAGTATCACCATCTCAGTGCAGAAAGACGTAAACTGTTAAGTACATAAATACTTGAACACAAAATTTGCTCTGAGGATTAAATAGATGCACTCCTATAAGTGCAATATTAAATGTAACAGCTTAAAATAATGCAATTAACCATGAAAAAAAGCTTAAGTGCATAAATAAATGTATATATATACAAATGAAGTAAATTGTTAAAAGTTTGCATCTAATAGGGCAGCACAGTGGCTAAATGGTCAGCACTACCGCCTGGCAGTACTAGGGTCGCTGGTTCGAATCCCAACCTCGGAACCACCTCCCTGGAGTTTGCATGTTCTCCCTGTGACTGTGCGGGTTTCCTCCAGGTACTCCAGTTTCCTCCCACCTCCAAAGACATGCTGGTAGGTGAATTGGATCCTGTATAAATTGGCCCTAGTATGTGTATGTATGAATGTGAGTTAGGGACCTTAGACTGTACACCCCTTGAGGGTTAGGGACTGATGGGAATGTACAATATATATGTAAAGCTCTGTGTAAATTGACGGCGCTATATAAGTGAAATAAATGAAAACACAACCATGGTGTGGCATTGCTAGAGCACTAATATAGAATGCATAAGCTTTGACAAGCGATGGTGAAGGTGCACTGAAGTGGCTGGAAACAGACAGCGGACGATCCACATCAATTAGGATGTCCAAATTAACTGCTTTTGGAATTTTTAGATTTATTACACTAATCACTTTATATAGGTGGTGGTTTATGAAGTGCCGTTAAGAAGCGGGTGGAAATCAGCTTACACACTGAGCATGTTTATAAAATCTTGAAATGGTTGTGTTTTAAACAATTAAATTAATTTTTTTACATGTATGATTTTATTTGTGCGCTTAAAGTGGTTCTGAAGGCTCAAGGTTTTTTTTTACCTTCATGCATTCTATACCTTGTGCAGCATCCCCCCAATCCCTACTGAGCCCCCCTCTGGTCCAGCAATGTTCTCAATGGCCTTGGCTGTAAGGGGATCCTCCCTTCTCATTGGCTGAGACAACAGTGAGCTAATGAGGAAAGAGCGCGGGGACGCGATGTGTCTTATGAAAGCATAGAGCAGCGGCTCAGGAGCAAGTACAAAGCGGGCAAGCAGCTTTTTTGGGGGGCACTGCTTGAGGGGGAGTAGCCAGATCACTGGCAGGGGACCCAAAAAAAGAGGATTGGGGCAGCTGTGTGCAAAACTACTGCACAGAGCAGGTAGGTATGACATTTTTTTTTATAAATATAAAATAAAAGCTTTAGTCTCACTTTAAGCCAGGGCTTGACAAATTTGCTTTGAATCTAGGAGCCAGCTAAAACAGTTATGAGCCAAACTTCCATACCCTATATTTTCTATAGGCAACACTTTAAAAGCTCATATAGGTCATCAGTTTAGAATTATTGCTCTCAGTCCAGCATGCACCGAGATATGTAACATGTGTATCGCAATTGATGTTTTCATGCGTAGGAGCCCCAACATGTGCATTTCCCTTTTTATGTGGATATATGTGGGTGTGGGGGGGATTTTATGTGCTTGGGTGCAACAAATTGTTTACAATTAAAAAAAACTTTTTTTACCCCTAAATGTATTTTTCCATCACAAAGAGCAAAAATTACCCTTAGTTGGGGGGGGGTGGAAGCAATCAGGCGGCAAAAAATCTGCCCAAATGCATCTACCTGACAAGTGAGCCATGCTGCCTTCCTGCAGCAGGGCTAAATGTAGAATAAAAAAATATCTGCCTGCTCAGCGCCCAGAACGGCATGTCCCGGGCACCCCTGCAACAGTGAATGGGCTGAAAAAAGCCAGGAGCAATTTCGACCTGGCCCCTGGGATTGTTTTTGACTTAAGCACTTTTTCGTGGTTATTTGCGTGACATTAAGCTGTGAATTCTGATACTGCACTTTAGAAGAGGCGCTCTCATAAGCGTAATGACACTCACCCCCCATCTTAAAGCGCTCGGCTCTGTGAATAGACATAGAGCAGCCCCAAGCCTACAAAAATGACATTTTTCTAAAAAGAAGCAAAAATCAAAATCTGCAAAAAAGTCCCAAATGCACATAAGCTGCTGATATAAGCAGCATTCACAAGAATCAAACATAAGTTGAGTGGCAGTCAGCGACTGCCTACAAGTATTCCTGAGGCGGTGTCACTCAACAGCCTGCAAGCGCTTGCTTGTTTTGTTGTTTTTTTGCTACAAATGATGCTGCCATCATAAAAAGAAAAATAATGCAGCCTCAGGTTAATTTAATATGCCAGAAGCTGAGAATCAGAGGTGCTAGAGATGATTCATTCAAATATGGGTCACAGAAGTCTGTGTACATTTTACATATATTTTTTATGGGGAGGATCAAAACTAATGCCTGACTGAGTTACTTCCCATGCAGCAAACTTCATTCTCTAATCCTACCAAAGGAGACTGAAGAAAATATCTGTATCAAAAAGGTATAAACTGTACTAGGCAGTTTAGAAAATATACACCGACAAATAATGATCTGCACTGGTAATGGAACTTTTACATACAGGTATGCCTCGCTTAACGACCTACCCGTTTAACGAATTTTTGCACTTACGACCGTTTTTTTTTGGCTCGGGCTTACAACCTGATTCAATTTCCTTTCCTTGGACTTCCAACCCGCTGTTCGGACTTGCAACCCTGCTGGGGACTTATGACAGAAAATGAGCAGAAGTGTGGCCTATGGTGGCTTGTCTGTGGCCTAGGGTGTCTTTTTCGGCCTATGGTGGCTTCTGTGCAGTCTATGGTGGTTTCTTTAGTAAATTTTTCTACTCCACAAATTCCACAGATTTCTCAGTGATTACTGTAATGTCTTCAGTATGAATTGTATGGCACATACTGTACAGTATGTGCATGGTGGTGCCTGCCATTCATAGCCACCCTAGGCATTGCTGTTTCTCTGATGTTCAGCCCAGGTGGTACCATACTTGCAAATAAAATCTGAGTCATTAAGTTGGAGTTTCCTTTGTCCATTTCTTTGTTCTGAATATTGTAATGTACATACTAAATACAACCACTTAAAGTCCGGACACTTTCACCCCCTTCCTGACCAGGCCAATTTTCAGCTTTCAGTTTTATCACACTTTGAATGACAATTGCGCGGTCATGCAACACTGTACACATATGATTTTTTTGGCATTTCTTTGAGACAGAGAAAACTTTATTTTGGTGGTATTTTTTCACCACTGGGATTTTTATTTTTTCGCTACATAAATGAAAAAATCCAAAAATTTTGGGGAAAAAAGGTGTTTTTCCTATAAGATTTTGCAAATAAATCTTCATAAATCCTGGCCAAAATGTATTCAGCTATCTTTTTAGTAAAAAAAAAAATAACCCAAATTAGTTTATAACCAAAAATTATATTTTTTTTTAAAAAATGTTTTACATTTTTATTTTTTTATACTATTATTTATGGGTTTTTTTTAAACATACTGTCACTTAGCAGTATAGTGTCACCATAGTGACACTGTACTACTTGTGGGGGGGGGGTGATGAAAAAATTTTTTTTTTTTTACACTGATTGCTTTTACAGCCTTTATGGGTGTAAAAGCAATCATCTCTCCTCCTCTCTGGCTACATTCTTGCAGCCATTGAGAAATACTGTGAGAGCTGTAATTGGTCACAGCCTGTCACATGGTACAAGGCTGTTGTGAATAGCCTTGTACCATGTGACCTCTGTGATCATTCATAGATTTCACTAGTAGTAAGAAAAGATGTCAGGAATTGACATCTTGCTTACTACTATTCATGTGATCACTGATTTGCCAAGCAGTGATAACATGATCGGGACCTCATACAGAAGTCCCGTACAACGATCGGTGTTCGAGGTGCCGCACACTCTCCAGGAGTGCACACAGGCAGGGATGCGGGAGGACATTTATAAATGGCCAATCACTCCTGCACTGCTCCTGTCCGGCTGTTTATGTACATGGCCAAGACGCAAAGTGGTTAACGACCAAACTCGCTTAACGACCGGTCTCCCGGAATGTAACTCGCTCGTTAAGCGAGGGATACCTGTAGTTTGTGAATGCTATCATGTCTCTTCCTAAAGTCTGACAGCCCAAAATACCAGATTAATACATGAAACAAAGTTTCACATGAACCAAGATACCCGGAGACTTGCTAGCGCTTTTACACTGGTATATTTTCATTGTACTAAGAAGGATAAGAAAACAATCTTGTGATAAATTTCGACAAAAAAAAATGTTCCACTCACAAAATATTCCTTAGCTGGATTTATGTTGCATGACTTGGACATTTTACTGTTAAATAACAAGTCAGCAGAAAAGGCGGCTTTCATCTGATGAAAACTTGTGAAAACTCTGCACTAAAACTCAGCAATTGCAATTCTGAAGCTATTAGTATTTTCAGAAGGTGGTAACATATTTAAAGTAGAATTCCACCCAAAAGGGGAAGTTTCACTTTAAGGCTTCGCTCCCCACTCCCTAATGAGCATTGGCACCTTTTGGAAGCGGGGGGGTACCAGATTTAGACAGGCAAGGAAGTTGCCCCCCTCCCCGTAGTCTTCTGGGACAGTGACAAGGAACATTCAGAAGGCGCAGCGCTACTCGCATATTCGCAGTGAAGCTGCAAGCTGTCACAACCGGGTGCCCACACTGAAGATGCCGACACTTAGGAGAGAGTACGGCTGGTAAACCCGGCTGTGGTGAGGACTTCACTGGATCAAGGGACAGGTGGGTGAGTGAGCTACAGTATTTGTAGATAACAACTTGTACATCGTGATTGGAGCTCCGCTTTAATAACTTATGAAAAAATTTCTTATGTACAAAACTTCAAAATCTGTATAATAGAATGGTCCAGGTTAAAGCACAGTTTAATTAAAAAGTCTATTGTCACTCATAAAAGACGAAAATGCAAGGTATAGACAACGCGTGGTAAAGTGGTCAATAACCCTTACATATACCCAGTGAAGTGACTGACCTCAGGTGATACACAGAGATGAAACAAATCCTCTACACAAGTTGTAACTGTTTATCAGCAGCCACGTTTCCTCTATATATTCATTTTAAGTGCAGAATTTACACAGGATCTCACGGCTCTGAAAAGCAGGGGGTGGGGAGCTGAAGTTACATCAATGAGGAGAGAGCCGATTGGATGGAAGGGACATGCCCCCTTCACACAGCACACAGGAACAATGCCGAGGCCGCCAATCACAGGCTGTGCCCTCCCGTTACCATTTTTCCCTTGGTGTCAGGAAAAGTCATTAGAAATGATGCATGCCAATAGCAGAAAAACGAGGCAACAGACAGAAATGACACTTAGTGCACTGGATTGAGATAGGTACACACTATAGAGGGATATGCTTTGTTCATATTTCATGTCTGAGGTTGACAACCACTTTAAAGTGTTGCTAAACCCACAGCAGTAAAATCAGACTGTATATGCAGTGAAGCATGCTTGTTATACTCACTGTAAATCTAAGTGGTTAATCCTACGCATTATGTAAAAAGGCTGTTTGATCCTGTCTTCTCTAATCCACAGCTTCTACTACTGTCCCCAAACAATCTGCTGATAGTACACAGATCCAAGAGGCACTCTGCACATGCTCAATTTGATGTGTAATGCTAGAGAGCTTTTTTTGGAGGGAGGGTGCATGTGATCTAAACCGGGCCCAATCAGCACTGTCCAGAAAGGTCAGGAGTCATGCAGCCTCATAGGACAGTCAGAGGAGAATGAAAACTCTTCCTACAAGCTTTGATCAGTGCTTGGCCAGATACTGCTGATGAGAAAAGGTATTTAGCAGTTTACATTTATATTTCCATGTTCTGTGTACTGTGAGAGACCAGGTATAGTGAATGCAGGGTCCCGAGTTTAGTAACACTTTAACTTACTGTGAACTCAGGCCTCCATACAGAACCAAGATTAGTAAGTTTACCAAAAAAGCATGCAAAAAAGAAAAACATGGTAAAATGAACCCACATCCTACCCTATACTTATACACATGGACGTCTAAAACGTTGCAGTTATGTCCATACAGCATATAGTTTTGAATGCATATAAAAGCAGCACTATAGGAATCAATGGGGCAATACAAACAGCTGCGTCTAGACAAAAATCTTTTCCGCATTTAGCAGTGTATGATCAAAATAAAAAGAAATTGGAGACAGCTGCATCGTACATTTCTGCAGACGTTACACGTGTGCATGCATGTAAATGCCAATGAACGCATACATACATTAAGCCAATGTTTGTACTCATGCACACATCTGAACAAAACACTCTAGGAGCAGTTTTTACATAGGATTTTCTGCTACCTCTTTCAGCAAATACCTGCTATACATGCAGAACTTATACGTGCCTGTGAAAATAAAGCCTAAGGCTACTCTGATATTGCAGACACCCGGAAGAGCCCCTTTCCAACTGCTGAGAAGAACGTCTCTCCTATTCACCACGAGAAGGTGATGCTATGAAGCCCAAGAGGGATCCTCATTGGAATGAATGGGAACCCTGCTACTTAAAGGACCACAATAACAGAGGGGGGTGGAAACAGACCCTGGGAAGCCGCAGAATAACAGGTAAAAAAAAAGTTATCTTATCAGATTCAACATATCTGAAATTATACCAACTCCCTTTCAATCTTGTCTTTTATGATGTTCTCCAAAGACATACAGGTGAAACTCCAAAAATTAGAATATCGTGCAAAAGTTCATTTATTTCAGTAATGCAACTTAAAAGGTGAAACTAATATATGAGATAGACTCATTACATGCAAAGCAAGATAGTTCAAGCCGTGATTTGTCATAATTGTGATGATTATGGCTTACAGCTCATGAAAACCCCAAATCCACAATCTCAGAAAATTAGAATATTACATGCAATCAATAAAACAAGGATTGTACATAGAATAATATCGGACCTCTGAAAGGTATAATCATGCATATGTACTCAGTACTTGGTTTGGGCCCCTTTTGCAGCAATTACTGCCTCAATGCGGCATGGCATGGAAGCTATCAGCTTGTGGCATTGCTGAGGTGTTATGGAAGACCAGGATGCTTCAATAGCGGCCTTCAGCTCTTCTGAATTGTTCGGTCTCATGTCTCTCATCTTTCTCTTCGCAATGCCCCATAGATTCTCTATGGGTTTCAGGTCAGGCGAATTTGCTGGCCAATCAAGCACAGTAATCCCACGGTCATTGAACCAGGTTTTGGTGCTTTTGGCAGTGTGGGCAGGTGCCAAGTCCTGTTGGAAATGAAGTCAGCATCCCCATAAAGCTTGTCTGCGGAAGGAAGCATGAAGTGCTCCAAAATCTCCTGGTAGATGGCTGCGTTGACCCTGGACTTAATGAAGCACAGTGGACAAACACCAGCAGATGACATGACTCCCCAAATCAACACAGACTGTGGAAACTTCACACTGGACTTCAAGCATCTTGCAGTGTGTGCCTCTCCATTCTTCCTCCATACTCTGGGTCCTTGGTGGGACTTTGGACCACTGAGCAACAGACCAGGTAAAACGCTTCTGACTTTTTTGTTGTTCAGGAGCGGCTTGACAAGAGGAATATGACATTTGAAGCCCATATCCAGGATCTGTCTGTGTGTGGTGGCTCTTGATGCACAGACTCCAGCCTCAATCCACTACTTGTGAAAGTCCCTGCTGCTTGTGCACCTTTTTCTTCCACACTTTTCCCTTCCACATAACTTTCTATTAATGTGCTTTGATACAGCACTTTGGGAACATCCAACTTTTTTTGCAATTACCTTTTGAGGCTTTCCCTCCTTATAGAGGGTGTCAATGATGGTTTTCTGCACAACTGTCAGGTCAGCAGTCTTTCCCATGATTGTGATTCCTACTGAACCAGACTGAGAGACCATTTAAAGGCTCAGGAACCCTTTGCAGGTGTTATGGCTTAATTAGCTGATTAGAGTGGGACACTTTGAGCCTAGAATATTGCACCTTTTCACAATATTCTCATTTTCTGAGATTGTGGATTTGGGGTTTTCATGAGCTGTAAACCATAATCATCACAATTATGACAAATCACGGCTTGAACTATCTTACTTTGCATGTAATGAGTCTATCTCATATATTAGTTTCACCTTTTTAAGTTGCATTCCTGAAATAAATACTTTTGCACGATATTCTAATTTTGCGAGTTTCACCTGTAAACATCAGATACATTTGTTTGGTAATTGACCATATAACTAAATTTGAAAATAATCAGTAAATGCTTTTTACAGTCTTAGCATGAACAAAACCCTTCAGAAAGAACTCTAAGAACAATATCATACCTCTGAAAAGTATAAGCATGCATATGTACTCAGGACTTGGTTTGTGCCCCTTTTGCAGCAATTACTGCCTCAATGCAGCGTGGCATGGAAGCTATCAGCCTGTGACACTGCTGAGGTGTTATGGTGTAACTCCTTCACAGTTGACTAATTTCGAACTCTTGCCAAACGCCCCTATAGCGTTTGGGGAGCATTTAAGGAGTGTTAAAAACGCTTCCCAAACGCCCTATGCAGGTTTTTGAGGCGTTTGATATGTATTTTCCAAGCATTAAAACCGCACCACAAACACCTAGTTTAATGGTATTAACGCTCCGCAACCGCCCTGCAAACGCCTTTGAGGAGCCTCACCATAGACTTGAATGGGAGGCTTCAACTGCTCCTGACTCAACATGAGGCATCAATTCTGCCACGACGCTAACACTGTGAACAGCACTGTGTGCTGCCATGTGTAGAATTTTCATAGGCATTTGAGGAGCGTTAAACACGCTTCCCAAAGTCTGTCTAACGCCTGCCAACAAAGCTAGTGTGAACCTAGTCAAAGGCAAAAATCACAGTGCTGTGTATTTCCCAAGGATTACTATGCAGAGGAACTTCCACTACCTGAGGCCCTGTTTACAGGTGGCTGTGTTTATATGACACTTTCACAAGGGACTGCCTTTTAAAAACAAACAGCCAATACAGAACCGTTAAGTTTTCACAATAGGAGGTATTAAGCAAAGTTATCTCCTGTAAAAGCAGGTTCACATCATTATAGGGCAGTAAGAAAAGTGTTACAGCAATGCACTCAATCATGCATTACACACATTGGTGGATTGTGGTGCCAATCCTTCTGAGTGATGCCCTAATGCACCTTCTCCGCTTGTACTCCAGCACAATGAGTACCACACAGCCATCCACAGGAATTCGCTGTCTGACTACATGTGAAATGCTGCATTTATTGCCAGCTTCTCATTGCTTTTGTATGGGGATTCCTGCCTGCAGCTATTCACAGAAACCCTACTGCATCTCCCAAAGGAAATTGCAGTCTACTCTGTGTGAATGAGGCCTTGAGTGTATGCATGTTAAGTCACAATACTTTCCCTGACAATGCCTTTACCTGCTATTTATGCCCAAAAAAATAAAGCCATCATTGATGGGGCATCATTCAGGGTCAGCAACTACTGCCTAGATAGAGATCTTGGCTCAGGGATGACACTCAAATCTTCGATCCTGTTTCCTACATGGTGAAATCTCAAACCAATCCGGGTTTGAGCAGATGCTTTGGAGGGGAGAGGAGAGACCTGGGGTCTAATGGAGCCCAGATCTCTCCATAAAGAGGACATGTCACAGCCCATTCTATCATAATGGATGTTTGATCATCTCTTGTGATAGCAATAGAGGTTCATCCCAAAAAATTAAAGGAACAGTATAAAATGTTTAAAATACATTAAAAAGAACAAAAATTTAAAGCGCCCCCCACCCTACCCGTGCTCACGCACGAATGTAAATGCACATGTAGGTCCCACACAGATATGTCAAGTGTGTGATTTTATCACTGTTTACATATCGTTGTGAATGTCAGAGCAATAATTCTAGTTCCAGACCTCCTGTGTGACTCCAAACTGGTAACCTGTAAAGGGTTTTAAAGCGTCACCTATGGAGAATTTTAGGTATTGTAGTTTGCCACTGTTCCAAGGGCGTACAAAATTTTTAAGCAGGACATTGTCAGTATGTTAGCAAAAAAAAATTATATATATATATATATATATATATATATATATATATATATATTATAAAAAAATGTTTGGGGGTTCTAAATAGAATTTCCAGCAAAATAATGTTGATTTCTTATATGTGTGATAGAAATGTCAGAATTGGCCACAGTTGGAAGTGGCTTCTAGAGAAGTTCTAAAGCCTAAATTTTCCCTTCATTCCTCAGTTTAGGTAGTAATTTTGCCCCCTCACCCTTATACTCACCTGAGTTCTCATCCAATCCAGCGTTGTACCCACCTGTAGCGACTCTCCCCTCTCACTTTCATTGGCTCCTGCTGAAGACAGTCAAATCTTGTGACAAGGAAGCAGGGGGAAGGGCCGAGCTGTGCTGCCTGCATCCATAGCTCAGGATCAAGCTTGCAGGTGTGCCGCTTACTATTGGGGCATACTCAGCAGAAGAGCCAGGAATGCCAGCGGGGGACTCGAGGAGGTTCTGGGGCGCTCTGTGCAGGTAATTATATCACATTATTAAAAAAAAAAAAAAAAGTAAAAATAAATGTTAGTTGCCTAGCTGCCCTACAATAACATTTTTGAGTCAGTCGCCTAACACAAGCAAGAAGATTAAACAGTCAGAAATCCTGATCTGTATCATTCTTACCAGTGGGGGGAGTTTACTAAGCACGAAGCAGACAATCTGTAACAACAATGCATGGCAGCCAAACAGGTTCTAGCTTTCATTTTTAAAGCTTAACTGAACCAGCTAAACTTGGAAGCTGATTGGTCACTATGCACAGCTGCTCCAGTTTTAGTAAACCCTTTCCAATGAGATTTGGAATTGAATGAAACGTAAGAGAGCCACATAACTAGAAATCTTAGGAGGAGGTCAGCCATGGCAGTTTCATTACAATTCAGCATCAGGCAAAGGCATTTGAGACATGTCTCACTCACATGGGTTTCTGCTGAGTTTTACAAAGAATTAGAGCAGGGGTGTCCAACCTGCGCTCAACACAAAATCATGAACTTTGAATTTCTTTTTTTTTTATATTTAGTAAAAATGTGTTTACACTTAGTGAACACATGCGGCCAAAGTAAAATCTGACAGTGTCTTTACCTAACTTTTACAAATGTTATCTTCCCAAAGAAAAATCTCCCACTCTTCACGATCATGCCTTATTTATGTCATCAGTTTTTTCTGCACCACATATCTTTGTGAGCAATTATTTTCAAGAATGAAGCACACAAAAGGGCAAAATTAGACCCAAAACATCTGAAGCGCAACCTGACAATTCATTAAGAATTTGTAATACATCCATCCAACCAGATATTGATGCTTTAGTTATCAAAAACCGTGTCCAATATCGCACTAGACTTCCCTCTTTTACTTTTATAGTAAAGGATATTACAAAAAATGAAATTGTATTACACAGATAGGTACATTATCTAGATCCGTGATTGCTAACTTGTTATCTGCCCAACTTTTTCTGCTCATTAGCTATCCTTATTGTTAGTGTATTTTATGTGTAGCCAAAAGATAATTCCTCATCTTCCAATGAGGCCCTGGAAAGTCAAAAGCTTGGACACCACTGAACTATAGTAAGCACCTTTCTTTTCACCCAGCACTCCCCTGTGAGTGATCAAAAAATAAAGTAGGTACTCTGATGGACACTCATTTTGCACTCTTTGTCTTAAAACTCAAGAGTGACAGATCTCCAGCCATTGCAGGTATTTGACACTTACAGGCATTCTCCTGCCTCACTCTGTTTCCTTCCACTGTCACTAAATGGCTCATGAGCAAGAAGGAGGAACCACAGAACACAGAGGGGGGGAGCAGGTAGTTCCTCATCCCAGTGGAAACAGAAGCAACACCTCCTGTGCTCAGAGACCCAGATTAAGGGTGGATGGATGGAAAGAGAACTTTTGGAAGTTCGACAACCAATGGATCAAAGGTTGTGCAGCTCTAAACAAGGCTGGGAAAGCCCGACCAGTACTGCAAAGTAAAACAAAAAGAAGGCACACCAACCTTGCGCATTACCTCAGTAAACTGCGATTTTATTAAAATGAGATATATACTCACAAACAAAGTAGTAAAACAAGCATATAGGATCCTCAAAAGGAACATTGGAAGTGTAAAACCAGTGCAAGTCACATCAAGGACTCCCTATTGTATATGTAGTGACCAGAGATCAACAACAAACCAATTATAAAATATGGGCCACCAGGAAGGTGAATGTACAACATATTCTATTTACAGGTTTAGTTTACGTTGCTTTAACCCTTTCACTGCCAGAGCCATTTTTGTATTTTTTGCACAGGTTTAAAAAGTCATTTTAGGCCTGAATATTACACAAACCCCCAAACATCATAATTCTGAAAGCAGACACCCTAGAGAATAAAATAGTGGTAGTTCCAATTTTTTATGTCATACGATATTACCGGAAAGGTCAAGGAAATGTAAAATTACAGTAAGAAAAAAAAAAACACACACTAAAGCGAATTTCAAGGCAAACAAATAACCCAAATTTTAGATAAAATATAAAAGACAAGGTTGTGCTCAGTAAAAAGATACCCAACACTGCAAGTTGAAGGAAAGGACCTCCATGGTGATATTCTCTGAAATATTACCTGTGCCATGTGCAACTCAGGAAAGACGGGGAGATTAGAGAACTCTGAAGACCTGGTGTAAGAGGGAAGGATTTGGGATCCTAGAGCACTGGGCTGACTTTTCATTGGGGTACAACCTATATGCTAGAGATGGTTTGCACCTAAATGGAAGGGGGTGTGCTGTGCTACATTACAAAGAATATAACAGAATATGCAAAAAGTAAATAAAGCTTGCAAAATTTGAAACCGAACGACAGATTGCAAAAGATAGCAGGATCAACCCCCAAAAATTCCTCAAATATATTAATAGTAAAAAGGTTCGGTCCGAGCATGTAGACCCTTTACACAATAATCTAGAGTGGGTGACTGGGGACAAAAATAAGGCAAATTTATTTAATACCTTCTTCAGCTTTGTGTATACAAAGAAGCATGGGGGAGCTCTTGTCCATAATGAGCATGGTATTGACAAGGGGGGGGGGGGGGGGGGTTGTGAACACCGCCTGTGCAAGCTACTGGGAGTCAGAGCAGCTACTTGACAGGCAGCAGTCTGCCTGTCAGTTTTATGCACAATCGCAGTGGCTGTATAAAACCGCCCGCTGTCAGGTCCGTACGACGTACAGACCTTGCAGCGAAAGGGTTAAAGTGCTTGTATACCTCAGACATGAAATATGAACAGAGCATATCCCTCTATAGGGTGTACATTTCTCAATCCAAAGCACTCATTTCTGTCTTCTGTCTAGTTCCTCTGCTATCTTCACAAGTCACTGCTGAAGTGTTCGGAACCAAGAGAAAAACAGTGACAGGGAAGGACACAGCCTGTTATTGACAGCCTCAGCTCTGTTCCTGTGTGAAGGGGGTGTATCCCTTCCCTCCAATCAGCTCTCAGACCTCCCCACATTGCATGCAACTTCAGCTTCCCACCTGATTTTCAAAGCCGAGAGATCCTGTGTAAATTCTGTACTATGAATGGATGTACGGGACAGAAGGAAGTAGATAAACAGGTACAACTTATGTCAGAGGATTTGTTTTATCTCTGTGTATCACCTGAGGCCAGTCACTTCACTGGGTATATGCAAGGGTTAACAACCACTTTAAGCTTCCCTATGCAGCTGGGATTTATCAGATAGTATTTGAACAACTTTTATAAAAGCTTCCAATGTCTTTGAGTCTGTACACACTAGAAAAATGTGTTTTCAATAGACTTCTGCATCACTGTTTATGAACCATCTGGACTTACATTTGTGCATTCAGCAAATGAGCAGAAAACTGGTTGCCATGCAGCATTGGGCCATGGGCTAAATTCCTACCAGGGATTCAATATATATTCCCCCCACCCATGTCTGTGTGGATCTGCTTTGGGATCCTTGGTTTCCAAAACTCAAATATATAACACTAATTAATGTAAAACAAAGCTGGCCCTAGAAAATCTGTATCTCTGGGAAATTGTTTGTATCACACAACTGCTTTTTTTTTTAAATAAAATTAATCTTTGCACATTTATCATTTGTGTTGCTCTTCTGGTTTCTGCAGCCTTTTGCAGCCACTTCATGTCTACATGCTTGCTCTGCAGCAACTGCTGCATGGAATTTCTCAGGTTGGGCCCCCCAAACCAGAAATGTAAACAAGCCCTTCCTGTCCTGAGCCCCTTCTAAGTCTACATTCACACTGATGCACTGCGGTTTGCCCACAATGCGAGTGTAGCTCAGTTCACATGAGCTTTCCTGCGGGTTAGCAGCACTTTGCCATAGACTTGTATTATATCTTGTGGTTGTGGTGAACTCTCTGCAAGTGCACCAAACACACAGGACATAATAGAAGTCTATGGCTCAGTGCAGCTAACCAGAAAGAAAGCCGCAAGTGAATTGTGCTGCACCTACAGATCAGTGTGAAAGCAGCCTAATAATTCTAGAATAAATTGAATAACTCAAGCGCTAACTATGGTAAAATGAAAACAAAAATTAAATATAAACGTATAAATACTGTAGCCGCTAGTGCACAAAACCCATGTCTCAGTGGGGCAAATTATACAATCATATTGTGAAGTGAAAAAATGCTGCGCTACATGAAACAATGGCACTATCCTTATATAACAAAAAACAAAGTGAAAAAATAAAAAAATATATATAGAAGATAAAATAGTTGAAAAAAGTATTAACCTCTTGCCGTCCGCCTGCTGTTTATAAACGGCAGGGCGGTGGCAGTCCAAGGTCGGGTTGCCGTTCCTAAACGGCACCCGCCTTTTCTAGCTGTGCGCGCTCCCTAGGAGCGCGCACCACCGCGATCCGGTGTCCGCGATCCTCGTCGGACGGGACCTCTGTACGAGGTCCCGGTCATGTGATCACTGATTGGCGAATCAGTGATCACATGCAAAGTAGTAAGCAAGATGTCACTTGTGACATCATTGCTTACTACGTGTGAAATCTGTGAATGATCACAGAGGTCACATGGTACAAGGCTATTCACAACAGCCTTGTACCATGTGACAAGCTGTGACCAATCACAGCTCACTCAGTATTTCTCAATGACTGCAAGAATGCAGACAGAGAGAAAGAGAAATGATTGCTTTTACATCCTATATGGGTGTAAAAGCAATCAGTGTAAAAAAAAAAAAAAATCTTCATCACCCCCCACAAGTAGGGTGACAGTATGTAAAAATAAAAAATAAAAATAAAAAATAATATAAAAAAAAATAAAATAAAAATGTAAAAAAAATGTTTAAAAATTATAATGTTTGGTTATAAACTAATTTGTATTTTTTTTTTTTTACTAAAAAAATAACGGAATAAATTTTGGCCAAGATTTAGGATGAAATATTATTTATTTGCAAAATTTTATTAAAAAAAACCACTTTTTTTCAAAATTTTTGGACTTTTTTATTTACATAGTAAAAAAAAATAAAAATCCCAGCGGTGAATAAATACCACCAAAATAAAGCTTTATCTGTCTCAAAAAAATGGTAAAAAATTCATATGGGTACAGTATTGCATGACCGCGCAATTGTCATTCAAAGTGTGATAGCGCTGAAAGCTGAAAATTGCCCTGGACAGGAAGGGGGTTAAAGTGTCCGGACAGGAAGTGGTTAATATTGAGATATATATAGATATATATATATATATATACAAAAACCACACAGAAAATTAAAAATATTTTTAAGTATAAATCAAATAAAAGTCATTCAAAAACTCAAGTTCAATCAAAGTGTTCATTCAGTGAACCCTCCTTTGAATAACGAAAAATGTGTGCATCTGTCATAAATTACCATGCACAGACATCCTCCACCACATATCTGCTCACCTCACGCAGTACACAATGTTACGGTCTAACTGCACTTTTTTAATAATTGTTAACCCTTTTATAAGTGCGAATATGCCCATTGCAAAAGCACAGTATGTGTTGTTTAATACACTGGCCTTTTTTTCCTCTTCCAGTTTCTGCTGACTTTGTTCTACAGGTTGCCAGAAAAATCCAAAGCGAAGTGACCTCGGTATCACTCCACCTGGCACAAGAGCCAGCAGTAAAGAAGAAGCATTGGCTTTACGTGCTCCTGCTCTTTCCATGGCCGCCTGCTTCCTCCGCTGCCGGCTTGATATGCTCTGGGATGATGGGTTGGCAAGCCCAGATCACAATCAACGGGTTGCTCACCATAGGCATGTGCTTCCATGGTTTGAGGTCAAGGTCCACAGGGTTTTTTTTTTTTTTTTTTTTTTTAGAGAAAATGTGTAAAAAAAAAACATCCATCTGAGAGAAATGGCACTACTGTTGATCAACTTCTCAACACATGCTCTATTAAGTGAAAGATTTGAAGCTACTGAATCAGCAAGACAGGCAGCCAACTAGTATCAGATATGGTCAACAAGGAATGCCTTCATACTATCTCAGTACGGGTTATGATAAAAGCAAAATCAGCTTACTACCACTGTGCCCACAGTCACTGCACAGCTTACACCATCATAGCTGGGGTTATTCAAGGCTGTTACCTAATCACTCTGACCTTGCACGCTCACATACGCCAACATCCATTTATTTATGGAATAGTGTCTTAAAGTGTTTGGCACCTTATAGCTTCAATAGGTGTATGGCTGGATAAGGGTAATAATACATACTCTAAACAGCTCTACAAAATAAGCCAATATTATACAACGGTGTGATTATATAATAAAACTAGACTTTGGTTATCTTGGAATAAGAGCAGGAAATGAGGGAAGATCCATTATAGGATACAAATCTCAATTTCTAACATTGTCACCTATACTTGGCTTCAAACTTTCCCTGCATATGATCAACATTAAAAAAAGGATTTCAGACTTCCTCATGAAATACTAATAAGTAGGCTACAGGCAGACTAAAGATGAAAGTAACCATACTACCACAAAACATCGCATGGTTTGCTGGAAACAGTATTATTTCTGAATGCTCTTTACTTTTTATTACTATAACTTGGAAAAATTAAAACACAAGTTAGCTAAAGAAAAGTATGTGTCTATGCATGAAATGGGGATAATGTACAGCATGTAGGTTTTTAGGCTAGGTTCACATCTGTGCGGGCGGTGCCGCTGTGGATCCGTACGAAAATCCATGCAAACACACACCACCCGGACAGAGAAATGCGGACCTGCAGAAGGGTGCCATTACTTCTAATGGCACGCCGCCTGCACTGGAAAACGCAACCGTACTGGGAACCGATGTTCCTGTGTGGGCTGTGTTTTTGGAAGAAGTGCAGAGACTTCTTCCCTGCGTGTCACGGCATGGGAGTCCATTCAAATGAATGGGCACTCGTGCCCGTGCAAAATGCGGCCCACATGGCCGCATATATGTGAACCGGGGCTTAGAGTGAAATTTGACCTTGGAAAGTCTTAATGGAAACCATTATTAGGGCCTCTTGCACATGGTACTGATGTTTGGGCATCTACTTTTTTGGACGCAATATCAGGTATTTGTTTTCCACATATATGCGCATTCGTGCACTTGAGCGCATAATATATTCTTAGGGAAAACTCATTAATATGTATGCTCATATGTGTGCAAAATACTGACTGGGAATGCAAATAGCTCATAAAAGTGCAGCGCTACAAATAATTCCATAAATATTGTGATAGTCCATGGTAAGATGTATGATACAAAGGTTGATTGTGATTTCAGACTTCAGTGGTATGCCAAGAAAATATGGTAGAAATACACTCACCAGATGCGTATTTTTATATACGCAAAATAATGTAACCAGAGGTCCCCCTCTCAGGATGGAATGGATGAATTATGCCGTATTAACGGATTATCCTCCCTCTGGATGGTGTGCAGCTAAACTGATGTCTCCCTTGGTGCGAATGGACAGGATCTCACCAGAGGCCTCCTTAGTGGATGGATGGACGATAGTCTGCCAGTAATGGAACAGCTTCACTCCTCTGGGGTGAAACCACTTGAACCACTGCTACCATATCATCCGGAAGGGCTCTACAAATGAATGTCAGCTCGCCATAGAGCCAAACAAGAAGTAGCCCACAGTGTAGTAATTTGGTAAAGGGTATTTAAGTATTCCACGTGGTAAAAAATGCAATAAATGGACACAGTAATAAAACACTGACCAAATAGCTCAAGATGGCTGACAGACATCACAGTGCGATGGCTCCTTTGACGCGTTTCGCGCTAAAGCACTACCTCAGAAAGGGTCACCCTTTCTGAGGAAGTGCTTTAGCACGAAACACATCAAAGCGGGGGGGCGCCTGAACAAAATGAGCAGTTACCCCATGCAGTGTGGGCACAGACCCACTGCATGGGACAAAAGAAAAAAAAAAATAACATGGAGTTCTGCTTTGAGTTAAGGCTCCAACACTCTGCGGAAGCTCCTCTATGTTTTTCAAATTATACCCATTACCATTCTTAGAAGTTTTTTCAGTCCTTGCGCTCTCTCTCTCGATCCATTTTATATGGCATAGAGGTATCTCTAGACTAAAATTTAAGTTGCTTACCTACCCAAAACTTGAGGGCGGTGTGGGTCTACCTGATTTTGAGTTGTACCATAGAGCAGCGTTACTGACTAGATTGCTTGAGTGGTTCCCCAGACCCTTCTGTAAGGCCTCCTGCATGACTGAACAGGATCTTTCCTGGGTCGATCTTCGAGTCTTGCCTTGGGGTTATGGGGATACCTTTCAAAGTCTCCCAGGCCTGTCTCCATTGACAATAGCTGTTTTACGTCTGTGGTATAAGCGTGGGAACGTTTCACTTTTGTCTTCTGACCCATCCCCGCTGTCATCTCTATTTGACAATCTTGCTCTCCCCCAGGGACTTGGATCCCATGCTGTCAGTCCATTTTTGCGCACTTTGTGGGCCACTGCTCGAGTTTCTATATGCTCTCAAACAGGCCTCCCACTTCTTCAAGGGGGCACTAGAGACTGGTTGACTAAACGTCACTTATCTTCATTCTGTAAAAACTTATATTCCACATCTCACACACATCGCTCACTCTCTGAGTTTGAACGACTTTGTACCCGCTCTGAACACTAGACACGCTCTGGCCACACTCTACAAAATACTTCATCGCGCCATCCACTCCGAGCCACCTCCCTTTACCGGAACATGGTCTCGGGAACATGGTAAAGACATATCCATTGCAGACTGGAAGACCTCATTCCATTTGACTCATAAATCCTCAATTTCATGTTACTCACAGGAAAAGAATTATAAGCTTCTTTCCTGATGGTACAGGGATCCTGTCTCCTTACACAAAATATTCCCTTGCACTTCTGATCTGTGTTGGCGATGTGGTGAGGCGGTGGGTACGCAGCTCCAGATTTGGTGGGAATGTGATCTAATACAACCCTTTTGGCATCTTGTCTCTGAGGTATACAATCTGATCTATGATGAGTCCTTGACCTTATCGCCGGAGATTGCTCTCCTCTCTATATTATATCTCTTTTTTGGAAATCAACCACCCCCTGCCATGTGGGTTTCTGCACTTAATGATATCATGTGTATGGAGGAGATGCTGGCATTTGCCAATGATACCTATAATAACTATAAATCACTTTGGTCGGTCTGGCTCCATTTCTCTTCCTCCACGACCCTTCGGGGGCTTCTGATCTCATAATGTACTGATCAAATTGTCTGGGCTTCCCAGTCACAGACTTCTGATTATCAGGCTGCTCCTAATAATCACTCTAGACTCTAGATGACTAGGCCACACCACTGAATTTTGGATATGTGTAGCTGTACTCTCATCCCTCATCCTCCCCACCCCTTTCTCTTCTTCTCTCTCTTTTCTTCTTCATTTCTGATTTCCTCTTATAGTTTTATATGTTCATTTACATAGTTTGGAGATATCTCAAGGTGTCTCATATCTCCTCTAAGAACAATGTCTCAGGACTATTATCCCAACTAAACTTGAACTAATTCTCATTGTTAATGATTCGTTCCTTTATTATTTGAGATTATTTGTATACTGTTACCACTCTGGATCACTTTTCTGGAATGAGAGATCTACCTTTGTTCTTGTATGTCTATGTATTTGTATTCTTCACTCATATCTTTCTAAGTTGTTTTGTAAATTACTAAGAAAACTGTAATAAAGACAAAATTTGCCTATAAGTTAAGGCACCATGCACACAAGTGTTTTTTTAAGCTCCTAGAAACTATCGGCATTTTTTTTCCTGCTTCTAGAAGCTAAATATTACTATCCTATGTGTCCATGCACACTGTTTTAGGCTAGTAGCGTTTTAAAAGCTTCAGCATTTAGGAGCAGAAAAATAATTGTTTTTCTAGAGTTTTTTGGAGCGTTTTTCCAGCAGAAAAAAAAAATGCTAAACTCTTCTAAACACTACTAACATATGCATGGAGCCTGAAACTTAATATTTCAAATATTTCATTCCTTTAGGTTCTGTTTGCACAGAAAGTAGACACAGCCCTACTAATGAGCTGTAATATGCTGATATTGTAATGCCACAAAGCCACAGTCCCCTCCAACAAAGTTCACAAACTTTATATCAGCATGCTGTTACAGGAACCAAAAGACTGTCCACACTGTGACCTATACCGGGTGCAAGCCTTGGAATGACAGCATTAACTTGCAACACTGAGTCCTGGGTAAAAAAAAAAAAAAATGGTTTAATTATCAAAGTGTTTCCCAGGTTCCATGCACAGGGACCACATCAGTGCAGCTCAGCACCCTGGAGAATGGCAGGACATAGCCCAGGAGCTAAGCTGTTTCTTTTAGAAAACCAAAGTTGACCCAGCTTTTGTGAGCCTTTTCTAATGCCAGCAATAAAAGCACCATATTAATTAATGGCAATTTCAACAAACACATACTTATAAATGCTTGCCCATTCAACCACAGTGCAAATACATGTGAAGAAAATAAGCTGACACCTGTGCCTCATTACTGACCATTTAGGCCACCTGCCACCAAGACAAGAGGCACAAGAAGGGGCTTCTAAATGAAATCAGGCTTCAGGGTACTCAAACTATTGAAAAGTACACGTACTGGTCCTTACTGCTCTCAACAGAAAACACAATGGAAGTACTTAACCCCAAATTTGGGGTAGTGCAATCCCCAGTAACCAAGTTAATCAGAGGGGCACACAGGAAACTTTATATGCGAAGAGAGCATTAGTAAATGTTTTTAGGGAGGACTTTCATATTAATATATTTGAATAAATGTTCACTTAATTTAAAAGGGAAAAAAAAAATAATGAACTTCAAAATATCACTGGTCACAATACAGTGTGCCATACACTGCTGACCAAAACAGAACTTGCTGGTCAGCAGAAACTGCAAAGCTCACAGGCTGCATCACTATCCAAATTCATTATTGGCTTATCAAGCTCTACCATAAAAAGAATGGCAAGGCCAAGGAAGGTTAAACCATTGCTAGAGGCCAAACAACGTCAGCTCTGGATGGTACCCATACAGACAGGTGCACAAAGCACAACAGTCAAACGAATTAGCAGCCATGCAAATGTTTTGGTAAGCACATTTGCATAAAAACAAACAAAATCCCCAGCACTGATTTACTGTTTACTCTGAAAACATACTAATACAAAATTAGATCGGACAACAAGCTCAATCTGTCTGATAGCAGAGACATAAAACCTTCAAATGTATAAATGATCTTTTTCATGCAAATCCAAATAGTTGGGTGCATCATAACTGGATGTTTATAACTCCAGCAGCGTACAAAAAAAAAAAAAAAACACATAAAAGGTTTTCTCAAATGTCAGCCTAATTGGACAGTTCTGACAGATTTTGAACAGCTGAGCAATCAAAACATTACATATAAACACGGACTTTGTTTACACGGCTATTACATAATCAGCTAGAGCGAATACGAAAAGCACACAAAGTGGACACATTTGTGTACTGCAGCGTATTATTACATACTGAAAAACCTGCATTAAAAAAAACACTTGTCTTATTATAAACAACATGCATGGGGACAATTCATTCGGCCCAGAAACCTAAAAGGAGTAAAGATTTTTTTCTTCTGCCAGAAGAATTATGCTAATTCCTAAACTGCAACTGCTGCAAAGAGATGCAGAAAAATGATCAGCTCAAACGCTGCAACCACAGAAGAGCCTTCACCAAGCACTGGCTGCACATACGGAAGTACAAAGAGTTGCTTGGAGACCGGCCCCGAGACACAAAGCTGAAAGGGTTTAAAAAGATCATTAGGTATAAATTGTATTTAAAGACACAAGGTACAGGAAATGAAGAAGGTGGACTTGCTGAAATGTGTAAAGTTTGTCACTGAAAACAAAAACCCCGGACCCTGCATTCACTATATCCGTTCTTCCACAGTACACAGAACATGGCAATGCAATTATAAACTGCTAAATACCTTTTCTCACCAGCAGTATATAGCAGTAGTGGTGTGCCAAAAACGAAAGTTCAAAATGCACTTGGCTGTAAACCGAAACTAAAATGCGCAGTTTTTAAAAATTAATGTATTTAAAAAAAAAAATAAAAAAATACACAGATTAAAAAAAAAACAATATATACCCCAATTTTTTGTAAAATATGAAAGAGGATGTTACGGCGAGTAAATAGATACCAAACATGTCACGTTTTAAAAATGCGCACGCTCGTGGAATGGCGTTAAACTGCGGTACTTAATCTCCATGGGTGATGCTTTAAAAATTTCTACAGGTTAGCAGTTACAGAGGAGGCCTAGTGTGAGAATTGCTTTTGCTCTGACATTCGTGGTGATACCTCATGTGTAGTTTGAACACCGTTTACCTATGTGGGCATGGCCTACGTATGAGTTCAACACTGCATGCGAGCACGGGGGGACGGGGGCACTTTAAACTTTTTTTTTAAATTTAATGTTTTTGGGGTTTCTTTGTACTGTCCCTTTAAAAAAAAATTTAATCAATTTTATTCTTATCACAAGGAATAATTAGTGACAGGTCCTCTTTATGGAGTCAATCAAAAAAAACATTGATCTAATGCTTTAAAAAAAAACAGGAAGAGACATCGCTCCGGTCCTCCAAGGGCATAGAGATGAGTGGCGGCCATCTTTCCT
This sequence comes from Staurois parvus, assembly GCF_062004578.1. Lineage (NCBI taxonomy): Eukaryota > Metazoa > Chordata > Amphibia > Anura > Ranidae > Staurois > Staurois parvus. The sequence continues at coordinate 1,713,807 of NW_028318360.1, read as the reverse complement.
TCACTCATCTCTATGCCCAGCGCCAGGATTGATGGTTTCTCAGGTAAGGCTGAGAACCACTGAGCAGCGGGCAGCGTTTCTTCGGCACCCGTAACGGTGCTTTTTTTCCATTTCGGCCAAAACGTTTCAGATCAATATAGATCTCTATATAGCAGTCTTGTACCGTCTATTAGTGTCCAGCTGAGCACTGGTTATGATGTACGGGGAGTTTTCAATTCTCCTCTAACTGTCCTATGAGGCCACATAACCCCTGACCCTCTGTCTGGACATCACTGATTGGCCCAGTGATGATTACATGCACCCTTTATTAAAATAAAACTCTATAGCAGTACACACCAAACAGAGCATGTGCAGACTTGCCACTGCTGCTCTAACTATGGCAGATGGATTGGGGACAGCAAAAGAAGGGAAGGATCAGAGAAGACAGGATCAAACAGCCTTTTTACATAAAGTAGAAGATACCCTGTTAAGTTCCACAGTGAGGTTTAACAAGCATGCTTTACTGCATATACGGACTGATTTTACTGTTGTGGGTTTTAGAACAAGAGATGTTCACAAACAGAACAGGTCCTCTTCACCCTGATTAAAGCTAGCCATACACTGCTCACATTTCCTGATGAATTGCCTAAAACTTGAGCTATGAAAGGTCCCTGTCAGCAACATCCGACTTGACATAAGTAAATGAAAAAACTGACTGAGACAGAAGCAGGGTGGATTTGATTTAAATCATTAGTTAAAAGGCTCGATTAAATCATATCATAATTTTTAAAGAGCAACGGTCATCTCTGTCCTTCAGCAGCTCCTCCTCTGACCCGCTGTTGACTCACCGACCATCCCATTCACTTCAATGGAACGGCTGGTGATGCAGCAGTGACGCAACAAGGTGAGGGACGTGGCGGCAGCAGGGGAGTGGATGCCCGCTAACAGGCACTGCCATGAAGGATCTAAAATGACAGGTACTCTTTAAATGTAAGGAATCCAACTCATTCTTGCTGGTATTTAGAATCTTTAATATTTGGAAATCAAATGAAGGTTTCCTTTTTAGAATAATAAGCTGTCAGGGTTGTAAAACACGAATATCAGAACCGATTTTAGGTTGATAGGTTAATCACACATAGCTGGAGAACTGATCATTCTTTTATTTCATGTTTTTTCTCATAGTGAAACTGTGTGAATGCATCGATGCAGTGCATGTTATCTCAGCTTGCAGAGCTTGGATTCATTGAATGAGTAAACCAAAAATTTTAATATTGCAGAATATACAGCCTCATGCTACGTAACTAAGCTCCATTTAATGCTGAATAAACTACATCATTAATGCATCTTAAATACAAAACTATCTTTAGGTAAGATTTTTACTACAAACGCATTTTATTAAAATAAATTTGATGAAAAAAAAATCTGATTTAAATAAAAAAATCTGATTTAAATTAAAAAAATCTGATTTAAATTAAAAAAAATTAGATTTTTGTTTTAAAAACAAACATCAATTTTTATCCATCCAGGACAGAAGAAAAATTCCCAGGCAAACAGTGACCACATCCTATCAGATGCAATCATTGCTTGGGTATTCAGACAGCTGTCAAGCATAGATGCAAGATTGCATTTCTATATAGGCCCTTATCACATAAGTGGGCCGACTGGGACCACCAGCTTTTCAGGCAGACCTGGTCAGACCCTCCAATTCCTCTATGAAGCAGCCTGTGTAAACAGACAAGTGTCTGTATACACCCGCCTACATCAAATACGTTCAAATAAAAAAAAATACATATGGGAATCTGTTCCCGTTCTGTCTTGCAGATTCAATGGCAATCGGGTGTAAACAGACAGGTGGTCCATTTACATCCAACTGCCCATAGAGGAAAGTGGGCTGTGTCTGTGTCTCCTCTGCATTAGCAGAGGGGACACGGACTAGCCATCCACTTGCTCAGTGGGGATCAGAAGACAAATTCCCCACTGAGCAAGCAGAGTCCTGGCAGAGTCTACCCAGTGTGGAAGGGGCCTTCAAGTGGAACTATACCTATAACAACCTGATAAAAATAATGTTCTTTAGCAAGAAACGTACATACAACATTAATAATTCTGCTACCAAAATTAGTGTGTGCTGTGTGCCTCCAGCATTGTTCCCACTTCTTTTTGCCAGAGGCTGCCATTTTGTTGAAGCCCAGAGCCCCTGAGCAGCAAAAAAAATTTGTATTCTGTCAGCAGATTGGCCTCTACAAATTCTGCATGGTGCCTTAAAATAGAGAGCAACTGAGCACGTGCAAAGCAGGGTGAGACAGTGTATTACTGGACTTTAACTTCCCTAGCGGTCTGATTATGTCAATATCTCTGTGCTCAATTACATTACATTGTGGTACAATTTTTTGCATGGAAATATGTCTTTTTTATTGTAGGCCTGTAATTTTTAGGAATAACTCACTGAAATCTGTCCGAACAAGAGTCTAGTAAACATCCTGGGTATGATAAAATTTGAAACACGAAATCATAAATAATATAATAATCATAAAAAATTATAATATAATAAATTCAATAATATAATCAAACCAAAAACACTGAAATTTGAAATAGAGCGCCAAGTTCGCACATCACTAAAAACTTAGTCGCAAAATTGTTTTCAGTGTCTGATGACGAATTTCCCCACGAATCATCACATAAATTCTGCAAGTGGTTCTAATTTACTATCGCTGTTCTCTAGCTGGTCTAAAGGGACACTTTTTGGACGCTTTGGACTTTTCTCAGTTTCCAGGCAGAAAGAACAGTAAAAATGCAGGCAGGGCACAGGACAAAGCACTCGGGACAAAATGTATGTGAAATGGTTTGATACAGTAATGTTTTACTATGTGATTTTAGTGTATTAAGTGAATGGCACTTTTTAATTTCCAGCGTGTTCAGTCCCCCGTACGTCCTGATGCTCGCAGGGAACGGAACCCGGAAGACGGATGCCAGCATCGGCTGGAGGAGATGGCTGGGGAGGCTGCAGGGGGGACATCGCGGGAGCGCAGGACAAGGAAAGTGAAACAGGGATTCAGGAGCAACGCTGCAGGGTAATCCCGAGAATTTTCCACATTTTGTCCTGGTGCAACCAAAAACGGAAATGTATTTTATTGGGATTTTATGTGAAAGACCAACACAAAGTGGCACATAATTGTGACGTGGAAGGAACCTAACCCTGCTTTAAACTTTTCCACAACTTTATCCCTGACCTGTCTGGTGTGTTCCTTGGCCTCCATGATGCTATTTGTTCACTAATGTTTTCTAACTGAGGGCTTCACAGAACAGCTGTATTTATACTGAGATTAACTTCTTCCACGCAGCCCTATATTAGAAATACTGCTATAGAGCAGCACGGGTGTGCAAAATCACGTATACATACGTGATTCACACTCCTGCAGTTTTCGCGGGACGGGGGGTGCTTGTGCGCCCTCCGCAGGCGCCTTGATTTGATCCCCAAGGGATCAATCATCCGATTTAGGCCAGTGATGGTCGGCCTAAGTCGGAAGATCGATCCCTGTCCTATCAGGGATCTTCCTGTACCTGTTTTTACAGTTACACAGGTACAGGAAGTGATGACATCTTCTCTCTCTGGGCACATTCCGTCCCAGAGAGAGAAGAAACAAGACAGTGAGTAAAAGCACTACACTTTTCAGTTAGAACACACCCCCACTCCCCCCCCCCCCCAGTTCTCTTTCCTGTCACCAGTATCTTTAGTACAAGTGTACAGATTTTTTGCTGATCACTGTATTGGTGTCGTCGGCAACTTCAGATACCGTTGGCATTAGTTAGCTCCCCTCCCAGATAGCGTCAGATTGCCCATCAGTACACCAGTAATCACATTTAACCCCTTGATTGCCAGGAACACTCCCATTCACAATAAACCTCCATTGTTATTATAGTGTCTGAACGGATCAATATCTTTGATCAGATCAGCACTATACCAGCGTTCACATTAGTATAGTGTCCCCAAAAATGCGTTAGCAGAATCAGCCCCGGCACCTGCGTTTAGCCCCTACACTTAACCCCCCCTTCTCCCCCAGCAAGTGCAGTGTCAATAGATCACGGTCACTTGATACATTACACACAAAACCGCAGTGTTCGCAGAATCAGGCCTGATCTCAGCACTTGCCGGTAAATTTTTTTGTAGTGATTCAAGCAGTCCCTGACAGCCAGGTGCTCTTTTTCACGTGAGTCGCACTGGTTACCTATAAATTTAGTGGCCAAAACGTCAATGGAAAGTTACTCTAGTGAAGAGGCCAACAGGACTCTGAGCATGTCAGGTGAGAGCGAAGGGGAAGACTCCCTGACACAATCAGCCTCAGTGTCAGGGATCTCCTCGATCCCCGCCGCGATGGGCTCGGCGCAGGCGCACTGCTCCACCCTGCGTGTGACCCGACGATTCTCTGCCTGCTCCCTTGTACCTTACCGTCCTCTACAATACCGACTCGGCCTGTCTGACTACGCACTTGCTCAGCCATCCATCCATCCCATCGGGGTCACCCGACCTCCTCACATCTGGCTCTCCCTGGTTGGGCCCCTGGCGAACACCACTACCACTGACAGGTGTGCTCAGTAGAGGCGACCTGGTCTCGGGGTACTACAAGTCCATCCCCACCATCAGGGGCCCTGGTGAACAAGTACCCTGGGGCTTAGACTCCGCGCTCTGGGCACGCCTGACCAGTGGAGTGCTAGTGGTGCCGCTCGGCGGTCCCTCACAGTACCAGAAGGCCATGACTGAGCCTCGAGGACGACTCTCCCCGTTGGACGAGGTTTGCAGGCACCTGGCTACTCTGACGCAAGCTGTAAACACATTACAGGACAGATGTCTGCAGATCAAGAATCGGTTTCAGGCCTGCACCATATCTGTTCCTGTTTCACAGGCCCCGGCTCCTGCACCACCGGTCGCAGCAGTCCATGAGCCGGCTCCTGGGCCTCCCACATCACTCCCTATGGCGGAACCCCGAGTACCCTTACCCGAGCGCTTCCATGGGGATCGCACACGCTTTCGGTCATTCCGTGACTCCTATCTGCTCTATTTTGAACTGCAGCCACGGACCTTTTTGACAGAATCAGTGAAAGTGGGGTTTGTTGTCTCCCTGTTGCAGGGTGAACCCCAAGACTGGGCCCACCGACTAAGGGGAAACAATGACCCTCACCTGGTTACGGTCGACAGCTTCTTTAACGCTATGGCCATCTTATATGATGACCCACAACGGGCAGCCTCGGCCGAGGCCACATTATACGCACTCCGACAAGGTCGGCGGGCGGCTGAGGAATACGCCTCTGACTTTAGGCGTTGGATGGGTGACACTCGTTGGAACGAGTTCGCACTTTTGCACCAGTTTCGTATGGGCCTATCAGAGGCTCTGAAAGACGAGCTCGCCTGGGTGGAGGTGCCCGAGACATTAGAGGACCTGATTGCACTCACCATCAAAATTGACCGTAGACTACGGGAGCGCAGATTGGAGAGGTCTGGTCAGGGTCGCGGAAATCCCTGGGGGTCATTTCAGGGATCCAGTCAACATACTAGGCCAAGCACCCAGAACCTGCCGTTTGAAGATGCTCCCGAACCCATGCAGCTAGGCCTGGCTCAGCCTAAACTATCGCCTGAGGAACGCCAGCGCAGACGCTCCCAGAATCTGTGCCTGTACTGCGGCGAAGCTGGTCACATGGTGCGTTCCTGCCCGCAGAAACTGAGTAAGTTCACCTCATCTTCTTTATCTGTTGGCAATATGAACCCATCCCAGTACTTAGTTGTTCCCCTCTCCTTTCAGCTTTCAGAAAGGACCGTGGAGGTGACGGCCATAGTTGATTCGGGGGCATGCAGCTGTTTTGTGGATATCAATTTTGCTCACCAGCAGGGTATTCCCCTCCGCCCAAAGGAGAAGGGGTTTCACATCTTTTTGGCTGATGGTTCCCGGATAAAGTCAGGGGTGGTTAACCAGGAGACCCCTTCCATTGTGACTTCCATTGCCGGTCAGCACCGGGAACTCCTCCGCCTGGATGCTATTGCATCACCCCTTTTCCCAGTCATTCTGGGGCTCCCTTGGTTGCGGGCCCATAACCCCCAAATTGACTGGGAGACTGGGGTTGTCTCGTTCCCTTCCCCATATTGTCGGGAACTGTGTCGAACTTCGGGCCCGGAGGTCCCCCAGGTCCTCCTGTGCTCTGAAGGGGATGACAGCCTAAAACAAGTGATTCCTGCAGCCTACCATGAGTTTCTTGATGCGTTCAGTGAACGGGGAGCAGATGCTCTACCCCCCCACCGCCCATATGACTGTCCTATTGATCTGTTGCCCGGTTCGGAAATTCCGTTCGGGCGAATTTTTCCCCTTTCTGAGCTAGAATTAGGGGCCCTGAAGGACTATATTGAGGATAGCCTCCGAAAGGGATTCATCCGTCTCTCCACTTCCCCAGCAGGTGCAGGGATCTTCTTTGTAGAAAAGAAGGACAAGACTTTGAGGCCATGCATTGACTATCGGGAGCTGAATAGGGTCACCATTAAAAATCGTTACCCATTACCACTGGTACCTGAATTATTCCAGAGCCTAAAAGCTGCAGTAGTGTTTACCAAGTTGGACTTAAGGGGAGCCTACAATTTGGTTCGCATAAGGGAGGGGGATGAGTGGAAGACGGCCTTCCGCACCCGTTTCGGCCACTTTGAGTACCTGGTCATGCCTTTCGGGTTGTGCAATGCGCCAGCCACCTTCCAACACTTTGTGAACGACATCTTTAGGGACTTCCTGGACATCTTTGTCATCGTCTACTTAGACGACATTTTGATTTTTTCATCCTCCCTGGGGGAGCACAGGGTACATGTATCAAAGGTGTTGGGGCGGTTGCGGCAGCACGGGTTGTACGCTAAAGCAGAGAAATGCTGCTTTGAACAGGCTAGCGTTACATTTCTGGGTCTGATCATCTCCACCACGGGGGTCGCAATGGACCCTCAGAAGGTCTCAGCGATCCTAGATTGGCCTGAACCCACGGACAGGAAAAGTGTCCAACGTTTTATTGGGTTCGCAAATTTTTACCGGAAGTTCATCAAGAACTTCTCGGGTCTGGTCTCCCCCATCACTCAGTTAACCAAGCTTGGGACGCGATTCAGATGGACGCCCGAGGCACAGGAAGCTTTTGAAGCACTAAAAAGGTTATTTACCTCGGCACCCATTCTGGGTCATCCCGACGCCTCCCTGCCCTACATCTTAGAAGTAGATGCATCTGAAAACGCGGTTGGCTCCATCCTTTCCCAGCGGAAGGGCGCCAAGGAATTACTTCACCCAGTAGCATTCTTTTCACGGAAACTTACCCCTGCGGAGAGGAACTACGACATTGGGGATCGCGAGCTACTGGCTATCAAAACCGCTTTAGAAGAATGGAGGTACCTGCTGGAAGGTGCCTCCCACCCCATCCTGATCTTCACGGACCACAAGAACCTGGAATATCTGAGGACGGCCAAACGTCTACGCCCACGACAAGCGAGATGGGCATTGTTTTTCTCGAGGTTCCAGTTCCACATCACATACAGGCCCGGCTCGAAAAACACGAAGCCTGACGCGTTGTCACGCATGTACGAGGACACCAAGGAGATTCCAGTGCCCGACACTATTCTTCCTGCAGGAAATTTCTTGGCCCTTCAGACAAACCTTCACTCCGAGATCCTGAGAGCGTCCACAGCAATGTCCACCTCCGATGGGGCCCCCCTCCAGAACAAGGAGGGACTCCTATGGAGGGAGGACCGGATTGTGGTGCCGGAGGGTGCCCGAACCTTAGTCTTGGGACATTGCCATGACCATCCACTGGCAGGACATTTTGGGCCGGTCAAGACCCTGGAACTTCTCCGACGTTCCTTCTGGTGGCCGGACATGGCCAAGGATTGTAAGAACTACGTGGGCTCCTGTGCCATCTGCCAGCGGAACAAGCCTTCAAGGAATAAGGCGTGGGGCCTGCTACGTCCATTGCCCATCCCTGAACGACCCTGGCAGAAAATCTCCATGGACTTCATAGTCGAGCTTCCACCTTCACTGAACCACACGGCAATTCTCGTGGTCGTGGACCGCTTGTCCAAGATGGCCCATTTCATCCCTTTACGGAAAACCCCATCAGCAGCCGAGACGGCGCAAGTCTTCATTCGAGAGATCGTTAGACTGCATGGGGTTCCCGAAGACATCGTTTCGGACCGTGGGGTGCAGTTTACCTCGCGGTTTTGGAGGGCATTGTGCAAAGCCCTGGATATCAAGCTGTCCCTTTCCTCGGCATTTCACCCTCAGACCAATGGCCAGACCGAAAGGACCAATCAGACCCTGGAGCAATACCTTCGATGCTACACATCATTCTCTCAGGACGACTGGGTGCCACTCCTCCCTTTGGCAGAATTCGCGTACAACAACGCTTGCCATTCAGCAACTGGGCAGTCCCCGTTCTTCGCCAACTATGGGTTTCATCCTGTCTTCCTCCCGGACTTGGTCCCGGAATGCCCGATTCCAGCGACACAGGATGCACTGACCTTCTTCACCTCCAACAATAGGAAACTACAGGAAGCCATTCGTCAGGCCCAAGAGGACTACAAGAGGGCTTTTAATAGGAAGCGAAGAGGGGATCTGGTGTTGCAGCCCGGAGAGAAGGTTTGGCTGGCTACGTCAAACTTGAGGTTGCTCTGCCCGTCAAAGAAGTTGGGACCTAAATTTATAGGCCCTTTTTGCATCAAACGGATGGTCAATGAGGTGGCCTATGAACTTGTTCTCCCTGAGACACTCAAGATCCACCCTGTCTTCCACGTGTCCCTGTTGAAACCTGTAGTCCCTGATGCCTTCCCGGAACGGGAATCCAGGCCCCCGGAGGCCGTAACGGTTGAAGAGGAAGACGAATTCGAGGTGGAGGCAATCCTGAAGTGCCGACGAAGGGGGGGCCAGACCCAACTTCTCATCAAGTGGAAGGGCTACGGCCCTGAGGACAATTCGTGGGAGCCAGCCCATAATGTCCATGCACCTAGGCTTGTCCGGGGGTTTCTTCGTGATCACCCGTGGTGGAGAGATCGGGTGGGCATCCGGAGGTTGCCCGTAGGGGGGGGGCAATGTCAGGGATCTCCTCGATCCCCGCCGCGATGGGCTCGGCGCAGGCGCACTGCTCCACCCAGTACACGGGCACTAGGTCCGGGCCGGCCGCGGCGTTCGAGTTCGCGCATGCGCAGTAGAAGCCGCGGCCGCCCGCTGGGCACCAATGGCAGCGCAGGGCGGGATATTTAAAGGTCCCTGAGCTGTCATTTCGTCGCCTTCTGGTCTTACCTGCTTCCTGTGTTCCTGTACCTGTGCCTAGTAAGTTATTGACCCGGATTGCCTTTGACCTTGCTGATTTCTCCTGCCCAGACCCTTGCTTGCCTGACCTCTCTCCCTGGATGCCCCTTATTAGATTTGACCTCCTGCTGCTGACCTGGCGTGTGACCCGACGATTCTCTGCCTGCTCCCTTGTACCTTACCGTCCTCTACAATACCGACTCGGCCTGTCTGACTACGCACTTGCTCAGCCATCCATCCATCCATCCCATCGGGGTCACCCGACCTCCTCACATCTGGCTCTCCCTGGTTGGGGCCCCTGGCGAACACCACTACCACTGACAGGTGTGCTCAGTAGAGGCGACCTGGTCTCGGGGTACTACAAGTCCATCCCCACCATCAGGGGCCCTGGTGAACAAGTACCCTGGGGCTTAGACTCCGCGCTCTGGGCACGCCTGACCAGTGGAGTGCTAGTGGTGCCGCTCGGCGGTCCCTCACACTCAGAATACGAACCTATAGACAGCAGTGGCACCCTGACAGGTAGCTCGGACAATGGAGTAGAGGTCCCTGCTAAGGTCAGGCATACATGACCCTGTTCCCAGGTTTCGGAGATGTTACAATTGCATGATGACTCTCATATGCAGCAGAGTGCCAGTACTAGTGCCGCTCTACCTTTCGGTGAACTGGCGAGCACCAGTGGCCTAGTATATCCTGGTCTTCACATACCAGCACTGCAGTATCACTTGGTGACGTGGTGAGTCCCATAACTGCAGTACAAGCTGGTGTGGTGGCAAGCACAAAATAGTGTCCATCAGCCACCAAGTGTTCGCACACAGGTTCCTAGCATCCTTCCAGACGTGCTGGAAAATCCCGATTGGAAGCCCACAAATTCTGCAGCACCCGTACTTCCCCCCCTTTCACTGCCCAACCCGGAATTCAGGTGGAAACAGCAAATTTAAATACTCCCCTTGATTTTTTGTAGCTGTTTTTCACACAATATCTATATGCATTGATTGTGGCTCAAAGCAATTTATATGCACAACAGTTTCTCGCCGTCAACCCAAATTCAAAACCTTGCCAAACCATTTGCATGGAAACCCATTACGGTTTCCAAATTTAAAGTTTTTTTGGCCTAACCCTCAACATGGGCATTACTAAAAAAAAAAAAAAAGAATTGCGGTTGTATTGGTCCACAGACCCAATTCATCATATGCCCGTGTACTCTGCTGCCATGACCAAGCACAGATATGAGATTAGAATGCCTGTTATGCATTTCAAAACGACAGCACACTCTGTCGTCATTGGGGTGCCCCTGAATTTGACCGGCTCCACGAAATTTGGCCCCTTGTAAATCACCTTAACCAAAAATTTGCAGATGTCTATACTCCCCAGCAAAACATCTGCGTTGCCGAGTCCCTCAATTTCTCTGACCGTCTTGCATTCAAACAATTTCTCCCCAGCAAGCATGCCAGATATGGGGTCAAGATGTATAAGACCTGTGAGAGAGAAACAGACTATACATATAAGTTTTGGATTTACGTGGGAAAAGATAGTCATGTGGAGCCCCCCCGGATGCCCAGACTACATGGGGAGCAGTGGAAGATAGTTTGGGACTTTGTGCCATGCTATTTCCATATGGAGTGCTACTTATATGTGGACAATTTTTATTCAAGCGTGCCACTATGTAGACATTTGTACAATCTTGGAATTCACGCATGTGGCACCGTGCGACCTAAAAGCTGGAGCTTTCCTCAATGGCTTGTAAATACCAGTCTTAGAAAGGGGGAAAAAGCCTGCTTGAGAAATGAGGAATTGCTAGCAGTGAAGTGGAAGGACAAACAGAATGTTTTCGTCCTGTCTTCAATTCACGCAGACACGACCATCCAAATTTCTATGGCAGCTGGTGTTGTTGAGAAGCCCATCTGCATCCACGACTATAACCTTAACATGCGAGGGGTGGACTTCAATGACCAGATGATGAAGCCGTACTTAGTATGCGGAAAAGCCAGACGCTGGTACAAAAAAGTGTCTGTTTATTTATTTCAATTGGCTTTATATAATGCTTTTGTTTTTTACAAAGCAACTGGACGAAGTGGATCCTTCCTAAAATTCCAGGAAGAGATTATCACGGCCCTTTTGTATCCAGAAGGTGCTGTGGCCCAAACCCGAACACAGATGCAGTTAGCCGGCTGCAGGAGAGGCATTTTCCCAATAGCATTCCTGGAACCCCAACCCAAAGGACACCCCAAAAAAGATGTGTCTGTAGCAGACATGGAATTAGGCATGACACCCACTGTTTTTGTCCCTCCTGTTCTGGCCTCTGCCTCAAGGACTGCTTCCGTCACTACCACACACTAGTGGCGTATTAGTATAGGGTACAGCATGGCACAGTTCAAGACATATTTACACAGGGTTTCGAAAGATGTTAGGTAGGCAGGAAACTGGCTATTGCATTTTGAGAGACCCTACAATCTGTTTTAAAAAGTTAAGGTTTACAAAAGAAAAAAAAACAAAAAATACAAATCCACCCAAAAATTTTAAATTTTAAAAGACAAAAATAGTTTTTTTGTTGTTGTTACTGTTCTACTGTTACAATTTTACTGTTTTATTGTTAACCATTGCTGTTTTCTTTGCAGGAATGTCATTCAGCTGCAGCACCGACTCGTTTATGCATGTGAGGTATCGCCGCGAACATCAGATCAAGGGCAGTAATTCTAGTATTAGAACTCCTCTGTAACTCTAAAATGGTAGCTTGTAAAGGCTTTTAAAGCGTTGCCTATAGATATTAAAAATGAATGCAGTTTGCCGCCATTGCACGGGTGTGTGCAGTATTAAAGCATGTCATGTTTGGCATCTATTTACACGGCATACCATCATCTTTTATATCTTACCAAATTGGCCAATATATTGTGTTTTGTGCATTAAAAGTAAAAAAGAGTTTTATTTTTTTTCAAAAAATTTGCCTTTGAAAAAAAATCGCTGTGCGAGTACTGTGTGACGTAAAGAATTGCAGCACCCACCATTTTATTCATTAGGCTGTCTGCATTAAAAAAAATATGTTTGGGGGGGTCAAAATAATTTCCTAGCAAAAAAAACTGATTTTGAACAAAGTGTCAGAAAAGGCTTGGTGTTCAGGTGGTTAGAAGAGTGATGTGTGGCATAAACTTCAAATGTTGGGCAAAATGACCCCTTTTTGGAAAGTAGACACTCCAAACTATTTGCCGAGAGGCATGTTGAGTCAATAGAAGAATTTATTTTTTAACCACAAGTTTTTGGAAAATGACAAAAAAAAAACTTTTTTTTTTTTTTTTTTTTTTTTTTTTACACACAAAATTGTCACTTAAATGATTTATTGCTCACACGTGCCATGGGTATATGTGGAATTACTCCCCAAAATACATTCTGCTACTTCCCCCGAGTATGGGGATACCACGTCTGAGAGACTTTTTGGCAGTCTATCCAAGTGCAGGACCCCAAAATCCAATAAGCACCTTCAGGCTTTTAAAGAGATTTATTTCCTCATTACACTTCCTTACCTATCACAGTTTCAGAGGCCCTGAAATGCCAGGATAGCACCAAACCCCCCAAATGACCCCTTTTTGGAAAGTAGACACCCCAAGGAATTTGATAAGAAGCATGGGGCGTATTCTGCAGATCTCGTTTGTTGCTACAAGTTTTTAGAAAATGAAGAAAGAAAACAGACATTTTCTCTTTTCTTTTTTTATAATTCAAAACCTTATGAGAAAAAAATAAGATCTGCAAAATACTCACCATGCCTCTTTTTAAACTCTTTGGGGTGTCTACTTTATAGACAGGGGGTCATTTGGGGGGGGGGGTTTGGTCAGGGCCTCCGAAACTGTGATAGGTAGGGACAAAGTGACATGAGGAAGTTACGCACCTTCAGGCTTTCAAAGAGGTCATTTTCAGGCTCCTGTATGTGGCTAGGCTACCAAAAGTCTCACACATGTGGTATCCCCATACGTGGGAGAAGTAGCAGAATGTATTTTGGGGTGTAATTCCACATATACCCATGGCTTGTGTGAGCAACATATAATTTAAGTGACAGCTATTTGTAAAAAAAAAAAAAAATGTTTGTGTCATTTTCCAAAAACTAAATCTTCCATGGACTCAACATGCCTCTCAACAGATAGCTTAGGGTGTCTACTTTTCGAAAAGGGGTCATTTGGGGGTGTTTGTACTATCCTAGTATTTTAGCACCTCAAGAATGTGATGGGCAGTCAGAAAGTAAAAGCTGTGTAAATTCCATTATCTATACTATAGTTTGTAGATGCTATAACTTTCACACAAAGCAATCAATATACTTATTGGGATTTTTTTTTTTTACCAAAAACATGTAGCAGAATACATTTTGGCCTAAATGTATGACTAACATTGAGTTTACTATATATTTTTTATAGCCAAAAGTAAAAAAATATAGTTTTTTTCAAACTTTTCAGTCTTTTTTTGTTTATAGCATGACAAATAAGCTCATAGGTGATCAAATACCACCGAAAGAAAGCTCTATTTGTGTGAAAAAAAGGGCATAAATGTCATTTATGTACAGTATTGCATGACTGTGCAATTGTCAGTTAAACTAGTATAGCAAAAAATAGCGTAAATTGCAGTATTTATACCATAGTTTGTAGACGCTATAACTTTCACACAAAGCAATCAATATACACTTATTGGTATTTTTTTTTTTTACCAAAGACATGGTAACAGCAGAATACATTTTGACCTAAATTTATGACTAACTTTGAGTTTACTATATATTTTTTATAGCCGAAAGTAAAAAATACCACCAAATACCACCATAAATGTCATTTATATACAGCATTGCATGACCGCGCAATTACCAGTTGAAATAGTGCAGTGCCGAATAGCAAAAAAAGGCCTGGTCAGGAAGGGGGGAGGGGTAAATCCTCAGGATGGCAAGTGGTTAAATTACACACAGGTGTACTTTACTAATTAGGCGACTTCTGAAGGCAACTGGTTCCACTAGATTTGTTAGGGGTATCAGAGTAAAGGGGGCTGAATACAAATGCACGTCACACTTCTCAGATATTTATTTGTAAAAGAATTTGAAAACCATTTATCATTTTCCTTCAACGTCACAATTACGTGCCACTTTGTGTTGGTCTACCACATAAAATCCCAATAAAATATATTTGCATTTTTGGTTGTAACATGACAAAATGTGGAAAATTTCAAGGGGTATGAATACTTTTTCAAGGCACTGTATCTCTTGCACGTCCACATTCTTGGGCAGTGACCTGGAACAAGGAGCAAATTCACCAAAAACTTGATCTAAACCCTTAACATTTATTCCTTAATTTTGCAAAGCGCTGAGCAAACTGTTGGCGCTATATAAATCCTGTATAATAATAATAAACATGAAAACCACTGAAGTAACAACATTAGCACACCAGCCAGAGAACTAATATTTTTAGAAATCAAGACCAGCAATGGTAATCTCAGCCTCCTTAGTACAGTATTAATTTAAATGCATATTTACCATTATACCTGCCAAAAAATGTGTAACTGTACAGTAATTCTAGTGATTTACCGTATTTTTCGCTCCATAAAGACGCACTTTTTTCCCCCAAAAAAAGGGGGGAAAATGTTAGTGCGTCTTATGGAGCCGGTCCGGTATTTCCTCCGCCGCCGTGTCAGAATATTGGGCCGGCCGCTCAGCTCTGCAGCGGGACCTTATGGAGATGACTGCTGACCTTTGGGGAGGTGGGGAGCGGGTACCTGAATTTGACAGGTACCCGCTCTTACTTCCGCGGAGTTGTTCTTTGACCTTACCTGTTCCTCTATCCAGCGGCGCGCTGTCTTCCCGGCTTCTGTAGTGTAGGCTTGACAGCCGGGTGCCAAGTGCGCATGCGCAAGAAGCGGTGCTTTTTGTGAATGGTAAGGCGGTACCTGGGACACATGACAGATCCCAGAAGCCGCCGGACCAATCACAAAGCTCAAGTGCTTCTCGCTCATGCGCACTGGGCACCCGGCTGTCATGCCGAGTGCCGACACTACAGAAGCCGGGAAGACAGCGCGCCGCTGGATAGAGGAACAGGTAAGATCAAAGAACAACTCTGCGGAAGTGGGAGCGGGTATCTGTCAAATTCAGGTACCCGCTCCCCCCCCTCCCCAAAGGTCAGCAGTCGTCTCCTGTGCTGTCCGCAGTCTCTGGTCATCCCTGTACTGTCCACAGTCTCTGGTCATCCCTGTGCTGTCCGCAGTCTCTGGTCATCTCCTGTTCTATGTCTGCAGTCCATTAGTTCAGAATTTTTTTTTCCTGTTTTCTGCCTCTAAAACCTAGGTGCGTCTTATGGTCAGGTGCGTCTTATGGAGCGAAAAATACGGTACATAATATCTACAACCCCAAAAGCCGGTTCAGTAATGCAACTCCTTCTCTATTAGAATACATTCACCATGTTCAATGAAAGCATGATTTTCAAAAATGTTTAATGTACCTTTCTTCATCTGCCTTGGCTCTTTTTTTCCTTGTACAGCACTTTCCCTAACTTCCAGCCTGGGAGTGTGCACACATTCTCTCCTCCTACCCTTCATGGTTGGACTATATGTCCTATGAGCACTTGCTTGAAATTTGTATGTCCTCTGCAGTATCATAAACCCTACTTTTTACTACAATTAGTACAAGATTTTTTTGTGGAATAAACTTTATCGATCCTCAATTGTAGATGTAGCCATGTGCTAGAATTCAGTGACAGGCTGACCTGTTACTCAAAGGCAAGTCAGCAAATGAAGCTCTCTTCAGAACATACACTGTATTGCCAAAAGTATTGGGCCAGCCCTCCAAATCATTGGATTCAGGTGTTCCAATCACCTCCATGGCCACAGGTGTATACAATCAAGCACCTAGGCATGCAGACTGCTTCTACAAACATTTGTGAAAGAATGGGTCGCTCTCAGGAGCTCAGTGAGTTCAAGCATGGTACCGTGATAGGTTGCCTCCTGTGCAATAAGTCCATCCGTGAAATTTCCTTACTACTAAATATTCCACGGTCAACTGTTAGTGGTATTATAACAAAGTGGAAGCAACTGGGAACAACAGCAACTCAGCCATGAAGTGGAAGGCCACGTAAAATGACAGAGTGGGGTCAGTGCATGCTGAAGCGCACAGTGCGCAGAAGTCCCAACTGTCTGTAGTGTCAATAGCTAAAGACCTCTAAACTTCGTTTGGCTTTCAGATTAGCACAACAGTGTGTAGAGAGCTCATGGAATGGACTTCCATGGCCGAGCAGCTGCATCCAAGCCTTACATCACCAAGTGCAATGTAAAGCATTGGATGCAGTGGTGTAAAGCACGCCGCCACTGGACTCTAGAGCAGTGGAGATGTGTTCTCTGGAGTGAAGAAACACACTTCTCTGTCTGTCAATCCGATGGACATGTCTAGGTTTGGTGGTTGCCAGGAGAACGGTACTTGCCTGACTGCATTGTGCCAAGTGTAAACTTTGGTGGAGGGAGGATTATGGTGTGGGGATGTTTTTCAAGGGTTGGGCTTGGCCCCCTAGTTCCAGTGAAGGGAAATCTTAAGGCGTCAGCATACCAAGACATTTTGAACAATTGCACGATCCCAACTTTGTAGGAAAAGTTCGGGGATGGCCCTTTTCTTCCTTACAACATGACTGCGCACCAGTGTACAAAGCAAGGTCCATAAAGACATGGATGACCTAGTTTGGGGTGGAGGAACTTGACTTGCCCCAACCTGATAGAACACCTTTGGGATGAATTAGAGCGGAGACTGTGAGCCAGGCCTTCTCGTCTGACATCAGTGCCTGACCTCACAAATGCACTTCTGGAAGAATGATCAAACCTTCCCATAGACACTCCTAAACCTTGTGGACAGCCTTCCCAGAAGAGTTGAAGCTGTTATAGCTGCAGAGGGCGGGGCCAACTCAATACTAAATCCTACGGACTAAGACTGGGATGCCACTAAAGTTCATTTGCGTGAAGAGGCAAGTGTCCTAATACTTTTGCCAATATAGTGTACCTGTGTAAGGGGACTCAATAAAGACATTGCTAGGGACAGGAGAAGAAAGTATAGTTAGGGAAAAAAATAAAAACCACAAAATTCTGAATGTGTATACAGTGCATACTTGTACATCATGACTTAAAGAGTAACTCCACTTTTGTTGAGAAAAAACATTCCCCTTTGGGTGATTAATATAGATTGCAGGGGTTTTAACACAATTTGTTGCAGATTCCTACCTTTCATTATTCTGGAGAAATAGGCGTTTGTCTGTGTCATGTGCAATGTGAATCTGTATGGGAGTGGTTTTATAATTCTCCATCAGCTGATGCACCTGCAGGGCTCTAATGAGGAAAGTGGCAGGATCTGCATCCCTTTATACGGGATTTCCCTTTGGGAGTATCACACCAAAACTGCCATTTTTGTTGCAAGGGGATGCTCAAAATCCGATTCTTATCTTGGGCAGACTTCTGGGAATATCAGCCAATCACAAAAGCAGGAAATTACATTTCCAAGGGGCCTTCTGTACACCATCTGTGTACAGAACACCTACAGGTAGCCATATTGCATTTTACAGAAAGTTACAGTGCTGCAGATTATAAAGGAAAGATCAAAGTTAATATTGAATTACAATATGACTTGTGTCGCAATTGTAAACACTATATTATTTATTTGCCAATTTTTTTCCCCCACAAATATGGAGTTACCTTCTAAACCTGCAAGGAGCCCCATTTTTTGTTAAATCATCAGCAAGACTTTACAGCCACTTTAAGAGCAGAAGATAGATATCCATTAAGAGATTTTACCAGAGATGGAGAGTTGTATAGTGAAAATAAAAAATGTGTACAAAATTCAATACTTGTGATATGGTTAGCAGTTCTGTAACTCTTTATCTTAAAGTAGAACTAAAGGCAAAACTTGTTTTCATTTTGAACAGAGTAAGGGAGTGTTATAACCCTTTTTTTGCCATCTGTGTAAAATGTACACAGTACAAAAGTGTTTTTTTTTCCAAAACACAGATTGCACATCTGAGTTTGGGGAAATTTCCCTTCACTTCCTGTCCCATAGCCTCAACAGGAAGTGAGAGGGAAATTTCCCCAAAGTGAGAGAATCCCTGGTCATCACCAGGATCCCTCGAACTAGTGTCACTATTGAAATATTTCTCATCTCTTTCTATTCTGGTGACAACCCAAAACGGCTTTTCTTTCACTTTCAGTAATTATGGTAAACAGCGCAAACAGAAGATGAAACTCACTAACAGGGCAACATAAAGCTTTAGATTGGACACGCGAGGATAACCTCCATGTTAGCTTGTGGAAAAAATTGATTAGCCACAACCTGCCACTCTACAAGTTAACGTATGAAGTGAGGAGGTGCCCAGGGAAATTGTTTAAAGTCTGGGGCCCCTGAATAGAATCACAAAATACTATTGATTTCCTTCATTTAATTTCTGACTCTCCACTTATGCGCAGACTCTATGACAGTGGTCTCCAAACTGCGGCCCGGGGTCCAGATGTGACCCTTTCGTTGCCTTTATCCGGCCCTCGGGGGCACTTTTCCTCCCACTGATACAAGACACTATTTCTTTCCTCCCACCAACAATGGGGCATAACCACTGCTACTGACATCAACAATGAATCACTATTTCTCCCATTGACACCAATGATGGGGCACTATTCCTCCCACTGTCAACATTGATGGGGCACTATTTTCCCCCACTGACACCAACAATGAAAGCCTATTCCTACCACTGACACCAATGATGGGGCACTATTTCTCCCATTGACACCAACGATGGGGCACTATTCCTCCCACTGACAACATTGATGGGGCACTATTTTCCCCCACTGACACCAACAATGAAAGCCTATTCCTACCACTGACACCAATGATGGGGCACTATTTCTGCCACCAACACCAACGATGGGGCACCATTTCCCCCCCAAGGACACCAACAGTAGGGCACAATTCCTCAGAATGACACCAATGAAAAGACACTATTCCTCCCACTGACACCATTGATGTGGCACTATTTCCCTCCCACTGACACAGTCCAGCACCCCAAAAGTCTGATGGACAGCAAACTCGCCCTATGTTTGGAGACCCATGACTATACTCCTAAGTAATGGAGGACCAAGGGTGTGGCAGGCTGGGCCATTTGGGGTAATAAGGTTTTCGCTTTTTCCTATACGAACAATAGCACAGGCGAGCAACTGTAGTTCACAGATATAAGGACTATTGTACTAGGACAGTTTTTACTTCTTTTAGTTTGTGTCTTTGGTTTGCCTTTTCTTGTATTTTGTGTTCAAGAAATATGTGTATACATGCCATGTGATGTTGCAGAATGTCTCAATATTAGATTTCTCATACTGCTTGATATTGCTTACGACTCTGTACTGCTTTTAATGTTAGCATGCTCTCTATCTGTACACATCATCTTGAATAAACCAAATTTAAAAAAAAAAAACAAAATAAAAAGCAAAAAAAAACAAAAAACCTAACAGGTGTTCTAGTCCTTCTCCCCACTATGCAAAATTAAATATAAACCAGAATTGGCTTTAGTTATACTTTATGCATATAAAGATGATCTTGTGGAATGAAATACATATAAGACAACGTAAGAAGTCTTATAACACGTGCATCACCCAAAGGGTTACTGCCAACAGGTTCACACAGTGATATACAAATAGAAAAAAAAAAACAAAAGATGGGTGATGCCACAACAGGAAGACTAGAAATACTTGTAGTATATAGTGTACCCAGCCCAGCCTGACTGATCTCAACACAAGGCTAACACACATGATTAAAGCATATTGCAATACACCAGGTAGCTGAAGCGTGTATACATCTACTAGACAGCTGTGAGGACTTTACACATTTCACTGCTATTACTCTATGATGCATTTTGGTAAACGTTTGCTGCTTCGTGAAACATGCCTGATTAATTTCACAGGGAAGGGAATGATCAGGTCAGTCCTGAATACGGACATCAAAACTTCTTATTTTGCCCCATCAACGAAGCTTCGCAAATACTCCTAATGTTTCCATTTCTACGCCATGGCTTATTATATATGGGACATAGCTACCCTTCAGCTACCAAGGCTTCTTTGAGGACAACTGAAGAGATTAACACTTTAGTTGTCCCCAAAGAAGGAGGACTCAGCCATTTTGTTGTAGTCCATGTCCTGGAAAAAAGTCAGAAATAGGATGTAAACATTGTATTTCAGCTGGGCCTCATGGGCAACAGAAAAGATTTGCAGGTATGACGTTTGCATTAAAGCCAGCAAAGGAACCTCCATTATTCTTTCATGACAGAATCCCTTTAACCACTGCGGCACCACAATTTTTTCATTTCTTGCACACATAAAAATGTCTGCATTTTTGGCTATAAGATTACATAAAAACCCTAGAACATTATATTTTTTCTAAAAACAGAGGAACTGAAGAATAAAAAAAAATAGAAATTGCAATTTATGTTGCACAATATTTGCATAACTATTGAACGCATTTAGTGCAAACACATACCATACCCAATGTTTTGGTAAAATATAAAAGATGAGGTTATTTCGAGTAAATGAAACCCAACAAGTTTTAAAATTGTGTGCACCTGCGATATCGCCCAAGAACTACGGTACCCTAAAATCTCCATAGGTGGTGGTTTAAAAGCCTTTACAGTTCATTATTATAGCCGGGAGCCGGATAAAGAAACAGACCACAAGCTGATTGGCCTATTGGCAGCCATCAGCTTGTGCTGAACCCTAAACGCTTTGTACCTTCTGCAGGGGTAAATTAGTTAAGATGGATTTTTGAGTGGGAAATAGAGACAGTCCAATTTCTTCTGCTGTAAATGGGTGATATTTACCTGCAGATATTACAGATTAATCATTTTATGAATGTTGAGGGTTTCAGATGCCAGGAAGCTGGACTGGTAGTAAATTTCCAGTTTTCCAACACTTCACCTTTATATAAACTAAACATGAAAAATATACAACAGCAAGCAGGTAAAATATGAATGCTTAATCAAAAATTTTACTTGTCAGATCACACCTGGAATTGCACAGGAACTTAAAGTGTGTTCCTGTGCAATTCCAGGTGTGATCTGACAAGTAAAATTACACTGGACCACACCAGAAGTAATCCATGAACTACTTTTAAAAACGCACTGCAACCAGATCCAGTGCAGGAAAACGCAATGCGCTTGTGATCCACGTTCAGGGTGTTGTTAAGCATCTGTTGACACCCTCAGCAGTTTGCACACACAGTGCCTTTAGTACATAGTACAAGAAACGCAGGTTTCCCACAGCATGCTCCAGTGCGAATCACACAGTGTTAAACTTTTATAGCCCATCTGAGCAGAAGATAATGCATATTTGCTTAAAAATAATGTTCAGAAATATTTACAAATCAGATGTGCTTACTAGTGCAGCCTCAGGGTTGCACCATGCCGTTTCCTCAAACTTCCAGTAGCAGAGCATGCAATATTAACAACACGGAATATCTCCTGATTCCCCCTCCTTGGGGTGTTCCATGATTCCAAGCACCACCACAAATGCAGGCCTGATCTAGTTGGCACAGGCAAGGTCCAAACACAAGCTTGTGGTCTCTCTCTCTCTCTCTCTCTCTCTCTCAGAGTGTGCATGAAAGAGAGTCTCCATAGAACCTCACAAGGTAACAGACCCACCCCAGAAGAGAAAACCTGGGGCAGTTATGTTTGGACCAGCTCAATGAAGAAGAATGGCAAGCTTTTGAAGAAGTAAGCTATTATAATAATTTCTCTTCACACTTTAACACAATAAGCATTATAAATAACTCAAAAGATGAACTCCTTGAAATATACTGGAAGTTCCTCAATAAAGCTTCTTTTGGGAACAAAATTAACCTCCCTAGCGGTCTGATTATGTCCATATTTCTGTGCTGAAAGCGGTACTTTTTTTGCATGGAAATATGTATTTTTTTTATTGTAGGCCTGTAATTTTTAGGAATAACTCACTGAAATCTGTCCGAACAAGAGTCTAGTAAACATTCCAGGTAGGATAAAACTTGAAACATAAAATCATAAATTATAATTTAATAAATAATTATAAAAATAATAATATAATAATAATACATTTAGTTCAATAATATAATCAAACCAAAAACACTGAAATTTGAAATATAGCACCAAGTTCGCACATTGCTGAGCAAAGTCGCAAAATCGTTTTCAGTGTCTGATGACAAATTTCCCCACGAATCATTATCACTCAATTCTGCAAGTGGTTCTGATTTACTATCGCTGTTCTCTAATCGGTCTAAAACCGCTTTTGACCAAAAGGGACGCTTTTTGGACACCATGGACTTTTCTAAGTTTCCAGGCAGAAAGAACAGACAAAATTTAGGCAGGGCACAGGACAAAGCACTCGGGACAAATGTATGTGAAATGGTTTGATACAGTAATGTTTTACTATGTCAAATTCATTTCTAAGAAAATGACAGTTTAAATGTTTAAATTTGCCGCCGTTCCGGCCCCCGTATGTCCCGACGCTCGCAGGGACCGGAACACGGAAGCCAGATGCCGGCATCGGCCGGAGGAGATGGCCGGGGACGCTGCAGGGGACACATCGCGGAAGCGAAGGACAAGGTAAGCGCTGCAGGGAATCCCTGAGCAACGCCGCATGGTAAGCCCGAGTGTAGCTCGGGGTTACCGCTTTTGGTACTGAAACTTTACCCCGAGCTACACTCGGGATTACCGCCAGGGGGGTTAACATCCACCACCAAACTGTTAGTGCCCCTCACTGCTGAGTGTTTCGAAGTAGAGACTGGTTATCCAGTAATGCAGTGCGAGTCTGTGCCGACCGATTCATTGTATCACGCCACTGAAGTCTTCTGGAACCTGAGAAGACCATGAACCAGACAGCCAAAAGGAAAGTTCTACATAGACACTCAAAGAAGGACCTTCCCACTCTGCAGTAAGGACCTATGAACGGAGGGGCGGACCTTTGCCTGTCCTCCATTCATAGATCACAGTTCATTCACAGAGATGTAGTAACAGCTCCTATGAATGAAGCAACTGTGTGGAAAGAGTGGACATCCTTTATAAACCCTTGCCACCCTGGGGGATTGGGGGTACATGGAGACCAGAGCCATTGGGAGGAAACTTTCTACTAAAAGAGTACAGCAGCACAAAGAACACATCACACTGAAGGCAAGTAATATCTCTTGTGCTGTAAGCTCATTTGACTACCAGATACATCAGTATAAATGCCGAGCCATGGCTAACATGCTGGTGTTCCCTCAGATTCCTTATTCTATAACAGGAAATCCAGGTCAGAGAAGCAGCAACTTTACTATAAAGCAAAGCATAGCAAAAAGTTTTCCTGTCATAAAATAAATAAATATATACATGGCACACTGTCCACACCAGAAAAAAATAGCCAAAAGGAGTGTAATTATTGCAAGGGATATAGATCACTAGATCAAAGAAAAGCCTAATTACCGTAGCTACAATACCATGTTTATATGCTGACATACGAATATAAGACGAGTGATGCACTCCAAGAAGGGACATCAACCTAGTGATTATACGAGTATATAGAGTATACGTATCATATGGAACAGTGAAATGCTGTTCACATTAACAGGATTATGAAAATGGATACATTATGATACACAGGTGCAATGAGCACACCCATCTTCGGGCCCAAAGTTATAATGTACAGCAAGGGTAGGCAAACATGACACTACAGATGTTTTGGAAGAAGTCCCAGGAGGCATTGCAAGAGTAACAAGCATGATTCCCAGAGGCATGATGGGATTTGTAGTTTCACCACAGCTGGAGTTCCAATGTTGTTTCATGCAAGTCATTCCTATGTATGTCAAAGTCTTGCAATTCCTCATTGGAACTGTAGTTCGACAGCAGCCAGAGCGACAAACGTTGCTTGCACCAAGTTTAAATAGACGAGGAAGAGAAAAGCCCGCAAAGTATCTGGCCAGATGTGTTCTATAACATCTGCTGCACAGCACTGGCCTGCAGCACGGGCACACAAATTATGACATACACCCAGTACAATAAGCATGGTTACCAGCAGAGAGGAGGCACAGAACAGATATGACATACAAGGCACATGAGGAGACATGCACAGAGCTCTGCTATGACAAGTACAACACAAAACATCAGGGCCTAGAATGACGTGCACTAATGAAGGCACCCTATACATGTACTGTATATCATACACAGGAGACTGGCAGGAGGTATGCAGAGCATCAGGCCAAGGCTCTACTAGGACATGTACAGAACAGCAGTAAGGGCACAGATGACATACAGAATCTACAGGAGATGGGCAGAGATATCAAGCATCAGAGCAAGGCTCTGCTATGGAAAGTACAGAAGTGCAGTGGAACCACAAAGGACATGTGCAGAATACACAGGCGTTGGGCAGAGGTATAAATCATTAGGACAAGGGTCTGCCAGGACATCTACAGAACAGGAAGGGCACACAGGACATTAACACACTGGAAAACAGGCAGATGTATACAAAGCATCAAGCCAGGGCTCTGGTATGACATCTGCCCATCTTCTAGGTTTGCTACACAAGTCACATCACAGTCTTGGCCTGACCCTCTGTATACATGTACAGAACAGTAGTGAGGGTGCCAAGGACATACACAGAATACACAGAATGTGCTCAGCATAAGGCCAAGTGTCAGCTAGGACTTGTGTAGCATACACAGGAGAGGGCTGAAGTACAGTACTGTGCAAATGTTATAGGCAGTTGTGATAAAACACTTTCAGAAATAGAAGTGTTAATAGTTTATTTTATAAAAGGGAAAGAAAATGAACAAGAGAAAAATTCAAATCAAATCAATGTTTGGTGTGACCACCCAGCATAGCACCTAGGTTCAGTTGCAGACAGTTTTTGGAGGAACTCGGCAGGTAGGCTGTTCCAAACATCTTGGAGAACCACAGATTGCCTGTGGATGTGGGCTTCCCGAAATCCTTCTGTCTCTTTATGTAACCCCAAAGCCATCACTTCCAGGACTCTGCTCTTTACACTGAAGATAGTTCTTAAAGCGGAGTGCCACTCACCTGTCAAAAAATAAAAGTCAGCAGCTACAAAAACTAACTGCTGACTTTTAAAAAACAGCCACTTACCTGTCCCTCAGTCCTGTGGTAAGTCCCCCGCAGTCCGTTTCCCTGGCCGTCCTGGGATTCCAGGAGGCTGGCATCTTCAGTGTGGGCACCCGGCTGTGATAGCTTGCGGCTTCATAGCTGGGTACCCACTGCGCATGCACGAGCAGATCTGTGCTTCATGAATGGTCCTGTAGTCTTCTGGGATCGGTCATGTGTCCCAAAAGACTACAGGAAGGAAGGGAGGACACCTTACGTTTCCAATTGCCCTAGGCGATCGGACCGGAAATTGGAGCGGGTACCTGTCAAATTCGGGTACCCGCTCCCGCCCCCCCAAAGATGCCAATCCTTAATGGGGAGTGGGGGAGCAGTCCTTAAAGCGAAACTTACCCTTTTGGGTGGAGCTCCGCTTTAAGGACATTGGCTTTATCTTTGGGGTCATTGTTCTGCTGCAGAATAAATTTGGGGTCAATCACTCGCCTCGCTGATGGTATGGCATGATGGATAAGTATCTCCCTTTATTTCTCAGCATTGAGGACACTATCGATCCTGACAAAATCTCCAACTCCATTTACAGAAACGTTGTTCCAAACTTGCAAGGAACCTCCACCATGCTTCACTGTTGACTGCAGACACTCATTATTCTACCGCTCTCCAGTCCTTCAGTGAACAAACTGCCTCTTGCTACAGCCAAATATTTAAAATTTGGACTCATCAGCTCAGAGCACCTTCTGACATTTTTCTGCTCCCCAGTTTCTCTGTTTGTGTGCATAGATGAGTCGCTTAGCCTTATTTCCACATCGGAGGTATGGCCATTTGGATGCAATTCTTCCATGAAGACCACTTCTGGCCAGACTTCTCCAGACAGTAACTGGGTGTACCTGGGTCACACGACTTCTGTACTGATGGCACTGCTGGACATCTTTTGATGTGAAAAGGAAGTATGAGGTGTCTTTCATCTGCTGCACTTTCCTTGGTCGACCACTGCGTCTACAATCCTCAAAAGGGTAGTCACAACAAATATTGATATCATTGTTCTTCTGTTCGCTCACTTTGCATTTTGTAAATGGATATAAAAAAAACTATTAAAACATATTTTTGAAAGCATTCTTACTTTACATTTCTTCACACCTGCCTACAACATTTGCATAGTACTGTTTACAGAGCATTAAGTCGAGGCTCTGCTCTAACTTGTATATCAAGAGAACAGCAGTGAGAGCACACAGGACATGTACAGGATACACACAAGATAGCTGGATGTAAATAGATCTCTTTCACAGGGCTCTGCTAAGGCAGGTATGTCATACACAGAAGATTTGGCACAGGAATACAAAGCATCATCCCAGGGCTCTGCTATTACATGTAGACAACAGCAGAAAGGGCACAAAGGACATGTACAGGATACACACAAGATAGCTGGATGTAAATAGAGCGCAATGGCAGGGCTCTGCTATGACAGGCATGTCATACATAGAAAAGTGGGCAGAAGTATAAAAAGCATCATCCCAGGGCTCTGCTATGACATAATGGCACACAGGACACAAACAAAATACAAAGGAGATAGCCGGATATAGACAGAACATCAGGCCAGGGCACCACTGTGACAATGATATCATACACAGGACTTGGACAGAGTGTACAGAGCATCAGGCCAAGGTTCTGCTGTGCCATGTCCAGCATTGGGAGCACACAGCCCCTGTACGATATGAGCAGGCAGAGCGCGTCCTGTACAGTGCACAAAAAACAGTATGGCTAAGACAGGATGAATACCGGCCAGTACAGGGGTAATAATGTATACCCAAGGAGGGGAAGAACACAGAACGGTACAAGGGTAATCTACAACCAGGGAGAGGAGGAACACTGGCCTGCACAGGGGTGACATGCAACCAGGGAGGGGAGGAAAAAATACAGGCTGGTAGAGGGGTGATGTACAACCAGGGTACACAGCCCCTGTATGACTTGAGCAGGCAGAGAGCGTCCTCTACAGTGCACAAAGAACGGTATGGCCAAGAGGGGATGAAACCAGGCCAGGTACAGGGGTGATGTACACCTAGGGAGGGGATGAAGAATACTGGCAGGTACAGGGGTGATGTACACCCAGGGAGGGGGTGAAGAGCACAGGCCAGCACGGGGGCCGGTGAAGAGCACAGGCCGGCACGGGGGCCGGTGAAGAGCACAGGCCGGCACGGGGGCCGGTGAAGAGCACAGGCCGGCACGGGGGCCGATAAAGAGCACAGGCCGGTACGGGGGCGATGAAGAACACAGGCCGGTACGGGGGCGATGAAGAACACAGGCCGGTACGGGGGCGATGAAGAACACAGGCCGGTACGGGGGCGATGAAGAACACAGGCCGGTACGGGGGCGATGAAGAACACAGGCCGGTACGGGGGCGATGAAGAACACAGGCCGGTACGGGGGCGATGAAGAACACAGGCCGGTACGGGGGCGATGAAGAACACAGGCCGGTACGGGGGCGATGAAGAACACAGGCCGGTACGGGGGCGATGAAGAACACAGGCCGGTACGGGGGCGATGAAGAACACAGGCCGGTACGGGGGCGATGAAGAACACAGGCCGGTACGGGGGCGATGAAGAACACAGGCCGGTACGGGGGCGATGAAGAACACAGTCCGGTACGGGGGCGATGAAGAACACAGTCCGGTACGGGGGCGATGAAGAACACAGGTCGGTACGGGGGTGATGAAGAACACAGGCCGGTACGGGGGTGATGAAGAACACAGTCCGGTACGGGGGTGATGAAGAACACAGGCCGGTACGGGGGTGATGAAGAACACAGGCCGGTACGGGGGTGATGAAGAACACAGTCCGGTACGGGGGTGATGAAGAACACAGGCCGGTACGGGGGTGATGAAGAACACAGGTCGGTACAGGAAGGTGATGAAGAACACAGGCCGGTACGGGGGTGATGAAGAACACAGGCCGGTACCGGAAAGTGATGTTTACATTCAGGCCGGAAGGGAGGTGATGTTTACATCCAGGCTGGCGAGGAGGTGAGGTTCCCCGGGGAAGGGATAACTCCAGGGGCCGGTCTGACACTTCCAGCACACTCTCTCAGGCCCAGGCCGGCTCCTTAGCTTACCTCAGCTCCGGGCGGGGCGGCCGTGCAGTTGGTGGCCGGGCTGGGAATGAGGCCTCCCCCGTTGCTCGCTCCGCTCACCGCCCCGTGCTGTCCACGCAGCGCCGCCGCCTTCACCTCCCCGCTACTGCCGCCTCCGCCCCGCTTGTTCTTCCTCCGCTTGGCTCCTCTCTTGGCGTCGGCCGGGCTCATGTCTGCACTCTCTACCAGGATAGGACGTGCCTCTACCACAGCGAGCTTCTCCGGGGCCTCGGGCTCTCTCCGCTCCCGGCTTACCGCTTTACCAGGGCCGCTGGACAAGCCTAACTCAGCGACCACAGCGGAGCCCAGCTAGACTCCAATATGGCGGACTACAAGGAGGAAAGCTATTCCCGTCTTACGCACAGACGTCAGCACGCAATTCGGCGTCAACGTTCTGCTGCTCTTGCTGCTGCCATCTGGCGGAAAGCGGAGGAATCTGCAGAGTGAGAGTCGAGGAGAGGCTGGAACTACATATCCCAGCATACACCATGTCTGTCAGCTCTTAAAGTGAACCTTAACTCAAAAGGGAAACATTTGTCATGTCACAGGAATATCTAGGAGAATGAATGGTACCCAAGAAGTATCCTGAACTTCGTTACTTCTTTCCAGACCTTGTAATGCCTACGTATAGCGACAAAGATGGTGGGCTATAAGCTGCATTCACACCTGACAGACATGGAAGCGCAGGCAGAAGAATGTACAAAATGCGCAAAAACCCACATTGCGCTTGAGGTGCTAATATTCCTTACTGGTACTTCCAACACAGGGAACAGTTGCGCTTTTTGTTGTACATTTGCCACATGACTAAAAATACCCAAAAATGTGAATTACCAAATGGGTTTAGCCTAGCGCCACAAAATACTGCTTGAGCCTATATGGTGCAATTGTTACACAACAGGCAGCCCATTCAAATTAATGAGCTGTCACGCATAATATCCGCTAAAACGTGACAAATTGCATCCCGCAGGTGTGATTGCAGTCTTAAAGCAGAACTAAACACTCCTGTTTTCAGCCAAGGAAGCTGCCATCCAAGCCTCAATTTAATCTGGGATGGCATTTCCAGCAGATACCAGGAATGTAGCTGGTTTCTGGTTTTTTTTTTTTTTTTTAACCACTTGCCTACAGGGCACTTATACCCCCTTCCTGCCCAGGCCAATTTCCAGCTTTCAGTGCTGTTTCACTTTGAATGACAATTGCGCAGTCATGGAACACTGTATCCATATGAAATTTTTATAATTTTTTGTGACAGAGCTTTATTTAGGTGGTAATCACCTCTGGGTTTTTTACTTTTTCTTAAACAAATCAAAAACCACTGAAAATTTTGAAAAAAAAACATTTTTTTCTTCATTTTTGTTATAAAATGTTGCAAATAAGTGATTTTCTCCTTCACTGATATGCACTAATGAGGCTGCACTGATGGACACGGATGAGGAGACAGTGGTAGGTGGCACTGATGGGCATTGACAGGGATCACTGATGGGCACTGATAGGCAGCACTGACTAGCATTGATAGGTGGCAATGATGGTGACACTGAAAGGCAGCTCAGATAGGCACTGATATGTGGCATTGATGGGCACTGGCAGGTGGCATGGATGAGCACTGAGAGGAGGCACTGCTGGGACTACACAGATCATCAGTGCCCTGATGATCGGTGTAGATGTCCCCTCTAAGGAATGCCGATTACCGGCTCTCCTCTCCGCACGGGCTGTCAGCGTGACAGCTCGTGGAGAGAGAAATGCCGATAACCAGCATTTCCCTATTGGACACAGCTGATCACATGACCGAGCCGACATCTTTGGCTCTTTCCGTGGAACGGTGATCCGCTGTGTCTGAGGGACACAGCACACCGCCGATCACCGCGCTGCACACTCCGGGAGCCGCACATGCACGGTTAGAATGGGAGGACATCATATGATGTCCTCCCAGAACAAGAGAACCGCCTTGCGTCCGTCATATTACTATATGGCAGGCGGGAGGTGGTTAAACTGTTCGAATGAAACACATCAATTTACTTTAAAGCAGTACTAAACCAAACAAATTAACGGTTCACCAAAACAGTTACATTCAAGGCATTCCATAACTGATAACTGTCACAGTTACTTGTGCTCCCAACTGAACTATCAAGCCATCAAAGGGCTGCTGTCATAACTAATCACATGTGCAGCACCATGTCAGTTGAGAACAGAGGCTAAGATGGCAGTTTCCTTGGCTGAAAAGTATAGGAGGGTTTAGTTCTACTTTAACAACTTGCCCTAAAGAAGATTTACCCCCCTTGTTGACCATGCCATTTTTATTTTTTACTATACAGCACCTCGCTACTTTAACAATTGCACAGTCATGCAACACTGTACATAAATTAAATTTATATAGTTTCTCACAAGCAGAGCTTTCTTTTGGTGGTATTTGATCACCACTGTTTGTTCTTTTTTTGTTTATAGCACAAAAAAATAAAACATCAAAAATCTTGAGGGGAAAAACCATTTTTTACATTTTTGCTATAAACATATCTAATAAAAAAAATCTTCCTAAATTTAGGTCAAAATGTATTCCAATACACGTCTTTGGTAATGGTTATTATGAATATCCATATAAAAGAACATCTGGGTAGCAGTGACCATAACATGATTTCATTTATTGATAGCTGCAAACAGCGAGCACATACGGGAAAAATAAAAACACTCAATTTCAAGAGAGCTCATTTTCCAAGGCTGAGAGCTGCTCTCCAAGACTTAGACTCAGAGGGAATATTGGCATCGATGAACACAACACAGAAATGGGAGTTCTTCAAACAGACTGTATGTGAACACACTGCAAAATATATTCACATGGGCAACAAGTTTAAAAGGCTAAAAATCAAACCTATGTGGCTTACGGCCAAAGTTAAAAAAGCTATAGATAATAAGAAAAGAGCTTTTATTAAGTATAAAAATGAAGGAACGCTATCATCGTTTAAACATTATTATTATACAGTATTTATAAAGCGCCAATAGTTCGCTCAGCGCTGTACATTACAGAGGGTGACAGAACAATACCAATACAATGCAAAACATGAGGGGATTGAGGGCCCTGCTCTTTTGAGCTTACAATCTAGGAGAACAAAGAATGTAACAGAATATGCAAAAAGGAAATAAAGCCCGCAAAAATTGAAAGCGAACGGCAGATTGCAAAAGATAGCAGGACAAACCCCCAAAAATTCTTCAAATATATTAATAGTAAAAAGGTTTGGTCCAAGCATGTAGGCTCTTTACAAAATAATCTAGAGTGGGTGACTGTTTAATTAATGTGCCTTCTTTGTTCCCACCTTCTTCAGCTGTGTATACAAAGGAGTATGGGGGAGCTCTTGTCCATAATTGGCATGGTATGGACACAGCTCCAGATGATCCACATTGGCTCACAATTGATATGATCCAAAAATATTTAACAGTATAAAGGTGAATAAAGCACCTGGACCAGATGGCATACACCCACGGGTCCTTGAAGAATTGAGCTCTGTCATTTCAAAGCAATTATTTCTAATTTTTTAGGGACTCTTTAATGACTGGCATAGTACCACTGGATTGGCATAAGGCCAAAGTGGTGCCAATATTTAAAATATAGATGAGTTCTTTCTGGAAAAAAATATTTTTAGCAACAGACAGCATGGATTCATGAAAGACAGAGGTTGTCAAACAAAATCTGATTTCTTTTTATGAGGGGGTGAGCAAAACCTTGGACAGAGGGGTGCCGGTGGACGTGGTATACTTGGATTTTGCAAAAGCATTTGACACAGTTCCCCACACACGGCTAATGTGTAAAGTAAAGTCTACAGGCTTGGAATATCCGTATGTAAATGGATAGAAAACTGGCTAAAAGATTGTATTCAGAGAGTAGTGGTTAATCATTCATACTCTGAATGGTCTAGGGTTGTCAGTGGTGTACCCCAGGGTTCAGTGTTGGGACTCTTACTTTTGAATATATTTATAAACAATATAGGGTTTGGGATTATAAATCCCATTTCAGTCTTTGCAGATGACACCAAGCTGTGCAGTGGAATAACGTCCTTACAGGATGTCTCCAACTTACAAGCCGACCTCAATGCACTGTGTAATTGGGCAACTATGTGGCAAATGAGGTTTAATGTTGATAAATGTAAGGTTCTGCACTCGGGGGCTAAGAATATGCATGCATCATACATACTAGGGGGGATACAACTGGGGGAATCAATGGTGGAGAAGGATCTGGGGGTTCTGGAAGATCACAAGCTTAATAATGGCATGCAATGCCAAGCTGCGGTTTCTAAAGCAAGCAAAATCCTCTCTTGTATTAAAAGAGGTATAGACTCCAGAGAGAAAGAGATCATATTACACCGGTACAAATCATTAGTAGGACCTCATCTGGAATATGCAGTTCAGTTTTTGGCATCAATTCACAAAAAGAACATTGGGGAACTGGAGAAAGTACAGAGAAGGGCAACGAAACTGATAAGAGACATGGAGGAGATCAGCTATGAGGAAAGATTAGAGGAACTGAATTTATTCTCTCTTGAGAAGAGGAGATTAAGGGGGGATATGATCAACATGTATAAATACATCAGTGGTTCATATAGTGAACTTGGTGTAGAGTTATTCACCCTGAGGTCATCACAGAGGACAAGGGGGCACTCTTTATGTCTGGAGGAAAATAAATTTAAATCTCCAAACACAGAAAGTTTTGTTCACAGTAAGAGCTGTGAAAATGTGGAATAGACTCCCTCAAGAGTTGGTTCTGGTCAACTCAGTGGATTGCTTCAAAAAAGTCGTGGATTGTTTCGTAGATACACAGAATATAACTGGATACTAACATTTATAGGTAAAGATGAACCAGGGAATATCCGATTGCCTCTCGGGGGATCAGGAAGGAATTTTTTCCCAGCAGGTGCAAACTGGATCATGCTTTGCTGGGGTTTTATTGCCTTCCTCGATCAACTGTGGGCAGGGGCGGACTGATCATTTGGAAACTCGGGCACTGCCCGAGGGCCCGGGGTCAGTAGGGGGCCCCATGAGATTCCCCTGGTACCTTTTTCATAGGTTTTTTTGAGTTTGGGCAAGGAAACAGGGGCCCCATGATCCCCTATTGCCCGGGGGGCCCCATGAGTTGTCAGTCCGCCCCTGACTGTGGGTATAGGATTCTAACTTTTTTTTTTGGTTGAACTGGATGGACTTTTGTCTTTTTTCAGCCAGACTATGTAAAGAAAAAAAAAAAAAATCACAAGTGTATAATAAATTGGTTTGCATGAAAGGTATAGTGTCTACAAATGACAGTACATACAAAATACAATTTTTTTTTTGCATTAAATATACTAGTCATGGCAGCGATCAGTGACTTATAGCGAGAATGTGATAGTACAGCAGGCATCCTGACACTGGCTAACTGATATTGACATCATCAGTGACACTAATACAGTGATCAGTGCTAATAAAACGCACTGACACTATACTAATGGCACTGGGTGGAAGGGGTTAACATCTGGGGCAATCAAAGGGTTAACTGTGTGCCTAACTATATGTAATGTGTGCAATATGTGCTGTTTTACTAAAAGGGATGTGAAACTGGCACATCCCTACTAACAGCAGAGAGATCTCTGTTTACCATTACAGATCTCTCTCCTGTCACTTTCTGCGACAATCGGCTGATCTCCATCTCTCTCTGTGATTCTGCACAGCCGGCCCACACTGTAGCAGTAAAGCTACAGTGTGCAGTAGGCAAGCGGTTAAAGCATAAGTTAACCTTTTGGAACATGTTACATGTTCCATCCGTATGCAGGGTGGAACATATTACATGTTTCAGCAGCTGCAGCCCCCCTCCAGTTACAGCGAGTGCAAGATCTTCTTCTGGCACCTGTTGTCACTATTTGAAAATAACGTGGTTGTGCAGGGATCCACCCATTCGGTTTCTTGTGAACAACTTGAACTACAAGTACCGTCAGCCTTTGTAGCTGACAGCTTGTAGTTCAGAATAGACTGTGAAGTCGCTGATGAGCGGCCTTGTATTTCATTCACAATCCCTACAGCTTGTAAACAGTCAGCTGGTATGGAGGTATGGGCTGAAAGTTGCAGGGCTTGTCTGCAGGAGTTTGGTATTGAACCCCTGACCATGGGTCCAATGCTTTCCAGGCACATTTTGTTTCCTGCAAAAACAGGTGCATTTATGATTTTTTCCCCAAAAGGTGATCTTATCCTTTTACGCCTACCTGGCGCACATATGCATCCATGGGCAGCAGAGCTTTCTATGCTGAGAGCTAACCACTGGTATCAGATAAACATAAAAAGAAAAAAAAAAAACTGTCAAAATGCCCATTTTAGTGGAACTAAACCCATCCCTGATCACATGTGCAGCATCATGGCAGTTGAAGAGCAAACAGAGGATAAGATGGCAGCTTCCTTGGCTTGAAAAGATAGGGGGGCTTAGTTTCACTTTAACTGAAGCCACAGTCAGATGAGGATCCTTCTATTTTCTTCTGCTTACTTCCTGAGGACCTTGCTCAGGTGTCCACATCACTGCTGACTTGATATGGATACCTCCTATTTGTGAGCTACCTTAGTCCTCCCTTATGTCCTCCAGAAGACAGGAAAATGCACATGGGTGGTAACGGGACCAGTGTCCAAGAAGACAACGAGCAGGGAAAAATATCTGGTCCCCAGAGTAGAACATTGAGCTCTATGAGCAATGCCAAACTGTGAATTTATTATTATTTTATCATTTTAGAATTTGATGCATTCCACTGCCAAATGGCTTAGCAAAAGGTGTTTGGAACAAGACTGAGGAGAAAGGTAATGCACAATATACCATCTACGTTTGTTTCCATTTTCCAAGTTGGGATTCAACAATTATATTAAGTACACTATGCCTTCCCTTCAAAGGGTTATTTCACCTTTACCAAAAAACTACTTCTATAGATAAGAACAAACTGTGACTTTGCTAAAGTTGAATAAGGCCCTAGCTATAGGTGTTGGCCATTTACATTCCTTTTGAAGCATGACTGAAAAGCTCCCAAAAGTGGCATCCTCTTCTCCTGCCTTGTTGCTAGGATATTGATAAGACACTCCCAGCTGATTCAAACCCTCTCACATGTGCTCTCTTTCCATTTTTGTTCTCCCAGAGCTCTGCTGTGGGGTGCGGTGCTTGTGAACAAAAAAGTGACTTGTGAAATCATTGCTCACAAACAAAAAAAAAAAAAAAATTATGAGGTACAATAATTGGTCAGATCTCACAAGAAGAAAGGCCTTGAAATCTGAACCCTCTCGGGGCGCAAGGCTTCTGACAAAGGTAAGGTATACGTTGGCCTAGATGGTCCACCACGTACTTGGTGGAGGGCTCTCCCAAAGACAGAATTCTGGACTGGGCAGAGGGAAAAAAAAAAAAAAACACAGAAAGCCACAGATCCTCTCCCCGACATCAGGGCAGTCTCTAGAATGTCCTGCACCATCTGTCTCTGAAGGAAAAACAACCAACCAGACATTCAGTGCAAGTGTCTGAAAATAAGCCAAATGCAGATTCACAAGACAGGCCTTACAGCCAGTATATAAATTAACATTGGACTAGACACAAGATCTGCCCAATAGGCGTGTGCACGAAAGGCAATTTGTGACATGTCCTAGTGCCAGT
The DNA here is from genome assembly GCF_062004578.1 of Staurois parvus. NCBI lineage: Eukaryota > Metazoa > Chordata > Amphibia > Anura > Ranidae > Staurois > Staurois parvus. The sequence goes on along the minus strand of NW_028318360.1, from coordinate 1,677,702 downwards.
GAAGACACAATGGAGTCCCATACCCTTAGTGATTTTCTGGCATCTCAGGCTGTCACAAGTAGGGGCATATCACCAGGCGCTCTTTGTGCCTACCAACCCTTGGCCACACAAATGCAGCACTGAATGAAAGACAAAAGAAGAGGGCGTACCAGCCTTTGCTATTACTTTTTATAGATCCTTTTATTCCAGCAATAAAGCAGATGTATACTTCCAAACAGTAAGAAATATCAAGAAGACAAAAGTTGTTTTGAGGGGGATCCCCTCTGCATCAGAGCCAACGATTTGGTTCTGATGAAGAGTGGACTCCCCTCGAAAGGTGCCAGCCATTTAAGTCCAAGAGGTGTCTTCCCTAGACTGGAGTTTGAGCAGGGGACTGGGCGATATGGATCACGGTTGATATTGATGAGCTTGAAATTTCTGTTTGTCCGTATATGTCTGTTTTAATACTTGAATAAAAAGATTTATAAAAAGATAATGTGCAAGGCTGGTGTGCCCTCTTCTTCTGTCTTTTCAGCATTGCATATGTGTTCCCCCAGTCCCCATATTTATATTGAACAGTTAGGTTCATTAGTTCCGGAGCATCTGTTTGATAGCTCACTCCTGTGATGGGAAGGGGGGGTGAGCTAAGTGTGAGTGTCACTCCTGTGATGGGAGGGGGGTGAGCTAAGTGTGAGTGTCACTCCTGTGAAGGTGGGGATGTCTTAGCAACGTTCTAGCAACACGGGAGAATGGGATGTCAGTTCCGGGAATTTGCTCTTCAACTGCCGTGATGCTGCACAAGTGATCAGTTATGTGATGGGTTTAGTTCCACTTTAAGTAAAATGGGCATTTTGACCATTGTTTTTGTTTGTTTTTTTTTATACCAGTGGTTAGTTAGGGGTGAGAGAGGGGTTGCGATTTTCCTGTAGTTGGGCTTAAAGTGGAACTTTAGTAAAAAAAATGAAGTCCTGCTAAATCACTTCAGGATGGCCCCTTTGCAGGTATATCTATGTAAAATATTTTAAAAAAAGTGTTTCACCTGTTTAAAATCCAGTAATACACTGTCTCCCCCTGCTCTGCACATGCTCAGTTGCTTTCTATTTTTAGGCATTGTTAAGCATTGCAGACCTGCTGACAGCCTTAAAGAACAAGTTCACCTTTTGGAACATATTTCCAATGCTTTAGCCGCTGCCCGATCACCCCCACCCCCACTGTGACAGCAGTACAGGGAAAAGTTCCCTGTACTTTCTTAATTAAAAAAAAAAAAAAAAAAATGAAATGCGTGGCTGTACAGGGCTCCGCCCACACAGCTGCATCATTCATTCAGAGAGTTCTGTGAATGAATAAACTACATGTCCCAACAGCATTAGTGGCTCAATGATAGTCAATGAACTACCACAGTGCTGTGGTGTGCCATGGTAGTTTATGGATTCTTCCTGTTAGCATATCTGATGCCCATACATCTCGTACAGGCAAGCAGATATACTGACAGGTTTGCAGGGGACCTTTCCCTGTACTTTTACAGACTCCTGCAGCAAAAAATAATAAATGCACATTTTTTTTCACCTGCAAAAAAAATCTGCATTTATTATTTTTTGACAAAAGGTGAACTTACCCTTTAAAGAAGAATTAAACCCTCCTTATCCTTTACAGCCAAGGAAGCTGCTTCTGTTTGATCTGCAACTGCCATGGGGATGCAAATGTGATCAATTATGACACCAGCCATTTGATAGTTTGACAGTTGTTTCAGGACACAAGCAAATGTGACAGTTAACAATCCTGGCATTCCAGGAATATGATTTTGTTCACACTATGGTGCAGAGACATCAGGTTTTCTGCATGCGTCCTGCAAGGGCACAACAAAATCAATTGTTCTCTATGTGCCCTGTTCACACCACAACACTAATATCACATGCAGATTTTTTCTGCGCAGGAATCTGGAACATGTATAAAACTCATTGAAGAGTGCGTGAAAACTGATGTCTCTGCAAGTGAAATCTGCATGTCACTTTTCATGCATGTATGGTATGAACAAGCCCTAAAACAGTTTTTTGAAAAAGTTAAATTGGGTTTAGTTCCGCTTTATGATTTACTGCTGCTCAGGGGCTATGATCTTCAGCAAAATGACAGCCTCCAGCAAGAAGAAACAGGAGCAATGCTAGAGGCAATTTACAGCACACAATTTTGGTAGCACAATTATTAATGTGGAATGTATGTTCTCTGCTAAAGAACATTATTTTTTATCAAGCTGGTATGGGTAACGTTCCACTTTAAAAGGTATAGTTCACCTTTAGGGCCTCACACTACATGAGTTTCAGTTGCTTTTTTTATGCATCCAAAAATGCACAGAAAGTAGGTTATATAGTTGTCAATGTCATAGTTCACATCAGTGCTTGCAGTTCCAGTTGCAAAAAAAAAGCAGAACATGCTGCATTTTTTTCTGCACAGAACTGTACTGGAACGCGGTAAAATGCATAACAAAAATGCACTGGAACGCACATGTCCCTATTTCAAATTGAAGAAAAAGAGGGGAAAAAAATGAACTGGAATGCATAAAAAACACACTGGAAAGCATCCAGAATGCATCTGAACTTCCTTTCTATAGAGTGAACCGACCCTTACCAAAAACTGCCTATGTAGGTAAGAGGCACCTGTAGATAAGAAGCAGCCTTCAAAGTTGAATAATGCCCTTGCTATAGGTGAAGGACATTTAGAAACAATGAAACATAGATCTATGCCTGCCCTAAGCATGTCTGAAGCCACTTACTGTTGACTCACTATCTCTGCAGGAAGTTCATTCCAAACATCAACTACCCTTTCAGTAAAATAATTTCTAAGATTAGTTTTGAACTTTCCTCCAGTTACTTTGAGGTCGTGTCCCCATGTACTTGATCTTGGATTCAAATGGAAATCCTGGCCTGGTGAACCTTATTCACTCCCTTGCTGAATTTACCACTTCCAGTCCGGACACCTTTACCCCCTTCCTGTCCAGGCCAATTTTCAGCTTTCAGCGCTGTCACACTTTGAATGACAATTGCGCGGTCATGCAACACTGTACCCATATGAATTTTTTAGCATTTTTTGAGACAGAAAAAACTTTATTTATTTTGGTGGTATTTATTCACCACTGGGATTTTTATTTTTTTTGCTATATAAATGAAAAAGTCAAAACATTTTGAAAAAAAGTGTTTTTCTTATAAAATTTTGCAAATAATCTTTCTTCATAAATCTTGGCCAAAGTGTATTCAGTCATCTTTGTAGTACAAAAAAAAAACAAATTAGTTTATGACCATAAATTATAATTTAAAAAAAAAAAAAAAAATTTTTTTTAACCCCTTGGTGCAGGCGCCTCCTGGCCCTTTAAGGGTTTTAGATGCCGGGAGGCGGGGCAGGGTTTTAGGGTCATGTGACCGCCGTGATTCGCTGTCACATGATTGGGAAAGGTCCTGATCGAAAGAGGAGATTGGGACCTTTCCATGAGTACCAGACGTGTGCTGTGAGCGCGCAGGGCGCACGCTCTCAGCACATATGTTTTTCTTAATTGCACGCAAACGTGCGGCCGCTCGGCGTCAAAGCTCGTTCTGTCTTATCTTTTTGTGAGGTCTCCAGAACTGGACACAGGATTCTAATGAGGTCTAAACTAAACTAAAGATCTGTATAGGGGAATCTGGGCGTCCTTCCTGCTGTTGGTGACCCCCCAAGTGATGCATCTTAGAATTCTATTCGCTTTTCCCAATGCCTGGTCACACTGTTTGCTCATTCATCATTTAAGTACCCCCAAATCTTTTTCCTCTGTAGTGCTGTCCAACACTTTATCAAGGAATTCTTTTTGTTGCATTATTTTACATTTAGAACATTGAACTGCAGTTTCCACTGTTTTGACCAATCTGCCAGCAATGCCAAATCATATTCCATGTTATAGGCACCTCTAGGGATATCAACCCTATTGCTCACCTCTGTATCATCAACAAAAAGACATATCTTACCCACCAACCCTTTAGTTATATCACTTACATATTGATTATGTACTTTGCATAGCCTGGCCAAAAGAGCCCCAGAGGTGCCTTGTTGCTAGGACATTGCTAAGGCATTCCCCGCAGTTACTGCTTACTTGCACCATCACAGGAGCGAGCTCTTTCTCCCTTGCAGACACGCAGTCTCTTGTGTCGCAGTGATTCTGAACTCAGCAATGTTGAGATTGTGGACCACATGTGTGTTGGGGTTTAAGAGCTCACTCCTGTGATGGTGGGGGGGGTAAGCAATAACAGCGGGGAGTGTCTTAGCAGCATCCTAGTGACAAAGCAGGGCAGAGGGCTTTGGGAGGTACATAAATAGCCTACACCTTCAGCAAGGGCATCATAAAAGTTGCTAACCCCTTGACGCCGATGCATGCAATTAAAAAATACATATGTGCTGAGAGCACGCACACTGCACGCTCCCAACACATATGTCCGCTACTCCCAGAAAGGTCCCGATCTCCCCTTTCGATTGGGACCTTTTCCAATCACGTGAGACCGCCATGACGGTGAAACTCTTAAAGGGCCGGGAGGTGACAGCGCCAAGAGGTTAAAGCTGCATAGTTTATTTTTATCTATAGGAGTCGATTACCTGCATAGGAATTTTTTTTGGAAAAGCTGAACTTTAAAAGTAGTATTAAAGCCTCTGAGATTTTTAAACAAATGTATTCTAATGTACCAGGGAAATATCCTCTGGTACATAATTCACGAATATATGCATCCAGGCACTTACATTTTCTTAAACTGGCACCAGCTCCTGATTCCTGAGCTTTCCTGAAGCTGCTCATCAGCGGCTTGGAGGTGGAAGCAAGGGAATTGCTTACTTGGGGGCTGTGCGTTTCACTGGATGCACGCAGTGTCATCCCCAGTCCTAACTGGGAAAACACACACACAAGGGTGGCTCCACAGGACCCTGCAAAGAAAGGATCACCCTGTATCCAGAAATTGGGGAAGGGACTGAGGGGACTAGGTAGAATGGGGGAAAGGATAAGTTTAATAAAAAAAAGCAGCAAATAATGTAAGTCTACATCTGTGCAGTATAAAAAAAGCAGGCTTTAATAACACATTAAGTCAATATTGCAGTGCCTACAATGCCGTGACTTTTACGAGCCTGTTCTTAGTAACTTTGTATTGTATTAAATATAAAGATTTCCAGATTAGCCAGTAGAAGAGGCTCTGTACTATGCCGCCACTCTTTCCAAAGGCTCATCAGACATACTGTATATCGGCTCCCCCTTCTGCACGCAATGGTTCATCCTGCCGACTCCTATATCATGGGATGGGGTACAAGCTGGCAGGAAAAGCCACTGCATGTGGCAGGAAGAACAGGTATTTACACACTGGAAGTGTTCAATGCCTGTAGCTGTGGCATTTTAAGACACGGGCCACAGGAAAAATGTGTATAGAGCCTGTTCTCCTACAGGGCTGATGTTTTTCTGTAAGTGACTCTGTGGTGGCAAGGTCAATTTAAAGTCTTTTTATAGTCAAAAAGTATTTACCTTAATGCAGTAAAAAATGCCCAACTGCCTGTCCTAGCAACCCCCATCCCTAAATACTTTCCTGGCTCCATGTCAACATTCCCGCGCGGTGTGCGCAAAGCCGGCTCAGGTGCATGCACACACGGCTGCTTGCTAAGGAGGCACTTGGGAGAGGGGAGTAGGTGACAGTGCCAGCCGGGAACTACCAGAAGAGGAGGTAAGGGACCTTTCTGTGCAATATTGTTGCACAAAGCAGGTAAGAAGAACATTTTTTATTTAAAATAAATGATAAAAAAATAACAGGCTTTAGCCCGGGTTCACACCAATGTGGTGCAGGACACTGTATGTAGTTCGCACAGGAATCACACAGAAAATTACATGCAATCTCTGTGTGTTGCAATTTAAGCCATACTTTTTCTATTGCTCAAATCGTATCTCATCTGCACCAAAAAGGTGCAGGACCCTTGTTTTTGCCTGCACCTGAATCGCATCACCACGGTGTTCTCACCCATGTGATGCGATTTCTGGCAATTGCACTGTGTTTTGCAATCTATTTCAGGGTGTCATTAGTTTAACTGACACCCGCACCAGATAGCATGAACACCATGCGATTTGCAGTGCAGCATAGGAAACACACAGGATTTGCAGTGTTTCCGGCAGCGCATCAGTATGCACACGGTCTTAGTATCACTTTTTAGTGATCGTAAAGGGAAACATTTTTTAATTTTAAAAATACCACAAACATGTTATACTTACTTGCTCTGTGCAATGGTTTTACACAGAGAAGGGCCCAGTCCTCTTCTCTGGTCCCCCGTTGCTGCTCCTGGCTCCACCCCACCCCCCCCCCGCTCAGCGCCCTCACAGCAAACCACTTGCTATGGGGGCACTCATGCGGGCTGGGTCCAATGACACTACTGCCTTACTCCCTCCTCACTGGCAGTGTTTGACAGCGGCAGAAGCCAATGATTGCCGCTGCTGCCACTGAGCCAGTAAGGAAAGAGCAGTGATGCTGCTCTTGGAGGTATTGCTGGATCAACATTGGGCTCAGGTAGGTATAAGGGAGGGTTGGGCTGGGGGAGAAGGTTAAAAACCTTCTGCCTTTAAAAACACTAACTTCCTATGCTGTCTCTTCTGATAGGTTTCAAAATCAAATGTTCTTTGGGAGTGTGCCCACGCCATCTAGTGGTTCTAAATACTACTACTCACTTGTACCTTCCTAGGTGCACCTGTAAGTGACTTCTCTAGGGGCCCATTCAGAGTGCTGGGGTGCATTAACACTCACTCACGTTAATGTAATAAGCAAGTATGCCTGATCACTATACATTGTACATAAAAAATAATAATGCATTAAAAACAATTTCTATCATATGAACATTAACAGATTAGGAAAAAAAAAAAAAAAACTATGCATTTTAGTGTGCACACTGAAAATGTTATATTTTGTGTGCACAATTTGAGATATCACCTTAAAGTATATATTAAAGCTGAAGTTTAGTTAAAATAAGTTTTTTTTCTCTGTAGCTATAGTCGCATAATGAAGTTTGGCCCACTACAGTATGTGCAGGGTGCTGGACTCTGTATAAATGTTCATTGCAGGGATACCCAGTCAGCATTGTGGGGGTTAAAAGCTTTGGGGTTCAACACATCCCCTCCTGCCCTCCTCCTGGTCGACTGGTTGATCACTTTTCACAGAGCTGCACAGAGGCAGCTAACAGTCACTACGGAAGAGAAACTGATGCCTTCCAAATGCCTTTTTTTTGTCATTGTAGCACCCACTGTCATTAGTAATTGGAGCTGGCAGAAGTTTCCTACTATTCACATCCTTTGAGGCTCTATGATCTAATGTGGAGTGCCACAAGGAGAGTATGTGCAATTTGTTTAGCTCCAAATCAAAATTTGGACTTTTTTTTTTGGTTATTAAAAGATTCGGATGTATACAAATTTCCAAATTACAATAGTAACAAATGTAATCAAAATTCAAAAATGTAATTGAAACAGATTAGAAAATAAAAATAGAACAGAATATCAAAGAGTAGAAAAAATATAATAGACTAGAATAGAATAAAAGAATATAGCCGCCTTCCAAAATTTGACTTTCGAAAAGAATATAATAAAACAAAACAGAAGAGAATAGAATCGAAAATAAAAGAATAGAATCAGAGTAGAAAAATGCAATAGAATAGAAAGGATATAACCATCTTCCAAAAATCAAATAGAATAAATTTTAATGCTGTATCGATACTTTGAATTCAATTTGACCAAATTTGGAAAATTCGTACTGAATTAGAAAATGAATAAACGAACCCAAACTAAACGAATTCTGAACATGAATTTAACTGAATTATTTAAATATTGAATTGAAATTAAACAAATTTTTTCATTCTGCACACGTCTAGGAGCTACCATTACATGGGTGGTCCTGCTCTTACTGAGATCTGCCTTGAGTGGCCAAATGGAAGCACAAAATGCAGGAGAACTACATGTACATAAAAATTTACAGTCAGCTTTACTGGCAGCCTCACACACCCACCCCTTCTTCTTTGGCCTAAATTATGTCCAATTGAGCTTCCATACAATCTTTGAAGGTAAAGCCTGTTTGGTCCCTCCTTGGATAAGTACATCAAGGAAATCACAGGTGTAAGAGTACTCCCAAGGCTTGTTCTTCTCGCAGTAGGAATTCTACTCGAGGTTAAGAAATGTTTCTTTTGCCACTCTCAGGCTTCTAGTTCCAATTCTAGGTCATGAACATATTTTAAAAGGAAGACATGACCATCAAAAATCAGCTAAGGCTGGTACCAAGGCCTCTTAAAAATAGAGGTGGCGCCCCCACGTGTCAGAGCCTTCCTGGCCTGCTAGTCCCAGGAAATCAAAAGATATTTGGGTCCATAGTATCATTTCCAGGAGTTACAAATTGAAGTTTCACACTCTTCCTTCTTCCTGCTTTAAAGCCTCCCTCTCTCCCTGCTATGGATGATGAATCCTGTCTCAGAAGGGTCATTGTCTCTATACCAAAGGTGGAACACTTTCATGTCTACCCAAACCTCTTTATGTTGGCCTAACTGAATACAGGAGTCTGGCCCATACAGGATCTAAAAACCGTCAACATATCCCTACAGATTCAAAAGTTGTGCATGAAAACTACCAGATCAGTGGTTACTTACCTCAGGGGATTTTCTGGTTTTAGTGGACAATCGGAATACCTACTTTCACATTCCTATTTTTTTCTCCTCATCGCTATGTGCGTTTTGCAGTGGGTAATCGGCATTATTAATTTGTTGTCCTTCTCTTTGACCTGTTCATGGCCTCCTGGGTTTTCACCAAGGTTCTAGCCTCAGTCTTAGCTCTGTTCCATGTTGTGGGTTACCTGGACAATCTCTTGTTGAAGGATCATTCCTCCCTTTCCCGCTTACACAAGATCCAGCATACAGTGCAGAATCTGTACAGCTTTGGTTGGATCCTCAGCTTGAGGAAGTCATCACTGCACCCAACTGACAGATTAGAATACCTGGCTTCCTGCCTTAGACCAAACTTCTGTTCCACTGCTCTTTAGGCTCAGAGGAAACACTCACTTTTGTCTCCTCTTGAGGGTTTTGGGCCTAATGGTTGCTTCCTTCGAGGCAATGCTCTACACCAAGCTTAACTACAGAACGTTGCAACTCACATTCTAGCAGCATGGGACAAACAGACAGTCTTTGGACCAACTAACATTCTGGGATTACCAACCCAGTGCTGGAGTCAGAAAAGTCCTTTCCAAAGTCATGGAAGGATGAACGCATGTTGGGATAGAAAGCACTCTTGAATGCCCTCTCAGTGCAGGGAACTTGGTCACCTGAAGAAGCATGTCTTCCCATCAACATTTTGAAACTCGAGGCAATTCGGTTGTCTCTTCAACACTGGACCCATCAATTGTGAGAGCACCCAACAAAAACTTAATCATACAATGCCAGGGATGTGGCCTACATCCAACATTAAAGAGGCACCAGGTTTTTCACCCCTCAGAAGGAAACAGATTTAGTCCCATCTTTTGCAGAACCACATGTTCTGATCCTGTCCTCTGTCCACATTCCAGGTTTGATAAACTAGCAGGTGGACTCTCTCACTTGTCAGTATCTGGATCCCGGGGAACAAGCTGAAACTGGACAGGGACCCTTGGTCATTCCAGGGGAATAGGCTCAACAAACTGGACAAGGACCCTCTGTGAACGGCTGTTCGCTTTGATCTACGCCTGTCACAAACTGGAATCAGGCGCAGAGGCCAGTAGCTATAGCAGTAGCATGGCACCCACCAACCAGCTGTCAGTACAGAAGCAGGCCACCCTGGCAGATGGCACAAGCTCACCTGAAGTGTGGAGTCTATGTATAAACCAGAGTTCACCAAAGCTCCTGCTGGTAGAGATGGGTTTGCTGTAGGATAGTACCAGATAGCGGTCCTCCAGATCATCCGAGGTCCAGTAGCAAATATAGCAGGTAGAGATAAGCAGAGAAACACTCAGCAAACAAACCAAAAGGTTGTTAATGAGTGGTTGCAGGTTAGAATCAAGTAGAAGCATAGTCGAGGAACAAGCCAAAGGTCGGTAATGAGTGTTAGCAAAAATATGGACAGCAGCAGGAGTGACAAAAGTGAGATATAGGTTGGAGACAGCACCATAATCTGGCAAACAGGAAGTGCACAGACATGGCTTAAATCCGGACGTTCATGGGAGGCGCAAAAAGTTCAAGGTTCAACAAAAAACAAGGAAAGAAAGTCCAAAAAAAAAAATAAAAATTCAGACGACAAGGAGCTATCCAGCATCTTAGGTGCCCCTATTTATACAGTATGAGCTGTAAGGGGTAGGGCGGAAAACCTGGCCAGCAGCATTAACCCTTCCTTCTCAGCATCCACCAGCTCAACAGGACAACCAAGGAAACGTTGCAATAAACATACATTGTAACAAAATGATTCATATACGCCAATACAGTTGAAATAACCAACTTCAGAGAAAATAATTTTGGAAGCACCTGCTTACATGCTGATAGAAGGAGATAGCAGAATAACAGAGAGATACACTTACCAGTCTGCTGCTTTTCTTTTTAATATTCAGTCACAGTCTGCGGATGCGACCTCAACTGCAGCAGAGAAAAATTAGTTCTAATTTGCCTGAAATTGTTTTGACACATGCTGAAATTGAGTGTTTTCCTAGCGCTTTTTTTTTTTTTTTAGGAAATCTGCATTTCATGGCTTGGGAAAAGGAAGAGAGGCACTGTATTTCATAGGGATATGAAGTACTGCGTGCTGTAAAGAGGTATAACTTGTATTAGAAGCATTGTGTAATTATACACTCCACCGAAACTGCCTTACTCAAACTCTCCAACGACCTGCTAACCGCCAAAGCTAATGCCCATTATTCAGTGCTCCTACTCCTTGACCTCTCTGCGGCCTTCGACACAGTTGACCACCCCCTCCTCCTCAAAAAAACTACACTCCCTCGGCCTCAGAGACTCTGCTCTCTCCTGGCTCTCATCCTACCTGTCACAACGCTCTTTCAGCATTACCTATAATGCTTCCCCCTCACTCCCCCTCTCTGTTGGGGTCCCTCAAGGCTCCGTCCTCGGGCCCCTTCTCTTCTCCATCTACACCTCCTGCCTTGACCAACTCATACACTCTCACGGCTCCAACTACCACCTCTATGCCGACGACACACAAATCTATCTCTCAAGCCCCCACCTCACCCCCTCGGTCTCCGCCTGAATCACACACCTACTGAGCGACATATCAGACTGGATGTCGCTCCACTTCCTTAAACTGAACCTCTCCAAAACCAAGTTTCTGGTCTTCCCCCCAGCCCGGACACCACCCCCCATTGACTTCTCCGTCACATCCAACAACGCCACCATCAAACCCGCCCCCCAGACCAGAGTACTTGGTGTCATTCTGGACTCCAACCTATCCTTCCAGCCCCAAGTCCAATCTTTAACAAACTCGTGCAGACTCCACCTCCGTAACATCGCCAAAATACGCACGTTCCTAACCCCAGAAACCACTAAACAGCTCATCCACTCCCTCATCATATCACGACTCACTGGCCTGCCTCGCCGCTGGCTATCCCAGCTTCAGTCGATCCTGAATACGGCTGCCAGACTCATTCACCTTTCCAACCGCTCCATCTCTGCCACCCCCCTCTGCCAATCCCTCCACTGGCTTCCAATTGCGCAACGGATCAAATTCAAAATCCTAACACTGACGTACAAAGCTGTCCACCATACTGCCCCGAACTACATCACTGACCTAATATCCAAGTACCACCCAGCACGCACACTCCGCTCCTCACAAGACCTCCTTCTCTCTAGTTCCCTGGTCTCCTCCTCCCATGCCCGCCTCCAGGACTTCTCCTCTGGAACTCCCTGCCCCAACCCATCAGATTATCACCTACTCTCCTCTCTTTTAGACGCACCCTGAAAACCCATCTCTTCAGGGAAGCCTACCCCACCCCCTGCTAACCTGCCGATCTCCTCCACTCTTCCTACCACTCCATCCCCCACAGCTATCTCCTCCTGTACCACTATCCCCTCCCTCCTAGATTGTAAGCTCGAAAGAGTAGGGCCCTCGATCCCCTCATGTTTTGCATTGTATTGGTATTGTTGTCACATGTTCTGTCCCCCTTTGTAATGTACAGCGCTGAGCGAACCATTGGCGCTTTATAAATACTGTATAATAATAATAATATAGCATCTGATATGTTGTGGTTACTAGGGAGTGAACAGTTAGTGCTGGAGAGCAGATCTCACTGGTAACATGAGATCCTGGAGTGTGGGGTGTTTATGAAGAAGTGTAAATCTTACTGGTGGTGCGAGTACTAGGGTGTAGCTCACGCTGGTGGCATGGGTACTGAGTAGTGAGCTGTGTGTGCTACAAAACAGACCCGGGGTGATGTGTAGATGTGACGGGTGGTATGGATAATGGTAAGTTGTGTATGCACTGGCCAGCAAATCTGGTCTCTCTTCCTACGATTCACTGTTTGTGTGTGTAGGAAATCATTTTGTTTCCTTAATGTTTTACATATGCAGCCTTTTATCCTGCATTCCATTTCCTCTGTGCAGTGGTATCTCTAGCATAGGCGACACAAATCTAGAACTATGGTTTTCTAAATAGTGGTGACTTGACAATATATATTCAAAAAACAATGGCAATTTTGACAACACGTGTGGACTGATAGTCCCGTATTGTGTGATGTCACAGCTGGGACTGCCAGCTTGAGTGCCGAAGAGGCCACAGGCATCCATTCCATGGAAAGAGTCTGCTGGAGTGAGAGAGAAGGTAAGTCTATGTATGCAGTCTCTATCCTGCTTTCAAATTATTCTGTGCAGTGGCATCCCCAGCGTAGTTGGCACCCAGGACATATTGTACACAATTTTCTAAACCGTGATGACATGACAATAAATAGGAAAAGAAAGGCAACTGTGACAGAAGCAAGCTGTGATTAGTCAGAGGGTATGGTGGCTGAGCAAATCTACCCAATATAGCCATACTGTGTGTCTGCAGTGTGTCCTGTTCATCTGAATAGCCAGCCAAAGGATGAGAACTGAAAATACTAACATAGATCAGTTCCTGTGCTTGTGTGGTCAGTAAAAAAAAAAAAAAAAAATCAGACAAGGAGCTATTCAGCCAGCATCTTAGGTGGTTCAGCAAGAAGAGTTACTGCCAGGCACAGCTGGGGTTCCGGGTTCAAATTCAGATCCTGACAAAGCCTTTCCCCCTTCCAGATTCACCCTCTTCTCCGCGACAGGGATTCCAGAGAATTGGCTCAGGTGAATGCGGTACATCGTTCAGATCCTCTGTCCCAAGGGCCAGTGTTACATTCTGCGTCTCAGTCGCCGGGATATATATATTGGCATGGCTGTTGAAGCAATGGTTCTGAGAGACAGGGGCATATTGGACTCTGTCATCCTTACCTTTCTGAAAGCTAGGAAATCAACTTCTCGCAAAGTCCGCAATTCCAGGCCTATTTTGTACTTCCTGGGGATAGCCGCAGGGGCCGTCCCCTGTTTACCGTTTCACCATTGCTAGGTGGGTCAGACAAGTTATTATTTGGGCAACTTTTTCTTTGATTTGCAGGGAAATAAAAACCAGCTCATCCTGCTGACAGGAGAGAGATCTGTGGTGTTTACATTCACAGATCTCTTTCCCGTCAGTTGCTCCGCCGATTGCCAGGTCCCCTGAATGCAGTGAATGAATGGGAGGTGCTCTGTACTGTGCGGCTTCCTGTTCATTCACAAAACTGAAGCATAGTAAAACACAGAATCTGGCTTTCAGCAGCTGCAGGAGCAAACTACAGCCAATCAGTTATATTAAATGCCGCCCCCGTTGCCTCTCCTGTCCAGGTGTAGCGACAGGGAGGCAACACAGGCCCCCTGGAGCATGGAGAGCTACAGTCCAGACTGAATAATCTGTACAGATTTCAGGCAGACTGAAACCTGGACACATGAATCAAAACCTGGACAGGTGACAACCCTAGCCGTGGAACCCCTCTCAATGCGGTGCCAGGGGCACATGTTCCCCCAGTTTCAGCCCTGAAGAAGTCACAGAACTAGCCACTTCTACAGCTGAATCTTAAATATCCTTTTGGTCAGAAAAAGGTGTCCAAGGTCATTTCAGGGAAATCTACAGATCCTTGCAGGGATTTTGTGAGCACCATTGGGTGTCCTGGCAGAGACTCAGCTAGCATCATTGGGAGTCCTGTCATGGATTGAAAGTAAGAGTTCTGGAAGTCCTGGCAGGAATACTGGGAGTGCCATAACACTTGTAATAATTTAACTTAGGAAGGCAATTTTAGAATTTTACTAGTCTAGTTACCGGCCCATTTTTTATAAGGCTACAAATAAGCTTTAACACTTAAGGTGATTAAGTGTTCATTTTTTTAAAGATAAGATAACAAACATGTCTATACCTACCTGCTGTGTTCAGTGGTTTTACACAGAACAGCCCAGATCGTCCTCTTCTGGGGTCCCCCGCATGTTCTCCTGGCCCCTCCTTCCTGTTGGGTGCCCCCACAGCAAGCAGTCTGCTATGGGGGCACCCACTGCTCCGTGTGTCCGTTCACACACGGAGCCGCAATGGCCCTGCCTCCTCTCTCATTGGCTCACCGGCTGTGATCGACAGCAGTGAGAGCCAATGGCTCCCACTTCTGTCTCAGCCAATGAGAAGGAGTCCTGGGATAGCCAAGATTCCAGTGCACATCGCTGGATTGAGAGGGGGCTTGAGTATTGGGGGGGCTGCTGCACACAGGTTTTTTTACCTTCATGCATAGAATGCATGACGGTAAAAAACCTTGAGCCTTTACAAACACTAACATTTTTTTTTTGCAATATAGTCACATTTTAGTACTAGTCAATCAACTTAAAGGTAATTGTGCGGTCAGTTTGTAATATGAGGGGTCAGCTTAAAGCTGAGATCCAGGCAAATATAAAAAAGGCACAAATTAATACACCTCTTTATTAATACATACATACAGATTTATTTTTCAAGTTTAAGTAGTACCCAAATTTGATGGATATCAGCCTCTTGTATTCCTTGTAGCATATCTCAGACTGTGGGAGGAAAAAACCAAAAACCAAAACAAGGAGCCAATAAGCTGCACTGGAGTACAAATAGCATCCTTGTGGGCGGGCTTAAGTTGTTCTAGTGGGGACACTGTGGAAATTCACTTGCTAATGCCTGAAACACAGGCAGGAGGCACAGTCATGTGAATTCAAAATTAAGGCAGCACTAGGCAACTTGCACACTTTTGTGGCTGTACTTTTCAGACTGATGGCACTAATGCACTACAGACAGAACGTCTGTTAGACAACACCCCAGGAGAGCCCCAGGTATGCAGCACTTCTGAGCCGGTATCGTAGAGCATGTACTGGTCTCCACCAACTCAGCACTCCCATTACCTCACTCCTAGTGACCGATCCATATGTTACTAACAGATACAGGAAACACACTTCTCCATAACTCCATGTTTGTTCTCCCCCCTGCATCTTCCCCTGTGACTCCAGGCTAGGTCCGTAGGTAATCTATGCTGCAAGCTTGGTCCCAGTATGTGGGGAACAGGCTGCTAGTGAAAGACCCAAGCAAACCACCTCTTTACTTCCAGAGTATCCGTTACCCCTTACATGTCACCCGTTTCCTGGCTGGTTTCTTAGCAATGGTAGTCATTAGCAATGGCACTATAGCAATGGCACTATAGCCTCCTTAGGACAGCTCTCTGCTTGTTAGACCTCTGTACTGTATCCTCTCCTCAGTTGTAGACCCTGTTCTTTAATACACCTTACATGCACCCCTTTAGGGACTTCAAACCAGGCAATTTAGATGAATAATAAAGATATTTTACTGAGGTAGTTAGAATTTGACAATTGAACAGTACTTGATAGCATCTTCAACACATTTCTAACAAAGTTTTCTATTGCCCCTGAGAAGTGCCCCATGAGGTAGTCACATCTTAGACTGGTGGCCCCAAGTCCATAAAGAGTCCCCTTCAAGAAAAGAGTCCACAGCTAGCAGTAAATCCACATGAGGTATTAATCAATAAACAGGGTCTAGCTTAAGGTAGCACAAATCTATACAAGTCCAAAGACTCCAGACCCCATTGGGAACTCCGATTGAACTCCCTCCACGGGGTGGTACAAACTGACAGCATAACTGCTACATTTTGGCTTTCTTTCCCCTAGCCGACCTCTATGGACACTAATGAGCCCCCATTTATACAGTATGAGCTGTAAGGGGTAGGGCGGAAAACCTGGCCAGCAGCATTAACCCTTCCTTCTCAGCACCCACCAGCTCAACCAAGGAAACGTTGCAATAAACAAACATACATTGTAACAAAATGATTCATATACGCCAATACAGTTGAAATAACCAACTTCAGAGAAAATGATTTTGGAAGCACCTGCTTACATGCTGATAGGAGATAGCAGAATAACAGAGATACACTTACCAGTCTGCTGCTTTTCTTTTTAACATTCAGTCACAGTCTGAGGATGCGACCTGAACTGCAGCAGAGAAAAATTAGTTCTCCTAATTTGCCTGAAATTGTTTTGACACATGCTGAAATTGAGTGTTTTCCTAGCGCTTTTTTTTTTTTTGTATTAGGAAATCTGCATTTCATGGCTTGGGAAAAGGAAGAGAGGCACTGTATTTCATAGGGATATGAAGCACTGCGTGGTGTAAAGAGGTATGACTTGTATTAGAAGCATTGTGTAACTAAATAGCATGTGACATTTTGTGGTTACTAGGGAGTGAACAGTTAGTGCTGGAGAGCAGATCTCACTGGTAACGTGGCTCCTGGAGTGTGGGGTGTTTATGAAGAAGTGTAAATCTTACTGGTGGTGTGTGCACTAGGGTGTAGCTCACGCTGGTGGCATGGGTACGGAGTAGCGAGCTGTGTGTGCTACAAAACAGACCCGGGGTGATATGTAGATGTGACTGGTGGTATGGATAATGGTAAGTTGTGTATGCAATGGCCAGCAAATCTGGTCTCTTCCTATGATTAATTTCTTGTGTGTGTAGGAAATAATTTTGTTTCCGTCATTTTTTACATATGCAGCCTTTTATCCTGCATTCCATTTTCTCTGTGCAGTGGTATCTCTAGCATAGGTGACACCAATCCAGAATTATGGTTTTCTAAATAGTGGCGACTTGACAATATATATGCAAAACAATGGCAATTTTGGCAACAAATGAGCAATATTTACAATATGTGGACTGATAGTCCTGTATTGTGTGATGTCACAGCTGTAAGCTTGAGTGCCGAAGAGGCTGCAGGGATCCATTCCATGGAAGGAGGAGTCTGCTGGAGTGAGAGAGAAGGTAAGTCTATGTATGCAGTCTCTTATCCTGCTTTCAAATTATTCTGTGCAGTGGCATCCCCAGAGTAGTTGGCACCCAGGACATATTGTACGCAGTTTTCTAAACCGTGATGACATGACAATAAATAGGCAAAGAAAGGCAACTGTGACAGAAGCAAGCTGTGATTAGTCAGAGGGTATGGTGGCTGAGCAAATCTACCCAATATAGCCATACTGTGTGTGCTGTTCATCTGAATAGCCAACCAAATTATGAGAACTGAAAATACTAACATAGATCAGTTCCTATTGTTTGTGTGATCAGTAAAAACAAGGCAGAAAGGTGACTGGCAGGATCAACCAGGTAATTCAGATGAAAAAGGTACGAGAAAATGATAGAGACTATGATTTAACCCCTTGACGCCGACCGTACACAAATATGCAGCCTCTCGGTGGCTGGGCCTTGACGCCAAGCTGCCACATATTTGCGTACCATTTGAAAACACGTGTGCTGAGAGCGCGCACCCTCCCAGCGCATATGTCGGTTTCTCACGGAAAAGTCTAGAACACCCCTTGCGATCGGGACCTTTTCCAAACATGTGACTGCCGTGACAGCGAATCATGGGAGTCACACGACCCTAAAATCCCACCCCGCCTCCCAGCATCTGAAACCCCTTAAAGGGCCGGGAGGCACCAGCATGAAGAGGTTAAAAAATACACATCTATAATATATTTAGGGTAACACTTTAATCGTTAAAAGTATATACCTTTTCTTTTTTGTCTGCGATTTAGAATAATCTTTAGCTGAACTTCTATGGGCACGTCGTAAACTATCTCGATAATATGATTGTAGACAATGCGGATGCGGGGCGTGCTATGATACTATGTACAGGTTATTCTTGTATTGTTGGCTTTGTACCCACCCTTTGAGATTATACCACCTGTATGGTTTTTTTTTTACAAAATCCAAAATAAAGAATTTTTCTTAAAAAGTAGGTATTCTAAATGAACTCTCATTGGTGAATGTACTCCGGCTAAAGAACATCTTTGATGCAGCAAATTGGCCCTGGCATTAGTGCTTATTTGTTGGAGGGATGGATGAGGCACTCTTCCAGAATTAAATCATGTAATTGTTGGAGGATATCTCCCATATCAAACATAAAGAAGAGCTAATCACTGTTGCAATGGGCTGTACGTGCTGGAAACAATTGGCCTTCCTGGGGCACTATTTTTTGTGCATTCTGGGTACCTAATAAAGGGGACGTTATATTTTGCCACCCCTAGATGTTCCAACTCTTAATTTTTAATTAGTCCCTCCTGGGAGGCCCAACATTTGGTTAGTCTTGCTTACTAACAGGGGAAATGGGTTATAGCCAACTTCTTCAAATCTCTAGATAATCAGACTCTCTTTCATTCATAAGCAATATGGAAGGTATCCCTGCAGTCCTTCTAGAATATCTATACACTGTAGGTGAGGTCCTCCTGTGTGTTATATTTCTGTTCTTACCTGACTCTCGCCATTGTCGTTTCACATTCCTACAGCAGAGATGAAAATTTACTGTCCCTAGAGAATAGCATAAATCTTTCTAGATTTTAATAAACTCATCTCCTTCATTTACTGGGAAGAAGCGTAATCCCTTATTTAAAAAAGGGAGACACGGTCTTCTTTTAATTACAACTCTGAAAGGTTAATGTTGTTGCCAATCTCTCTCTCACTTTCTTGCCGCTTCATTTTCTTGGGGCTAATTCTCTTTATTAGGTTTCTTTTCCCTTTTTTTGCTTTTGTTATTGGTTCCTTTTCCTCATCCCCTCCTGGTCTCTCTAAAGAAAGATACCAGTTTCTCTTGTTCAGTTGCATAATTTTCCTCCACTTCCACTGAAAATCTATGCCTCATCCTTCTTCTGCCTCTGCAGATGGATGGAACAAAACCTCCTTAACAATTAATTGGTTGACAGATTTCCTCTTCATCTTTTGAATGAACCATACAGCAAGTGAGAACTAACTTATCAAATTTGCTCTGGGTCAAGCTTTTAAAAAAGAATTATAAACCCAAAAACAAAAATTAAGTTAGGTCTTTTAGGGCCCATTGACACCATTGTGTTGAAAAAACATGCATGTGGTGGTGCACTGCAGTGCCATTCATTGTGAATAGCCCCCCCCCCAATACACCAAAGCATATGTGCACTACAGAACAAAGCATCAAAGCATGGTGTCCTGTGCATTGCTATGCAATAAAATACTGCCAGCTTCATTATCAAACATGTTGCTATGTGTTTCAGCCCATTAGTCTTCCATGGACTGTTTAATGCAAGACAAAAGAGCAACAATGTGTGCTTAGCACCACACAAGGTTGTGATGTGAATAGACCCTTAACGTGAAAGACAAAACCTAACCAACTCTAAACCTACTCTCTGCCACATTCTAATCTATCTAGCCATGTAAAGAATAAAAAAATAAATAATCACTATACTTACCTGTTCTGCAGCTGTTCTGGACCTGTCCCAGGCTGAACTATCAGAGGCAGCTTTAGTGTGTAGGAGTGACAGCCGACAACAGAAGCCCCATATTAACTCAATGGGTGATATCACTTCCCAGGCATTTCCCAGCTGTCGTCTGCTTTCTCCTGGTGCGGCTGCAGAACAGGTAGGTATAGTGATTTTTTTTTTTCTGTACATGGCTAGATAGATTAGTCTTAGAATGTGGCAGAGAGTAGGTCTAGAGCTAGTTAGGTTTTGCCTTTACTTCCAGTTTAATGAATGTACTTTCAGCCCTCATCTCTTCAGTCATTCGCTCTCCTGCCTTTTAAATTTCTTTAAAGCAGGAAATGAGAAACATCTACAGCAATGCCTAGTGGAGGTGCAATCAGTTTCTTTTGGTGTTTTATTACTGTTAAAATACAAGTGTAAGAATTCCTGTATCTTATTCATTTTATAACTTGAAAGATTTTGAAATTGGCCAACCTTGGTTATTTTTTTTTTTTAAATATAGTATGCAACATGCAGTAGTCTATACTGTCAAATGAAAGATAAAATGTCACCTACAGTTAGGGACAACTCTGGGAAACATGAAAATACTCCCTTGTTCCTGCTGAACTGTCAAATGTCGATCCATGTATGGCTGCCCTTAGTAACAGTGATGAGCAAAATTGAGGGTTTCACTTTGACTTCAAGTTTTTTTGTGAACTTTCAGAGCAGTGCATTAGAGTCAATGAGAAACCAAAAACAAAAGAATTTGAGCAACATGGTTTAAATGGCTTTTGAAGATTTTGGAACATATTCATAATATTTTTCCAGCTCTATTTTGTCCATTCATTTGACCTCACAGATCTTAGCCTTGTGACAGTGGTTCGCAGTCCTGCATGATGTAGGCAGCAACTCTCACAGTGACAAAAGGATTCTTTGAAACATGTTGGAAGTAAATAGGTTACATTTCCATTAGAACATTATGTTGGTTTTCGGGCATCTTTAGGAATTTTTGGTAGGGGATATCTTGATAAATGTTTATACCATGTTTGTTGTTGCAGTAGCCGCCACATCCATGTTCTGACAAAGAAATGTGTAGTGCGCTCGCTAGACGATCCTGGTGGTGTATCTAAGCATGGAAGACACTCACCCGATGGTGCTCATTCAGGCGGGTTGGGTTGTTTGTTAGCTTGTCCAGCAGATCCTACTGTCTCATCTTCACTAGTGGACATTCTGAGACCTACTATGATGTCATCTCTTCCCCACTGCTGGATATGGCACGTTCTGATTTTAACATTTAAGTGTGGATGTGTTCTGCTAATAAATAGTTTCTTGCGCTTTGGCAACTTTGTTTCCTTGCATATATTTGGATCTCTCCCCGGTCTGGCGTGCCCTGGAGCTGCAGAATGTGCTTTCCATCTTCTCCAAGTTAAATTGGTCCTGAACTGGTATCTTCCCATGTGAGCCAATGGTCTGTGGACGCCTGTCTTCCACCGTGGACTTGTCTCTTTTCCCTTTCCAAAAGTTCCAAGTGTAAAGGAAATTTCTAATTCTGTAAAAAAATTGTATTCTACTGGTATGCTTCGCCTATGTATTGTACAATGCGCTGATTGTGCATATAGTACTAATAATGTTTTCACTACATTTGCATTCCTTCAAGTCCTGGTTAGCAATTAGCCTGCCCTTGTTACCACAAAAGTACAATTGTAATATTAACGGGATATGTTTTTTATATATATGTATATATTTATTACACATACATACATACATACATACATACATATACAAAACACACTTTTTTTTTTTTTTTTTTTTTACTTAAAAAGCCTTATTAAAAAGGAGTGCTTCCAGACTTATAAGCCCCCCACCTGCAAACCCCCACAAGCACAAGGCCAGGATTGTGGGGAAGAAGCCCTTTTCCTCCAAAAAAAGGGTACAAGTATTTCCCCCACCCCATTTTGAGGGTATGTGGTCTGGTATGGTTCAGAAAGGAGGACACACACTTGTTCCCCCTCATTCTTCCCTTGCCAGCCAAGCTGCATGCATGAAGAGAAGGGTCTGGTATGGATTTTTGGGGAACTTTAAAATTTTTTATTGATTTCTGCACAGAGAGTCTCCCTTAAAAGTCATAGTAGACCTGAAGGGCCTGATATGGATTAGGGGAGAACCTTTTCTCACTAACAGAATAAAGCAGCCATGAACTGTCATTTTGCTGACAGTTAAAAGTTAAAAATACTTTATTTCTTCGTAAATGTCAGTTTTGCTGTAGTAGGTTTTATACATGGCACAGATGTACTACTTCACGTTAAAGGAATTTATATTTTTAAACTTTCACTTTAAGCAATGCTAAAATTGCTGCTCCCTGCCAAACAGAGTATTTACAAATTCTTTTTGCTATAGTATATGTCCCCTTCAATAGGGTTCGAATTAGACACCCAATCGTTAATATTCACAGAACCTGCCCCGAATGGAAACCAGGCGCCTTTGGCTCATTACTAGCGTCTACCGTCAAGACAATTGTCACATGGGTGTTGATTTACTAACATTGGAGAGTGCAAAATCTGGTGCAACTCTGCATAGAAACCAATCAGGTTCCAGGATTATTTGTCAAAGCTTAATTGAACAAGGTGAAGTTAAAAGCTGATTGGCTGCCATGCACAGCTGCACCAGATTGTGTACTGTCCAGTTTTAGTAAATCAACCCGATGGTCTCTTCTAAAGTTTGGTCATATTTCTTATTTGCCTACCTTTACAAGAAACAAACAAAAAGTGCCTCAGCATCAGACACCTGGCCCCACCACTAACCATTCATTAATTCATTACCACGATAAACAAAGTAACTTTAATAAAGATATTTATTTTTTCTCATACAACGAATTGTCGCATGAATCCTATGTACAAGTATTATATGCATATACATTTTTTTTTTCTTTAGAAATTAAAAGTTACAATAAAAAGGAGGTCACAGATAAAGAAACCTAAAGTCATGAGGTAAGAAAATGGTGGATTTGTCCAAGAAATTATATCAAAAGACAGCAAAGAAAACCTGTCAAAGAAAGAAACACATAAAAATAAAATACAAATACTGAGACAATAGGCATTTAAAGTGTAAATCGAGTTTTAAAGAAAAAAACCTTCTGATGTTTCCTTTAACAAGGAGTTCCCCCTTCCAAAGCTTCCTCATTAAACAGCAGCAGGAAGCTGACACTTGCAGGTCTGACATCCATCACTGCCTGAAATAATACAATCCTAGAAAATCAGAACTGAGAAGCAATGCGATGAATGAAAAATGGAATTACACATTTCAGTCCTAGTAAGACCCAGATGCGGAGTTCAAAATGTTGTAGGGATCAAAAGCAAGTATCCACTGCCTCAAAACAAAACAAAAAAAAGTAGAATCTTTTTTTTTAAAGTGTATCCTTCCATTGACAGTCAGACAAAATGCAAACTGTATAGATACTCCTGAGGTCAGCAAGCCACATGGCATGAGGGGTATCATAGGGTATTATGTGCTTCAAAGTTGTATTATTGCTTGCCATTTCAGAAAATGTAAAGGGCGCTTACAAATCTACGCAAATGACCCTTTTTTACTGAACATTACTTACAAATGAGCTCTAGGCTAACAGCTGTATACCCATTTAAACTGACAAAGGGGTGTCATTCTCCTCAGGAAGTCTTGTTATTCACACATCTCTCATTGGATTTCACTTCATAGCTTCTTGCTCACGACACAAAGAACTCGATGACAATTCACAAACCAATTGTTTCTGCTAGCACTCAATCAATAGGTTAGAGATGGGATAAGGGTGCAAGAAGCTGGAAACCTGAAACCAAATATAGGGTACTACCTTGCTGGCTTGTGCAGTAGTGGGTGAATTACAAGACTAGCTGAACAGCATCACAAATCCTTTGACAGGTAAGAATTAAATGAATATATTACAACTGAGTGTTTAACAGGCACACTTGAAATAAGGCAATCCAAATGTGCTGTATGTCACAGGATCCACTACACAAATACCCTCAGCTTGGAAGATCTTTCTGTGCCATAAATGTCTGGCTAGCACACAGGCAAAATTTAGGCAATGGTATAGGCATGCCATGCTAAATTAGAGACCTTTATTATGGCACATCATGGTTTTAAGCACACCTGAAATCATGTCAAAACTACCAACCCACCTTAGACGCCCATGTAATAAAAAGCTGTTCATCAAAATCCTGAGCCACATATTATTTGAAGTGGAGCAGTGAAGAAGCTACTGCTTCTACATTAGCAAGACAATGGTTGCAAAACTAGCATTCAGCCAGATCGGTACAGAAGAGTGTTGCAATCCAAGGCTTCTCACACAAGCAATTGGACTCCAAAAATATTCACTCCAAGATGATGGATTCAGTTTACTTCCGTTTAAGCACTGCAAGTTCCACAGAGCTGGGTGCATTATGGATTTAAAAGTTACCTTCGTGCAAAAACACAGACGGTTATAACAAAAATTGCAGATGGTCATTTATCATTTTCACCAAAAATGGAATTACAGTCTATTTTTTTTTTTTTTAAATAAATGATTGATAAGAGTATTGGAAAATATAGATCCTAGTGATAGTAAGTCACTTAAAGGGGCAAGTGCTGAAGCTACGTGACAAGAACTGTGCCAGATTTTCAATGCCAATAAGATCATTTTGGAAACAACTCAAAAAGGTATAAATGTATAACCCCCACAGTCATGAAAAAAAAAAAAAAAATTCTGTCATTTCACACTGAAGGCCTATGACAGCGCAGCAGATCCAAAATAAGTAAACGAACCTGTATTTTATAATAAACATAAGTCCTACCTAAGAGTAGGCAACATACTATGCCTGTTACTACTGATAGTAGAATTTCTATGTTACTCTTCGATTTAGTTGCACCTTGTTATAGAAACCCAACTTGATCCAACTTTAAGCCCTGCAAACTGCTATTGCACTCAGCAATATGAGATCAGTAAGACAGAGGCCAATAAGATCACTCATTTGATAATGAAATGGCAATTTGTGGAGATCAGTCAGGTAACAGTAGCAAAGTGAAACCAAATCAAAGGGAAGCACAGAAGCACGCTTTCTGGCTAATAAAGGTTATACCAGGCATTCCATGTTGGCTTGTAGGCAGTATGCTTACGTCTAAATGGTAGATGAACCTCACATTGAGGCAGCAAGAAATTTGATGACATGTATGAAGCTGCTCAAGCAAGCAACCCAGATAGGCCACCAGAAAATACTATCAATATCCAGGTGCTTTGAACAAGAAGGGTACCTATAAAAGAAAAAAAAAATCCATTGTTTTGTCACGGTTGTGTCACAGGCCACAAGAACTAGCATTGTGCAAAGCTTAACTAGGTGCAATTTAATTCAATAGGCCCTCCCCAGCACAATATACCCTCCACATACACACCACCTAAAACACTATCGCAAAAAGTTCAGGAGTCGGTTCAGTCTGGGAACACAGCACATTAATGATCCCTCATATGTAAATGGGGTGGTACTGCTTGTGTGTCAGTTTCTTTCGGCAAGTCGGACACGAGGTGGCATTTTTAAGGGCATCGCGAAGGCACTGGCTGCAGAATATATGACCGCATTTGGTAGACACAATGAGACGTCCGCTTTGTATAATCTAGGAGAAAATAAGCACAGCATGAACAAAATGTTCCCATGTCATAAATAGAACATGAACCTGACATAATACAGAGCTCATTTCACTATAGACCAGATATCAACCCGAGATCTCCCTTACACTGGATGAGATGGGGAGTGACATTGGTTTTCATTTTTGGGTGGTGCCCAAAGAAGTAATTGGATTCATACACAATTTGTTTTTGCTCTAAAGAATCTAACATGAAAGCAAGGAATTTTATTAGTGTTGGTGGGTTTCAAACACTGGAAGAATAAAGGGCACGTTCTGTTACAGACAAAAGTTTAAAGTGGAACTTTACCCATAACTTGGAAAAAAAAAAAAAAAAAGTTTTGGTTTTTTTGAGCAAGGAACATACATTTCCATTAATAATTCTGCTACCAAAATTAGTGTGTGCTGTAAATTATCTGCAGCATTGTTCCTGTTTATTCTTGCCAGAGGCTGCCATTTAGCTGAAGCCTAGAGTCCGGAACAGCAGTAAACCTTTAGGCTGTCAGCAGATCGGACTCTACAAATTCAGCATCGTGCCAAAAAAAAAAAAAAAAAATAGAGAGCAACTGAGCATGTGCAGAGTGAGACAGTGTATGGCCAACACAGTGGCTAAATAGTTAGCACTTCTGCCTGGCAGTACTAGGTTCGTTGGTTCGAATCCCAGCCACGGCACATCCTGCCTGGAGTTTGTACTGCGTAAATCGATGCTCCTATACAAGTACCTGCGATAAATAAATTAGTGGATTTTAAACAGTATAGGCACTTATTTTTAATGTTTTGCATAGCTATATCTGCAAAATAGGCCAACATGAATGATCTAGCAGGACTTTATTTTCTGACTTAAGTTCCACTTTAAGTAAACAAAATCTAATTTTCAGTATAAATAGTAACATACCTCAGTCTACACAGTTTTTCAAATCATATTTTTTTTAATCTGTTGTTACAAAGTTTACTACCTGGACAGTCTCTCAGTAACAGCAGTTTGGGACCATTGGCACTATTGTGCTGTGGTAACACGAATGGCACTCCAACACGTCTTGCTGACATACATGTGGTGAGGTGAGCAATCAAAAATTCTACATGCACCTTTTGTGTGTGTTGAGTAGCCCATTTAAATCAATAGGCTGCCTTAACCTCCCTGGCGGTATGATTATTTCAGATTTTTGGTGCTGAAAGCGGTACCATTATTTTGCATGGAAATATTTAGTTTTTTTATTGTAAGCTGTAATATTTAGGAATAACTCACTGAAATCTGTCCGAACAAGAGTCTATTAAACATCCCGGGTATGATAAAATTTGAAACACAAAATCATAAATTATAATTTAATAAATAATCATAAAAAATAATAATATAATAATATATTTAATTCAATAATATAATCAAACCAAAAACACTGAAATTTTAAATATAGCGCCAAGTTCGCACATCACTAAGCAAAGTTGCAAAATTGTTTTCAGTGTCTGATGACGAATTTCTCTACGAATCATTATCACTCAATTTTGCAAGTGATTCTGATTTACGATCGCTGTTCTCTAGCTGATCTAAACCTGCTTTTGACCTAAAGGGACGCTTTTTGGACGCCATGGACTTTTCTAAGTTTCCAGGCAGAAAGAACAGTCAAAATGCAGACAGGGCACAGGACAAAGCACTCGGGACAAAATGTATGTGAAATGGTTTGAAACAGCAATGTTTTACTATGTAAAATTCGTTTTGAAAAAAATGACATTTTTTTAAAATTTTCAAATTTCCCGCTGCCGGCGCCTGTACGTCCCGACGTCACAGGGACCGGAACACAAAAGCCGGATGCCGGCATCGGCCAGAGGAGATGGCCAGGGACGCTGCAGGGGGGACAGAGCGGGAGCGAAGGACAAGGTAAGCTCTGCAGGGACTCCCTATGCAGTGCCGCATGGTAAGCCCGAGTGTAGCTCGGGGTTACCGCTTCTGGTACTGACATTTTACCCCGAGCTACACTCGGGAATACCGTTATGGAGGTTAATGCAGTGTGTTTAAAAGGTGCATACACTAATGCAGTGCAATACTATGAATGATGTCAAAACACCAGGTCTGCTGTAAGGTTTCCTCCAGTTGGACATGGAGCAGTTTATCAATTATCCTTGCTTGAACCTTACACTTTAACTGTGCAACCGACATAAAAATTGCTCTTAATTACTTTTGTACCAAAACCCACAGTGTAAGACAAAATAGGCTGGAACACCTGCTCTAAATACAATCTTCCCTGCTGCCCAGTATCGTCTGGATGTGCACGAAGCTCTATTTTTTTCAGCCAAGCTTCTGACAGCATTCTCCATTTTCCACACTGTCCCTCTGGACATGCACCTGCTTTGTGCAGTTTAGTCGGTCGACTAGTTTGCATGCATGTGCCATTCTACTTGGCCTCGATCACTTCCCATGTCACCCATGGGGCAGGACATCTGCTCACGTCATCATAAAGCAATAAGATCCTACACAACAAGGCCTCTCTTAGTGACGTGACTACTACTAATGCCCAGATTATTAATGCCTGATGACAAATATCGCAAGAAACCCCCTTCCTAAACATCACTAAGAATCAGGCACCCAGTGGAACCCTTTTTCAAGCAGAAAAAAAAAAAAAAGCGGGATTTGTGGACACAAAAAAACTTACCTCTGAATACCCATCCATGCAAATAGGACAACTAACATTTCCTGCACTCGATCTGGAAAAAACAAATAAACAAGGCAATGTTAGACAAACATACTTAACTACAAATTTCTCATCATGGAATACAGTACAGAACACAGGGCCTGTATTCATAGATCATGGTTACATGCAAGCTACCTTTAGATTATTGGACACTAGTAAAAATCTTGCTAGGGCCTCCCCTAATGCATGCTCATATAACCTCACCCACTCCATGAGACTCCAGTTTTTATGCAAGCAATGCAAGGAGTGACCACAGACAGCTGGGATGGGCCTGTGTCCTGTACTATGCTCTACGATAAAGAATTTCCGATTAAAATAGGAATTTTGATTTACCTGTACAGTACAGGCCACAGTGAATGACCCAAAAGTGATAAACCGAGGGGGGAGGGTACCAACATAGCAAACTGCCAATAGGCCTAAAAAAACGGGTTAAAACAGACTGTCAAACTATAACTATTCTTTAAAATGCCCCCTCATTCTACCTGCCTTACGTAAAAAAAAAAACCCCAAAAACTGTAAACTGTATACCTTTTTTCAGTCTGCTCTGGTCTGGTCACATGATCCCAAAGCTCCGACTCACCTCTGTCAGGGAACACTAGAGAACAGCTTGGAATTCATGACGCGGTGACGTCAGCTAGAGGCTCCCATAGCTCAGCCATTGTCAACGTTCTCTCCTCTCCCTTGTAGCCAGTCACTCACTGAGTAAGGGGAAGGAAAAGCTGTGGGACCATGTGACTGGACAAAAAGTAACTATACAGATCTTTTTTACACAGAATAGGCAGCAAGGTAGTAAAATGGGGTAGGGGACATTTCTATGAAGCCTTGGTAGTAGCCACAGGAATAGAGGACTTTCCTTGTGGGGTAAAAGCACTATTTCTCCAGTGACCTTCTTGATGAATTCATCGAGGGATTCCCGAAATAGGCCTTCACAGTCAAGAGGAAAGTGTATAAGGGCCCCTTATAAGCAGGTTCAGCAGACCAAGTATATGCAGATGTACAAAAGTATGTGACTAACCACTTGCCCTCCTGAGGATTTGCCCTCCTGGGGATTTACCCCCCTTCCTGACCAGGCCATTTTTTGCGATACAGCGCTGCTTTATTTTAACTGACAATTGCGCGGTCATGTACCCAAATTAAATTTACTTCTTCCCCCCACCACAAAAAGAGCTTTCTTTTGGTGGTATTTGATCACCGGTGCATTTTTACTTTTTTGCACAAAAAAAAAAAAAAAAAAAAAGACAATTTTGAGGGAAAAAAAAATTATATTTTTTACTTTTTGCTATTAAATTAATTAAAAAAAAATAAAATAATTTCATTATAAATTTAGGCCAAAATGTATTCTGTTATATGTCTGTGCTACAAAAAAATCCCAATATATGTAAATTAACTGGTTTACGTGAAAGTTAGAGCATTTACAAATGGCTGTACATATACACTAGAATTTTTTTTTTCTTCTAATAGTAATGGTGGCGATCAGCGATTTATAGTGGGACTGTAGAGAGCATTCTGACACTGGGGGGGAGGGACTGACTTGGTGTCATGGATATCCCCAGTGACACCAATACAGCGATCAGTGCTAATAAAAAGCATCAACACTTTACCTATGGCACTGGGCAGGAAGGGGATAACATGGGGTGCGATCACAGGGTTAACTGTGTGCTCTATGCAGTTTTACTGTGTGCTCCACTGTAAGCACACTGCTTTGTATGGCTCTGCTATGCAGAGCCATACAAAGCAGTGTGCAGGAGCTGACAGGGAAGAGATCTGTATTGTTTACATACAGGTCTCTCCCCCATCAGAAATCCTCAGAGATCCCTGGGGAATCACCGGCCGGGACCCGGTGATTGACAGCCTACCCAGAACTGCAATATCACGTATATATACACGTGATTTTGTGCAACCGTGCCACCCTGTAACAGTATTTCTGCTCTAGGGCAGAATGAAAGTGGTTAAAGAGATAAGAGACACACATTCTAGAAACCTGCTGCATTACATTCTCTACATCTGCATTCATTCTAATGTAGACCATACATGGGTCGAATTCCGAACAAATTTTCTTTAGAAAAAATCAGAAATTGTGTGTTTTGTAAATCAGATGATGCCACCATTGATTTAGAAATTAATCCAACCAAGCATTCAATTTTGCCTCATGTTGCTACAGAAAAAAATGTATGTCTATGTATGTGTTGGGTAGACTGAGAATTGATATATCTATTGGAGTTCCATCGGTAACGTGGTCTGCACAAGAAGCAAACAATCTACTTGTCAAAATTCAGAATTATTTTGGGTGGAAATTGTCACTAAACAGCGCCTAAAGTATAATTCCAGGATGCCACCAAAATGTTTTAAAATATTGTCCCCTCTCCCTCATAACACCTTTGCTGACTAATCTGTGTAAGAAAGACGTACACACTTGCCTATTTTCAGCATGCTCACGTCACATGATCTCCTAAGTTAGCCAGCAGCAGCTGCAGGGCAGATGATAGAGCACTCAACTCAATGCAAGTCCCACCTGAAAATGCAAAAAATTGTGCAGAAACCTTTTCCTAAAATCGGTGTGGCACTGCAAAGTGAGTCCCACCAATTTGAATGGTTCCATTGCCAACAATATGGTGCGACTTGTCAAAATCGCATGACAAGTCA
Organism: Staurois parvus; assembly: GCF_062004578.1. Lineage (NCBI taxonomy): Eukaryota > Metazoa > Chordata > Amphibia > Anura > Ranidae > Staurois > Staurois parvus. Next base: position 1,646,989 of record NW_028318360.1, on the reverse strand, counting down.
CAAAGTCTTTTAAATTCTTAAATTGTAACATATATATATATATATATATAAATATATTACATCTTCTGTCTGTAAATATTCATACTGCACCCTTTTAACCTTTTGGTAATAAATCTTACTTTTTGTAAGTGTTGAATTGTTTCTACAGCTCCTAATTGCAATTTACGAATCCCTGCCTCTAAAAAGAAAGCTACTATGAGTGTTTAACCCTCTGTATAACCGGTCTGTAGAGATAGCGGTATACAGTCGATTAACCAATCATCCTAGTGTATTGCTGAGTTTCCGCTTTCTCTGTATAAAAAGGAGGTGGTGGCAGTGTGAAGGGTTAATTGCGTAATTAACCCGACCCAGTAACAAGCACATTCAAGCTGCCGGTACATCAATCCGTGGTCCATTAGCTGGAAAATCGTTGTGCAGGGTGCAGCTGGGTGTGGCATTGTTACGCACGTGACAGCGCGGTTTTAGATTGGCTAGTCCTTCGGTTACGAGTTTGGTGAGAAGGGCTGGGGTCTGACGCCGCGACCGTCACAATGCCGACTTAGGAAGTCCGCTAAGGAATTCTGCACCCCCTTCAAATGGATGGCAGATATTGAACACAAGTTTCGCTCGACCCAAGACAGTATGATGTCCGTGGTCGCTGTGAGAGGAGGACTTCTTGTACCTCCATTTGTTAATGTATGCCACCGTAGTCATATTGTCCGAACGGATCTGCAGATGTCGGTCTATAAGATCTGCTTGAAAGGCATCCAGCGCTCACTGGACTGCTAGGAGCTCCCTCTGCTTCGAGGATCTCCAAGCTTCCTCCAAGGACCACAACCCCTGGGTTGCTCCCCATCCAAAGCTACTGGCCCTGGTCGTGATAACCGGATATGGTGTGGTCCACTTAAGACCCTTGGCTAGATTGTATTGTCTTTGCCATCACCAAAAGGGATCTCTTGATTCTGGATGGAAGTAGGACTAGAAGCTCCAGTGCAGACCTGTCCCCGTTCCAAACCCGCAGGAGAAAATAATGCAATGGGAGCTGGTAGAACCTCGCCCAGGGGACAGCTGGGAAGAATGTCATGAGACCTACTGCCCTCATATCCCTTAATGGACAAACTGATCTGCAGCTCCACCAGCACCGTATCTATTTTGAGAATCTTCTCCCGTGGAAGGAAGATCTTTCTTTCTACCGAGGAAATCTCATACCCAAGATAGGTGACTCTCTGGGAGGGAGCTAAAACAAGACGTCTCTTTTATGAGCCACCCCATACTCTGAAGGAAGTCCTGGGCAATCCGCAGATCATCTGTCAACTGTTGAGGGACCAGGCCATGAAGAGGAGATCGTCCAGATAGGGAATGATCGTAATACACCTCAATCTTAGGGGTGCCAAGGCATCCGCAAGCACCTTTGTAAAAATTCTTGGTGCTGAGGCCAGACCAAAAGGCAGGGCCCAACACTGCCAGTGGTGAATCTCTGTAGCAATCCTTACCATTATCCTTAGGTATTTCTGACACACAAGCTGTATGGGGATGTGAAGATACGCATCCCTCAGATCTAGAGTAGCAATGAAACAATCTGAGTAAAGGATGTTTCTTACAGAGAAGATTGATTCCATCCTGAAGTATTTGTATCTTAAAGACTGATTGCAAGGGCACAGGTTTAAGAAAAGGCGAAAATTGGCAGAGGGCTTTTTTGCCATGAAAACATGGGAATAAGATTCCAACCCCTCCTTGTTCCAGGGAACCTGAGTAAGGACCCACTGATCCACCAGATCTCCAATCAGACCACATAGAGCCTGCGCCTTCTCCTGAAATTTGGAAAGGTTGATTATCAGATACTTGGCGGGGGGGGGGGGGGGGGGGACTGGTGTTGAACGCCAACCTGTACTCCTTTGCTATCAAGTCCAGGGTGTACAGGTTCGATGAGATTGAAGCCCACTGAGGGAGAAAAGTCCCCACTCTTCCTCCCACTGAGACGCTTGAGTCATGGAGACTTGGCAGGGCCCTGAGGAGAACAAGATACCCCCCTTACCCTTGTTCTTGTGCCTTGTCCATTGCTTCTTGGGCTGCACATCCCTGCTTTGCTCGACCTGCATTTTCTGACGAAAAACCCTCTCGGAGTAAGATCTCTTCTTACGCTCTGGAAATGCCCTGTTTATAGGCTATACCCGCCAAGGCCTCATTGTGACCTGGACCGAAAAGGTTATCGCCTGAAAAGGGTAAGGCACAAAGGCGTAGTTTGGACTGAGTCCCCTGCCCAGGTCTACAACCATAATTGCCCTTCTAGCTGAATTCACCAGGGCAGATGTTCTTGCGGCTAGTTTGACTGATTCGGCCAAGACATCAGCGAGAAAACCTACCGTTCTTAACAGCAAAGAAAAGGACTTTAGTATTTGCTGTCTGGAGGTCCCTGCCGAAAGATGCATTTGTACCTGGGTAAGCCAGCATTCCATATTTCTGGCGACACAGGTGGCCAATAAAGCCGGTTTGATGCGGTTAAGAGGTAGAATCCCAGGCCCTTCGAAGCAAAATCTCTCCTCTCTTATCCATAGAATCTCTTATAGCCCCCATATCTTCAAATGCTAGGTCCTTTTTCTTAGAGACTTTAGAAAAGGGGGCATCCAACTTTGGAACCTTAAAAATAGGAAGTGAAGCGCTGCACTTCCTATTTTTACAATTCTATGAAGGTTTATTTTGATTACCTTTAATGCCACAGTTGCTATTTCAGAGCGCTCACTTTGCCATATTATAACTTTGGAACCTTGTTCCATGGCTGGGATCAGTTTTCCTCAAAACAGAAATCTCCTTTTAAGACTACCAGAGAAAAAAGGGCTTTCTTTCGGGGTTCTCCCATTTCAGCTTAATGGTATCAACCAGGGAATTATGGACCGGAAAGACCCTAGCCTTTTTAACATGCAAACCTGATACATGATGTCATGCTTACACAGACATATGTCCTCCTCAATCTCGAAGGTTTCATAGATAGCCTTAAGGAGGTCATCTACCTCATAAAGGGCCAACTTGTACCTGGAACCCCTGGAGGAGCCACCTTCTCCGTCATCCTCCTCTTAGCCAGACCCTGCTTGGGAAGAGGCAAGGGACCTAGGATCCTCCTCCGGGTCCTCCAGCTTAAAGTCTCTGATACCGCAGTACCCGCAGACTGGGTCCAAGACCCTAGCGGCGTCTGCATTCTATCTAGCAAGGATCTAAATTAAATGTAGTCGTCATGTCATACTTAATGGAGAACCTTATGGCAGGCTGTAAATGACTCATCCTAAACCAAACTATCCGCACAATTGCGGTATAAGGGCTTTTCCCAAACTGAACCCAATTTTGCCACACAAACTGCACACTTCCTTTTGGGGGCCTGATTCTATGTCTTGTCCTGGACTTAAACCTACAATAAGCAGAAACACAATACAGGAGACAATTAGCCCAGGCTCCCTATCCCACACACCACTGTGCTGGGGGAGAAACCAAAAGTGTGCCCCACCAACACCTGGATTCAGACTGGGAAGAAGATCACCTCCAGAAGTCAGCAAGAGGGAACCAGCAAATCCCCAAGCCTACCTGAGAGGAGCCAATGCCTGAGGAACCAGGGTGCGCCTGCTGGGGGGCAGCATCCTCCATCATGTTCCTATGGTGTGGTAGCCACAGCCTCTAATTGGTCTCTTCACCCTGCACCAGCCGCCCGAGCACTGCTGCCTGTGCCATCCACGGAGATCGGGATGGTTTAACCAGCTTGAAACGCACAGCTCTGCCCCCTAGAAGTTGCAGCCGCCTGCCCGGCAGTAAGAACAACGGATTCTGCCAGTCCCTACTGGCGGTGACGCTGGACATCTCAGCGGTCTTTCCCTCTGAGGACTGGAAGGCAACAGTAGGGCAGTCCCACTCCTCTCTGAGATGGAGGGATCGCGCTGGGCAAGCAGGAGGTACATACCTAGATAGGAGCCTACCAGCACCACACTTGAGACTAGGGCTCCTACACAGGTTCCAAAAAGTGCAACCTGTCCTTCCGGAGGAAACACAAATACTGAAGAAGACCTGGAGGTCCACCTTTTAAGGTTCTGGGCTTATGCGTTTCCTGTCCCGGACGGAGGAGCTCAACGTCTCAAGGGGCTGTCCTGGAAGACGTTTTTGAGAAAAAATTATTGGTTGTTATAGGCAAGAGAGGGGAATCAATCTTATTTCCCCACATACAGCAGTTAAATTGGTCCTTTGAATGGCTAAACGTTCCCAACCTGGATCTGTTGTATGAAGTAGTTAAGTCACTGGATCTACTGCCACTGAGATAAACGTCATTATTTCTTGAATCTTCATCGTCACTGCTTAATATACAGCTTGAAACCAGCGAGGACCCCCGGCCTGCATTTCCTCTTTGGCCTTGGTGCTCTGCATACAAGGAAAATTGCAGCATTAATTGATAGATTAATTTTTAGAACTCTTCCATTACAGCCCTGGCTAAATGATGCCTTCCATCGCTAGTGAGGGAAAAGGACCGAACCACACAGACATGTTAAAAGTCCCATCTCCACCCTTCCCCAGATTTTCAGTGCAACATTCTCAAAAATTACAAACTTACAAAGGCCAAAACGTTTTGTTCTGTCATTGAGAAGCTATGGATATCCTATTTTTGTATGCAAGGATACCTTTTTCACTTCTTCCTCTATAGCAGCCCTGAGACAAACTGATCAGCCCTAACTTTATGACCTACTAATATTAAGTAGGTCTCCCTTTTGCCACCAAAACAACCCTGACCAATTAAGGCATGGGTGCCACTAGAGCTCTGAAGGTATGCTGTGTTATCTGGTACCAAGCCATCTGTATCAGATCCTTTAAGTCCTGTAAGTTGGGAGATGGGGCCTCCATGGATCAGACTTGCTTTTCCAAAATATCCCACAGATGCTCAATTGAATTGAGATCTGGAGAATTTTGGAGCCCAAGTCAACACCTCAAAGACCGTGTTGTGTTCCTCAAACAACTATTTTTGGCAGTGTGGCAGGGTCCTGCTGAAAGAGGCCACTGCCATCAGTTTCCATGAAGGAGGTTACTTGGTCAGCAACAATGTTTAAGTAAGTGGTATGTGTAAAGGAACATTGGCATGAATAGCAGGACCCAAGGTTTCCTAGCAGAAAATTGCTAAAAGCATCACACTGCCTCTGCAAGCTTGCCTCCTTGATTGCATCCTGGTGCAATCTCTTTCAGGCAACACCCCCCAACCTTCCACATGATCACATAATGTATAGAAAAATGTGATTCATCGAACCAGCCCACCTCTGTGATCCAGGTCTGGATGCTCACAAGCCATTATAGGCATTTTGGTTGAGGACATGGGTCAGCATGGGCACCTTGAAAAGTTTGCAGCTACGCTGCCCCATATACAACCAGCTGTGATGCCCATTTTTTCTGCTTTGAACACATCAGTATCAGGGAAGACATGTTTTCGAGGTGCCTAATATATCCTACTGACTTTCAGATGCCATTGTAACCTGGTAATCAAGATTATTCACTTAACCCATTAGTGGTAATACAGTTATAGCTGATTAGTGTACATTTTCCTTAGTATTGGCTCAACTGCAGAAGGTTCCTCATTTTATCCCTACAGAATATGTAGCTCCCTGGCAGTGGGGAGTAAATCCACACCGCATTTCAGGTCTATGCAGGGGCCTACTTGACAGGAGGGGGAATGAGGGAACCCATACAGGTACTATTTAAATTTTAATTTAACCACTAGCCTACAAGGCACTTATACCCCCTTCCTGCCCAGGCCAATTTGCAGCGCTGTCACACTTTGAATGACAATTGCGCGGTCATGCAACACTGTACCCATATGACATTATCATTTTTTTTGTGACAGATAGAGCTTTATTTTGGTGGTATTAAATCACCTCTGGGACTTTTATTATTTCTTAAACAAACCAAAAACCACTGAAAATTAAAAAAAAAAAAAAAAAAAAAAAAAAAAAAGTTTTAGTTTTTCGTTATAAAATTTTGTAAACAAGTGATTTTTCTCCTTCACTGATGTGTGCTAATGAGGCTGCAGTGTTGGACCCTGATAGGTGGCACTGATGAGGAGGCACTGGTAGGTGGCACTGATGCGCATTGACAGGCATCACTGATGGGCACTGAAAGGCAGCACTGATATGGCACTGATAGGCGGCACTGACTGGCACTGATAGGCGGCACTGACTGGCACTGATGGGTGACACTGAAAGGCAGCTCAGATGGGCACTTATGTGGCATTGATGTGCACTGGTAGGCACGGATATGTGGCATTGATGGGCACTGGCAGGTGGCATGGATGAGCACTGATGGACACTGACAGGTGGCACTGCTGGGGCTACACTGATCATCAGTGTACACGTCCCCTCCGAGGAATGCCGTTTACCGGCTCTCCTCTCGAGCTGTCAGCATGACAGCTCGTGAGGAGAGAAATGTCGATAATCGGCATTTCCCTGTTTACATGTGATCAGCTGTGATTGGACACAGCTGATCACATGACCGAGCTGACATCTTCGGCTCTTTCCGTGGATCGGTGATCCGCTGTGTCCGAGGGACACAGTGCACAGATCACCTCGCTGCACGCTCCCGGAGTCGCACATGTACGGTGAGAATGGGAGGACGTCATATGACGTCCTCCCAGAACGAGAGAATAGCCTTGCACCCGTCACTGGACTATATGGCGGGTGGGAGGTGGTTAAAGTGTATGTTAAGTCCAAACTTTGCTTTTGAAAAAAAGAGTAGAGAAAGATTTAAAGTGAAACTCCACCCAAAAAGGGAAGTTCCGTTTTAGGGCCTCCTCCCCTGCTCCTCTTTGACATCTCAATTTATTGGGGGGAGGGGGCAGTGGGTACCTGGTTTTGACCGGTACCTGATTCCACTCTTCCCCCCCCCCCCCTCCCCGCAGTCCTCTGGGACATGTCACAGGTCCCAGAAGACTGCGGGACCATTCACAATGCACAGCGTGGCTCAGGCATGAGCAGTGGTCACCAGACTGAAGCTGCAAGCTTTCACAGCTGAGTGCCCAGAGTTAATATGCCAGTGTAGAGGACCAAAACACTGGTCTCCGGGATCTCTCGGGTGAGCACATTGCTGAATCCTGGTACAGGTAATGGCCTGACTCTTAAAATTAAAAGTCGGCAGCTACAAAAAAACTGCAGCTGCTGTCTTAAGAAAAAGAACTTGAGCTCCTCTAAGCTCCATTCACATAAGCACATCTCCAAAGTTATGCAATTTCCAGTGTGACTTTGATGCGACCTGTGGTGCAACTTAACATTCACTGGGCTAAAGTCATATCAAAAGTCGTACCAAAGAAGTGCAGGAACTACTTTCAAGTTGCTGCAACTTGAAGTCGCACAGATTTGAAGGTACTCATTGGGAAACATGGGCTGTGACTTGTCATACTCTGGACCCCAAAATCGCATGGCAAGTCGCACAAGTGTTGAATGGATTCTTATCCCATTTGAGAGTTTTCCAGAAAAGAAAAAAAATCCCCCAACGGATACCTGAAAAGGTATCCCAATTGGAAAATGTCTGCGAAGTTACTGTTCCTTGTGACAACTGAATTTTGAATGTTCCATCTGTTCCTTACAAGACATAACACATAAGGGGCAAAAATACTTTAAAGCTAGGGCTTGGACGCAAGAAGCAGGACAACCAGCCACTGCAAACAGCCACCCACACTCCATTTACTGACAACACATTCTCCAGTATCAATACATTTTAACAAAATAAAAAGGGTAGTACAAACTAGTGAACACAATAGTACAATTCCAAACAGTTCATCGCCAATATAAAGAACACAGCTTCAAGTCACTGTAATCGTTTAAGTACAGATTCAAAAGGACATCGGGCACTTATAAATGAGAATGTGTTGCTGGACTTGGCCATACACATAAAAGTTTGTCAGTGAAATCTAGCCAGCTCCTCATCCATGCTGTATTTGTCAGTTTTGTTGGTGGAATAGTGTATTCTGTAAATACAGTCAACATTCCTGGGTCTATACATGCAGGATCACGTTTAGTGTGTATTCTGCAGTTTAAAGTCTATTCATACCGTAAGAAACGTGTTGCCTTCAGCCTCTGTTCCTAAATGTCTTGTGGGGTTATGAAATGGGATCTTATTAGTGTGATGCTTAGGATTAAAAATTGAATGATGATAATACGCAGCACAAGACAGCTTGCTTAGGGGGGCAGGTAATATTCACTGAGTATCTACAATTTTGGTTTAAGAACAAGGCAGGGGTTCAGGGACAAAGCCCGAGAGTATGAAGGTGATATGTGATAAGTGAGAAATCAAGCAGTGAGAAGTAATACAAGGAAACCAAAGTAAACTCACCTTCAACGATCTGGTAAAATGTAGAAAATAAGGAGGAGGGAGAAAAATAAAACAACACTGTTAAATCTAAAATAAACAATAGCAATAATACCACAATAGAAATATGAATAAACACAAGCAGAGATTTGCATACTGTCACACTGCTAAGTGCAGCTGTAACGGAACTAGCTTGTAAACAATCTTGGGTATATGAACTTTGCCCCTATTAAAAAAAAAAAAAAAAAAAATCATTTAACTGTCATGGGTGTATCTCACAAACCAGGTTTCTTCACCCTCTGTCCGTATAATCTGCAGCGACCTTTGTAAATGATAAATATGTTGTAACATTGGTAGAATGTATTTACACTAAATCACTTTTGGCAGAGGGACATGCAATGCCTCTTCTGAAATAAACCTCCCTGCCTACCCGCGGTCCTTACTACAATGTACAATGAACTGCACATATGCAGCTCAGTGTACGTTTTCGGCAGTGCTATTGTGCAGCGATGAGTAACTCAGGAGTTATATTATCCCATGCTGGCCAAGCAAGACAGCCAAAGACTGGCACACGGAAGAATATGGGGAGAGGATGCCAGTGCTAGCAAGGGATGTTGGAGAGGAAGCAAATATCTGAAACTTTAAATTTCCCTTTAAGACCCAACAAATGGCAGCTCTTGGAGAATATCAAAATGCCTGCCAAATAACCCCTCTTTGCAGCCCATGGGAAAACAGCGCTATATAAATACAATTGATAAAATTAGAGGGGTAGAAGTATGAACTCATGCAAACTTACCACCACAGAGTCATTGTGGGTTAGGTCGACAACAGAAGACTCATAGGATTCACAAGTCAAATCCACAACTTCTTCCACTGCACACATACACAAAAAGAATTACTGTAGAAGGAACAACTTTCTTTTTTTTTGCTACTAAAACAGCAGAACATAAACTAGATTTTCTAGTCAGAGAAAATAATTTCTCTATCCCATAGCAATCAAACTACTTGATCTTTCATCAGTTCACAGCACAGTCAGAGTAATTAAAAGGAGGTGTATACCATATATTCTAGTATACACAGGAGATTAGCACACTGTGGCAGACTTACCTGTCAAACCAGCCCTGCAACACTGTGCTATCACCGCTCCAGTGGGTCCCATGTTCTTCCATCCTCACTCTCTCTGGCTGCTTGAATGGTCACTTCATGGCACAGAACAAGTATTGTTAATGTGGTCCGAGCTGTGCATGCATGGCTCAGATCACATTACTGCTGGGAGAGGCGTTTTGGTTATAAAAACCCTGACTGCCAGTGGCATTTCAAATTTGGACTTTAAATACCACTTTAAATCATAGCTATATATTGCAAATTGCATACCCTAACAAACCCACCATTTTGCCTCATTTGGAGAGGTTCCCTTTCACTTCCTGTTGTGCCTCCAAAAACAGAAAGAGAAAAGAAACCACTTCACCAACGGGATGCAGAGCGGAAAAAAAAATAGCAATATAAACAGCACTATACTGTACATTAGGATTTATTAAAACATTTATAACAAAAAAAACAAAAAGACACACATACACAAAGAGCAAATCAATAGGACTACTGTAGATTTTGATAAGCAAATGGGAAAAACTTCCCGGCAAATTTTTTTTTTCTTTCCTTAAAGTGCAGTCTCTGCTTTTCAAAAGCAAACAGATGATTTTCCAGTTCCATACAACGCAAAATATTTAAAGCCCAATTTCACCTTTTGTAAATAAAATAAATGCACATCTTTTTGCAGGTAAAAAAAGTGTATTTATTATTTTTTTACTCTGCAGTCTGTAAAGCATTGCACTCGCAGTCAGCAGATTATAGGTGCAATGCCAGGAACCCACAGACAGCTGTCTGCCCATACCTCCAGGTCGGGCAGGCACTTACTCAATGGCAGGAAGAATCAATGAACCAAGCTGGCGGGACATGTAGTTCATTCATTCACAGCAGGGGAGAAGGTGCATGAGCTGGAACACATTACATGGTAATAGGATATGTAACTTGTTCCAAAGGTGTACTTATCCTTTAAATAAAATGTAATTATAAGCACGTTTCAGAAATAATTGACAGTTTTCTTGAATGTCAATACATACCACTTTCTTCCAGTTCTATCAGATCTGAAACTGCTGTCATCGCACTGGTTGAAGTTTGCCCTCTTCTTCTCTTGTGTGAAGATCTGTTTTTTGTTGATCCTCTACGCTTTCTCTGGGCCTAGAACAGGAGGAAGGAATGCATAAAGAAACCAGAACAGGTTGTAGTCATTATAAAGCGAATACATAGTCTTTAAAAAGTGTTCATGTTTCTTTAATACAAGTAAAAAATCTTGTACACAGCTTGCATTGTCTGATTGGCTAACAAGAGAGCTCAGCACAGTTTGCTAGATCAGGTCCAATTGGAAAAATGTATTTAAAAAAAATAAAATAAAAAAATAATAATAATATAATAATAAATATAGCACATACACAACAAACATGTTGTTGTTTTTTTTTTTTTTCTTATATAGGAAGGTATACAAAATACCCCCATTTTCACCCTCTGCCCAAAGTTGAAAAAAATTCTTCAGGCAGATCCATCATTTATAGCATAAACAGCCTTACACAACACATAGATCGCCTGTTGTAACAGTACCACCTTACATTAGAGATTCTATACATCTTCTAGAGATCCACCAGGGCTACAAATGAGAAGAGTCTCATTTGTGGGTGTCCTTGGATGCGTGCTCATTGTATAGATCTACACACCGGATAGGCCTTGCCACCTTAAATCATCTTACTAAAAATTCAAAGCTAAATTACAGGCGAGCGCAATTCACCAAAGTCAGTATGAAGTTTAGAAAATTATAAAATTTGCCTTGATCAGTACTGCAAACAGATACAGGGCACAATTATGGAAGCTAATTATATCCATATAGGAGTTTCACAAAAGCATACTGAGAGGTTTTCCACATTTGAATTTTTTTTTTTTTTTTAACTAATAGTATTTTATGTTTGTGTCATTGGGGAAGGGGGGGGGGTGATTGTATTTACATAATAAAAATTGCCATCACCCCAAGTTAGGAACATACCTAGAAGTCAGCTTTGTCTGCACAGTTGTCCTGTACCTGGGTGCAGTCCTCTCAAACAAGAAAGCTTAGCAGTGAAACAAATTATATGAGAAGTGTTATTCAGTAGATGCTGTTGAAGAACATTACTCCCAATACCTACAAACTTCGAATCAGGAAAAAAAAAACAAAAAAACTTTGCGCCCTCTAGAAGAACACACCTACTTTTGTTCAGCCATCACCCAGGATAGGCATCTACTTTCTGGATCGAGATGTGGCATAGACATATTAATGTAAATTGTGGCGGTTGTGCAATTTTGTGTTCACCATTGTCGGACACAGATCAGTCCCTGCTGAGACCACTCACTTTGTGACAAAGTTACAGCACTGCAGTCTAATCACTTAAGTTGCAGAGAATGAGCAAATATTTTTAAATATTGATTGATAGCATCTCAACCTAAGCAAAATCAGTTGTCTGGGGATCAAGGACTTGTTTTAGGTATGACTCTGGGTGAATTGATACTCAGCACAACTGCCTGGAAAGTAGCATTTTAAGAAATCAGCAGTAACAGTCCCCATACTTCTCCAATGACAGGTTTACTTTTACACACCATATTTGCCTTCTATATAGTAAGAGGCTACAATAGCCAGTAACTACAAAAAAAAAAAAAAAAAAAAAAAAAAAAAAAAAAAAAATACACACACCACAAAACAACAAGTACAGGTATGGAGTTGGCCTTCAGTAATGAGTAATGAAGCTAGACAGGGGCAGAAGAGACATTCTGCTTTTCTAAAAAAGAAGGGAAAGTTTTTGAGATGTCCCCAAAGCAAGAGGTGAGGGGAATCTTCCAACGTGGACATCTGTTCCAGGGACAACTGCCACACCTCACCACACACAGAGACCAAAAGATAAACTGGCAATGGGTTTAACCTTACCCTACTCTACCCAAAAAACTTAAAGTGGTTCCAAAGTCTAAACGTTTTCTTTACCTTAATGCATTCTCTGCATTAAGGTAAAAAAAAAAAACATTAAAAAAAAAAACAAAAAACAACCTTTTCCACTGTGTTACCCCTTCCTAACACATACCCGACGCCTCTATCAATCCAGAGCTGTTGCTGGATGCAGGTCTTCCCTTCCTCTGACAACAGCAGGAGCCACTGGCTCTTGCGGCTGTCAATCAAATGCAGTGAGCAGGGCCAGGCTGCACTGTGTGTATCTATGGGCTCCAGAGCAAGCCCGCACATCTTCCCCCATTGCAAGTGGCTTACTATGGGGGGGTAGATACAGAGAAAAAAAAAGCCAAGATCACCGGCGGGGGACCCCAGACAAGGAGATAAAAGGGCAGCTCTGTGCAATAGCATTGAGCACACCAATTATAAACCTGTTCATTTTATAAAAAGTCAAACTTCACAATCACTTGCCACACCTAGGCAGGTTAGAACGTAACACGTTATGTTTGAATTAATTTTCCTTAATTAAATTTAGAGCTGAGTGGGCATTACAAATATAAGAAAAAAAAAACAACAAAAATGCACACAGGTGTTGTCAGTGCGCCCTTCTTATAAGCACCGGATACCTGTTTTGCTGGAGTTGAGAAGAGACCAGCAGCAGCCATTGTGATTGGCCATCACTGCAAACACAAGGCGCAGAGTTATTCTCATTGGCTCTCTGATTTTTGCCTGTGATCTGTGCTGTCTAATGACAGACGATCAAAGGGCCCACTGAGCGACCATCTGTTTTTTTCTGTAATGAAGTTCACCTCTGCGCCATTTTTATACTATAGCATTCTTGGGATGGTAAAAGAACCCTTGCTATCTTTTGTGAGAAGCGCAACACACACACACACACACACACACACACACGTGGCTGTGACTTCGACCAATATAGGACATGCAGTGCATAGCAAACCCCTTGGATCCATGTGCAGGTGTAACCACAGTGCATTAAAGAACTGATATGTTTCCACATACCCATCTTATTCAGAAAAGTGATAAAGACACACTATCATATACTTACACTATTCATGACCAGCGTTGAATAGGAAATTAGATATAAAAAGTGAAGAAAACACCAGAGAGTGCAGAGTGAGAAGTCAGCTTCTTAAAGTGTGTTGGTGCCCATGTCATAGCAAGCATTACAGTTAAGATTCCAGATTCTTACAGGCTTGCTCTTCAGAACCTACAGAGAAGCACAAGAAGAAGGGAGGAATGAAGAAGATGTTATCCAACTCACGCAGACATTTCAATGCTATAAAATATTTAAAACCCGTCATGAAAAACAGAGTGCGCTAGCTGACTTCCCCCTAAAAATGCTAGTTGCCTAGCTGTAAGGCAGACTGGTATAAACAATCCAGTCACTGACTGGAATGCACATCAGGAGTTTTGGTTTGGTTATCGTTTACAAATACAGGTGAAACTCGAAAAATTAGAATATCCTGCAAAAGTTCATTTATTTCAGTAATGCAACGTAAAAGGTGAAACTAATATATGAGATAGACTCTTTACATGCAAAGCAAGATAGTTCAAGCCGTGATTTGTCATAATTGTGATGATTATGGCTTACAGCTCATGAAAACCCCAAATCCACAATCTCAGAAAATTAGAATATTGTGAAAAGGTGCAATATTCTCGGCTCAAAGTGTTCCACTCTAATCCGCAAATTAAGCCATAACACCTGCAAAGGGTTCCTGAGCCTTTAAATGGTCTCTCAGTCTGGTTCAGTAGGAATCACAATCATGGGAAAGACTGCCGACCTGACAGTTGTGCAGAAAACCATCATTGACACCCTCCATAAGGAGGGAAAGCCCCAAAAGGTAATTGCAAAAGAAGTTGGATGTTCCCAAAGTGCTGTATCAAAGCACATTAATAGAAAGTTATGTGGAAGGGAAAAGTGTGGAAGAAAAAAAGGTGCATAAACAGCAGGGATGACCGCAGCCTGGAGAGGATTGTTAGGAAAAGGCCATTCAAAAGTGTTGGGGACTTTCACAAGGAGTGGACTGAGGCTGGAGTCAGTGCATCAAGAGCCACCACACACAGACGGATCCTGGACATGGGCTTCAAATGTCGTATTCCTCTTGTCAAGCCGCTCCTGAACAAACAACATCAGAAGCGTCTTACCTGGGCTAAAGAAAGACAGACCTGATCTGTTGCTCAGTGATCCAAAATCCTCTTTTCTGATGAGAGCAACTTTTGCATCTCATTTGGAAACCAAGGACCCAGAGTATGGAGGAAGAATGGAGAGGCACACACTGCAAGATGCTTGAAGTCCAGTGTGAAGTCTCCACAGTCTGTGTTGATTTGGGGAGCCATGTCATCTGCTGGTGTTGGTGCACTGTGCTTCATTAAGTCCAGGGTCAACGCAGCCGTCTACCAGGAGATTTTGGAGCACTTCATGCTTCCTTCTGCAGACGAGCTTTATGGGGATGCTGACTTCATTTTCCAGCAGGACTTGGCACCTGCCCACAAACTTTAAATCAACCAGCAAGCCAGTCTGAGGATGTTAAACTTGAAATAAGGGTTAACTGTCACTTTAAACAAGTATTCAGCAGGCTTTCAACAAATTCACCTCACTTTTATATTAAAGCTGATCTCGGGACAACCCAGATGAATGGTTTATTCTATCCTCATCGCTGCCCCAACCCAGGCGCTTGGACATACAAAACAAAATTTGAAAAAGTCTCAGAAATAACAGAGACAAAGCTGACACCTCCCAGAGTTAGATATACCCAGCAGTCATTAACCCCTTCATGCCTAAGGGTAAAACAAATCTAAATGCCTAAGCACAAATTTGCAACGTTGACATGTGTTCGTAAAACTATACATATCACAACTACTTTGTACATCCAGGTAAATTATACCTTTTTTTCAGGACAAATTGGGCTTTCATTTGGTGGTAAATGGTAATGGATATACCCTGATTATTTTTATATTATCAAAAGGAAAACTGGCCCAAAATAGTAAAAAAAAAAAAAAAAAAAAAATATATATATTTTTTTTTTTAAATTTAGCTGTGCGTTTCTTGTTACTACTATAACCTACCACCAATGAACAACCCAAAATAAATTTTCCAGCTCTTGACGATCGCAGCAATACCATATATGTGTATGATATTTGTTGTTTGTACCCGTAGTACAGCCCAGAAAAAATAGTGCACATTTTGTTTTTTTTTTTACCTAAATCACACGGACACTTTTTTTTTTTTTTTTAAATCCTGACCTTTGACCCAGACCCAACAACTTACCCTGGCACTGAACTAGATGAAATCTTGATCTAGGTATTTTTTTAATATTTATCTTTTTTTTTAACAAACATTTTTCCCCTCTACGCCAGGAGTTAGAGAGATACTATGTATCTCTCTCCTACATTCATAGAGAGAAAAAAAAAAAACAACACACAAGGGGGCCAGGCTGTACAGTGGCTGTTCACTGTGATAGGCAATCAGAGGCCATCACATGACCCAGAATAGGGAGTCCTGGGTCCCATTTGTTAGAACGGGACCCAGGGCTCTCAGTGACACCCCAGTCTTTGTACTGGGAGTGCACTGTGCTCCCACTACAAAGACAGGTACGCAAATATGCGGCCCCATGGAAAAAAGCCCAGTTACGTTTGTGTCAAGGGGTTACCAATGGTGGGAAAAGAAAAACTAATTTCACAAGACCCAAGTACCAAGCCGAACATCCAGTTCTGTCAAATCCAATGATGCTTGGAATCGAAATGTACCAAAGAAATGGCTGCCAGTTTCAGCATCAAAGTCCTGTCATTCAGTGAGCGGATACACAGCCACATTCTACTCTGTATGAGCGTCAGTCCTCTATGGTCATTCATGTACACCCTCATTTCTGGTAAACCTAAACCACAATCTAAATATTTACATCCATTTCTCCAAGGATGCACTCCAAAAGTTTTATAGAGACAGATATTCATATAGTTCTAAATCACAAAGTTAAATAGTTTTAGGGCTCGTTCACGCGTGTTGATTATGAAGCACGATAATGAAGAACGAAGCAATGACGTGTTTATGACAAAAACAAAAAGCAGACTATTATAAGTAAGGGCATCACAACTATTATACATATAGATTTATTCAATTACTGGGCCGGGGTCCAGAACTAAAAAGGAAGCCAGTACTAAAGCCTAAGGGGGGGGGAATCAACCCCACCCCCTCCCAACATTCCTCCCATTTTTTCCCCACTGTGTTCCAGGCACCCTTCAATACTCTAAGTCTGCATTCCTGACGCCAACATGGCAGCATATGTATGATATAGCTCCAACCCTATAATCACCGACAGGACTTATGTAAATCTATAAAAGTCTGCCTGAGAGCAACCTCTATGATTCTCTTTTGTACTCAAGATCTACACCTGCGAGACTGATAAAACCCTACCTGCCAACTGAGGTGGAGTCCGTCTGGGTTCAGCCTCTCCCAACAAGGGAGCCCCTTCTGGTGGTCTTTTGGGGCTGAGGAGTTCTCTAACCAGAGACATCAGAACTTCATGTGCTGCACCCGAGCTGGTGTTTGTTTGCTGCAGTCCATGCTGCATATGTTGCTCTGCACACTTGAGCAGAGTCATGGTTAGTTAAGTTTCTTTTCTCCCGCAGGTTAGTGCCATCTCTTTTTGTCTTCTTCCCTTGCCTCTGCCTTCATTAGGTTTTGTCATTTTTCCTTTGTGAAGGTGATTTGGAGGTTTTCTTTTGTAAGCAGTATTTTTCCATTTCACCCGTGACATTCCCTTTGACCAGCGTGTGTGCACGATCCGGTCCAGGGTTTGTGGCCAACTCCAGTCTCATGGCTTGCTATAGAATCCACTGTGCAGAGGGCCTCTTGCGGCGACCATCTTTGTTATGGCATGTCCAGGCTCACAAATATGCGAGGTGGGTTTGTACTGGAAACCAGAGCCGATTCAAGCACATGTCTATGATCTAACTGCTTCTTTCTCGGAGTCTCTTTCATTTTACTTTCTGCTGACATCTTTGCTCCAACATGAGCCTTCTGCCACATAACCAAGACCTCCATGTGCTCAGGTAGGGACCATCAGTGATGTAAGTAAGAAGAGGAAAAAGTGTCTTTCCATGAGCGTTTCCTTCATCTTCTGGTACAACCTAGCCCGCTCTTGCTTAAGGGCACACTAAAAGAGCATTGCCATGTCATGACAAGTCCATTGTGGACAGTAGCTCATCCAACCACGCAGGTCTCACAGTGAGTATTAGCATTTCTGCTTCCTTGAGCACGAACAGTGACAAAGGGTAAAAAGTGCTGAGCCTATAGCACGGACCCAATACCAGACTAACATGTTTGTGGACAGTGCTCTTGAATTGGGCACACAGATGGTAAAACTTATTTTTGGGATCTTTATAGTACAACTCTGTTACTGTTGGGGGTTCAGACATCGCCCTCTAGAATTAATTTTCATCTCGACCAGGGTAACATTTTTTGCTGAAGAGGTGGATGTCCTCTTTCAGTACATAATATTATACGACTGCAAAGGGCATTGATTCTAAGTCCTCCCACACAGAACTTTTATTACCTTTGGTGTCTATATGAAGACTGAAGACTCAACTGATGTTGAGTTTAAAGAAACTGGAGTCTCAGTGGGGGATTGACAATTCTAGTTTGCATACCTTCCTTCACAGTTCTCCACCTCACAGATGATCTTTACGGATAGCCTAATCTCTGTGTAGCCCCTCTAAAGAAACAGGGTGCTTTGCATTCATCATTACTTGGAGGTATTCTACTGTTGGCCCATAGCCCAGATCACCTACTAGTTCAAAAGGATATTCATCTGGCCAGCCTGAGCAGACCCATCTAGTCATCAATACAGAAGCCCAGTTCAATGCTCAAGCGAGTACTTTTCTGCTCCTTCACAGAATAGGCCAAGCAGTGAGGATCATCTTCAGAATGTGACATCTCAGTCAGTTTTGTCAAGCTTTCCAATTCAGAGGTCTCCTGGAATTGATGATGTCTTGCATCCGTATGCTACCCTGGACACACTGTATTCTCTGGACATTCCAAAGATTTTTTTTTTTGCAACGCAGAAGGCAGCACTTGAGCTGATTCAAAGTGCTTTTCTTCAGATGTGCAGGAGTCTCTGGTTATGGGGGCGACAAGGGATCACTCAATCTCATATGCTAGGTTCATTATCCCGAACCAATGTCACCACCGATGCCTGTGTTACAGGGCAGATCGCTATGCATTTAGAAATAAGGGAAACTCAACAGCAGGTTCCAATGGAAGTGGAGCTATCAAGTCCCTGACTGAATGTAATCTTCAAGGGCTCCGGGTGGTGTTCCTTCTGGGTGCCCAGAATGCCAAAAGGGGCTGTGGCACCAGGTGTTTTTGGTTCCCAATGAACGGGTCTTTAACCACTTGCCCTCCGGAGGATTTACCCTCCTCCCTTACCACACCATTTTTTGCGATAAGGCGCTGTTACTTTAACTGACAATTGCACGCTCATGCAACGCTGCACCCAAATTAAATTTACGTCTGTTTTTCCCACAAATGGAGCCGTCTTTCGGTGGTATTTGATTGCCTGTGCACTTATTTTTTGCGCTATAAACAAAAAAAAAAAAAAAAGACTTCCAATTTTGAGAAAGAAAAAAAAAAAAAAAAAAACCTATATTTTTTACTTTCTGCTATTAAAGGTGTCGAGTAAAAATTTTTTTAAAATAAAATTGTCATAAATTTAGGCCAAATTTATTCTGCTACATGTCTTTGCTAAAAAAATTCCAAATACGGGTAAATTAATTGGTTTATGGGAAAGTTATAGCTTTTACAAATGGCAGTATATGCTGGGATTTGTTTTACTAGTAATTGCAGCGATCAGCGACTTGTAGTGGGACTGCGGTGGGCATTCTGACACTGGGGGGAAGTGACTTCGTGTCACTGACATCCCCAGTGACACCAATACAGTGATCAGTGCTAATAAAAAGCACCCACACTGTACTAATGGCACTGGGCAGGAAGGGGTTAACATGTGGGGCGATCTAAGAGTTAACTGTGTGCCGTTTTACTATGGGGGCTGTGTGTGTGCTTCACTGTAAGCACACTGCTTTGTATGGCTCTGCAATGCAGAGCCATACAAAGAAGTGTGCAGGAGCTGACAGGGGAGAGATCTGTGTTTATACACAGGTCTCTCCCTGTCGGTAATTGTCAGCAATCACCACCCAGGACCCGATGAAGTCCCGGCTGAATGACAGCCGGGGCAGCGAATGGCAGCACCGGTAGGGTGCGTTTGCACGTGCCCCCTAGCCCGGAAAAGGCAAAATCACGTATGTATACATGATTTTGCGCACCTGTGCCGCCCCGTAGCAGTATTGCTACTATAGGGCGGACGGGGAGAGGTTAATCGAAAAGATCTTGCCTATATCACTCAAGTATGGGGCCTCCCTCAATTGATTCTGTTTGCATCACCATCCTTTCACGAGGTACCTCTCTTGCTACCCTCACCTGGAGTGGATGCTCTCACTCACCAAAGGAATAATTGCCTAGCAAATGGCTTTCCTCTATTGCCTTTGGTCATGACGTTCCAGGGGGGACTGTTGTCTGAGAGTCTCACTGTGATAACAAGCATGCCCAATTGGCCTGCAGGTCTGGGTTTTACCCTAGCCATGGAACTGGAGTCTGGACCAAGCACTTCAGCTACCTGTGTTTCCATGACACCTGGTCCAGGATGGACTGGAAATTGATAGAGAAGGATTGAAGTACTTGGGCCATCCTCTGGCAATGGTAAATCCTGGCAAGGTTTCAGGAAGGATGTTAACAAATGCCATTTAAGCCAAGGTCTGGAACAGGTTCACAGTCTTCGCAGCTGAGCAGCATTTTGATCCTAGCAACCCAGGGGTCACCCAGTTGCTATAATTTCTTCACACAGATCTGGATATGGGGCTCAGCCTAGTTCTATAAGGGCTCAAATTTCATCCATTTCAGCTTTCATCAAGGAATATGACCATGCGAGATGCCAGGGGAGTATTTCAGGTTAGTCCTGAGGAGGAATAACTTTCGCCCGTGGGATTTTATTTGGGTACTGGATTTCCTTGCCAGGACTCTGCACCAACAGAAAGCAGTCCTCAGTGGGATGTCACTCAAGAAGCAGTGTCCCTTCAGGTGATAACTTCAGGGGGCAGAGTTTTGGATCTGCAAGCACTTCATGCTACATAGTCCTACATCTTATTTCTTTTGAACAAGTTGAGGCCTATGCCCCTCAAGCACCTTTGTCCCCAGGTGGCTAAAGTTTTCATCTTACAAATTGGTGAATGCATCCTTTCTGGCACAGAAAGAACATAACCAATACAAGCTGGATGTACCAGGTGCCTTTACACCCTGGTCACATTGGGTGCGACCTGGCATGCGATTTGCATGCCATGTGACTCGCAAATTGTATGCCAAGTCACACCCTACTGTCCGCTATTAGAGTGGTAATATTGGTGCGGTTCGAACTTGGTCGGAGCCGCACCGATTTCTAAGATAGTGCATGCACTACTTTTGGAGCGATTTGCATAGACATCTGTGTCAGATATCTTGCAAATCGCACCTCAAATTGGCAAGTCACCCGACTTTGAAATCGCCGTATTTTCACTGTAAGTCGCACAATTTCGAAGATGGCTTTGTGACCGGAGGGGGGGGGGGTGTTTAAGCTGCTTCCTAATATAAATCCTTTGGGAGGCTGTTTGTGTTTCCATCAGGCAAAGTCATCCTGATAACATAGTGCATCCTTCCTGTTCAGCTGGTTATTTATCACATGTATGCTGCCATGTTGGCGACAGGAACACAGAAAATTATATCAAATACTTAACGTAACTTTTCTCTCTTATTTGATCTTGTTCTTTGTACGGAGATTGGGGGAGGTTACTCTCAGACTTTCATAGATTTACACAGGTCCTGTGGGTGGATATGGGGGAGGCTATATCACATGTACGCTGCCATAGATTGGCATCAGGAAGGGAAAATTATGGTTAGTATTTATTTATTGCAGGTACTTACAGTCAGGTCTATAAATATTGGGACATCGACACAATTCCAACATTTTTGGCTCTATACACCACCACAATGGATTTGAAATGAAACGAATAAGATGTGCTTTAGCTGCAGACTATCAGCTTTAATTTGAGGGTATTTACATCCAAATCAGGTGAACGGTGTAGGAATTACAACAGTTTGCATATGTGCCTCCCACTTATTAAGGGACCAAAAGTAATGGGACAATTGGCTTCTCAGCTGTTCCATGGCCAGGTGTGTGTTATTCCCTCATTATCCCAATTACAATGAGCAGATAAAAGGTCCAGAGTTCATTTCAAGTGTGCTATTTGTATTTGGAATCTGTTGCTGTCAACTCTTAAGATGAGATCCAAAGAGCTGTCACTATCAGTGAAGCAAGCCATCATTAGGCTGAAAAAACAAAACAAACCCATCAGAGAGATAGCAAAAACATTTGGCACCGGTGAGCTCAGCAACACCAAAAGACCCGGAAGACCACGGAAAACAACTGTGGTGGATGACCAAAGAATTCTTTCCCTGGTGAAGAAAACACCCTTCACAACAGTTGGCCAGATCAAGAACACTCTCCAGGAGGTAGGTGTATGTGTGTCAAAGTCACCAATCAAGAGAAGACTTCACCAGAGTGAATACAGAGGGTTCACCACAAGATGTAAACCATTGGTGAGCCTCAAAAACAGGAAGGCCAGATTAGAGTTTGCCAAACGACATCTAAAAAAGCCTTCACAGTTCTGGAACAACATCCTATGGACAGATGAGACCAAGATCAACTTGTACCAGAGTGATGGGAAGAGAAGAGTATGGAGAAGGAAAGGAACTGCTCATGATCCTAAGTATACCACCTCATCAGTGAAGCATGGTGGTGGTAGTGTCATGGCGTGGGCATGTATGGCTGCCAATGGAACTGGTTCTCTTGTATTTATTGATGATGTGACTGCTGACAATAGCAGCAGGATGAATTCTGAAGTGTTTCGGGAATATTATCTGCTCATATTCAGCCAAATGCTTCAGAACTCATTGGACGCCGCTTCACAGTGCAGATGGACAATGACCCAAAGCATACTGCAAAAGCAACCAAAGAGTTTAAGGGAAAGAAGTGGAATATTATGCAATGGCCAAGTCAATCACCTGACCTGAATCCGATTGAGCATGCATTTCACTTGCTGAAGACAAAACTGAAGGGAAAATGCCCCAAGAACAAGCAGGAACTGAAGACAGTTGCAGTAGAGGCCTGGCAGAGCATCACCAGGGATGACACCCAGCGTCTGGTGATGTCTATGCGTTCCAGACTTCAGGCTGTAATTGACTGCAAAGGATTTGCAACCAAGTATTAAAAAGTGAAAGTTTGATTTATGATTATTCTGTCCCATTACTTTTGGTCCCTTAACCAATGGGAGGCGCATATGCAAACTGTTGTAATTCCTACACCGCTCACCTGATTTGGATGTAAATACCCTCAAATTAAAGCTCACAGTCTGCAGTTAAAGCACATCTTGTTGATTTGGCTCCCATGGATTACCTTAACTTCTTCTATGCCGGCCCAAATTGTAAGGCCCTGATAACCTTCACACTGTTATTTTATGATTCTGCTGGTCCTGACCCTATGTAGTTTTGCCATTGATGTACCTTTCTGTTATGTTTATTTTCTCTCCTTATCCTTTTTAAAACATACTGTTTGTACTTCATGAAAACCAATAAAAAATTGTTATATATATATATAAAAAAGCACATCTTGTTTGTTTCATTTCAAATCCATTGTGTCCCAATATTTATGGACCTGACTGTATATAGCGCCATCAATTTACACAGCGCTTTACATATATATAGTACATTCACATCAGTCCCTAACCCTCAAGGGGTGTACAATCTAAGGTCCCTAACTCACATTCATACATACACATACTAGGGACAATTTATATAGGATCCAAGTAACCAACCAGCATGTCTTTGGAGTGTGGGAGGAAACCGGAGTACCCGGAGGAAACCCACGCAGGCACAGGGAGAACATGCAAACTCCAGGCAGGTGGTGCCGTGGTTGGGATTCGAACCGACGACCCTAGTACTGCCAGGCGGAAGTGCTCACCATTTAGCCACTGTGCTGCCCAAGTATTTGATACAATTTTCAGTTTTCACACTGATCCGTTTTGGTGCACTCCTCAACTAAAAGAAAGCAGAAGAGAAGCAGGAGAAAAATGCATCCTTATAAATCCTATGGTGCTCTTCACACGGATTCGTTGCAGTTCAGTTGTGGAGCAAAAATCCTGCTTGCTACATTTTTGGCACGTTTGTTCAGAAAAAAAAATACATATATCCCTCAAAATGAAATAATTGGAAACTGCAACGCAACTGTGAGAAGTGCTTTGACCAGTGGAGGAAGAACGCAATGCATGCATATCAAAAACACAAAGCCTTGCAGCAAAAATGCATATGCATTTTTTTTTCCGTCGGAGCAAAGTGAAAGTAACCCAATGCATACAATGAGTACACACTATCAGTTATTTGTTCAACCCAGCAAGCTGAACAAAAATAGCAACTTGAAGAGCTCGGTGTACTAACCATCCAATGTTACCACAGCAATTCCCTGCTGAGCTATTGTGTTCTTACAAAAGGGACTCAAAAGAAGGGGCTCTTACCCCCAATCCCTCCCCCCCCAGGGCCAAAAGAAGGGGCTCTTACCCCCAATCCCTCCCCCACCAGGGCCAAAAGAAGGGGCTCTCACCCCCCGAGGTTCCAAAGGAAGGAGCTCTCTCACCCCCCGAGGGCCAAAAGGAGGGGCTCTCCCCCCCAACCCCTCCCCGAAGGCCAAAAGGGGGGGGCCCAACCACCCCCCCTTCCCGAGGGCCAAAAGGGGGGGGCCCAACCACCACCCCCCCCTTCCCGAGGGCCAAAAGGGGGGGGCCCAACCACCACCCCCCCCTTCCCGAGGGCCAAAAGGGGGGGGCCCAACCACCACCCCCCCCTTCCCGAGGGCCAAAAGGGGGGGCCCAACCACCCCCCCCTTCCCGAGGGCCAAAAGGGGGGGCCCAACCACCACCCCCCCCTTCCCGAGGGCCAAAAGGGGGGGCCCAACCACCCCCCCCCTTCCCGAGGGCCAAAAGGGGGGGCCCAACCACCCCCCCCCTTCCCGAGGGCCAAAAGGGGGGGCCCAACCACCCCCCCCCTTCCCGAGGGCCAAAAGGGGGGGCCCAACCACCCCCCCCCTTCCCGAGGGCCAAAAGGGGGGGCCCAACCACCCCCCCCCTTCCCGAGGGCCAAAAGGGGGGGCCCAACCACCCCCCCTTCCCGAGGGCCAAAAGGGGGGGCCCAACCACCCCCCCCCCCTTCCCGAGGGCCAAAAGGGGGGGCCCAACCACCCCCCCCCCCTTCCCGAGGGCCAAAAGGGGGGGCCCAACCACCCCCCCCCCCTTCCCGAGGGCCAAAAGGGGGGGCCCAACCACCCCCCCCCCCTTCCCGAGGGCCAAAAGGGGGGGCCCAACCACCCCCCCCCCCTTCCCGAGGGCCAAAAGGGGGGGCCCAACCACCCCCCCCCCTTCCCGAGGGCCAAAAGGGGGGGCCCAACCACCCCCCCCCTTCCCGAGGGCCAAAAGGGGGGGCCCAACCACCCCCCCCCTTCCCGAGGGCCAAAAGGGGGGGCCCAACCACCCCCCCCTTCCCGAGGGCCAAAAGGGGGGGCCCA
Source organism: Staurois parvus (assembly GCF_062004578.1). Classification (NCBI taxonomy): domain Eukaryota; kingdom Metazoa; phylum Chordata; class Amphibia; order Anura; family Ranidae; genus Staurois; species Staurois parvus. Next base: position 1,621,963 of record NW_028318360.1, on the reverse strand, counting down.
ACCACCCCCCCCCTTCCCGAGGGCCAAAAGGGGGGGCCCAACCACCCCCCCCCCTTCCCGAGGGCCAAAAGGGGGGGCCCAACCACCCCCCCCCTTCCCGAGGGCCAAAAGGGGGGGCCCAACCACCCCCCCCCTTCCCGAGGGCCAAAAGGGGGGGCCCAACCACCCCCCCCCTTCCCGAGGGCCAAAAGGGGGGGCCCAACCACCCCCCCCCTTCCCGAGGGCCAAAAGGGGGAGCCCAACCACCCCCCCCTTCCCGAGGGCCAAAAGGGGGGGCCCAACCCCCCCCCCTTCCCGAGGGCCAAAAGGGGGGCCCAACCACCCCCCCTTCCCGAGGGCCAAAAGGGGGGCCCAACCACCCCCCCTTCCCGAGGGCCAAAAGGGGGGCCCAACCACCCCCCCTTCCCGAGGGCCAAAAGGGGGGCCCAACCACCCCCCCTTCCCGAGGGCCAAAAGGGGGGCCCAACCACCCCCCCTTCCCGAGGGCCAAAAGGAGGGGCTCTGCCCCCCCCAACCACCCTCCTTCCCGAGGAGGGGCTCTGCCCACCCCCCAACCACCCCCCTTCCCGAGGGCTAAAAGAAGGGGCTCTCTCCCCCAACTCCCGGAGGGCCAAAAGAAGAGGCCCTCACCCCCCAGAGGGCTAAGGAAGGGGGGGTTGATCCTTATCCAGGAAGGAGAAGGATCTCACACACTCCTCATCCTAGCAGGCCCAGAGGTCACACTCCTCCATCCAGGGGTGAGGGCCCCTAAGTCAGTGCACTGCTATGACCAGACATCCGTACACACTCGTCACACCGGGCACACGGTCACACCGGTTGAAGACAATCAGTGTATGTGTGAAGCAGACAGCTGTAAGGCCTAAACCTGGACTGTACACCTCACTATGAGCTGCCATGACAGAAACCACATGACAAGCCCCGCCACTCAGAGAGCTGCTTCTCCCCGTTATTAGCTCACCTCGGTCACCCGTTCCGGAGCCCACAAACGGCTTCCAACCGGCTCGGTACACAACTGTCTACTCCTCGATTCAACTTCCGGTTTCGCCCGAAGCATGCCGGGAGATGTAGTCCTGTCAGATGGCAGATCAGCTCGCAGAGCGCATGCGTAAGGCGGGGAATTCGCGGTTCAAACAAGAGGTGGGCTGGGCGATGGCTTGGAGAGCGTGATTGGTCAGTTGTGGCATCATTGCGAGGTGGGCTCGCCGTGGCTCAGTTTTGGCTTCTGAGGTCCAAGCCCATTGAGCTGTATGGGTAGGAGAGCTGATCTGACGCCAGTGTGTACAGAGAGGTGTAGGGAGGAACAAAAGGAGCTGCTATGGGTTTGCTCAGCCCTTTCCCTGACACACAGGTTTGCGAACATAAATTTGGTCTTTTTAGATTGGTTGATCCCAGGAGCGGACTGACCATTTGAGCACTCGGGAACTACCCGTGGGCCCGGGGTCAGTAGGGGGCCCCATGAAATGCCCCTGGTACCTTTTTCATGGGCTTTTTTTGTGGTTTGAGTTAATGTGAGGACACAGGGACCCCATGATCCCCTAGTGCCTGGGGGCCCCATGAGTTGTCAGTCCGCCCCTGGTTGATCCCCGCAAAGCATTATATATATATCTGGAAGGCAGAGATCCTAGAGAATAAAATGGCGGTAGTTGTGATTGTTTTATTTTGCAAAATATGAGTGCAATGGTGTATGGAACACAACATTTCAGATACAAAATATACTGACCAGGGGCGGACTGACAACTCATGGGGCCCCCGGGCAATTGGGGATCATGGGGCCCCTGTGTCCTTGCCCAAACTCAAAAAAGCCTATGATAAAGGTACCAGGGGCATCTTATGGGGCTCCCTACTGACCCCGGACCCTCGGGCAGTGCCAGAGTTTCCAAATGGTCAGTCCGCCCCTGATACTGACGTTCATTTTAGTGCACGCACATATATATAAATATATATAAAGAAGACATTGCATCAAGAACATAGATACCCAACATGCCAAGTCTTGACAATTGCACTGTCTGTCATAGGCTCTCTGAAGAGCAATCCAAACACAGATTGCTCTTCAGAGAGCACAATAAGTGCAAACAAGCCTTCAGAGAGGAGGTGAGTTTAGTGCCATTTTACATTATATATATATATTAGATATAAAAAGTCTACACACCCCTGTTAACCACTTCAAGTCTGAACACTTGCCAGCACTTGTCCAGGCCAATGTTCAGCTTTCAGCGCTATCACACTTTGAATGACAATTGCGCGGTCATGCAACACTGTTCCCATATGAATTTTTTAGCATTTATTTTAAGACAGATAAAACTTTATTTTGGTGGTATTTATTCACCGCTGGGATTTTTATTTTGTTTGCTAAATAAATGAAAAAGTCCAAATATTTTGAAAAAAAGTGTTTTTCTTATAAAATTTTGCAAATAAATAATATTTCTTCATAAATCTTGGACAAAATGTATTCAGTTATCTTTTTAGTAAAACAAAAACCCAAATTAGTTTATAACCAAAAATTATAATTTTTCAAATTTTTTTCTTTACATTTTTATTTTATTTTTTATATTATTATTTATGGATTTTTTTTAACATACTGTCACCATAGGAGTACAGTGACACCATAGTGACACTGTACTACTTGTGGGGGGTGATGAAGATTTTTTTTTTTACACTGATTGCTTTTACATCCATAAAGTCAGTAAAAGCAATCATTTCTTCTCTCTGGCTGCATTCTTGCAGCCATTGAGAAATACTGTATAAGCTGTGATTGGTCACAGCTTGTCACATGGTACAAGGCTGTTGTGAATAGCCTTGTACCATGTGACCTCTGTGATCATTCACAGATTTCACACATAGTAAGCAATGATGTCACAAGTGACATCTTGCTTACTACTCTGCATGTGATCACTGATTGGCCAATCAGTGATCACATGATCAGGACCTCATACAGAGGTCCCATACAGCGATCAGTGTTCCGCTGTGTCCGCAGGACACAGCAGGCACCAGATAGCAGTGCTGTATGTTCCCAGGGAGCGCGCACAAACAGGGAAGCGGGGAGGACATTTATAAACGGCCACCCACCCCTGCACTGCTCCCGTCCGGCCGTTTATATACATGGGCCGGACAGGAAGTGGTTAAAATTTCAGGTTTCTGTGATGTAAAAACTGAGACAAAGATAAATCATTTCAGAACTTTTTCCACCTTTAATGTGACCTATAAACTGTACAACACAATTGAAAAACAAAGTGATATCTTTTAGGGGGGAAGTAAACATAAATAAACTAAAATAATGTGGTTGCATAAGTGTGCACACCCTCTTATAATTGGGGATGTAGCTATGTTCAGAATTAAGCAATCAAAATCATGTTAAATAGGAGTCAGTACACATCTGCTATCATTTAAAGTGCCTCTGATTAACCCCAAATAAAGTTCAGCTGTTCTAGTCGGTCTTTCCTGTCATTTTCTTAGTCGCATCCGACAGCAAAAGCCATGGTCCGCAGAGAGCTTCCAAAGCATCAGAGGGATCTCATTGTTAAAAGGTATCAGTCAGGAGAAGGGTAGAAAAGAATTTCCAAGGCATTGGATATACCATGGAACACAGTGCAGACAGTCATTGTCAAGTGGAGTAAATATGGCGCAACAGTGATATTACCAAGAACTGGATGTCCCTCCAAAATGGATGAAAAGACAAGAAGAAAATTGGTCTGGGAGGCTGCCAAGAGGCCTTCAGCAACATTAAAGGAGCTGCAGGAATATCTGGCAAGTACTGGCTGTGTGGTACATGTGACAACAATCTCCCGTATTCTTCATATGTCTGGACTATGGGGTAGAGTGGCAAGACAGAAGCCTTATCTTACAAAGAAATACCCAAGCCCGGCTAAATTTTGCAAAAACACATCTGAAGTCTCCCAAAAGCAAGAGGAAAAATGTGTTGTGGTCTGATGGAATCAAGGTTGAACCTTTTGGCCATAATTCCAAAAGATATGTTTGGCGCAAAAACAACACTGCACATCACTAAAAGAACACCATACCCACAGTGAAGCATGGTGGTGGCAGCATCATGCTTTGGGCGGTTTTTCTTCAGCTGGAACTGGGGCTTTAGTCAAGGTAGAGGGAATTATGAACAGTTCCAAATACCAGTCAATATTGGCACAAAACCTTCAGGCTTCTGCTAGAAAGCTGAACATGAAGAGGAACTTCATCTTTCAGCATGACAACGACCCAAAGCATACATCCAAATCAACAAAGGAATGGCTTCACCAGAAGAAGATGAAAGTTTTGGAATGGCCCAACCAGAGCTCAGACCTGAATCCGATCGAAAATCTGTGGGGTGATCTGAAGAGGGCTGTGCACAGGAGATGCCCTCGCAATCTGACAGATTTGTAGTGTTTTTGCAGGGAAGAGTGGGCAAATATTGCCAAGTCAAGATGTGCCATGCTGATAGACTCATACCCAAAAAGACTGAGTGCTGGAATAAAATCAAAAGGTGCTTCAACAAAGTATCTGTTTAAGGGTGTGCACACTTATGCAACCATATTATTTTAGTTTTTTATTTTTACTTCCCTCCACCTAAAATATTTCAGTTTGTTGTTCAACTGAGTTGTACACGTTATAGGTTACATTAAAGGTGAAAAAATTTCTAAGATTATTTATCTTTGTCTCATTATTTTACATCACAGAAACCTGACATTTTAACAGGGGTGTGTAGACTTTATATATCCACTGTGTGTGTGTATATATATATATATATATATATATATATATAGACACAGTGCTCAGCATAAATGAATACACCCCAACAGATTTGTCAGAGAACCTTTACTTTCCTTTCAGAATCAACATTTTCTATGGGACACTATACTACAAAATACTTCCACCAATGCTGGCCATTGATTGCAAACATGGTTTGTGATTTGCACACACAAAAAAAGTATTTTTCCTAACAAATTCATTCAAGACCATGCTGCAAAAATGAATACACCCTAATGAAAGTCTTAGGAGCAAAGCTAAATTTTAAATAACAAAATCCTAATTAAAAGAATTCAACTACAGGTGAGTCTAATTATTCATTAAACAGGTGTCCAGCAGACAGTTGATTATAAAAGAGCGTTACCTAACAAAGAAAACACCTTCCCATTTCATGCTGTCAGCAATGGCACCACATGGAAGGGAAATGTCACAAGGCCTGAGAAAGAAAATAATTTGTTTACACAAGAAAGGTGAAGGCTACAAGAAGATCAGCAAAGCTTTACTTATCAGTGACAATACTGTGGTAAAAGTGATACAAAAATGTAACAAAGATTGAACTGCAACCATCTCACAGAGACGTCCAGGCCTTCCACAGATGTTAACACCTCAACAGGAGCATCTTCTGATGAGGATTGAAGAAAATCACCATGCAAATTCACTGCAGTTAGCTAAAGAAGTAGAAAGCCAAACTTGGGTGAATGTTTTATGTGACACAAAACGGCGTACGCTGCAGAGGAATGGCATGCATGGGTGTCATCCACAAAGAAAACCTTTCCTAAAGCCCATACACAAAAAAGCCCGCCTAGAATTTGCCAGGGCCCATGGCAAAAAAGATGAAGACTCCTGGGACTCTGTACTCTGGAGTGATGAGACCAAGATAAATGTTTTTGGAACTCATGGTGTTAGGATCTGCCAGGTGATGCCTCAGGCTGCCCACTGGATAGACCTACCCAGAGCGTGGAGTCTAAGCCCGGTCTGTGCTTTCACCAGGGCCCCTGATGGTGGGGATGGACTTGTAACAGACCAGGGCCAGGTCACGACCTCCGAGCAGGCCCACCAGTGGCAGAGGGAGCCTCCGGGGATGTATGCAGGTACCGGGGAGCCAGATGTGAAGAGGACGGCAGGACCTAGCAGGATGGTCACGAGCAGTGGTCCCGTGGGGTAAGCGAGGTACCGAATCGGAAGGCGAAGAGTAGTCAGTTCACATGCAGGGTCAGCAGGGTAAATCAGTCCGCAGAGTGGTCAGACAAGCCGGGGGTCAGGATAGGAGAAGGCAGAGTAGTCAGGACAATCCGGGTCAGGGCACAGAAGAAGGCAGCGTAGTCAGGGCAATCCGGGTCAAATCTCAGGAGAAGGCAGCGTAGTCAGGGCAATCAGGGTCACACAACAGGTACAGGAACTCAGGATCACAGATAGACCTTGCGGCAATCTGTGACAGTGCAAGGCATCTTTAAATAGTGCGCCCTGCACTGTCATTGGCCGGCCAGGACGCGCCCCCGGCTGTCATTGGACGCCCGAGGCGCGCCCGCGGCTCCTACTGCGCATGCGCGGCGTCCTGTCAGCCGCGGCTCGCCAGGACCTAGTGCCTGTGTCCCGGCGTGATCTGCCGCCAGTGCGCATGCGCGGGGAGAGAAGCCGCGATCCCTGACCCTGGAGCTGCGATCCCTGACACATGGCTTCAAAACTGTATGGTGTCGCAAAGATGAGGAGTACAAAGAAAAATGCATGATTCCTACAGTGAAACATGGTGGTGGCAGTGTCCTTCTGCGGGACTGCATGAGTGCTGCTGGTGTCAGGGAGCTACATTTCATTGATGGTATCATGAGTCATGAACCATCACTCTGTGGCCTTGGTTGTCGTGCGCTTTTCCAACATGACAATGATTCAAAACACACAACTAAGGCCACTGTTGCAATTCTGAAGAAGAACAGGGTGAAGGAGATTCAGAGGCCAAGTATGTCTACTGATCTGAACCCAATTGAACACCTATGGGGAATTCTAAAGAGAGAAGTTGAGCATCACTCTCCACCCAGCATCCAGGCTCTAAAAGAGGTCGTTCTTGAAGAATGGAAAAAGATCAATGTTGCAATATGTCGCCAACTATTTCATTCAAGTTCCTCCCCCCAACTCACTCATATCTTTATGGACCTTGCTTTGTGCACTAGTGTGCAGTCATGTTGGAACAGGAAGGGGCCATCTCCAAACTGTTCCCACAAAGTTGGGAGCATGAAATTGTCCAAAATGTCTTGGTATGCTCACACCTTAAGAGTTCCCCTTATTGGAACTAGGGGGCCAAGCCCAACCCCTGAAAAACAACCCCGCATCATAATCCCCCCAACACCAAACTTTACACTTGGCACAATCCAGTCAGGCAAGTACCGTTCTCCTGGCAATCGTCAAACCCAGACACGTCCATCAGATTGCCAGACAGAGAAACGTGATTTGTCACTCCAGAGAATACATTTCCACTGCTCTAGAGTCCAGTGGTGGCGTGCTTTACACCACTGCATTTGATGCTTTCCATTGCATTTGGTGATGTAAGGCTTGGGAAACCCATTCCATGAAGCTCTCTACACACTGTTGTTGTTCTAATCTGAAGGCCACATGAAGTTTGGAGGACTTTAGCTGTTGACTCTGCAGACAGCTGATGACTTCTGAGCTCTGTGCGCTTCAGCATGGGCTGACCCCGCTCTGTCATTTTACGTGGCCTACCACCTCGTGGCTGAGTTGCTGTTGTTCCCAGTTGCTTCCACTTTTTTATAATACCACTAACAGTTGACCGTGGAATATTTAGCAGCCAGGAAATGTCACGGATGGACTTATTGCACAGGTGGCCACTTATCACGGTACCACGCTTGAATTCACTGAGCTCCTGAGAGCTACCCATTCTTTCAGAAATGTTTGTAGAAGTAGTCTGGATGCCTAGGTGCTTGATTCAGGTAAGTGGCTGTTTTTTAAAAGTCAGCAGCTACAGTTTTTGTAGCTGCTGACTTTTATTTTTTGACAGGGTGAGTGAAACTCTGCTTTAAGCCTTGAATTGTGGAGGGGGGGGGGCAAATAGGAGGGGGGCCCAGCTAGGATGGATTTATTTATTTTTCTGGAGATGGGGTTTAATGCACACTTATTAATATACTACACACATAGGGCTTTAGAGAATTGACTTTGAGGTATGTCTGTGCTGTTGTGAAATACCCATTAAAGCCTGCTGGTGGTACTAGAGACAAAGTCCAAAAGAGTGATCACCACAAATATGTGAAAGTAGAGAGAGAAAGCTTGCGATCGCGAACAGGAGCATTGACTACGGCTGCATTCACACTTGAGTTGAGAGTCTTTGTCCTTTTTTATTTTTTTTTTACAGCATTTGTACAGGTGTTTTTGAACATTTTTGTTTGAATTTAAAAAAAAAATGTAGCCAATGGAAAGCTAGTTACAAGTTTGTACTCGTACTTTTTCAAGCTACAAGTTTCAGGTGACCTTACTCTGACAATTGAAGACCATGGGACTTTGGAGGTTTGGAGCTATGAGCTACGAAACGCTCAAGTGTGAATGGGGCCTAAATGTAGAAGAGGTATTCCCAGCTAGTGTATTGCCATTGCCTTGGCAATCAGGAGGAAATTTTCTGCAAATCAAATATCAGAGCAAGGAAAAAAATGTCACTCCCCACGTAGTGATGAGCCAAATGATCCTGAGCTTGGTTGGCGGGATGTTCATCAAACTGCTGTCAAGTTTGAATGTTAATTCAAACCCCATTCACATAAAAGGGAGCCAAATCTTTAAAACGAATTCTGACCATTGTCAAGGCCAGTAGGCAAGGAATGAGCAAAGGGCATAGGGGCAGCGCACTGTCCTGATGGCCATCAACTGGTGCAAAATAATTACTAAAAAAAATCTTGTGCTGGGAGCAGTTTTTTTAATAATGCTTGATGGGAAACATCAGAATATACAATTCTTTTGAATAATGTGATACAACTGTAGGATTTTACTGCAGTAAAAGTGATATTTATGTAGCGCCTCCAAGTATAGAGTAGGCTGCTGGGAAAATTTAGTATTCAGAGGAGTGGGGGACTTATTGGTTAGGGCTACTCAGTGTTTCACAGGCTGCTGCTCTGTTACTTTCCTCTGTCTTCTAGAGGATTCTAGAAACATAGTGGGAGGAATGACAGAGTGGGTAGCCTAAATATTTATAAAACTGCAGCCAATCCCTGGGGAGGTGCACCCAGAAGGTGGTAGGAGAGCCCATAAATAGGGGAGGCATGAGCAGCAGGTGTAGTGTTCCTAGGCCTAGTCCTGCAGGAGGAGACACTTATGCAGGGGCTTTGTCTCCTGGGGCAGGGGTTTTAGAGAAGCCTGTGTGAAGACATCAAGTTCCCAGTTAGGCTTAGCTGAGGGGCTTATTCGCAAATTGAAGTCCCGGGGTCAAGTTGGGTCCAGAGAAGCTCACGGGAGAGAGCCAGGAGGCAGTTGGCGGGAAAGAGTCCAGTTGTCCTATGGTGATGTGAGTCTTCATCTCCCTCACTAGGAAGAGCCTGGTGAGTATCTGCAGGAGGCAGCCGATGATCCTGTGGCTTAGTGAGTAGCTGATCCTCAGTGCTGGAGGAAAAGTGACTGTGTGTAGCTTTGCTTATCTCTGGAAGAAGTGCAGGTCACCTACAGTGGGATAATCAGTTGTCTGTGCAGAGCAGTCATTACCAGGGCTGCTGTTAGAAACCACAGGGCCCAATACAGCTGACCTGACAGGGCCCCCTCAAAAAAACAGAGCTTACTAGGCTTCAGGTATGAATGAACACAGTGAGTGATTGGTACCAATCACTCATTGTGTTAATTCAGGAAAGAAAGGGGCTGGTAAATGTGGCATATTTACTGGACCCATCCCCCACTCTCCATTCTGAAGGATCCTATTGTGTGCTTTGTAGCTGCTGGTGGGAAAGAGAGGAGGGAAGCTGGAAGCACTGCAGGGGGTGGGGGCACAAAGGGGGGCCTGGGCAGTAGAGGGAGACGTATGGTGCACAGGGAGGGGGATGGGTGCGGGGGGGGGAGGGAACAGACCGCAATTGCTGGAACTGATCCCCTGTATGACTATCTCTGCAGCAGCTGGGAGGGAGAGGAGAAGAAAGAAGCCAGCTTTTAGCTGCTGCAGGAACAGCCATACAGGGGATCGGTTCCAGTAATTCATGCTGATTACCCTCCCTGCCCACATCCAATTATCCCAGCTGCCTGAGCCCCCCCAGCTGGCCTGGGCCCCATACAGGAGGACTGGTGGTACCCCCTTATCCATGGCCCTGGCCATTAGTCAGTGCAGCACAGCCAGCAATGGAGGAGTCCTCAGTCTATCCAGTTGTGGAGCATTCCATGCTCTCCTTACTCTATGCCAGCTCACTGTTACCAATAAAAACCCTAAAAAGAACCCCTAGACTGTTTTCTGAGCCAGTGGAAGAATGAAGAAAATGCCGTGTCTGCTCTAAGTGGGAAATAGGAGTAAATTTACAAGCGGCTCTTTACAGGGTGTGCTACATTTAAAAAAAAAATACCATTTGCTGCTGAATAGTATTTCCCTATTAGATTTTTTTTTGTGTTGAAAAAAACAGAATGGGGAACCTTCAAATAAAATAAAGGGCATGGGGAGCCATGCATTACTTTGGTGGACATGCCCCAGTGTATAAATACAGTATGTTATTAAAAATGTCAGTTTTGTGGGGAGCAGATCCTTTAATAATGCTGTACACCCCCAGCCGCTGCCTCTGCAACTAAAGGGGGTAGTGTTTGGGGGATGGTAAGGTTACTTTCACACTGATCTGTTTTTCTTTACATGTAAAAAAGTGGAAGAAAAACACATGGTCGTTAAATCCTATGGAATTCTTCACACTGGTCAGTTGTGGGTTCATTGTGTTTTTCAAATTCCTGCTTGCTGCATTTTTGGTGCACATTTGGTAAAAAAAAAAAATCACCAAAAACACACATCCCAATTGAATTGAGTGGAAAACACAACAAAATTGCATCAAAAACGCACCTGCGGTTGTGTTTTTGGTACGTTTTTTGAGTCACATGTCCTATTTCCACATATAAAAAACACGATAAAAAATGCATATGCATTTTTAGAGCGTTTTTGCAAAGGAGCAGTGTGAAAATAACCTAAAAAGAGCAGCTCAACCGTGGGGTTTTACTGCCCCCCAAAACCTCAAATGTGAATGAGCCCTAAGGAAGGGGGGACCCTGTCAGGTAGGCTGTACAGGGCTTTAAAGGTTTTTACAGGTTACCAATTTACAGCTAACCATGAAATTTGGCCCTAGAATTATTGCTCTCACTTCAGCGTTCATGGCCATCCCACACCAATTCCCCTGAACGGTGGATATCACGGTAGTAGACAACACAGGTTCAGTGATCTCCACTTGCTTCTGGGTTCTGTGCTTAACCACTCGCCCTCCAGAGGATTTACCCCCCTTCCTAATCAGGCAATTTTTGCGATACGGCTCTGCATTACAACTGCGCAGTCATGCAACACTGCACCCTAATGAAATTTTATGTCCTTTTTTCCCACAAATGGGGCTTTCTTACGGTGGTATGTGATCACCTCTGCGGTTTTTATTTTTTGCACTATAAGCAAAAAAAGACCGACAATTTTGAGAAAAAAACTATATTTTTGACTTTTTTCTATAAAACATGTCCAGTAAAAAAATTTAAAAATCAAATTTCTTCGTAAATTTAGGCCAAAATGTATTCTGTGACATGTCTTTGCTACAAAACATCCCAATATGTAAATTAATTATTTTACGTGAAATGTATAGCGTCTACAAATGGCGGTATATATACTGGAATTTTTTTTTCTATACTAGTAATGGCGCCAATCAGCGGCATTCTGACACTAGGGGGAACTGTCATTGACATCCCCAGTGACACTAATACAGTGATCAGTGCTAGTAAAAAGCACTGACACTGTACTAATAACACTTGGCAGGAAGGGGTTAATATCTGGGGTGATCAAAGGGTTAACTGTGTGCTGCTTTACTGTGTGCTGTGCAGAGCAATATAAAGCAATGTGCAGGGGCTGTTAGGGGAGAAATCTGTATTGCTTACATACAGACCTCTCCCCCATCAGTGATGCTCGGCGATCGCCGGGTGCCAGCGGGGAATCACTGGCCGGGACCCAGTGATCGACAGCTGAGGCCACCAATGGCAAAGCAGGTAGGGTGCGCACGCGGTGTTCGCGCGCCCCCACACCAGAAAAGCAATATGTACACAGTATATACGTGATTTTGTGCAGCCCTGCCTCCCTGTAGCAGTATTTCTGCTATAGGGCAGCGGGCAAGTGGTTAATGACTGCCCTGCTGCACTCTGAACACAGGAGGTTGTCTGCTCAGCAAGAGTGCCATTCAGAGAATGCTTTGCATTTTCTGAAAGAATGCAAGGTGTTCTCTGATTGGACATGGTGGAGAGTGTGATGTCACTGCCCCACCTTGTCCAATCAGAGAGCATTTTGCATTCCTTCAAAAGGTGCAAAGCATTCTCTGAATGGTACTCCTGCTGAGCAGACAACCTCCTGTGTTCAGAGTGCAGCAGGGCAGCCATTCAGCATGGCTTTAGATCACTGAAGCAGCGGTGCCTTCTTCAGTAATTTCCAGCTTACAGGGGTATTGGCCAGGTATGGTTTATGTACTGTACATAGCTACATGTATAAAATATCTATAGCTGGAATTCTTCTTTAAATAAGAAAATGGTTTGCAGAAACTATAACAGATACACGCCACAGCAACTGGCATGTAAGATACCTTTTGCAGGCGGGACATGTGACTGATCCCTGGTAAGCATACAGATATTATTTTTGGGCAAGCTATTGACTCCTATGGATGGTGCTTATGGGTGGCTCTTTATTCATGCTGGCCATTTTTCCCTTTTTTTCTTCTTGTTTTTTATTGTTTGCATTTTGGAACCAGTATTGGGGTTTCTTGGTTGTCAATGGAGTGTAGCATGATTTTCTGTTTTGGAAGGGGTCTCATCCTGGGATGTTGATGTAATTTCCTTTTTGTCATTGGGCATATGAGCATTTTCCTGTGGGTAGGTGCATGGTGTGTTACTTAGGTACTCATTCAGGGATGATATACATATATATATATAACATGGTTGCCCAGCAATCTAGCAATGGAGGGGATCCACCAAAAGAGGAGAGGACCATTCCGTTTGAGAGAGTAACATACCGAAAAATACTTCTGAACCACAAAAGGGTGCCTTAGATAATCCCAGTCTTTGCAAATAAATATTACAAATCATTCAAATAGGTCAAATCAAAACCCTACTCATTTTTAGCCCATGCTACTGTACCGACAACCTCGGAGGCATTCCCACTGGGTATATCCCCACAACAGGACAAAACAATAACAGTACCCTGGGACTATAGGGACAAAGGGGGGGGGGTAACAATCCAGTGCCCCTGGCTCCAAAGTGGAACTACGTGGCTGGATCAGCAAAGCATCAGGTGTGATGTCTCAGACAGCTTTTGCCATGTAAATACTGCATGCAATCTGCTTTAATGAATGGAGCCCACTTTCTTTAAAGTGGTTGTAAACCTCACACATAAAATATGAACAAAGCATATCCCTCTATAGTGTGTACTTTTCTCAATCTTATAGCACTAAATGTCATTTCTATCTGCTGCCTTGTTCCTCTGCGATCAGCATGAATCACTTCTGACAGGTTTTCCTGACAACACGAGAAAATGGTGACAGAGGAGGGCACAGCCTGTGATTGACAGTCTCAGCTCTGTTCCTGTGTCCCTTCTCTCCAATCAGCTCTCAGAGCTTGTCTCACTGAATGTAACTTCAGCTCCCTACCCCCTGCTTTTTAGAACTGAGAGATCCTGTGTAAATTCTGCACTTTGAAAAGATTTAGGGGACAAATGGCTGTAGGTAAACAAGTACAACTTATGTAGGAGGATTTTTTCATCTCTGTGTATCACCTGAGTCACTTCACTGGGTATATGTAAGGGTTTGCAACCACTTTAACCGCTTTAACCAACAAAACTGTTATGTATTTTGGGAGCGCGGCTTATAAAGCTAATCTAATACTTTATGCTCCTCTGCTGGCTATTGCCATGGAAATGCAGAAAGGGAAAATCACTTGCCCAAACAGATATCAAACACATTCACAATATAAATTACACTGTATGCACAATTATTAGGCGAGGGAATATTTTGACCAAATCCTCATTTTCATGCATATTGTCCAACTCCAAGCTGCATAAACTTGAATGCTTATTGGATTTAAGCATATTAGGTGATATGTATTTGTGTAATGAGCGAGGGTGTGGCCTAAGGAGACCAACACCCTATATCAAAGTGTGCATAATTATTAGGCAGCTTCTTTTCCTCAAGAAAAATGGGCCAAAAAAAAGAGATTTAACTGACTCTGAAAGACTTTTTAAAATTTTTGACTTTTCAGAAGAATGCAGCACTCTTGAAATTGCTAAGATGCTAATTGCTAATCACAGAACCTTCAAACGTTTTGTTGCAAATAGTCGACAGGGTCGCAAGAAACATGTTGAGAGAAAAAGGCGCAAATTTACTGCCAAGATTTGAGAAGAATCAAACGTGCAGCTACCAGGAACCCATTATCTTCTAGTGCTGTCATATTCCAGAACTGCAACCTACCTGGAGTGCCCAGAAATACAAGGTGTTCAGTGCTCAGAGACATGGCCCAGGTAAGGAAACCTGACCACCACTGGTGTCCCATCCAAAACAATGAGGTAGGGCCCTACTAGCCTCCCAGATGTACTTTTACATCTCACATGGCTGCCCACTAATTCGTCAGAACCTACAATTCCCCCCTTTATAGCATAGCCAGGCCCTCAGATACAAGCAGAAAATGTTACCCAAATTAATTTTTATTTATTTTTTACTAATGATCTACTTAATTACACTGTGAAGCAGTGTAACCTGCATGCCAGCCAATATATTGCCAGCAATCCTAATTCATCAGTTACCCACCCATCTGTGTGGAAACCCCTCACCGTATAGGAATTTAAAATTTTCTTTGAACTTACTTTGTACATGGGACCGGGGCGGACTGACCATTTGGAAACTCAGGCACTGCCCGAGGGTTCGGGGTCAGTAGGGGGTCCCATGAGATGCCCCTGGTACCTTTTTCATAGGCTTTTTTGAGTTTGGGCAAGGACACAGGGGCCCAATGATCCCCTATTGCCCGGGGGCCCCATGAGTTGTCAGTCTACCCCTGCATGGGACTGAAAAAAAAAATGAAGTACATGCCTACTGGTCTACCCAATCTATACATCATATGCCAGTCTATTCACCTTGTATGCCCAGAGCATGCTATGAAATGATGAGGTTTTTACATTGAAATATTAATACCCAGTGCCCTCCGCAAAATTATCCTGATCATGACAAACGGTTCAAAATTCAGCTATTAATCAACTTTTTTTTGCTGTACCTTCAAGGAAATCATTACTCCCAACAAAAATATTTGTGGGGATGAATCCACTAATCCACTTCACCGGAAGGCTTGCCATTAAACAGTACATCCCTAGTAAACAGGCCAAATATGGAGTAAAATTCTACAAGGCATGCAACAGGGCCATGGGATATACTTACAACTTCAAAATGTATGAAGGAAAGAACAGCCAGCTAGGCATCCCTGGATGACCTACCTATATGGGGCATGTGGAAAATTTGTTTGGGTACTTATAGAACAGCTGCTAGAGAAGGGTTACCATCTGTATGTAGATCATTTCTACACAAGTCTCCCACTATTCCGGCATCTCTGTCTAAAGACAACTGTGGCCTGTGGGACAGCACAGGCCAATCGCAAGGGCTTCCCACAAAGATTGGTCACCAAAGAACTAAAATAAGGAGAAACAGCCAGTTTGTGAAATGAAGAGCTACTAGCCCTAAAGTGGAGGGATAAAATAGATGTCTATATCCTTTCCTCAATTCATTATGACACCTCGGTGGAACTTCACGGTCCCCTCCAGAAACCAAAATGCATACATGATTATACCCAGTTCATGAAGGGGGGGGTGGATATTAAAAAATGAACAGCCAGATGTTACAGCCCTACTTAGCCACCAGGAGATCAATCTATTGGTATAAAAAGGTCACCATCTGCTAGTTTCGGTTAACCCTATACAATTCTTATGTCATCTTTTCTAAGTGCACACAAAGATCCCTAACCTACCTGAAATATCAAGAGGGACATTGTTACAGCCCTTCTCTATCTGCATGGCCATGCCCCTGAACAAATTTGCACTGATTCAGTGACCAGACTCCATGAGAGGCCTTTCCCCGATATCCTCCCTCTTACCCAAACAGGCTGCAAACCCCCCAAAAAATGTTGTGTATGTTACAGTAACGGAAATCGCCGTGACACCCGATACTACTGCCCCCAATGTCCCTCCCAGCCAGGTCTCTGTATTGGAGAGTGCTATCATACATCACTACACAATTAGTGAAGTATATGTGAAGTGAAGATATCTTCCCGTGTCCACTATCTGCTATTTCCCTGTATGACCTGGACTGATTATCGACAATGCCTCTACTTGCCGCCTGAACTGACTCTGGACTGTTTATTGATGATGCCTCTGCCTGCCGTTTGAACTATCAACTGCGTTTCTTCCACGTGAATTGACCTCGATCTGTTAATCAACCATGGTTTTTTGCCTGCCTCCTTAGCTAATTTTTTGCTCTGCCACTGTATTAGTGGGATTCAAGACAACACAAGGATCTTGCATATGTGAGGGGCTCCAGAATAGTTTTTCCAAGTGGAGAAAACAAAGTTTTTGGTTTTCTCCAGGTTTTGTAATTCTCGGATTAGGGTCTGCAGACCAGAGGCTCAGAAGAAATTTTGGTGGGAAGAAGCCTTTACCTCTATGTCAAGGTCTTACCTGACTGAGTCACTAAACCTGATGTTTCTGCCTGCTGCCATCTGACCCTGGCCTGTTAATCAACCATGCCTCTGCATGCCACCTGAAGTGATCCCGCCACTGCCTGCTACCTGTACTGCCTGCTTATGGACCATGTTCCTGCCTACCCCAGGACCAATACTTTGGCTGTGCTGACCATGTCCCTGCCTGCTGCCTGGACAATTCCTTTGGCTGTTGCTGACCACATCTCTGTCTGTCTCCTGGACCAATGCTTTGACTGTGTTGGCAATATCTCTGCCAGCTGCCTGTGTTGACTATAGACAGTATTCCTGCCTGTTGCCTGGGCAATTCCTTTCACTGTCGCTGACCACGTCCCAGCCTGCTGCCTAGACCAATGCTGTCCTCTGTGGATAACTGCACTACTAAAACCACAGGTAATCTTTTGTTTACCCTTTGCTCAGCAGAATGTATTTTGGGGTGTAATTCTTGATATGTACATGCTATATGTTAGAAGCCTGAAGGTTCTACTTGGATGTTGGGCCTCTGAATGTGGCCAGGCTGTGGAAAAGTATTACACATGTGGTATCCCTATACTTTGGAGGAGCAGCAGAATGTATTTTGGGGTGTACTTTTTGGTAAGTACATGTTGTGTGTTAGAAATATTGTATAAATGGACAACTTTGTGTAAAAAAAAAAAACATTTTCATTTTCTTTCTGCATTTTCCGAAAACTTGTGGGAAACAAATGACATGTTCAAAAGACTCATTATGCCTCACAGAATATACATTGGAGTGTTTGCTTCTCGAAATGGGGTCATTTTGTTGCCCTTGTGCTCCAGGGCCTTCAAAATTGTAATAGGTAGTCAGGAAATTAAATATGTAATTTATGCCCCTAGAACACCTGACGGTGCTCCTTGCATTTTGGGTCTCTCTATGTGGCTAGGCTATGAAAAAGCCTCACACAGGAGGAGTAGTAGAATGTGTTCTGTGGTGTAGGTGCATATATGCATATGCCGTGGGAGAGAAATAACCTGTCAATATCACAATTGTGTGAAAAATAAAACTTTTTTTTTTTACTTTCTTCATTTTCTAAAGAGTTGTGGGAAAAAAATTACAGCTTCAAAGAACTCACCATGCCTCTTACTAAATACCTTGGAATGTCTACTTTCCAAAAAGGGGTCATTTGGGGGGGTATTTGACCTGTATTGGCTTTTTAGTGTCTCAAGAAATGAGATAGGCTATAAGTACATCAGGTTTGATCAGGTGTGATCAATATTCAATGATCGGTATCAGAGTCTGAAGACTCTATAACTTTCACACAGACCAAATAGTATACACTGATTGGGGTTGTTATTATTAGCAAAGCAATGTAACAGTAAACATTTTGAGAAAAATGTATGAAAAAACAATTACTTATTTCCAAAACTTTATAACAGAAAGGATATAAAATGCTTTTTTTTTTTTTTTCAAAATGTTTGGTCTTTTTTCATCTATAGGGCAAAAAATAAAAAAAAACAGTGGTGACTAAATACCACTAAAAGAAAGCTCTATTTGTGTGGGAAAAAAGGACAAAAATTTTATTTGGTATACCGATCCCTCCTGACCCCCTATAACGCTCCCTCCTGAATCCCCCCCCCCCCCAGTACCATGCCCTCCTGACCTCCCCCTGTACCATGTCCTCCTAACCTCCCCCTGTGCCATGCCCTCTTGACCTCCTTATGCAGAGACCTCCTGACTCCCCTGTCCTCTGCCCTGCTAACCCCTGACCTGGAGAATAAATTAGGGGTAGGTTTATTTTTATATTTTGCAAGATGTTAACACAAGGGTGTATTAAGCACAAAATGTCAGTAAAAATACATTACAGTTCATTTTAGTGCACACAAACACAATATAATACACAATTCCTGGCAAAATATAAAAGATAAGGTTGAGCTGAGTAAATAGCTACCCAACCTGGCTGTGTGCTTGCATTTGTGTATGTATGTGTGTACAGATAAGGATGCTGTTATGTTTAATATTATTCTTATTATGTTTATTTAAATGTATTTTTTCATTTTATTTTTCACTTATTTTTTTCATTTACCTTTATTGCTATCAGGAGGTAAACAATTCCACTTTGGCTTTGGGCAGTGACAGGTACTCTTTATTAAGATATCATTACTCTATTAGACCCCTGATTCCACCTCTGCCCTTCAAAGCCCCTGATCATATACAGATCGTGTTGGATTAGATGCTTTCCTGGCTGTAAGAGCCAGGGAGTGACAGCTCTGAAATCAGACGTGGCGAAATTCCTGTGGCTTCTGGGATTATTCCTCACAGGGTTTGCCCATCTCCTCTGGGGGCAGCTATCCCAATCACTTAGGGCAGTCCCGGGCTCCCCAAAGGAATGGGAGAGCCAAGGAACCAGCTTCCCAGCAGGGGAAAAGTGATCACTTTTACCTGACAGCTCATTGCCTGTAGAAAAAAAAAAACAGTACTAGGATCATAATCAGCCATGATCCTGGTATAACCACTTGCTGTCCAGGATGTTTATATATACATATGCTGGATGGCAAGTGGTTAAAGCCTCTTACAGGGTATCTGTCAATAATGCCCCTAGAATTATTGCTCTCAATCAAGCATGCTTGGCAGTAAGTTACATCTAGTGCAATCGACATTTTCGTTTGTACGTGCCCCCAACGCAGGGGCGGACTGACCATTTGGAAACTCGGGCACTGCCCAAGGGCCCAGGGTCAGTAGAGGGCACCATGATTTTTGAGTTTGGGCAAGGACACAGGGGCCCCATGATCCCCTATTGCCCGGGGGCCCCATGAGTTGTCAGTCCGCCCCTACCCCAACGTTCGTGTCTACATTCATATGTTGGGGTGGAGGGGCTCAAAAATTGTTTGGGGTGCTTTAGGTGCTTCAGTGTATGTGTGTTTTTTCAGTAATTGTTTTTTTTTAATCACATAGGGGACCAAAAGACCCCCATGTGATAGAATTTTGTTGTAACAGATTCTTTTTAACCAGTTCAATACCGGGCACTTTCACCCCCTTTCTGCCCAGGCCAATTTTCAGCTTTCAGCGCTGTCCAGCTTTCAATGACAATTGCACGGTCATGCAACACTGTATCTAAATGATATTTTTTCCTTTTCTTTTTTTTTGAGACAGGCAGATCTTCCCTTTGGTGGTATTTAATCACCACAGGGTTTTTTATTTTTTGATAAACAAATGGAACATTTTGCAAAAAATAGTTTTCAAATGAGTAACATTTTTTTTTGCACTGATGGGCACTGATGAGGCTGCACTGATGAGGTGGCACTGATGGATAGATTAGCTTGGTAGCTGGCCACAGCAACCAGGGAAAGTGACAGCTGAACCCAGAAGTGAAGTCATTTGTCACTTCTGGGCTCATACCCAGTAGACTGGGAAGATCAGCACACAGACAACCGCTGGTCTACTTCCTTCTATATGATGCCACCCACCATGCTGGTCCTGGATCTGCAGATGAAAGTGCAGAAACTGGGAAACATGGGGGGGGGGTGTATTGGGGGTGCATGGAACCAGTCGGACAGCTGTACAACCAACAGCTGGCTTGTCTGAGTTACACATGTTCTTGGCTGCTGAATAAGCCATACTTGTGTGTAACCCCCGTAGCCAACGCATGACATATAGGTGGGTAACAGCAAAAGGGTTAAAGGACAACTTCACCTTTGGTGCAGCTGTCCTTTAAAAATTGCCCTCTAACCCCTGAGTGCATTCAAGTACTTACCTTCGTCCTGCTTCCAGTGATCTTTCTTCTGACATAGCCCTGCATACTGCACATGCGCACTACAACCCCATTTATTTCTACTGATAGCTATACTCATGTCAGCCTCCAAAGACATGCACCCTCTTTTTTCTCCGGTGTTGGGTGAGTCTTAAAGAGGACCTGCTCCCTAAAACTAAGTTCAACAAAAAAAGAATAAATGCATATGATTTTGCAGGTAAAAAAATATTATTTTTCTACCTTGGAGCCTGCAAATCATTGCATCTGTGATCAGTGGATAGTGGGTGCAATGTTAGGCTCCTGCAGAAGTGTCAGTGAATTACCAAGGCACTACTCAGCACCCTGGTAGTTCTTTGAGAACCACAAGCCATCTTATGCAGTGGACTTGTAGTTCATTCATTCACAGAATCCTGTTTTTAAAGTGTGTGTATATATATATACAGTGGGGCAAAAAAGTATTTAGTCAGCCACCAATTGTGCAAGTTCTCCCACTGAAAAAGATGAGAGAGGCCTGTAATTGGCATCATAGGTAGACCTCAACTATGAGAGACAAAATGAGAAAACAAATCCAGACAATCACATTGGCTGATTTGGAAAGAATTTATTTGCAAATTATGGTGGAAAATAAGTATTTGGTCACCTACAAACAAGCAAGATTTCTGGCTCTCACAGACCTGTACCTTCTTCTTTAAGAGGCTCCTCTGTCCTGCACTCATTACCTGTATCAATGGCACCTGTTTGAACTTGTTATCAGTATAAAAGACACCTGTCCACAACCTCAAACAGTCACACTCCAAACTCCACTATGGTGGAGACCAAAGAGCTATCGAAGGACACCAGAAACAAAATTGTCACCTACAAACAAGCAAAATTTCTGGCTCTCACAGACCTGTACCTTCTTCTTTAAGACTGAATCTGCAATAGGCAAGCAGCTTGATGTGAACAAATCAACTGTGGGAGCAATAATTAGAAAATGGAAGACATACAAGACCACTGATAATCTCCCTCGATCTGGGGCTCCACGCAAGATCTCACCCCGTGGGGTCAAAATGATCACAAGAACGGTGAGCAAAAATCCCAGGACCACACGGGGGGGGGGGGGGAGTTCTAGTGAATGACCTGCAGAGAGCTGGGACCAACGTAACAAAGGCTACCATCAGTAACACACTACGCCGCCAGGGACTCAGATCCTGAAGTGCCAGACGTGTCCCCCTGCTTAAGCCAGTGCATGCCCGGGCGCGTCTGAAGTTTGCTAGAGAGCATTTGGATGATCCAGAAGAGGATTGGGAGAATGTCATATGGTCAGATGAAACCAAAATAGAACTGTTTGGTAGAAAACTCGTCGAGTTTGGAGGAGAGAGAATTCTGAGTTGCATCCAAAGAACACCATACCCACTGTGAAGCATGGGGGTGGCAACATCATGCTTTGGGGCTGTTTCTCCGCAAAGGGACCAGGACGACTGATCCATGTACAGGACAGAATGAATGGGGCCATGTATCGTGAGATTTTGAGTGCAAACCTCCTTCCATCAGCAAGGGCATTGAAGATGAAACGTGGCTGGGTCTTCCAACATGACAATGATCCCAAACATACCGCCCAGGCAACGAAGGAGTGGCTTCGTAAGAAGCATTTCAAGGTCCTTGAGTGGCCTAGCCAGTCTCCAGATCTCAACCCCATAGAAAACCTTTCGAGGGAGTTGAAAGTCCGTGCTGCCCAGCGAGAGCCCCAAAACATCACTGCTCTAGAGGAGATCTGCATAGAGGAATGGGCCAACATACCAGCAACAGTGTGTGCCAACCTTGTGAAGACTTACAGGAAACATTTGACCTCTGTCATTGCCAACAAAGGATATATAACAAAGTATTGAGATGAACTTTTGATATTGACCAAATACTTATTTTCCACCATAATTTGCAAATAAATTCTTTCCAAATCAGCCAATGTGATTGTCTGGATTTTTTTTTCTCATTTTGTCTCTCATAGTTGAGGTCTACCTATGATGCCAATTACAGGCCTCTCTCATCTTTTTAAGTGGGAGAACTTGCACAATTGGTGGCTGACTAAATACTTTTTTGCCCCACTGTATATATATATATAGAAATGAATGGGCTGCTTGTCTGGGAAACTCTCAATTGGTTTCAAAGAAAGGAAATAAAGCTGGTAAAATGGCCCAGCCAATCACCTGACTTGAATCCAACAGAAAATCAATGGAAAGGACTACAGATCAGAGTTCATAGAAGAGATCCACTGAACCTTCAAGATACGAAGACTGTGTGGAAGAATGGGCCAAAATCACACCTGAGCAATGCATGCGACTAGTTTCTCCATACAGGAGGTGCCTTACAGCTGACATTACCAACAAAGGATTTTGTACGAAGTATTAAATACATTTCAGTTAGCGTGTTTAATACTTTTTCCCTGTGTCATTCCATTTTATTACACATAAATTAATTTCGGAACTTATTTGTTTTGGTTTCTTTGTATGTATGGGTTGCTACCGACATGTGGTGAAACTTTCATGTCAATAGCACCTTTAGAAATTTATTTACCAAAAAAAATGGTGACGCGTTCAATATTACAGTGTCTTGAAAAAGTATTCATACCCCATGAAATTTTCCACCACGTGTGCAATACTTATTTTACCCGCTGTATATACACTTTTTAAAATATTTATTATGCTTACACAATTCTTGATGTCTGAGCTCCCCCTCCTGGATTCTGTATGGTACTGCAAGCTTCAGATCCTGACAGCCCTGCAACATATCATCTGCGCACGTGTGGTTTCTCCATGCATCTGCATGTGTCTTTGTTTATGGGCATTTAATGTGTGTATGCAGATGTGTGGGGAGACCACGTGTACAGAGAGGTGCTACAGGGGAAGCACATCTGCACATGCAGGATTAAAGTGACACTAAAGTCAAATTTTTTTTTACATCAATTGTTCTAAAATATCAAATATACAATATCTCTGTTTTTCTCTTTGTTTAACCATTTGCCACCTGCCCTATGGCCGAATGGTGGCCGGCAAATATCAGCGTTCTGGGTGGACGCCATATGGCGTCCTCCCACACATGAGCAGATTGCGCTCCTGCAGAGCTGCGCAGCGGCGCGATCTGTCACCGACCGTGTACCTCGGACACGGCCGATGACAGATCTGAGTATCGGCCCCCGTTGCCGGTATCATGTGACCTGCTGTGACCAATCACAGCGGATCACATGACAGTTGTATACAATGGATGGCTTCATTCATGCCATCCATTGTATACTAGTGTCTAGCTGTGAATGGTCACAGCTAATCACATTCACATGTCATGTGATTAGCTGTGGCCAAATCACAGCTAAGCACAAAAAAAAAAAAGAAAAAAAACCTGAATGAATCAATGACATTCAGGTAAATGCTTGCTTATAGCAAAGTAATTTTTTGCTATAAGCAAATTGTGTAAAAAAAAAAAAATACTGATCACTTCCCCAAAGTAGTACAATGTTACTATGGTAACATTGTACTACTTTGGTCATAGTGAAATATGAAAAACAAATCTTAAAAAAAAGAAAACAAAATTAATAAAAAATAAAAAATAATAAAAAAAAAAAATATATATATTTTTTTTTTCATACTGTCACCAGTCAGTGTCCCTGATCACCGCCATGCCAGTTATATGATGACGCTGTACTGCATTGGTGACAATATGTAAAAAAAAAAATAGTGAAACTAATTTTTTTAATTTTTTCATTTTCCGAAAAATTATGACAAAAAAAATACAACTTCAAAAAACTCGCCATGCCTCTTATGAAGTACGTCGGACTGTCTACTCTGCAAAAAGGGGTCATTTGGGGGATATCTGTACTGTTCTGACATTCTTGGACCTCAAGAAATTAGATTGGCTGTCAGTACTTCAGGATTGATCAGTTTTCAGCTAAATCCTATAGTTTGTGAACTCTATAACTTTCCTACAAACTAAATAATACATCCTAATTTGGGTTATTTTCACCAAAGACATGTAGCAGAATACATCTCGGCCTAAATTTATGAAGAACAATTATTTATTTGCAAACTTTTATAACAGAAACAAAGAAAAACTTTTTTTTTTTTTTAAATGTTTGGTCTTTTTTTGTTAATTTAGCAAAAAATAAAAACCCCAGCGGTGATTAAATACCACCAAAAGAAAGCTCTAGTTGTGTGAAGAAAATGATAAAATTTTAGTTTGGGTACAATGTTGTATGACCGCGCAATTGTCATTCAAAGTGTGAGAGCGCTGAAACCTGAAAACTGGCCTGGGCAGGAAGGTGTAAAATTGCCCGGTATGGAAACGGTTAAAATCTCTTACCATTGTTTTGAGGCTTCATTTTTGTCCTGTGAATGTTATCCTTCACCTCATGGCTACTAGTGTAGAGCGAGCAGTGCCGGTATTTCTGGTGGTGTAAAACACTCTATGTATACTACAATTCCCATAATGGGTCCGCACGTAGATCTGTAGTCCATCTTGTGGTGAGCAGGAAAGGGTGACTACATTCACATACATAACGGGGGGCATGGAGAGCCAATGTAGTCACCCTAGAACAGGAAGTCGGAGAATAGCAGAAAAATCTTGCATTTCAGAGATGAGGTAAAAGGTACATTCTACTTATATTCAAACATATTGCATTTATTTCATTTCACTTTAACCACTTCAGCGCCAGACCAGGTAATTTTTTGCTATTCGGCACTGCACTACTTTAACTGGCGATTGTGCAGTCATGCAATGCTGTTCCAAAACAATATTTTTAGCATTTCTTTCACACAAGTAGAGCTTTCTTTTGGTGGTACTTGATCACCGCTGAGTTTTTTATTTTTTGCGACATGAACGAAAAAAATTCAACAATTTTGAAAAAAATACTTTCTGGTATGAAACATATCCAGTAATTTTTTCTTAAAAAATCTAATTTCTTCATAAATTTTGTCCAAAATGTTTTCTGCTACATGTTTTTTTTTATCCCAATAAGTGTTTGATTGGTTTGCATGAAAGTTACAGCACTTACATACTATGGTATACAGTATATACTGGAATTTTTTTTATAGTACTAATGGCGGCGATCAGGTTGGCCATACACTATACAATTTTCTGTCCAATTTTCTTTAGATTTACCTTCCACTATGTAGTGCAAGGGCCTGCCTAATTGGATACAATTGAAAGTGTTGTTTAGGCTTGACCTCATATTATAAGGTTTTCTCTAAATCTAAAGCAAATTTCTCAAGAAAATTGTATAATGTATGGCCAGCCTTACTGATGCTGAGGGGATTTGACTGACATCAGCAGTGACATTAATGCAGTTATCAGTGTCACACTACTAATAACACGGGCTGGGAAGGGGTTAACATCTAGGGTGATCAAGGCATTAAATATGTTCCTAACTATGTGTAATGTGTGTACAGTGTGCTACTTTTACTAACTGATCTGACAGATCGCTCCCTTCCTAAAGAGCTCTGTGTTGTTTACCAACACAGAACTCTGGGCTGTGATTGCGCACAGCCAATCAGCAAGTCCTGCCCATGAATCATTGGCCACAACTTGCTGACAGGCACCCGCTGTGTACAAATACTGTGGGAGTCGGGTGGAGGAACGCATGCACGCACCCTAAATCCGAAAGCACAAAATAGTCTAGCACCGGCCCTGAGTATACGGTACATACTAGCACATTATGACATTTATTTGTATATTGTAGGGGGACTGTTTTGGGTGGTTTTTTTTGTTTTTTTTTAGATTGGATTACAATTTACCACCCTCCAGAAGTCTGCAGACACTAATCTGTGTGTCCAGGTTGCATTGTTATAGTAGTGATTTCTAGCATTCGCATGTCACCAGTCTATAACAATTCTTAGAACATGTTCACAGTATCTGACCATCTGTTGTAATGTGCACAATCCCTGACCATATCTTGTATCATGTACAGGGGCGCACTGACAACTCATGGGGCCCCCGGGCAATAAGGGATCATGGGGCCCCTGTGTCCTTGCCCACACTCAAAAAAGCCTATGAAAAAGCCAATGAAAGGTACCGGGCATCTCATGGGGCCCCCTACTGACGCTGGGCCCTCGGGCAGTGCCCGAGTGCTCGAATGGTCAGTCCACCCCTGATCATGTATATAGCCTTTGACTATATCCTGTTGTGCGTCTGTAGTCTCTGACACTGAACAGTCACTGACTTTTATGTAAGGCTCATTGATGATTTCGGAGTCTACACTTGAGGCCCCCCATGTCACGAAATTAGACCACCACTGCTTAGAGAATTGACTATACAGTATACTGTGAAGTATGTCTATGCTGTAGTAAAATACCCATTGAAGCCTGCGGGTGGCACTAGAGACTAAAAGTCCAAAAGACGCTCAACACCAAAAATTGATGGAGGTAATGAGAGATAATGCAGCCGCTTATGAATATACACTCTCCGGCCACTTTATTAAGTACACCTTGCTAGTATCGGGTTGGACCCCCTTTTGCCTTCAGAACTGCCTTCATTCTTGGTGGCATAGATTCAACAAGGTGTTGAGAGATTTGGTCCATATTGATATGAGTTACTGTTACCCTTCTATCATCTCGAACCAGTCTGCCCATTCATATCACGCAGTTGCTGCAGATTTGTCGGCTGCACATCCATTCCACCACATCCTATTGGATTGAGATCTGGTGACTGAGGGGCCATTGGAGTACAGTGATCTCATTGTCATGTTCAAGAAACCAGTTTGAGATGATTTGAGCTTTGTGACATGGTGCATTATCCTGCTGGAAGTAGCCATCAGAAGATGGGGAGACTGGCACCCAGTGTGGTGCTGCTGTAGCCCATCTGCTTCAAGGTTCGGAGTGTTGTGCATTCAGAGACGGTATTCTTCATACCTTGGTTGTAACGAGCGGTTATTTGAGTTACTGTTGCCTTTCTATCATCTAAAACCAGTCTGCCCATTCTCCTCTGACATCAACAAGGCTTTTTCATCCACACAACTGTTGCTCAATGGATATTTTCTCTTTTTCGGACCATTCTCTGTAACCCTAGAGATGGTTGTGCATGAAAATCCCAGTAGATCAGCAGTTTTTGAAATACTTGGACCAGCCCGTCTGGCACCAACAACCATGACACAAGTCTCTTAAATCCCCTTTCTTCCCCATTCGGATGCTCAGTTTGAACTTCAGCAAGTCGTCTTCACCACGTCTAGATGCCTAAATGCATTGAGTTGCTGCCATGTGATTGGCTGATTAGCAATTTGTTTTACTGAGCAATTGAACAGGTGTACCTAATAAAGAGGCAGGTGAGTGTAGGCACTTGATTAGAGCTGCATTCACAGTTGAGTTTCTCTGGACATTTTTTACAGGTTTTTTTGTTCAGCGTTTGCACAGGCATTTGTGAATATTTTTGCTTGGGTTTTTTATAAATTGATTTTAACCAATAGAAATCTAGTTACAAGCTTGTAGCTTAAGCCTGGGTGCGGTATATCGCATGTGATTCTTACAGCAACCGCACCGCATTCCTGTGCAAATCACATGCCAATTCTGTGCGGTGCGATTGGAGCCATACATTTTGCAAATCGCACCACATCCGCACCAAAAAGGTACAGGACCCTTTTTTTGGTCTGCACTAGAATCGGATTGCATGGATATTCTCATCTTTGTGATCTGATTCTGCACATTGCACCACATTTTGCAGACCAATTTTGGGGTGTTGTTAACATACACACCCGCAGCGGTTCGCATGACCTGGGTGCGATTGTGATACGGTGTGGAATTCACACAGAAAACGCTGCAAATTCTACACTGCATCAGCGTGAACCCGGGCTAAAGGAAGGGTGTGTATTCTTTCACATTACACTCTTCAACTGATACTATACTCAGCTGTGAACAGGCACAAATGGAAACCATGGGATTTTGGGCTACAAAACGCTCAGGTATGCGGTCTTTGTCGATGTTTCCATGACAAACCTTGGTCTTCTTTTAATTTGGGAGTTCATATTTTATTCTTTTTAATCCTTTTAATAATTCTCTATATTTAAATGGAGGCGCCCATTTGTGTTTGTTCATTTGGCTCATCGGTACCCCTGGAGTGTCATTTTTTTCCTTGCTCTGGTATTTGAGTTGCTGAGAGTTTTCCTCCTGATTGCCATAGGTATGACAATACACCATGCCAGGGGCGGACTGACCATTTGGAAACTCGGGCACTGCCCGGGGGCCCGGGGTCAGTAGGGGGCCCCATGAGATGCCCCTGGTACCTTTTTCATAGGCTTTTTTGAGTGTGGGCAAGGACACAGGGGCCCCATGATCCCCTATTGCCCGGGGGCACCATGAGTTGTCAGTCCGCCCCTGCACCATGCACAGCATTTTACTGTGCTACGTTCTACAAAGGGATTGCCAAGCATTGGTTTTCTTTTAATTTGTGAGTGCATGTTTTATTCCTTCCACTCCTTTTATTATATCTCTACACTTAGGCTCCATGTACACTGCAGCTGATAAACTCACATTTAGGAGCTGTTCAGCGTTTTTTTCAGCAGCCCCTGAACTCTCCCTAATGTTCTCCTATGTGTCCATGTACACATCGTCGTTTACAGTCATTTACAGGCAATTGAGGTTACAGTCGTTTTTTTTAAACGCACCAAACGTACATTCAGGAGTAGATTTTATCAGCGTTTCAAACGCCAAATGCTTGTAAATGTGGTTAACCGCGTTTAGAAGTGTTTGCGGTTGGAAATTTTTTTTAACTCTTCCATTTCCAGATGCTGTCCAGAGCCTTTTTTCACCATGAAAAATGCATGCAAAGCGTTTTCCAGGTACTCAAATGGACCTGGTACACCATACTTTGAGGTTTTGCATGAAAGAAAATATGTTAGACACGGCTGCAATAATTTCTGCACAGAAATGAGCTGGAACACATCCAAACACCACAAAAAAAACAGGTAATCGCAACAAATACTGCTCTCTCTGCTTCTGCTCTCTCAAAATGTCTGAAATAATTAATTTTTACTGTTTATCAGTGCATTCTGGGCATTTTGGAAGGTCTCCTGAGGTTATCTTTAAAAAATGCTTCTAAACACAAACGCCCATAAACGCGGCTAAACAGACGTTTTTTTTAACCTACATTTTCCAGCAGTCAGTTTCCATCTTTCAGAAGTGTCCTGTGTCCATGGAGCCTTAGTTGAAGCTGCCCTCTTGTGTTTGTTCTGTATATGTACATTAGGTTCTGAAGAACTAATTTTTCAGGAGCTGCATTCATCCTCTACCCATTGTCCTTCCACCTTTCTCCTGGTCCCTTCATATGCAATTGGCGGTCCGGGTCAAGTCAGCACAATAGCTCATTTAGTTGATGAGCCAAGTGATCTCGGGTTTGGTTTGTGGGACATTCACCGAGCTGCTGCTAAATTTGAATTTTAATCTGAACCCTTCTGAAGTAAAGGGGAACTGAATCTTGAAAATCAATTCTGGCCAATTTCAAGGCTATTAGGTAAGGGATTGACAATCAAAGGGCATAGGGTCTGGGCACTGTCCTGAGGGTTATGTAACAATGTAAATAAAATGTTTTAAAACAAGCCAGCTTTTTTAAAAGTGATAGATCAAAAATACACAATTCCTGTGAATAACATGCTTGGGGATGCCCCTGCCTGGGGAGTGGTGCATCTGTAAGTTTGTATACAGCAAAAGAATGAGTTACAAAATAAAATGTCATTTGCAGCTAGATTGCAGTTCCCTATTGGAATGTTTTCTGTAGTAAAAGATGGAATGGGACCCCCCCCCCTATCAAATAAAGGGCATGGGGAGCTAACCATTGCTTTGGGGGACATGCACCAATGCATTAATATGTGTTTGGAGGGGCAGTTCTTTTAACCACTTCAATACTTATACCCCCTTCCTGCCCAGGCCAGTTTTCAGCTTTCAGCGCTGTCGCACTGTGAATGAAAATTGTGCAGTCATGCAACACTGTAGTCATATGAAATTTTTATAATTTTTTTTCACACAACTTTTGCTAAATAAAACAAAAAAAACCTGAAACTTTTGAAAAAAACAAACAAACGCACTTTTCTTCGTTTCTGTTATAAAATTTTGCAAATAAATAATATTTCTTCATACATTTAGGTCAAAATATATTCTGCTACATTTCTTTGGTGAAAATAATAATAATAATTGAAATTGAATTTGTATTTTTTTTTTTCAAATGTTTCTGTTATTTATTTTATTTTTTATTTTATTTTTTATTTTTTATTTTATTTTTCAGCACACTGTGATCAAAGCAATACAATGTTACCATAGTAACATGGAACTACTCTGAGCAAGTGATCAGGATTTTATTTATTTTTTAACACCTTATGATTGCTAATACCAATGTATGTCATTGATATTTGCAATCATTGTTACTGAATGAAACTGATTCATTCAGTCTTTAGTTGTTTTTAGCTGTGATTGGGCAAAGCTGATCACACGATACAGATGGGCAGTGATTGGCTCTGTCTGTATCATGTGACTGCCTTGACCAGTCACAGCTAACAACAGATCTCTCCTCTGCGTGGCCCCGCGGGCACATGAGCGACTAGTTTTGACAGGACGTCATCAGGGGCGGACTGACAATTCATGGGGCCCCGAGCAATAGGGGATCACGGGGCCCTCATGTTCTCGCCCACACCCAAAAAAAGCCTATAAAAAGGTATCAGGGGCATCTCATGGGGCCTCCTACTGACCCCGGGCCCTTGGGCAGTGCCCGAGTGCTCAAATGGTCAGTCTGCCCCTGGATGTCATATGATGCCCAGTCACAAAGGCTAGTGTCCCGCCCGGCTGTCAATCTGCTATAAGCCGTGCAGGAAGGTGTTAATAATGAAACAGTGAAACGTTAAAATGCTAAATTCCTTTAAATAACAAGCTTGGGTGATGTCCAAAAAAATCTGCCTGTAGTGTTGCAATGAATACAATGTACTACAGAAAAATGCCATTTAACACAAAAACAAAATTCCATTTAACCCTACCGGCCTCACTCATATATGTGGCGTCACGGAGGCACTGCCTTCTTCCATGGCACTGCATATACAGTATGTGCTTCTGTGTTTGTGCCAAAAGCTCGGTCCCAGCATGGGGACAGAGTTCCAGGTCTTGTACTGATGATCAGGAGCCAAGAGGACCAGCTCCAGATCACATGGTCACTTTGATCGCCTGCAATTGTTAAAATGCGCACTATTGTTTCTCTACTACGAATAGAAACAACAAATAATGTTCACATGTGGTACCACCATAAATGCACAAATGTCAGGAGTATGAGAACTTATTTTGTGTGTGGATTTTTTTTTTGTGGAAGGTCGTGGTAATGATAAAGGCCAGAAATAGCCAGTACATTTTGTTTTGTTTTTTTTACTATTTTGGGCACGTTTTGATAATAACAGTTTTAATTCTGACGTCAAATTTAGATTTAGTTTTAGTCATAGTCTTTTGACTAAAATGCCATTTTAGTTTTAGTCGTATTTTAGTCGACTAAAATCTCCAGTATCATAAACAAACAAAAATATTACTTTTTTTTTTTTTTTTTTTTTTTTTAGAAAAATTTTTATTGGGTTTTTGTGGAGTCATACACGGTAATTGACCAAAGCAATAAGCAATAAGAAAAAAAAAAAACACATAGAGAAAACACATGTTACAGTACAGAACCATAGGATGAATCATTATGCTGACAGTATGTAAAAATGGAATGAGTAGCAGTCAAATTAGTTTCAACTGTGCTGTGGAAGGGGGGAGGGGTGAATTGTCTCTATATACTGGAGAGTTTTGGATATTTGTTAGAACGATGTATAGGTGCAAGAGTTAGCAGTGTGATAAAGTGTGATTCTTTGGTTCTGGACATGAATGATGGTTTAGGTGTATTGGCAGAGGTCTAACGCCAGTCTATGACTTCAGTGAGAAGAGTAGAAAGGAAAGTTAAAAGAAGCTGGATGTGTATGTGCAATGGTTATCAGAGAAGGGAGAGAGTATGAAGTGGAAAAAAAGGAATTAGAGAAGAGAGAAAGAAAGTAAGATAGAGGGTGGAAGCAACTGTGATGCTGCTAACAAAATAACTTACCCAAAAGAATAAGGAGAGAAGGAAAAAAAAAGGAGGGGGGGAAAGAAGAAAGGACCAGTGGAACCCTGAGACCTCTATGTTTGCAGAGAGATGCGATAGGGGAAGAAGATGAGCTTAGGTAGAGCAGTGTGATCTAGATCTGGTTTGTGACATGAGGAATGACATTAGTGATTAGGTAGATTACAGATTAAAGATGTAACCTTAGTTCTCACTTTGTCCTAGGGGGAGAAAGGTGAGAGAGAAATGAGGGGAGATCCTCTTTTCCCATTTAATAAATAGAGTATAAAGGGTGATTCGAATGTAGATGTCTATGTTATGATTAGTAGCAGGACGAGTCATGTGGGCTAGCTTTTGCTGTAGCCCAGATCACTGACAATCCCAAACGGCAGCCATAGAAGCAGAAAGCAGATACAGCAGGCATACATGCACAGATCCACATAACCAATGTTATACAAACAGATAATAAAGATGGGGAGATTGTGAGTAGGCAAGGTTACATGTCAAGGCACCGATAATTTGTCATCCTGAAGGAAAAACCTTTGCTCTTTCAAAGGGAGTGTAGCAGTCACGTAAGAGCTCCATTTTCGGAGATATAGGTCCTCTCCATGTTTTGGAC
Source organism: Staurois parvus (assembly GCF_062004578.1). Classification (NCBI taxonomy): domain Eukaryota; kingdom Metazoa; phylum Chordata; class Amphibia; order Anura; family Ranidae; genus Staurois; species Staurois parvus. Next base: position 1,588,952 of record NW_028318360.1, on the reverse strand, counting down.
GTGAGGAGATTAAATGAAGTTTGTCCATACGTAAGAGAAAGTTGAGGTCTTGTTTTAGGTCCGATAACGTTGGAGGGATGTTGGAGACCCATTTTTTTAAGATGGCCCTTCTTGCTGTCAAGAGACAGCTTGATATCCATGGTTTGTATCCTTTCAGCTCCTGTAGTTGAGAGGGTCGAGGACCTGTAATTAGATTGTCCATGTTACCGAAGAGAAGGATTAAGGGATCCCTTAACAATTGGATGGTGGTGACAAACGATATGAAAGTGATTACTTGTGTCCAAAAGACGGATATGGAGGGACAGAGCCAGAATCTGTGTTGTAAGGAGGGTTTAGGACTGTTGCAGAGCGGGCATTTAGACACTTCAGGATTGTCTTTCAGGTAGAGACAGGGCATGTGGGCTCGGTGCATGATCTTGAACTGTTGTTTGCGCCAAAATTCATTAATATTGAAGGCACAGGTGGTGTTATAGCCGGAGAGTATTTGATCTGCTGTAAATGCCTTGTCAAAGTCTCTAGTCCAGGAGTGGATTGCGTTTGAGGTTTCCAGTGGTTTCGTGTACAGACGATTAAGTGGTTTATAGATGTTGGATATTTTATATTTTCGGTGTTGAGCCAGGTCGTCTAATATGGTAACAGAGAATCTGGTGGACTTAACCGGCGCTACAGAGTTCACGTAGTTCCTTACTTGTAATACATAGAAGAAATGATGAGAGGGTAATTGGTATCTTTGTTGAATGTGATCCAAAGGTTGCGGTGAGCCGTTTGAAGTATCAAATAATTGCTGTACCAGAGAAAGGTCATGAGCTACCCAGGTGCCATAAGCTGCATATTGGTGGGAAAGGGGAAAAGAGGGGTTGTTATGAATAGATAGGAAGCGTGAGATCCACGGAGATACTCCCATTTTGCGTCTAACTTCCCTCCATGTAATTAGAGTGTCACGGACCAGAGGATTGTGTTTTAGATGGGGCGGGAGAGTATTTACATTGGAGTGCAAGAGGGCCGTGAGACTAAATGGGTGAACCATCTCGGATTCGAGTTGGAAATTGGAGTATTTAGATGTTTGAGTAAGCCAGTCTAGACATACACGTAATAGGCAAGATAGATTGTATACGCGTATATTGGGGAGTCCGGACCCGCCCTCACCCCTTGGAAGGTACAGTTTATGTAATGCAATACGAGGGCGTTTGCCTCTCCAAAGAAATTTGGAAATTGCCTGGTTTAGTTGCATACAATCACTATGTCTGAGGAGAAGGGGAATAGTCTGCATGGGGTATAGGATTTTTGGGAAACTCGCCATCTTGAAAAGGTGTGACCGTCCCAGAAGAGATAGAGGTAGCTGTCTCCACATCTCTAATTCCCTTGTAATTTTGTTGATCATTGGCGTGAGGTTAAGCGTGTAAAGCGAAGAGGCTAGCTTTCCTATTTTTATGCCTAGGTATGTGATGTAGCTGTGAGCCAAGGTGAACTGTGCGTTCAGGGTCCACTGCGGGGGGCGGGCATGGAACAGCGGCAGGGCTTCACTTTTGGAAAAATGTATGCGTAATCCTGAATAATGTCGGAATTCGGTAAAGGTATCTCGGATATATGGCAAATCAGCAGAAGGATTGGAGGTAAAAATTAATATGTCGTCTGCAAATAACGAGAGTCGTAATTCTTGTTGGCCTATCGGGATCCCATGGAGATCTGAGTGGAATAGTAAATATCGGGCTAGTGGTTCCAGGGCGAGATTAAAGAGAAGCGGGGAAAGAGGGCATCCCTGTCGAGTTCCCTTATGGAGTTTTATGGGATTAGAAATGTGGCCTGCTGCAAATATCTGGGCTGTCGGCGCTGAGTACATCACCTGAATCACATGGAAGAAAGGGCCTGTAAAACCAAATCTCTGTAGCGTAAGAAACAGCCAAGTAAAATTAACGTTGTCAAACGCCTTTTCGGCGTCTAAGGATATAATCGCTGTGTCCTGTAGAGGATTATGTTTGGCATGATTGAGGACTGCTAAAACCTTGCGTATATTTGAAGCGGCTGAACGACCCTGGACGAAACCTGCTTGGGCGGGGTGAATTAATGAAGGTAGGATTAAAGCCAGTCTGTTTGCGATAATTTTAGAGAGCAATTTGGCATCGAGGTTCAAAAGAGAAATTGGGCGGTAAGAGCCTGGATTAGTAGGGTCTTTGTCTTTTTTAGCTATAAGCTTAATATATGCCTGAAAACCAGATGGCAGGTATTCGCCTCCCTCTTGGATCGATTGGAACACCGTCTGCAGAGTAGGTGAGAAAGTGTCGGTCATAAGTTTATAGAACTCTGCGGTATAACCGTCAGGTCCGGGGGCTTTTCCATTTGCTAGAGATTGGATAGTGCGACTGATATCTAATTGAGTTATAGGAGCATTCAGGGAGTGTAGTGAGGAGGGGTCAATTTGTGGGAGATTAAGTTTCTCTAAAAAGGCGGTGGCTCGTTCGGCGTCGATGGGATCTGTATCATAGAGATTTGCAAAAAACTTCTCTAATATGGAAATTATTTCCTCTGAGGAAGTCTTTTGAGTGCCCTGGGGGTCTTTTAAAGCGGTAAAATGGGTGGGAACAAAAGGTTTCCTACATAGACGTGCTAGAAGTTTGCCTGATTTGTTTCCGAATTTGTGATATTGAAGATCTAGATAGGATTTGTGTATAGATTCCTGGGCCTCTGCCCAGGTGTCAAATTGGTGTTTGGCCGCGGTCCAATCCTGTCTGTTTTGGCGCGAGTTAAGATCCGCCAGATTCCTTTGAGCCTGACGTAAACGTTGGCTAGCTGTGGTGTATTTATGGATGAGATTTTTCTTATATGTCGAGGCGAATGCAATGATTCTACCACGTAGCACTGCCTTGCCCGTATCCCAGAACAGATTTGGATTAGACATGTGGGCCGCATTTGTGTCACAGAACTCTTTCCAGGTGGCACGCAACACCCGAAGCAGATCTTGATTATCAGCAAGGTATGCGGGAAATCGCCATGATCGGGCCTGAGAACTAGGTGTTTGATGTTGAATAGTTAAAGAGATGGGAGCATGATCAGAGACAGCTATGTCATGAATAGTTGTGTCAGAAATATGACGTAACATGTTGGGATTAGTGAAAAAGTAATCGATCCTGGATAAAGATTTATGGACCGGGGAGAAGAAGGTGAAGTCTCTACCGTCAGGATGTGCCAAGCGCCAGACGTCAATAAGTTGGAGAGCTTCAGCAAAGTTGCTAAGCACTGTGTGCGCTTGAGTAGGGGTGGGGGAGAATTGTCTGGTGTGGTCTGTCGGTCTTCATTTATCTTCTTGTAGGTCCATGCAAGAGTTGAAATCACCCCCTATTATTAGTGGAAGATGCATATACTTCGATAATTTGTGTGCAATGTCTTGGAAGAATAATTTGGAGGGAGAGTTTGGAGCATAAATATTGGTAAGAGTCAGAGAGGAATCGCCCAACTGGATATGAGCTGAAACAAAGCGCCCGACCGCATCTGCTTCCATAGAGAGGATGTCAGGGGAGAGTCGTTTGTGAATGAGTATTAGCACTCCTGCTTTGTGGTGGGGTGAGGGGGAGCCCAATACCTGGCCTACCCATAGCTTTTTCATACTGTAACAAGGTTAGCTCGGCAGCGGGTGTGTGTGACCCCCTGGATGGGTGCACAACACAAAAAGATAGGCACAGCACAACAATAGTGGAGGTGAAAACAAACAGGTGCAATTTATTTACAATATTTACAGAAAAAAGGATAAACAAAAAGAGACATCAAAATAAATCCTGGCCAACTTGGCTACTTACTGCAACAACAGCTTTTCCCTAGCTACCCACTAGGTACAGCCTGCTGCTATACCTAGTTGCTAGTACTGGGAGGTTAGCCACACAGGCTTTGGTCTCTCTGCACACAGATAACAGGTCAGCTCCCCAGACAGTTCAGGCACAGATCTGGTTCCAGGGTGGAGCAACTCCCTAAGCACTCTGGGAAGCTTTATACAAGTGTTAATGAGCCCACTACCTTCAGCTGGGCTCATTATCTCAGTGCTGAAGGACTCAGCACTTCCCTCTAGTGGTACAAATCCCCATAAACCCTGAATCTCGGACAAATATATCGTCCATCCAGGACGCAACCAGGTGATTTCACCTGCCTACTGTCACAATACGTATAAAATCCTTTTGGGACAGATGTGTTTCTTGGAGTAGCGCTATGTCTGTTTTCAGCCGCTGTAGATGGCGTAAAACAGCCATGCGTTTGTGGGGTGATCTCAGGCCTTTGACATTCCAGGAGATTAAGCGAATCATAGTGTTGGGGGTAATTGGATGATGCACGCAGGGGTTACATCTGCTGAGAGTGTTGAACGTTTAGTATGATCGAAACTCTCTTCCTTAGTGGGCTGTGGGAGTGAATGGGTCATGTGATATAAGGGTTCTCCGGGAAGAAAGGGAGAAAAAAAAGAAAGAAATAAGAAAGAGATAGATTGGAGAATGAACCAAGGCAAAGCCCAACATGGGCCATTTGAACAAACATAAAATTCTGAAAACCTTAGTAGCAAACTGAACTTCACTTTTTTCCGCATGTTGCCACTAATTTTTGACCAGCGTAACCGGAGCTGAGCTGAGGAGAACCTGCAGTCGGGGAGCTAGCCTCTTAAAGCATATAGTAATCAAGAAAGAGTCCCCTAACGGGAAGTTAATTTTTTGGCATGGAGGGGAACATGTCAATTCCCCGAGATCGGCAATGTTGCGGTGGTCAAAGCTTGTTTGAAGGGAGGCCAAGACAGAGACACGTACCTGGGGCACATGGTCATTGATCCCGGCGACCCCCCAGGTAATCAAGGTCATAGCCATAACAGTAAAAATTAAGGAATACAATAACAATAACAGGTACCCCACTTCAGCGTAAAAAATACTCAAAAGAAGACAGATAGTACCCCAACTAGAGGTGTAACTAGACATGTGGAATAAAATTCACAGGTTAGTAAGTGTGTCTTAGAATTTGAAATTGGAGCCCAGACGGGCATCATCGTAGCCCTAGGGAGGACCAGACTTGTCAGGGTAGTTTTGTTTTGGCCGAAGAAGTGTTAATTCGCTGCCGTTTTGGTGGATCTTTGCGTGGGCTGCGCTGATCTCTTGGGCCTGGGTCTCGGATTGAAGATTGTGGAGATGAAGGGTCTCGGATGTTCGTCATGTTGGTCTGGATATATTGTATGGCCTCTTCTGGGTGGGTGAAGGATTTAGATTCTCCCGTGGGCGAAGTGAAACGTAAAATGGCTGGGTACGCTAGAGTGAACTTAATCCCTTTTTGATGTAGGTTTGCGCAGATCTGCTGAAAGGACTTGCGCTTTCGAGAGACTTCCTGTGAATAGTCCGCAAATAGAAGTAGTTTGTGACCTTCCAGCTGAAGTGAGCGGGAGTTGCGGAACGAGTTGAGGATAGCCACGCGGTCTGCATAGTTAAGATATTTAACTATTATGGAGCGTGGAGTGCGTCGGTCATTTGAGGGAGCCCCTAGGCGATGTGCCCTTTCGACTTGGCATGGCGTGGGTATGCCCAATGCAGCGGGAATATGCGTGGAACATATATCCGTTAGGGTGCCTAGATTAAATGATTCTGGAAGGCCTATGACACGTAAATTGTTCCTACGTGACCAGTTTTCCAGGTCATCAATTTTTTCCAAGATAGATATCTGGGTACGTGAGGAGTGTGTGTTTTTCGCCTGAATGGCTTGAAGGTCATCCTCTAGGTCTGATAGGCGCTGTTCCACCTCAGTTATGCGTTTAGCGCTTTCGCCCATGTCACGCCTAAGCTGTTCTATGCCCTGTGCCACTGCTCTGTCCACTGCATTAGTAATAGTGGGTAACAGTAGTGAAGCAACAGCTTGTGCTATTTTGTCATATTGGTCCGTGGGACTACAGGTGTCAGCTTGCCTCTGTGTGGTAATGGCTTGTGTGTGTGATTCAGCCATACCTTGTCCTGTGTCCATGCTGCTGCTGCTGCTGCTGTGATCGGCAGCCATGCTGGCTGCAGAAGGGGGAGAGCTTCATCTCTCTGTCTCCCCTGCCGATCCAGGGCCGTTTGGGACCGGGAGCAGGAAGCGATCCATGCCTGGTAAGTGAGGGGGGGATCGGGGGGCACTTTTGTGCCGCTTTAAAGTGTCCCCTGCTGTGGTATGCCGGCTTTATATAATAGAAGAGCCGGAGCCGCGGGTCTCGCCGTCCTCACATGCAGCGCCGGATCCGGAAGTAAAATATTACTTTTTGACAAACAGAAGTTCAACTTTACAATATAAAAAAAAAACAAAAAACTGTAAGTTCTATAAAAACTTTAACAGTTCGCTGCTAATAATGAAAGCAAGTATCAAGCAGCATCTTTATAAATAAAACCAAGTTTTGTAAACAAACAAGAATATTGCTTTTTGACCACTGTTAATTTTGATGTCAAATTTCAATTTAGTTTCAGTCATAGGTATTCAACTAAAAATGACATTTTAGTTTTAGTTGTATTTTAGTCATCCGAATTGAAAATGAATTTTATTTACGGTTTAATTTTTATCACTGAAAACATACAGCTGACTAAAACTATGATGAAAATATTTTCGTCAACAAAATGAACACTGCATAATAAAAGAAAATCAGGAGATATCCATTAATATTTTCATGAAATGGTGGCCCAATTTGTCCTGAATAAAACAAGGTATAATTCACATGGATATACTAAGGGGTTGCAATGATAGGTACAGTTTTTCTAACAAGTGCCAAAGTTACAAAACTGCAAGTGTTGAGGTTTGTTTTACCTTCTACCATAAAGGGGTTAATTTGATGTTAACCACTTGCCCTCCTGAGGATTTACCCCAACCCCCCCCCCCCCCCCCCCCCCTCCTGACCAGGCCATTTTTTGTGTTACGGCGCTGCATTACTTTAACTGACAATTGCGCGGTCATGCAAAGCTGCACCCAAATGAAAATTACGTTCCTTTTTTCCCACGGATTGAGCTTTCTTTTGGTGGTATTTGATCACCTGTGCATTTTTTATTTTTTGCGCTATAAACAAAAAAGTCTGACAATTTTGAAAAAAAAACAATATTTTTGACTTTTTGCTATAAAGCATGTCCAGTAAAAAAAATTTAAAAAACCTAAGTTCATCATAAATGTAGGCCAAAATGTATTCTGCGACATGTCTTTGCTAAAAAAAATCCCAATACGTGTAAATTAATTGGTTTACGTGAAAGTTATAGCGTTTACAAATGGCGGTATATATATATATACTGGGATTTTCTTTTTCATATTTTAATTTTACTAGTAATGGCGGTGATCAGCAACTTTTAGCGGAACTGCGGCGGGCATTCTGACACGGGGTGGAACTGACTTGGTGTCACTGACATCCCCAGTGACACCAATACAGTGATTAGTGCTAAAAAAACAGTACTAATGGCACTGGGCAGGAAGAGGTGTACATGAGGAGCGATCAAAGGGTTAACTGTGTGTTGGGAGTGTTTTACTGGGGGCAGTGTCTGTGTGCTTCACTGTAAGCACACTTCTCTGGATGGCTGTGCACAGCCATCCAGAGCAGTGTACCCGAGCCGACAGGGAGGAGGACTGTTAGTAAACAAAGCAGCCCTCCTCCCCATTGGAGATCTTCGGTAGTCACTGGGCGCCAGCGGGTAATCACCGTCTGGGACTCAGTGACTGACAGCCCCGACACCCCTGCCGCCCTGTAGCAGTATATTTTAAATGAAAGCTTCATTCTGTTTGTAAACAAAGCAGCTGGAGACTCCATTCATATACAGTGGGGATCGAAAGTTTGGGCACCCCAGCTAAAAATTTGTATTAATGTGCATAAAGAAGCCAAGGAAAGATGGAAAAATCTCCAAAAGGCATCAAATTACAGATTAGACATTCTTATAATATGTCAACAAAAGTTAGATTTTATTTCCATCATTTACACTTTCAAAATAACAGAAAACAAAAAAATGGTGTCTGCAAAAGTTTGGGCACCCTGCAGAATTTATAGCATGCACTGCCCCTTGGCAAAGCTGAGACCTGCCAGTGTCATGGATTGTTCTCAATCATCGTCTGGGAAGACCAGGTGATGTCAAGCTCAAAGGTTTTAAATGCCCAGACTCATCTGACCTTGCCCCAACAATCAGCACCATGGGTTCTTCTAAGCAGTTGTCTAGAAAACTGAAACTGAAAATAGTTGACGCTCACAAAGCTGGAGAAGGCTATAAGAAGATAGCAAAGCATTTTCAGATGTCAATATCCTCTGTTCGGAATGTAATTAAGAAATGGCAGTCATTAGGAACAGTGGAAGTTAAAGCAAGATCTGGAAGACCAAGAAAATATCAGACAGAACAGCTCGCAGGATTGTGAGAAAAACAATTCAAAACCCACATTTGACTGCACGATCCCTCCAGAAAGATCTGGCAGACACTGGAGTTGTGGTACACTATTCCACTATAAAGAGATACTTGTACAAATATGGTCTTCATGGAAGAGTCATGAGAAGAAAACCTCTTCTACGTCCTCACCACAAAAATCATCGTTTGAACTTTGCAAATGAACATATAGACAAGCCTGATGCATTTTGGAAACAAGTTCTGTGGACGGATGAGGTTAAAATTGAACTTTTTGGCCGGAATGAGCAAAGGTACGTTTGGAGAAGAAGGGGCACAGAATTTAATGAAAAGAACCTCTGTCCAACTGTTAAGCATGGGGTTGGATCAATCATGCTTTGGGGTTGTGTTGCAGCCAGTGGCACAGGGAACATCTCACAAGTAGAAGGAAAAATGGAGTCAATAAAATTTCAGCAAATTTTGGATGGTAACTTGATGCCATCTGTGAAAAAGCTGAAGTTAAAGAGAGGATGGCTAATACAAATGGATAATGATCCTAAACACACCTCGAAATCCACGGGGGATTACATCAAAAGGCGTAAACTGAAGGTTTTGCCATGGCCTTCACAATCTCCTGACCTCAACATAATTGAAAATCTATGGATAGACCTTAAAAGAGCAGTGCGTGACAGACAACCCAGAAATCTCAAAGAACTGGAAGACTTTTGTAAGGAAGAATGGGCAAAGATACCTCAAACAAGAATTGAAAGACTCTTGGCTGGCTACAAAAAGCATTTATAAGCTGTGATACTTGCCAAAGGGGGCAGTACAAGATATTAACTCTGCAGGGTGCCCAAACTTTTGCAGACGCCATTTTTTTGTTTTCTGTTATTTTGAAAGTGTAAATGATGGAAATAAAATCTAACTTTTGTTGACATATTATAAGAATGTCTAATCTGTAATTTGATGCCTTTTGGAGATTTTTCCATCTTTCCTTGGCTTCTTTATGCACATTAATACAAATTTTTAGCTGGGGTGCCCAAACTTTCGATCCCCACTGTATATTAGACCCTTATCATTGGTGAGGGTCTGCTATAGATGTTATTATTATTATTATTTTTATTATTATACAGTATTTATAAAGCGCCGATAGTTCACTCAGCGCTGTATATTACAAAGGGGGACAGAACATGTGACAGAACAATACCAATACAATGCAAAACATGAGGGGATTGAGGGCCCTGCTCTTTCGAGCTTACAATCTAGAAGGGACGGGATAGTGGTACAGGAGGAGATAGCTGTGGGGGATGGAGTGGTAGGAAGAGTGGAGGAGGTCGGTCAAGCTAGCAGGGGGTAGGCTTCCCTGAAGAGATGGGTTTTCAGGGTGTGCCTAAAGGAGAGGAGAGTAGGTGATAATCTGATGGGTTGGGGAAGGGAGTTCCAGAGGATGGGTGACACCCTGGAGAAGTCCTGGAGGCGGGCATGGGAGGAGGAGACCAGGGAACTAGAGAGAAGGAGGTCTTGTGAGGAGCGGAGTGTGCGTGCTGGGCGGTACTTGGATATTAGGTCGGTGATGTAGTTCGGGGCAGTATGGTGGATGGCTTTGTACGTCAGTTTTAGGATTTTAAATTTGATCCGTTGCGCAATCGGAAGCCAGTGGAGGGATTGGCAGAGGGGGTTGGAAAGGTGAATGAGTCTGGCAGCCGTATTCAGGATCGACTGAAGCGGGGATAGCCAGCGGCGAGGCAGGCCAGTGAGGAGGGAGTTGCAGTAGTCGAGTCGTGATATGATGAGGGAGTGGATGAGCTGTTTAGTGGTATCTGGGGTTAGGAACGTGCGGATTTTGGCGATGTTGCGGAGGTGGAGTCTGCACGAGTTTGTTAGAGATTGGACTTGGGTCTGGAAGGATAGGTTGGAGTCCAGAATGACACCCAGTACTCTGGCCTGCAGGGCGGGTTTGATATTGGCGTTGTTGGATGTGATGGAGAAGTCAATGGGGGGTGGGGTTCGGGCTGGGGGGAAGACAAGAAACTCGGTTTTGGAGAAATTCAGTTTAAGGAAGTGGAGCGACATCCAATCTGATATGTCGCTCAGTAGGTGTGTGATTTGGGCAGAGACCGAGGGGGTGAGGTGGGGGGTTGAGAGATAGATTTGTGTGTCGTCGGCATAGAGGTGGTAGTTGAAGCCGTGAGAGTGTATGAGTTGGCCAACGGAGGAGGTGTAGATGGAGAAGAGAAGGGGCCCGATGATGGAGCCTTGAGGGACCCCAACAGAGAGGGGGAGTGAGGGGGAGGTGGTAGCATTATAGGTAACGCTGAAAGAGCATTGTGACAGGTAGGATGAGAGCCAGGAGAGAGCAGAATCTCTGAGGCCGAGGCAGTGTAGTATTTTGAGGAGGAGGGTTTACCCTAAAATACTTACAAGACCCTTAACCTTGATGATGGTCTGATATGGATTTAAAGGGGACCCCATGCAAAGAAAAAAACAGCACAGAGCCCCATATTCTATATCAGACCCTGCAGGATTTTAGGGGGGAACCCCATGCAAAAAATAGGAAGAAATTGCCCCCCTAAGTCCAAACTAGGCCCCTATCCAAGCCTGCATTAAGTAGGGGGACAGCAAATGTGCGCCCCTTTTTTTCTGATCCACACCAGGCCACATGTCCCCAACATGGGGAGTGTTCCTTGGCAGGGAAGACCCAGCTGGCAAAGCACCTCATCCTCATATTGATGAGGGCAAGGGCATCTTCCCCACAAACCTGGCTAATGGTTGTTGGGGTCGGTACTAGAATGAGGAAGCCTCCTTTTAAAATAGGAGAACCCACAGATACCAGCCCCCCAGTGTGAATAAACACACACCTTTGACAAAGTCTTTTATTAACTATTTCAGACCCTCACTATAGACAGCAACAGCGTGGCTCTCCCATTCTGGAAGGGTGTCCGTTGACATCCTATCAGAACCACATCCCCGAACGCCCCTTGGAGCGCTCATCTGGTGCGCTCTGTGATCACTGTGTGCTTCGCATTATGCTAAAGGGCCAATAACAGCGGCCCTTTACCATTGGACTTGGATTGGACACAGCTGATCACATTGTAAACAGGCTTGCCAATTATTAGTAGTCCTTTCCTCATTTGCTGTCACAACGTGAAGAGAGGAAAGTCGGTAACCGGCAAGTGTGATGGGGGAAATTTAAAAAGATTATCAGGGCACTGATTATCAGTGCCGCTGATCAGTGCCTGATGGTTCCACCTATCAGTGCCGTCTTGTCAGTGCCCACCAGTGCACCTCAGTGAAGGAGAAAAATTATTTATTTGCAAAAGTTTATAACAAAAACTAATAAAAATGTTTTGTTTTTTTAATTTCTGTATTTTTTCGTTTGTCTAGCAAAAAATTAAAAACCTAGTGGTAATCAAATACCACCAAAAGAAAGCTCTATCTGTGTCAATAAAATGGTAAAAATATTATTTTGGTACAGTGTTGCATAACAGCGCAATTGCCTTTCAAAGTGCAACAACGCTGAAAGCTGAAAATTGGCCTGGGCAGGAAGACGGTGAAAGTGGTAAAAAAAAACAGATCCTCATCAATCATACTGAATGAAACCTGCAGTCCTACCAAAACAAAAACGCACTGTCTGCTTCTGACAGAGACTCTCCATGAATGACAGCTCCCCAGCCAACAGCAGCATACAAACCAAGAGGTGATGTATCCCAGATGATGTTGGTTGGCCAGACATGGACATTATTATTATTATTATACAGTGTTTATATATCGCAAAAAAGTTTGCTCAGTGCTGTACAATATAGTGGGGGACAGTACATGAGCTTCGAGCTTACAATCTAGGAGGGAGGGGATAGTGGTATAGGAGGAAGTGGCTGTGGGGGATGGAGTGTTGGGAGGAGTGGAGGAGATCAGCTGTTAGGTGAGGGTGGGGTAGGCTTCCCTGAAGAGATGGGTTTTCAGGGTGTGCCTAAAGGTGAGGAGGGAAGGTGACAGTCTGATGGATCAGGGTAGTCCTGGAGAAGTCCTGCAGTCGGGTGTGGGAGGAGGAGACCAGGGAGCTAGAAAGGTCTTGTGATGAGCGAAGAGTACGGGTTGGGTGGTATTTAGGTATCAGGTCGGTAAGGTAGTTTGGAGCAATGTTATGAATGGCTTTGTACGTCAATGTTAATAGTTTGAATTTAATGCGTTGGGCAATCAGACATGACAAATAAGGTCATGCAGCATGCACGGTGTTCATTTAATAGTCTTAGTAATACCACTAACAAATCTTCCTGCTGTACAATCACAGGATGTTTGGATTGGTGAACTGGCCAGATATGCATGGCTTGGGTCAAATCCTGCACCAAACCAGAACCCCAATTCTCTCCTCACAGTGTAACCCTCAATTCATTGAGAAAAAAAATAGTTACGTAGTTACATTGTTAGTCTGGCTGAAAAAAGACAAAAGTCCAGCCAGTTCAACCATAAAAAAAGTTATAATCCTATACTCACAGTTGATCCAATTTGCTCCTGCTGGGAAAAAAATTCCTTCCTGATCCCCTGAGAGGCAATCAGATTTTCCGTGGATCAACTTTACCTATAAATGTTAGTATCCAGTTATATCCTGTGTATCCAAGAGAGAATCCAGGACTTTTTTAAAGCAATCCACTGAGCTGGCCAGAACCAACTCTTGAGGGAGTCTATTCCACATTTTCACAGCTCTCACTGTGAAGAAACCTTTCTGTGTTTGGAGATTACATTTCTTCTCCTCCACACATAAAGAGTGCCCCCTTGTCCTCTGTGATGTCCTCAGGGTGAATAACTCTACACCGAGTTCACTATATGAACCACTGATGTATTTATACATGTTGATCATATAGCCCTTAATCTCCTCTTCTCAAGAGAGAATAAATTCAGTTCCTCTAATCTTTCCTCATAGCTGATCTCCTCCATGCCTCTTATCAGTTTGGTTGCCCTTCTCTGTACTTTCTCCAGTTCCCCAATGTTCTTTTTGTGAATTGGTGCCCCAAACTGAACTGCATATTCCAGATGAGGTATAACTAATGATTTGTACCGGGGTTATATGATATCTCTCTCTCTGGAGTCTATACCTTCTTTAATACAAGAGAGGATTTTGATCGCTTTAGAAACCGCAGCTTGGCATTGCATGCCATTATTAAGCTTGTGATCTACCAGAATTGTCTGATCTACTGATATCTGGTGCAAAGCTTTCCAGGCTCCTTTGGACAAAATAATACATGCACATTTTTTAATTTTTTTTTTAAATACAAACTTTTATTGTCAAGATAATAAAGAAAATGGAACAGTACTTACAGAATCCACAATGACATTACTGCATCAACAGGATTACACATAAATAGAGCAATGTGGATATGCAGATCCCATAATGGACAGAATAACAGAGATAATAACCAAACAAAACGGAGACCACAAGGATCCAAAGCCTTCTTGACAATATCTTACTTTTTCCTTTTTACCGTTTATTCCTTCCCGTCCAGATGTAAACATAAATGGGGGAAAAGAACAAAGCCCAAAACATGCCTTCAAACAATAAAAATAACAACAACTGGTTCACCCGAGACATCTCATCAGCAAAAAATGGGAGATGCACATGAACTCCCATAAGGGGAGGAGTGGAGCCACACACCTGATATAAAATGTCACACCTGCAAAAGTCGGTCCACTATGAATTGAGGAGGGGCGAGCCCAGGTGTATCCAGCCAACCCTGCCATAGCTGCTGGAACTTACCATAAGCATTGCGATGTTGGTACGTGAGTTTTTCCCGCGGGAGTAATGAATTAACATAAGCTATCCATTGCTTACTAGTCGGCAAATAGTACCTTGCAATCACGCACATTATTTTTACCTGCAAAAAAATGTGTATTTATTACTTTTATATTAATAATAAATCACTCTACCCAAAATAACCCGTGTCAGCACACTTCACCCCTACCCTTAGAGGTGTACACCATATAAATAATATGCTTAGTGATAATAATAAATAATAAATAATATTCTTATACCCCCAAAATTACAACCATAAAGTCCTGTATCCACAAATCCAAAAATTAAAGTCCCCTTCAAACAAAAATTATGTCCAAAAATATTGTCCAAAAATAGTGATAGATTCTTCAAAGTTTTGTGTGAACTTGATTTTACCTCAAAAAAACAGAAATAAAAACCACATAGTGCATTATCCTTAATATATAAATATCATATAACTCATCCAGTGATAATTCACCAAAGTGAAAAACGTGTAAACAGCAAAGATGTGCCAATACACTATTTATAGTGAAAAACTGTGTAGGTGAATCACTCTTTATAGTGCTTATGCCACACACCTAAATCACATCTACTGCAGTAAGGAGTGGATACCCTTACCAATGTGTTTATCATTAAAGGCTTTAGATAAACATCCCCAAGTAGGTTGTATGATGGGACGAGTAAACGAATAATATTCTGCCAGTATCCTCACTTTCACCTCCTCATAATTCAATGTGGATCCATCCACACTATTTCCTCAGACCATTTTCATCACAACCGCCATCCCGATAACGATATATATATACACACATAAAGAAGTATATAGTGTAATACCGCCACACATTCGAATCACAAATTTTATTGGTGCTGCTTACAATATCAAATCTTTCTCATCGCATGTTTAAAAGTATGAAAAACCTGCATGCCGTACGTCCAGGAGAGTCCAAACCGCTATCCACAGTCTTACTTCCACTCTCTGCAATGGCCGCCGCTCCACTTCCGGTTTCTCGTTTGCGTCTGACGTCACCTCCCTTCAATGGAAGCCCTCCTTGCTGCTCCTGATCCTTTTCATATGTGTGGTTTGTCTGTGCTCACCTACGCGTAGGTGAGCACAGACAAACCACACATATGAAAAGGATCAGGAGCAGCAAGGAGGGCTTCCATTGAAGGGAGGTGACGTCAGACGCAAACGAGAAACCGGAAGTGGAGCGGCGGCCATTGCAGAGAGTGGAAGTAAGACTGTGGATAGCGGTTTGGACTCTCCTGGACGTACGGCATGCAGGTTTTTCATACTTTTAAACATGCGATGAGAAAGATTTGATATTGTAAGCAGCACCAATAAAATTTGTGATTCGAATGTGTGGCGGTATTACACTATATACTTCTTTATGTGTGTATATATATATCGTTATCGGGATGGCGGTTGTGATGAAAATGGTCTGAGGAAATAGTGTGGATGGATCCACATTGAATTATGAGGAGGTGAAAGTGAGGATACTGGCAGAATATTATTCGTTTACTCGTCCCATCATACAACCTACTTGGGGATGTTTATCTAAAGCCTTTAATGATAAACACATTGGTAAGGGTATCCACTCCTTACTGCAGTAGATGTGATTTAGGTGTGTGGCATAAGCACTATAAAGAGTGATTCACCTACACAGTTTTTCACTATAAATAGTGTATTGGCACATCTTTGCTGTTTACACGTTTTTCACTTTGGTGAATTATCACTGGATGAGTTATATGATATTTATATATTAAGGATAATGCACTATGTGGTTTTTATTTCTGTTTTTTTGAGGTAAAATCAAGTTCACACAAAACTTTGAAGAATCTATCACTATTTTTGGACAATATTTTTGGACATAATTTTTGTTTGAAGGGGACTTTAATTTTTGGATTTGTGGATACAGGACTTTATGGTTGTAATTTTGGGGGTATAAGAATATTATTTATTATTTATTATTATCACTAAGCATATTATTTATATATTTATTACTTTTGTTCAAAAGGTGAACGTATCCTTTAAGCAGTCCACAAACACTCTTGGACACATCAACCTTTCTGGCAAATGACATATTGATGGTTCAAGCCTGAATGTCAGCCTTACCCATCTACTCATCACACTATGGATGAAGCTGTATTCTCTGATAAGTGTTAGTAATCAGGTGAGATCCTTCCCTTTATCTTTATGTGTCTGGTCTGTTTTTCCTTCAATGTACATGGCATTGTCTATACAAATTGTGGATTCGACTCGATGTGTGCACAATAAAATACAGCCTAAGCCATTGTGGGTGGCCAGCATTTATCAACCTGGAAATTAAGCAATTTAGCCATTACACATTGTTTACAGATTAATGTGCGCCTGCCACCGGCATCAGAATGGGAATCTGCGGCAGAACACCTGTTTCCAGACTGTAACTCACACAAATAATGAGGAATTATCCCTGAGAGCACTTGTGACATCTCCTTAAAGCAGGCTTATTATGGAGCAGCTGGGAAACAGCATCAGGCAAATGTGAGATTTAATAAGTATGTATAATGGCACAAATTTAGCGGGAAGAGCCAATGTCTTATTAAAGCATTTATACTTGTCATCCTGTATTAGGGTTCACGCTTTCTATGTTCTTGGTTTCTATGAACTCATATAGAATTCACAGCTTCAGTGGCCTTTTGCCTCAAAAGTAAACTTGGCCATAAACATCATATGAAGGTTTGATATGTGGGTAGAATTTGTGTGCTGAAAGATCAGACAGAGCAGTCATAAATGTGTAATATTAATAATAATTCATCTTTCAGACAGGTCTTATCTAAAGGAAACCAAAAGCAATTGGCTTTAAGTTGAACTCCAGGCTACACTTTTATTTTATTGTAGATAGAGTAAGGGAGGGTTTAAAACAGGGGTCTCCAAATTTTCTAAGCAAAGGGCCAGGTTGCTCTCCTTCAGGCTTTACGGGGACCAGACTGTGGCCAGTGGGAGTAGAAACTGCCCTGGCAACAGTGCCCCATCATTGGTTTTAATGGGAGCAATCGTGCCCTGTTGTTGATATCAACGAGAAGAACAGTGCCCATTGATGGTGTCAGTAGGGGGAATGGTGCTTCAACATTGTTTTCAGTTGGTGGAATAGTGCCCCAAGGGCCAGATGAAGGCAAACAAAGAGCCACATCCGGCCCTCGGGCCACAGATTGGAGACCACTGGTTTAAAGGATAAGTTCACCTTTTTTTTTTCTAAATTCCAGCTCTTTTTTTTACCTGCAAAAAATGTGCATTTATTATTTTTGTCCAAAAGTTGCACTTATCCTTTACCCTAGGTTCACATCTGTGCGGATCTGCACGAAAATGTGTGCAGCCGCCCCACCCGCACAGAGCAATGCGGACCCGCGGGTAGGTGCCATTAGTTCTAATGGCACGCCGCCCGCACTGGAAAACGCAACCGTACTGGGAACCGAGGTTACAAAGAAGTGCAGGGACTACTTCCCTGCGTGGCACGGGAGTCCATTCAAATGAATGGGCTCTCGTGCCTGTGCAAAACGTGGCCCGCATGGCCACATATATGTGAACCGGGCTGAAGGTAGAAAAAAAAATTGATGTCTGTGTATTTAGTGAGAACAGTGATCACTGATTGATTGTTCCTCATTTAATATTCGTGCACCTGGAAGTGGGTGGGAGGTAGGAGGGTAGATGATACAGGGTGTGTGCTAATGAGGTCAGCTGGTCAACGCCTTCCTGTGTCATAACCTAAAGTCTCTGCTGGAAATAGGTGAGAAGTAATGGAGAACCTTTTTTGTGCAGCCATCTGGACAGACATAAAAGTGGGTAGAAAAAATGGAAAGCTTTTTAGTTTCTGCAAGAGAAGTAGATTATTACTATATTGGGGAGCTGGAATGCGTGCAGTATAGGTATTGTATAGTCTCAGCATAGGTGCAAGGTAGATGTTGTTCAGATGTGGTAAAGGTTCGGTATAATGCAGTATAGGTGCAGTCTAGGTTTGGAAGAAGTGCGGTATAGGTGCAACAGGAATTGGGTAGACTTGGTGCCCTGCTCTCAGTGGCTTCACCCCTGCTATCAGCATCAGCAGTGGGCAAATAGCCCTTTCACCTGTCCCTGGCATGCTACAGATACTTCTCTCTGTAGAACGGGCACCCTCAGTCTCCTTGAAAGCCTCTGGTGATCAATGGTGAGAAGCAGGGAGTGTGTGGGCATTCCAGTCTCCCTGCAGCAGCGGTGCAGGTGCTGGGCAGTGCTGCTCTGCCCCTGGGTATGCCCACTCCCAGTCTCAGGCTTGGATCCCTGCTGATATGGTCTCCAGCTCACAGGTGAATATTCAGACACAGGTGTTCTCTCTTACTCCTTTGGTGCCAAGAGGAAAAACATTCCCAGGTAGTTTTAAAAAAAATCATCTCTCCACTCCTCCAACTGCCCAGTGCCTATTGGGATTGGGATTGTAAAGTGTCCATTCATCCCATTATATGGCTGCTGTCTCAAACTACCAATCCAAGATGTCTCAGCGCTCTGCATAGAAGGCTATAGGCTTGCTTGGCTTTAGCTTTCCCCCTGCTGGCCAGAGGAGAAGGGTGCAGCATAATATCAGTATCTCAGTAGAGGGAGAGAAGACTAAAAGGCAATGTCTCCTTCTCCTATTGCTGTAGCCCTGGTTACATAGGGGTAATTACTCTTCAGTTGGGTGGGGAGGGGAATTTGGAACTCACTAGTATGAGGCTTAGCTGAATATGAAGTGTCTAGACTCCCAAGCTTCTGTTCTTCTTGAACTTCTGTTTTGCCTCTACAATTTTCCCTGATCAATCTCCTCTAAATTTAGCTTAATGCTGAGCAAGATCTGGGAACATTGCTGAGCTTTGATCCTACACTAGGCAGTGGTGTCAAGGTCCTACCTTTCCTCAGAGACTGTGTTGCTCCATGTGCCAGCATCCATCTTAAGTTCCTGCAAAACATGGTGGGAGTCTTTATGCTTTCAGGCCTCTGCAGCTCCTCCTCCAGAAGGGTGTGGCTGATCACATTTAAGCCTGCTGTCTGCAGTTGCTCTTTGCATTCGTGTACTGTATGTTCCTTTGCAGCAAGCTCTTGTTCTGTTCTCGTTGCTCTCCTGGTAACCGACTCGGCTTGGACAAGACTATTCTCTGCTTTATCCCATTAGCTGACCTCCCGTTGCTGAACCCGGCCCGTGACTTGAGTATTCTTGTCTACCGTCTTGTACTGTTGTTATCGACCTGGCCTGTCCGACCACGCTATACATTTTCCATCTGGCTCCCACCAGCTGTACGCCATTGGCGGCAGTCGTTACCGCAGCTGGGTTTACTCGGGGGCCGCGACCTGGTCTCAGGCTGCGTCAAGTCCATCCCCACCATCAGGGGCCCTGGTGAAGGGCAGCCTGGGGCTTAGACTCCGCGGCATGAGGGACTCTGGTCTGTGGGTAGCAGCTGTCGTCAGTCGCTGCGTGACCCTACCATTAGGCCTGCCTGCCCATTCCACCGCTCCTGCCCTGACAAGTGGTTCACACAGAGTCAGAACCACTCCAGTCAACAAGTGGTGTCAGTCTGCCAGTGCCAGTTCAATAATCAGATGTGGTGTCAAGTATGGGAGCATAGGGTTACTCCACTTGACATGCGGCAATGGAAGCAGAGGCAGTGTGAGGCCAAGTTGCTGCTTCACAGGCTTCCATCCCTCCTCATACTAGCCTGAAATGCAGTGCATTGGAGTGGACTTTGACTGAGGCTGGGCATGAGGACATACACAGTTGTAAGTCTACCAGTGACCAAGGGGATATTTCAACAGACAATTGCTCTTGTTCCTGGTTGATAACAGACTGGAACAAAACATCATCTTTTTATTAAAGTGGGACAGTGTGTAGAAAACTCAGCTTTGTTCCAGCAATGCAACTGCTGAATCTGCCAGGCTTCTTGCAAGGTGCCAGCTTTTCAGCTTCTTGTTTGGCCATGCATGCACACAGGAGTAATTCAGACTGCAAATTAACGAAAGGTTGGCAACCCTACTTGAAGTACACTATTGTCAGGACCTGGATCATCTTCTGGGGGCACTCTGTTTCCCAGAGCTGAAGGGTGTAGTTATGGTGTTGTCAGCACCCATGGTAGTGAGCCCTTGTAGATAGTCAACTTGGGGTTCCCCAGGGTGTGGAGTCTAACCCCAGCCTGCTTGTTCACCAGAGCCCCTGATAGTGGGGATGGACTTGCAGCAAGCTGGGACCAGGTCACGGTCCCCAGGTACACCCGAGGATGTGGAGACCGCTTGCGGGAGCAGAGTACAATGGGAGGAGACAAACGGAATCCGATAGACTAGCCAAGGTCAGGATGGGAGGAAAACAAGCACAGTCAGAGAACGAAGCCAGGGTCAGTACACAAGTAGTCAAATGCAGGATATAGGAGATAGCAACACACAGGAGCTCAGACATCTAGGAAGTTGTTTAGGCAAAGTGGCTTAGACTGAGCATGTCTTATATAGGTAGGCAAACAAGGAGTTGGGCCAGGAAGTGATGGAAGGGAAGGAAATAAAACCCAGAGAACAGCAGACGACACCCATAGGTGAGCACAAAGTACACATGTGAAAGGGATCAGGAACAGCACTGCAGCAAAGAGGTAAGAATACACAAACAAGGAACTGCAGGCTAACTTGTGACAGGTGTCCACCAGCAGGTGTCTCCCAGTAGCCATCAGATCCCAGTAATCAGTCTCTACTTGATGCTGGCTGCTGGAAAGGTATATATCCCCTACTATATGGATATAGAGAAAAAAGAACAAATCGGTGCTGGGAGGGGACCAAACATATAAAATTCTGAATATGGTAGATGGTTAGTGTAAAATAAAATAAAAAAAGAGGGAGGAATAAGGAATATATAAAAAATATAAAAATGATAAAACCAATAGTGATATGATAAAAAATGACAAACAAGACATAAAAGTCTATAATCCGGGTGCCGCCTTCTGTCTGTTTTTATATATCCCCCACTAGCTTCCCTCAGCACCTCAGTGGTTTGCTTGTGTGCATATACTCTTCCTTGTTATTGATGCTCTGTTCCTGATCGTACTCTTTACTTTGAAATCATTATGTTTTGTTTTATGATCGTGCCATTCTGTTATGACCTACTTGAATATGAATCCCATAAGAAATAAAAGAAATGTGTTTTGCCTGCTTGCTTTTTCTTTAAAAATGGTACATACTTTTACCAATTCTCCAAGTATGCAAACTTTTGAGCTCAAACTGTAAGTATTTTAACAGCCGCAGCTGTACTGTACACCAGTGCTAGGGGCTTCTGGGCCAGTTCCTCTCTAATCCCCGTATGAGATTCTGCATACACCATTTCATATGCTGCAGAATTGTTTGTTTAACTTCTTTAATATTGTATATCAATAAAGTGTGCGGAAGAGCAGGCATCAAGGAAAAGGACTCTGTTTCAGAATTTAAACCAGAACCAGCACAGCCCTTTGTATGCTGTATAGAAACAGCACAAACTGTACTAGGCACATGCTGAATGCTATAAAGCAGTGGTTCTCAACCTTCCTAAGGCCGTGACCCTTTAATACAGTTCCTCATGTTTTGGTGACCCCCAACCCTATAATTATTTACCCAGTAATTATAATTCATGAAGTGTCGTTTTACCTTCAGTACTGCTTTCTACACAGTAGCTGCTTTCAACAGAGTAGCTGCTTTCAACAGAGTAGCTACTTTCAACACAGTAGCTGCTTTCAACACAGTAGCTGCTTTCTACACAGTAGCTGCTTTCAACACAGTAGCTGCTTTCAACAGAGTAGCTGCTTTCTACACAGTATAATATATGTGTTTTCCGATGGTCTTAGGTGACCCCTGTGAAAGGGTCGTTCGACCCCCAAAGGGGTTGCGACCCACAGGTTGAGAACCACTGCTATAAAGACAATAGTTTGTAGATTAGCTGACCATCAGACCTAATACCATATGTCCAAAAGTATGTGGACATTCCTTCAAGTTATAGAATTCAGGTGGTTTTATGATACTGATCAAGATGGCGGCGGGAGCAGACACGCTTTAGGAGCTCCTGCGCTCCTAGCCCCAATCCGCTGCCATCCGGGCCGCAGCGGAACCCAGCGGGGCCCCTAAGACACTCCCGGCCCAGCCTGACCACCAGGGACCACTTCTGGACCTTTTCCCGGAGCCCCGGAAATCGCGGCCTACCCGCGCACCCGAAGCCGCGGCCTCGATTTTGGCCGCGGCCGAGCCGCGATCGGACCGGATCGCCGGACATCTACCCGGACCGTCACCGCTCTGCCCACCGGGTCCCGCCGACCTGCCTGCCTGCCCAGGGCCCTCCCCATCAGCCCTGGGTCCTTGCTGATCACCCTGGACCACCAGGAACCGGCACGGCCTCACGGTCTCCCTGGAGCCCTCCCTAGCTCTGGGACCACCCCAGACCACCTGGCACCCAGCCGCCACCTCGGGGCACCCAGCTGCTCGCACCCGGCGACCCTGCATGGGAACTGCTTCAGGCCTCCCAGCACCCTGCGGGCCACCCTGCACCAGCCAGCCCCAGACCAGGAACCTTTCCAGGACAACGCCGCACCTCCGCTACCTGCATCGAGGGGATTCCGAAAAACCATGGGTCTTTAATGCCGTTCCAGATATTGCAATGCATTGTTGATGAGGATTCTCCCGTCCTTCCCATCTCTTGGCCTTTGCTTGGCAACTCGAAGTCTAAGCTCCCAGCTAACACCCCTGGACACCCAGCACCCAGCTACCGGGTACCCAGCTACCACCCCTGGACACCCAGCTACCGGGCACCCAGCTACCACCTCTGGTCACCCAACACCCGGACCACCCAGCGAATCGAGACGTCGCCCAGCGAATCGAGACGTCGCCCAGCGAATCGAGACGTCGCCCAGCGAATCTCCCGGACCACCCAGCGAATCTCCAGTCACCGAGCCGCCAGCATCACCAGACGCCTTGCCTGCCAACGCCCCCCAACATCGCACCCTACGTCCCCTCCACTCGCCGATCCACCAGACCCACTGATGCCCCCTCGGACGCCAGCATACTGCACCCACAGATTGCAGCCAGCCAGCTGCTGGACTCTACTCCCACTCTCCCCCTACAGAAGGACTCTAGTGGACTCCTCCACGGTGATATAGACTCTCCACATCACCTCGCCCTGACCCGTATCCCTTCACCTCCCCTGACCCGAACAGCACTGCACTCACCCCAGCATGCCACCTGCACTTCTCCTCCTCGTTTTCCTCTCCTCCATCCCAAAAATCGCCTCCCTCTACCCGCCCACCCCCCCAAAACGGCTCTACATTGCCCCTTCACTTCTGCCCTCTCCCCACTACGGCACTCACCACCTCCTCCTGGTACTCCACTCCTCGGTCGACCCACGTGCCACCACTACCAGACCCACACGCTCCTGCACCTCCCATTCCCATGCCACCCTCCTCACCCTTCTCCTTCTCCTATCCGCTGGGGACATCTCCCCGAACCCTGGCCCCTCACCACCTCTCCCCCCCTCCAGGGACCCCCCTGCTCCCGCCAGCCGCCGCAACCCCCTCAACCTCATACCTGTGCACCTCCTCCCCACATCCATCCCCCCTCTCTCGGTTGCACTTCTGAACGCCCGCTCGGTTTGCAACAAACTAACTGCCATCCATGACCTCTTTATCTCCCGCTCCCTCAACCTCCTAGCCATCACCGAAACCTGGGTACAGGCCACCGACTCTACCTCCCCTGCGGCACTCTCTCATGGAGGTCTCATCTGGTCCCATTCACCAAGACTGAGCGGTCACAAAGGTGGCGGTGTCGGCCTGCTCCTATCACCGCTGAGCACCTTCCAGGTCCTCCCTAACCCCCCCTCCCTAACCTTCTCCTCCTTCGAGGCTCACTGCATCCGGCTCTTCTCACCCACCCCCTTAAGGATCGCAGTGATCTACAGGCCCCCCGGATCCATAGCCCGCTTCCTGGATGACTTCGCCGCCTGGCTTCCCTTCTTCCTCTCCTCTGAGCTACCGACCATCATCCTCGGGGACTTCAACATCCCCATCAACGACAACACCCCAGCTACCTCTCGACTCCTCCACTTAACCACCCCCTTCGCGCTCACACAACACACTCAATCCTCCACCCACATCAATGGGAACACCCTGGACCTCGTCTTCTCCCACCTCTGTACCCTTAACCACTTCACTAACACCCCCTTCCCTCTCTCCGACCACCACCTCCTCACGTTCTCCATCTCCCCTTCCCCTAACTCCCCCCCCCCAGTGCGCCAAACCATCACCAGCCGCAACCTCCGCAACCTGCACCCGGCCCCCCTCCACTCGGCTGCCGACCGCTTGCACGACAGCATCCTTCCACTGTCATGTCCTGACCTAGCCACCACCGCGTACAACGACTCACTATCAGCCACCCTAGACTCTCTGGCACCCCTAACCACACGCAACATCAAACCCAGACCGCTCCAACCATGGCAGAACGACCACACTAAATGCCTCAAACGTCGCAGTCGTGCGCTGGAGAGACTATGGCGCAAAACCAGGTCCCCTCATGCATTCTCCCTCTACAAATCTGCCTTCCTCACCTACACCTCCTCCCTCCACGCCGCCAAGCAGGCCTACTTCGTTGACCTGATCAACACCCTCTCTAACCGCCCTCGCCGACTCTTCTCCACCTTCAACTCCCTGCTCTCTCCCCCCCCTCCTCCACTCAGTACCTCACTTACCGCCCACGAGATTGCCACTCATCTCCATAGCAAGATTGACGCAATCCGCAAGGACATAGTCAACTTGCAGTCTACCTCCCCATCTAGCCTCCCCCCTTCCATCACCCTCTCATCTCTCCCCTCCTCTGACCTTGCAACGGCACTGCCCCCCACCACACCCAAGGCCCTGCCTACCGTAACCCCCCCATCACTGCACTCCTTCAGCCCTACTACCACTGAGGAAGTCACCAGAGTCTTCTCAGAAGCCCGCCTCACTACCTGCCCCCTGGACCCTATCCCCTCTCAACTCCTCCGGTCACCCCCCTCTTCCCTCATCCGCTCCCTTACCCACATCTTCAATCTCTCCCTCGCTACTGGCGTCTTCCCCTCCCCCCTAAAACATGCGCACATCACCCCCATACTCAAAAAGCCCTCCCTGGACTCCACTGACCTCAACAACCTCAGACCAATTTCCCTACTGCCACTCACGTCCAAGCTCCTTGAGCGCTTGGTCTACGATCGCCTAAGCGCCCACCTAACTGACAACAACCTCCTTGACCCACTACAGTCCGGCTTCCGTCCCCTACACTCCACCGAAACTGCCCTCCTCAAAATCACCAACGATCTACTAACCGCCAAAGCCAAAGGCGACTACTCTGTCCTCCTTCTCCTAGACCTCTCTGCGGCCTTTGACACAGTCGACCACCCCCTCCTCCTTAATAAACTACTCTCCCTTGGCATCAGAGACACCGCTCTCTCCTGGTTCTCCTCCTACCTATCCCAACGCTCCTTCAGCGTTTGCTACAACGGCGCCACCTCCTCTTCCCTCCCCCTCTCTGTTGGGGTCCCCCAGGGCTCTGTCCTTGGACCCCTTCTCTTCTCCATCTACACCTCCTCCCTTGGCAAACTCATACACTCCCACGGCTTCAACTACCACCTCTATGCTGATGATACTCAAATCTACCTATCCACCCCTCACCTCACCCCCACATTCTCCGCCCGCATCACTCACCTCCTAAACGACATCTCTGACTGGATGTCGCTCCATTTCCTCAAACTCAACCTCTCCAAAACCGAGCTTCTCGTCTTTCCCCCTTCCCGTGCCCCCCCCCCATCCTTTCCATCACTACCAACAACACCACCATCAATCCCGCCCCGCAAGCCAAGGTCCTTGGCGTCATTCTGGACTCAAACCTTTCCTTTCAACCTCATATCAAATCTCTCACAAACTCATGCAGGCTCCACCTCCGGAACATCTCCAAGATACGCTCCCTCCTTACCCCAGACACCACTAAACTACTCGTTCACTCCCTGATTATCTCACGCCTTGACTACTGCAACTCCCTCCTCACCGGCCTACCCCAGTGCAAACTCACCCCGCTTCAGACCATCCTGAACTCAGCTGCCAGACTCATCCACCTCACCAGCCGCTCCACCTCTGCCACCCCCCTCTGCCTCTCCCTCCACTGGCTCCCCATTGCCCAACGCATTAAATTCAAACTGCTCACTCTGACCTATAAAGCCATTCACAACACTGCCCCTAACTACCTCACCGACCTGATTCCCAGATACCACCCTACCCGTACCCTTCGCTCTTCACAGGACCTCCTTCTATCTTGCTCCCTGGTCTCCTCCTCCCACGCACGACTGCAAGACTTCTCCAGGTCCTCCCCCATCCTCTGGAACTCACTACCCCAACCCATCAGACTGTCACCTTCCCTCCTCACCTTCAGGCGCTCCCTGAAAACCCACCTCTTCAGGGAAGCCTACCCCACCCTCACCTAACAGCCGCTGCCCTTCCCTCCTCCTTCCACTCCATCCCCCACAGCCATTTCCTCCTGTACCTCTACCCCCTCCCTCCTAGATTGTAAGCTCGAAAGAGTAGGGCCCTCTTACCCCTTGTGTGCTGTTTGATGTTACTGTACTGTTTCATGTATTGTCCCCCCTCTATTGTACAGCGCTGAGCAAACCCTTTGGCGCTATATAAACTCGATAAATAAATAAATAAATAATAAATAAATACTGATAATAATATAGTATACAAAGATAATTTAGACAACTGTATGCTTCCAATCTTGTGGCAACAGTTTGGGGAAAACTTTTCTGTTCCAACATTACTATGTTCCAGGTCCAAGAAAACATGGTTTGATAAATTTGATGTGGAGGAATTTAGATGTCCGTTTATGAACCAGCAGTAATAGATCGCTGCTCAGTTCTCCGGCATTCTCGGAGAACACAGTTCTCCTGTGAATGCTGTTTATGAAGCATATGTAGATCAGTTCTCCAAACGATCTACAAACACTGGAAAACAGCTGATTTTACTATAATCTCGCGAGATTTACGGTAAAAGATCAGTTTACTAAGCAGAGGTAAATTTTATCTGCTTAGTTTGAGGTCCCTCCAATTCTCCAGCTCTGGGCTGGAGAATCTGGAGGGAGAACATAGATCTCCAGTGAAGAGCTGAACATGTTCTCCTGAGTGTTAAAAACTGTGAATGACCAGAGAATAGCTGTGATCCTCTGAATCACAGCTATTCTCTGTGTCATAAAAGGACACCATAACTGGCCTGCACTTTGGAATAAAATGGATTGCCGTTTGCAAGCTTAGTGTTCTTGTCCAGCATCAGATCCCAATACAAATGCTCTTTTGAGCAAAAGTGTACAAATTCCTGTAGACTCTTCAAAATCCCTTGGGAAGCCTTCCAAGATGGGTGGAGGCTGTTAAAGCCACAAGCAGGTGAGGGACAAATCCATATGAATGCCCATAATTCTGGAATGAGACTTTGAACAAGCCCATATACAGTAGGTGTAATGGTCAGGAATTCACACATTTTAGCTATATAATGTACAAAGTGATGCAACTCATAACACATATTCAGTTTAGATTTCAGTGGTAAGTGACAGATTATTTCTAATTGGACCCAGTGGGTCACTGAAGGTTGCACATAGAGCGTTGCCTTGTTTAAAACTTGTATGGATAGGAGCTTAGTCAGAGCTGTGGATTATATTGGCTCATCTTGTTTTAGAATGAAGCATCATTCACTCTCGAATGGCTTAGATTTGCTGCCTCGTTAACTGTGTTTGTTACACAGAGATTTTAAATTAACTAATGCCTTGTTGATTCTCACAAGTGCACAAAACAATATGGATCCTGCCATGCATTGCAAAGCAATTTATTTCTCGTCCCCAGAAATAACGTTTTGTATACATTTCTCCCTATTACAAGCCTGATTTCCGTAGCTTTACTTGTCAGGCGCTGTAGATTTGTGTTCCTGGCTTGATGTTTATTTTAGAAGTCTCTTTTAATTGGGCTGTCAGCTTTTTTCCAACCTGTGTCTGTGATGTATTACACAGTATATCTAGATAGATGAATGCCTTGAAGAAGATGTATAGTGAGTTTTTCTACTTATTATGGTCAGGACTATGATTTAAAAAAAATATATTTTTTTACTTTTAACCGCACACTATACACGTGATAGTTTCTTCCCGGGTAGGTAGCACACGTTCCCGCCCTCCTGGCTGTACTCTCACTGGCTCCCTTAGATGCCAATCTGTGACTCCTGGACAATGATTCATGGCCGGGACCCACCAATCGGCAGAGCGGATGACAGGAGAGCGATCTGTGTTTGTAAACAACACAGATGTCTACTGACAGCGGGGATGTGCCAGGTTTTTGTCTACTTGCAAAGCAGGGAATAAAAACCATTACGTCCCTTAGTAAAACAGCACAGTTACTTAACACAGTAACATTTGCTAGACACACAGTTAACCCTTTGGTTGCCCTAGATGTTAACCCCTTCCTACTCAGTGTCATTAGTACAGTGACAGTGCAAATTTGTAGAACTGATCACTGTTCAATTGTCACTGGTAATGTCAGTGTCAGTTCCCACTCAGTGTCAGATTGCCTGCCGCACTATCACAGTCCCACTATAAGTGACTGATCGCCGCCATTACTAGTATAAAAAAAAATTCCAGTATATACAGGTGCATCTCAATAAATTAGAATACCATCAAAAAGTTCATTTATTTCAGTAATTCAAATCAAAAAGTGAAACTCATATGTTATATAGATTCATTTCACACAGAGTGATATATTTCAAGCATTTCTTTCTTTTAATTTTGATGATTGTGGCTTAGAGTTAGTGAAAACCCAAAATTCCAGTATCTCAGAAAGTTAGAATATCACATAGTACCCATAAAAAAAAAAAAATTTTTAATACAGAAATGTAGACTTACTGAAAAGAATGTCCATGTACAGTAGAGTATGCACTCAATACTTGGCCGGGGCTCCTTTTGCATGAATTACTGCATCAATGTGGTGTAGCATGGAGCCAGTGGCACTGCTGAGGTGT
The DNA here is from genome assembly GCF_062004578.1 of Staurois parvus. Taxonomy (NCBI): domain Eukaryota; kingdom Metazoa; phylum Chordata; class Amphibia; order Anura; family Ranidae; genus Staurois; species Staurois parvus. Next base: position 1,559,825 of record NW_028318360.1, on the reverse strand, counting down.
TATGGAAGCCCAGGTTGATTTGATAGCGGCTTTCAGCTCATTTGCATTGTTGGGTCTGGTGTCTCTCATCTTCCTCTTGACAATACCCCACAAATTCACTATGGGGTTTAGGTCAGACAAGTTTGTTGACCAATCAATCACAGTGATACCATGATCAATAAACCAGGTTTTGGTACTTTTGGCAGTGTGGGCAGGTGCCAAGTCCTGCTGGAAAATTAAACCAGCATCTCCAAAAGCTGGTCAGCAGAGGGAAGCATGAAGTGCTCTCGATTATCCCGGTAGAGGGCTGCGCTGACTTGATAAAACACAGTGAACCAACACCAGCAGATGACATGGCTCCCTAAATCATCATGGACTGCGGAAACGTCACACTGGACCTTCACACGTGATTTCTATGTTGTGCCTCTCCACTCTTCCTCCAGACTCTGGGACCTTGATTTCCAAATGAAATGCAAAATTTACTTTCATCCAAAAAGAAGACTTTGGACCACTGAGCAACAGTCCAGTCCTTTTTACCTTAGCCCAGGTAAGATGCATCTGACTTTGTCTGTTTCAGGAGTGACACAAGAAATATGACAGCTGTAGCCCATGTCCTGGACACGTCTGTGTGTGGTGGCTCTTGAAGCACTGACACCAGGCATAGTCCACTCCTTGTGAATCTCCCACAAATTCTTGAGTAGCCTTTGCTTCACAATCCTTTCAAGGCTGTGGTTATCCCTGTTGCTTGTGCACCTTTTTCTACCACACTTTTTCCTTCCACTCAACTGCTTGGATACAGCACTCAGTGAACAGCCAGCTTCTTTAGCAATGACGTTTTGTGACTTACTCTCCTTGTGGAGGGTGTCAATGACCATCTTCTGGACAACTGTCAAGTCAGCAGTCTTCCCCATGATTGTGTAACCTACTGAACCAGACTGAGAGAACATTTAAAGGCTCAGGAAACCTGTACAGGTGTTTTTCGTTAATTAGCTGATTAGAGTGTGACACCATGGGGTTTATTTACTAAAGCTGGAGAGTCCAAAATCAGACTCCCTTCTGCATAAAAACCAATCAGCTTCTAACCTCAGCTTGTTCAATGAAGCTTTGGCAATGAAACCTGGAAGCTGATTGGTTTCTATGCAGAAGGGAGTCTGATTTTGGACTCTCCAGCTTTAGTAAATAAACCCCCATGAGTCTACAATATTGAACTTTTTCACAATATTCTAATTTTCTGAGATACTGAATTTTGGGTTTTTACTAGTTGCGAGTCATATTCATTAAAATAAAATAAAGAAATTCTTGGAATATATGACTGTGTATAATGAATCTTTGTAATATGAGTTTTACTTTTTGAATTACTGAAATCGCTTAACTTTTTGATGATATTCTAATTTATTGAGATGCACCTGTATATACTGGAATTTATTTTTATGCTAGTAATGGCAGCGATCAGCCACCTATAGCAGGACTGTGATAGTGTGGCGGGCAATCTGATATTGGCACTGAGTGGGGACTGACTAACTGACACTGACATTACCAGTGACAATTATACAGTGATCAGTTCTACTAATTTTGCACTGTCACTATACTAATGACACTGAGTAGGAAGGGGTTAACATCTGGGGCAATCAAAGGGTTAACTGTGTAACTTTTTGATGATATTCTAATTTGTGTAAATGCATCTGTATACCGTCACTTGTAGACGCTATAACTTTCACACAAACTGATTAATATACACTTACTGGGGTTTTTTTTTTCACCAAAGACATGTAGCAGAATTTATTTTGGCCTAAATTTATGAACAAATTTTATTTTTTTTATGGATGTTACATAGCAAAAAGTAAAAAATAGTGTTGTTTTTTTTTTTAATTTTCAGTCATTTTTCATTTATAGCGCAAAAAATAAAAACCGCAGTAGTGATCAAATACCTCCAAAAGAAAGCTCTATTTGTGTGAACAAAAATATAAATGTAATTTGTGTACAGCTTTGCATGACTGTGCAATTGTCAGTTAAAGTAGAGCAGTGCTGTATAGCAAAAAATGGCCTGTTCAGGAAGGGGGTCAATTTTCCGAAGGACAAGTGTTGCATTCCTATTCTGAGCCAGCAGATGGAGTTTTAAGCTTAGTTACATGTTTTCCAGGCTGCATTTTGGTGTATAGCCTGTTTTTACAGTTTGGAAACAAATGAATCAGAGAACTAAAGAAGTTTCCACCACAGCCTCAAAGCAGGTATTGTTTTCTGTGTGGTGTTTTATTTGTCCATAGTTCCCTGGGAATCCTTTGTCATATGCTCAAGAAGATCTGAACTCAAAAAGTGAAGATTTGTTATGTTAAAGTGGTTCTTATGCTGGAACATTTTTTTTTTTTACCTTAATACATTCCCTGGATTAAGGAAAAAAATATGTTTTGCCACTGGCTGTGCAGTTTTTCACCCCTGTATTTTTCTTCTCATGGAAGGATGGGGCAGCAGCGGGAGCCATTGGCTCCTGCTGCTGTCAGTCAAATCCTTTGAGCAGAGGGGGGCCAAATCAGGCTGTGTGTGTCTATGGAGTTCATGTAGAAAAAGGAATATAGATAACTATGGTGCATATTCTAAGGATTATTTAATGTATTCAAATATTTCTATTAAGTATTTTCGTTCAACCCTTATATTACTGATACTAGTTTTCTTTAAAGCCAAACTCCACAAAGCTGTTTTTTGGACAGAGTAGGAATAGGTTAGAACTGTCAGGTTGTATTTCTGCCAGTGTCTCTCTTGGGGACCTGATTGCTCATAGATGGATAGCGTGAGTCAGAGTCAGGGGCGGACTGACCATTTGGAAACTCAGGCACTGCCCAAGGGCCCGGGGTCAGTAGGGGGCCCCAGGGGATGCCCCTGGTACCATTTTCATAGGCTTTTTTGAGTTTGGGCAAGGACACAGGGGCCCCATGATCCCCTATTGCCCGGGGCCACATGATTTGTCAGTCCGCCCCTGGTCAGTGTGCCCACTTGTCTGCAGCCCCAAAATCCATGCAGGACCTTTTCCTATCTGCAGCAGAATGGGAGTCTATAAATACTGTGGGGAGCTCTGCAGTTCTCAAATGCTGTTGCAGAAGGTTGCTTACTAAGAAAAATATGTAGCCTACCACTGCTAAACTCCTCCTAAAACTGCTATTTCCCAGACTTACATGCTAAAGTACCTATCCTTTAAGTTCAATTATAGAAGATAGAGTTGCAAGAAAAAGTATGTGAACCCCTTGGGATTACAGGGAGTTTTGCATGAATTAGGCATAAAATGTGCTCTGAACGTCATCTAAGTCACAACAATAGAAGAACACAGTCTGCTGAACATAATACTACACAAACATTAGATGTTGCCATGGTTTAATTGCACATAACATGTAAACTTTCACAGTGCAGGGAGGAAAAAGTATGTGAGGCCCTAGCTTAATGACTTCTCCCAGAGCTAATTGGAGCCAGGAGTGAGCCAACCTTGACTCCAATCAGTGTGATGATATTGGATGTGTTGCTGACAGCTGTCCTGCCCTTAAAAAACACACACCTGTTTTGGGTTTACTGGTTTCAAGAAGCACTGTCTGATGTGAACCATGCCTCACAGAAAAGAGCTCTCAGAAGACCTACGATCAAGAATTGTTGACTTGCATGAAGCTGGAAAGGGTTACAAAAGTATCTCCAAAAGCCTTGATGTTCATGTGTCCATGGTAAGACAGACTGTCTACAAATGGAGAAAGTTTAGCACTGTTGCTACTCTCCCTAGGTGTGGTTGTCCTGTAAAAATGACTGCAAGAGCACAGCGCAGAATGCTGCATGAGGTAAAGAAGAATCCCAGAGTGTCAGCTAAAGACCTACAGAAATCTCTGGCACATGCTAACATTTTTGTTGACACATCTACAATAAGGAAAACATTAAACAAGAATGGAGTACATGGGAGGACACCACGGAGGAAGCCATTGCTGTCCAAAAAGAATATTGCAGCACGTTTGAAGTTTGCAGAAGAGCACCTGGATGTTCCACAGCACTACTGGCAAAATATACTGTGGATAGATGAAACCAAGATTGAGTTGTTTGGGAAGAACACACAACACTATGTGTGGAGAAAAAAAGGCACATCACACCAACATCCAAACCTCATCCCCACTGTAAAACATGGCGGAGGGAGCATCATGGTTTGGGGCTGCTTTGCTGCCTCAGGGCCTGGACGGATTGTTGTAATTGATGGGAAAATGAATTCCAGAGTTTATCAAGACATTTTGCAGGAAAACGTACAACCATCTGTCCGCCAACTGAAGCTCCGCAGAGGTTGGGTGATGCAACAGGACAATGACCCAAAGCATACAAGTAATTCAACAAAACAATGGCTGCAACAGCACAGAATACGCCTTCTGGAGTGGCCCAGTCAGAGTCCTGACCTCAACCCGATTGAAATGCTGTGGCATGACCTTAAGAGAGCGATTCACACCAGACATCCCAAGAATATTGCTACACTGAAACAGTTTTGTGAAGAGGAGTGGTCCAAAATTACTCCAGATCGTTGTGCAGGTCTGATCTGCAACTACAGGAAATGTTTGGTTGAAGTTATTGCTGCCAAAGGAGGGTCAACCAGTTATTAAGTCCAAAGGTTCACATACTTTTTCCTCCCTGCACTGTGAATGTTTACATGTTATGTGCAATTAAACCATGGCAACATCTAATGTTTGTGTAGTATTATGTTCAGCAGACTGTGTTCTTCTATTGTTGTGACTTAGATGACGTTCAGAGCACATTTTATGCCCAATTCATGCAAAACTCCATGTAATCCCAAGGGGTTCACATACTTTTTCTTGCAACAGTTTTTTTAGTGAGGCTACTTTACACATTTTTTACAGTATGTTTCCCAATTTTGTTGGTTTACTTATATCATTTTATAAGTGTTCTAAAAGAAAATATGAACATGCTTTTTTGCACTCTATATTTCTTTAATAAGGAGTCACAGAATTCAGTGTCAGTTACAAAGTCCCTTCAAAATAAATATATTATGACTGAAGTAAGTAGGCTGGTGATGAGCCGCTTCTTACAGCTTGATAAGCAGCTATTCGGTTTGCAGTTTCCCTTGAAACAGCACCATGTTGGAAAAGCTGAGCCTGGCGTTCTCGACTTTCTTCAAGCTCCTTCCAGTGCTTCTCTTCAAATGAGTTCTGAAAGAGAGTTGAAGAATATATTATTTGAGCGGGACTCTAGGACATTTTCTAAAATGTTAAGTCTACGGTATCCATAACTAAGATATCATCCTGGTATACACAGTCCAATTTACTTAGGATTGCAAAGAAATTGTACATTAGTGAGACAAAACAACTGCTCCACTGATATTTCACTATAGAGGAATATTGAGAAAAACAGTGTATATCTTTTCTTTGAGTATCAGCAAATGTAGTTCCAAGATCTTGTTCCCATTTAAGCAGGAATGGGGGTACAAAGGAATCAGATGGCTGGATCAGAAGCTTGTAAGCAGCTGAGACTGTATAGGAGGATAGACTGGAAGCAAGGCAGATAAGTTCAAAGAGCCATTCCAAGGGGTTGAAGACTCCCCATTTGAAAACAGATGGAAGATAATGTTGTAATTGTTAGTGACGCCACAAACCACACCATCCAGCTTTCAAAGACAACTCACAGTGGCTAAATAGTTAGCACTTCCGCCTGGCAGTACAAGGGTCATTGGTTCCAATTCCAACCACGACACCACCTGCCTGGAGTTTGCGTGTTCTCCCTGTGCCTGCGTGGGTTTCCTCTGGGTACTCCGGTTTCCTCCCACACTCCAAAGACATGCCGGTAGGTTAATTGGCTCCTTTCTAAATTGGCCCTAGTATGTGTATGTATGAATGTGAGTTAGGGACCTTAGATTGTACGCCCCTTGAGGGTTAGGGACTGATGTGAATGTAAAATACAGTATATATGTAAAAAGCGCTACGTAAATTGATGGCGCTATACAAGTACATAAAATAAATAAATAAATGTGTAGAGTTCTGCCAAGGTAAAGGTGCTTTGAGAAAAACTATCTATATCTTATCAAATACTGGTGGGAGCACATTCTCAGGAAGATCCCACATATCCAGCCAAATGGAAATGACCCACGTCACACAATTACCAATAGTCAGAAGGACAGAATTCTTTTTTTTCTCTCACAATGCCTCAATTAGTTGCAAGTACCAAGAAATTACCTACAAGCTCATATCACATTGGTACAGGACTCTGGTCATCCTTGCTAAACTACTCCTACAACACATTCACCTTTTCTGGCAATGCAAGACAGATAGGGGTATGCTATTGCATGCGTTCTGGGATTGTCTTTCCTTCTGTTCTCACAACAATAATACAACAACTTCTAGACATATCCCTCTTTGACAACTCCGTTACAGTTCTGGTAAACCTAACACCTCTTTCTAAAAAGTATTAATGTAAGTCTTTCCTTATCAACTTTTTGAACACTGCAAGGGGCTTGCATCCCAAGTATGTGGAAACATCAGACTTCTCCTAAAGTGTCAGGGTGAACAATATACAATGGATGGAACAATTAACTTCTGCCCTGAAAGATAAAACTGAAGCTCAAATGGCCAGGTGGTTCTACTGAAAACAGTTCCAACTGTCTTCTCAATACTTACTTTAATGGCCTTGTCTGTTATCTCATGTCTTCTCCTGGAAAGAACCCTCAGGACACCCTCTGTCCTTTCTTTTTCCTTTTTTGTTTTTTTAATCTATTTTTCTGTACTGTACTAACCTGCTATATACAACTCTCCTTCCTTTAACCCTAGTTAATTCCTGCTCCTCACTTTGACCCATACCCCATATATGAAAACAAAAACTTGGCTCTCATCAGACTTGCTTCTTTACCCTTGCAGTTTAGCTTCTCCAAAGGGATGAAACTGTAGCACTTGATGTTTAACACAATTTTCAATACCAAGTGATTTTTTTTGTACATTGTTGGCACTATTATATTATATACCCTACCTGTTTACATTGGAAAGTTAACTTATCATTATGCTGAGTCCTGACGTGAACCTCTAACTAAAGAATGAAAAAAATAAAATAAAAATAAACACATGTTCCGAATGTCATATTTCATGGTGATTGGATTGAGGTGACCGAGTTACCTGTTTGGATATTGATTTTGGGGTATGATCCAAACACCAATCAAAGCTAAGGAAGCTACTTGAATGAATGCTAAAATGTCTTCAACGTTCTAGTTGATTTAAGCTGACTACTACTCACTACCTCTTCGAGCATACCTACGATCAGAAGGCAATGCAGTGCAGATGTTACAACTTATGCCAGGTCACACTTCTGTCCTGTTATGAGCCGACAGGGCTGTGTATTACTAGGCATGCTGGGCCTTTTTCATAGGCCCATATAGACATGTACAATTTCCAGAAAATTTGAAGCCAGGGAAAAAAAAAAATCCTTTCTTTCCCTGTGTTTTTCTGGAAAAATTGACATTTTGGAAAAACTGAAAAAAGTGTGGAGTAGTTTTACAAATTAAAAGTCATTTTGTTACGCTAGTAATGTGAAATGCAGTGTATATTATTATTATTATTATTATTCAGTATTTATAAAGCGCCAATAGTTCGCTCAGCGCTGTACATTACAAAGGGGACAGAACATGTGACAGAACAACAACACTACAATGCAAAACATGAGGGGATCGAGGGCCCTGCTCTTTCGAGCTTACAATCTAGGAGGGAGGGGATGGTGGCACAGGAGGAGATAGCTGTGGGGGATGGGGTGGTAGAAAGAGTGGAGGAGGTTGGCAAGTTAGCAGGGGGTGGGGTACGCTTCCCTGAAGAGGTGGGTTTTCAGGGTGCGCCTAAAGGAGAGTAGGTGATAATCTAATGGGTTGGGGCAGGAAGTTCCAGAGGATGGGTGACACCCTGGAGAAGTCCTGGAGGTGGGCATGGGAGGAGGAGACCAGGGAACTAGAGAGAAGGAGGTCTTGTGAGGAGCGGAGTGTGCATGCTGGGTGGTACTTGGGTATTAGGTCAGTGATGTAGTTTGGGGCAGTATGGTGGACGGCTTTGTACGTCAGTGTTAGGATTTTGAATTTGATCCGTTGCGCAATCGGAAGCCAGTGGAGGGATTGGCGGAGGGGGGTGGCGGAAACGGAGTGGTTGGTAAGGTGAATGAGTCTGGCAGCCGTATTCAGGATCGACTGAAGCGGGGATAGCCTGCGGCGAGGCAGGCCACTGAGGAGGGAGTTGCAGTAGTCGAGTCGTGATATGATGAGGGAGTGGATGAGCTGTTTAGTGGTTTCTGGGGTTAGGAACGTGCGTATTTTGGCGATGTTGCGGAGGTGGAGTCTGCACGAGCTTGATAAAGATTGGACTTGGGGCTGGAAGGATAGGTTGGAGTCCAGAATGACACCAAGTACTCTGGCCTGCGGGGCGGGTTTGATAGTGGCGTTGTTGGATGTGATGGAGAAGTCAATGGGGGGTGGTGTGCGGGCTGGGGGGAAGACAAGAAACTCGGTATATAAGTATTATGCTTGAAATATACTGTGTGCAGCTTATTCAGTAAATAAACTAAACTTGCTTTTTTAAAATTTAATTTTTTATTACAAATAGAATAACAAGAACATTTCAACTATACATGAGAACAGGCAACCACCCCCTTTCCTTCATAATAGCTTCCTGCCAATCTGCATTTTTAGTTAATGACAATGCTGATGCAGAAGCATATATTGCTCTATGAAGAGCTTGATAAATGTTCTGATTTTCAGGTGTCATTTTCTCTATAAATGAAGGGATTGTGTATTTTGTGAGGCCGTGGTTTGTAATACTTCCTCACTCGAAGATGCTGCTGATGAAGAAATGTGATGTGATGATCCAGAAGCTGCAGGAGTGTTTCTGGAATAAGAACTCTGGAGAGAAAAGCTACTTGCACTTTCATTCTGGTTCTCATCATTTCATTCCACTATGTATTTGTTAATGTCTTTAAGGTACCTCTGGCAATCCAGGATGTGTTTTGTCATCCTAGTAGCATTTGGAAAAGAATATTGCATCTCACAATATTTGCAAATTGCAGCTTTGCTCTCAGAAATTGCACTATAAAAATGTTTCCAAACTCTAGATGTTGGTGTCACTATTTTACTGAGAGGAAGAAAAGATAAACCAATGTGCTGACAGAATATGGGCAATCATTATGGTATGATGGTGGAAAACATTAATAGGAATCATTTAAGGGTTATAAACTAAATTTGTCAGAGAAATTTACCCTCTTAGCTGCCAATTAAGGCCTGAGAGGACAGAAACTCTCATCTACTGTATCCATTGGCATAGCATCAGGGGTTACAGGGGTCATTACTGTGACCCCGCCCATGCTTCAGGGGGGCCTGCGCAACCTCCCTCTCACATTAAGTTGTATGTCACTGTACCTGTGTGGGTGGCAGGTTCACATGAGGGGCCGAGCCAGGTGGGACAAGGCCACTGAGTGGAGGAGTCAGGTCATCTGCACAGAATGTCTCATCCCACTGTCTCCCAGCCCATGTCCTCCCTCTCCCACCCCCTCCTCCCCTCACCTCTTGCTCCAGATCAGTCCACCACTGATCTCTCTATGCCTCAGTGTTCTCTTATTGCCCTTTCCACCTGTCCTTAGTCATTGCGGGAGCCCAGTGGGGGGGTATACAGTGGGGCAAAAAAGTATTTAGTCAGCCAATTGTGCAAGTTCTCCCACTTAAAAAGATGAGAGAGGCCTGTAATTGGCATCATAGGTAGACTTCAACTATGAGAGACAAAATGAGAAAAAAAAAATCGGACTTTCAACTCCCTCCAAAGGTTTTCTATGGGGTTGAGATCTGGAGACTGGCTAGGCCACTCCAGGACCTTGAAATGCTTCTTATGAAGCCACTCCTTCATTGCCCGGGCGGTATGTTTGGGATCATTGTCATGTTGGAAGACCCAGCCACGTTTCATCTTCAATGCCCTTGCTGATGGAAGGAGGTTTGCCCTCAAAATCTCACGATACATGGCCCCATTCATTCTGTCCTGTACATGGATCAGTCGTCCTGGTCCCTTTGCGGAGAAACAGCCCCAAAGCATAATTTGCCACCCCCATGCTTCACAGTAGGTATGGTGTTCTTTGGATGCAACTCAGCATTCTCTCTCCTCCAAACACGACGAGTTGTGTTTTTACCAAACAGTTCTATTTTGGTTTCATCTGACCATATGACATTCTCCCAATCCTCTTCTGGATCATCCAAATGCTCTCTAGCAAACATCAGACGGGCCCGGACATGTACTGGCTTAGGCAGAGGGACACGTCTGGTACTGCAGGATCTGAGTTCCTGGCGGCGTAGTGTGTTACTGATGATAGCTTTTGTTACGTTGGTCCCAGCTCTCTGCAGGTCATTCACTAGGTCCCCCCATGTGGTCCTGGGATTTTTGCTCACCGTTCTTATGATCATTTTGACCCCACGGGGTGAGATCTTGTGTGGAGCCCCAGATCGAGGGAGATTATCAGTGGTCTTGTATGTCTTCCATTTTCTAATTATTGCTCCCACAGTTGATTTGTTCACACCTTGCCTATTGCAGATTCAGTCTTCCCTGCCTGGTGCAGGTCTACAATTTTGTTTCTGGTGTCCTTCGACAGCTCTTTAGTCTTCACCATAGTGGAGTTTTGAGTGTGACTGTTTGAGGTTGTGGACAGGTGTCTTTTATACTGATAACAAGTTCAAACAGGTGCCATTGATACAGGTAATGAGTGCAGAACAGAGGAGCCTCTTAAAGAAGAAGGTACAGGTCTGTGAGAGCCAGAAATCTTGCTTGTTTGTAGGTGACCAAATACTTATTTTCCACCATAATTTGCAAATAAATTCTTTCCAAATCAGCCAATGTGATTGTCTGGATTTTTTTTCTCATTTTGTCTCTCATAGTTGAGGTCTACCTATGATGCCAATTACAGGCCTCTCTCATCTTTTTAAGTGGGAGAACTTGCACAATTGGTGGCTGACTAAATACTTTTTTGCCCCACTGTATGCCACAGATCCTACAAGCAAGTTCATCACGTGGTGAACACAGAGCATGGGGGGGAAGAAGGGGGGATGTGGAAGGACTGAAAACATTTTACAGTCCAGGACACTAAAAGGGCTGGGGGCTTCTACACATTGAGGGGGACGGAGACTTCCCTGGACTCCCCCTGTACTGGGGACATCCCATGTGTGGGGGAGTGACAGGAGCCAGCATTGGGGAGGGGTGAGTCCTGGACATGCTGGGACTTGCAGTGCGTAGGCAGTAGGGAGACCTCTGTGTAACATGAAAGGACCCAACATTGGCGTAGCATCAGGGGCCACAGGGGTTGCAATGGCTATCCCGCTCATGTTCCATGGGGCCTATGAGGCTTTCCTGTCACATTTGGTTCTACACCTGGATAGGGACAGCATATACAGAAACTGGCCACTCAATTTTCCTCCTGCAGCCGCTAAAAACTGTCTTCTCCTCTCCCTCCTGCTGGCTTTCAGTGGCTTCAGGAGGAAAATGGAGGGGGCCAGTTTAAGTATATGCCACCCCTCCTATCCAGGTTATTCTTATTTCTGCTGCCCAGGCCCTCTGTGACTCCCCTGTCCCTGCCACAGCACTGCCAGCTTCTCCTCCTTTCCTACCAGCTGCTGCAGGGGATTGTTTCAGGATGGAGAGCAGGGAAGGGCCGGTAAATCTGTAATATGTAAAGGCCCTTCCTTTTATGAATGAACACAGTGAGTGATCAGTATCAATCACTTACTGTGTTTATTCATACTTGAAGCATAGTAAACAGTGTTTACTATGCTTCAGTTTGTGTATGAACAGGAAGACAGCGCAGAGCTCTTCCTGTTAATTCTGTGAAGCTGAGGCTGCAGAGATGGAGATTGAGGACTGTGTGTTCAATCACTTTCTGTCTCAAAAGTGAGACCCCTGATGTTCCAGCAGAGGCCTCCCAACAGGGTTTATAAAAAAAAAAAATATATAATAAAGAATAAAATTGTACAAAAACAAAATTGGTAAAAAATATAAAAAAAAAATCTACTGACACTGTCCACTGCCCTACTAATCCCATCCGCTGCCCTACTGACTGACACTGCCCACTGCTCTGCTGACACCATCCACTAATCTACTGGCATACATTAGCCACTATCCTACTGACACCATCCACTGCTCTACTGACTGATATCGTCCACTGACTATGTCCACTGCTCTACCGACACTGTCCTCTGCCCTGCTGACACTGCCCACTGCTCTGCTGACACCATCCACTGCTCTACTGGCATACATTATCCACTGTCCTGCTGACACTGTCCACTGTTCTACTGACTAACACTGTCCAATGCTCTACCGACACTGTCCTCTGCCCTGCTGACTGACATCATCCACTGTCCTACTGACATCGTCCACTGCTCTACTGACTGACATTGTCCACTGCTCTACTGACACTGTCCACTGCTCTACTGACTGACACTGCCCACTATCCTGACACCATCCACTGCTCTACTGACTGATATCGTCCACTGACTATGTCCACTGCTCTACCGACACTGTCCTCTGCCCTGCTGACTGACATCATCCACTGTCCTACTGACTCTGTCCACTGCTCTACTGACTTACACTGTACACTTTTATTCTAAATTTATATTTTTACAGTGACATTTGATTTATTAAATTTTTCTAAGTTTTCCTTACTGTTTAGATAGGCCTTGCTGGGTAATATCTTAAAGCAAAATGGCCCCAAACCCCAGTGATCTTTGATCTCTTTCATGTTGTTCCGGGAGATCGCCACCTCTCAAAAGGTTGCCTACCCCTGCTCCAGGGTATTCAAAAGATTTTGGAGAAACTGTTAATATTTTTTACATAACTCTCCAATTCTTTTGAATTACCCTCTTGATATGTAAATAAAGATCTGAAATAACACTTTTGCCATTTGGAATATCTTGGCACAAGGTGGAAGCAGCAGGTGGCAGTAGGGGGGCCCCAGGTCAACGTTTGCATTGGGGCCCACAAGCTTCAAGTTATGACTCTGACTGTATCCCAACAATCACCCAACTGTAGGAGGCCCAAGATGGAGCCCACAAGCATACTAAACTGGAGCCTTTCCCCTGCAGTTCCCCAAAGTGGCAGAAGTGCTCATTGCTCTTGTTCGAGAACTGCATTGAGAAGTACAGTGTTACTTGAATTGTATTCCAGTATTTGCTTGTCTGCAGCTGAGAGAACTTGCAATAACATAAGACTTTACATAAAGTCTCAGAAAACCTTCATTAAGGTCTTCAGGTTATATAGTTTGAATACCATGTCATAAATATATTATTTATTATTGTAAAAGAACATATTTCACACGTCTTTATTTTTTTCATTTTTTCTGGAAAAAAAATAAAAAACCACTTTGGAAAAAAACAAGGAAAAAACATGTTTTTCTCCCCCTGAATTTTTCAGTTTTTTCCAGGCCTTTCCATCTCTAGGCCCATATTACAGGCTGTTAGGATTAGGTAGGTATAAAGCTTATTTTTCATTTAAAATATGCTGGCTTCCAAGATTTCTTCATCTCTGGTAAAAGTTGTTTTGACTGAAGCCCCAACAGAGTTTATATATCTGAATTCTATAAGCTGTACATTTGTTTTTATAGATTAGTACCAGACCTTTGTTTTGTAGCGACGCACAACCACTGGGAATGCAGTGTAACTCCACTACCCATAATTGCCGAGTGTTTCATCCACTCCGGCTCTGCACATTTATTTACCTTAGATGATTTGGCAATGTTCCGCTGGGGGTTTAGCTTCAAGGCCTCGGCCTGTCTCTTGCGCTCGGTAATTTTCTCCTCCAATTTTTTCTGCAGCTCAGTGACACGATCGTCTTTTGCTACAGCAGCTTTTCCAAACTGAGATTTTGCCTTTTTCTCTTCCAACCTGTCAAAAAGATAAATGAAATAAGCAATTCTAGCATATACCTTGATTACAAAACGCAAGAAAGGGGATCTATTCCCTCCTAATAATGTAAGGGTGTTTTAATCAGATTAGTGTGTGCACATTGCACCATATTTGTGGCCCGTCACATGGGTGATTCATTGTTACACTTAACAGCCAGTTAGGCCTGACTCTGCAGCTTTGAGTTAAGGCGGCAGTTGAAGTGGAAAATTACACTGGCTGCCTGTGAAAATGAACATTTTGCAGAGAACAAAGATTCCAGCTCTCCCCATTTATCTGTTTAGAAAATATTTGCTCATTTCAGTGTTTTAAAATAAAAGTCAACGTAAATCTTAACTGACATTTAGTTTCCAAAGCAATGTATGTCATAGACAACTGCCTTTAGCATCTCAATGCTGCTGATCTCCTACAGCCTCTTTGTAGTTATTCCTGACTAAATGCACTCCAGCGATGGCTATATGACACGGGTGTCAAACACAAGGCCCACGGGCCGAATCCAGCCCTGCAGGCCATTTGCCCTTGCACCTCTCCTGCAGGTACCCCCTTGTCTCCACCCCCACCTTGTCTCAGTAGTCAGCAGCAGAGAGGAGAATAGAACTCCTCTGCCAAATCCTGCACCTCTCAGTTGAGCTGCAGCACTCCCTCATCTCTGTCTCCCCTGGTCTCAGCATTCAGCAGACTCTGGAAGCTGACTTCACTCCTCCTCTGGTCCTCCTCCAGACCTGGAATTTCCGCTTTCCAGTTCTGCACGGTGATGTTAGAGAGGGTGTGGGATTCTTGACATCTGATGTAATGGGGGGGAGGTGCTCTGGACATCAAGTCTTACAGAAACAACTGGCCCTTTGAGGGCAACCATAATGCTGATACGGCCCGCGATGAAATGGAGTTTGACACCCCTGCTATATGACATTCTTCGTGACAGCAGTAGACCATGTTTGCTTAATGTTTTTGAAATGGACACTTGTAACCTTCATCAACACCCAGTAAAGCTGGCCAGTGGGCTGAACAAAAAAAAAAAAAAAAAACATTCCTCCATTCACCTTGAATATTCCCCCCTTTCCCTGCTAGGATTATGGGGTCAATTCACTAAGAGTTAAATAACGGCTGAAAAATGCAGTAATATAATAAATGTGCAATTCACTAGAATTTTGTGGTAAGTAACTCTTGCGGTAAAATATCTGTATTGCGATAATTTATCACACGGTAGCTGGTTGCTAAGGAAGCCAGCCGCAGCGTCCTTAACAACGCTGTCCCACTGATAGCTGAATGAAAATAAGACATGCCAGCAATTACAAATGATGAAAAAATCAGTATGCGGCTCCCCTGCCATCCATACCAGGGCCTTTGGGTCTGGTATGGATTTTAAGGAAAACCCCACAGCAAAATGTAAAAAAAAAACAGCCCTTGGATCTGGTATGGATTTTGGGGGAACCTCGCACCAAAATGAAAAAAAAAAAAAAAATGGCGTTCAGGTCCCCTCACAATCCTAAGGGAGTTTGGGTCTGGTATGGATCTGGGGGGGACCCCACACCATTTTTAAAAAAAATTGGCTTGGGGTTCCCCTTAATATCCATACCAGACCCCTAGGGGTTGGGAGGGACCCCTTCACTTCACCTAAAATAATACCGCATGTGATACTACCAGCAAAACCCTGGTGATAAATATTGTATCTTTTTTTACTTTCTGTTGTGTTTGTGAGTTGGACTTAACAGCTTACCGCATGTTTTTTTTTCAATATTTACCAGCGCATGCGATAATTTATGAAAATGAGTCACGTGTTCTCATGTGGTAACCTTTAGTGAACTGACCCCATTGCACTTTGACAGCGGCTCCCGCTGCTGTCAGGATTACTCTGATCAGCAGCTGACCGACAAAAGTTTCCCAACTTGTTTGTTCAACGAAAGCTGATGATGGACCTAGGACGAACAGGGGAGACAACACACTGATCAAAATTCAGCCATCCTTGTTGAACCAATCAAATTTCAGTCAATCTATGCCCAGCTTCAGACTGCACAGTGACAAAGCAGGGGTATATTTGGGAGACGGGGCAGAGCGTTGTCACCCTATAACAGGAAGGACTTTCACGACAAGATTTTAATGAAAGCTGCAGATTTAAAGCCCAACTCTGGGCCAATTAAAAACAATCTCTTGAAGCAGGGCTGTGCACACACTCCAAGGGTTAATAGCCAGCCTGTTTTGTCTAGCAAGGAGGGTAAACAATTTTACTTACCTAGAAATATACACTCACCAGCCACTTTATTAGGTACACCTTGCTAGTGCCAAGAAAATATCCCCCACACCATTACATCACCACCACCAGCAGCCTGAACCATTGATACAAGGCAGGATGGATCCATGCTTTCATGTTGTTTACGTGAAATTTTGATCCTACTATCTGAATGTCGCAGCTAAAAATTGAATGCCCTCTGACATGAACAAGGTGTATTCATCCACGCAACTGCCACTCACTAGATGTCTTCTCTTTTTTGGACCATTCTCTGTAAACCCTAGAGATGGTTGTGCATGAAAATTCCAGTAGATCAGCAGTTTTTGAAATACTCAGACCAGCCTGTCTGGCACCAACAACCATGTCACGTTCAAAGTCACTTAAAGTGTTACTTAACCCAGGATCCTGCATTCACTATATCTGGTCTCCCACAGTACACACAACATGGAAATGCAATTATTTTAGTAAATATAAACTGCTAAATACCTTTTCACATCAGCAGTTGAAGCAATCTTGTGACTTCTATCAGTGATCAGCAGAGCAGTGGTTAAAGCTTGTAGGAGGAGTTTTCTTTCTGCTCTAGGAGGATGCAAACCCCATGACCTCTGTCTGGACAGCGCTGATTGGCCCTGTGCTGATCACATGCACTCTCCCAAGAAAAAAAAGCTCTCTAGCAATACACACTAAACTGAGTATGTGCTTGTGGCTACAGGTTCAGTCTGTCTTATCAGGTGGACATTTGAACAAGAGGAGGGGCAGAGAAAACAGGATCAAACGACCTTTTTACACAAAGCGTAGGATTAACCCCTTAGGCTCCACAGTGAGTATAACAAGCATGCTTTACTGCATATACAGACTGATTTTACTGTTGTGGGTTTAGTAACACAATAAAATTATATTGACATGTTAAAGTTTATACGATTTTTTTAGGGATTTGGCTATATCTGCTTTAATGTATTTAGCGCCATGAACAGAACTTCCCAATAATCCTGTCTTATGGATTTTATGGACCATACACAAATATACAGTATTAGAAATTGTTACTAACCAAACAGATATGTACATATAGCAAAAAGCAAAAAGTTGGAATATAGCTGTTTACAGTGCTCAGCATAAATGAATACACCCCAACAGATTTGTCAGAAAACCTTCACTTTCCTTTCAGAATCAACATTTTCTATGGGACACTATACTACAAAATACTCCCACAAATGCGGGCCATTGATTGATTGCAAACAAGATTTGTTCATTTGCACACACAAAAAAGTATTTTTCCTAACAAATGAATTCAAGACCATGTTGCAAAAATGAATACACCCCAATGAAAGTCTTAGGAGCAAAGCTGAATTTTAGACAACAAAAACCAAATTAGTAAGAATTCAACTACAGGTGAGTCTAAATATATTGATTAAATAGGTGTCCAGCAGACAGATGATTATTAAAGGGCGTTACTTTTCAAAGAAAACACCTTCCCATTTCACGCAGTCAGCAATGGTATCACATGGAAGAGAAAGGTCACAAGGCCTGAGAAAAAAAATCTTTTCTTTACACAAGAAAGGTGAAGGGTACACGAAGATCAGCAAAGCTTTACTTATCAGTCAGAATACTGTAGCAAAAGTGATACAAAAATGTAACAAAGATGGAACTGCAACCATCTCACAGAGTTGTCTACACTGTCTACGGAAGTTAACACCTCAAAAGAAGCATCTTCTGATGAGAAGGTTTGAATAAAATCGCCATGCAAGTTCACTGTAGTTAGCTAAAGAAGAAGAAAGCCAAACTGGGGTGATTGTTTCCCGTGACACAACACAGCGTACAATGCAGCAGAATGGCATGCATGGTGTCATCCACGAAGGAAGCCTCTCCTAAAGCCCAGGAACAAAATCCTGTCTTGTGGATTTTTTGGGCCATAGCTAGAATTTGCCAGGGCCCATGCTGAAAAAGAAGACTACTGGGACTCTGTACTGTTTTTGGAACTGATGGCTTCGAAACTGTATGATATTGCGAAGGTGAGGAGTACAAAGAAAAATGCATGCTGCCTACAGTGAAACATGGTGGTGGCAGTGTCCTTCTGTGGGGCTGCATGGGTGCTGCATTTCATTGATGGTATCATGAATTCACAGATGTACTGCTCTTAAAAGAGGTCGTTCATGAAGAATGGAAAAAGAGAGATGTTGTAATGTGTCTCCACCTTGTTCATTCCATGCCTAGAAGACTTGGTGCTGTCCTTACAAATCATGGAGGTCATACAAAATACTAGATGTAGTAGTTTTTGTTGTGGGGTGTATTCATTTTTTCATCAACTAATTTGAGTAAAACTGAAGATTTTGTAATCTAAGTTATATTATTAACTTTACTTTCATGTAATGAGCTTAGTGTTCTGTAAAACTCAGTTTTTGTCAACATTTTGGAAATTATTCTTGTGTTCATTGAGATATTGATTAAAATCTTATTTTTCAAAAGGGATGTACTCATTTATGCTGAGCACTATATTATTACACATAATAACACCACATACCATGGTATTCCTCAAATCAAAACATTTTGATCACTTAAATATCTGGTACATGGGACATATCCTATATTACTTATATTCAAGAACTTATATCCCAACTGCCATCAGATATACACACACAGTTTGTACCACAAAGTCTGAAGAGACCACATTAATATCTGCTCTCCATATATAAAGATATTGTTTATTTATTCACCCAGTTGCACATGTACTCACTCATTAATAGGACGAGATAGGGTATGCACCCCAATACAGTGTGACCCTAAGGCCTTTTGCACACGGTACTGATGTTTGAGCATCTGCTTTTTTTAAACCTAATTTCAGGCGCTTCAGGAATAGACTTTTTGTCAACGTTTTATTGCTATGTGTCTTAGCTGGGAAGGTTTACCCCTCTTCACTGATCAGGTGTATACAGGTGATCACATATAGATCTATGAATAGAGGATATATATACAAGTTATCACACAGGTCTATAAATAGAGGATATACCGTATACAGGCGATGGACAATCTATGAATAGAGAATATATACTGGTGATCCCCGATCTATGGATAGAGGATATATACAGCAGATCACACAAATCTATGAATATAGGATATACTCCGGTGATCACAGATCTATGAATAGAGGATATATACAGGTAATCACAGATCTATGAATATTGGATATACACCGGTGATCACAGATCTATTTATATAGGATATACACCGGTGATCACATATCTATGAATAGAGGATATATACATGTGATCACAAATCTATGAATATAGGATATACACCGGTGATCACAGATCTATTTATATAGGATATATACAGGTGATCACAGATCTATTTATATAGGATATATACAGGTGATCATAGATCTATTTATATAGGATATACACCGGTGATTACAGATCTATGAATAGAGGATATATACAGGTGATCACAAATCTATGAATATAGGATATATACAGGTGATCACAAATCTATGAATATAGGATATACACCGGTGATCACACAGATCTATGAATAGAGGATATACACCGGTGATCACAGATCTATTTATATAGGATATATACAGGTGATCATAGATCTATTTATATAGGATATACACCGGTGATTACAGATCTATGAATAGAGGATATATACAGGTGATCACAAATCTATGAATATAGGATATACACCGGTGATCACACAGATCTATGAATAGAGGATATACACCGGTGATCACAGATCTATTTATATAGGATATATACAGGTGATCATAGATCTATTTATATAGGATATACACCGGTGATTACAGATCTATGAATAGAGGATATATACAGGTGATCACAAATCTATGAATAGAGGATATATACAGGTGATCACAGATCTATGAATAGAGGATATACACCGGTGATCACACAGATCTATCAATAGAGGATATATACAGGTGATCACAGATCTATGAATAGAGGACATACACTGGTGATCCCCAATCTATGGATAGAGGATATATACAGCTGATCACACAGATCTATGAATAGAGGACATACACTGGTGATCACCGATCTATGAATAGAGGATATATACAGGTGATCACACAGATCTATGAATAGAGGATATATACCAATCAGCCATACCTTTATGACCACTGACAGGTTAAGTGAATAACAATGATTATCTCATTAAAATGGCATCTGAAAGTCAGTTGGATATATTAGGCAGCAAGTAAATATGTTGTCCACGAAGTTGATGTGTTTAAAGTAGAAGTGGCCATTGCGGTTTGTTGTGTATAGGGCAGGGTAGCTGCAGACCAGTTAGGTTGCCCATACTGACCTGTGTCCAAAGACATAGGTGTCTACATGTGAGCATCAGAATTAGACCAAGGAGCAATGGAAGGAGGTGGCCTGGTCTGACAAATCACATTTTTTCTTTTACATCCTGGGGTGTTCGGGTACACATGCTTAACTTCCCTGGGGAAGAGATGGCAGCACGTTGTACCATGAGAAGAAGGCAGATGGTGGAGGCAGTGTGATGCTTTGGGCAATGTTCTACTGGGAAACCTTGGCCCTGCCATTCATGTGGATGTTACTTGATACGAATCACCTACCTAAACATTGTTGCTGACCAAGTATACCCCATTCATGGAGACCATATTACCTGATGGCAGTGATTACTTTCAGCAGGATAATGTGCCTTGCCACACTACAAAATGGATCAAGAATGGTTTGAGGAACACAACGAGTTTAAGGTGTTGACTTGGCCTCCAAATTATCCAGATCTCAATCCAACTGAGCATCTGTGGGATGTGATGGGAAAACAAATCTGATCCATGGAGGCCCCACCTCGTAACTTACAGGGCTTGAAGGATCTGCTGCTTGGTGCCAGATAACACAGCATACCTTTAGAGGCCTAGTAGAGACCGTGACTCAACCGTTCAGGGCTGTTTTGGCAGCAAAAGGGGGACCTACTCAATATTAGGAGGGTGGTCATAAAGTTATGGCTGATCGGTGTACTTGTCCTGGTGGCAAACAAAAAAATTTGTTGTCACAAAAGTAAAAAGGGAGCACACATTCTCCAATGAGAATGCCTGTTCCTGTGTCATCTGTTCATAATTGGAATTGTGTTCACTGTGCAGAGATTAGCTCCGATTTTCTGTTGTACCTCTAAGACAAGAAATGAAAGGAAATGCCTCCCCAATGGACATGGCCCTCAAAATTTTACCTAATAAGAGTTCTAAACATACCCTACTCTAAAACAAAACAAAAAAACAAGTTTTTGCTTTACATACACTTTAGCAGACCATCTCCAGGTGTAGCCTACCTAAATGCATGGAAGGAGCTGTGGGCACAATGGATGGATAGAATACTGAAAAGGTGGACATAGATGTCAGAGAAAGATCTGTCATGGCTGACTGTTCTCTCTCTATTCCCTCTGGTGATCCTTCGTTTAGCTGCTGCCGCTACAGTCAGCATTTTCTGGTAATGTTGTGCTATGTCAGTGGCCAGGAGGGGAGCTTGGGGGCGAAGCATTGTGTTCAACTGTTGGTGTCAGCAACAAGAATTATGCCCCATAGTTGGTGTCAGTCGATGGAATAGGGCCCCAAGGGCCGGATAAAGGCAGGCAAAGGGCCGCAGTTTGGAGACCTCTGATATAGAAGACTCCTGGTGCCACTATGTCCTGGTGGGCCTGAAGTCTATCTTATCAAAATTGCCCTACTTGGCTAAACAAGAGACTATTAGATGACAGTCTGATCGACCCGACATTTGCAGAAATAAAGCTACTTTTTTATTATGTAAAAAAGGAGCAAAAAGAATTGAAAGACCAAATAATAGAAAATGTTTAGGTACCTATGTAAGGAAAGAGCAAACAGTGCCAACGCTTGATTACCTAATTCCATTTCTCAGGTTGATTCCATCTTCTCTATTAGTATTTGATCATCCTGCTCATCTAGAATTATTTTCTATTTCCACCATCCATGCAGTATTTGTTCATTCCATCCTCTCTGACAGTGTCTGTTCAATCCATCAGGCCTTGCAGTTTCTGTTTATTCCATCCTTCCCGGGAGTATCTGCTCATTCCATCCTCCCTAGCAGTATCTGCTCATTCCATCCTCCCCAGGAGTATCTGTTTATTCCATCCTCCCTAGCAGTATCTGCTCATTCCATCCTCCCTGGTGGTATCTGCTCATTACACCCTACTTGGCAGCATCAGCACATTCCATCCTCCCCGGCAGTATCTGTTCATTCCGTCCTCCCCGGCAGTATCTGTTCATTCCGTCCTCCCCGGCAGTATCTGCTCATTTCATCCTCCCTGGCATTATCTGCTCATTCCATCCTCTCCGGCAGTATCTGCTCATTCCACCCTCCCTGTCAGTATCTATTCATTACACTCTCCCCAGCAATATCTGCTCATTCCACCTTGCCCGCCAGTATCATTCCATCCTCCACAGCATTTTCTGCTCATTCTATCCTCCCCAGCATTATCTGCTCATTCCATCCTCCCCAGCAGTATCTGTTCATTTCACTCTCCCCGGCAATATCTTCTCATTCCATTCTCCCTGGCAGTATCTGCTCATTCCACCCTCCTTGGCATTATCCGTTCATTCCAACCCTCCCTGGCAATATCTGCTCATTCCACCCTTACCAGCAGTATCTGTTAATTCCACCCTCCCTTGCAGTATCTGCTCGATCCATCCTCCCCGGCAGTATTTGCTTATTCCATCATCCCCAGCAGTATCTGTTCATTCCTTCTTCCCTGACAGTATCTCTTCATTCCACCCTCCCTGGCAGTATCTGCTTATTCCATCTTCCACAGCAGTATCTGTTCATTCCTTCCTCCCTGGCAGTATCTGTTCATTCCTTCCTCCCTGGCAGTATCTGTTCATTCCTTCCTCCCTGGCAGTATCTGTTCATTCCTTCTTCCCTGACAGTATCTCTATATTCCACCCTCCCTGGCAGTATCTGCTTATTCCATCTTCCACAGCAGTATCTGTTCATTCCTTCCTCCCTGGCAGTATCTGTTCATTCCTTCCTCCGTGGTATCTGCTCATTCCTTTCTCCAAGGCTGTATCTGTTCATTCCACCCTCCCTGGCAGTATCTGTTCATTCCACCCTCCCTGGCAGTATCTGTTCATTCCACCCTCCCTGGCAGTATCTGCTCATTCCACCCTCCCTGGCAGTATCTGCTCATTCCTTTCTCCAAGGCTGTATCTATTCATTCCACTCTCCCTGGCAGTATCTGTTCATTCCATCCTCCTGGCAGTATCTGTTCATTCCTCCTTCCCTGGCAGTATCTGTTAATTCCATCCTCCTTGGCAGCATCTGCTTATTCCATCCTCCAGGGTAGTATCTGCTCATTCCTTCTTCACTGGCAGTATCTGTTCATTCCATCTTCCTGGCAGTGTCTGTTCATTCCATCCAAAATGGCAGTATCTGTTCATTCCACCCTCCCTGGCAGTATCTGCTTATTCCATCCTCCAGGGCAGTATCTGTTCATTCCTTCTTCCCTGGCAGTATCTGTTCATTCCATCTTCCTGGCAACATCTGCTCATCTCCTAGCAGCATCTGCTCATTCCAACCTCCCCGGCAGTATCTGCTCATTCCAACCTCCCTGGCAGTATCTGCTCATTCCATCCTACCTGGCAGTATCTGCTCATTCCATCTTCCTGGCAGTATCTGCTCATTCCATCTTCCTGGCTTTATCTGCTCATTCCATCCTCCCTGGCAGTATCTTCTCATTCCATCTTCCTGGCTTTATCTGCTCATTCCATCCCCCCAGCAGTATCCGCTCATTCCATCCTCCCAGGCAGTGTTTGTTCATTCCATCTTGCCTGGCTGTATCTGTTCATTCCATCTTTCCTGGCCGTGTCTGTTCATTCCATCCTCTCCAGCAGTATTTGTTCATTTCACCCTCCCTGGCAGTATCAGCTCATTCCATCTTCCCTGGCAGTATCTGTTCATCATATTCTCCCTGGCGGTGTATGTTCATGTCATTATCCCCGGCAATATACTGTATGCTTGTTTCATCCTGGCTGTATCTGAGTACTATTTGCTCATTCCGTCCCGTTTGGCTATTCCACTCCTCTCATTCATTCGGTGCTTTTCCTGCAGCATCCACTCATTTAATCTCTGGCAGCATCAGATCATAAAATTCCTTTTGGCACCATCTGCACATTCTGTCACCTCTGGCAGCATGCATTCCATTTTGTCAGGCAGTATCTGTTCATTCCATCCTGTCTCAGTCCTTCATGGCTGTTCTTGGTCATTCCATTGCAGTAGACAGCATCTGAACACTTGCTGTGCCTAATAAGATGATTACTCCTTTCAGTAAAATGGCATATTTGTTATTTGTGAAAGTCAGACAGAATGAAATCATCCAAGGATGGAAAGGTCAGTTAACCCCTTGATGCCAAACTCCTTAAAGGATAAAAGTTCACCTTTTGGATAAAAATAATAAATGTACATTTTTTTGCAGGTAAAAAAAATGTGCATTTATTATTTTTGTCCAAAGGAGACTCTAAAGCAGTGCACCACCAATCAATAGATCACTGGTGTCATGCAGGTCTCCTGTAGACCTGTCAGATAATCTGCTTGTCATACGGGATGTACGGTCAAGCAGATATACTGACAGGAAGCTTCAATGAACTACCACAGCACTCCCCATCACCGTGGTAGTTCATTGAAAACTACAAGCCAACAGCCACTAAGGGTTCGTTCACACTTGGCTGTTTTACCAACGCTTGCCAAACGCCCCTATAGCGTTTGGCAAGCGTTGGTCCGGCGTTTGCGGAGCGTTTTTTAACGCTTGGCAGACGCTCCGCAAACGCACATGTGCGGTTTAGCGGTGGTTGCTAGGCAAACGCCTATAATGCAGTTTGAATGGTGTTACCGCCCCGCAACCGCGTCGCAACCACACGGCGTTTGCGGAGCGGCACCATAGACTAGAATAGGGGGCTTCAACGCCTCCTGACTCGACCAGAGGCGTCCGTTTTGCCGTGACGCAACGCAAACGCTCCCGTTAGAACAGCACCATGTGCTGTATTGTGCACAATTGGCAGAGGCGTTTGGGAAGCGGTAAAAACGCTTCCCAAACGCCTCTCTGCCGCCTGCACGCAACTCTAGTGTGAACGTAGCCTTAGGCTGCTGGGACTTGTAGGCACCCATTCACAGAACTCTGTGAATGAGTGACGCGGCCGTGTGGGTGGAGCCCCGAACTGCCACGCTGTTTTCAAATCTGACAGATAGTACAGGGAAACTTCTCCCCGTATTATCTGTCAGAGGGTGGCGGGCGCGGCTGCGGCTATGGGAACATGTTACATGTTCCACCCTAAAAACAGGTGGAACATGTAACATGTTCCCAAAGGTGAACTTATCTTTAAAGGGCTGGGAGGTGGGGTTCAGGGTCATGTGAACGCTGTGATTGGGTGTCACAGCGGTCACATGATCGGAAAGGTCCCGATCACAAGTAGCTTGGACCTTTCCATGAGGTGCAGGTAAATGTGTCAGGAAAACGCAGGGCACGTGCTCTCAGCACATGTTTATTTACTTTTGGTGCGCACATATGTGGCTGCTTGGCGTCAAGGCCCAGCCGCCGAGAGGGTACTGTCGGCGCCAACAGGTTAAAAAGTGAAACAGAACCATCTTTTATTACCTGTAAGGTAAAGTGATCACATAATGCTATGAACACCTGGTTAATTACAGATTAGGTTAGATGATAAGATGCGGAGAAGGATTCATTGGAAACTATCATGGTTATATCAAATCTTTATTTCACTCTGATGTCATAGAACACTGCAGGATTTCAAAGGAGAGAAAGTAGCAGAAGATGTTGGCTGCAGAGGAGAGGAGGAAACCCTTAACAATGGCTGGCCATCCAGGATCTGTGATGGGCAGCACAGTGGCCTGGCAGTACTAAGGTCGTTGGTTCAAATCCCAACCAAGGCACCACCTGCCTGGAGTTTGCATGTTCTCCCTGTGCCTGCGTGGGTTTCCTCTGGGTACTCCGGTTTCCTCCCACACTCCAAAGACACACTGGTAGGTTAATTGGCTCCTGTCTAAACAGGCCCTAGTATGTGTATGTATGAATGTGAGTTAGTGACCTTAGATTGTACACCCCTTGAGGGTTAGGGACTGAATGTACAATATATATGTAATCTATCTACCTATCTATCCATTCAGTCGTATCCAACCCTTGGCGATTGCATGGACTGTCACTCGTAAGCAATTATTTTACAGGGTAGGTTGCCAGGTCTTTCCCCAACCCGTACCATGCAGGAGATCCCACATGGCCAGGGATGAAACTAGGACAATTTAGACAGGAGCCAATTAGCCTACCAGCATGTCTTTGAAGTGTGGGAGGAAACCCACGCAAGCACAGGGAGAACATGCAAACTCCATGCAGGAGGTGCCATGGTTGGGAATTGAACCCATGACCCATTTACTGCACGGCAGACGCGCTAACCACAAAGCCACTGTGCCGCCCATGTATGTAAAGTGCTGTGTAAACTGACGGCGCTATATACCATAAGTACCTGTAATAAATAAATGTCATTCACAGGCTTCAATAGCCCAGCAGTTGTCAGCACTCTTCCCTGCAGCTGCCACTCACTGCCATGGGGGATCACGTGACCAGACCAGGGCGGATTAACAATAGGTAAGTATACAGATCGTTTTCATACACGTTATACAGCATCGGTAGCGGGTGAAGGAGCATTTGTTAGTATTATGCTGGAATTCCACTTTAAGTGTTTAGTTACTGTTGAGTGTCAGGATTAGATTAGAATTTTGCCCCACTGTTTCATTTTTTAAAACATTTTGCCCTAATAATTGCTGTGCTTAAAAGCAATGGGGTAAAATACCGCCAGAGTCGAGGAAATGCTCTGATGATGCTAAACCGGATGGACTAATCTAATATTACTAAGCAGTATGCAATGATCAGACGCTGCCAGGAAGAAATGTTTCCAAATAACTAATTCTCCTTCCTTTTCTCCTAGTGGCCTAACTTTGCCAATTTTATTACACAATGGGTTAAAATTTCGAGTCCAGACCTACTAGCTGGTCACAAAACTTACTCTCCACCAGTTGCCCCACCCAACCTTGCCCAGGTCCGCCCCCAACCCCCCAACCACGCCCCCTTAAAGCTTATGAAATTACAGTTTTCTTTAGAATAAATAGTCCAAAATAAAAAACTGTACACAGTAATGTATATCCCCCCTCCCCTGTACTCCATTATAGTGATATGACATGTATACAGTAATGTATATCCCCCCTCCCCTGTACTCCATTATAGTGATATGACATGTATACAGTATGTATATCCCCCTCCCCTGTACTCCATTATAGTGATATGACGTGTATACAGTAATGTATATCCCCCCTCCCCTGTACTCCATTATAGTGATATGACATGTATACAGTAATGTATATCCCAGCTCCCCTGTACTCCATTATAGTGATATGACATGTATACAGTAATGTATATCCCCCCTTCCCCTGTACTCCATTATAGTGATATGACATGTATACAGTAATGTATATCCCAGCTCCCCTGTACTCCATTATAGTGATATGACATGTATACAGTAATGTATATCCCCCCTTCCCCTGTACTCCATTATAGTGATATGACATGTATACAGTAATGTATATCCCCCCTTCCCCTGTACTCCATTATAGTGATATGACATGTATACAGTAATGTATATCCCCCCTTCCCCTGTACTCCATTATAGTGATATGACATGTATACAGTAATGTATATCCCAGCTCCCCTGTACTCCATTATAGTGATATGACATGTATACAGTAATGTATATCCCCCCTTCCCCTGTACTCCATTATAGTGATATGACATATATACAGTAATGTATATCCCCCCTCCCCTGTACTCCATTATAGTGATATGACATGTATACAGTAATGTATATCCCCCCTCCACTGTACTACATTATAGTGATATGACATGTATACAGTAATGTATATCCCAGCGCCCCTGTACTCCATTATAGTGATATGACATGTATACAGTAATGTATATCCCCCTCCCCTGCACTCCATTATAGTGATATGACGTGTATACAGTAATGTATATCCCCCCTCCCCTGTACTCCATTATAGTGATATGACATGTATACAGTAATGTATATCCCAGCTCCCCTGTACTCCATTATAGTGATATGACATGTATACAGTAATGTATATCCCCCCTCCCCTGTACTCCATTATAGTGATATGACATGTATACAGTAATGTATTTCCCAGCTCCCCTGTACTCCATTATAGTGATATGACATGTATACAGTAATGTATATCCCCCCTCCCCTGTACTCCATTATAGTGATATGACGTGTATACAGTAATGTATATCCCAGCTCCCCTGTACTCCATTATAGTGATATGACATGTATACAGTAATGTATATCCCCCCTCCCCTGTACTCCATTATAGTGATATGACATGTATACAGTAATGTATATCCCCCCTTCCCCTGTACTCCATTATAGTGATATGACATGTATACAGTAATGTATATCCCAGCTCCCCTGTACTCCATTATAGTGATATGACATGTATACAGTAATGTATATCCCCCCTTCCCCTGTACTCCATTATAGTGATATGACATGTATACAGTAATGTATATCCCCCCTTCCCCTGTACTCCATTATAGTGATATGACATGTATACAGTAATGTATATCCCAGCTCCCCTGTACTCCATTATAGTGATATGACATGTATACAGTAATGTATATCCCCCCTTCCCCTGTACTCCATTATAGTGATATGACATATATACAGTAATGTATATCCCCCCTCCCCTGTACTCCATTATAGTGATATGACATGTATACAGTAATGTATATCCCCCCTCCACTGTACTCCATTATAGTGATATGACATGTATACAGTATGTATATCCCCCTCCCCTGTACTCCATTATAGTGATATGACATGTATACAGTAATGTATATCCCAGCGCCCCTGTACTCCATTATAGTGATATGACATGTATACAGTAATGTATATCCCCCTCCCCTGCACTCCATTATAGTGATATGACGTGTATACAGTAATGTATATCCCCCCTCCCCTGTACTCCATTATAGTGATATGACATGTATACAGTAATGTATATCCCTGCTCCCCTGTACTCCATTATAGTGATATGACATGTATACAGTAATGTATATCCCAGCTCCCCTGTACTCCATTATAGTGATATGACATGTATACAGTAATGTATATCCCCCCTCCCCTGTACTCCATTATAGTGATATGACATGTATACAGTAATGTATTTCCCAGCTCCCCTGTACTCCATTATAGTGATATGACATGTATACAGTAATGTATATCCCCCCTCCCCTGTACTCCATTATAGTGATATGACGTGTATACAGTAATGTATATCCCAGCTCCCCTGTACTCCATTATAGTGATAGGACATGTTGTATACAGTACTTACTGTCCCCCCGAGTCACCCGCGGCGGTGGAGAGGATGTCTCCTCTCAGCGTAGGAGAGCGGACCTCTCCTGCACCTGTCCCCTCAGCGGTGGTGCCGCAGAAACCGGAAGTTGTAAACCAGAACTTGGCTTCACAATGAGGCTTGGAGCTCAGGTGCAGTCGCTCCATGCTTCATCTGTGCTCACCGCTTGCAGCCGCTCGCCACAGAGGAATTTCTCCTCGCATTTGGCGAGCGGCTTTTTCAAGCCCTTTATTATGAGATACTATTTTTTAAGCACAACAGTGCAATTATGCAAAATAAAGAGTAAGTATATTCAAAAGCTATATTACCATATGTGAGTCATCGCCTGCATGGGTTTCCTCTGGGTACTCCAGTTTCCTTCTACACTCCAAAGACATGATGGTAGGTGAATTGGCTCCTGTCTAAATTGGCCCTAGTATGTATATGTATGAATGTAAGTTAGGGACCTTAGATTGTACGCTCCTCGGGAGTGGGGACTGATGTAAAAGTATAAAATATATGTAAAGGGCTGCATAAATTGACGGCGCTATATAATTACCTAAAATAAATAAAATCTCCTAACTTTTATATTTCTTAGGACACTCCAATAGCAAGCTCTCCTCGCTATAATTCCTCTAGCGATACAAAAAAATTACTAGTATCACACAGATGTTCCCAAAATATTATACATTCATTTAATTCAAATGTGTTTGATAAATGTTATTGACACATAAAAAAAATCACTTTGAAGCTAGATAGTTCTGGGGACCAACTGAAATAAAGAGAACAAAAAAGCCTAAAAAAAAAAAGAAAACCATCACGCCTAAGGACTGGTAAACTGCACTATGTTACATTTTTGTTTGTGGGTTTAATACAGCTTTAAAAATAAGATGGGAATGGGGCGAATAATATAAGTAAAATCACAGATCTAGCTCTTTAGCTTAGATTGTGGTTCTGCCACCAGAGATACAACATTCAGGTAAAAGGACGCTGTCGCTGCAGCTGTGCCATGTAAATAAGTCACTCCTGCATCTTGAACAGCATTTATTAGTGCAGCTGCACCGTGTCTGCATGTAAATTAGCTGTCTGGAAAATGAGGTAATTATGCTGCCACTGGTAAATAAATCAGGTAATGGAGTGATTTTTCTGCTGGATATTTTAAAATTGAGTGTGTTTTAATACCTTGTAACATAAGTAATGTGCATAAGAGTTTAACACCTGAGGATGCGGGTCACTGCTGGCTGATGATGAAGTCAAATAGATGAAGTAAATAGCTTGCATCTTGTAAAAGCGGAATCGTGTATAATATTTACCGTATTTTTCGCACCATAAGACGCACTTTTTTCCCCCCCAAAAAGGGGGGAAAATGTCAGTGCGTCTTATGGAGCGAATGTAAAGCGGCCGGTCCGGTATTTCTGCCGCCACCATGTCAGAATACCGGGCCGGCCGCTCAGCTGTTCTCCCCTGCAGGGCCTTACCTGTTCCTCGCTCCAGCGCTGCACAGTCTTCCCGCGCTGGCTTCTGTGACAGCCGGGTGCCCACTGCGCATGTGCTGCGCTTTGTGAATGATCCGGTGTCTTCTGGGACACATGAAAGGTCACAGAAGGCGCCGGGCCATTCACAAAGCGAAGCGCTTCTTGCACCTGCGCAGTGGGCACCCGGCTGTCACAGAAGCCGGCCCGGGAAGAAGAGGGAAGGCAACTCCGCGGAAGTGGGAGCGGGTACCTGTCAAATTCAGGTACCCGCTCCCCCTCCCTCCCCAAAGGTCAGCAGTCTCTGGTCATTCCCTGCACTGTCTGCAGTCTCTGGTCATTCCCTGTACTGTCCGCAGTCTCTGGTCATTCCCTGTACTGTCTGCAGTCTCTGGTCATTCCCTGCACTGTCCGCAGTCTCTGGTCATTCCCTGCACTGTCCGCAGTCTCTGGTCATTCCCTGCACTGTCCGCAGTCTCTGGTCATTCCCTGCACTGTCCGCAGTCTCTGGTCATTCCCTGCACTGTCCGCAGTCTCTGGTCATCTCCTGTACTGTGTCCGCAGTCTCTGGTCATCTCCTGCACTGTGTCCGCAGTCCCTGGTCATCTCCTGTACTGTGTCCGCAGTCTCTGGTCATCTCCTGTACTGTGTCCGCAGTCTCTGGTCATCTCCTGTACTGTGTCCGCAGTCTCTGGTCATCTCCTGTACTGTTTCTGCAGTCTCTGGTCATCTCCTGTACTATGTCCGCAGTCTCTTGGTCATCCCCTGTACTTTGTCCGCAGTCTCTGGTCATCTCCTGTACTATGTCTGCAGTCTCTGGTCATCTCCTGTACTGTCCGCAGTCTCTGGTCATCCCCTGTACTATGTCTGCAGTCTCTTGTCATCTCCTGTACTGTGTCCGCAGTCTCTGGTCATCCCCTGTACTGTCCGCAGTCTCTGGTCATCCCCTGTACTGTGTCTGCAGTCTCTTGTCATCTCCTGTACTATGTCCGCAGTCTCTGGTCATCCCCTGTACTATGTCTGCAGTCCATTGGTTCAGAATATTTTTTTTTCTTGTTTTTCACCTCTAAAACCTAGGTGCGTCTTATGGTCAGGTGCGTCTTATGGAGCGAAAAATACGGTATATATATTGGTGGGGTGAATTTATGAAAAAAATCGCAGAGCTATTCGTCCTATGAACCTGCACGTATATTTATTTTGTGGAATTGAGGGCAAACACGATTGTTATTACGCTATTTTTTCTCCAGGTTAATTGATTTTCATTCATACAGAATAGAGCACAGGTGTCAAACTGGCGGCCTAACAGCTGTTGCCAAACTAGTCCCATGAGGCATTGCAAGATTGACAGTTACAAGCATGACTCCCAAAGGCAGAGGCATGATGGGACTTGTAGTTTCGCAACAGTTGGAGGACCACCAGTTTGACATCCCTGGAATAGAGTGAATTAGTATAATGCTGCATTATAGTCACTAGATGGAGCTAATGATCATAGGAAATACATGCAGTACTTTTATACTATGATAGTCCATCTAGTGGCCATAATGCAGTATTTCACTTTATTCAATATGAAGAACATTTGACCTGGAGAGAAAATAGCCTACTAACACTTGTTTCTTGACCCCATTTGCACAGAACAAATGTATATGCAGACAGAGGACAAAGAGATATGTGTATATATATATATATAGATTTTTTTTTTTTTTTTGTATAAATGCATCCTTAAATCTTTAGTTATTAAACTATGAGGACCAGTCTCAGGAAGTGTAGCAGGAATGAGGTTCAGGGGGAATGAGGGTCAATGGATAATTCTGCTAGAGTCAGAATTGGTGATCCAGCTATTTTATTGTAGCATAAAGCCAGTGGCTCAAGTTAGCTACATGTATGTTGGGGTATAATCATGGCAGTGATTCTATGAGCTGCAATAGCACTTAAGACAACCCTGATGCTATATACCGAAGACAAAAGCTGTAAAGAAAAATGAGAATGACCTTTCCTGCTGTGCACGATGCTATATGCTGCTCCAACAGCTCTGGGGACCCTGTGCTTTACAAGGATGAAATATTATTATGTGTTTTGGAATGCCTTAAAGCAAGCTTGCACTTTGCCCTGCAGGACAAAAAAACATGTTTTCCTAAAAGTAGAACTAACGGAAAAGCAATTTTTCAATATAGGGAGAGTAAAAGGAGGGTTATAACCCCTGCCAGTTTTTTTTTTGCCATGTGTCCTATTGGGGAGATTTCCTTTTACTTCCTGTCCCATAGCCAAACCAGAAAGTGAGAGGAAATCCCTCCAAAGTGAGGGAATCCCTGATTGTCACCAAAACTAGTGTCCCCACTGGAAGAGTTTCCCTCTGTTCCTGTTCTGATGACAACCCAAAATTTGAGATTTCTTTCACTTTCACTCTCATTGCTAACAGAAAAATCAGTGAATCTCCCTATTGGGCGCACACACAGCAATAAAACAGGTGGTCTAATCCCCCTCTACACTAACCAAAGCTAAACTTCGCCTTCAGTTATACTTTAAAGCTTTGGTCCCAAAATTCAGTATGGCCCTGGGTGGGGACTTTTTTGGCATTACCCACCTACATGCTATATTTACGAATGGTTCGCTACGTAATTTCACTGACCTTCATGATAATTTTCATCTCCCCCACTATATGTCCTTCTATAATTTCCAACTGCAACATGTGGTGAGAGCCCAGGGGTAACATACCCTGATGAAGAATACCACAACTTTTGAAGGATTTATTTCCAGATGCTACGCCATATTGGCAGAGTTCTTAAAAGACCATTCCCTAATGGTAACAAGGCAGTGGGAATCAGATGTTGGGACCTTAGAGGATAATCAGTGGAAAGGCCTTTCAGGCGGTACAAATACAGTATGTTCCTTCAATGTAACTCAAAAGCTTATACAGCTAGATATAGTTCACTATACTCCCTTGAAACACTTTGAGATGGGCATCCTTGAGGATCCCACATGCAGTGAAGGTCGCCGGGACAATGGAGATCTAATTCACTTATTGTATATAAACTGGGAGGGAGTTGTGTGCACTTTAGTGTTTCAGGCCTCCATCCAGAATGACCCTACACACTATATACCAACTATATTTGACACTCTACAATTACCTACACATGCGAGGGAGGCAATAGCAATGTTCCAGGCATGCAGGCTTATTCTACTATATTGGAAGTCTGTGAACCCCTATACTCATAAGGAATGGCTGCAGTGCATAGGTGATACCCTTAGATTGGGGAGATACATGTACTAACACACAGGCTGTTCCAACAAATTTGAAAAACTTTTGGGCCCACTGTTAGATGCCATGGATCTGTGTCCAAACGATCTAAAAGTAGGCAGGATTCTCCGTGGCCGATATATAATTACGACCACTGTTTTGCTGTATGTACCACTGATCAGCCCATTCAGGCCCATGGTCTTTGCAACCTCTCAGTATGTTGCTTTGATAGTGGAGTTCAGCATTAACTCTACCTATAACTGTTCTATGAATCTCAATATGGAGTAAATATGGGCTTGCAGGCTCTATTTTTTTTCTTCTTTTTTTAACTGAGTTGCTCTGGCACTGCTTGTCTCATGTTCTATATATCATTAAGCTTCTTTGATTTAAAAAAAAATGTTTCAGTCCCCAGCAGCACATACTTGCCTTTCCTGTATAAGCTCCACACATCTCTAGTCAGAGCTTACAAAGGTCTGAGGACTCCCACCCCCCATGAGACAACACTAGGCCATTCACCAAGAACCAGTGCTGCCACATGAAAGGAAGTAGAGAGTTACATGATTACGCATACCCGGAAGTACTGGGCGTTTTCTTCTATGACAGCAGCTGAGTGGAGATCAATGGACAAGTGAGTATGTGTTGATAGGGAGGGAGACATTAAAGCAAACCTATTGTATTGTCCTTTATGGGGAAATCCCTGATACTTCAAGCTATGTGCCTCCCGAATAGTGGTGTCTAGCCACTCAGGCATTGGCACTGCCCAAAGGGGTCTTGGAGCTTAAACAGGGCAATGGCTCTATTTATTTTTTAACATCATCCAGTGGTCTGATTGAAATAAACAAAAAAACAAACAGATTCTCCCATCCCCAAAAGCATTGTGGATGGAGGAATCCTCTCTGCTATTGTATTCTGGCAGCAGGACTCCTCCACTATCAGATTACACGGATCAGAGCTGTAGCCAGTTTGCTGCAGGCACTGATTGAATGCAAATTTGCCAGCAGTCTTGTTCAAAAGAAGTTGATCATTAGATATTTTTTTCACAAGCAGGAATGGCCATAGATAGATTGAAATCTGGCCAGTCCCTGCTGAACCGGATGAATTTCAATGCATCTCGGCCATCTTAACTTTCTTCGCTTCAGATAGTGGAACAGATCAGCAGGAACACAAATGGAAGGAAAGTATAAGCAGCTGGTGTGGTGGCTGTGGACAAAGCAAAAGTTCACGTCAAGTCAAGTGTACTCCTGAACTACTGGAAAATTTGCATACTTTGGAGAAGTATAAAGAGACTAACAAACTGGAGATGAGGCATACCTGACTGTTACATCTCTGATACAACATATTCTAAGAACTACTGAATACAGGGATATATGCCGAGTTTACAGCACAGGCCTATTAGCAAATACATTGAGTTTAATGTTGATTTAATGTTACATAATACATGGTTTTATGAATTGCAAACACTTGGCAGGAAATCTTTGTGATAAATTCAAGATAAATTATCACTAACTGCTGTGAGCAGCTTTAAAAAGGGTGCACTTCGGAACTGATTTATACTCTAGCTTGCCCCAGCATGCATTTAATTATTTATTCTAATTACTGGAATATGAATTATAATCTACTAGAGCATTCTGAGTGGGATGTTTTTATGCTTTCCCATGGATCTCCTAGAACTGCCTTTTGTAGAATGCATATATGTGGGGGTGGAGCTTAAAATATAGAAGACAGGGCTTATAAAATCAAAAGCAGGTGCTAATAACCATCACAGTGCATGAACACATTCATGACTTGTCAGGGTTGGTCTTCTTCCCTACTCACCAAGAACACTGTGAATGTCCTGCCCCACTCTGTGCCAACATATTACCATACCACCCACCCCTTATATACATTACTAGGGGCCATGTGTCTCTGTGTGGAAAGGGCTACAGCTATTTGATAGGTATTTAAGACTGTATACTTATACAAAGGATTGGGTTTTACGTGAAAATAACTGCCAAGATGCTTTTTGTCAACCTTTTATTGTTTCTTTGCTGAAACCCCTTTATAGTGAATGATTCCAATTAGTTCCCAGCTACAGAAGATGATAATGAAAACTATGGAGATGCTCTTCCACTGGTGAGTTTAGGACAATGAGCAGCATGATGATAGATTACATGCTCCGGTGATGTTCTAGCCAACTGTGAATACACAACTGCAATTATCTACAGATCTGTACAGTTGTAGGAACTTACATGTATATCAGTAAATGGCATTAGCTTCTGTACGTGGCCACACACAGATTGCTTGTGTTCATCGAAATGTTTATAGGATCAACTACAGCAAATACAACACTTTTAAAAGTAAATAAATATATATCCAAAGACATGCTGATAGGTTGATTAGCTACTGTCTAAATTGGCCCTAGTGTGAATGAATGTGAGTTAGGGACCTTAGATTGTATGCTTCTTGAGGGCAGGGACTGATGTTAATGTACAATATATATGTAATGTAAAGCGCTGTATAAATTGACAGCACTATATACACTTTCCGGCCACTTTATTAGGTACACCTTGCTAGTACCGCGTTGGACCCCCTTTTGCCTTCAGAACTGCCTTAGTTCTTCGTGGCATAGATTCAACAAGGTGTTGGAAACATTCCTCAGAGATCATGTCCATATTGACATGAGTTACTGTTACCCTTCTATCATCTCAAACCAGTCTGCCCACTCTCCTGTGACATCAACAAGGCATTTTCGTCCACACAACTGCCGCTCACTGGATATTTTCTCTTTTTCAGACCATTCTCTGTAAACCCTAGAGATGGTTGTGCATGAAAATCCCAGTAGATCAGCCGTGTTTTAAATACTCAGATCAGCCCGTCTGGCACTAACACCCATGCCATGTTCAGTCACTTAAATCCCCTTTCTTCCACATTCTGGTGCTTGGTTTGAACTTCAGCAAGTTGTCTTCACCACGTCTAGATGCTAAATGCATTGAGTTGCTGCCATGTGATTGGCTGATTAGCAATTTATGTTACAGGTGTACCTAATAAAGTGGCCGGTGAGTGTAAGTACCTTCCAGTAACATCCCCTTTAGAGAATACAGAACCAAGTATCATTTTGTGGTGCTAAGTAATTTGTATGGAATCCGGGCACTTTTTTCCCCATGCAGTGGGGCTGTGCCCACACTGCATGGGTTAACTGCTCGTTTTTTGGAGATTGGGGAGCCGAGATATACTTACCTAATTCTCTGATCTTCCCAGCATAAGACTGGTCCCTGCATCTTCTGCTGCTCCCCCCCCCCCAACAATCTGGTGGTCTTGTTCAGTAAACTGTTCCTGACGTCATCACACCCATAGACTGGCTCTGGACATGAAGTCATCAGGAACAGTCCAACGCTGAATGTAGGCGAGAACCGTTTTCCGGAGCATCGAAGGATTCAGTGAGTATAACCTCTGTGTTCATCCTTAGACAATATGAACAGTTAACCCATGCAGTGTAGGCACAGCCCCACTGCATTGGGAAAAAAATTGCCCTGAGTTAGGCTTTAAAGATAGCAAGAAAACAGTAAACAAAAGATTCACCCCAGCAACAGTAGGTCCACCCCAGAAACAACCGCCCCCACAACAATAGATCCATCCAAGGAACAATACAGCTGCACAACAATAACAAGGCCAAAAGCAACAAAATATTTTCCAGCAGCCAACAACAGTAGATCCCTCCCAGCAACGATTGACTCCCTAGCAACAATAGATCCCCCACCAGCAACAACATACCTCTCTAGCAATAAAAGACCTCCCCCCTGAAACAACAGATCCCCACCCAGCGACAATAGAGCAACCAGCATCAATGGACCCTCCAGCAGGCCTCAGCACCCCTTGCCACTAAACACATTTAGTCCCGGAGGTGATGAAACTGCATTCCCTATTGTTGCCGCTGAAAAAATCCAAATATATATATATATACAAATACAGTTAGGTCCATATATATTTGGACACAGGCACAATTTTAGTTTTTTTCAAGTATTTACCAAAACAGACTATAGTTATATAATGGATATGGGCTGAAAGTGCACACTCTCAGGCCATTGTAAGGCTTCAGAAATAAAACAAATCCACCAGAGAGATAGCAACATTAGGAGTGGCCAAATCAACAGTTTGGTACATTTTGAGGAAAGAAGAACGCACTGGTGAGCTCAGCAACATAAAAAAGCATGGACGTCCACGGAAGACAACAGTGGTGGATGAACCTGCTCTCATCTGTGAAAAGCACAGGGCGCCAGTGGCGGACCTGACAATTTTGGTGATCAATGGTAAATGCCAATTGAGCTCTATGGTGCCGGACAGTGAGCACAGGGCCCACTAGAGGACGTCGGGCCCTCAGGACACCCTCATGAAGTCTGTTTCTGATTGTGACCTGCTGGAGGTCATTTTGTAGGGCTCTGGCAGTGCTCATCCTCTTCCTCCTTGCACAAAAGAGCAGATACTGGTTCTGCTGATGGGTTAAGGAGCTTCGACGGCCTTGTCCAGCTCTCCTAGAGTAACTGCCTGTCTCCTGGAATCTCCTCCATGCTCTTGAGACTGTGCTGGGAGACACAGCAAACCTTCTGGCAATGGAATGTAATGATGTGCCATCCTGGAGGAGTTGGACTGACTGTGCAACCTCTGTAGGGTCCAGATATTGCCTCATGCTACCAGTAGTGACACTGATCCTAGCCAAATGCAAAACTAGTGAAAAACAATCAGAAAAGATGAGTAGGGAAAAAAATGTCAGCAGCCTCCACCTGTAAAAACCATTCCTGTTTTGTGGGTTGTCTCTTTGTTGCCCACCTAGTGCACTTGTTAATTTCATTAACACCAAAGCAGCAGAAACTTTTAACAACCCCCTCTGCTACTTAACTGACCAGATCAATATCCCAGGAGTTTATTTGACTTGATGCTATTCCTTCAATTTTTATGAGCATTATATATTTATATATTGCTCAGCATAAATGAGTACACCCCAACAGATTTGTCAGAATACCTTTACTTTCCTTTCAGAATCAACATTTTCACAAATGCGGGCCATTGATTGCAAACAAGATTTGTTAATTTGTATACACCAAAAAGTATTTTTCCCAACAAATTCATTCAAGACCATGCTGCAATAACGAATACACCCCAATAAGTCTTAGGAGCAAAGCTAAATTTTAGACAACAAAATCCTAATTAGCAAGAATTCAGCTACAAGTGAGTCTAATTATTATCAAACAGGTGTCCAGAAGACAGATGATTATAAAAGGGCGTTACTTAACAAAGAAAACCGCTTCCCATTTTACGCTGTCAGCAATGGCTCCACATGGAAGAGAAAGGTCACAAGGCCTGAGAAAGAAAATAATTTCTTTACACTAGAAAGGTGAAGGCTACAAGAAGATCTACAAAGCTTTACTTATCAGTCAGAATACTGTAGCAAAAGTGATACAAAAATGTAACAAAGATGGAACTGCAACCATCTCACAGAGACGTCCAGGCCACCCACGGAAGTTAACACCTCAACAGGAGCTTCTTCTGATGAAAAGGGTTGAAGAAAATCACTTTGCAAGTTCACTGCAGTTAGCTAAAGAAGTAGAAAGCCAAACTGGGGTGATTGTTTGACACAATACGGTGTACACTGCAGAGGAATGGCGGGCATGGGTGTTGTCCACAAATGAAGCATCTCCTAAAGCCCATACACAAAAAAGCCAACCTAGAATTTGCCAGAGCCCATGCTGAAAAAGATAACTACTGGGACTCTGTACTCTGGAGTGATGAGACCAAGATAAATGTTTTTGGAACTGATTGCATCAAAACTGTAAAGGTGAGGAGTACAAAGAAAAATGCATGGTGCCTACAGTGAAACATGGTGGTGGCAATGTCCTTCTGTGGGGCTGCATGAGTGCTGCTGGTGTCAAGGAGCTGCATTTCATTGATAGTATCATGAATTTACAGATGACCACTCTGCCCTTGGTCACCGTGCACTTTTCCAACATGACAATGATCTAAAACACACATCTACAGTAAGGCCACTGTTGCACTTCTGAAGAAGAATGGGGTGAAAGTGATTCAGTGGCCAAGTATGTCTCCTGATCTGAACCCAGTCGAACACCTATGGGGAATTATGAAGACAAGTTGAGCATCACTCTCCATCCAACATCCAGGCTCTAAAAGACGTAATTCTTGAAGAATGGAAAAGATCGATGTTGCAATATGTCGCCAACTTGTTCATTCCATGCCTAGAAGACTTGGTGCTGTCCTTACAAATCATGGAGGTCATACTAAATACTAGATGTAGTAGCTTTTGTTGTGGGGTGTGTTCATTTTTGCATCAACTAATTAGTGTAAAACTGAAGATTTTGTAATCCAAATTACATTATTAACTTTACTTTCATGTAATAAGCTAAACAAATGTTCTATAAAACTCAGTTTTGTCAAAAGTTTGGCCATTTTTCTATTTTTCTTGTGTTCATTGAGATATATATATATATATATATATATATATATATATATATATATATATATATATATATATATATACACATACATACACACACACACACATACATACACAGCAGGTAAAATAAGTATTGAACACGTCACCATTTTTCTCGGTAAATATATTTCAAAATGTTCTATTGACATTAAATTTTCACCACGTCGGTAACAACCCATGCAACCCATACATACAAAGAAACCAAAACAAATGAGTTCATAAATTAAGTTACGTGTAATAAAATGGAATGACACAGGGAAAAGGTATTGAACATGCTAACTGAAATTTATTGAATACTTCGTGCAGAATTCTTTGTTAGTAATGACAGCTTCAAGATGCCTCCTATATGGAGAAACTAGTCACATGCATTGCTCAGGTGTGATTTTGGCCCATACTTCCACACAGTCTTTAAATCTTGAAGGTTTTGTGGGCCTCTTCTATGAACTCTGATCTGTAGTTGTTTTTATAGATTTCCTATTGGATTCAAGTCAGGTGATTGGCTGGGCCATTCTTTACAACCAACTGAGAGTTTCCTTGGCTTTGTGTTTGGGATCATTGTCTTGCTGAAATGTCCACCCTCGTTTCATCTTCATCATCCTGGTAGATGGCAGCAGATTTTTATTAAGAATGTCTTGGTACATTTTTCTATCCATCCTTTCTTCAATGACATGAAGTTTGCCAGTACCGTATGCTGAAAAACAGCCCCACACCATGTTGTTCCCACCTCCAAACTTCACTGTTGGTATGGTTTTTTTTGGGGTAATGTGCAGTGCCATTTGACCCCCAAACATGGTTTGTATTATGGCATCCACAGAGTTCAATTTTGGCTTTATCTTATCAGATTATATTTTCCCAGTATTTCACAGCCTTGCCTAAATGTTGTGCAGAAAACTTTAAACAAGCTTTAACATGCTCTTTCTTCAGCAATGGAGCATTGCGTGGTGAACGTGCACACAGGCCATAGCGGTTGAGTGCAGTACTTATTGTTGTCTTTGAAACAATTGTACCTGCTAATTCCAGGTCTTTCTGAAGCTCTCCAGAAGTGGTCACTGGCTCTTGGACAACTCTTCTGATAATTATTTTCACTCTTCTGTAAGAAATCTTGCGAGTAGCACCTGGTCGTGGCTGGTTTATGGAGAAATTATGTTCTTTCCACTTCCGGATTATAGCCCCAACAGTGCTCATAGAACATTCAGAAGTTTAGAAATCCTTCTGTAACCAATGCCATCAGTATGTTTTGCAACAATAAGGGTGCAAAGGTCTTGAGAGAGCTCTTTCCTATTACTCATCATGAGTAGTTTTTTGTGTGACACCTTGGTAATGAGACACCTTTTTATAGGTCATCAGTTGAGACTGAACCAACTGATATTACTCTGCACTGACAAGGGGCAAGATTGGCTTCTAATTACTGTTAGATTTCAGCTGGTGTCTTGGATTTCCATGCATTTTTTGCACCTCCCTTTCTTCATGTGTTCAATACTTTTTCCCTGTGTTATTCCATTTTATTACACATACCTGAATTTCTGAACTTATTTGTTTTGGTTTCATTGTATGCATGGATTGCTACCGACACGTAGTGACAATTTCATGTCAATAGCACCTTTAGAAATATATTTACCTAAACAAATGGTGGCGCATTCAATATTACAGTGTCTTGAAAAAGTTTTCATACCCCATGAAATTTTCCACATTTTTTCATGTCACAACCAAAAATGTAAATGTATTTTATTTGGATTTTATGTGACACAAAGTGGCACATAATTGCGAAGTGGAGGAAAATGATAAAAGGTTTTCAAAGTTTTTTACAAATAAATATCTGAAAAGTGTGGCGTGCATTTGTATTCAGCCCCCTTTACTCTGATACCCCTAACATCACCAGTAACATTATTAATGGAAGAAAAGCCTGTATCTAAACTGGACTATTTCCCTGGAATTCTGAATAGACACTCTGGAATTCTGTCACATGGCAAATGTTGGAAACGGGTACAAGAATTTGCCTCAGGAAGCCCAATGGGAGGGTCCATACCAGACAGTCCTCAGTGCTCCCCGCTCAGCTACTGCACCTGTCATGGGTACTAGACAGCTTAATAGTATTGCTGGAATCCATCCAG
Source organism: Staurois parvus (assembly GCF_062004578.1). Lineage (NCBI taxonomy): Eukaryota > Metazoa > Chordata > Amphibia > Anura > Ranidae > Staurois > Staurois parvus. Next base: position 1,516,966 of record NW_028318360.1, on the reverse strand, counting down.
TGCCGTCCACTATCAATCACAAGGACTGGCAGATTTGATGGGGGACTAGTCTCTCAGTATCCCAGTCAGGCTCCTCCCACTGTCCATGTTCAGCCCCATGTTATTGGTTGCTATGATGGTGACAGACTATGTCCTAGGAACCAATAAATTTAAAACACAACACAATAATATAGTTAATACACATCAAACTCCACTCTGGTAACTCCGGCCTGTCTCTGTACGCTCATTTTTAGTTGGTCCTAATTTTCTCCAGTTTTCTTATCTATGAACTAACGGTAATTAAGTTTGAATTTGTCACAATCAAATCGACACATTATGAAGGTGGAGCACATAAGAGCTACTTGAATCCATTGCATGTGTCAGAACTCTTTCTGAAACTGTTACAAGGCTTTGATGAATTAGGCTTAGGACTGTTAATAGGGACCATACTGTCAGAAAAGTGTTTTCAAATGCTTTATTGAATGCCCTCCTATATTTTAACCCACCGCGAACTGACACGGAGCAAATGTCTTATCTAGACGCCCAGGCCTCCTCTGCAGGTGTCTCTCCATAATACATTACTGAGATCATTTCTTGTCAACATCTAATTCACACTTTTCATTTCTGTCCACATTTTCTGCCAGTTACACTGCAATGCGTGTCCTAAAAATTATGTAGCAGGATATATTTTCTAGGACAGACTATACCTTTCTAGAATTGTATTTATTTGTAGATTAACGTGTGCACCTGTGCCCAGACTATGGAAGTGAACCTATTTTTAGTGATTTCGTTTATAAGGTTGAAAAAAGTCCATCGAGTTCAACAAATGTGTATGTATGTGTGTGATTTTTATTCTCTAACAATTCTCATCCCCCAGTATATTCTACTAACTGAGGAAGATGTCTAAAAGTTTTTTGAAGCTGTCAAAGCTCTCAGCTAGTACAGTATTCTTACACCAAGCCATCACTGACCTCCCTAGCTGCTTTTCATGTGAAGTTATTCTTTCTCAAAGATCCACACAGCAAAGACACTAATTGTGGGATTCAGTCTGTTTCTAACAACGTAGAACCCTGGTTCCCAACCTGTAGCCCAGGGGCTGCATGTGGCCCTTTGGCCCCTGCTTGCAGAAGTCTGTGTTTTTCTTACCTAGGATCATGTCAGTAAATGACTTTTAGTAGTTAAATGGTTTGGTTTATTTCATTCACACCATCTTACTTTTTTTCCTGCACTGCGCATCCCTTTGTTCTTTTTAGGTTTTATTATTCCACTGATTTAAATGGATTTTAAATGGTTTTTGCTGAGAGAAATGTTAACTATGGCACTAGTAACATGTAAGGGGGCTGTAGTGGGGCACAAATATGTAAGCGGTAAATTGTAAAGGTACTGTATTGGCAGTGAATTCTTGCAGCCTCATATAAGGGTGTCTCCCATCTATGTCTCCTTAAACATGTCCACAGTGTACAAATATTTCTATAGCATATTTGCTGTCTCTGACCATTTCCTTTTGTATGTCTGCCTTCCCTGACAGCTTCTTGTAGCATTACATTCACTGAATATTGTGTGGCCCTTTGGGGATGACAGGGGCCTTACCTGGGCACCTGCTTACCTGAACCACAGAGTTCATCTTCACACAGCCCCATTATCCATTCACGGTTACCTGTGAATAGAGAGTGAATAGAGAGACTACAAGTCCAATCTACCACCCCAGCAGGGAGACTTGTGTGACATCACTGCAGTCTTAGGAATAGTTTGCAGGATCCTATATATTGCACCCACATTCCACTGATCTCAGTTGCAATGTTCTGCAGGCGCAAATGCAAATAATAAATAATAAATGTACATTCTCTTTTTTTAATATGTTATTTTTTTAATTCCTTCAAGAAGGTTGACCACCACTGGCTTAGAAACACCTGCTGGTTTTTTACAATAGAGGGCTGGCAGGATACCAAGATCTGATCTTTGAAAAAAAAGCTAAGATTTCAATGCCTGTCTTGTGAAGTTTGAACATGAATTTTGAATTTCCCTTCAATGCTAATAGATACAGAGATACTGTTTGTTCAAAATATTTAGTGTGCATGATCTGGGTAAAGGTTTACTTTGAAGAATGCTAAATAGCTTTTAATGCAAACCTGTGCTTTGACCTGTGCAAAAAAGTTAAGCCTATTGTAAGAGCTCTCCACCTTGTCCAATCTAAGAACACTTTGCATTCATTCAAAAGATACAAAGCATTCCCTGAATGGAGCTGGTGCAGAGCAGCTAAACCTCATGTGTTCTGAATGCAGTAGGGCAGCCACTCAGCATGGGACCCAAAAGCAAGTGGAGATCATTGGAGCAGAGGTGTCTTCTTCAGCAATTTCCAGGTTCCAGGGGCATATTGGCCAGGTGTGGTGAATACATAGTTCCATTGGTCCAAGCGGGTCTAAAGTAACTACAGTATGTAAAAAATATCCATATCTGGAATTCTTTAAGGTTTCCACCTTTCTCCAACACAGGAATCTTTTCCTGCTTTAGTTTTGTTTCTTTTTCCAGTGCAGACTTGAAAACAAAAGGGGAATTTCAGTTTACAATGCGCTTGGCTCCTTTACACAGATCACGTAAGAAGCCCAAGCCTTTATCCAGCTATTCCAGTTATCTAAGTTACAAAGTTGTGAAGTGAAGGTGTAAACCTCTTCAGAAAATACCTGCCAAGCATGGTTTGGCTTGATTGCACTGAATGTCGTGAAAGATTGGTTTGCAAGAAAATTGAAGATTTAAACCCTAGAGGGTAGATATTAAAAGACCTAGTGCCTCAGTTGTTCAAGCCCTGGGTATATGAATCAGACCCATTTTGCATAATCAATATTATATCCATTTGAGAAAGGTCAAGGCATTGCACTAACCTGAGAAGAGCTGCTTTCCCCATAGCTGCCCTGTGCAGTGAGATCTGCTCCAAGGTGTCCAGAAGGAGCTGCTGTTTGGTCTGCTTCTCCTCCAGGATCTGATCCCTCTTCTCCTCCTCTGCTTTCCTCTGAGCCTCCTTCAGTAGGGACAGACGTTCATGGAGCTCTGCTATGGACATCTCACAGTTCAGCCGATATCCTGCAGTCTAAAAGGGATGGAAGATTTCTATCATGAATCCTTTAGCAACACAACAAATGGGCAAAATGGTTCTTGCTAGTGTTATATTGTTGTTATGCTGTATTCATGAACCATTAACATACACACATCAGATGATAGAATGTCCGAATTACAAACTTCCAGACAAGATGCAAAATATGAACCATAGAGAAAAAGTTTCCTTTCCGAAAGGACTTGCCATACAAGAGGTGGAGGGTACTAAATGCAATCGATAAGGCTGATGACAATGTCTGGAGGTGCTGTGAAGACCGTTATTCAGAGATAAACGGTTGAAGTAAAGAGAAAGAAGGGTAATGAATTCTTCTACAAGTGGGTTTTGGGGGACCGTTTACATGTATGAAAAACCAGGTCAAGTCTGATAGATTAGGAAAAAGTGATTGAAAGGATGGGGGCATCTCTAGAAAAGTTATGAAGTTGTAGAACATAACACCATTTACAACATGCCATACTAAGTTGACAGTTTACGAAAAACAGACTATCACAGTATTTGAGGTCACAGAGAAAATTGTTTGATGTCACGATGTTGCATACATTTAATAGTTTTCTTCATCACTCACCTCTGTTAAATCCACAAACTTGTGTCTGATGATCGGCACTGACTCCATGGCTCGAATCTCACGGATCAACTCAAATTTTTTCTTCAGTTCCTCTTCAGCCTCCTCCAGAGCTTGTCGTAACAGCTCCCGGCTCTCCTCTGTCACCTCTTGCACTGAAAATAAGGTATGAATGGTTTGTAAGTGTAACTACTTTTCTTCCTTACACTAGCAACACTATGGTTCCCTTATCTTGCCCCGATGGATGATAAATAGCTCTACATTTACAGTAGGTTGCATCTGTACTATAAACCATTGTTTCTGAACCCACATCTGACCACAATGGGACAAATGAATAATTTATCCACTGGGCCACTCACTTTCCTTAAGGATAAGTTCACCTTTAAACAAAAAATAATAAATGCACATTTTGCAGGTAAAAATTGTGCATTTACTCTTTTTTGTTTTGGGAGCCTTGAAAGCATTGTACCAGCGATCAGCAAATCGCTGGTGCCATGCAGGACTCCTGCAGACCTGTCACTGTATCTGTGTGCTCATACCTCTACGAGTGAGCAGATACATTCTTGCAGGAAGAATCAATGAACTACCACAGTGCTCAACAGCACCGTGATGGTTCATTGAGAACTACAAGTCAACAGCCGCAAAGGCTGTCGGAACTTGTAGTTTTCCCAATCTCAGAATACTGTGAAAGAGTGATGCGGCCGGGCAGGCGGAGCACCACACAGTCACTTTTTTTTTTAACAAATTGTGACAGCTAGCAGGGGAAGAAGATCTCCCACTAGCTGTCCCAATGGGGGATCAGGGGGTGGGGGGAGCGCGGGCCAGTCCTTTTGTAACATGTTACACCCTGAATATGTTTGTAACGTGTAACATCCCCAACTGACCTGGGAATGCCTTAGAATCCTCTTGTACTCGAGACATAGATGGCTAGGCTAGGTAAATGTGCTGACAGAACAGCTCAGACTCCTGATCCCAAGGGCCCCAATTTACATCAGTTTGAAAATGATAATGATCTACATCAGAACTAGTGGGAAATGGTATGTAGGCAAAGAGTAGTATTGTATTCATCAGGCTAGCTTTGAAATTACATAAATGAACGCCAACTTATAAAGTCTAGTTTATATAAATGAGTCCCACTGTGGGGAAGTTTAACTGATATAAATATTAGATATGATATGGCCCTCAGCCTCAAACTAGGGAAGCACACTTCTATTATTTCCTGTGGGTTTGGTGTGCTTTCTGAAAGCACACCAAACCTCCTGAATGCAGGCATTTGGGTGCACTTTCAGAAAGTTCATCACACCCGCAAGATACAATAGAAGTCAATGGCAAAGCACAGTTAACCGACAGGAAAGGTGCAGGTGCACTGAACCAATGGTGTGTGTAAACTGCAGCACATCAGTGTGTGCAGTCTTATGGGGGGTCAGGACAGTAAGGGATTGTTTACAATTGCGGTTTGGAGGTGGGGGGTGAGGCAGTAAAACCCCCATAGTTGAGAAGTGTTATTACCACACCACCCAACCACTGGTGCAACGTCAGGGATCGCAATGGTGACCACTAGTGCAGTGTCAGGGGTAGCAAGGCTCCAGGGGACCCTTGCAGCCTCTCTGTCACAATCTGTTTTACACTTGGACAGGGGGGCGATGGGGGAGGCATATACAGGAACCGATCCTCTTCATTTTCCTCCTGCGACCATTGAAAGCCAACTTCTCCTCCTCTCCCTCCCACTGGCATTCAGTGGCTGCAGGGAGAAAATGTTCATTATGCTATTCAAAATAAAGAATTAAAAATCCTGAACCATTTAATTTCGTTTTGGCCCCTGATCCATTACCAAATCATTCAAGTGGCTCTCTCTCTTCAAAAGGTTGAGTACCCCTGTATTAGATGAATGTTCACAGGTTAAAATACTGGTTGTTTACATCAATTCAGCATTCCAGGAGGCAACCTCTCTCCACTGGAGAAAACCATCCTGCACAATACAGCCATTATAAACAATGTTCATCAAGGGGAATAAATAGAGCTATAACAAGTGTATGTGTTCCACAATAGGCTACCATCCTTCATCATTGAAACTTCAGGTTTGGAAGGTCTTGGCCTTTAACCAGCACCATTTATTTGTCAGCTTTAGTGTATATATATCATACCTATTCTTTGCTTGTATCTCTGGAGTTTCAAGCGTGCTTGTTTGGTATTTTTGCGCCCCTCGGACACTTGTTCTACCAAGTCTCTCATCTCCCTCTCTTCCTGTAGGCGTTTCTCTGCATACTGGCGCATCAGCTTCTGTGCCTGTATAACAAACGCATGGGTAGAAGACAATGAACAGACCTGCCATTAATAACTGTTGTGCCAGCTAACAGTAGGAGGCACCTTTATATACACTGAGCAGCCAACAACTTAACTGGACTCATGCCGAATCATTCCTGACAGCCGTGCCTACTGTATTTTATTATTCACCAGTGAAAATGAGCTATTTTTATTATATTTATTTATTTCAGGTATTTATATAGCGCCATCAATTTACACAGCGATTTACATATATATTGTACATTCACATCAGCCCCTAACCCTCAAGGGGTGTACAATCTAAGGTCCCTAACTTACAGTCATACATACACATACTAGGGCCAATTTAGACAGGATCCAATTAACCTACCAGCATGTCTTTGAGGTGTTAGAGAAAACCAGAGTACCCGAAGGAAACCCACGCAGGCACAGGGAGAACATGCAAACTCCAGGCAGGTGGTGCCATGGTTGGGATTTGAACCAATGACCCTAGTACTGCCAGGCGGAAGTGCTAACCATTGAGCCACTGTGCTGCCCTATTAGATGCAAACTTTACTTCAAGAACCTGCACTGGCATAACAGAACAGGAAAGGTAATGAAGACTATTTAAATACTTATTTCAATATTGTTCCCTAAAATATCTGTTTGTCACAAAGATGGAATTCTACTTTAGCATTAGCAGATAGTGAATACATGATTTCTTTTGTAAATAACAAAAACTTTTTAAATAAAGATTAAGATAAGTGTACTCTATGTTTAATGTGATCCTGTGCCCGGACTATGCACACTGACATATTCACACACAGCATTCTGAACAAGCAGTAAAAGCACTCATTCACATCATCGGGAGTGTGTTATGGTGTGTATAACATGTGCGCTGTGGTCCATCAGGAGTGTTATGGTGTGTATAACATGTGCGCTGTGGTCCATCAGGAGTGTGTTATGGTGTGTATAACATGTGCGCTGTGGTCCATCAGGAGTGTTATGGTGTGTATAACATGTGCGCTGTGGTCCATCAGGAGTGTGTTATGGTGTGTATAACATGTGTGCTGTGGTCCATCAGGAGTGTGTTATGGTGTGTATAACATGTGCTGTGGTCCATCAGGAGTGTGTTATGGTGTGTATAACATGTGCGCTGTGGTCCATCGGGAGTGTGTTATGGTGTGTATAACATGTGCGCTGTGGTCCATCGGGAGTGTGTTATGGTGTGTATAACATGTGCGCTGTGGTCCATCGGGAGTGTGTTAAGGTGTGTATAACATGTGCGCTGTGGTCCATCGGGAGTGTGTTAAGGTGTGTATAACATGTGCGCTGTGGTCCATCGGGAGTGTGTTAAGGTGTGTATAACATGTGCGCTGTGGTCCATCGGGAGTGTGTTAAGGTGTGTATAACATGTGCGCTGTGGTCCATCGGGAGTGTGTTAAGGTGTGTATAACATGTGCGCTGTGGTCCATCGGGAGTGTGTTAAGGTGTGTATAACATGTGCGCTGTGGTCCATCGGGAGTGTGTTAAGGTGTGTATAACATGTGCGCTGTGGTCCATCGGGAGTGTGTTAAGGTGTGTATAACATGTGCGCTGTGGTGCATCGGGAGTGTGTTAAGGTGTGTATAACATGTGCGCTGTGGTCCATCGGGAGTGTGTTACGGTGTGTATAACATGTGCGCTGTGGTCCATCGGGAGTGTGTTAAGGTGTGTATAACATGTGCGCTGTGGTCCATCAGGAGTGTGTTATGGTGTGTATAACATGTTTGCTGTGGTCCCTCAGGAGTGCGTTATGGTGTGTATAACATGTGCGCTGCGGTCCATCAGGTGTGTGTTATGGTGTGTATAACATGTGTGCTGTGGTCCATCAGGAGTGTGTTATGGTGTGTATTACATGTTTGCTGTGGTCCATCGGGAGTGTGTTATGGTGTGTATAACATGTGTGCTGTGGTCCATCAGGAGTGTGTTATGGTGTGTATAACATGTGTGCTGTGGTCCATCAGGAGTGCGTTATGGTGTGTATAACATGTGTGCTGTGGTCCATCAGGAGTGTGTTATGGTATGCATAACATATGTGCTGCGGTCCATCAGGAGTGCGTTATGGTGTGTATAACATGTGTGCTGTGGTCCATCAGGAGTGCGTTATGGTGTGTATAACATGTGTGCTGTGGTCCATCAGGAGTGTGTTATGGTGTGTATTACATGTTTGCTGTGGTCCATCGGGAGTGTGTTATGGTGTGTATAACATGTGTGCTGTGGTCCATCAGGAGTGCGTTATGGTATGTATAACATGTGTGCTGTGGTCCATCAGGAGTGCGTTATGGTATGTATAACATGTGTGCTGTGGTCCATCAGGAGTGTGTTATGGTGTGTATTACATGTTTGCTGTGGTCCATCGGGAGTGTGTTATGGTGTGTATAACGTGTGCTGTGGTCCATCAGGAGTGCGTTATGGTGTGTATAACATGTGTGCTGTGGTCCATCAGGAGTGTGTTATGGTATGCATAACATATGTGCTGCGGTCCATCAGGAGTGCGTTATGGTGTGTATAACATGTGTGCTGTGGTCCATCAGGAGTGCGTTATGGTGTGTATAACATGTGTGCTGTGGTCCATCAGGAGTGTGTTATGGTGTGTATTACATGTTTGCTGTGGTCCATCGGGAGTGTGTTATGGTGTGTATAACATGTGTGCTGTGGTCCATCAGGAGTGCGTTATGGTGTGTATAACATGTGTGCTGTGGTCCATCAGGAGTGTGTTATGGTATGCATAACATATGTGCTGCGGTCCATCAGGAGTGCGTTATGGTGTGTATAACATGTGTGCTGTGGTCCATCAGGAGTGTGTTATGGTGTGTATTACATGTTTGCTGTGGTCCATCGGGAGTGTGTTATGGTGTGTATAACATGTGTGCTGTGGTCCATCAGGAGTGCGTTATGGTATGTATAACATGTGTGCTGTGGTCCATCAGGAGTGCGTTATGGTATGTATAACATGTGTGCTGTGGTCCATCAGGAGTGTGTTATGGTGTGTATTACATGTTTGCTGTGGTCCATCGGGAGTGTGTTATGGTGTGTATAACGTGTGCTGTGGTCCATCAGGAGTGCGTTATGGTGTGTATAACATGTGTGCTGTGGTCCATCAGGAGTGTGTTATGGTATGCATAACATATGTGCTGCGGTCCATCAGGAGTGCGTTATGGTGTGTATAACATGTGTGCTGTGGTCCATCAGGAGTGCGTTATGGTGTGTATAACATGTGTGCTGTGGTCCATCAGGAGTGTGTTATGGTGTGTATTACATGTTTGCTGTGGTCCATCGGGAGTGTGTTATGGTGTGTATAACATGTGTGCTGTGGTCCATCAGGAGTGCGTTATGGTATGTATAACATGTGTGCTGTGGTCCATCAGGAGTGTGTTATGGTGTGTATTACATGTTTGCTGTGGTCCATCGGGAGTGTGTTATGGTGTGTATAACGTGTGCTGTGGTCCATCAGGAGTGCGTTATGGTGTGTATAACATGTGTGCTGTGGTCCATCAGGAGTGTGTTATGGTATGCATAACATATGTGCTGTGGTCCATCAGGAGTAAACATGTGTGCTGTGGTCCATCAGGAGTGTGTTATGGTGTGTATAACATGTGCGCTGTGGTCCATCAGGAGTGTGTTATGGTGTGTATAACGTGTGCTGTGGTCCATCAGGAGTGTGTTAAGGTGTGTATAACATGTGCGCTGTGGTCCATCAGGAGTGTGTTATGGTGTGTACAACATGCGCTGTGCATGCATGCTGTGGTGCATTATAAAACACAAGCCGGTGCTTGCTTTTCGTTTTTCTGTTTTTTTTTTAATTGAACATGACATTCATTTAACTTCATGTATGACAGCCCATTGTGATGTGTTATAGTGCAACACAACGCACTGTGCAAAGAAGCAACCCATCTTACTCTTTTTCAGTGCACGCCAGTACAGCACATTGGTGTGAACTGGAACAATGGGACACAGGACTATTGCGACGGGCCCTTATTAATCTCTGTATCTTAAAGCATTGTGAATGAGGGCGTGTTCTTCCTGTGGTGTCTATGGGACAAGAAGAGGAGGGAAATCTCTCCAATGGGACTCCATCAGCAAAAAATAACCTGGCAAGGATTTTACCCCTCCCTACTTTTTAGCTTTACTCCAACAGCCAACTGGCTGCAGTGCACATATGCTAACAAAGGACGTGCTGAGAGGAGGGGAGAGCAGAGAGATAAGCTCATCAGTTGGCTGCTTTTCCTTTTACAGCCTGGGGGAGGGATACGATTTGTTAGTGATACCTAACTGCAGCACAGAAAAATCTGGTCTCCTGCCCTACCTGACAGTTTTGTGCTGCATGTTAAAGACACATTTCATGAATGGATGGACTAAGTGTCATTTTTGTCAGCTGCTTCCTTCCTCTGCTATCTGAAAGTTTTCCTGACACCAAGAGGTAAAAAAGTGATAGGGGAGGGAGCTCTAACACACAGCCTGTGATTAACAGCCTCAGCTCTGTTCCTGAGTACTTTGTGAAGTGGGGATGTCCCTTCCCTCCAATCAGCTCTTAATGAGTTCTGCAAAGTGTAACTTCAGCTCCCCGACCCTTACTTTCTGAAAGCTCAGACAAGTTGTATAAATTCTGCACTTTGAATGGATGTAGAGTAGAGAACACTGCAGATAAACAGGTACAACTTATGTAGGAGGATTTGTTTCATCTCTGTGTATTACCTGAGGCCAGTCACTTCCAGGGGCGGACTGACCATTTGGAAACTCGGGCACTGCCCGAGGGCCCGGGGTCAGTAGGGGGCCCCATGAGATGCCCCTGGTAACTTTTTCATAGGCTTTTTTGAGTTTGGGCAAGGACACAGGGGCCCCATCATCCCCTATTGCCCGGGGGCCCCATGAGTTGTCAGTCCGCCCCTGGTCACTTCATTAGGTATATGGAAGGGTTTACAACAAAAGCTACTACCGAGCTTTATTTGTCCTTTAAAGAAGATCTGCAGAATATCCAAAAGAAAAGAAAAAAAAAATCCTGTTTCCATGGGGGGGGGGGGGGGAGGATTATGATCCTGAACTGGTAAAGAACAAGCCACTAGCCTGTGTATTTATACCCTCACAGGTTTCCTTTAAGATGTTTATTCTTTATGGTAGCTGTGTGAATTACCAGTGGAGATATTACTGTATATTAACTTTGACATTCCGCCATCGCGTTCTGTGCTTTACTATTGTCTTAATACTCTAATGAATTCAAAAAACGGCAAATGAGATCTGTTGATGTAGTTTACGATCGCTGCGTGACTATTATTTGTGATTATTTATCGTTGTCACAGATGGGATGAGGCTGTTTGTCTTAAGAACTAGAATGGGATTTGTGATGATTAATGCCACACATAGAGATAGGCAAAAGAATACAGATAACTGAATCCTATATACCCAACAGCTATACAAAAGTTCTGATTAATTACATGACTTTGCAGCAGTGGCAACTTGCTTTACATCATGCTATAAAGCTGCGCTCCGGAGAAATGCCAAAACTACTGGAGCTGCAAATGTTAAAAAATCATTTTTGCCTAGGGTACCAGTCAAAAAACAGCTTTACCTACCTCATCCCTGATTCCCTACTTTTTCCTGTCACTCTACTCTTTCCTCCAAAACTCATGGATGGGGGACAGGCCCTCAACATCCTCACTCATAATGCAGGATTGCTGGTCCAATATTGTATGTGATGTCATTAGAACAGCCTTTCTCAACTAGAGTTCCATGAAGCCCTAGGCTCCCTCCATGGATTGCTAGAGGTTCCTTGATCAATGAGAAATGCCTGCCTCTCAGATAAGTAACCACTGGCCAGGGGCGGACTGACAACTCAAGGGGCCCCCGGGCAATAGGGGATCATGGGGCCCCTGCGTCCTTTCCCAAACTCAAAAAAGCCCATGAAAAAGGTACCAGGGGCATCTCATGGGGCCCCCTACTGACCCCGGGCCCTCGGGCAGTGCCCGAGTTTCTAAATGGTCAGTCCGCCCCTGCCACTGGCAACAATGATAGTTTTAGCTATCTATAAAGGGTTTCTTTCCAATGATCACAAATGTTAGGATCAGTCTTCCCACTGAAAGCAACAAAAAAGAGAAGCGCAATCTAGTAATTGTGCAATAAAATAGATTAAAACAATGAAATAGCAGTTGGTTCCAACATACAGTATATGCAGTAATAACTATTGTCTCTCTTAGCCCTCACGCACACGGGACGTTTTGATAACGCTGGTAACGTTCGCTGTGTAAAGTCACGTTAAAAACAGGAGTTTTTCAGCTTTTTTATAGAATTTTTGCATTAGCGTTTAGCGGTGTTTTGCTGAGATTAGCGACGTTTTTCTGCGTTTTTCCTTGTTTGCAGTTTTTAGCGTTTTTTTTTTACCTAAAAAATATTTTTTGGGTCAAAAAAACATCCAAAAACGCCAGTTTGCAGCATTTTACCGCGTTTTCAGTGTTAGAGTGTTTTTACAGCTAGTCCTGGGTTTTTTTTCCAGCCAAAAAACGTTCATCACAGTCTATATGTACGTGGACACCTAGGATAACATGCTGGGGAGTTTACTAGCTGTAGAAAAAAATGTCAAAAGCCAAAAACAGCCGCTGCAAAAACATCCAGTTTGCATGAGGACTTATTGTTTTAATGTATTTGTATTAAATATTTACTGCGCTAGGTTGTACTTTCTTTTTGTTGCTTTTGTTGCACAGACTGTTTTCAAGACTTTGGTCAGATAAGGCTCCGTGCACATTAGCGCTTTTTATAAGCTCAAAAAATGCTGGATGAAAAACGCTGATAATAGCGTTTTTTGAGCTGGCTTGTAGTAGCATTTTATTAGCGTTTTTACAGTACATGAAGAAAAAAAATGCTACAAAAAAAGCAATTTAGGAGCTCCCAAAAGCTCTACAAAAACAATTTTTTTTCTGCTCCTAAACACTGAAGCTTGAAAAAAGGGTCTAGCATAAAATAATGGGTATGGACACATAGGATAACACTATTGGCTTCCAGGAGCAGAAAAAACATGTTCATAATAGCTTCTAGGACAGGGGTGTCCAAACTTTTTTCAAAGAGGGCCAGATTTGATGTGAACATGCATGAAGGCCGACCAAAAAAATGAATGGATATAGGAGCGACTGATACTGGTCAGGACATATTTGAAATCTGTACTTGTTTCTCCCCCTAAAAATAAAAAAAGCAAAATTACTCTCACTGATTTCCTTCAACACTTGAGAAGGGAGTGCACCTTTGCCTTTCATTGGCCTCATGCATGATCTGAAACGCGTCGCATTGCATGCTGGACATCCCTACGTCATCACGCTGACGTCGATGCTACGCTCCAGGGTGGACTCCAGACGCCATCTTTGAATCCCACACATGCCAGCCGGCTCCCTGTGAACATCTCGAGTCTCCTCCAGCGCTTAGTACGATGTATATATACAGTTGCAAGAAAAAGTATGTGAACCCCTTGGGATTACGTGGAGTTTTGCATGAATTGGGCATAAAATGTGCTCTGAACATCATCTAAGTCACAACAATAGAAGAACACAGTCTGCTGAACATAATACTACACAAACATTAGATGTTGCCATGGTTTAATTGCACATAGCATGTAAACATTCACAGTGCAGGGAGGAAAAAGTATGTGAGGCCCTAGCTTAATGGCTTCTCCCAGAGCTAATTGGAGCCAGGAGTGAGCAAACCTTGACTCCAATCAGTGTGATGATATTGGATGTGTTGCTGACAGCTGTCCTGCCCTTAAAAAACACACACCTGTTTTGGGTTTACTGGTTTCAAGAAGCACTGTCTGATGTGGACCATGCCTCGCAGAAAAGAGCTCTCAGAAGACCTACCATCAAGAATTGTTGACTTGCATGAAGCTGGAAAGGGTTACAAATGTATCTCCAAAAGCCTTGATGTTCATGTGTCCACGGTAAGACAGACTGTCTACAAATGGAGAAAGTTTAGCACTGTTGCTACTCTCCCTAGGCGCGGTCGTCCTGTAAAAATGACTGCAAGAGCACAGCACAGAATGCTGCATGAGGTAAAGAAGAATCCCAGAGTGTCAGCTAAAGACCTACAGAAATCTCTGGCACATGCTAACATTTTTGTTGACACATCTACAATAAGGAAAACGTTAAACAAGAATGGAGTACATGGGAGGACACCACGGAGGAAGCCATTGCTGTCCAAAAAGAATATTGCAGCACGTTTGAAGTTTGCAAAAGAGCACCTGGATGTTCCACAGCACTACTGGCAAAATATACTGTGGACAGATGAAACCAAGATTGAGTTGTTTGGGAAGAACACACACTATGTGTGGAGAAAAAAAGGCGCAGCACACCAACATCAAAACCTCATCCCCACTGTGAAACATGGCGGAGGGAGCATCATGGTTTGGGGCTGCTTTGCTGCCTCAGGGCCTGGACGGATTGTTGTCATTGATGGGAAAATGAATTCCAGAGTTTATCAAGACATTTTGCAGGAAAACGTACGACCATCTGCCTGCCAACTGAAGCTCCGCAGAGGATGGGGGATGCAACAGGACAATGACCCAAAGCATACAAGTAATTCAACAAAACAATGGCTGCAACAGCACAGAATACGCCTTCTGGAGTGGCCCAGTCAGAGTCCTGACCTCAACCCCATTGAAATGCTGTGGCATGACCTTAAGAGAGCGATTCACACCAGACATCCCAAGAATATTGCTACACTGAAACAGTTTTGTGAAGAGGAGTGGTCCAAAATGACTCCAGATCGTTGTGCAGGTCTGATCTGCAACTACAGGAAACGTTTGGTTGAGGTTATTGCTGCCAAAGGAGGGTCAACCAGTTATTAAGTCCAAAGGTTCACATACTTTTTCCTCCCTGCACTGTGAATGTTTACATGTTATGTGCAATTAAACCATGGCAACATCTAATGTTTGTGCAGTATTATGTTCAGCAGACTGTGTTCTTCTATTGTTGTGACTTAGATGACGTTCAGAGCACATTTTATGCCCAATTCATGCAAAACTCCACGTAATCCCAAGGGGTTCACATACTTTTTCTTGCAACTGTATACGGCGTTTATATTTAAAGTTGATCCAGGGAATATCCGATTGCCTTTCGGGGGATCAGGAAGGAATTTTTTTCCCAGCAGGAGAAAATTGGATCATGCTTTGCTGTTTTTTTTTCGCCTTCCTCTGGATCAATTGTGGGTATAGGATTATAACTTTTTTTTTTTTCTATGGTTGAACTGGATGGACTTTTGTCTTTTTTCAGCCAGACTAACTATGTAACTATGTGTACATCGAGGACGCCGCCATGTCCTTCGCTTTCACCACATATGCCTAAGCCTTTCGTTTTCTTTCATCATGTGTTTCTCATTATGTTCCTCAATAAATGTACCACTTTTCTCCTTTTTAGATATTGCCAAAATTACCTGTGGGGCTGTATTAAACCGGAACACGGGTCGCAATTGGCCCACGGGCCGGACTTTGGACATACTTGTTCTAGGAGCTTAAAAAAACGCTAGTGTGCATGGAGCAACAGGGAGAGCTGCACAGATCCTGGCTGCATCTTGATTACTATTGGCGTTGGAGGAATAATTTGGGCTGGGTACACCTGAGTGTACAGAGGGGGAATTTGGTTTTCTTACTCTTCCCGCTGACCATCACACTAATATGCTGTTAGCTGTAGATATATGAATTATTAGTAAGGGTTCCCTGAGCCCAGACAATTATTTCAAGGGTCCTCCTATGGTAAAAAGGGTTGATAAAAACTGCATTAGATTGTGACCAACAGATAGAACATCAAAAAGAAGTGATTCTGGGGACTGGCCACACATGGAGGAAGCCTGCACAATCAAGGGCTAGGGGAAGCAAAAATGCTTTATAATAGTACCACAGGCAAAAATGAGCATCCTAACCCTTGTAGTCTGGGGAGACTTATTGCAAGGGTAGTTCTGACATGTCACCAAAGATCCATCTTTCCTCTATAGTTCTGACATGTCGCCAGAGCTCAGCTGTAATACAAAGTACAGGTGTCACCTCCTCTTTCTTCATCACGGCCTTCTTCTTGTTCTCCTGGATGAGGTTCTGCCGGGCTAGAACAGCTTCCTCTCGGCTCAGCTTCCCTTCCAGCCGCCGGCACTCAATCTCAGCCAGCTGATGTTCCAGGTCCTTCTCCCGCATTTGTCGCTGCCATTCCAGAAACTCACTGGGGTCCCGGGCCCCATCCACCAGCTTCTCAATCCTAGAAGCCACATAAAAGTTTAAAGGTTAACTTCAGACAATTTTTGTTACTTTTGTATAGTGTTTGGAAAAGAAAAATATATTTTTTATATTTGTCTGTGACCACATTGACTGGACATTTCTTTGCTTCCTGTCCCTGTGACAGAAGACAATAAAAAACACCAACAAACATTCTAATCCTACCTCACGCCACTAAAAATGGGATGTTTGACTTACAGTACTTGTAAAATCTATTTCTTGGTATACATCACAGGACACAAGAAATACTTAAAGTGTTACTAAACCCACAACAATAAAATCAGTCTGTATATGCAGTAAAGCATGCTTGTTATACTCACTGTGGAACCTAAGGGGTTATTCCTCTGCCTTGTGTAAAAAGGCCGTTTGATCCTGTTTTCTCTGATCCTCCTCTTGTTCAAATGTCCACATCTTATCTCCTAATAAGACAAACTGAGCCCGTAGCCACATGTACATGCTCAGTTTGGTGTGTATTGCTCGAGAGGGTTTTCTTTTTTCTTGGGAAAGTGCATGTGATCAACACAGGGCCAATCAGTACTGTCCAGACAGAGGTCAGGGGTTCTGCATCCTCCTAGAGCAAAAAGAAAACTCCTCCTACAAGCTTCAACCAGTGCTCTGCTGAAGTCACAAGACTGCTCTAACTGCTGATGAGAAAAGGTATTTAGCAGTTTATATTTACTAAAATAATTGCACTTCCATGTTGTGTGTACTGTGGGAGACCAGATATAGTGAATGCAGGGTCCGGGGTTTAGTAACATTTTAATTGTAGACTATTGGGTTACATTCCACCTCTAGGTGATTGGACATTGGCAAGTAAAAAACCTTGACTCAGCCCTGCATACCCCTCAAGTCTACCCCCATCGGTCTAGCTGAACAGAATTACAAATCCTTTGGAATATTTGGCACATACAGTATATGTGTCATTATTGTACACTTTATCTAATGCTAAACTCTAGGCAGATATAAAAAGCACAAATGAATGCAGGGTTTTAATTGTAATGCATCATCACATGTATGTTTTAAATGCAAGCAGTGTAAGAACCTTCATTTCCCTTGGTATCAACCTCTTGAAGTCCCTGTACAGCAGTGCTGGGAAAGTGGACTGCAGAAGCAGCTCAAGGAGACAAGCAGGTGTGCTAAAGTGAAAGGCGCATGCAAACAGGAGGAGAAAGCAGAGTGCCAAAGAGCTGTCTAGTCATAGGGCGAGGGTTGGAAGGAAACCTATAAATGAAAGTGAAACTGCAGCAGAGAATGGTCAGGTCCACCTTCCCCAGCCAGACAGGCCTCTGCTTTGTGACAGAGCTGTGTAAACATCAGGAATGGATAGACAGGAATACAAATGATTTGGCAGTCACATGTGTATTTAGCTGTTTGCTGGAGTTCAGCTTAAAGCAATATGATACCCAAAACTAGAAATGTAATATATTGCAGCTTATCAATCTTTAGATGTGGTGGCTGCATCTGTTTGCTTTTTTTTAGTCTTTTTTCCCCTCAGTTTTTACCTGGTGATCTGGACAGTAACACGCCTCCAGTATTAGAGTGGCCCCACTCTGGAAGAAGGAGCACAGGGGAACCTTTGTTCAGCATCATTGTCAGTCTGGGGGGGGAGCGTTAAATGTACTAGCAGATTTAGATACACTAGCACATTGAAGCCAGACTCCAGCTAACACTTTATAAGCAGTTACAGCAAACAGTTTTTCTCCTTTAGGATTAAAGGTTTTACACAAGTAAAACATCACTGTAAGCACCCTTGGCAGTGCTGAATGATTTGTCTCATCTCTGTAACGGATATATCTGCAAGACAGCTTGTGCTTTTGAAAAACAGCAGACTTACTGACCAGATCACCAGGCAAAAACAGAAAAAAAGAAAGCCGAAAAAAGAAAACTAATGCAGCCATCACATATAAGAAATTGGTAAGCTGCAATAAAATAAATATTTGCTTTTGGGTTTAATACCACTTGAAACTGCTGATCTTAGCTTCTGTGTGTCAAAGCAAAATATACCACCAATCAACCATAACATTATGACCATCCACCAAAACCCATGGAGGCATGGACTCCAGTAGACCTCTGAAGGTATGCTGTGGTATCTGGCACCCGTGTTAATTTAGTTGATTAAAATATTTTCGTCTATGAAATTAACACTATTTTAGTTGGCTAAAACAGTTCAGCTGGCTAAAATACGACGAACTAAAATGGCATTTTAGGCAAAAGACTAGACTATGACTAAAATGAAATCGAAATTTGACGCCAAAATTAACACTGCACTACCACATAAGAATCAGTAGGGGGCATCTACTAATCTAAACTAAAAAGAATAAGAAAAAGGCTTTTCTTAATATTTAATGTCAGGTTTTTTTTATATTTTAAAGTTGCATTTCTGTTTATCAAAAAGCAATATTTTTGTTTATGAAATGTGCTTTTATATATGAAGAAGTTATATATTACAAAGGCAAAATCTGTGTCTGTAGTGCATTTTAAACTTTAATACCATAAATAATAACATGTTATTAGATTTTTACTCCCGGAGTATAAAATGAGTTTGGAAATTCTACAGAAATGCATATATAATGTATTCCAATTTAACTAAACCTATTAGACTGTAGTCAACTAAAATGTCGACGAAAACTAAAACAATTCAGATGACTCAAATATGACTAAAACTATTCAGATGACTCAAATACAATGAAACATAAAATGGCATTTTAGTCAAGACGATGACTAAACCTGAGTCAAAATTAACACTGTCTGGCACTCAGTAGCAGTTCCTTTAAGTCCTATGAGTTGCAAGATGGTGCATCCATGGATCAGACTTGCTTTTCCAGCACATCCCACAGATGGTCGATTGAATTGAGATCTGAAGAATTTGGAGGCCAAGTCAACACTCAAATCATTCTTGAATTCATCAGACCAGGCCACCTTCTTCCATTGCTCTGTGGTCCAGTTCTTGTGCTCACATGCCCATTGTAGGCACTTTTGGCTGTGGGCACCCTGACAGGTCTGTAGCTACAGAACAAACTTCGATGCGCTGTGTCTTCTGACATTCTGATTATTTTTTTCAGCAATTTGAGCTACAGTAGCTTTTCAATTGGATTGGACTACATGAGCCAGCCTTAGCTCCCCACATGAGCCCTTGCTGCTTCTGGACCCTGTTGCCAGTTTGCCAGATATTCTTCCTTAGACGACTTTTGGTAGTTCTGACCACTGCAGACTGGGAACATCCCACAAGAACTGCAGTTTTGAAGATGCTCTGACCTGTCCGGTGCCCTCCTGTACCTTTAAGGAGGGGTGGGCTCCCTCAGGTTCGCCTTGCCCTTGGTCTATCCATTAAATACATGTGCCTCTACTATGGGGGCTCTCAAAATTTGTAGAGTTAGGACTACAGAATACCGGGGTTCCATGATGAGGCTCTGTAGCTTGCATATGTATTTGCAATTGTATGCTAACCAAACCCCTGTTTTTAATGCATACTGTTAGACAGGTTTATTTGGGTTGTTTGCAAGCTAGCTAGCAAGTTGAGCTGGGAATTTTTCTCTTTTGTTGTTTGACAGACTCTGACCTAGCCTTACACTCATTTTTTCTGCTTTAAACACATCAACTTCAGAGACAACATGTTTAATTGCTGCCTAATATATCCCACCTACTTATAGATGTGATAGTAACAAGAATATCAATCTTATTCATTTTACCAGTCAGTGGTCATAATGTTATGGTTGATCAGTGTATCTAAACCAGCTGGAAAAAGCGAATGTTCCATGATACAAAAAGACCTTTTTCTAATTTGCTCTGTTTTAGCTGGGCTATCATTCACTGTTGCTGTGATAAATGGGGATGGGCACAGATGCAAAGTGTTTCATGGTATACTGGTCGTCTTTCTATTAAAAGAGAAGGGAAAAATAAAAACATATTTTTTGGGGTCCTCATTATTATTGGACCGGAGTTAATCATGTCTATATAAAAATAAAGACATACACATAAAGACAAGAATTACATGCTGTAGACCAATCTTTATGTAGTCTTTGAACAAAACCTGTTTGAGTCTCAAAAGCTATGGCAGATGATGTTCTAAAACTATAAAGTTCAGTCCTGCAGAGAACATTGATTACCTCTCCGAATGATAACATCAAAGCTCCAGCAATAATGATGTGTCTCTGCTTCCTGGCAGCTGTTCAAGTTCCCAGACTGGGATTAGATGCAAAGAAAGGTTGGTGAGTGAATGGACCTGATCCATGAATTGCTTGTTTCACTCACTTTCCAGCAGCAGAAACACTTTCTCAGTTGGGGTTGGGCTTACTTAACTACTTGCCATTTAAGGAGAGTATACAAAAGTACTTGTAAGTCCCAAGGACGTCTTACAATGATGCCAATTTTTAAAGTATAACTAAAAGCAAAACCTAATCATCGTCAAGCCTCATTTTTTTCAGGTTAAGGAAGCGGTTATGCGGTTTGGCAGGGAGAATCCGGATATAGAGCTTGCAGGGCACAAGGTACAAATCTTTGCTGATGTTTCGTCGGCCACTATCCAGAGGCGGCGCTCCCTCAAGCCACTTCTTTCTCACTTGGTTCAAAAGGGCATTAAATATCGTTGGGCCTACCCTTTTCGTCTGCAGTTCACTCTTAATGGAAAGTCCTATGGGTTTACTACATTCCAGGATGGCGAGGAGTTGCTGCTTCAGCTGGGTATTATATCTCGCAGTCCGACGTCCCATTCTCCCACGGGATCGGCTTCTCGACCTCCGCCGCTCCAGCCTTTGTGGACTACTCCATCGTCTAAGAAGAAGGGGTCCCGGAATCCGCCCGGGTGGACTTCTTGAACTTTTGTGTTCTTTTGGGGACTTTTCGCTGGAATATGTTCGTTGATGGCGGCCTTTCTGTGGCTCTTCGGAGCATTGGCCGCTGTTGTTATATTGGTTTGGGGGGATGGGCTGGGGGTGGGACTTAGGATGTTAATTGCATTTGTTTGCTGAATATCATTTCAGTGGCTCTAATTGCTTTGTTTTTTTGTTTAATGCACTGTGCGTTTGATTTATTGTTATTGGGTTGTAACTGCTGTTAGTGCCGGAGAGTGTCTTTGCGCTCTCCCTGATTGGAAGACTCTTCCCCGGGAATGTTTCTCTGGGCAGACCTATTCCACCGCAGGGCTATTGCTCTGTATTTCCTGGTACATTGTTTCCTTCATTTTCTGATACTGTTTTGTGTACCGCGGTCACTTGGCATTTGGACTTTTGTGATCCGAATGTTCTCTTTTCTTTTTTCTGTTTTTTTCTGTCTTTTTTCTTTTTGTTGTTTTCTGATTTTTTGGGGGGTCAGCTGGCGACATTTAGGGACTTATAGGGATCTTCTTACTTTTAAGGAACGAGGGGTCTTTATTCTGCTTAGTTCCATAATTATTTGTCATGTCTTCCGTACGGTCCACTAGCGGAGAAATTCGCTTCCTTTCTCATAATGTTCAGGGGTTCAATTCCCCATCCAAACGTATACAGGCTTTCAGCTCATACTACTCCCTTGGGGCGGATATAGTTGCCTTACAGGAGACTCATTTTCCACCCTCCTTCTCTCCACGTTATATTCATAAAAATTACCCTCTCTGCTTTTTTGCTAATGCCACAGAGAAAAAGCGGGGGGTGGCCCTTTGCTTTTCTCGTCGAGTGTCCTTTGTTGACTCTAAAATTATCCGGGACAAGGAGGGGAGATATCTTTTGGTGAAAGGCCACTTGGGAGGCGACCTTATCACTTTTATAATTTATTATACCCCCAATACCAATCAGGTTGAATTTTTCCAATCTTTGCTAAGTACTCTGGTAGGAGAATTTGAGGGTGACGTTATTCTAGCTGGTGACTCTAATTTAGCATTGGATCAGACTCTGGATCGTTCCCAAACCGCCACGCTTCAACCTCCTTCTAGGCGGAGCCGTAAATTGGCTCAACTTTTATATCGTTATGATCTTATTGATGCATGGAGGGAGGCTAATCCTACTTCCCGAGACTACTCCCACTACTCCAGGGCTCATGATAGTTATTCTCGCATTGACCATATTTTTCTTCATACATATTCACTCCCCAAACTTGTCACTGCTAAAATCTTTTCCACGCCCTGGTCTGACCACGACCCAGTTTCTATCACCTTTTCGTCCGAGACTCTTGGTAAGACGGCTTTTCATTGGCGTCTTAACGACTCTATTTTGGGTAATCCATCTCATTGTCGGGAAATTTCATCGCACCTACAAATGTTTTTTGATTTTAATAAAGCAGAGGACACGAACCCGGCGATTAATTGGACAGCTCATAAGGCCTCAGTCAGGGGCTATATTATTCAACTCTCTTCTCGTTTAAAAAAAGCCCGAACTGACCTACTTGCTACTAAAACTCAGTTATATATTGACCTGGTTGCTCAACATAAACAACATCCCAGTTCTGATTTGTTACTTAAACTTGACCAGGCCCGACTGGAACTTAATTTATGTCTTACTACCACTGCGGATAAACAACTTCGTTGGTCTAATCATAAATTCTTTACGTGGAGGGACAGACCTGGCACCTTGTTGGCACGCAAGCTGACTCCTAGACACTCCCAGACGGCCCTCCCCAAGCTCAGACTGGACAATGGTTCGTTATCCCAGGACCCGGGTAAGATCCTCCACAAATTTCAGTCTTTTTACTCTCAGCTTTATAGTTCGCCCACGGGGGGCCGTTCTTCTTCCTCTCTGGAGGCTTTTTTGGAGTCTATCTCCTTTTCCCCCCTCCAGGAGGCACATAGGGAGCTAATGGAACAACCTATCTCCTATGAAGAGGTTGGGAATGCGGTGAAATCCCTGGCCTCTCACAAGGCCCCGGGACCGGATGGTCTTCCTAATACTTACTATAAAGCTTTCCCGGACATTCTGATACCCCATATGGCCCTGTACTTTAATTATTTGCGGGAGGGGGGTGTGGTTCTCCCAGAGGAAAATAAGGCATTCATTAGTGTCATTCCCAAGCCTTTCAAGGATGCCGCTATGGTCTCCAATTACCGGCCTATTTCTTTAATTAATTGTGATTTAAAGATTCTTACTAAAATCCTGGCCTTACGGCTCCATAACTTCTTGGCCTTATACATTCATGATGACCAATCAGGATTCATAAGTGGTCGACAAACATCGGACCAAATTAGGCGGACTATAGCTTTGCTGTCAGCTGTGCAGTCCAATTGGGATGGATCGTCGCAAAGGGATGTTTTTCTACTGTCACTGGATATTCAGAAGGCATTCGACAGTCTGTCCTGGGATTATTTGTTTAAAACGTTGGACAGGTTTGGGTTTGGCCCTTATTTTACGACGTTGTTGCGGGCCCTCTATTCTACCCCGTCAGCTCAGGTATCCATTCGTGGACATAAATCAGTTCCTTTTTCGATAGAGCGAGGAACTAGACAGGGATGTCCTCTTTCTCCGTTGCTCTTTGCATTGGCGATGGAACCTCTTGCGATTGCTATTCGCGCTGATTCCTCTATATCGGGTGTTATCTGTGGTCAAAGGGTTCATAAATGTGCCCTATTTGCCGATGATGTTCTTATGTATATATCTGATCCTCGAACGTCTCTACCTGGTTTCTTCCATCTGTTTCATCGTTTTTCTGAGGTCTCCGGTCTTACGCTCAACTCCTCTAAAACTGTTGCTTTGAATATCTCTTTACCCGATTCAGAGGTTCGCTACTGCCGGGAAAACTTTGCTTTTCAGTGGGCTCCTGGTTCTCTCCCCTATCTGGGGATTCTTCTTACGAAATCTGTATCGACGCTATACCAGGCCAACTATATCCCGCTTTTCAAGCGACTTAAGAATGACTTATTAGCCTGGCAGGATCTTTCTCTTTCCTGGTTCGGTAGAATTAATTCTATTAAAATGACCTTCCTACCTAGATTATTATACTATTTTAGGACGTTACCAATTTTGATTCCCAAACGAGAACTAGTCTTCCTGCAGGCTGCAGTCTCCAGATTTGTTTGGAGGGGAAAGCGCCCTAGGCTGAACAAATCTACCTTGTTTTCTTTGAAGAGGCATGGTGGTTTGGGACTCCCTAATCTTTTCGCATATTTTCAGGCGGCCCAAATAGCACAACTATCTTGTACTACGGCCAGGGGATATGTCCCCCAATGGGTTGGGATTGAGGCTCTTTCGTGCCGTCCATATGCTATTGGTACTCTCATGTGGCTTCCCAATAGATTGCGCCCTCCTATTTTGTGTCCTACTCTATCTTATTCATTGTCAGTGTGGGATAGATGGCGAGCTCGTAAACCTTTTTTCTCTCCGCATACTCCGTTGGCTCCGGTGTTTGGTAATCCTGAGTTTGTTCCGGGTTTGTCTTTCGCGGGGTTCCAATGGTGGATTAATAAGGGTTTGCTACGTATTGGTGATTATTTAGATGGGGTTCGCCCTCGGTCTCGTCAGTATTTTGTGAATTTTTGTGGGATGCCTCGTGGAGAGATATTTCGTTACCATCAACTTCGCTCTTTTATTGATAGCAAACTTAGACTACTCACAGAACCTTGTGCGCTTACTTCCCTCGAGGTCTCCTGTGGGGCGAGTGGGGTAATGCGGGGTCGCTTGTCCATTGTTTATGCTTTGTTGGTTGATCCTCTAACAAAATTGTCTTACATGACTTTATGGGAACGGGATTTAAATAGTTCATTGGATTTGGATACCTGGCGGACGGCGGCCCATGCCTTATCGAAGATTTCGATTAACACTGATCTTGTTGAATCTAATTACAAGACGCTACTTCGGTGGTATTTGGTCCCTGCTCGCCTAGCCATTATGTATCCTTCCGTTTCTTCTGCCTGTTTCCGACGCTGTGGTCAAGAGGGTACTATGTTCCATGTCTGGTGGAAATGCCCAGTCGTGAGTAGGTTCTGGATCCGCATATTTAATTTTCTTTACTCAGTGACAGGAATTAATATCCGTAGATCGCCGGAAGTAGCCTTGTTTAATATACTACCCTCTGATGTTCCCAAAAGATCGATTAAAATAATTGTATATATCTTATTGGCGGCTCGCATTACTATAGCTAGGAGTTGGAAGCAATCTTTGATCCCGCTGGATAGGGTGAAACAAAAACTGAACTGGATAATGGTTAATGATAAACTGACGAGTATCGTCTCTGATGATGTGTCCAGATTTGAGAGGACTTGGGATCCTTGGATTGCTTATATTACTGTATCGTGAGTGTCTGGCAGCTGACCCCCCCCCCCCCCTCCTTTCTCTATTTTTCCTCTTTTTTTCTCTTTTCCTACTATTTGTTAAACATTTTTATTTTTCTTTGTTATTTTTGGTCTATTTTGCTATAATTGTTGTTTATTGATCTTTGAAACTTGTATATTTTGATGGCTTTGACTTTTTTCATGTGCATTGTAATGCTATTATCTGCTAAATTTCTTTTTTTTTTTTTTTTTTTTTTTTACCTACCAGTATTATGTTTATGATTCTGAATCTGGTTCCATTTTGTTGGTGGGCCCTTTCTTTTTTTTTCTTTTCTTTTATTGTTAGCCATCTTGTTTTAATATGTTTATTTCTCAATAAAAATATTGAAATATAAAAACAAAACCTATTTTTCTTAGTTTTGAATGAAGTGGAGAGGGATGAGGACCCCTGTCAGGTTTTTATTGCTGTCTGTGCCCCCCATTGGGGAGATTCACCCTCTCTATTTGTCCTATTTACCATTATCATTGAAAGTGAAAGTAAAAGAAAACCCCAAATTGTGGGTTGTCCCCAGTAAAGTAATAGTTGGGGTATCATCCAATGGGAACACTAGTTCTGGTGCCCTGAGAATTTGCAGGGATTTCCTCTCACTTCCTGTTTGGCTATGGGACAGAAAGTGAAGGAAAATCTCAACAATTGTTCTATCCAAAATGATAAAAGTTTTGCCTATAGTTCCATTTTACCAGCTGCTGTGGGCACTTGTGGTGTTTGGTGCTGGAGTGGCTGGCTGACAGTGCCATCTGGGATCCAATGCAAGCCCAAGAGCTACAAAGATGATCTGTTGCTTAGCATCCGATCCTGCTACGTTTGCTTCAAGCATTCTTTCACCCTCGAAATTGTAATTCTCCACTATCTCGCTAAAACATAACAATCTTTATCTCGCTAAAAGATAATCTTTTGACCCCTTATGAAGAAGTCTGAAGTGACGAAACGCGTCAAGGGACGTGATGTCGGACGTTACAGATTGACCGGAAGTAGCGGAACGGCCATCTTTACTAAAATGATATCAATACATGCATTCCTGGAAGCTGCTTGTAGATCCTGTCATATGGGAATACATGCGGTTTTATTACTATATTGATGTAAGCATATTTTATTAAAGCCTCGACTTATTTAATTTGAATACTACACTATATTGTCTTTTCTTTCCTTCTGAGTGGTATTCTATGGACGGCCTTGAGAAGTGTATCTGTCAGGAATGGACTTGCCAGTGGTGGTGAGACTCACCTGCCTTGTGGGCTGCAGTACCAGGGCTGGCCAGCAGGTGCTCTCAGCAACCAGAGGCTCACTCCTGCAATGAGCCATCACCTGAGGCTGATTACAGCAGGTGTATTTAAGGAATGGCCAGGCCTGTGATCAGGGCCTTGGTGTATGTTTCCCATAAGCCCCTGTACCTGCATCCTGTCTGCTTCCTGCCTGATCCTGATTCTGCTTTAATCCTGACTCTGCGTGAACTCTGCCTGTCCTGACCTCGGCTATTCCTGACTACGCTGCCGCCTGCTCCTTGTACCTTGCCTGCCCGTTTGCTACCAACCCGGCCTGCCCGACTACGTTTAGTATTGTTCTTATTGTTATCTGTTGGAGGTTTGGTTGCACTGTGTTTATGTTTAGTCTTGCACTGCGTTTATGTATTGTTTAGTCTTTAATAAATTGTATTGTTTATACTACACCTGGAGCCTGTGTTTCCCTGTGTCAGTCCACACATTTCTGGTCATACCCGGATCCCTAACAGTATCCTTATATCATGCTTGAGGACATGGAATAGTCCGGTATCATGCACAGCTATTATGGAATGAACCTGCAGGAATTTTGGAGATTGCATATTGGGAAAATTATCCTAAAGGCTTTTGTTTATTTTATTTAGGGTAAGAGTATTTACTCTAGCCACACAGAAGTGCTCACGGGGTGTTTTCACTTTGTCACGTGTTTCACAGTTTTTTCACATATTGGCAATTCATTTATATTTATATATGTTATGATTATTTGAATATTGAGGTCAATACACTATCCAGTTTCTTATATATTTTTTGGAGGTATACGGTGGAAGTCGACCATACATTTGGATTACTATATCAAAGAAAATTGAGAAGATTCACTGACACTAAGAGGGTTTATTTTTTATTTTGGACTTTCAAGGGTGAAAATGTAACTTTTTGAGGGTCAATTTTAGGGTTATTTGGGTTTTTTTTGGATATTTTATTTTATTTGGACACCGGTTTTTGATTTTGTATTGAATCTTTAACTAGAAGTGTATTTCCACTTTTGCAGTCAAATGTGAGAAAACCCCACTATATATTTGTTATGCGCTCCTATTCACATAGCATACCAAATAAAAAAAAAATGTTTCTTTCCATTTGTAGGTGATTCTTTGGAGCAGGCCTATGGGCAAGCTACTTTGAACAATTTGAAAGTGAAAGTAGAGGGCCAAAGTGGGGACAGGCTGAATTCCCTCCTATTAACATACAACACAGAACCCAAGCCCTGAGGTCTGCAACTATTTGTTAGGACAGACAGTGGTCAAATCTAGTTTATAACTGATAATGAGATCTGCCAGCACTGTACAGAGAGGAATACGTTTGGTAGGAATTAACTCCTAACACACAGCAGCACATTGTCTGATATACAGCCAACCCCTCCATCCCCTCTGCTGTCATACAGAACAGTAAACTGTGCTGTCCTAATCATTACTGCAGTTCCAACTACCATTCAAAGCTCCAGCTACCCTCTCCAACGACATGGGCACAGATGGAGACCTCTGATGACAGACTGACCTAGGTATAGTTGGGTCGTGCATGTACAACGAACACCCTTGCAAACTGGGCAGCTTTAAGTAGAACATTACATTAGATCTTTCAAAGTTGTACAGGCTTCTCTCCAGCACTAAAATTCAGAATTCACTGAACACTGTGAACTTCGTACTGCTTACAAACACTGGCTCCTCCAAACTGACATCCACCCATCAATGCATTTTGATATTTATATAATTCCTCCTAAGAGCCAGCCCACTGCTTGCATCAGGATTAAGGGCTCAGGAGAAGAGACTTCAGGAAGCTACTGTATGTACAGCACCTTGATGAACTCTTGTAATAGCCATGATCTTCCTACCTTGCATAGAGGAGCACAAAGTATAGTTTTGGGCTGCACTCCATATTCTTGAGACCAGTGTAACTGGATGGTGTTCATAGTGACAGCAATGGATGGTGGTGCGTAATACCACAAAAGAGAAAACCATCATCAGCAGCCAACTGAAGATCTGGAATTGATGTGGGTCTGTTCTCATTGCATCACTTCGTTCATATACAGCCAATGTTTCGGGGCCTCACAAAGAGTCACAGCAGTGCCTTGAAGAAGGGACCCAGCAATAACCTGAAGCAAGGGTGGGCAATTAACTTTCCCAAAGGGCCAAATGAGGACCTGGAGCTGTTGTGGGGGGCCAAACCAATAAGCTGAACTTAATTCTGCTAAAAATTATACTTTATAAAAAGTAATTATCCCTAATCATAAGTGCAGGGTATAGTCCAAATCCAAATAACTACAGACACTTACAAGAATTAAATAAATAGCACAGGTATGGCTGCACATAACTAGACATGATATCCTGCTTAAAACAAGTATAAAATACCAATCCATATAGAGAACCAAGCTTTATGGTAAGCCAAACTTACATACTTACAGAGTCAGCAGAGCAGTCTGTCTATGGGAACCCCATGAGGGTATTTATATATTCCCTCCATTGTTATGCAAGCCCCAGTATGCGACATCATTTTCACAGCAAGGTGGTTAGGGTTGTAAGACTGACTAGTGGGGGTGTAGGAAATGCCCCTTACCTGTTGGGTGAAGAGCAGGAACTGGCAACACCTCCCTAACTCACATCATATCCTTGTTGCCAACATCCCATGGTCAGCCCAAGTCATCACGGAAAGGGACGAAGTTCAACAAGCACCATTCTGACGACTACCAGACCAACAAGGAGGGTGAAAGCACAGCTGCCTATTTGTTGATGGGCTAGCCTGGATTCAAGGATCACACACTACTCCCCCAAGCCATGGAGCAGTGTCACATATCATACACCTATTTACGTTTTATTTCTAATTACCAAATGACCTCACATGGGCCAGAATGGGACAGCCAAAGGGCCAGATGTGGGGTGTAAAATGCCAAGGTCTGCCCTAAAGTATTGGCTGTATCTGACGATGTGACGCAGTTGAGTGTTGGTGACTTTACTTTCTCCTTTGTGGTACTGCACGAAACCCAGTGCTGACGTCATTGTGTCTAAAATAAAAACTTAATTTTTTGGGGAAAGTTTTTATTAGAATGTTGATGAGGAGAGAAAAGAAAAGACAGGGATAAAAGAAACATAAGCAGCTTTAAGACCACACAAGTCAAAGTGACTACTATACTTAGCAGTGGTACAGTGGGCTCAAAACACTGTTAAAATGGAATTAACCCAATAACTATTTTGAGGTCCATTATCGGCAAGTCTGTTAAAAGGGCAGATAGGAAATACAAACTATGTGAACAAATATAAAGAAATAGCAGCTCCAATTCACCTGTTGTAAGAAGGCACCAGTAACCTGCACCCTATTCTTCCATGGGCCCGAATAAGGTACTGAAGCATGTGTACACTTCTGAGGTAAGCCATTGGAAATGACAAATAATGCATTGTGCACTGGGCCGATCACTAAGCAAAGATGTTCTGTTGGTACTTCATGCTAATCCTGATCATGACCCATTCCAAATGACCAAAGGCTACCCTAACTTCTACCTGGCTGACAGTGTGTTAAGATTATGTCACACTAGCAATATGGTGCCCAATCACCATTGGCAGAATTGCTAATAAACCACTTAGCTTCTTCTATGGCATTTCCTCTTGCTGGACAAGCCAGCGAAATGACATTCTGTTGTTGGTCCCTCACTTGCAAGTATACTTGTGCGGCATACCTGCCTAGAGTTTGCATGTTCTCACTATGACTGCGTGAGTTTCCTCCGAGTACTCTGGTTTCCTCCCACACTCCAAAGACATGCTGGTAGGTTAATTGGCTCCTGTCTAAATTGGTCCTAGTATGTGTTTGTATGAATGTCAGTTAGGGAACTTAGACTGTACACCCCTTGAGGGTTAGGGACTGATGTGAATGTACAATTCGTATGTAAAGCTCTGTGTAAATTGACAGCGCTATACAAGTACCTGAAATACATAAATAAAGCATCAGTCTACATGGAAGGGACAACCATTACAGTAGGTGATAGTTTAATACTGGTGACTTTGCCACCACCAGGTTGCCACCAGCATCAGCATCACCAGTTGGCATGACATTTACTGACTGCTCCTAGAGAGGCAAACCAAAGTCCAGCAGTAAATTCCTTGCATGGCATTGCAGGCAATCAACAGATCCTGTGCCTATAAATGGTGACAAGGAGGGTCCTCACTAGCTTCCACTGTAAATGTTTATGCTTGACTGAACTGTACTTTTCATGAACTTCTTTGTTTCATTTTCTTTTTAGAATTTCAATCCTTGATGTCGGAGTTGCTAAAATCAACCTGAGGCAGAGTCCTCGCTGCAAGGTCATCATACCTTGAGTCATGTCGGCCTATAATTACAAGCTCTCAGTGCATTACGGCTCAGTTACTGCTAGTGCTGCCATGTAGGTCACAGCAGAGAGCTCACGCTATACATGGCTGACAGAGTACAAGAAACCATCTCCCTTCTATGCCAGTTTTTAAAGCCATATGCAATTTTAATCACCTTAAATATATGCCTTTGTCTGCAGAAGGTGGTGCCAGATGGTGACACAAATCAAGTCAGACATATCTGCCGGCATTTTTCAGCTTGTAAAAAATTAATATGCAGAAAATGATGGGTTAGCAGCCCACTGATTAATTGCAAGTTCTGTGAGTCTTATGATGATATAAAAGCAGATTAATGCTTAGCTTTGTGTATAGCTCGATGTATTCCCAGACCATACCTCCCAACTTTCTGAAATGATAAAGAGGGACACCTTTTAGAAACACAGTATGTAGGCAAAGGACATGTCCCTGCCACGGCCCCAGTTACATGGACCACAAAGATCTAATATGCACAAAATAATTGGCTAAATAATTGGCTAAATCACAGAAGCGTTTTTCTAACATATATATATATATATATATATATATATATATATATATATATATATATACACACACATATACAGTCAGGTCCATAAATATTGGGACATCGACACAATTCTAACATTTTTGGCTCTATACACCACCACAATAGATTTGAAATGAAATGAACAAGATGTGCTTTAACTGCAGACTGTCAGCTTTAATTTGAGGGTATTTACATCCAAATCAGGTGAACGGTGTAGGAATTACAACAGTTTGCAACGGAAACCAGGTAAAATGGTGAAACATTGACTCAGCCTTTATGTTGTGTATCATGGAGCATGGAGATGTCAGCACCCGTGGTAGTGAGCCCTTGTAGATAGTCAACTTGGGGTTCCCCAGGGCGCGGAGTCTAAACCCCAGCCTGCTTTTTCACCAGAGACCCTGATGGTAGGGATTGACTTGCAGCAAGCTGGAACCAGGTCGCGGCCCCCGGGTACGCCCAGCTGAGGATGAGGAGATTGCTTGCGGGCGCAGAGTACAATGGGAGGAGACAAATGGAAATCCGATAGACTAGTCGAGGTCAGGACAGGCGGAAAACAAGCACAGTCAGAATGAAACCAGGGTCGGTACACAAGTAGTCAATGCAGGATACAGGAGATAGCAACACACAGGAGCTCAGACAACTAGGAAGTTGCTCAAGCAAAGTGGCCTAGACTGAGCATATCTTATATATATCTTATATCTTATATAGACAGGCAAACAAGCAGGCAAGCATATCTTATATAGACAGGCAAACAAGGAGGCGGGCCCGGAAGTGATGGAAGGGAACTAAACGAAACCCAGAGAACAGCAGATGACGCCCATAGGTGATCACAGACAAACACACATATGAAAGGGATCAGGAACAGCACTGCAGCAAGGAGGTAAGAATACACAAACAAGTAACTGCAGGCTAACTTGTGACAGGAGAAGAGAAAGAGCAGCAAAGAATTGTCTGAGGATTTGAGAACAAACATTGTGCAAAAGTATGGACAATCTCAAGGTTATAATTCCATCTCCAGAGATCTTAATGTTCCTGTGTCCACTGTGTGCAACATTGTCAAGAAGATTACAGCCCATGGCACTGTAGCTACTCTCGCTGTACGTGGACAAAAGAGAAAAATTGATCAAAGATTGCAACAAAGGATTGTTGGAATGGTGGCTAATGAAACTCAATCAACTTCCAGATGAATTGAATCTGACCTTCAGGCACAGGGTACAACTGTGTCAGCTCGTAATATACTTTGCCATCTGAATGAAAAGGGACGCTATGGTTAGACCCAGGAGGACCCCACTGCTGACACAGAAACATTAAAAAGTCAGATTGGAGATTGCCAAAACTTACCCGAGAAAGCCAAAATCCTTTTGGGAAAGTGTGCTGTGGACAGACAAAACAAATGGCAGCTTTTTGGTAAAGCCCATCAGTCTACCGTCTTCAGAAAAAGCAATGAGACCTTTAAAGAATAGAATACAGTCCCTACAGTCAAACATGGTGGAAGTTCACTGATGTTTTAGGGTTGTTTTGCTGTTGCAGGCACTGGATGTCTTGACTGTGTGCATGGCATTATAAAATCTAAAGCCTAGCAAAGAAATCTGGGGTGCAATGAAGGGTCCAGAGTCAGCAAATTGGGTCACTATCTGAAGTCATGGATCTTACAGTAGGACAATGACCCAAAACACACATCAAAAAGAACCCAGAAATGGTAAATTGCTGGAGAGTACTGAACTGGCCAGCAATGAGTCCAGATCTCAATCCCAATCCCATTAAGCACCTATGGAGAGATCTAAAAACAGCAGTGGGGAAAATGTACCCTTCCAATCTGAGAGACCTGGAGCAGTTGGCAAAAGAAGAATGATCAAAAAATCCAGTAGAGAGGTGTAAGAAACTCATTGATGGTTACAGAAAGCAACTGATTTCATTCATTTTATTTTATCAAAGGGGTGTGCTACCAAATATTAAATTGAAGGTGCCAAAAGTTTTGTCCAGTCCATTTTTGGAGCTTTGAGTGAAATGTGTCAGATTTAGCTTTTTGTTTCATACCAATAGAAACAAAAGAAATAAACATGAGAATGCCTAAACATTTGTAATTGCAACAAATTTCTGGGCGAAGTGGTGCATTATCTGAGAGAAATGCAGGAGTGCCAATATTTTTGGCCATGACTGTATATAAAGTGCACTCAAAGTATTCAGAACCCTTCACTTTCTAAATTTTGTTTGCAAATGTTGCAAAACTGAAATATCACTTGTTTTTAAGTATTCATACTTTTACCCAGTACATTGTTGATGCACGTTTGGCAGCAATTATGGACTCGAGTCTTTTTGGGTATGACGCAACAAGCTTTGCACACCTGCTTTTGGGAACTTTCTGCCATTCTTCTTTGCAAATCCTGTTCAGTCGGGTTGGAAAGGACTGTTGATGGACATCCATTTTTAGGGCTCTCCAAAGATGTTCAATAGGGTTCAAGTCAGAGCTCTGGCTGGACCAATCCAGGACATTCACAGAGCTGTCCCTAAGCCACTCCTGTGTTGTCTTGGCTGTGTCTTAGGATCAATGTCATGTTGGAAGGTGAACCTTTGGCCCAGTCTGAGGTCCTGAGTGCTGAAGAACAGGTTTTCATTGAGGATAACTCTGTACTTTGTTCAGGGTTGAGGAAAAGCTAAATGGATCAGTCTCCCAGTCCCTGCTGCTGAAAAACACCCCCACAACATGATGCCGCCACCACCATGCTTCCCTGCTGGGATGGTATTGAGCAGGTGATGGACAGTGCCCGATTTTCTCCAGACATAACTTTTAGTACTGAGGCCAAACAGTTCAATCTTGGTTACATCAGAGCAAAGAATCTTATTCCTTATAATCTGAGAGTCCTTCAGGTGCTTTTTTGCAAACTCCAAGCGGGCTTTCATGTGTTTTACACTGAGGAGAGACTTCCTTATAGCCATTCTGCATAAAGACCATCGGGTTCTTAGTCATCTCTCTTACTAAAGCTCTTCTCCCCGACTGCTCAGTTTGGCAGGATGGACAGTTCTTGGAAAAGTCTTGGTTGTGCCAAACTTCTTTTATTTGAGAATTATGGAGGCCACTGTACTCTTGGGAACCTTCAGTGCAGCCTTTTTTGTAGCCTTCCCCAGATCTGTGTCTTGCAATGATCCTGTCTCTGAGCTCTGTGGGCAGTTCCTTTGACCTCATGGCTTTTGCTCTGATATAGTATGCATTGTCAGCTGCGAGAACTGTTATGGAGAGCTGTGTTCCTTTCCAAATCATATTAAATTAAATTAGTTTACCACAGGACTCCAATGAAGGTGTAGAAACATCTCAGCATTAATTGAGAGAAACGGGAAGCACCTGAGTGTTGCTGCAAAGGGTCTGAATAGTTATGCTGATGTAATATTTAAATTTTTCCTTGGGTAGCCACCGCATTCTATGTGTGAGGTAAATGCCTAGGTGCTCACCACAAAGAATTCCATATAAACCAAAACCAAGGTAGAAGCATTCAAAGATCTTGCAGTAGAGATAAATCAATACAGGTTTTGTAGAGTATTAGATGGGATGAAGCCTCCTGCTCTGGGTCCACATTTCACCAGCAGCCAGCATCCTGATTGTGCAGGTATGCACAGCTCTCTGAGAATGGGTGTTGACTATGGTTCAGGGCTCCACCTAGGAAACAGGTCTCTGACCAGATGTCAGGGTAAAGGCCAGTGCAAAAGAGCGCCTAAGGTGTGTATATGAGCACAGAACTTCCATGAGACTGTCTGAAGGATACAGACAGGGGCCTACAGATTGAGGGCTTGGGACCAGATCCTAAATGCACTGAGTTACTGTCATGTGATTGGCTGATTAGCAATCTGTGTTACCAAGGAACAGGTGTACCTAATAAAGTTGCCCCTGGGTGTATATAGAGAGTATATATTTATAAAACTAGATTTGTTCTGTTTAAACAGTCTTATTTGCCACATTGCACAGACAGGGTAGACAACCTTGGTCCAAGTTTACTGCACACTGTATCTCCTGGCTGCTGCTTAGACAAAGGTGATGCTGACTGGTTGAGCAGGATTACCTTTAAACTGTGAATTTCAGTTGTGGTTTTTGCAGTTTGCCTGGATTTCCACTCAAAGCCCAATTTCAGTCTTTTAACTCCTGTCCTCAGTACACTGAGTATCATTCAACCTGGAAGACTGGGGACATCTAGGAATGGAATACATTTACTATGGGGGACAGCGCCGAAGAGGGTATTGCAGCCAATGCTGCTTTTTTTAACCACTAGATCCCCAGGATCTAGTGGTTAAAATTCTGACATTCCTCTCCTACATGAAAGAAATTCAGCTTTTTTTGCTCGAAAATTACTTGGAACCCTCAAACATTATGAACAGTGTTTTTTTAGCAGAGACTCTAGAGAATAAAATGGTGGGAGTTGCATTTTTTAATGTCACACGGTAATTGCGCAGCGTTTCTTCAAATGCAATTTTTTTTGGGGAAAAATACACTTAATTGAACTTTAATGCACAAACACACAATATAATACCCAGTTGTTAAATATAAAACATGATGTTACGCTAAGTAAATAGATACCCAACATGTCACGCTTTAAAACTGCGCTTGCTTGTGGAATGTTGACAGACTACGATACCTGAAAATCTCCATAGGCGACACTTACAAGCCTACCAGTTTAGAGTTAGTGGTCTGGGGCTATAATTATTGCTCTTACTATAACTTTCGCGGCGATACATCACATGTGTGGTACAAACACTGTTTACATATGCATGTGGGACCTTTATGCGCGTTCGCCCTTTCAGTATTTTACATTGTATTATTTATCTATTTTTTTACACTGACTCTTAATTTTTTTTTTTTAATTGGATCACTTCTATGGCTATCACAAGGGATGAACAACATTTCTAGTGAAAACTGAAACAGTGACAGGTCCTCTCCTCTGCCCTTCAAAGCATCACATCAAACCCAGGACAATTTCAACGTGATGCTTTTATAGGCTGGTACTGGTCTGTTTACATTAGACTGGAACTGGAAGCAACAATACTCAGACCGTAGAGATGATCAGGGACATTCCGGTCCTTGGTCATCTCTATGGTCAGCCAGCAGAACTGCTGGCTTCAGTCCTGGGCTCCCTGTTGGGATGGGAGAGCCCAGGAAAGCAGCGTGAGGGGGAACCCATTTCTACTGCCTGTAAAAGCAATCCAGTGACTAATTAGCAGCTCGGATCACTTTTACATTGTACAGCATCGGTGGCTAAAAAAAATGTACTGAGGTCATGACTGCAGCTGCAGCCATGGTCCCGGTATAACCAATCAAACCAGAGGACATAAAGGTACCTTGTTGGTCAGCAAGTGGTTAATGACCCTATCATTTCCAAACATATTCTAAATAGGCATACCTGCAAAAAGAGACAGTGGATACTTACCCTCCTACTGCCTATGGTACCAAGACTCCACTCTGTTCACGAGGAATTATCTGAAGAATCCTTTAGGAAATTAAAACTTCTGAGAGTGCCAAACTCCTGATCCCTTGCAGTACTCAGTAATCCCTTCCTCTGCTTTAACTAAGGATGCTAAGGATGGGTTATTAACCACTTGACCTCTGGAAGGTTTTACCCCCTTCATGACCAGGGCATTTTTTTTTGCTATTCAGCACTGCACTATTTAACTGGCAGTTGCTCAGTTATGAAACACTGTACCCAAATGAAATTTATATTACTTTTCGCACACAAATAGAGCTTTCTTTTGCTGGTATTTGATCACCACTGGGTTTTTTTTAATTGTTTGCTATGTAAACAAAAAATAATGAACACTTTGAAAAAAAAACAAAAAAACAGTTTTTAAAATTTTGCAAATAAAAAAATCTTTCTTTCTTCAAAAATGTAGGCCAAAATGTATTCTGCTACATTTCTTTGGTAAAAATAACCAAAATCATTGCATATTATTTAGTCTGTAAAAAAGTTATAGTCTACAATCTATGGTATATACAGTATATATTTGAACATTGATCAATCCTGATGTACTGACAGCCTCGTCTCATCTAATTTTTTCAGGCCTGAAAATGCCAGGACAGTACAAATAACCCCTTGGTGGAAGGTAGACAGTCCAAGGTGTTTAGTAAGAGGCATGGCGAGTTTTTTTTGGAATTTTTTTTTTTACCACCAATTCAGTCCAAAATCATCATATGACATTTTACTGGTGTGGCAGTGATCAGGGACACTGACTGGTCACAGTATGTATAAAAAGAGGGGAAAAAAAAAACCTATTTTTTTATTCGATTTTTAAAATTGTTTTTTTTTTAACATATTTTTTTACATACTTTCATCAGAGCAGTTCAATGTCACCGTATGGCACTGCACTACTTTGGGGGGTGATCAGGGATTTTTTTTTTTTTTGCAAGTTGTTATTGCTTATAACAGTGATGATCACTGCTATAAGCAATAGTTTTAGTTGTCATGAATGGCTATCCCAGAGTTTAGCTTTAAACATTTAAACTTTTGTTTCTTGTTCCCTACATTTTATTTTTCTGCTATATAGTAAAGCCGAAATGACAACTTCCTGCATCCACACAAGAAATGTGGATGTGAGAATCGCCCCCACTGCACTATTGTATTCTGACAGCGGGTGCTCCCCTGTCCCAGATTAGTGCTGCAGCCACTGGCTGCATGCTCTGGTCGAATGCTGGTTTTCCAGCAGGAGTGTTCAACAGAAGCCAGCCTAACGACCAGTTTCTGTACAGAGAGCGGTACACATGGACACTGCTGAAACGGCTGAATTCGATTTGTCTATACCGTGCTTCATTCAAATTGGAGAGTAAATAAATACAAAATAATTACAATAATAAATAAACCCTAGATAAAGCAGGACCTGAGACAGAAAAACAAATCAAATGGCTGTCATCTTCATCCTTCATTCACTACTTGGTCCCTACATGGGAAAAAGAAGGTGCATAACAGCTGTCCTGTCACTTCATTGGCTGCATGCTTGTTGTAGGTAAGTGACTCCCCTAGCAGTAAAAGGAGGATAAGAATGACAGATCTAGAACCTAATCTTAAAAACAAACAGCAACTGCATATTTCTTTCATGATAGATTTCCTTTGAAATTTAGCTGTAGCCACATTTTTTTGTATTTGAACACAATGTGGAAAATGTAGCATCTCTTTTAGGTTCTTATCGCTATGAGTGTCCCCATTGGAAACTTTTGCTACCTGATTGACAGACACAATAGGCGGGAGAAACACACTGCTTAAAGACTACAACAGACTAGCATTTCACAAAATAGTGAGAAATTTAAGTGGAAACAAAACTGTGAGCAGGCAGGTTCTTTATAGCAGAAGAGTCATACAATGTCTCCTCTGCAATATAATAAACCTGCCTGTTCGCCATCTTCTTTTAAATGTATGCTGAGCTGCGCATGAGCAGCTCAGTTTGTATTCAGGCACAGGTACTGTATACTGGGATGCCTGAACTCCTGGACATGTGCAGCAGTGATGTCATTCTGTTCCGGCCAATGAAGATGCCCACAGCCTGGCGCCCGGAAGATGCTGGCACTGGTAAGGGAACTCGAATTCTTAAAACAGAGATAAGTATTGTGGACTTCTTCTTTAATTTTTTAACAGGGACATATATAGCAATAAAAGCCTGATAGTAATTGTAAGCCTTCCTAGCACTATGGGCAATAGGAGGTATTTAAACACATACCTGCGTAGTTCTTTTTCCACCTGCCGCTGGTAGAGAGCGCCCTCCCGTAATATCGCTGTGGCATTCAGTTTTACTGGTACATTGTCCATCTGGGAATACAAATAGGCATGTTAGTGTACTATCAGCTGAATCTAGACAGGAATGGCAATTCTGTATAATTTTGCTCACAATGGATACACACTATATTGCCAAAAGTATTGGTCGGCCTGCCTTTACACGCACATGAAGTTTAGGGGCATCCCAGTCTTAGTCCGTAGGGTTCAATATTGAGTTGGCCCATCCTTTGCAGCTATAACAGCTTCAACTGTTCTGGGAAGGCCGTCCACAAGGTTTAGGAGTGTGTCTATGGGAATGTTGGACCATTCTTCCAGAAGCACATTTGTGAGGCAGCCTATCACAGTACCACGCTTGAATTCACTGAGCTCCTGAGAGCGACCCATTCTTTCACAAATGTTTGTAGAAGCCGTCTGCATGCCTAGGTGTTTGATTTTATACACCTGTGGTCATGGAGATGATTGGAACACCTGAATCCAATGATTTGGAGGGGTATCCCAATACCTTTGGCAATATAGTGTATATGTACAAAGCTAGTGAAAAGTAACATCTGTCATGGATGCAAAACAATCAGACACCCCATTATTAAAGGATAAGTTCACATTTTAGTAAAAAATATTAAATGCATATTTTTTTGCAGATCTGGGAGGAAATACCCCAGGACACCATCCGTCGTCTCATTAGGAACATGCCCCGACGTTGTCAGGCATACATACAAGCATGTGGGGGCCATACAAACTATTGAGTAGCATTGATTTTCGGGGTGTCTTTGAATTCAGTCCTCTTTAGGTTGCTAATTTTCATTTCCATCAAACGATGGGGCATCCATATGTTCCGAACACATTACCCATTCCATATCAGTATAGATATCCAGCATGATATTTTTCCCCATTGAGATCTGATGTTTTCAAAGTGTTCCTTTAATTTTTTGTGCTCTATAATATATGATATCTGGATAATACGTTAGCTTCTGTATCTGTTTTATTATTCAGACTTCCTTTAATGTCTCATCAGAGCTTATCCTTTTTAATTTGGATCAAGATTCAATTAGATAAAAAAAAAATAATCTTATCATTTTTCTAGTATTGGCTGTAAAACTAAACATTGCTAAATACTGGAATCAGATCAGAGTACCTGCATTAGGGAATGGTTGTTGCTTATTTTGGCCCTGGCTGATGTTTTCCCTTGGCCGACAAGGATATAGTATTAATTAAGTGATAAGCTTTTACCTTCTTTATCGACACTTGCTGAGCTTTTGTTTTATTAAAAGCCAGTTTATTATCGTCTTCTTTCATTATTTCTGACAAAACACGCTACAAAGAGAAAAAAAGAAGACATTTTACTAACCATATCATTTAAAGTAGCAATAGCAAATAAAGAATTATGAGATAGCAACTGAATTTCCTACGCTTACGGACTGGCTTAGATATACAGTATCCAAACTACTGGCTTGTGCCACCAATGGAATGATGATCAATATATATTGCTGTGAGATTATTAATATGGCATCCACTGCATAGGGCTGTTTGGTAAATATATCTTTTTGGAAGACTACAATGGTAATACCTCATGACTAGGGATCAGCTAAGGTTCCCATGAAAATCTCACATAAAAGCAAGCCGCCGTCTCAATCAGATGCGGCCAAGAAATTCAGACGCATGTAACAAAGGGACAGTGATGCTGTTGATGTCATTAAACTAATAGGTCTATACGGCCATATTTGGACATTCTCATTGACCAAATATTACCATGCGGCCATTTTAGGTCAATGACATCACCAGCATCGCCATCTTTTTTTTTATATGCGGCTAGGGGATGGGGAAACTCCATGTTAACAGAGGTTGAGGCTGGCGGCAAACTATTATGTGACAGTTTCCCGCAGGTTAATGATGAACAGAGTTTGGTCCAAAACTTCATCCTTACTCATGACCTTAACGATTTTGGGAAGCTCCTTCCTTGTCCTAGGGGTGTGTCTTTGGACAAAGTGTGTTTCTTAAAGTGTTACTAAACCCAGGACCCTGCATTCATATTATATCTGGTCTCCCACAGTACACAGAACATGTAAGTGCAATTATTTTAGTAGTTATAAACTGGTAAAAACCTTTTCTCATCAGCGGTATATAGCAGTCTTGTGACTTCTATTAGTGTCCAGCTGAGCACTGGTTAATCTTGTAGGAGGGGTTTTCATTCACCTCTGACTGTCCTATGAGGCTGCATGACCCCTGACCCTCTGTCTTGGCCCTGTGCCAATCACATGCACCCTCCCAAAAAAACTTTCTAGCAATACACACACAACTGAACATGTGCAGAATGTCTTCTAGGGCTCTGTACTATCAGCAAATGGATTGGGGACTGTAGAAGAAGGAGAGGATCAGAGAAGACAGGACCAAACAGCATTTTTACATAATGCAGAGGATTAACCCCTTAGGTTTCACAGTGGGTATAACAAGCATGCTTTACTGTATATACTGACTGATTTTACTGTTGTGGGTTTAGTAACACTTTAACTGCCATGAAGAAAAAGGTGGCCAATGACCTGCCTGTCCTGTCTGGCAGGGGTGTCTGGATCAGTATAGTATATATATTTTTTGGAGAAATACATGTTTTAAGTGGACAGGCTTCAAAGGTGAACTCTGGACACAAAAGGACATCAAAGGCAGATTGCAGCTTTTGGGAGATACTTTCTTTGATGGTCTAGAAAGGTATGCTCTCATTCTTCCTGTAGTGGAGACTGGCCAGTGCAGCTACTGTCCGTTATACCAATGACAAGTCTCCTACCCACCCCCTGTTGCATCATCACACTGCTGCAGCTTCTGTGGGCATTCCTCTAAACACACAGAGGAAATCCTGTCCAATCTAGTATGGTTGGCATTTGTAGATGATCACCCAGAATTTACACTGACGCAGAAAGCATTACCTTCCCATAGACTAGTGTGATTCAGATCTGGATCATGCTGATATGCTTTGTGTAACTGCAGATTTTGGTAAGTAAAATAGGCCGTTTCTGCTTTTTTTTTTTTCATTATTAATATTGGGTTGCAAATATTAGAGATATAATCTAGAGCAGCAATGGGCAAACTACGGCCCGCGGGCCGTATACGGCCCGGCGGACCTTTTAATCCGGCCCGCGGAGCTAGGCTCCCGCTAGGCTCCTCTCACAGTCCGCCCTGAAGACCGGGTGTAGCATGAAAATCTGTCTCCTATGAGGATCTGTCCCCCTCGACGTATCTGCGCATGTGCCGGAGATCGCCGATCGGCTGCTAATGCCTGAAACTGGCACATGCGCAGATACGTCGAGGGGGACAGATCCTCATAGGAGTCAGATTTTCGTGCTACACCGGAACGGCGCGGGAACACGGCGAGAGGAACGCGCGGAGCAAAGGTAAGTGAATTGACACAGGGGGGACTTGGGGATTTAATATGGGGGATGAATTAATATGGGGAATGAATTACTATAGGGGCGATGAATTACTATGGGGGATGAATTACTATATGGGGGATTAATTACTATATGGGGGATGAATTACTATGGGGGATTAATTACTATGGGGGATGAATTACTATGGGGGATGAATTACTATATGGGGGATGAATTACTATGGGGGATGAATTACTATGGGGGATGAATTACTATGGGGGATGAATTACTATGGGGGATGAATTACTATATGGGGGATGAATTACTATGGGGGATGAATTACTATGGGGGATGAATTACTATATGGGGGATGAATTACTATGGGGGATGAATTACTATATGGGGGATGAATTACTATATGGGGGATTAATTACTATGCTTACTATGGGGGAATATTACTATACTTACTATGGATGACACATACACATCATTCATCTACTCTTGGTCCGGCCCCCGGGTCCAATATACAGTTGCAAGAAAAAGTATGTGAACCCCTTGGGATTACGTGGAGTTTTGCATGAATTGGGCATAAAATGTGCTCTGAACGTCATCTAAGTCACAACAATAGAAGAACACAGTCTGCTGAACATAATACTACACAAACATTAGATGTTGCCATGGTTTAATTGCACATAACATGTAAACATTCACAGTGCAGGGAGGAAAAAGTATGTGAACCTTTGGACTTAATAACTGGTTGACCCTCCTTTGGCAGCAATTACCTCAACCAGACGTTTCCTGTAGTTGCAGATCAGACCTGCACAACCATGTGGAGTCATTTTGGACCACTCCTCTTCACAAAACTGTTTCAGTGTAGCAATATTCTTGGGATGTCTGGTGTGAATCGCTCACTTAAGGTCATGTCACAGCATTTCAATGGGGTTGAGGTCAGGACTCTGACTGGGCCACTCCAGAAGGCGTATTCTGTGCTGTTGCAGCCATTGTTTTGTTGAATTACTTGTATGCTTTGGGTCATTGTCCTGTTGCATCACCCATCCTCTGCGGAGCTTCAGTTGGCGGACAGATGGTCATACATTTTCCTGCAAAATGTCTTGATAAACTCTGGAATTAATTTTCCCATTAATGACAACAATCCGTCCAGGCCCTGAGGCAGCAAAGCAGCCCCAAACCATGATGCTCCCTCCGCCATGTTTCACAGTGGGGATGAGGTTTTGATGTTGGTGTGCTGTGCCTTTTTTCCTCCACACACAGTGTTGTGTGTTCTTCCCAAACAACTCAATCTTGGTTTCATCTGTCCACAGTATATTTTGCCAGTAGTGCTGTGGAACATCCAGGTGCTCTTTTGCAAACTTCAAACGTGCTGCAATATTCTTTTTGGACAGCAATGGCTTCCTCCGTGGTGTCCTCCCATGTACTCCATTCTTGTTTAATGTTTTCCTTATTGTAGATGTGTCAACAAAAATGTTAGCATGTGCCAGAGATTTCTGTAGGTCTTTAGCTGACACTCTGGGATTCTTCTTTACTTCATGCAGCATTCTGCGCTGTGCTCTTGCAGTCATTTTTACAGGACGACCACGCCTAGGGAGAGTAGCAACAGTGCTAAACTTTCTCCATTTGTAGACAGTCTGTCTTACCGTGGACACATGAACTTCAA
Source organism: Staurois parvus (assembly GCF_062004578.1). Lineage (NCBI taxonomy): Eukaryota > Metazoa > Chordata > Amphibia > Anura > Ranidae > Staurois > Staurois parvus. Next base: position 1,472,644 of record NW_028318360.1, on the reverse strand, counting down.
GGCTTTTGGAGATACTTTTGTAACCCTTTCCAGCTTCATGCAAGTCAACAATTCTTGATCGTAGGTCTTCTGAGAGCTTTTTTCTGCGAGGCATGGTTCACACCAGACAGTGCTTCTTGAAACCAGTAAACCCAAAACAGGTGTGTGTTTTTTAAGGGCAGGACAGCTGTCAGCAACACATCCAATATCATCACACTGATTGGAGTCAAGGTTGGCTCACTCCTGGCTCCAATTAGCTCTGGGAGAAGTCATTAAGCTAGGGCCTCACATACTTTTTCCTCCCTGCACTGTGAATGTTTACATGTTATGTGCAATTAAACCATGGCAACATCTAATGTTTGTGTAGTATTATGTTCAGCAGACTGTGTTCTTCTATTGTTGTGACTTAGATGACTTTCAGAGCACATTTCATGCCCAATTCATGCAAAACTCCACGTAATCCCAAGGGGTTCACAAACTTTTTCTTGCAACTGTATGAACCCATTGCGGCCCTCAAGTCAAAAAGTTTGCCCACCCCTGATCTAGAGGAAGCCAGGAGTGTGTCTATTAGATTGCCCATAATTCAGCTCTAAGGTTTTGTTTCCCCTTGCATTGGTTTCTGAAAAGTGATCCGCCGAAGCAGGTGTACAACTTCATCCTGCTACCATGTTATTTTAAGGTGGGCGGTGGAGGGGAAAAGGGAAGTGGGGAAAAATATGGGTCAATCGCCTCCATGACTGCAAGTGTAAATGAGTCCTACAAGTTTATCGGTGGTCTCCATTCCCTCTTTCAAGAGACCCTGTAATCAGACCTCACATTTTAAATGAAAGTCTTGCGGCAGTAGAAGATAATACACTTGCAGGTTTCCCCACTTAAAGTGATAGAAAACTCCACTTTTTCACTTGTACCTACAGATAAACATCTAATAAGGCTTTACTGTAGGTACAGTGACTATCAACTAAATTTGCATGTTTTACAGATATTCACAGTTGAAGTAGCTGGCGATGTCACTGGTGAATGCACTGAACGTGCCGTAAATTCAGAACTTTGTGCCCTGTGACTCCAGTGCGGCCATTCAAATGGCTGGAGAGAGCGAACCTGGAAGGAAGACTGGGTTAAGATAGAAGCGCTAACAGCCCTCCACTGGAGGGCTTCATTTTACAGGTAAGTCTGTCATAATCTGCAGGGAGACCATTTTTTGTCTTTTTTTTTTATGCTTCCATAAATTTTTATTCTTGAGTTTCAGACATCGGACGTCAATACAAGTCAGTCTAATGACAGACAAGAGAATGAATGCATATAGTCAATCTGGTACAGTCTAGCGTATAGTATAAAGTTACAGAGCGCTATCCAGAGTTCTCAAGAAGTCATTAGGACGGAGGAAAACAAAAAAACATCCAAAAAGAAAAACCTGCAAAAACATGCACTAAAATCCATACATCAATATTGAGATATATAAGGATCATATAAAGCATTCTAAACCAAAAATCATACTCAGCTGTAACCATGTTGACCACTTATGGTGGAAAATTTGGATACCTGGGTAGTATAGGCTAAGAACCGCTCACATGTACACCGAGTGTTGACCCTGTGTGTTGACCTGTGACTTCTGAAAGATTATTGGCTGGGGTTGTCTTCCACCTATTGATAATGGTCAATCTTGCTGCAGATGTGTGATGCTATGGTTCTGTATTGACTTGGGAACATATCTATAGTTAGGCAAAATAATGCCAGATGCAGTGAAGGGCTTATTAACATGCCTCTTAACCATTCTTGTAAGGAATCTTCAGGGTAGATTTTAGATCATTGTGAGGGGTCATATAACCTCATTGTAGGATATTGAAAGCATTCTCCCAGTGATTTACACAGTGAGTAGAGGTATTACTGTGAATGATCGCTTTTTGCCAGTCAGAAGAAAGGAATTCACTTCCCATATCTCTCTCCCACTTAAGAATAGTGGATATCTTGATAAAGAGTCCACTATACTGAAGAAAATTGTAAAACCAAGTTATATCTCCCTTTGACAAAGACATAGCAGTAAGAAACTGTAGTCTTAGGTTCCAGATGCTTAATCAGATATCTATGATGAAAATGTTTAAAAAAGGGAATCTTGACAAAGAACACAGTGCAGCACAGTGGCTAAATGAATAGCACTTCCGCCTGGCAGTACTAGGGTCATTGGTTCAAACCCCAGCCACGGCACCACCTGCCTGGAGTTTGCACATTCTCCCTGTGCCTGCGTGAGTTTCCTCTGGGTACTCCGGTTTCCTTCCACACTCCAAAGACATGCTCATAGGTTAATTGGATCCTGTCTAAATTGGCCCTAGTATGTGTATGTATGAATGTAAGTTAGGGACCTTAGATTGTACACCCCTTGAGGGTTAGGGACTGATGTGAATGTACAATATATATGTAAAGCGCTGCGTAAAATTGACGGTGTTATATAAGTACCTGAAATAAATAAGAACAGTGGCAGCAGGCTTTACACACTGTTTAGACGGTTTAATTATCCCCATCACAGCATTTAAACCGATTATTCATACTACCTAATTGCCCGCATTGCACCACAAATACAGGCACCCTTATACATATGTTGTGGCGATATCCCAAACTACACCATTACTGCACTGCCATTTTCCAGACACTCAAGTGTTTGCTCTATTCCCATCCAATTGGATCCTAAAGTTGCTATCGGTATTATCCCGAAAGATATTCTTCCAGTACAATATAGCCTTGTGTGGACAAGGGACCTATACTTAGCACGTAAACTAATATTCCAAAGGTGACTCTCATCCTAAACGCTGTCACAATGGAGATGTGCTTCTACGAAGGGAAGATCTGACTTAAAAACGTAGAGGCTGTTCAAACAAATTTTGGAAACTATGGGACCCATGGCTATCCTCTACCAACTCTATGTTTGTTATGCCAGTAGACACCCCTACTAGTTAATACAAAGGGTAAAGTGTAAGCCCAATAGTCTCAGGAGGGTTTAATAGTATATTACGTTCCATAAGTTTCTAAAACTCTGCCAGCCCCGCAGTAAAGTTTATGGTTAAATGTTCAAATTGGTATGTCCCCTGGAGTAAGATGTGATGTGCAGAAATATTCCTTATTGTCGATAAAATACTGTCTGCCTTTTGTTTTATTCTAGTATGTATGAATATTCTAACTCTGTTTTTAAGGGTTGTTTGGGGCAACTGCTTTGATTGTGTTAGTTTCTTCTGTAAAGCAATAGAAGAAAAATGTTTCAATAACAATTACCTGAGTTAAAAAAAGGGAATCTGCCTAAAAACAACTTAGTCCAATGACAAAGATACACAGCATGGTATCCTGCCTGTCATCCACCCGCTTCAACACATTTCACCCTATGAAAGGGCGTAATCATAGAGACTGTTTGTAAATGTTTATGACATCATTGGTGTGAGGTCCGTTTTATCCTATGATATTTATGGGGGAAGAGGGGGTTGCTGATATTAACAATATGTGGCAAGGGTCATCCCCTCCCTCCTAGATTGTAAGCTCGAAAGAGCAGGGCCCTCGATCCCCTCATGTTTTGCATTGTATTGGTATTGTTCTGTCACATGTTCTGTCCCCCTCTGTAATGTACAGCGCTGAGCGAACTATTGGTGCTTTATAAATACTGTATAATAATAATAATAATTTAAATGGGATGGCAGGACCCCAGCCTGCTAGAAGACCATAACCCATATTTGTGTTGCCACTTCTACTACCTGCATCCCAGGAACTATTCCTATTTCCGGAACAATGTTAGAAGATGTTCCATCTACCATCTAAGCACCAACATTTTCTTCCTGGACTTTATTCTGAACTGACAGCTTTTTAAAATGCTCTTTTGCCATTACTTGCCACTACAACATAACCATGGCATGGAGAAGCAGGCTATTACTTAAGCAGAGTTCCCCACATCCCTGTGTGCACCTTGACTCACCTTGGTTTTCTCTGATTTCTCTGCATTAGCACACTTAAACTGTGCCACATTTGCTTCTATCAGGAGCTCCTGAAATACACAGAAGAGAAAATACATTTGAAAATGCCACTCTGATGCATGATGGTTAGAAATTATATATATAACCACAACTTTTTTTAATTAAAGTGATTGTATAGCTAAAAGGTTTTTTTTTTAAATAACAAACATGTCATACTTACCTACTCTGTGCAATGGTTTTGCAGAGCAGCCCTGATCCTCCTCTTCTGGGGATCCCCACCTGAGCTCCTGGCTCCTCTCCCCCATGAGTGCTCCAATAGCAAGCCTCTTGCTATGGGGGCACGCATGTGGGCTTGCTCCTGAGTCGTGGTCTTGGTGTTCACTGACATACACAGCATGTCTTGTACCTGCCCCCCCCCCCCCCTTCCTGGCTATGATTGACATTAGCGGGAACCAATGGCTTCCACTGTTGTGTCCCAGCCAATGAGGAGGGAGAGAGCTGTGAGAGCCACTGATCTTATCCACAGCACTTGATGGATCAAGCTCAGGTAAGTACTGTATAAGAAGAAACAGAGAATGCATTAAGGTAAAAACCCTTCAACCTTTAAAACCACTTTAAGGATAGAGTAGAGAAGTATTAGAGCTCCTGTCAGTTTATTTTTTGCTGTGTACTGTTAGAGAGATTTCCCTTCACTTCCTGTCCCAGAGATGCGACAGGAAGTCCAAAGAAATCACTACAAAGTGAAGGGGATCCCCTTTCATACAGTCCTCACTGCAGAAGGTGTTCTTGTTGGTAGAATGGTCCCCCCCTCTTGTTCTGTTATTCATAAGAGCTGTGAAAACTTTGCATAGACTCCCTCAAGAACTAGCCCTGGCCAGCTCACTAGATTGTTTTAAAAAGAGCTGGATGCATCACCAAATGCAATAAATAACTGAATATTAACATTTATAGGTGAAAACACCAGATATTGCTGATCCAGGGAATATCTGATTGCCTCCTGGGGGATCCGGAAACTATTTATTTTTTCCCCACTGGAGCAAATTAGACCATACTTCATGGGGGGTTTCGGCCCTTCTCTGGATCAACTGTAGGTATAGAATTGTGTAAATGGAGATTTTCCATTTTTTTCTTTTCTTATTGGTTGAACTAGGCCAGGCCTGGCCACTTCCGGCCTTTTGGCTGTGTCTATCTGACCTTCGATGCCTGCACTATCAGCATGCAGGTGTCGGTGTAGAGAGCTGCAAGAACTGGAAAGAGGGAGCCTTAGGAGCTGATCAATACAGCTTGGAGGCTAGGATATCATTGCCTAGAAGCCATCCCACCACTATGCTACCTGGCCAAGTTCTTCCTGTGTTAGTACCTGAACGCTGCAAACCTCAGGAGCTGTGCACTTCTTCTTCATTCCAAGTAAAGATCTACAGAAATCCTTGTGCTGTACTGATCTAAGGCTCTCCCATTTCAGTCACAATGGCTCAGCCATCCATTTTTACCACCTCCTGATCAGCCGTCTAAAAGAGACCTATTTCAGGAGCAGTTGTACCTATTATGCCAAGTGCCAGGTGTTTGTTTTCTATATGTTTACATACTTATGGACCTTCCCAGGTCAAAAATGAATATTGAGCAGAATTAAGTTCGGCCCTCTACAACAGTCCCAGTTTCTCATGTGGCCCCTTGGGAAAATTAATTGCCACCCCTGAACTAGATGGGCTTGTCTTTTTTTTTATAAAACCTAACTACAAAACTAAAAGTTTGGATTACTTTCTGTGCCAGCGACAATGGTCACCAGGACAATAAGAAAAGATGAATCTACCCCAAGGTGGCACAAACAGCAAGAAACACTTGACAGGGGTTCTAATCGTTCTCTGCTCTTTAAAAAAATAAGGTTTTGCTTTACATACACTTAAATATACCAAAAGCACTCATACTCAACCAGAAAACAAGTGTTCTGTGTGCCCTGATGTGTTGAAAAATCTCTGTAGGTGATAATAAGGGATTCCAATGCTCATTACCTGCTACTGAAGCATAAATCCCAACAGTGGTTGCACTGTACTGTTGTGACCCATGAACCTCTGTTACATATATCATTAAAATGTAGAATACAGTGGACACTTTTGGGCATTTGTAAAAAAAAAAAACATACTGTAAAGTGAGGATTTAAAATAATGCAGTTCTTCATGTGTGCATTAGTTGTGGTCATGTGTACTGCTTCATGCACATTACGCATTCCATAGTCCTTAGTGCATCTCTGAAGGGAGAGAGAGAGGACAGCTATGTTCCTATATACTGTGGGGCCATGAAGAACAAACGTAACCATCCTCTAACAGAAATTCATATCACAGCAGCAAAATACAGCGGCCACTCTATTAATTATACCTTTCTAGTAGCAGGTTGGACCCCTTTTGCCTTCAGAACTGCCTTGGTTCTTGGTGGCATAGATTCAAAAGGTGTTGGAAAAATTCCTCAGAGATTTTGGTCCAATTGACATTGATGGCATCACGCAGTTGCTGTAGGGTTGTTGGCTGTACATCCATGATCTCCCATTCCACCACATCCCAAAGGTGCTCTATTAGATTGAGATCTGGTGACTGTGGACGCCATTGGAGTACAGTGATCTCATTGTCATGTTCAAGAAACCAGTTAGAGATAATTTGAGCTTTGTGATATGGTGCATTATCCTGCTGGAAGTAACCATCAGAAGATGAGTACACTGTAGTCATAAGGGGATGGACATGGTCAGCAACAATACTCAGGTAGGTCGTGGCGTTTAAATGATGCTCAGTTGGTACTCAAGGGGTCCAAAGTGTGCCAAGAAAATATCCCCCCTGCCATTACACCTCCACCACCAGCCTGAACCGTTGATACAAGGCATGACGGATCCATGCTTTCATATTTACCCCAAATTCTGACCCTACCATCTGAATATCGCAGCTGAAATCGAGACTCATCAGACCAGTCAACATTTTTCCAAAATTCTATTGTGCAATTTTTGGTGAGCCCATCTGAGAATTGTAGCCTCTGATCCTTGTTCTTAGCTGACAGAAGTGACACCTGGTGTGGTCTTCTGCTGCTGAAGCCCGTCTGCTTCAAGGTTCGACATGTGCGTTCAGAGGTGGTATTCTTCATACCTTGGTAGCAACGAGTGGTTATTTCAGTTATTGTTGCCTTTCTATCATCTCGAACCAGTCTGCCCATTCTCTGACAGCAACAAGGCATTTTCATCTACACAACTGCAGCTTGCTGGATATGTTCTCTTTTTCGGACCATTCTCTGTAAACCCTAGAGATGGTTGTGTGTGAAAATCCCAGTAGAGCAGCAGTTTTTTAAATATTCAGATCAGCCTGACTGGCACCAACAACGATGCCACATTAAAAGTCACTTAAATCCCCTTTGTTTCCCATTCTGATTTGCGGTTTGAATTTCAGCAAGTCGTCTTCACCACGTCTAGATGCCTAAATGTGTTGAGTTGCTGCCATGTGGTTGGCTGGTTAGCAATTTGTGTTACCAAGCAATTGAACAGGTGTACCTAATAAAGTGATAGGTGAATGTATATAGGAAAAACGTGGCTAAGTGGTTAGCACTCCCACCTGGCAGCACTAGGGTTGTCAGCTCAAATCTCAACCATGGCCCTACCTGCTTGGGGTTTGCATGTTCTCCCTGTGCGGGTTTCCTCCAGGTACTCCAGTTTCCTCCCACACTCCAAAAGACATGCTAGTAGTTTAATTGGCTCCTGTCTAAATTGACCATATTATGTGTATGTATGAATGTGAGCTAGGGACCTTAGATTGTAAGCTCTTTGAGGGCAGGGACCGATGAATAATATATATGTAAAGAGCTGCATACATTTTTGGAGCTATATAAATACCTGTAATAAATAAATATACATAGATCTACAGGACAGTGCTGTTACAGCTTTGCCACTGGGTGACAGTGTTCTAAAGCAGCTTCCAGTTGCGCCTATAGTTTTGATTGCAGAGCATAAAGGAGCAAGAAAGCGCAGTAATCTGCAGCTACCAGAGATAATCATTGGCACTAATAGGACTAATTAAACTAAACTATAATATGATGCATATTAGTTCAATAAGCTTCTTATTTTTAACTTTTATACCTACATCGTCACCCATAATCTGTACTTCTGTCCTGTCAATCCTTAAGCCTCGTACACATGATCAGCAAATCATATGAAAAATACAGCTTTACGAAGATTATCGTAGGATAATCGGATCGTTAGTACACGGCTTTCAACAACCAGCCACAACAGTTTTTTCAAAATTGTCCAAAGGGACAAACAAAAGGGACAAAAAATTTTTCTCGTACAATACCAGATTGCACCATTTCCGTTTAATCAGCACTGTCTTCATCTGAAAATACAATATATTACATCACTTCCAAAATTCTATTCTGTTGTACGAGAATTTTCCTAAATTGAGTAACCTCCTTATTTTTATATGGAAACTAGTATGCAAGAAGAAAACGGATGATCGTCCGATTTTATCGTTGTGTGTACGAGGCTTTACAGCACATAATCTGGGAATGGCTCTCATGTCTGCTTTCACAGTGCTGCCCGTCTTTGCTCTCCTGCCTGTCCATGTTTGCTCTGTTTCTATAGTGCAGCCTATCTAATCTCCCAGCTCTGTATTACTGCCTTGTCACTATGATGTCTCTGTGGCCACCCAGTTTTTGTATGTTGGGCTGAGTATTGTATCCAGGATCTGTGTTGAGGACACAATGACCCCTAGATATACAGCAGCTGAGATGCCTGTCCACTGTTTGGCCAAGAGCAAACCATTCTCTACCGCCTATCGGTAATCTAATTAATGGGTATGATCCTATTGACAAATGACACTGTTCATTTGAAAGCCTTTGTATAGAGAACAATTGTCCTTGTGGTGTTCCCAGCCAAGACTTTTATCACATATGCTGACACCTCAGAAAATGCAGTGACAACACTATGCCTTGACAATTAACAGGGAGAGCGCTGCAAGGAATGTATAATAAGGAGCGCAGCATGATGTCCTATGGAATATATAGTCATTCTAGAATCATTCCCAGAGGCTCTGTGATACTGAGGATATGTATGTATCTTGGAGATCAGCCCAACTGGAAATCTGCAAGCCTGGTAAATGTAAGAAGGGCCCATGTGCTGAGCAGTGTCTGGGGGTTAAGCAGGCCATAGATGATACGATTTGCACAAGAAAATAGCTTGATTCCTCCATCAACACAGTCAGTGTTGATGAGGGAATGCCTCCCATGGAGCTATTGTGTTCTGCTGGCGGGGAGGATTCCCTATTGGCAGAACACAATGATCGTTGCTAGCGGCTATAGCCGCCAGCAGTAATCACATACAAATTTGACAGGCTATTTGTACTGAAGTCGATTGATTGATCCCTGCTAAACTGGAGAATCAATTCATCTATTTCCAGCTTTAGTGAGAACTTCTTTGGCCTCTCCAGCCTTGTTAAAGCTGAACATGTTCATGTAAATATATTCCTCAGTAGTCACAAAATACTGTATATAAATCCTCTTTGCGTGCACCAAATGTCTGTGCAATCTGATTACTACCTTAAAAAAGTAGCAGTAACATCATCAATGTGCTGTACATAGCCCTTGCAGAGAACAGAGCTGTGAGAGGAGTCAGGCAGGCCCACCCATTACAGGTTATTTGCAAAAAACTACAGGAGGGGGCGGAGACAAGACCAGTCACCCTGCACAAGGAGAGAGAGCAGCAGTAACTGGTCTTTATTAAAGGAAACATCTGCAGAGAGGCAACTTTCATGCTAGATCACTGCTTATCTTGGAGTTCAGCTTTCAATATAAATCACATTTTTTAAAAAATAAATAAATCTGATTTTTCATTAGGGCTTTAACCACCTGTGTTAATGTATGTTATAGATGATTGCCCACATCCTACTAACACCATCACATCCGACGTCACTTCCGTCCAGCCCTGCTGCTGGCTTGCCTTCCAGTATGGTCATGGCCCTCACTGGTGGACACTGTTCAAGCCTTGAATCCCTAATCAGCTGGGTGTCTCTTGCACAACACAGTTGATTCCTGGTTCCATCTGCCAGCACTTTCCTGCGAAGCCCCGCTAGTGACTAAAGACTGATGATGAGCCTGCCTTTCTTCTACGTGTGTGTGCGTATGTGTCCACTTTTTAAACCTTTTTTAATAAACCAATACACTTAAATAGTGGAGCCTTCTGCTTTTTTGTTTATTGTAGTGCACACAGATCATCCAAAACTCTGCTGGATGAGCTGCAGCCATCGTACAAGTGATTCTTGGACCCATAAGTGCACTTATTTACCCTAGGACTTTATTCATTGTTCTTTTTTGTGCCATTGAGTTTGTTTTTCTTTTACACTGTATGTTATATGCTAGGTATTTTTATTTCCAATCCAGTACAGAATATTTTTATCAATAAATTCCAAATACATTATAATATATTATGTTGGAGTTATGGGGAGATGTTAAAAAAGAAAAAACACACACAGAAATGTTCTGGACTCCAGGTCTGCTCTGTTCAAATGGGCCAAACCAGTATCTGTTGTGCTCTCACTTTGGAGAGTACCCATTATAGTTGGGTGCACCCTGTATTAAATGTTTATTTGTAAAGTAAAGATTTTATACATTTAAAAAATGAGAAAAAAAAACAATGGTAAAACCTTTAAAAAAAAAATCAAATTGCACTAAAGCCAAAGTTCATATTTTAGAACAAGTCTGTCATATAGATAAAATCCTCCTAGATTGTAAGCTCCAAGGAGCAGGGCCCTCCTATCCGTCTTGTATTGAACTGTACTGTTGCTGTATTGTCCTCCCTTTATATTGTAAAGAGCTGAGCAAACTGTTGGTGCTATATAAATCCTGTATAATAATATTAAAAATAATAATAATAATAATAATCTAGTGAACAGATGAGTCTAAGCCCCCGTTCACACTGAATATGACTGTGAAATCGTGCGACTTGACTTCAAGCTGCGCAATTGCAAAGTCTCATGTCAGTGCGACTTCAGGTGCAACTTGTAAGACATCTGTTCGACTTACTAAAAAGATAACTGAATACATTTTGGCCAAGATTTATGAAGAAAGATTATTTGCAAAATTTTATTAAAAAAAGCACTTTTTTGGACTTTAATTATACTGCAAAAAAAATCCCAGTGGTGAATAAATACCACCAAAATAAAGTTTTATCTGTCTCAGAGAAATGCTAAAAAATTCATATGGGTACAGTGTTGCACGGCCGCGTAATTGTCATTCAAAGTGTGATAGCACTGAAAGCTGAAAATTGGCCTGGACAGGAGGGTGTACAAGTGTCTGGACTTGAAGTAGTTAAAGAGATCCTGCAGGTCCTTAAGGAAATGGCAGCTCCCTGCAAAAGAAGGAGTAGTATACTTATCTCTCCGAGGCCCATAACTTCTACCTCCCCTCTGCTCCAGCACTTCAGCCTGTGTCAGTGTCCTTGACATTGAACAGTTCTGGGAGTGTTTGATGCCTGTGTTCACTGGCCCCCGCCATGGTTCCTTTTTCCCAACCTGATGTCACTACAGTACCCAGCAGTGACACAGAGCTTGAAGAATGGAACTACAGCACATAACACATAGGTGGATAATAATTAACCATTGGAACTGTATAAGTTAATGTGGAAAGACATGGGCTAACAACTGAACCCCAACTCAGGGCAGACATTGATCTATATTTGTCTGTACAGTGGAGAGAAGCACGTACAATCCGCACTAAGCAATCATACCTCCGCTTTCTGGCGATTTTTTTGTTTTTTCTCTTGAAGTATTTCCTGCTCTTTTGGGGTTTTGTAGGTACTCTCAGGAACCTGCATCCAAAAAAAAACAACATAAATTGAATTTACATTAGGTTATGATAAGGAAGGCTTGTCACTAAGAGATTTCTATATACATTGAAACCTGGACACTCCCCACTTTGTTTTACTGCCTGTGGTCTAGAAGCGGATTTTCTTCTTCACTATGGCTCTGTGCACATGAGCATGGTTCTGGTCACAGGTCAATGGGTTTACTGAGTTGACGTTGGGCATCCCCAACATGCATTTTCCCAAGGTGTGCTTGTTAGGATTAGTAAAAAAAAACGAATTTCTGCACAATCTGTGAGATGAATGAGACTATTATATTTCTATGCAAACAAAACCATACTGTTGACATGGAAATGTTCTTCTGCACCCTCGCTTTCTGAATGGAAATATTTGATTAATAATTGATTATTTTATCCCAGCATACAAATAGGGATCCCACAAAAAATCTGAAAAAATGTTGGGGGTCCATGAATGAGTTCTATGCCACTTGGGCCACTATGGCTGAATAGGGAGACTACATGTTTTGTCTTCATATAATCTACTCTGCTATGTTGTAGTCACCATGGCTTGTCATCTTACTGTTACTTTTGAAGGACAAGAGTTGTGAATTATGTTATCTGTTTTGTTATATTTTATGACTGTTTCTATATCTAAAACTCAAGAAAAAAGCATCTTAAAAGAAAGATATCTATAGACTAGTTTTTGGTTTGTAGAGTAGACTGAAATCACATAGAGACCACTTTTACTAAATAAAGACCAAGTCCAAAATTGTATTTTGTTCTGAACAAAGTGAGGAAGGGATAAATTATCTTTAAAGAATTATCGCTGCCTGTATCCACATTGAGAAGATTTTCCTCTCCCTTCTTGTCCCAATGGTAGGTTGCCATAGGTAGAAGAAATGATGAGACTTTTTTCAAAAGGGAACAGAGTCTTCATGCCCCAGTGAGCCCAGTGGCCCTTGTTTTTTTGTTCTGGTGCCAAAGGAATATAAATTAAGGGGAAATGTCCTCAGTAGAATCAAAGATGACAATAAAAAAACTAACACCCCCTGGCTCTTTTATCTCCAACTTCCATCCGAATAGTGGCCACTTGGCGGTCAGATGCATACAAGCTCATGGATGGGTACCCCCCTCTTAACTTTTTCCTCTTTTCCCATCTTCCTTCTGTACTCTCTCACCTCCATGTTTGCAGTTCTGTACTTAGTTGTAATAAGATATACACTCCTTTTTCTCATCTGTTTTGCATTGAGTGACAAGGTGTTCATATAAGTATAGTTCTTTTAGAACGGCCATATACCCATAAATCTCCATGCTGTCCCGAGCTTCTCAACTCGGGCCCTCCTTTTCCCTCTTCCTAAAACGGGTGAATTGTTGGGTACTGTATTAGAGCTTGGTTATGTTGATACATATTGATAAGATTTTGTTATAGCTCTTCCTTATTCAATTGACCTTGGATGGGGATGGAACATATGTGGGACAGCAAGCATTAGACTTGAACATCAAGAATATTATGCTTGATTTAGATGTGTATTGATGGTCACTATTCAGCGATGTGGTAATGTGATCACTGAGTTCTCACCCTTAGATCCAGAGGGGGGGGGGGGACAGATGCAGCGTCGGACCGATGCTGCATCCACCTAGCTAAGTAGAAATAGGAAAAAAAATTCCTACTTACCTTTAAAAGTGTAAGGGTATTGCTGGGAGATTTATTTTTGGATAGTTTTATTATTATTATTTATTAGTTATTGATATAGCATTTTGTGCAGTGCTTTACATATTGTATATGAACATCAGGCCCTGCCCTCAAGCAGCCTACAATCTAAGGTCCCTGTCTCACTGCACATACACACACATACTAAGGCCATTTTGAATAAGAACCAGTTAAAGTACCAGCATGTCTTTGGAGTTTGAAAGGGAACTGGAGCATATGGAGGAAACCCACGTAAGCAGAGGGAGAATATGCAAACTCCATGCAGACAGCGCCCTGTCTGGGATTCGAACCAGAGCTCCCCATACTACTGTCTTCTTAGTCACTAATCACCAGGGATTAATTTTATACTGGCTTATATTTTGAGACATCACAAGAAACAAAACATTCAAGCAGGAATAACATTGCAAATTACTTATAGTGGTTGTAAACCCCTAGATATACCCAGGGAAGTGACTGGTCTCAGGCAGATATTTATCTGCAGCTCTCTACATCTGTTCAAAGTGCTGAATTTATAAAGCTTGTCTGAGAGTTCAGGAAAAAGGGGATAGAGAGCTGAAGTTACACTCTGCAGAGCTCAGTGAGGAGAGTTCTAGGAGCTGATTGGAGGGAAGAGACAAACCCATTTCCATACAGCACACAGGAAAAGAGCTGATGCTGTCAATCTGCTAGAGGCCCCTCCCCTGTCACCATTTTTCTCTTGGTGTCAGAAGACTTATCAGAAGTGACTCATGCTGATAGCAGAGGAGAAGCAGCAGACTGAAATGACACTTAGTGCTCTTAATTGAGACAAGTACACACTATAGAGGGGTATGCTTTGTTCATATTTCATACATGAGGTTTACAACCGCTTTATCTGAAAACACTGAATTAGTTCTGACTGGTTGCTATTGGTCTCCACCCTTTGCCTACTCTGTGCATTGCCTTATTGAAGTCTAAGGATGGCCATAGGTGACTCGTTTTTTTCCATCAACCAGGGGGCTGATGTAAAAAAAATAAAAAAAAATGGATTTCCCCATTCACACAAGCAAGGTGGATGAAGGATTCCTCCCTGCTGTGCCATTGTATACTGACAGTGGGGACTCCTCCGCTGTCTGAATATATTGACCAGCAATTGCAGCAGCTGACCAAAGAAAGTTTTCCAACATTCCTGTTCAACAGAAGTACAACATTAGATTGAATTCTGTCAGTGGGAATGACCATACATGGACCGATATCCATCCAGTCCCTGCTGAACTGGACTAATTTCGATCCATCTATGGCCAGCTTAAATAAGTCCTAGAGTCCCCAACAAACAATTTGTTCTAAGTAATAAGTGAGCCGCTGCATGCCCATTTTTTCCTCTTGATCAGAGGCCCCCATTAGCCCAAAGAATGAACTGCTGATCCATACAGGTAGCAAGCAGTAACCTGGACTCAATCCCATCACATCAGAGCTCTGACAATGTGTATAAACACAACTGAAGCCACAGGTTAATCCTTCAGTGACAGAACATCTGTCATGGACCGCTGCACTACAGACATGCCCGTGTTCCTGAAAATGACTTGTCTTTCTGGGAATCCTCACAGCGACTGTATAATATACATGTTTCTTCACTGATTTAACTGAATTTTAAGGAGTGCAAACACATCGGCAAGTCATGTCAGGCTGGAACATAAATGAGAAAGAATGGCATTTATCATACTTACCTAACAATGCAAATAGAAAAATATAGAAAATGGAATACAATGAAATTATATTGACAAAAGCAATGGAGAAAGAACAGCACAGCAGGAGCTTCGGAGGTGAGGATCGTGATGTAGCAAATGTATAGGTTTTTCAGGAGAGACAAGAAAGGTGCCCAGTGATAGCAAAAGATCAGTTTTGGCTCTTGAGATTTTGGCATCACTTCCACAGCGCTGTTCATCAGCCTATTGCTAGGACTGTATTTTCATTTTGTGAGAATAAATTATATCCTTATTATCTAAAAACTATCCAAGCACATCTACTACTCAATGGCCCAGTAATCAATTTTTCAATAAATTGTTTCATAGGCTCGGTTAAGACATATGGCAAGGGTGCCATGCTTCTGAAAAGCAATCCACAGTCATATTGCTTTTCATAGGCGTTTGACTGGTGGTGTGGAGGTGATATGCCTGTTTAAATGCTGCACCACCACCCCACAACCATGTGCATTGCATGCGGTCGTGACACAGCCCTATTGACTTAAATGGGTTGTCAGCAAAACGTGGAAGGTGGGATAATTGTTGCCTAAAAGTGAAGGTGGGATAATTGTCACCTAAAAGTGAGCAGAGTAGGCGATAGTCTGATAAATTGGGGTAGAGAGTTACAGAGGATGGAGGAGGCTCTGGAGAAGTCCTGAAGACGAGCATGGGAGGAGGAGACAAAGGAGCTACAGAGCAGGAGGTCGTGGGAGGAGCGGAGAGGACGGTTTGGGTGATATTTGGAGACAAGATTGGTGATGTAATTTGGGGAAGAGTTATAAACGGCTTTATATGTGATTGTTAATATTTTGAAAACCTCTCTCTTCAGGGAAGCCTATCCTACCTTCAGCTAATAATGGAATCTTCTATTCCTCCTACCAGTTCATCCCCCACAGTTATTACCTTTTGTACCACTAGCCCCTCCCTCTTAGATTGTAAGCTCCAAGGATCAGGGCTCTCCTTTTCTCCACTCTATTTGTTTGGAACAGGCAGTGCCTGTTAGTTGTGGTCATGTTCATTGCTCTGTGCACACTACAAATCCTATAGTCCATAGACCATCTCCAGAGTGAGTGAGAGGGTGGCTACATTCCTACATACAATTGGACCATGGAGAACAAATGTAGCCACCCTCTACAAGAAAGAAATCACAGCAGCAAAAAATAAAAAAAGGAATTTGGAGATTTGAAAGGCGCTGAGAGCAATAAAAGGGCTTTTTGTGAGTTAAGAATACATTCTTAGTGGATGCCCTTATACGTTTCATAAAATATGGGGTATTTTGGTGGATTCTCCAGATTCACTTGAGGATCGGGGACACTTAGACTTAACCCAGGTGTATTTCAGTGTTCCTTTCTATAGATCTAACTCTGTTCCCTGACTGGTTATTCTCATTGGTCTGGAGCCCATGAATTGCCATTCCTGTACAATTCCAAGTTGGGAGTTTGTTCTGGAGTTTTGGTGTTTAAGATTGTCCTGTTATACCTTGAGAATGAGCGTACAGGTTATACAATTGTTAATTGTTACAATTATGTTGTAACTTGTTTAGGTGTAATACCGAGCCTGGGTATGCCTTATAGGCTCTGTTTTGTATCTCTAAATCTCTTTTAAAATTCAATAAAAATTATTTTTCAAAAAAAAAAAAAAAAAGAATACATTCTTGAATAGGTTATTAAATCAGAGTTAAGTGTCACTTTAAGTTATTTTGTAGATGTAAATGGGAAACATTATTAAACTCCATTATGGGCGTTCTCAGTAAGTTTATGAATCATTCATTTAAATGCGAACAGGTTTTCATGCCAACTGAAGATTAGCTGGACAGGAAGTTGAGGAGATGGTGATGTGACAAGATCTACAGAAAGAAAGGACATGACCATGTGTTTAGAAGGAGAACACTGCTGGGTCAGGAGAGGACAAGGACACAGTTGTGTGTGATCTGACCAAGAGAAGACTCTATTATGACATTCAATCAGCAAAGATCAGCCATTAGAACTCAAAAGTCTTTGAGTTACATTAACGTATAACTAAAGTCAAAACTTATTATTATTATACAGGATTTATATAGCGCCAACAGTTTGCTCAGCACTTTACAATATAGCGGGAGACAATACAGCAACAATACAAATACAAGAGGGTTAGGAGGGCCCTGCTCCTTGGAGCTTACAATCTAAGAGGGAGGGGCTGGTGGTACAAAAGGTAATAACTGTGGGGGATGAACTGGTAGGAGGAAGAGAAGATTCCATTATTAGCTGAAGGCAGGATAGGCTTCCCTGAAGAGAAAGCTTTTCAGAGATCTCCTAAAAGTGAGCAGAGTAGGCGATAGTCTGATAAATTGGGGTAGAGAGTTCCAGAGGATGGAGGAGGCTCTGGAGAAGTTCTGGAGATGAGCATGGGAGGAGGAGACAAAGCTAGAGAGCAGGAGGTCGTGGGAGGAGCGGAGAGGATGGTTTGGGTGATATTTGGAGACAAGATTGGTAATTTGGGGCAGAGTTATAAATGGCTTTATATGTGTTTGTTAATGTTTTGAATTTTATTTGTTGGGCAACGGGAAGCCAGTGGAGGGATTGGCAGAGAGGGATGGTAGATACAGAACGGTTAGTAAGGTGGATGAGTCTGGCAGCAGCATTCATGATAGACTGAAGAGGGGATAGCCTGCGATGAGGTAGGCCAATGAGGAGGGAGTTACAATAGTCAAGGCAAGAGATAACCAGGGAGGGAATAAGTTGCTTAGTAGTTTCAGAGGTTAAGAACAGCCGTATTTTGGAGATGTTGCGGAGGTGAAGTCTACAAGATTTGGACAGTGATTGGACTTGGGGCTGAAAGAACAGATGGGAGTCTAGGATTACACCTACTACCCTGGCATGAGGGGAGGCACTGATGGTTGTATTGTTGATCTTGATGGAAAAGTCAGGTGAGGGGCATGGGCCAAAAACTTGGTTCTTCATAGTTAAAGTAGGACATGGTGAAAACCCCTCTCAGTTTTTTTTTCATTTGTTTACCACTGGGGAGATTCCCCTTCATTTCCTATTCTGTAGACACCATAGGAAGTGAGAAAATTTCTCAAAATATAAGTAGATGCCCGTTTAGACAGTTGTCCCTGGAACAAGATTTGAAGATTGCAGCACTGGGGGCCCCAAAGCGA
Organism: Staurois parvus; assembly: GCF_062004578.1. Lineage (NCBI taxonomy): Eukaryota > Metazoa > Chordata > Amphibia > Anura > Ranidae > Staurois > Staurois parvus. The sequence continues at coordinate 1,454,353 of NW_028318360.1, read as the reverse complement.
ATCCTGGTTAGGACATTATGGGGGAGAATTAAAGAATGACACAAGCATAATGCTTTCACCACTCTTCTAAACTAAGAAAACGGAGCTGACCCGGACACAACCCCTGTGTAAATTAGGGCTATTAGCTCCCTGTTTTATGCTGGGTCTGTGACAGACACACCACAGAACAGTACAGTGGGGGCAGCATGCTCCAGATTCTTCTGCCTGTCCCTGCCCTGCTGAGTGAGGGGGAGAGGAGGGGGGCCTGTGCAGGTTCTGCTCATACTACAGACAGCTCACATCCCGTACGCCAGGTCCAACCTTTGTTATTTTGGAGCTGATGGTTTCTATTTCACTCTGCAGTTGAAACTCATGTGGGTGGCACAGATAGGCCTGAAACAGGACTATATTTTCCTACCATGGTTGTTATACCTTCAGCTTTGTTTACTAAAAAAATCATATTTGTAATTTAAAAATCTGTTAAGGGCTATAACCGCTCTGTCCAAAACTAAAATAAAGGTTTTGGCTTTAGATACACTTTAACCACTTGCCATCTGCCCTATAGGAGAAGTACTACTACACAGGGCGGCACGGCTGAGCAAAATCACGTATATATATGTGATTTGCATTTCCAGGTAGGCGGCTGGGGAAGTGCATTTCTGCAATTGGCCCCTGGGAATGTCAATCATCGGGCCCCGGCCAGTGATTCCAGGCCGGCACTCGGTGATCGTCAGCAAAGCTTACAGGGGAGAGATCTGTGTGTAAACAACACAGGTCTGTCTCCTGTCAGCATGGACATGCTACTTTGTATCTCTCTGCACAGCAGAGAGATACAAAGCAGCATGTCCTCCAAGTAAAACAGCACACAGTTAACCCTTTGATCACCCCAGATGTTAACCCCTTCCTGCCCAGTACAGTGTCAGGGCTTTTTATTAGCACTGATTACTGTATTAGTGTCATTGGCAGTTAATCAGTTCCCAGTGTAAGAATGCCTGCTGCAGTCCCGCCATAAGTTGCTGATGGCCGCCATTACTAGTATAAAAAAAATGTAAATAACAATTCCAGTATATATACCGCCATTTGTAGACGCTATAAGTTTCACGTAAACCAATTAATATACAATTATTGGGATTTTTTTAGCAAAGACATGTAGCAGAATACATTTTGGCCTAAATGTTTTTATCAAAATTGTCTTTTTTTGCTTACAGCACAAACAATAAAAAACACAGAGGTGATCAAATACCACTGAAAGAAAGCTCTATTTGTGGGAAACAAATGACATAAATTTCATTTATGTACAGCATTGCATGACGCGCAATTGTCAGTTAAAAAAAACACAGTGCCATATCGCAAAAAATGGCCTGGTTAGGAAGGGGGGTAAATCCTCTGGAGGACAAGTGGTTAAAGTAATCTCTAATGCAGACCATAGATGGGGAGAAAACCGGCCGGTTAAAAAAAAACAAAAAAACCCGAAAAATTGGTCGTTCAATCGGCTGACATTACCACCATTGGCAAAAAAAACAGCTAATTTTCGTCCCGTCTACGGCCGGGAAATATAATAGCGGTGTCCCTGCAGAGAGCTCCGCTATTATATTTGATAATTAAAAGTATAGCAAAGTTGCAACATTGTATCTATTTGTATCCATTTCGGATACAGATGTTTCTAATCGGATACAAATAGATACAATGTTGCAACCGCTATACTTTTAAATGTCAAATATAATAGCAGAGCTCTCTGCAGGGACACCGCTATTATATTTGACATTTAAAAGTATTGCAGTTGCAACATTGTATCTATTTGTATCCGAATAGAAACATCTGTATCCGAAATGGATACAAATAGATACAGATGTTCTTTTTCTTTGTCTTCATCTGCTTCTTTTTCTCCTTCTTGCAGGTCACGGCTCATGCACATTTTTTTAATCGGTAAAAAGATCGATCGCTTTGCCCATCATTGCAGTGAAAATTGGCCGATGGACAAAACTGGCCGTTTTTTTCCCCAACATAACCGATTAAAAAAATGTGTCAAAATTACGAAAAATGGCCAACCAATTCACCCACTAACAACCTGAAAATTGTCCGATTATTCTTTCGGATGAATTTTCAGCTGATTTTCGACCCATCTATGGCCTGCATTAGTGAGTGGGAAGATGAATTGTTACTTTTGTTAGATCAGTGGTGTTCAACTTAAGGGCCAGATTTATATTCAAGTTGAGTGGAGGGACACAACTAAATTATTGAAGCAATACACACACACTTTTATTTTTCCCTTTTTTGGGACAAACGTGGCCTTCTCTTGGTAAAATTTTCTTGCAAAACTTATTTATTTTCTATGGAATCTAAAATGTAACAAAACAGAAAATTACCCTTTGTGCTACTTAGACCAGTGTTAGTGTTAAAATCACTAGTGTCATTGGAGAAAAGAGACATATTTATAAAGCAGGGAATGCGACATTTACCAAATGGCCTGCAGGTGAATCTTTTTGGAATTTAACAACTTTTTTTCAAATATTTACACATTTTAAAACACAATACTTATAAAATAAAGAACCAAATGAATGATAATGACAGGCAGCACAGTGGCTAAATGGTTAGCACTTACGCCTGGCAGTACTAGGGTCGTTGGTTCAAATCCCAGCCATGGCACCACCTGCCTGGAGTTTGCATGTTCTCCCTGTGCCTGCGTGGGTTTCCTCCGGGTACTCTGCTTTCCTCCCACACTCCAAAGACATGCTGGTAGGTTAATTGGATCCTGTCTAAATTGGCCCTAGTATGTGTATGTATGAATGTGAGTTAGGGACCTTAGATTGTACACCCCCTGAGGGTTAGGGACTGATGTGAATGTACAATATATATGTAAAGCGCTGCGTAAATTGACGGCGCTATATAAGTACCTGAAATAAATAAATAATAATGACAAAGAGTTTACACTAGCATTACCCTCTGAAGAAGAAGAACCTGCGTTCGGATTGCTCTTTATAGAGCATCTGACAGTCAGTTGAATTAGTGAATGTGACAGTCGGGATAATTGTTGCCACGCCCGATGCAAAGCATCATGGCCAGGACATATGTTACCCCCCCCTCCGCTGCCTTCCCATATGGAAGAAAAATATATTTGAAATATATTTTAAAAATATTCTTCCCAAATATATTGACATATATAAGACTCCAGAGAGAGAGATATCATATTACCCCGGTACAAATCATTGGTAAAACCTCATCTGGAATATGCAGTTCAGTTTTGGGCACCAATTCACAGAAAGAACATTGGGGAACTGGAGAAAGTACAGAGAAGGGCAACCAAACTGATAAGAGGCATGGAGGAGCTCAGCTATGAGGAAAGATTAGAGGAACTGAATGTATTCTCTCTTGAGAAGAGGAGATTAAGGGAGGATATGATCAACATGTATAATACATAAGGGGGGATATGAGTTGTTCATATAGTGAACTCGGTGTAGAGCTAGTCACCCTGAGATCATCACAGAGGACAAGAGGGCACTCTTTACGTCTGGAGGAAAAGAAATGTAATCTCCAAACACGGAAAGTTTTCTTCACAGTAAGAGCTGTGAAAATGTGCAATAGACTCCCTCAAGAGTTGGTTCTGGCCAGCTCAGTGGATTGCTTCAAAAAAGTCCTGGATTCTTTCTTAGATACACAGAATATAACTGAATACTAACATTTATAGGTAAAGATGATCCAGGGAATATCCGATTGCCTCTCTGGGGATCAGGAAGGAATTTATTTCCCAGCAGGAGCCAATTGGATTGTGCTTTGCTGGATTTTTTTTGCCTTCCTCTGGATCAACAGTGGGTATAGGATTGTAACTTTGTTTTTTTTTCTATGATTGAACTGAATGGACCTTTGTCTTTTTTCAGCCAGACTAACTATGTAACTATATATTTGAAATGCTACAATTTTGGCCATATTTTATATATTTCAAAATATATATATATATATATATATATATATATATATATATATATATATATATATATATATATATATATATCTTTATATATATATATATATATATATATATATATATATATATATATATCGCATGCTGAAATGCGTTTTTATTACAAAATATATGAAAATTATTTTTAAAAATACATTTCAAATATACTGTATGTCTTTTAAAATACAAATCTAAATTTTTGGAATGCGTTTACAAATATATGTAGTAATATATGTTAAAATGAATTTTTTATATGTTTTAAAAAAAATCTGAAAAATATATTTTAAAAAATTATATTTTTAAAAATATATTTTTCCTAAATATATTCTTCAGATTTTTTTAACATACAAAAATGTATTTATTTATATTTATTGAAATATATTTTGAAATATATTGAATATGGCTAAAATTTTAGCATTGAAATATATGGCAATAAATTTGGGAAGAATATTTTTAAAATGTATTTCAAATATATTTTTCTTCCATGTGGGTTTGCAGCTAAAGGTGGGAGCGTTTTGGTGATAAAATCAAGATTTAACTTTGTGGTTTTACCACCCCTAACTGCTAGTGTTAGCAACGTCTTAGGCTTGTTTTAACTGACATCATATGCAGATCAGAGACCACCCCTTTGATCTGAAGATGAATAAAACAGGGTAAATACCATGTAACTATAAAGTTATATGGTATGTTTACATGACCCATCTAAACAGCATTTTGAACACTGATCAGAAGCCCTCTTTTAACCTCTTGGGCTCCTGAGGATTTACCCCTCTTAATGACCACGCCTCTTTTTGCTACTTGGCGCTGCACTAATTCAACTGATAATTGCACGGTCATGCAATGCTGCACCCAAACAAAATTTACGTCCTTTTTTCACACAAATAGAGCTTTCTTTCGGTGTAATTTGATCACCTGAGCACTTTTTATTTTTCACACTATAAACAAAAAAACTCCAAAAATTTTGAAGAAAAACAATATTTTTTATTTTCAGCTATAAAAAATATATAGTAAACTCAAAGTTGGCTATAAATTTAGGCCAAAATGTATTCTGCTACATGTTTTTGGTAAAAAAAATCCCAATAAGTGTATATTGATTGCTTTGTGTGGAAGTTATAGCGTCTACAAACTATGGTATAAATACTGCAATTTACGCCATTTTTCTGCTATACAGCGCTGCGCTAGTTTAACGGACAATTGCAATATGGTACATAAAGGAAATTTACATCCTTTTTTTCCCCACAAATTGAGCTTTCTTTCGGTGGTATTTGATCGCCTGTGCGGTTTTTATTTTTTGCGCTATAAAAAAAAAAGGCTGACAATTTTGAGGAAATAAAAACAATATTTTGGACTTTTTGCTATAAAACATGTCCAGTAAAAAAAAAAAGCAAAAATCATAAATCATAAAAAGTCATAAATTTCTGCCAAAATGTATTCTGCGACATGTCTTTGCTAAAAAAAAAAACCAATACGTGTAAATTAATTGGATTACGTGAAAGTTATAGCGTTTACAAATGGCGGGAAAGATACTGGGATTTTTAGGGTTTTTTTTATACTAATAATGGCGGCGAGTAAGCGAATTATGGCGGCGATCAGGGACTTATGGCAGCGACCAGCGACTTATGGCGGGACTGCGGCGGACATTCTGACATGGGGGGGTACTGACTTGGGGTCACTGACATCCCCAAAAACACTAATACAGTGATCAGTGCAAAAAAAAAAAAACTGACACTGTACTAATGGCAATGGGGAGGAAGGGGTTAACTTTATTTAGCAGGGAAGGGTTATAGGAGTGAGGGGAGTGTTTTACTAGGGGGCGGGGGTGTGTACTGGGCGGGACAAGGCTGATCGAGAAAGTGAAACTATTCTTTCTGGATCAGCTCATCCTCGAGCTGACAGAGAGGTGACAGACAGCACAGCTACTGCAGCTGTGCTCTCTGTCACCGTTTACCACCGATCGCCGGGACATAGCCGCTAATGAGCGGCTGTGACCCGGCAACTGACATCTGCGCCGGTGATCCACAGGACAAATAGGGCGGCAGCGCGCCTTGCGCGCGCCCCCTATTTGTTTACAAAACACACGTTTTAAAACGTGGTTTTGCCTGTGAGTGCCGCCCTGCCACCGTATATGTACAGTGGCTGGGCGGCATGCAGTTAAAAGGCAGCGGCTCATTTTGACAGCTGTCAAAAGCAAGGGAGAAAGTCCCTAAAAAATGCCCCACATGCTACCAGAATGACAGTTAAATGTCTAAAACAGGGTGGGTAGCTCGGTTTCAATGAATATGTCAGTGCCAGGGGATAGATTTACTATTTCTTGTGTACACGTTACCCTCTTACACTCTTTCTGTAACTGGAACATTTTTGATACTTTTAATTCATTAAGGATATCTCTCTTACATTTTATGTGTGTAAATGCTTGCTTCCTCGAATATTACCGAGTCTAAGTTTTACATTTTTCCCCTAGCATCACTGTTGTTCACCTGTGATAAGATTGCAACTGAATGTGTCTACAATTTACATAAATGTTGAAACATGCAAGATTAAATTGATTTTTTTTTTTTCAAACTTCCATCTTTTAGCTGTGTTCTTTTGTCCTACATGCTGGAGGCATCCACTTACAGTATCTCCCATGGGCGATAACTGGAGTTCTTCTCCCTCTGCCAGCTCTACTGCAAGGCTTTCACATTTATGCTTTGCATACTGTCCCTAGACATGCTCAGTCCCAAGCACGCTCCAGAGACAGATCTCAACTTCTAGGACTAGACTTAGAGCTCTATTTGTGACTGATAAGAACACTAATCCGTTTGTATGCATGGAGTGGTGGGGCTGGGGTGAGAGAAATCACTGGAATTGCCAGGTTTTTACATGTATATATATATTATTAATATTAATACTACATCGAGTTTATATAGCGCCAAA